>NC_064641.1:3762500-5012500 GCF_023864345.2 Schistocerca serialis cubense | reverse complement strand
CCGTCCACTCTTAACATTTTCCTCCTTGGCTCTTGTACATATTTGTGTATTACCGTCTCTCCCTAAAGCTTACCTCTATGTTTCTCTGAATTTCGAACATCTTGCGCGATTTTACATTGTCGAAAGCTTTTTCCAGGTCGCCAAATCCTATGAACGTGCCTTGATTTTCCTTTAGTCTTGCTTTCGTTATCAACAGCAACGTCAGAATTGCCTTTCTGTTGCCTTTATCTTTCCTAAAGCCAAACTGATAGTCATCTCTCTCTCTCTCTCACTCACTCATATATGGATAACAGCGACAATAACAAATTTTGTCGCTCACAACGCACTGTCACATACGACTATTTTATACACACCTCACACAGTTTCCGACCATGAAGACAGGCCGCTCGCATGTGGCTTTCCTAGTTGCGCAGAGGCAGTGCGTCAACCGCTGCTTACACGGATGGCCCGGGTGAGTCACGCGTCTCCTGGTAAAGTCCCCGGCAACGTGCCACTGAGGTGTCGCTAGTCGAATTCCATAACGCAACCGACACACACACACACACAAACGAGCGAGCGCGCGACGCACTCATTCCCCGACAGAAAAACTAGATCTATGGGTGAAGGTTTGACGTGCCGCGGCTGCGTAGCCGAGTAAAGTCTCAACTCGAGCGACGATTGCGGTGCGTCAGACACGACCATGGATTTTCTGCGTTCCTTTCACCTACAGAAGTATTTGCAAAGACCTGAGTGTGCAGAACGACGCGTGTGAAACAGGATGATGCAACTATACGGTTACGGTACGCTTCAGCGAGTAACTGGCGTTGAAAATACGAGGTGCATTCAAGTTCTAAGGCCTCCGATTTTTTTTCTCCGGACTGGAAAGAGATAGCAACATGCGCATTGTTTTAAAATGAGACCGCGTTCATTGTCAATACGTCCCAGAGATGGCAGCACCATACGGCAGATGGAATTTTACCGCCAGCGGCGAGAATGTGAACTGTTTTAAATACTTAAAATGGCGACGTTTTCCTTACTTGAACGGCGTGCAATCATTCGTTTTCTGAATTTGCGTGGTGTGAAACCAATTGAAATTCATCGACAGTTGAAGGAGACATGTGGTGATGGAGTTATGGATGTGTCGAAAGCGCGTTCGTGGGTGCGACATTTAATGAAGGCAGAACATTGTGTGACAACAAACCGAAACAACCTCGGGCTCGCACAAGCCGGTCTGATGACACGATCGAGAAAGTGGAGAGAATTGTTTTTGGGGATCGCCGAATGACTGTTGGACAGATCGCCTCCAGAGTTGGCATTTCTGTGGCTTCTGTGCACACAATCCTGCATGACGACCTGAAAATGCGAAAAGTGTCATCCAGGTGGGTGCCACGAATGCTGATAGACGACCACATAGCTGCCCGTGTGGCATGTTGCCGAGCAATGTTGACACGCAACGACAGCATGAATGGGACTTTCTTTTCGTCGGTTGTGACAATGGATGAGACGTGGATGCCATTTTTCAATCCAGAAACAAAGAGCCAGTCAGCTCAATGGAAGCACACAGATTCACCGCCACCAAAAAAATTTCGGGAAACCGCCAGTGCTGAAAAAATGATGGTGTCCATGTTCTGGGACAGCGAGGGCGTAATCCTTACCCATTGTGTTCCAAAGGGCACTACGGTAACAGGTGCATCCTACGAAAATGTTTTGAAGAACAAATTCCTTCCTGCACTGCAACAAAAACGTCCGGGAAGGGCTGTGGGTGTGCAGTTTCACCGAGACAACGCACCCGCACATCGAGCTAACGTTACGCAACAGTTTCTTCGTGATAACAACTTTGAAGTGATTCCTCATGCTCCCTACTCACATGACCTGGCTCCTACTGACTTTTGGCTTTTTCCAACAATGAAAGACACTCTCCGTGGCCGCACATTCACCAGCCGTGCTGCTATTGCCTCAGCGATTTTCCAGTGGTCAAAACAGACTCCTAAAGAAGCCTTCGCCGCTGCCATGGAATCATGGCGTCAGCGTTGTGAAAAATGTGTACGTCTGCAGGGCGATTATGTCGAGAAGTAACGCCAGTCTCATCGATTTCGGGTGAGTAGTTAATTAGAAAAAAAATCGGAGGCCTTAGAACTTGAATGCACCTTGTAAAACGGTTGGCCACGTCACTGAAATTTAACCGAGTGAGGTGGCGCTATTGTCTCTACGTTAGGCTCGATTAAGGGCGAATGGGAGTGAAAGGATCGATATTTAAATTCTCCGTGGTTTACCCAGAAATACTTCGTATAAATTTCTTCGCATCTTCTTACCCGTAGTGAGACACTGCTGTTGTTATTAACGCACCCGACTGCAATCATGTTACCTCTAGTAGTCTATCCAGTTTACTCTCTCTCTCTTCCATTTATAGCCAGATTAAATAATCCTCGATGCCTCAGGATGTGTTCAGTCAACTTTGTTTTATTTAAGTTGCACATTAGAGCTCTTTTCTCTCCAATAAATTCACTATTCTTAGTTATCAGATCTATCTATATGATCTTCACCATTCTTATGTAACGCAGCTTTTCAGCAGCCGCTATTCTACCCTTATTTCTGGTGTTTACCAACCACAGTTCACATCCATTTGAGGCAACACTCCATAAAAATACTTCTAAGAAGGACCTCATAACATTTAAATTAATTTCAGATGTTAACGTATTTATCTTTTTCAAAACAGTTTTTCTTGCTGAAGTGAATCTACATGCTTTCATGCGTCAGGTTGTAGTCTGATAGAAGCATAGACTAATGGGTATTTCAATCTCAAACGCTGTAAGTCAAAAGTATTCTATGGCTAGAAACGCTATCGTTTTTTGATGACTTCTCGTAGCGATTGTTGGTTCCTTTGGCTTATTCTACGCCACTTAACTGCACCTAAAGATGGCCTAACAAATTACTTGATCACGAGAGACGTTGCTCTTTTATACTGTCTTAGACTGCACTGTCTTTCGAACTGTTGTTGTTGTTGTGGTCTTCAGTCCTGAGACTGGTTTGATGCAGCTCTCCATGCTACTCTATCCTGTGCAAGCTTCTTCATCTCCCAGTACCTACTGCAACCTACATCCTTCTGAATCCGCTTAGTGTATTCATCTCTTGGTCTCCCTTTACGATTTTTACCCTCCACGCTGCCCTCCAATGCTAAATTTGTGATCCCTTGTTGCCTCAGAACATGTTCTACCAACCGATCCCTTCTTCTTGTCAAGTTGTGCCACAAACTCCTCTTCTCCCCAATTCTATTCAATACCTCCTTATTAGTTATGTGATCTACCCACCTTATCTTCAGCGTTCTTCTGTAGCACCACATTTCGAAAGCTTCTATTCTCTTCTTGTCCAAACTATTTAAGGTCCATGTTTCACTTCCATACAAATACTTTCAGAAACGACTTCCTGACACTTAAATCTATACTCGATGTTAACAAATTTCTCTTCTTCAGAAACGATTTCCTTGCCATTGCCAGTCTACATTTTATATCCCCTCTACTTCGACCATCATCAGTTATTTTACTCCCTAAATAGCAAAACTCCTTTACTACTTTAAGCGTCTCATTGCCTAATCTAATTCCCTCAGCATCACCCAATTTAATTTAATTACATTCCATTATCCTCGTTTTTCTTTTGTTGATGTTCATCTTATATCCTCCTTTCAAGACACTGTCCATTCCGTTCAACTGCTCTTCCAAGTCCTTTGCTGTCTCTGACAGAATTACAATGTCATCGGGAAACCTCAAAGTTTTTACTTCTTCTCCATGAATTTTAATACCTACTCCGAATTATTCTTTTGTTTCCTTTACTGCTTGCTCAATATACAGATTGAATAACATCGGGGAGAGGCTACAGCCCTGTCTCACTCCCTTCCCAACCACTGCTTCCCTTTCATGTCCCTCGACTCTTACAACTGCCATCTGGTTTCTGTACAAATTGTAAATAGCCTTTTGCTCCCTGTATTTTACCCCTGCCACCTTCAGAATTTGAAAGAGAGTATTACAGTTAACATTGTCAAAAGCTTTCTCTAAGTCTACAAATGCTAGAAACATAGGTTTGCTTTTCCTTAATCTTTCTTCTAAAATAAGTCGTAAGGTTAGTAATGCCTCACGTGTTCCAACATTTCTACGGAATCCAAACTGATCTTCCCCGAGGTCCGCTTCTACCAGTTTTTCCATTCATCTGTAAAGAATTCGCGTTAGTATTTTGCAACTGTGGCTTATTAAACTGATAGTTCGGTAATTTTCACATCTGTCAACACCTGCTTTCTTGGGGATTGGAATTATTATATTCTTCTTGAAGTCTGAGGGTATTTCGCCTGTCTCATACATCTTGCTCACCAGATGGTAGAGTTTTGTCATGACTGGCTCTCCCAAGGCCGTCAGTAGTTCTAATGGAATGTTGTCTACTCCCGGGGCCTTGTTTCGACTCAGGTCTTTCAGTGCTCTGTCAAAATCTTCACGCAGTATCTTATCTCCCATTTCGTGTTCATCTACATCCTCTTCCATTTCCATAATATTGTCCTCAAGTACATCGCCCTTGTATAAACCCTCTATTTACTCCTTCCACCTTTCCGCCTTCCCTTCTTTGCTTAGAACTGGGTTTCCATCTGAGCTCTTGATATTCATACAAGTGGTTCTCTTCTCTCCGAAGGTCTCTTTAATTTTCCTGTAGGCAGTATCTATCTTACCCCTAGTGAGATAAGCCTCTACATCCTTACATTAGTCCTCTAACCATCCCTGCTTAGCCATTTTGCACTTACTGTCGATCTCATTTTTGATTAGTTTGTATTCCTTTTTCCCTGCTTCATTTACTACATTTTTATATTTTCTCCTTTCATCAATTAAATTCAATATTTCTTCTGTTACCCAAGGATTTCTATTAGCCCTCCTCTTTTTACGTACTTTATCGTCTGCTTGTAACGCCGGAAATGCATATACTCCTATTTCCATCTATTGTACTATTATTTTTTTTCCTTGTTTTGTTACCTCAAGATACGACATTTCTGTCTCTTTATATATTGTAATTGTTTTACTGTTTGTATATATATATATTTATGCACATATGTCGATGTATAATTGGTTTGTTTCGTAAATATTATTTGTATTTTTACACGGGATCTTGCCTAGGGAAAACTGCTATCGAACGATTACATCGATAGGTCGTGTGAAGAATCAAAGTGTGTAGGATCTTTGGTAGTGTGAACTCAGCCGCGTGGAGCGCGGGCAGAGCATGGGGGAGTCTGGCTGGAGCAGCGAGTGGAGCAGGTGTGTTGTGGGTAGCTCCCGCGAGTTGCCGCGCTTTCGGGGTTTGGCAGCATGTAATTGCGCTCGACTTGCGATGATAGTTTCTGACATGGTGTCGCGGACGGGAAGCATTAGCTCGCGCACATCAAGAGCCCGTTTCGTCTGGTGACCGTGTTGAGAAGAAGGCGCGCCAACATCCAGCTTCTGCAACAGCGACGGCCGACAATGAGTGACTGTCGCCACCTCCTCGATCGACGACCTCAAACCTTCAATCAACCAACAAGGAAGACTAAAAGCACGTAAAGTTTCAGAACGGTATGGCAGACCTCAGCTTTTCAAACTGTTCCATTTGCCTCGCAAAATTACAGCAACTTAGCATGAACTTTTGTTGCTCATTGTCCCAATTGCATTACCAAGCAAGGGCCCCTTCCTTTTCCGGAATGAACCCGAGTGTCGTTGAAATTCAAACGCCAGCATCATTCAATTTCACTGCCTTAATTTCAAAGTTCAAGTATTAATAGCTGGCTACAATACTTAGATTACACAAGCACAAATTAAGAGTGCTAGTTTTGTTACCATATTTTAACTTACCTGTGACTGCAGCTCAGCTTGGTACGTACTAAATTATACTATTGTTAATTGTTCAGAATCATTTAATTCAAGTTCAAAGCTAAATCTCTTATTTCTAAATTGCGTAGATTCAAGTAGCTTTTGAAATGATTGTTGAGGTAGTCCAAGACTAACCGTATTTTACTGAATTTCGATGTGCTTAAGAAAGAAAGCTTCTTATTAATTTCAGTCACTAAATTAACTTTCAGTTTTCCGGTTTTATTAATTCTTTTGCTAAATTAAGTCAGAGTGCAGCGAAAGTTATTACTTCTGACAAACTTTCAGTTTTCACACTACACGTGTCAACCTTCAGTTGCCACGCTTCTAGTGCTAATTATATGTGTAATTACCTTTCTTTTTCAGTTACTATAGTAATTGTCCTTAGGACAATTACCGCTAGTTAATTGTTAACGTAACGGCCGCACATTTACTTTCTTTATTAACTTTACCCCTTTTCAAAATTAATTTCCACCAATTTCATTTGCTTTTTTCCTTTCATTTAGATGTAACCGTTTCCTCCCTCTTTACCGACAGATTAACTTCGGTGACGATTGCTTTTCCAAAATTTCCATTAGGTACACGCGGTTTAATTTTTCACTGTCATTAAGGTCGATAAGTGAGGGGGAGGTTACACGTGGCGACCTGGTGACTGGACAATCTTCAAATTTGAGGTTGTTCTGGACACGAATTTTGCATTGTGTAAATCTCGTAACAAAGTACTGGTTACGAAATGGTCGATACGTCAGCGAGAATAAGTAGTGGGAGTAATCCTAATTATATTTGAGATTTAGCAGTTATATTGAAAATTATTAAAATGAGTGAAGGCAACAATTGCCAAAATTTGGTAGACTTGGATACGGAACAATCGGTCGAACAGTGGGAAACGCGCGCCGCGGTACCCATTGTTCAGGGGCAGGCTGCTAGCATGAAAGACGCGACCGCCGAAACGCAACAAAGAGCAGAAATGGAATTCCAAAGTTTAGAAAATGTTTCGGAATCAGAAGTGAAAATCAAATCTGAATCCCTTGATGACGAATACGGGGGGACGATTAAAGAGGAAGCCGCTACGGAAGTAAAACCGGTAGTTTCCGGGAATTTAACTGATTTATTGAATGTTTTGATTAACGAAATCAAGAGTCAATCGGCCAAGCAAGAAGATCAGGCTGCCAAACAAGAAGCTCAGGCTGCCAAGCAAGAAGCTCAGTCTGAAAAATTTGAACGGATGCTAGACAATCAGAACAAAGCTATTAACGTTGTTATCAACAATGTTGGAGTTGTTAACACAAAAGTTGATAAAATCGAAGAAGATATTGTTGTAATTAATACCGAAATCGGTAATCTTAAACAGGAAATGATAGGCGTTCAGGCGGAAATTGCGAGCATAAATACTCGTTTTGATTCCGAAATTAGCAGAATCGAGAAAAGTGTAGGAGACGCAGTTGCTCCGATCATCGAGAATAAGGTGACGGAACAAATTCAATTAGTGAGAAAAGAGGATCATCAGAAGGTGGAAACTTTAAAGGCTTTAGTATCCGAAGTAGATACCAAAGTGACGAAGCAGGCTAATACCTGCGAAGAGAAAAAGAGGGAAGTGGAAACGCTTGCGACAACCACTTGCCAAGTGATTACGAGGGTGTCGGAATTAGAAAGGAAACTTGACGAAAAACAGAGCTATGTGCCAATCTGTGCACATAGTTCGGAGTTGTTGACGAAAGAGGAGCGGTTCGACCCCTTGAAAAAAGGCGGTATACACGCGACGGATTTCATTAAGAATTGTGAAAGAGTTTTACCCAGATCATGGACTAATGAGAGAAAAATTAATGCGGTTATTGATGTGTTGGCTGGTGATGCCAAGCGTTGGGGCTTAAACCTCAACATTACGAACCTGACTTTTGACGAGTTTAAAAATTTGTTTCTGGCTGAATACTGGTCAGAGCAAAAACAGCAAAGTGTCTGGCGCGAATTTGTCGTATCGTGGCCTTTCGATGCGAATTCGCGCGGCTCGATGAAGGAGTTTTGTGAGGGCTGGATCCGCAAGTTGGAATATTTGCGTGATCGCCGCACGGAATCCGAAATAGTCTGGGAACTCTACAAAAAGCTTCCAGATGATACAAAACGCTACGTAGGAAGCAATCACAGGACAATCAATGATTTCCTGGGAAGAGTTGAGGACGAGGACAATTGGCGCAATAATCGCGACAGTGGTAGAGGCCGTGGTAACAACAACGGGTACCACAGCAACCACAACAACGATAACCATGGGAATAATGCATACCGCAACCATGGCAGCAATAACAATAATGATTCGGGCCGTAATAACAATCGGTACAATGCAAATAATAACCGGAATGACGGAAACCAGTATCATACTAGCATGATACGGGCTGCGCAGAATAGTAATAACGCCAGAGGGTGTGACCAGCCGCCTCAGCAGTATCCGGGGAGCGTATCTGCTGGGACGAGACAGGGAAACCATTAGCCGCGCCGGTGAGGGGCCGACCGGGCGTGGAGAAATTTTGGCGGCCCAATAACAGGAGAAAACCCAGGTGTCGTCGTTATGAAAATCCGTATAAAATAATCAACGGCGGGAGAGTGTGCCAGTATTAGGAGAAAGGAGTGCGCCCACAAGTAGTAGATCAGCTGTAGACACAGCAGTAGAAAATACATTCACTGTCAGTGAGAACAATTTAAGTAGTGTTCCGGAAATCGACTATAAAGTGGCAGCTGTAATACCCACTGCGGAACTGGAGATTGAGTTTAAGAATAATTCGCAAGTGTTGAGAGAAGATCAGATGTCGGATAAAACGTCCGTCATCGAGCGAGGGGATGCAGAGAGGGATGAGGTCTGGTTAAGGCTGTTCGGTCGCTTATACCATGAACTAAGAGATTATAGGGGCCTGTACGGGAGAAGTGTTTATGGGGAGCGCGGGCAGGATTTGCCGCGTCTCGTCCCGCAGGAAGATAGTGTTTGTGAAGTGATAGAAAGTTCTGGCCCTAACCGGCAGACTTTACTAGAAATAGTTGATGTTAAGGGGGAGCACGAGCAAGATGCGTCGTGTTTCGTCCCGCAGGAGTTGAATGTTGAAGTAGTAACGGAAAGTTCTGGCCCTAACCGGCAGACTTTACCGAAAGTTATAGTGTTAGAAGTGGCCGACCCATCTGACGCGAACATCCAGTTTAAACATTGCGAGAGTATTAAGGAGAAAGATTACGAAAATTTTAGTGATAGCCGAACACGATTGGTAGAAAAGCACGTAGATTACAGCGTGTATGAGGTTAGAGCTGACATTACACGGTCAGAAGATAACAGTGTGGGTTGCGCAGATCTAGAGGAAGGAATTTCAGATGCTACTGGGCACATTCCTCCAGGTAGATTGGCAGATGAGATCAATCTGACCAAAGTGGAATCAACGAAGGTGACAATTAGTGAATTGATAGCAAAGCAACACTCACTAGTTGACGAGTTACAGGAAAAGGTTTCGGTATTGGAGGCGACGCTACAGACTATGCCTCAGGACAAACGTGTTGAAATTAAAACTGTATGTGAACAGAGGCTGAAAAAGCCGCCAGATAAACCGGATTTAGGATCAAAGCCGGATGGTTTTTTCTGGAATGACCTGGATATAGACGAGGATTTACTGTGGGAAAATAAAGAAACAGTCGAGGACAAGTGTAGACAGATAATAGTGTCTGTTAATATGCACGACCTACAACTAAACGTGTTGATTGACACCGGTGCAGAATTGAGTGCTGCATCTGGGGAAATATTTGAGTTACTGAAAGACAGACCTGGCATCGTAGTTATGCCAGTAACAGGAGTGAAAATTATAGGTGCTACTGGGAAGGCCAGTAAACCGGTCACAAAACAGATTTTTGTCAACTTCGAGATATATGGGGCACGATTTGAACAAGAGTTTGTCGTCGTGCCAGACTTAACTACGGAAGTAATTATCGGGTTAGATTGGCTATTAAAGTACCGTGCAGTGATTAATTGCGAAAGCAAAACTTTGACATGTACGTCCCAAGATAAAACAATAGTAGTTAGTTTTGACGAGGCAGGAGACGGTGTGCATAGGCAATACCAGCCTATACACATTGTTAACTGGCCGGATGACATTGACGCAGGAATTAATTTGAACTGCTGTAACGTGAGGAATTTCGGCATTGACGAAAGTGTAGAAAGTGAATTGGAAGAGATAATCAAATTCCCTCCACGGATTGACATTAGTATTGGTGTGAAAAAAGATCGTTTGCGAGAAGTAATGAAGCTAAAAGTCGATGCTGGCATACGTCGTATTGACGCTAAAGCGCGTTTTGCTAAGTTTGCGATCGGAGACTTAGTACTTGTAAAAGCTCATGAGAAATCGAGCGAGATAGACAATGAAATCTCTAAATTTAAGTTTGTTTATAATGGATCATATAAAGTCATTGGTATACCTCACACAAATGCTTATTGCTTAGAGTATCCAAGCTCTGGAAAGCTATTAGGTATACGAAACATTGTAGGCTTGAAATTGTACCAACCTAGGATCGATTAATACCACACAATGGGTAATTTGTACAGTATGTAAAATAGAGTGTAAGATTTAACGATTTGCTAGATTGCCATGCTTTTGACTGACCTAGAGGTCATTAAAAAAGTTGTAATTAATAAGTAATTAATGTTGATTAAATGATTTAAGAGTTACTGAATATTAATCAATTTAAAAATCCAAGCTGCTAGTTTAAGTTTTCAGCTGAGTCACAGTAGATTAAGGAATGTAAATATGATTTTGTAAATAGCTGTAAGATTTCATAAATATGTGATTTACTAGTCATTGCCGGTGTACTTAGACGCTGTTTTAAGTTTCAGGCTAGTACATGCGTGTGATGATGGACAGTGTTGAGTTATCCACTGTGATAGTATTAATGGACTCCTTGAGATTACTCGGGAGTGAGTTTTTCCGAAAGAATTCAGTGAAACGGACGTTCTGGAAACGCCGTTACGAGGGCGAGTGAGATCAAGCGTGCCGCACAGGCGGGTGCAACAATACTGGCGAGGCGGAGCCGCTGTCGGCTTTTGTGCCGCTGTCGGCATTCTTTGTACTTGCGAGTACGGAAGGCGGAGTTGTTTTTCTTCCCGGACAGCTGATGTGAAAGAATTCTGCTGTCAATATTTATGTTTTTTCGATCTGATGTGTATCATTTTCTCGTTTACCGTTTAAGTGGACTCTCATGGCGAGAGTATTAATTATGAAAAGGTATATAAAATGTGTAGTCTATTTAATTATTTATTTGCATATTTTCATCTACCTGTTTTTATGACCATGTACTCTGATTCCATTTCTTGATAGTGTTACGCATTTTGACGATTTTGGAATAGCTAAACCATTTTCTATATTTTCTATGAATTATAATATGTTGTCAACCTGTTTTATTTTGTGCAAGATGACAGAGTGGAATATGATTAGGAGTGTCTCCACTCAATTATTATGGTCTAAAAATCGATTTATGGTTAATTAGACGAATGCTAAATTTTGTTGATGTTTTGAGCATATGCATTTCCGCTGTTTCTTTTTTGGGACATTTTCTGAGTCTGTTTACGTTACACGAACATCCTCAGATAATGTGGGGCACGTGTAACGCCGGAAATGCATATACTCCTATTTCCATCTATTGTACTATTATTTTTTTTCCTTGTTTTGTTACCTCAAGATACGACATTTCTGTCTCTTTATATATTGTAATTGTTTTACTGTTTGTATATATATATTTATGGACATATGTCGATATATAATTGGTTTGTTTCGTAAATATTATTTGTATTTTTACACGGGGTCTTGCCTAGGGAAAACTGCTATCGAACGATTACATCGATAGGTCGTGTGAAGAATCAAAGTGTGTAGGATCTTTGGTAGTGTGAACTCAGCCGCGTGGAGCGCGGGCAGAGCATAGGGGAGTCTGGCTGGAGCAGCGAGTGGAGCAGGTGTGTTGTGGGTAGCTCCCGCGAGTTGCCGCGCTTTCGGGGTTTGGCAGCATGTAATTGCGCTCGACTTGCGATGATAGTTTCTGACATGGTGTCGCGGACGGGAAGCATTAGCTCGCGCACATCAAGAGCCCGTTTCGTCTGGTGACCGTGTTGAGAAGAAGGCGCGCCAACATCCAGCTTCTGCAACAGCGACGGCCGACAATGAGTGACTGTCGCCACCTCCTCGATCGACGACCTCAAACCTTCAATCAACCAACAAGGAAGACTAAAAGCACGTAAAGTTTCAGAACGGTATGGCAGACCTCAGCTTTTCAAACTGTTCCATTTGCCTCGCAAAATTACAGCAACTTAGCATGAACTTTTGTTGCTCATTGTCCCAATTGCATTACCAAGCAAGGGCCCCTTCCTTTTCCGGAATGAACCCGAGTGTCGTTGAAATTCAAACGCCAGCATCATTCAATTTCACTGCCTTAATTTCAAAGTTCAAGTATTAATAGCTGGCTACAATACTTAGATTACACAAGCACAAATTAAGAGTGCTAGTTTTGTTACCATATTTTAACTTACCTGTGACTGCAGCTCAGCTTGGTACGTACTAAATTATACTATTGTTAATTGTTCAGAATCATTTAATTCAAGTTCAAAGCTAAATCTCTTATTTCTAAATTGCGTAGATTCAAGTAGCTTTTGAAATGATTGTTGAGGTAGTCCAAGACTAACCGTATTTTACTGAATTTCGATGTGCTTAAGAAAGAAAGCTTCTTATTAATTTCAGTCACTAAATTAACTTTCAGTTTTCCGGTTTTATTAATTCTTTTGCTAAATTAAGTCAGAGTGCAGCGAAAGTTATTACTTCTGACAAACTTTCAGTTTTCACACTACACGTGTCAACCTTCAGTTGCCACGCTTCTAGTGCTAATTATATGTGTAATTACCTTTCTTTTTCAGTTACTATAGTAATTGTCCTTAGGACAATTACCGCTAGTTAATTGTTAACGTAACGGCCGCACATTTACTTTCTTTATTAACTTTACCCCTTTTCAAAATTAATTTCCACCAATTTCATTTGCTTTTTTCCTTTCATTTAGATGTAACCGTTTCCTCCCTCTTTACCGACAGATTAACTTCGGTGACGATTGCTTTTCCAAAATTTCCATTAGGTACACGCGGTTTAATTTTTCACTGTCATTAAGGTCGATAAGTGAGGGGGAGGTTACACGTGGCGACCTGGTGACTGGACAATCTTCAAATTTGAGGTTGTTCTGGACACGAATTTTGCATTGTGTAAATCTCGTAACAAAGTACTGGTTACGAAATGGTCGATACGTCAGCGAGAATAAGTAGTGGGAGTAATCCTAATTATATTTGAGATTTAGCAGTTATATTGAAAATTATTAAAATGAGTGAAGGCAACAATTGCCAAAATTTGGTAGACTTGGATACGGAACAATCGGTCGAACAGTGGGAAACGCGCGCCGCGGTACCCATTGTTCAGGGGCAGGCTGCTAGCATGAAAGATGCGACCGCCGAAACGCAACAAAGAGCAGAAATGGAATTCCAAAGTTTAGAAAATGTTTCGGAATCAGAAGTGAAAATCAAATCTGAATCCCTTGATGACGAATACGGGGGGACGATTAAAGAGGAAGCCGCTACGGAAGTAAAACCGGTAGTTTCCGGGAATTTAACTGATTTATTGAATGTTTTGATTAACGAAATCAAGAGTCAATCGGCCAAGCAAGAAGATCAGGCTGCCAAACAAGAAGCTCAGGCTGCCAAGCAAGAAGCTCAGTCTGAAAAATTTGAACGGATGCTAGACAATCAGAACAAAGCTATTAACGTTGTTATCAACAATGTTGGAGTTGTTAACACAAAAGTTGATAAAATCGAAGAAGATATTGTTGTAATTAATACCGAAATCGGTAATCTTAAACAGGAAATGATAGGCGTTCAGGCGGAAATTGCGAGCATAAATACTCGTTTTGATTCCGAAATTAGCAGAATCGAGAAAAGTGTAGGAGACGCAGTTGCTCCGATCATCGAGAATAAGGTGACGGAACAAATTCAATTAGTGAGAAAAGAGGATCATCAGAAGGTGGAAACTTTAAAGGCTTTAGTATCCGAAGTAGATACCAAAGTGACGAAGCAGGCTAATACCTGCGAAGAGAAAAAGAGGGAAGTGGAAACGCTTGCGACAACCACTTGCCAAGTGATTACGAGGGTGTCGGAATTAGAAAGGAAACTTGACGAAAAACAGAGCTATGTGCCAATCTGTGCACATAGTTCGGAGTTGTTGACGAAAGAGGAGCGGTTCGACCCCTTGAAAAAAGGCGGTATACACGCGACGGATTTCATTAAGAATTGTGAAAGAGTTTTACCCAGATCATGGACTAATGAGAGAAAAATTAATGCGGTTATTGATGTGTTGGCTGGTGATGCCAAGCGTTGGGGCTTAAACCTCAACATTACGAACCTGACTTTTGACGAGTTTAAAAATTTGTTTCTGGCTGAATACTGGTCAGAGCAAAAACAGCAAAGTGTCTGGCGCGAATTTGTCGTATCGTGGCCTTTCGATGCGAATTCGCGCGGCTCGATGAAGGAGTTTTGTGAGGGCTGGATCCGCAAGTTGGAATATTTGCGTGATCGCCGCACGGAATCCGAAATAGTCTGGGAACTCTACAAAAAGCTTCCAGATGATACAAAACGCTACGTAGGAAGCAATCACAGGACAATCAATGATTTCCTGGGAAGAGTTGAGGACGAGGACAATTGGCGCAATAATCGCGACAGTGGTAGAGGCCGTGGTAACAACAACGGGTACCACAGCAACCACAACAACGATAACCATGGGAATAATGCATACCGCAACCATGGCAGCAATAACAATAATGATTCGGGCCGTAATAACAATCGGTACAATGCAAATAATAACCGGAATGACGGAAACCAGTATCATACTAGCATGATACGGGCTGCGCAGAATAGTAATAACGCCAGAGGGTGTGACCAGCCGCCTCAGCAGTATCCGGGGAGCGTATCTGCTGGGACGAGACAGGGAAACCATTAGCCGCGCCGGTGAGGGGCCGACCGGGCGTGGAGAAATTTTGGCGGCCCAATAACAGGAGAAAACCCAGGTGTCGTCGTTATGAAAATCCGTATAAAATAATCAACGGCGGGAGAGTGTGCCAGTATTAGGAGAAAGGAGTGCGCCCACAAGTAGTAGATCAGCTGTAGACACAGCAGTAGAAAATACATTCACTGTCAGTGAGAACAATTTAAGTAGTGTTCCGGAAATCGACTATAAAGTGGCAGCTGTAATACCCACTGCGGAACTGGAGATTGAGTTTAAGAATAATTCGCAAGTGTTGAGAGAAGATCAGATGTCGGATAAAACGTCCGTCATCGAGCGAGGGGATGCAGAGAGGGATGAGGTCTGGTTAAGGCTGTTCGGTCGCTTATACCATGAACTAAGAGATTATAGGGGCCTGTACGGGAGAAGTGTTTATGGGGAGCGCGGGCAGGATTTGCCGCGTCTCGTCCCGCAGGAAGATAGTGTTTGTGAAGTGATAGAAAGTTCTGGCCCTAACCGGCAGACTTTACTAGAAATAGTTGATGTTAAGGGGGAGCACGAGCAAGATGCGTCGTGTTTCGTCCCGCAGGAGTTGAATGTTGAAGTAGTAACGGAAAGTTCTGGCCCTAACCGGCAGACTTTACCGAAAGTTATAGTGTTAGAAGTGGCCGACCCATCTGACGCGAACATCCAGTTTAAACATTGCGAGAGTATTAAGGAGAAAGATTACGAAAATTTTAGTGATAGCCGAACACGATTGGTAGAAAAGCACGTAGATTACAGCGTGTATGAGGTTAGAGCTGACATTACACGGTCAGAAGATAACAGTGTGGGTTGCGCAGATCTAGAGGAAGGAATTTCAGATGCTACTGGGCACATTCCTCCAGGTAGATTGGCAGATGAGATCAATCTGACCAAAGTGGAATCAACGAAGGTGACAATTAGTGAATTGATAGCAAAGCAACACTCACTAGTTGACGAGTTACAGGAAAAGGTTTCGGTATTGGAGGCGACGCTACAGACTATGCCTCAGGACAAACGTGTTGAAATTAAAACTGTATGTGAACAGAGGCTGAAAAAGCCGCCAGATAAACCGGATTTAGGATCAAAGCCGGATGGTTTTTTCTGGAATGACCTGGATATAGACGAGGATTTACTGTGGGAAAATAAAGAAACAGTCGAGGACAAGTGTAGACAGATAATAGTGTCTGTTAATATGCACGACCTACAACTAAACGTGTTGATTGACACCGGTGCAGAATTGAGTGCTGCATCTGGGGAAATATTTGAGTTACTGAAAGACAGACCTGGCATCGTAGTTATGCCAGTAACAGGAGTGAAAATTATAGGTGCTACTGGGAAGGCCAGTAAACCGGTCACAAAACAGATTTTTGTCAACTTCGAGATATATGGGGCACGATTTGAACAAGAGTTTGTCGTCGTGCCAGACTTAACTACGGAAGTAATTATCGGGTTAGATTGGCTATTAAAGTACCGTGCAGTGATTAATTGCGAAAGCAAAACTTTGACATGTACGTCCCAAGATAAAACAATAGTAGTTAGTTTTGACGAGGCAGGAGACGGTGTGCATAGGCAATACCAGCCTATACACATTGTTAACTGGCCGGATGACATTGACGCAGGAATTAATTTGAACTGCTGTAACGTGAGGAATTTCGGCATTGACGAAAGTGTAGAAAGTGAATTGGAAGAGATAATCAAATTCCCTCCACGGATTGACATTAGTATTGGTGTGAAAAAAGATCGTTTGCGAGAAGTAATGAAGCTAAAAGTCGATGCTGGCATACGTCGTATTGACGCTAAAGCGCGTTTTGCTAAGTTTGCGATCGGAGACTTAGTACTTGTAAAAGCTCATGAGAAATCGAGCGAGATAGACAATGAAATCTCTAAATTTAAGTTTGTTTATAATGGATCATATAAAGTCATTGGTATACCTCACACAAATGCTTATTGCTTAGAGTATCCAAGCTCTGGAAAGCTATTAGGTATACGAAACATTGTAGGCTTGAAATTGTACCAACCTAGGATCGATTAATACCACACAATGGGTAATTTGTACAGTATGTAAAATAGAGTGTAAGATTTAACGATTTGCTAGATTGCCATGCTTTTGACTGACCTAGAGGTCATTAAAAAAGTTGTAATTAATAAGTAATTAATGTTGATTAAATGATTTAAGAGTTACTGAATATTAATCAATTTAAAAATCCAAGCTGCTAGTTTAAGTTTTCAGCTGAGTCACAGTAGATTAAGGAATGTAAATATGATTTTGTAAATAGCTGTAAGATTTCATAAATATGTGATTTACTAGTCATTGCCGGTGTACTTAGACGCTGTTTTAAGTTTCAGGCTAGTACATGCGTGTGATGATGGACAGTGTTGAGTTATCCACTGTGATAGTATTAATGGACTCCTTGAGATTACTCGGGAGTGAGTTTTTCCGAAAGAATTCAGTGAAACGGACGTTCTGGAAACGCCGTTACGAGGGCGAGTGAGATCAAGCGTGCCGCACAGGCGGGTGCAACAATACTGGCGAGGCGGAGCCGCTGTCGGCTTTTGTGCCGCTGTCGGCATTCTTTGTACTTGCGAGTACGGAAGGCGGAGTTGTTTTTCTTCCCGGACAGCTGATGTGAAAGAATTCTGCTGTCAATATTTATGTTTTTTCGATCTGATGTGTATCATTTTCTCGTTTACCGTTTAAGTGGACTCTCATGGCGAGAGTATTAATTATGAAAAGGTATATAAAATGTGTAGTCTATTTAATTATTTATTTGCATATTTTCATCTACCTGTTTTTATGACCATGTACTCTGATTCCATTTCTTGATAGTGTTACGCATTTTGACGATTTTGGAATAGCTAAACCATTTTCTATATTTTCTATGAATTATAATATGTTGTCAACCTGTTTTATTTTGTGCAAGATGACAGAGTGGAATATGATTAGGAGTGTCTCCACTCAATTATTATGGTCTAAAAATCGATTTATGGTTAATTAGACGAATGCTAAATTTTGTTGATGTTTTGAGCATATGCATTTCCGCTGTTTCTTTTTTGGGACATTTTCTGAGTCTGTTTACGTTACACGAACATCCTCAGATAATGTGGGGCACGTGTAACGCCGGAAATGCATATACTCCTATTTCCATCTATTGTACTATTATTTTTTTTCCTTGTTTTGTTACCTCAAGATACGACATTTCTGTCTCTTTATATATTGTAATTGTTTTACTGTTTGTATATATATATTTATGGACATATGTCGATATATAATTGGTTTGTTTCGTAAATATTATTTGTATTTTTACACGGGGTCTTGCCTAGGGAAAACTGCTATCGAACGATTACATCGATAGGTCGTGTGAAGAATCAAAGTGTGTAGGATCTTTGGTAGTGTGAACTCAGCCGCGTGGAGCGCGGGCAGAGCATAGGGGAGTCTGGCTGGAGCAGCGAGTGGAGCAGGTGTGTTGTGGGTAGCTCCCGCGAGTTGCCGCGCTTTCGGGGTTTGGCAGCATGTAATTGCGCTCGACTTGCGATGATAGTTTCTGACATGGTGTCGCGGACGGGAAGCATTAGCTCGCGCACATCAAGAGCCCGTTTCGTCTGGTGACCGTGTTGAGAAGAAGGCGCGCCAACATCCAGCTTCTGCAACAGCGACGGCCGACAATGAGTGACTGTCGCCACCTCCTCGATCGACGACCTCAAACCTTCAATCAACCAACAAGGAAGACTAAAAGCACGTAAAGTTTCAGAACGGTATGGCAGACCTCAGCTTTTCAAACTGTTCCATTTGCCTCGCAAAATTACAGCAACTTAGCATGAACTTTTGTTGCTCATTGTCCCAATTGCATTACCAAGCAAGGGCCCCTTCCTTTTCCGGAATGAACCCGAGTGTCGTTGAAATTCAAACGCCAGCATCATTCAATTTCACTGCCTTAATTTCAAAGTTCAAGTATTAATAGCTGGCTACAATACTTAGATTACACAAGCACAAATTAAGAGTGCTAGTTTTGTTACCATATTTTAACTTACCTGTGACTGCAGCTCAGCTTGGTACGTACTAAATTATACTATTGTTAATTGTTCAGAATCATTTAATTCAAGTTCAAAGCTAAATCTCTTATTTCTAAATTGCGTAGATTCAAGTAGCTTTTGAAATGATTGTTGAGGTAGTCCAAGACTAACCGTATTTTACTGAATTTCGATGTGCTTAAGAAAGAAAGCTTCTTATTAATTTCAGTCACTAAATTAACTTTCAGTTTTCCGGTTTTATTAATTCTTTTGCTAAATTAAGTCAGAGTGCAGCGAAAGTTATTACTTCTGACAAACTTTCAGTTTTCACACTACACATGTCAACCTTCAGTTGCCACGCTTCTAGTGCTAATTATATGTGTAATTACCTTTCTTTTTCAGTTACTATAGTAATTGTCCTTAGGACAATTACCGCTAGTTAATTGTTAACGTAACGGCCGCACATTTACTTTCTTTATTAACTTTACCCCTTTTCAAAATTAATTTCCACCAATTTCATTTGCTTTTTTCCTTTCATTTAGATGTAACCGTTTCCTCCCTCTTTACCGACAGATTAACTTCGGTGACGATTGCTTTTCCAAAATTTCCATTAGGTACACGCGGTTTAATTTTTCACTGTCATTAAGGTCGATAAGTGAGGGGGAGGTTACACGTGGCGACCTGGTGACTGGACAATCTTCAAATTTGAGGTTGTTCTGGACACGAATTTTGCATTGTGTAAATCTCGTAACAAAGTACTGGTTACGAAATGGTCGATACGTCAGCGAGAATAAGTAGTGGGAGTAATCCTAATTATATTTGAGATTTAGCAGTTATATTGAAAATTATTAAAATGAGTGAAGGCAACAATTGCCAAAATTTGGTAGACTTGGATACGGAACAATCGGTCGAACAGTGGGAAACGCGCGCCGCGGTACCCATTGTTCAGGGGCAGGCTGCTAGCATGAAAGACGCGACCGCCGAAACGCAACAAAGAGCAGAAATGGAATTCCAAAGTTTAGAAAATGTTTCGGAATCAGAAGTGAAAATCAAATCTGAATCCCTTGATGACGAATACGGGGGGACGATTAAAGAGGAAGCCGCTACGGAAGTAAAACCGGTAGTTTCCGGGAATTTAACTGATTTATTGAATGTTTTGATTAACGAAATCAAGAGTCAATCGGCCAAGCAAGAAGATCAGGCTGCCAAACAAGAAGCTCAGGCTGCCAAGCAAGAAGCTCAGTCTGAAAAATTTGAACGGATGCTAGACAATCAGAACAAAGCTATTAACATTGTTATCAACAATGTTGGAGTTGTTAACACAAAAGTTGATAAAATCGAAGAAGATATTGTTGTAATTAATACCGAAATCGGTAATCTTAAACAGGAAATGATAGGCGTTCAGGCGGAAATTGCGAGCGTAAATACTCGTTTTGATTCCGAAATTAGCAGAATCGAGAAAAGTGTAGGAGACGCAGTTGCTCCGATCATCGAGAATAAGGTGACGGAACAAATTCAATTAGTGAGAAAAGAGGATCATCAGAAGGTGGAAACTTTAAAGGCTTTAGTATCCGAAGTAGATACCAAAGTGACGAAGCAGGCTAATACCTGCGAAGAGAAAAAGAGGGAAGTGGAAACGCTTGCGACAACCACTTGCCAAGTGATTACGAGGGTGTCGGAATTAGAAAGGAAACTTGACGAAAAACAGAGCTATGTGCCAATCTGTGCACATAGTTCGGAGTTGTTGACGAAAGAGGAGCGGTTCGACCCCTTGAAAAAAGGCGGTATACACGCGACGGATTTCATTAAGAATTGTGAAAGAGTTTTACCCAGATCATGGACTAATGAGAGAAAAATTAATGCGGTTATTGATGTGTTGGCTGGTGATGCCAAGCGTTGGGGCTTAAACCTCAACATTACGAACCTGACTTTTGACGAGTTTAAAAATTTGTTTCTGGCTGAATACTGGTCAGAGCAAAAACAGCAAAGTGTCTGGCGCGAATTTGTCGTATCGTGGCCTTTCGATGCGAATTCGCGCGGCTCGATGAAGGAGTTTTGTGAGGGCTGGATCCGCAAGTTGGAATATTTGCGTGATCGCCGCACGGAATCCGAAATAGTCTGGGAACTCTACAAAAAGCTTCCAGATGATACAAAACGCTACGTAGGAAGCAATCACAGGACAATCAATGATTTCCTGGGAAGAGTTGAGGACGAGGACAATTGGCGCAATAATCGCGACAGTGGTAGAGGCCGTGGTAACAACAACGGGTACCACAGCAACCACAACAACGATAACCATGGGAATAATGCATACCGCAACCATGGCAGCAATAACAATAATGATTCGGGCCGTAATAACAATCGGTACAATGCAAATAATAACCGGAATGACGGAAACCAGTATCATACTAGCATGATACGGGCTGCGCAGAATAGTAATAACGCCAGAGGGTGTGACCAGCCGCCTCAGCAGTATCCGGGGAGCGTATCTGCTGGGACGAGACAGGGAAACCATTAGCCGCGCCGGTGAGGGGCCGACCGGGCGTGGAGAAATTTTGGCGGCCCAATAACAGGAGAAAACCCAGGTGTCGTCGTTATGAAAATCCGTATAAAATAATCAACGGCGGGAGAGTGTGCCAGTATTAGGAGAAAGGAGTGCGCCCACAAGTAGTAGATCAGCTGTAGACACAGCAGTAGAAAATACATTCACTGTCAGTGAGAACAATTTAAGTAGTGTTCCGGAAATCGACTATAAAGTGGCAGCTGTAATACCCACTGCGGAACTGGAGATTGCGTTTAAGAATAATTCGCAAGTGTTGAGAGAAGATCAGATGTCGGATAAAACGTCCGTCATCGAGCGAGGGGATGCAGAGAGGGATGAGGTCTGGTTAAGGCTGTTCGGTCGCCTATACCATGAACTAAGAGATTATAGGGGCCTGTACGGGAGAAGTGTTTATGGGGAGCGCGGGCAGGATTTGCCGCGTCTCGTCCCGCAGGAAGATAGTGTTTGTGAAGTGATAGAAAGTTCTGGCCCTAACCGGCAGACTTTACTAGAAATAGTTGATGTTAAGGGGGAGCACGAGCAAGATGCGTCGTGTTTCGTCCCGCAGGAGTTGAATGTTGAAGTAGTAACGGAAAGTTCTGGCCCTAACCGGCAGACTTTACCGAAAGTTATAGTGTTAGAAGTGGCCGACCCATCTGACGCGAACATCCAGTTTAAACATTGCGAGAGTATTAAGGAGAAAGATTACGAAAATTTTAGTGATAGCCGAACACGATTGGTAGAAAAGCACGTAGATTACAGCGTGTATGAGGTTAGAGCTGACATTACACGGTCAGAAGATAACAGTGTGGGTTGCGCAGATCTAGAGGAAGGAATTTCAGATGCTACTGGGCACATTCCTCCAGGTAGATTGGCAGATGAGATCAATCTGACCAAAGTGGAATCAACGAAGGTGACAATTAGTGAATTGATAGCAAAGCAACACTCACTAGTTGACGAGTTACAGGAAAAGGTTTCGGTATTGGAGGCGACGCTACAGACTATGCCTCAGGACAAACGTGTTGAAATTAAAACTGTATGTGAACAGAGGCTGAAAAAGCCGCCAGATAAACCGGATTTAGGATCAAAGCCGGATGGTTTTTTCTGGAATGACCTGGATATAGACGAGGATTTACTGTGGGAAAATAAAGAAACAGTCGAGGACAAGTGTAGACAGATAATAGTGTCTGTTAATATGCACGACCTACAACTAAACGTGTTGATTGACACCGGTGCAGAATTGAGTGCTGCATCTGGGGAAATATTTGAGTTACTGAAAGACAGACCTGGCATCGTAGTTATGCCAGTAACAGGAGTGAAAATTATAGGTGCTACTGGGAAGGCCAGTAAACCGGTCACAAAACAGATTTTTGTCAACTTCGAGATATATGGGGCACGATTTGAACAAGAGTTTGTCGTCGTGCCAGACTTAACTACGGAAGTAATTATCGGGTTAGATTGGCTATTAAAGTACCGTGCAGTGATTAATTGCGAAAGCAAAACTTTGACATGTACGTCCCAAGATAAAACAATAGTAGTTAGTTTTGACGAGGCAGGAGACGGTGTGCATAGGCAATACCAGCCTATACACATTGTTAACTGGCCGGATGACATTGACGCAGGAATTAATTTGAACTGCTGTAACGTGAGGAATTTCGGCATTGACGAAAGTGTAGAAAGTGAATTGGAAGAGATAATCAAATTCCCTCCACGGATTGACATTAGTATTGGTGTGAAAAAAGATCGTTTGCGAGAAGTAATGAAGCTAAAAGTCGATGCTGGCATACGTCGTATTGACGCTAAAGCGCGTTTTGCTAAGTTTGCGATCGGAGACTTAGTACTTGTAAAAGCTCATGAGAAATCGAGTGAGATAGACAATGAAATCTCTAAATTTAAGTTTGTTTATAATGGATCATATAAAGTCATTGGTATACCTCACACAAATGCTTATTGCTTAGAGTATCCAAGCTCTGGAAAGCTATTAGGTATACGAAACATTGTAGGCTTGAAATTGTACCAACCTAGGATCGATTAATACCACACAATGGGTAATTTGTACAGTATGTAAAATAGAGTGTAAGATTTAACGATTTGCTAGATTGCCATGCTTTTGACTGACCTAGAGGTCATTAAAAAAGTTGTAATTAATAAGTAATTAATGTTGATTAAATGATTTAAGAGTTACTGAATATTAATCAATTTAAAAATCCAAGCTGCTAGTTTAAGTTTTCAGCTGAGTCACAGTAGATTAAGGAATGTAAATATGATTTTGTAAATAGCTGTAAGATTTCATAAATATGTGATTTACTAGTCATTGCCGGTGTACTTAGACGCTGTTTTAAGTTTCAGGCTAGTACATGCGTGTGATGATGGACAGTGTTGAGTTATCCACTGTGATAGTATTAATGGACTCCTTGAGATTACTCGGGAGTGAGTTTTTCCGAAAGAATTCAGTGAAACGGACGTTCTGGAAACGCCGTTACGAGGGCGAGTGAGATCAAGCGTGCCGCACAGGCGGGTGCAACAATACTGGCGAGGCGGAGCCGCTGTCGGCTTTTGTGCCGCTGTCGGCATTCTTTGTACTTGCGAGTACGGAAGGCGGAGTTGTTTTTCTTCCCGGACAGCTGATGTGAAAGAATTCTGCTGTCAATATTTATGTTTTTTCGATCTGATGTGTATCATTTTCTCGTTTACCGTTTAAGTGGACTCTCATGGCGAGAGTATTAATTATGAAAAGGTATATAAAATGTGTAGTCTATTTAATTATTTATTTGCATATTTTCATCTACCTGTTTTTATGACCATGTACTCTGATTCCATTTCTTGATAGTGTTACGCATTTTGACGATTTTGGAATAGCTAAACCATTTTCTATATTTTCTATGAATTATAATATGTTGTCAACCTGTTTTATTTTGTGCAAGATGACAGAGTGGAATATGATTAGGAGTGTCTCCACTCAATTATTATGGTCTAAAAATCGATTTATGGTTAATTAGACGAATGCTAAATTTTGTTGATGTTTTGAGCATATGCATTTCCGCTGTTTCTTTTTTGGGACATTTTCTGAGTCTGTTTACGTTACACGAACATCCTCAGATAATGTGGGGCACGTGTAACGCCGGAAATGCATATACTCCTATTTCCATCTACTGTACTATTATTTTTTTTCCTTGTTTTGTTACCTCAAGATACGACATTTCTGTCTCTTTATATATTGTAATTGTTTTACTGTTTGTATATATATATTTATGCACATATGTCGATGTATAATTGGTTTGTTTCGTAAATATTATTTGTATTTTTACACGGGATCTTGCCTAGGGAAAACTGCTATCGAACGATTACATCGATAGGTCGTGTGAAGAATCAAAGTGTGTAGGATCTTTGGTAGTGTGAACTCAGCCGCGTGGAGCGCGGGCAGAGCATGGGGGAGTCTGGCTGGAGCAGCGAGTGGAGCAGGTGTGTTGTGGGTAGCTCCCGCGAGTTGCCGCGCTTTCGGGGTTTGGCAGCATGTAATTGCGCTCGACTTGCGATGATAGTTTCTGACATGGTGTCGCGGACGGGAAGCATTAGCTCGCGCACATCAAGAGCCCGTTTCGTCTGGTGACCGTGTTGAGAAGAAGGCGCGCCAACATCCAGCTTCTGCAACAGCGACGGCCGACAATGAGTGACTGTCGCCACCTCCTCGATCGACGACCTCAAACCTTCAATCAACCAACAAGGAAGACTAAAAGCACGTAAAGTTTCAGAACGGTATGGCAGACCTCAGCTTTTCAAACTGTTCCATTTGCCTCGCAAAATTACAGCAACTTAGCATGAACTTTTGTTGCTCATTGTCCCAATTGCATTACCAAGCAAGGGCCCCTTCCTTTTTCGGAATGAACCCGAGTGTCGTTGAAATTCAAACGCCAGCATCATTCAATTTCACTGCCTTAATTTCAAAGTTCAAGTATTAATAGCTGGCTACAATACTTAGATTACACAAGCACAAATTAAGAGTGCTAGTTTTGTTACCATATTTTAACTTACCTGTGACTGCAGCTCAGCTTGGTACGTACTAAATTATACTATTGTTAATTGTTCAGAATCATTTAATTCAAGTTCAAAGCTAAATCTCTTATTTCTAAATTGCGTAGATTCAAGTAGCTTTTGAAATGATTGTTGAGGTAGTCCAAGACTAACCGTATTTTACTGAATTTCGATGTGCTTAAGAAAGAAAGCTTCTTATTAATTTCAGTCACTAAATTAACTTTCAGTTTTCCGGTTTTATTAATTCTTTTGCTAAATTAAGTCAGAGTGCAGCGAAAGTTATTACTTCTGACAAACTTTCAGTTTTCACACTACACGTGTCAACCTTCAGTTGCCACGCTTCTAGTGCTAATTATATGTGTAATTACCTTTCTTTTTCAGTTACTATAGTAATTGTCCTTAGGACAATTACCGCTAGTTAATTGTTAACGTAACGGCCGCACATTTACTTTCTTTATTAACTTTACCCCTTTTCAAAATTAATTTCCACCAATTTCATTTGCTTTTTTCCTTTCATTTAGATGTAACCGTTTCCTCCCTCTTTACCGACAGATTAACTTCGGTGACGATTGCTTTTCCAAAATTTCCATTAGGTACACGCGGTTTAATTTTTCACTGTCATTAAGGTCGATAAGTGAGGGGGAGGTTACACGTGGCGACCTGGTGACTGGACAATCTTCAAATTTGAGGTTGTTCTGGACACGAATTTTGCATTGTGTAAATCTCGTAACAAAGTACTGGTTACGAAATGGTCGATACGTCAGCGAGAATAAGTAGTGGGAGTAATCCTAATTATATTTGAGATTTAGCAGTTATATTGAAAATTATTAAAATGAGTGAAGGCAACAATTGCCAAAATTTGGTAGACTTGGATACGGAACAATCGGTCGAACAGTGGGAAACGCGCGCCGCGGTACCCATTGTTCAGGGGCAGGCTGCTAGCATGAAAGACGCGACCGCCGAAACGCAACAAAGAGCAGAAATGGAATTCCAAAGTTTAGAAAATGTTTCGGAATCAGAAGTGAAAATCAAATCTGAATCCCTTGATGACGAATACGGGGGGACGATTAAAGAGGAAGCCGCTACGGAAGTAAAACCGGTAGTTTCCGGGAATTTAACTGATTTATTGAATGTTTTGATTAACGAAATCAAGAGTCAATCGGCCAAGCAAGAAGATCAGGCTGCCAAACAAGAAGCTCAGGCTGCCAAGCAAGAAGCTCAGTCTGAAAAATTTGAACGGATGCTAGACAATCAGAACAAAGCTATTAACGTTGTTATCAACAATGTTGGAGTTGTTAACACAAAAGTTGATAAAATCGAAGAAGATATTGTTGTAATTAATACCGAAATCGGTAATCTTAAACAGGAAATGATAGGCGTTCAGGCGGAAATTGCGAGCATAAATACTCGTTTTGATTCCGAAATTAGCAGAATCGAGAAAAGTGTAGGAGACGCAGTTGCTCCGATCATCGAGAATAAGGTGACGGAACAAATTCAATTAGTGAGAAAAGAGGATCATCAGAAGGTGGAAACTTTAAAGGCTTTAGTATCCGAAGTAGATACCAAAGTGACGAAGCAGGCTAATACCTGCGAAGAGAAAAAGAGGGAAGTGGAAACGCTTGCGACAACCACTTGCCAAGTGATTACGAGGGTGTCGGAATTAGAAAGGAAACTTGACGAAAAACAGAGCTATGTGCCAATCTGTGCACATAGTTCGGAGTTGTTGACGAAAGAGGAGCGGTTCGACCCCTTGAAAAAAGGCGGTATACACGCGACGGATTTCATTAAGAATTGTGAAAGAGTTTTACCCAGATCATGGACTAATGAGAGAAAAATTAATGCGGTTATTGATGTGTTGGCTGGTGATGCCAAGCGTTGGGGCTTAAACCTCAACATTACGAACCTGACTTTTGACGAGTTTAAAAATTTGTTTCTGGCTGAATACTGGTCAGAGCAAAAACAGCAAAGTGTCTGGCGCGAATTTGTCGTATCGAGGCCTTTCGATGCGAATTCGCGCGGCTTGATAAAGGAGTTTTGTGAGGGCTGGATCCGCAAGTTGGAATATTTGCGTGATCGCCGCACGGAATCCGAAATAGTCTGGGAACTCTACAAAAAGCTTCCAGATGATACAAAACGCTACGTAGGAAGCAATCACAGGACAATCAATGATTTCCTGGGAAGAGTTGAGGACGAGGACAATTGGCGCAATAATCGCGACAGTGGTAGAGGCCGTGGTAACAACAACGGGTACCACAGCAACCACAACAACGATAACCATGGGAATAATGCATACCGCAACCATGGCAGCAATAACAATAATGATTCGGGCCGTAATAACAATCGGTACAATGCAAATAATAACCGGAATGACGGAAACCAGTATCATACTAGCATGATACGGGCTGCGCAGAATAGTAATAACGCCAGAGGGTGTGACCAGCCGCCTCAGCAGTATCCGGGGAGCGTATCTGCTGGGACGAGACAGGGAAACCATTAGCCGCGCCGGTGAGGGGCCGACCGGGCGTGGAGAAATTTTGGCGGCCCAATAACAGGAGAAAACCCAGGTGTCGTCGTTATGAAAATCCGTATAAAATAATCAACGGCGGGAGAGTGTGCCAGTATTAGGAGAAAGGAGTGCGCCCACAAGTAGTAGATCAGCTGTAGACACAGCAGTAGAAAATACATTCACTGTCAGTGAGAACAATTTAAGTAGTGTTCCGGAAATCGACTATAAAGTGGCAGCTGTAATACCCACTGCGGAACTGGAGATTGCGTTTAAGAATAATTCGCAAGTGTTGAGAGAAGATCAGATGTCGGATAAAACGTCCGTCATCGAGCGAGGGGATGCAGAGAGGGATGAGGTCTGGTTAAGGCTGTTCGGTCGCCTATACCATGAACTAAGAGATTATAGGGGCCTGTACGGGAGAAGTGTTTATGGGGAGCGCGGGCAGGATTTGCCGCGTCTCGTCCCGCAGGAAGATAGTGTTTGTGAAGTGATAGAAAGTTCTGGCCCTAACCGGCAGACTTTACTAGAAATAGTTGATGTTAAGGGGGAGCACGAGCAAGATGCGTCGTGTTTCGTCCCGCAGGAGTTGAATGTTGAAGTAGTAACGGAAAGTTCTGGCCCTAACCGGCAGACTTTACCGAAAGTTATAGTGTTAGAAGTGGCCGACCCATCTGACGCGAACATCCAGTTTAAACATTGCGAGAGTATTAAGGAGAAAGATTACGAAAATTTTAGTGATAGCCGAACACGATTGGTAGAAAAGCACGTAGATTACAGCGTGTATGAGGTTAGAGCTGACATTACACGGTCAGAAGATAACAGTGTGGGTTGCGCAGATCTAGAGGAAGGAATTTCAGATGCTACTGGGCACATTCCTCCAGGTAGATTGGCAGATGAGATCAATCTGACCAAAGTGGAATCAACGAAGGTGACAATTAGTGAATTGATAGCAAAGCAACACTCACTAGTTGACGAGTTACAGGAAAAGGTTTCGGTATTGGAGGCGACGCTACAGACTATGCCTCAGGACAAACGTGTTGAAATTAAAACTGTATGTGAACAGAGGCTGAAAAAGCCGCCAGATAAACCGGATTTAGGATCAAAGCCGGATGGTTTTTTCTGGAATGACCTGGATATAGACGAGGATTTACTGTGGGAAAATAAAGAAACAGTCGAGGACAAGTGTAGACAGATAATAGTGTCTGTTAATATGCACGACCTACAACTAAACGTGTTGATTGACACCGGTGCAGAATTGAGTGCTGCATCTGGGGAAATATTTGAGTTACTGAAAGACAGACCTGGCATCGTAGTTATGCCAGTAACAGGAGTGAAAATTATAGGTGCTACTGGGAAGGCCAGTAAACCGGTCACAAAACAGATTTTTGTCAACTTCGAGATATATGGGGCACGATTTGAACAAGAGTTTGTCGTCGTGCCAGACTTAACTACGGAAGTAATTATCGGGTTAGATTGGCTATTAAAGTACCGTGCAGTGATTAATTGCGAAAGCAAAACTTTGACATGTACGTCCCAAGATAAAACAATAGTAGTTAGTTTTGACGAGGCAGGAGACGGTGTGCATAGGCAATACCAGCCTATACACATTGTTAACTGGCCGGATGACATTGACGCAGGAATTAATTTGAACTGCTGTAACGTGAGGAATTTCGGCATTGACGAAAGTGTAGAAAGTGAATTGGAAGAGATAATCAAATTCCCTCCACGGATTGACATTAGTATTGGTGTGAAAAAAGATCGTTTGCGAGAAGTAATGAAGCTAAAAGTCGATGCTGGCATACGTCGTATTGACGCTAAAGCGCGTTTTGCTAAGTTTGCGATCGGAGACTTAGTACTTGTAAAAGCTCATGAGAAATCGAGTGAGATAGACAATGAAATCTCTAAATTTAAGTTTGTTTATAATGGATCATATAAAGTCATTGGTATACCTCACACAAATGCTTATTGCTTAGAGTATCCAAGCTCTGGAAAGCTATTAGGTATACGAAACATTGTAGGCTTGAAATTGTACCAACCTAGGATCGATTAATACCACACAATGGGTAATTTGTACAGTATGTAAAATAGAGTGTAAGATTTAACGATTTGCTAGATTGCCATGCTTTTGACTGACCTAGAGGTCATTAAAAAAGTTGTAATTAATAAGTAATTAATGTTGATTAAATGATTTAAGAGTTACTGAATATTAATCAATTTAAAAATCCAAGCTGCTAGTTTAAGTTTTCAGCTGAGTCACAGTAGATTAAGGAATGTAAATATGATTTTGTAAATAGCTGTAAGATTTCATAAATATGTGATTTACTAGTCATTGCCGGTGTACTTAGACGCTGTTTTAAGTTTCAGGCTAGTACATGCGTGTGATGATGGACAGTGTTGAGTTATCCACTGTGATAGTATTAATGGACTCCTTGAGATTACTCGGGAGTGAGTTTTTCCGAAAGAATTCAGTGAAACGGACGTTCTGGAAACGCCGTTACGAGGGCGAGTGAGATCAAGCGTGCCGCACAGGCGGGTGCAACAATACTGGCGAGGCGGAGCCGCTGTCGGCTTTTGTGCCGCTGTCGGCATTCTTTGTACTTGCGAGTACGGAAGGCGGAGTTGTTTTTCTTCCCGGACAGCTGATGTGAAAGAATTCTGCTGTCAATATTTATGTTTTTTCGATCTGATGTGTATCATTTTCTCGTTTACCGTTTAAGTGGACTCTCATGGCGAGAGTATTAATTATGAAAAGGTATATAAAATGTGTAGTCTATTTAATTATTTATTTGCATATTTTCATCTACCTGTTTTTATGACCATGTACTCTGATTCCATTTCTTGATAGTGTTACGCATTTTGACGATTTTGGAATAGCTAAACCATTTTCTATATTTTCTATGAATTATAATATGTTGTCAACCTGTTTTATTTTGTGCAAGATGACAGAGTGGAATATGATTAGGAGTGTCTCCACTCAATTATTATGGTCTAAAAATCGATTTATGGTTAATTAGACGAATGCTAAATTTTGTTGATGTTTTGAGCATATGCATTTCCGCTGTTTCTTTTTTGGGACATTTTCTGAGTCTGTTTACGTTACACGAACATCCTCAGATAATGTGGGGCACGTGTAACGCCGGAAATGCATATACTCCTATTTCCATCTACTGTACTATTATTTTTTTTCCTTGTTTTGTTACCTCAAGATACGACATTTCTGTCTCTTTATATATTGTAATTGTTTTACTGTTTGTATATATATATTTATGCACATATGTCGATGTATAATTGGTTTGTTTCGTAAATATTATTTGTATTTTTACACGGGATCTTGCCTAGGGAAAACTGCTATCGAACGATTACATCGATAGGTCGTGTGAAGAATCAAAGTGTGTAGGATCTTTGGTAGTGTGAACTCAGCCGCGTGGAGCGCGGGCAGAGCATGGGGGAGTCTGGCTGGAGCAGCGAGTGGAGCAGGTGTGTTGTGGGTAGCTCCCGCGAGTTGCCGCGCTTTCGGGGTTTGGCAGCATGTAATTGCGCTCGACTTGCGATGATAGTTTCTGACATGGTGTCGCGGACGGGAAGCATTAGCTCGCGCACATCAAGAGCCCGTTTCGTCTGGTGACCGTGTTGAGAAGAAGGCGCGCCAACATCCAGCTTCTGCAACAGCGACGGCCGACAATGAGTGACTGTCGCCACCTCCTCGATCGACGACCTCAAACCTTCAATCAACCAACAAGGAAGACTAAAAGCACGTAAAGTTTCAGAACGGTATGGCAGACCTCAGCTTTTCAAACTGTTCCATTTGCCTCGCAAAATTACAGCAACTTAGCATGAACTTTTGTTGCTCATTGTCCCAATTGCATTACCAAGCAAGGGCCCCTTCCTTTTTCGGAATGAACCCGAGTGTCGTTGAAATTCAAACGCCAGCATCATTCAATTTCACTGCCTTAATTTCAAAGTTCAAGTATTAATAGCTGGCTACAATACTTAGATTACACAAGCACAAATTAAGAGTGCTAGTTTTGTTACCATATTTTAACTTACCTGTGACTGCAGCTCAGCTTGGTACGTACTAAATTATACTATTGTTAATTGTTCAGAATCATTTAATTCAAGTTCAAAGCTAAATCTCTTATTTCTAAATTGCGTAGATTCAAGTAGCTTTTGAAATGATTGTTGAGGTAGTCCAAGACTAACCGTATTTTACTGAATTTCGATGTGCTTAAGAAAGAAAGCTTCTTATTAATTTCAGTCACTAAATTAACTTTCAGTTTTCCGGTTTTATTAATTCTTTTGCTAAATTAAGTCAGAGTGCAGCGAAAGTTATTACTTCTGACAAACTTTCAGTTTTCACACTACACGTGTCAACCTTCAGTTGCCACGCTTCTAGTGCTAATTATATGTGTAATTACCTTTCTTTTTCAGTTACTATAGTAATTGTCCTTAGGACAATTACCGCTAGTTAATTGTTAACGTAACGGCCGCACATTTACTTTCTTTATTAACTTTACCCCTTTTCAAAATTAATTTCCACCAATTTCATTTGCTTTTTTCCTTTCATTTAGATGTAACCGTTTCCTCCCTCTTTACCGACAGATTAACTTCGGTGACGATTGCTTTTCCAAAATTTCCATTAGGTACACGCGGTTTAATTTTTCACTGTCATTAAGGTCGATAAGTGAGGGGGAGGTTACACGTGGCGACCTGGTGACTGGACAATCTTCAAATTTGAGGTTGTTCTGGACACGAATTTTGCATTGTGTAAATCTCGTAACAAAGTACTGGTTACGAAATGGTCGATACGTCAGCGAGAATAAGTAGTGGGAGTAATCCTAATTATATTTGAGATTTAGCAGTTATATTGAAAATTATTAAAATGAGTGAAGGCAACAATTGCCAAAATTTGGTAGACTTGGATACGGAACAATCGGTCGAACAGTGGGAAACGCGCGCCGCGGTACCCATTGTTCAGGGGCAGGCTGCTAGCATGAAAGACGCGACCGCCGAAACGCAACAAAGAGCAGAAATGGAATTCCAAAGTTTAGAAAATGTTTCGGAATCAGAAGTGAAAATCAAATCTGAATCCCTTGATGACGAATACGGGGGGACGATTAAAGAGGAAGCCGCTACGGAAGTAAAACCGGTAGTTTCCGGGAATTTAACTGATTTATTGAATGTTTTGATTAACGAAATCAAGAGTCAATCGGCCAAGCAAGAAGATCAGGCTGCCAAACAAGAAGCTCAGGCTGCCAAGCAAGAAGCTCAGTCTGAAAAATTTGAACGGATGCTAGACAATCAGAACAAAGCTATTAACGTTGTTATCAACAATGTTGGAGTTGTTAACACAAAAGTTGATAAAATCGAAGAAGATATTGTTGTAATTAATACCGAAATCGGTAATCTTAAACAGGAAATGATAGGCGTTCAGGCGGAAATTGCGAGCATAAATACTCGTTTTGATTCCGAAATTAGCAGAATCGAGAAAAGTGTAGGAGACGCAGTTGCTCCGATCATCGAGAATAAGGTGACGGAACAAATTCAATTAGTGAGAAAAGAGGATCATCAGAAGGTGGAAACTTTAAAGGCTTTAGTATCCGAAGTAGATACCAAAGTGACGAAGCAGGCTAATACCTGCGAAGAGAAAAAGAGGGAAGTGGAAACGCTTGCGACAACCACTTGCCAAGTGATTACGAGGGTGTCGGAATTAGAAAGGAAACTTGACGAAAAACAGAGCTATGTGCCAATCTGTGCACATAGTTCGGAGTTGTTGACGAAAGAGGAGCGGTTCGACCCCTTGAAAAAAGGCGGTATACACGCGACGGATTTCATTAAGAATTGTGAAAGAGTTTTACCCAGATCATGGACTAATGAGAGAAAAATTAATGCGGTTATTGATGTGTTGGCTGGTGATGCCAAGCGTTGGGGCTTAAACCTCAACATTACGAACCTGACTTTTGACGAGTTTAAAAATTTGTTTCTGGCTGAATACTGGTCAGAGCAAAAACAGCAAAGTGTCTGGCGCGAATTTGTCGTATCGAGGCCTTTCGATGCGAATTCGCGCGGCTTGATAAAGGAGTTTTGTGAGGGCTGGATCCGCAAGTTGGAATATTTGCGTGATCGCCGCACGGAATCCGAAATAGTCTGGGAACTCTACAAAAAGCTTCCAGATGATACAAAACGCTACGTAGGAAGCAATCACAGGACAATCAATGATTTCCTGGGAAGAGTTGAGGACGAGGACAATTGGCGCAATAATCGCGACAGTGGTAGAGGCCGTGGTAACAACAACGGGTACCACAGCAACCACAACAACGATAACCATGGGAATAATGCATACCGCAACCATGGCAGCAATAACAATAATGGTTCGGACCGTAATAACAATCGGTACAATGCAAATAATAACCGGAATGACGGAAACCAGTATCATACTAGCATGATACGGGCTGCGCAGAATAGTAATAATGCCAGAGGGTGTGACCAGCCGCCTCAGCAGTATCCGGGGAGCGTATCTGCTGGGACGAGACAGGGAAACCATTAGCCGCGCCGGTGAGGGGCCGACCGGGCGTGGAGAAATTTTGGCGGCCCAATAACAGGAGAAAACCCAGGTGTCGTCGTTATGAAAATTCCGTATAAAATAATCAACGGCGGGAGAGTGTGCCAGTATTAGGAGAAAGGAGTGCGCCCACAAGTAGTAGATCAGCTGTAGACACAGCAGTAGAAAATACATTCACTGTCAGTGAGAACAATTTAAGTAGTGTTCCGGAAATCGACTATAAAGTGGCAGCTGTAATACCCACTGCGGAACTGGAGATTGAGTTTAAGAATAATTCGCAAGTGTTGAGAGAAGATCAGATGTCGGATAAAACGTCCGTCATCGAGCGAGGGGATGCAGAGAGGGATGAGGTCTGGTTAAGGCTGTTCGGTCGCCTATACCATGAACTAAGAGATTATAGGGGCCTGTACGGGAGAAGTGTTTATGGGGAGCGCGGGCAGGATTTGCCGCGTCTCGTCCCGCAGGAAGATAGTGTTTGTGAAGTGATAGAAAGTTCTGGCCCTAACCGGCAGACTTTACTAGAAATAGTTGATGTTAAGGGGGAGCACGAGCAAGATGCGTCGTGTTTCGTCCCGCAGGAGTTGAATGTTGAAGTAGTAACGGAAAGTTCTGGCCCTAACCGGCAGACTTTACCGAAAGTTATAGTGTTAGAAGTGGCCGATCCATCTGACGCGAACATCCAGTTTAAACATTGCGAGAGTATTAAGGAGAAAGATTACGAAAATTTTAGTGATAGCCGAACACGATTGGTAGAAAAGCACGTAGATTACAGCGTGTATGAGGTTAGAGCTGACATTACACGGTCAGAAGATAACAGTGTGGGTTGCGCAGATCTAGAGGAAGGAATTTCAGATGCTACTGGGCACATTCCTCCAGGTAGATTGGCAGATGAGATCAATCTGACCAAAGTGGAATCAACGAAGGTGACAATTAGTGAATTGATAGCAAAGCAACACTCACTAGTTGACGAGTTACAGGAAAAGGTTTCGGTATTGGAGGCGACGCTACAGACTATGCCTCAGGACAAACGTGTTGAAATTAAAACTGTATGTGAACAGAGGCTGAAAAAGCCGCCAGATAAACCGGATTTAGGATCAAAGCCGGATGGTTTTTTCTGGAATGACCTGGATATAGATGAGGATTTACTGTGGGAAAATAATCCCTCAGAGCTACCCATTCCTCTTCTACTGTATTTCTTCCCCCCATTCCTGTCAATTGTTCCCTTATGCTCTCCCTGAAACTCTCTACAACCTCTGGTTCTTTTAGTTTATCCTGGTCCCATATTCTTAAATTAGCACCTTTTTGTAGTTTCTTCAGTTTTCTACAGTTTTCTACAGTTCACAACCAATAGATTGTGGTCAGAGTGCACATCTGCCCCTGGAAATGTCTTACAATTTAAAACCTGATTCCTGAATCTCTGTCTTACCATTATTTAATTTATCTGATACCGTTTAGTATCTCCAGGGTTCTTCCATGTATACAACCTTCTCTCATGATTCTTTAACCAAGTGTTAGCTATGATTAAGTTATGCTCTGTGCAAAATTCTACCAGGCGGCTTCCTCTTTCATTTCTTACTCCCAATCCATATTCACCTACTATGCTTCCTTCTCTCCCTTTTCCTACTGACGAATTCCAGTCACCCATGACTATTAAATTTTCGTCTCCCTTCACTACCTGAATAATTTCTTTTATCTCATCATACATTTCATCAATTTCTTCATCATCTGCAGAGCTAGTTGGCATATAAACTTGTACTACTGTAGTAGGCGTGGGCTTCGTGTCTATCTTGGCCACAATAATGCGTTCACTATGCTGTTGGTAGTAGCTTACCCGCACTCCTATTTTTTTTATTCATTATTAAACCTACTCCTGCATTACCCCTATTTGATTTTGTATTTATAACCCTGTATTCACCTGACCAAAAGTCTTGTTCCTCCTGCCACCGAACTTCACTAATTCCCACTATATCTAACTTTAACCTATCCATTTCCCTTTTTAAATTTTCTAACCTCCCTGCCCGATTAAGGGATCTGACATTCCACGCTCCGATCCGTAGAATGCCAGTTTTATTTCTCCTGATGACGACGTCCTCTTGAGTAATCCCCGCCCGGAGATCCGAATGGGGGACTATTTTACCTCCGGAATATTTGACCCAAGAGGACGCCATCATCATTTTATCATACAGTAAAGCTGCATGCCCTCGGGAAAAATTACGGCTGTAGTTTCCCCTTGCTTTCAGCCGTTCGCATTACCAGCACAGCAAGGCCGTTTTGGTTAGTGTTACAAGGCCAGATCAGTCAATCATCCAGACTGTTGCCCCTGGAACTACTGAAAAGGCTGCTGCCCCTCTTCAGGAACCACACGTTTGTCTGGCCTCTCAACAGATACCCCTCCGATGTTGTTGCACCTACGGTACGGCCATCTGTATCGCTGAGGCATGCAAGCCTCCCCACCAACGGCAAGGTCCATGGTTCCTTAGTTTGCTACTGTACCCAGCCAGTGGAAGACAACTTGTGTAGTCACACAGATCTTGACAGTTTTCTCTCATTTCTTTGCTAAGTATGTGTTATCAAATGAACTTTTTTAATAGAGTAAAACTAAAAGTTCTCCAGAGTCCCACGTTAGGTCTTTTGTTTATCACAGGATTCAAGTGGGCCTAATGAGTACGCCTTATGGCATGATTCAAAGATTCACTCTTCTGGTATCTATCTTCTATATTTTTGAAGTACAATGAAATATTCCTGAAACGTAGATGGGTTGGCATACGGGAGAGAAGATACGGCGCAAAATAGAATAGCCACAGATGTCGCTCTTAACTAAACCTTAAACTGAAATGTCTTTAAATTTCTAGTTTTAAAATGAAGAAAGAAAAATCATATTTAGCTACCACTCGAACACATAAAATACACATGTTTTTGTGGACGTTTTGATAAACCAAGAAATCATTATACAGCGTGGCGGTTGGCACTTCTTATTGCTGACAATCGTTTCTTATTATTGCTTTTGGTATCTGTCAGTACACAACGTAAGTACTCGCTTTTATTTTCATTGCCACCATAGTTGAAATCCGCCTACCACCTCTAAAGCGAATGTAGTCTTCGTCTATGAAGTTCGTGACAGTACGTCCCCCACTGAACGAGTTATCAGGGGCTCTTCCTGTTCCAGCCATGTATGCAGTGCGGGAAGAATGACTTAACTCTAGGCGTGCTGTAATTACTTTAATCTTGCCTTTGAGGTCCTTACCTCAGCGACACGTAGGGGGTCTATTATATTTCTAGATTCCTTACTTAAAACCGCTTCTTGAAACTTTGTGAAGGGGCTTCCCCGGGATGGATGGCGTCTGTCTTCAACCATTTGCCACTTCAAGATTTGCAGCATCTGCGCTACGCTCTCCCACGCGTCAGACAAACCTGTGACCGTTCGTGGTACTCTTATCATTAGACTTTCAATATTCAGTATATACAGGTCCACACCAGCCGTGAATCCCCTGAGGGAAGTAATTTTGATGCGTACGCTGTATTAATTTTGAAAGAACCACTTTTTCCATAAGTTAGCTATTAGCTAATCTCACTTCCTTTGGTATTTCCGACCTACCAGGCGGTACGTGCAATACCATAAGTTATAGCAGCTTTGGAAAGCAACAAAAAATAAAATAAAAAATTAACACGCATAAAAATGTTACACACGTCTGTTACTTGGATCACAGTAAAACATTGTAAGCATGTGGCATCATAATTATATTTGAGATATCTGTTTGGAGGAATAAACTGCTGATGGCATCCTTAATGATGTCATTTCGTTCATCATCTCCGTGGTTTCGGAAAGCCTGCAACTGTGTCATTTATGATTTACGTAATGTCACACTGCTCCAGTGTGGCATTTTCACGCTGAGCACAGCACTTTTCCAGAATTTTTTCTCATTTTCAAGTGAATTTATTGAAATAGGTATCACCTGCTTCTCTTGCACTGTAGCGTAACCTCAAAGTGACAATAACAGTGCAAGAGATACAGATGGTCATGCATGCAGACATCACAAAAAATATTGACGTAAAGAAATACACTTGAAAATGAGGATAAATTCTCAAAACGCGTTGTGATAAGCATGAAAAAACAAGTAACTAATGCGGCTTTCATTATTTAAACCATTAATAATGCTTTCTCACTACCACGGCTGTTGCGCGTGTACACACTAGTATTTAGTATGATTCATGTAACAAACGTAAAAATATAAATTTCACTTGATATTGCTGTCATATAACGCAGTAAATTACTATTTCGGATGTGAAGTACGTACGTAAAATAAAAAAATAAATGCGGCCCTTACGTGGGTTTTGTCACTGTGAGCGCTTACACCACGTTAAAATTATGTTAGTGCAACATTTCAAACCCAGCTACACATGGTGTGGTCAACGTCTTAAATTAAATGGAGTGCATGTCAACGAATTTAACATAGCATTATCAAATCACACGTCCACACGGTTTTTAATGCTCTATTTCGGGCCCCGATGGCAAATTTATAAAACATTAAAAAAGAAGAAAAAACAGATTTTTGGACTTTCATGCCAGACACTGCAGTCAAGTGTATACTGAAACTACTTCAGAAAAACAATCCGTCACGAAAGTATGTTGAAACTGCAAAGATAACGCCAATGTAAACTTTGGGGGACTAGAACGATCTGGTTCCTACAATGCGTTCAGTAAACCGAAGAAAGAATTGGGGACAACATTTTAGGAAGTTGCTGTTCATCGCATGTTATACATTATCCTGGTAGAATTCCTTCAAAAATGGTTCAAATGGCTCTGAGCACTATGGGACTCAACTGCTGTGGTCATCAGTCCCCTAGAACATAGAACTACTTAAACCTAACTAACCTAAGGACATCACACACATCCATGCCCGAGGCAGGATTCGAACCTGCGACCGTAGCAGTCGCACGGTTCCGGACTGCGCGCCTAGAACCGCGAGACCACCGCGGCCGGCTAGAATTCCTTCAGACATTATGAAGATGGATGTTAAAATATTTGTCCAGAAAGTATTGTTTCATTTTTCAATTTATACTGTGAGAGCACGAAACATGGTTGAATTTTGTAATTTTGTAGGAACTGAAAATAAGACAATACTTTCTCGTAGTAAGACAAGGCGCCTATCACTTATGCTTGCAACTGAAAGAAATTTGCAAAAGCCGGCCGATGTGGCCGAGCGGTTCTAGGCGCTTCAGTCTGGAACCGCGTGACCGCTACGGTCGCAGCTTCGAATCCTGCCTCGGGCATGGATGTGTGTGCTGTCGTTAGGTTAGTTAGGTTTAAGTAGTTCTAAGTTCTACGGGACTGATGGCCAAAGATGTTAAGTCCCATAGTGCTCACAGACATTTGAACCATTTTTTTGAAATTTGCAAATGTTCGAGTTTCTTAAATCTTTCTTCATATCTGAAAATAAAGTCCCTATCACAATTAGGCTTTTCCTGGAAAGTTCTCTGGCTGAATGGTACCTATGGTTTCTTCACAGTGTTTCCAGTTACCTGCAAAAACAAATATTGCGCATTGAAGGTGAAAATAAGATTTTAGTTGAGTGTATTCTGTCCTGAATGATACTGTGTCAAGACTGCAAGCTAATGCTAAAAATAACTTCGTTCCGCTGAAAGAAGAGATGCCGTCTCCAAATGGGACAATGACGACCTTGGTAATGTGTTGAGAAAAGATGTAAATGCTTTTTATTCTGTTTGTAGTGATTACGTTAGCAAATGGATGAGGCATCCGATGATTTAACTGTGTTCAATTGTTTAACTGTTAGCAAACAACTTGATTGGGGAAGTGTGGCAAATGATGTACCTTTTTTGAGAAAGAGTTTTTTTTGTGGATGACACTGACTTGGTTGATAAAGTAAATCGCCTAAAAATGTTTCTAACTCAACAGCTCAAATCTGATCGTGTTCTCAGTACACAGTTTTCCCCCCTGGCTCATATTATTCATGCACGTGATATTATCTTTCCATATTCGAAAACGGTATTGACGCTCCTCGACTGAAATTCCAACGAGTAGGCACTGAACGTGGCAGTCGTTTTCGTACTGTTTCGTGGAGAACTGCTGTTTTTTGAGGAGATGCTGAAGAGAAGCTGCAAACTCCCTGAAGTTTAGTGAAGAATATTCGCACATATTTATTAATGGAAGAGGCTTTAAGCATAATCAGATTCAACTGCTGGGCGTAACAATGAATGTATGAAGTATTGGGAAACTTTTGCTTAACAAGAGCCTGCACACACGTGACGAATCACTGATGACTGGTGCACCATCATATGTTTGCGCTATTAGCTCATGTGGACAGTTCCCCAAATGATTATTTATCTGTTCGATGATGGACGTTGCCAAAGACTCGGCATCATGCTTTTCTGGTGCTATGAAGTCCCAAAATCTTTCAACTGGTTTCCATTAATGATGTACCTTTATACTATAACCATCTGGTAAACACAGGCTACGTCACTGCTTTCGTCAGCTATTACGTCAAAAACTCAGCACCCTTAATTTCCTTTCTAATTTTCTCTTGGCAGACTTGAAGCATGCACTGGAGGAGTTCATTCGGGATGGTTTTTGAGGTTCCTTTGAAAACTGTAGCTTTGTCTAAATCCGATTTTAATACCGAATCTAATTCTGCACTAAAATTAATCAAGGAACGAAAAACACCAGGACTGGAAGATGATTCAGTCTCTTCATGTCCTCTAAGGGCAAGTTCCAACGCACCACAGAAACGAATACAGTTAATAATTAGATTCAATATGTACCTACTATCGGTAACTTTTTGGTTCTGTAATGCCACGGACCTTCTGTACCCATTGTTTAATTGCGTAGCTATATTTACATTGCCTAGACTTGGCATATTCAAAACGTTACTTTCATGGACTGAAGAAAGTTCGTGTTTTCTAATTTTGTCATGGAGATGTTGAATGTGACAGACTCCGTGTTTAGACTATGAAAGATGTCCTCCAAATAATAAACAAGGAAAATAAAATAAGGCATTTTTCATGTCACAACCACACACCCATTCACGCATGTTGTACAATTCAGAGTTAAATTTCCTATTGAATTGGCGACTTTTCGTTTTAACGGTCTGCGAAATTGTTAAAGCAGGAGTTGGTCTACCTAGCCTCTTGATTTCTAATTTTTCCCCAAACTTCCGTGAACTGAAGGGTTCAGAGAGCAATGAAATTACCTGATTCATTATTTCATGTATTTACTTGTCACTTGAGCCTCAAAATTCACTGTAGCATGTGCTAAAATAAATAACAGGACGCACAGGAAATAGTTAGTTCACTCGCACCTACACTTGAACTGGTAAGGTGGCGCGAGAATGCCGCTCTGTTCGAAGATCCGATAGTCCCGTTTCCCTTCAGAGCAGTTCGGGCCCTCTCCCTGCGGCTGGCAGGGTGGCACGGGTGAGGTGTTTATACACACAAGGCCCGCGTACGAGTAAATTGTTGCCAAGCGTTGCCCCTGCACCCCGCACCCCCTCTGAGACACCCAAGTTCGCGTTCGCAGCCACAGTGCAACCCGCTGTCGCCGTTGGCACATTCCGTACAACCCTGCCGCTTTTGGCGTTTGGAGCCCGGGCATTTCAAAAGAGATAAGCAGCGTGCTACTTCACCACTAGTATAGAATGCTCAGAGAGCAAACACAGTCCAACAAAATTATTCCTTGGGGGTAGCGCAAACCTGAAAAACCTATACAGGAGCCACCCCTGCATACAATACAGCAAAATCATGTTTTTCGGAGTCTAGTACAACCGCTCTGGGATCGTAAAACAGGATGTAGCATCAGTGAGCCATGATGGGTCTTCTTTGACCATAGACAAATGTTAAACTACTGGTGCGACAAAGTTGTGCAGCAGCAGGAAGGGTGACGCGACGTGACTTCCAGGCTTCATCAGGGGCACACCACTTTGCCTCCAGATCTACTGTGGAATGGTGTGTGGTGTTTTCTTCTCGTCGTCTTGTTGTCTTCACGTTGGCCTCCTCAGGATTTTTCTCTTCTATGGTGCCTGCGTGGCAGTCAGCTGTGGCGGCCCATTACAGACCTACTTTGCTGCTCCCGGCGCGTACGGCGTAGGGAGCGCCTTAGCACTGCCTCGGCGACTGCAGCGTATCGGCCGGGTGCAAGATGTTTTCGATCAGTGCAGAGAGTCTGGAGGTTACTGCAGCCTGCTCTCCTTCGTGCACTGTGTACACAGTGCTGTGGGTGGGTGCAGCCGGGTTGTGGGTGGTGGCTGGTGTCTTTGCCGCTCGTGCCGCTTCCCGCCGATGTGGCTTCTCCTTTGCACGTTTTTCTCCTGGGGGGGATCGATGCGCTGGTCTGCAGGCATGCCCTCACGAGCAAGTTTTCTGGTGCAGGCGTGTCGTCTTCTGTTGCCCCCTTCACGGGAGGCTGAGGTGGCAGCAACAGCTGCCGGGGTCACTCACTCACTCACTTGTCCGTACGAGTGCCCTGAGTCGTGGGGGGGGGGGGGGGGGTTCAGCATTCGTTGCTATTACTGCATTTCCTCTTGGCTTGGGGTATGATCCTCTCGGTCTGAATTGGCCTGAGGTGGGTTTGTAGTAGGGGGTGTACTGGCTCTGTTACGGGATTTTACTCCCGCAGCAGGTCAGGCCAACGTGTGGTTGGCCTGTCGTGAATAGGCTGGCCAAAGTCCGTGATGAGCCTGTTATCGGACCATTCGGCCCGCTCGTAGAATACTCGCGCTGACTGCCTGCATCTTACGCAGAGGAGGGGGATGCCTGTCTGCTCATGAAGTGGAGCAGTGGAGTACGAGGTGCATTCAAGCTCTAAGGCCTCCGATTTTTTTTTCTCCGGACTGGAAAGAGATAGAAACATGCGCATTGTTTTAAAATGAGGCCGCGTTCATTGTCAATACGTCCCAGAGATGGCAGCACCGTACGGCAGATGGAATTCTACCGCCAGCAGTGAGAATGAGAACTGTTTTAAATACTTAAAATGGCGACATTTTCCTTACTTCAACAGCGTGCAATCATTCGTTTTCTGAATTTGCGTGGTGTGAAACCAGTTGAAATTCATCAACAGTTGAAGGAGACATGTGGTGATGGAGTTATGGATGTGTCGAAAGTGCGTTCGTGGGTGCGACAGTTTAATGAAGGCAGAACATCGTGTGACAACAAACCGAAACAACCTCGGGCTCACACAAGCCGGTCTGACGACACGATCGAGAAAGTGGAGAGAATTGTTTTGGGGCATTGCCGAATGACTGTTGAACACATCGCCTCCAGAGTTGGCATTTCTGTGGGCTCTGTGCACACAATCCTGCATGACGACCTGAAAATGCGAAAAGTGTCATCCAGGTGGGTGCCACGAATGCTGACGGATGACCACACGGCTGCCCGTGTGGCATGTTGCCGAGCAATGTTGACGCGCAACGACAGCACGAATGGGACTTTCTTTTCGTCGGTTGTGACAGTGGATGAGACGTGGATGCCATTTTTCAATCCAGAAACAAAGCGCCACTCAGCTCAATGGAAGCACACAGATTCACCGCCACCAAAAAAATTTCGGGTAACCGCCAGTGCTGAAAAAGTGATGGTGTCCATGTTCTGGGACAGCGAGGGCGTAATCCTTACCCATTGCGTTCAAAAGGGCACTACGGTAACAGATGCATCCTACGAAAATGTTTTGAAGAACAAATTCCTTCCTGCACTGCAACAAAAACGTCCGGGAAGGACTGTGGGTGTTCAGTTTCACCGAGACAACGCACCCGCACATCGAGCTAACGTTACGCAACAGTCTCTTCGTGATAACAACTTTGAAGTGATTCCTCATGCTCCCTACTCACCTGACCTGGCTCCTAGTGACTTTTGGCTTTTTGCAACAATGAAAGACACTCTCTGTGGCCGCACATTCACCAGCCGTGCTGCTATTGCCTCAGCGATTTTCCAGTGGTCAAAACAGACTCCTAAAGAAGCCTTCGCCGCTGCCATGGAATCATGGCGTCAGCGTTGTGAAAAACGTGTACGTCTGCAGGGCGATTACGTCGAGAAGTAACGCCAGTTTCATCGATTTCGGGTGAGTAGTTAATTAGGAAAAAAGTAGGAAGCCTTAGAACTTGAATGCACCTCGTATAGCCTCGGCAGGCGCAGAGCGAGCTTGAGCGCCCGGTTGTGCACACTCTGTAGTTTGTCGATGTGTGTATCGACTGCTTTGCCCCACACAATGGACGCGTATTCCAGCACTGGACGTACCAATGCCAGATAGAGCGTAATTCCGTGGTGGGGAGGCAGAGTAGACGATGGGTTGAGTAGAGGATACAGAACGCGTAGGCGCCCAACTGCTCTCCCCCTTACGTCCTCGATATGCGGCTTCCACGTCATCTTCTGGTCGAGGATGACTCCCAGGTAGCGGCCAGTGTTACTCCATGGGACAGGGCTTCCCACGACGGTAAGGGGCGGGAGATAGGTGGCAGTAGTCTTCATGTGAACACTACTACCTGACTCTCCGCCCCGTCTTGCTTGAGGTGCCACTTGGTCGACCATGCACCAAGGGCCTCGCATCCGCACTGGAGAAGACTGTGCATCTGGACCACCTTCATGCTCCATACGAATAGCGCAGTGTTGTCGGCGTACAGTGCCAGCTTCACTGGCGCCACGTGCGGAGCGTCGGTGGTGAATATGGAGTAGAGCAGAGGGCACCCCAGTATGTACGGGTCAGTGTGTTTATGTTCCATCGCCCAGCTGGACGTGGAACGTCCTGTCAGCCAGATATGACCGGAGTAGGAACCCGTGCACGTCGGCATCCTGTGCACAGAAAGTTTATACATGAGGGTGTCGTGCAACACAGAGTCAAATGCCCCGGAGATGTCAAGGAATATCGCCCCAAGGAATTCCTGAGTCTCCAGGGCGTGCATGGCCTCTCCCACCAGCCGTTTAAGTCACGTGGCGAAGCAGGTGCCTGGCGTAGAGGTGCTCAAACACCTTGGAGAGTGCAGGTAGCAGGCTGATGGGTCTGAAGTTGGCGGCCCCACGTGGGTCCTTGTTCGCCTTGCGGATGACCACCACCTCTGTTTATTTCCACACAGAGGGGTAGACCCCAGAGCAAAGGACCTGGTTGAAGATATCCGCCAGGAGCGGGTGGGTCCCTGCTGGCAGGTTCCTCAGAAGCTTTTTATTATTTGCGTTGGGAGCAAAAAGCCATCTAAATGACGATAAAGATTGTCATACAATAAAAATCCTAGAATATAGCTGCTATACTACATGTATGGAACGGAGTTACACACCAAGACGTCAGTCATTCCAGTGAAGTTACCATGAACGTTGTGACTCGAACTTTTTTGTTTTTACGAGGTTATGATTTCTAACAAAATCGCAACTCGAAGTTGAAAATAGCAAACATTCGAGACTGCTGTTGAAATGGGAAACTAAATTTAATACAATATCAGAGTTACAGTAGGTGCAACACAGAATTGCGTCACACCAGTAGGATTTGTAAGACTTGTGGTCCTAGGCTTGTCCGATAATGATGACCAAACTACCTTGCCATTGTACCATCAAAATGTGTCTTCAGCGTATTTTCTTCGTGGAATTTAAGAAATTGTATTTTAGCTCGAATTTTACTATTTAAAATATTATTTCATTCATTGAAAATGGTCGTAGAACTTACTTAACGATTTTCCAAAACAGAAAAATAGTTGCCTATAGGATTTATTTCTAATTACAAGAGCTGACATACATAATCTATCAACGAAAGTTTTCCATTGTTTGTGTCCAGCATCATTGTTGCCGCTGGGCACACCTAAACGTCGTCAGTTTCGGTGTCCGGAAATACGCGGAAATGGAGATTCACGTTCATCGGAATTTGTGGTCACAATCGGTTCATGGAAAGATTTAGCTGGACCGAAGGGATCGGTATCCTGTACCCTCCCCTTGCTCTCCCCCTGTAATTTTCCCTTTCTCCATCGATCAAGATCTGCTTGAACGTCGCGCTAGCCGAAACATAAATCCTATGCTTACTTTGCTCCCGACACAAGAGCAGGAACATATGGGGGTTTAACACGAAAAATGCAAAGTTTCAAATAAAAGTTCATGTTTTCTAGTCTATACAAACGCTAAAAACGTTGTTTGGCCTCAGAATATTCCTGAAATACCAGTACATACGCTATGCGATCAAAAGTATCCGGAGACCCCCAAAAAAATACATTTTCACGTTAGCTGCATTGTGCTGCCACCTACTGCCTGCCAGGTACTTCATATCAGCGACCTCAGTAGTCATTAGGCATCGTGAGAGAGCAGAATGGGACTTCTAACGTGGTCAGGTGATTGGGTGTCACTTGTGTCATTTCCACACTCCTAAACATCCCCTAGGTCCACTGTTTCCGATGTGATAGTGAAGTGGAAACGTGAAGGGACATGTACAGCACAAAAGCGTACAGGCCGACCTCGTCTGTTGACTGACAGAGACTGCCGACACTTGAAGACGCTCGTAATGTGTAATAGGCAGACATCTATCCAGACCATCACACAGGAATTCCAAACTGCATCAGGATCGACTGCAAGTACTGTGACAGTTAAGCGGGAGTGTGGAAACTTGAATTTCATGGTCGAGCGGCTGCTCATAACCCACACATCACGCCAGTAAATGCTAAACGACGCCTCGCTTGGTGTAAGGAGCGTAAACATTGGACGACTGAACAGTGGAAAAACGTTGTGTGGAGTGACGAATCACGGTACACAATGTGGCGGTTCGATGGCAGGGTGTGGGTGTGGCGAATGCCCGGTGAACGTCATCTGCCAGCGTGTGTAGTGCCAACAGTAAAATTCGGAGGCGGTGGTGTTGTGGTGTGGTCGTGTTTTTCATGGAGGGGGCTTGCACGCCTTATTGTTTTGCGTGGCACTATCGCAGCACAGGCCTACATTGATGTTTTAAGCACCTTCTTACTTCCCAGTGTTGAAGAGCAATTCAGGGATGGCAACTGCGTCTTTCAACACGATCGAGCACCTGTTCATATCGCACGGCCTGTGACGGAGTGGTTACACAACAATAACATCCCTGTAATGGGACCCAGTGGTCTAGGGGTAGCGTCTTTGATTCATAATCAAAAACGTCTTCGGTCCCGGGTTCGATCCCCGTCACTGCCTAAATTTTGATAAATAATCAGCATTGCCGGCCGAAGACTTCCGACATAAGAAGTCAGCCTCACTCTGCCAACGGCCTTGTCAAGGAGGGCGGAGGAGCGGATAGAGGTTCAGGGCACTCTCTTGTACTAGGGGTGGGAAATTGCCCCTAAAGGCGGAAGAATCAGCAATGATCAACGACATGAGGATGCAGAAGGCAATGGAAACCACTGCATTAAAGACGCGTAACGTGTATCCGCAGGACATGTGGCCTGCAATTGAAGAAGTGTCATGATGATCTCTCCATTGGCAAAAGATTCCGGAATAGTCCCCCATTCGGATCTCCGGGTGGGGACTGCCAAGGGGGAGGTTACCATGAGAAAAAGATTGAATAATCAACAAAAGGATAACGTTCTACGAGTCGGGGCGTGGAATGTCAGAAGCTTGAACGTGGTAGGGAAACTAGAAAATCTGAAAAGGGAAATGCAGAGGCTCAATCTAGATATAGTAGGGGTCAGTGAAGTGGAAGAAAGACAAGGATGCCTGGTCAGATGAGTATCGGGTAATATCAACAGCAGCAGAAAATGGTATAACAGGTGTAGGATTCGTTATGAATAGGAAGGTAGGGCAGAGGGTGTGTTACTGTGAACAGTTCAGTGACCGGGTTGTTCTAATCAGAATCGACAGCAGACCAACACCGACAACGATAGTTCAGGTATACATGCCGACGTCGCAAGCTGAAGATGAGCAGATAGAGAAAGTGTATGAGGATATTGAAAGGGTAATGCAGTATGTAAAGGGGGACGAAAGTCTAATAGTCATGGGCGACTGGAATGCAGTTGTAGGGGAAGGAGTAGAAGAAAAGGTTACAGGAGAATATGGGCTTGGGACAAGGAATGAAAGAGGAGAAAGAATAATTGAGTTCTGTAACAAGTTTCAGCTAGTAATAGCGAATACCCTGTTCAAGAATCACAAGAGGAGGAGGTATACTTGGAAAAGGCCGGGAGATACGGGAAGATTTCAATTAGATTACATCATGGTCAGACAGAGATTCCGAAATCAGATACTGGATTGTAAGGCGTACCCAGGAGCAGATATAGACTCAGATCACAATATAGTAGTGATGAAGAGTAGGTTGAAGTTCAAGACATTAGTCAGGAAGAATCAATACGCAAAGAAGTGGGATACGGAAGTACTAAGGAATGACGAGATACGTTTGAAGTTCTCTAACGCTATAGATACAGCAATAAGGAATAGCGCAGGAGGCAGTACAGTTGAAGAGGAATGGACATTTCTAAAAAGGGCCATCACAGAAGTTGGGAAGGAAAACATAGGTACAAAGAAGGTAGCTGCGAAGAAACCATGGGTAACAGAAGAAATACTTCAGTTGATTGATGAAAGGAGGAAGTACAAACATGTTCCGGGAAAATCAGGAACACATAAATACAAGTCGCTGACCAATGAAATAAACAGGAAGTGCAGGGAAGCTAAGACGAAATGGCTGCAGGAAAAATGTGAAGACATCGAAAAAGATATGATTGTCGGAAGGACAGACTCAGCATACAGGAAAGTCAAAACAACCTTTGGTGACATTAAAAGCAACGGTGGTAACATTAAGAATGCAACGGGAATTCCACTGTTAAATGCAGAGGAGAGAGCAGATAGGTGGAAAGAATACATTAAAAGCCTCTATGAGGGTGAAGATTTGTCTGATGTGATAGAAGAAGAAACAGGAGTCGATTTAGAAGAGATAGGGGATCCAGTATTAGAATCGGAATTTAAAAGAGCTTTGGAGGACTAGTGATATCAGTTGCATCTGCGGAATCAGCGGCGCCGAATGAAAATGCGTGCCGGACCGGGACTCGAAGCCGGGATATCGTGCTTACTGCGCAGTTGTGTTAAGCACTGCGCCACACGGAACTAACTGTTTATCGTACATGCGCGGATTATCTCCGTACGCTCCCAGGCGACTCACATATTCACATAGCGCTACCTATCTGCAGTTCACGTCCATGATCTCTATGCTCTCTAATTTTAGATCCCCGCTGGAGGTCGACGTAAATGTGCACTCGCACTGACAGTAGTGGATTCATTGCACACAGAGGCGAGTCGATTATATGAATGAATGGTGTCTGGTCTTTTGACATGTCTGAAAGAGCAGACACCACTCATTCGAATAAAAACCTAGTTCCTCAGACTGAAATTCCCGATTATTATTTTAATACAAACTTTTTAGGTAGCGTAAGTTTGCAGTGACAAATGGGAATAACGTTTATAGATGATTCTCTTGGACACTGATTTCATTTTAAATATTAAAACTGAGTACTAGTGTATCGAATTAAATCAATGTTCCTCGTTGAAGCTCCGGAAAACTGCTTCAACTTCGAACATTTATACAATAACTGATAAATCATTCTGTAAAATACGATTAAGGAATTTGGTAAATCAGCTGTAGCAAAACATAGTAACATGATGATCAAAATACAAATTAGAACTTTTAAGACTTGTATATCTATTTGTTTATATTTGCATATTAATCTGCAGTAGCATTGATTTTCTCGCCATAGAAAATAAAAATCACAAAGCAGAAAAGATTTATTTTTTATTTTATGTTATTGATTAGAAATATTGTTGAACGAGAGATATAACTGATTTGCTGGTTGCCATGACACTTATACTGCTGCCGTTAGCTGATATTAAACACTTATAAACGTCACTCAACTGACCTCTCTGTTGCTAGAAATTTCAGTTACTCATAGTCATTTTTGAACAGCAGTTTCCTCTCTGATTCCAAGTTTTCATTCCCTATTCTGTCCAGTGATATCATTAATAATTTTCCATAAGCGGCCAGAAACATTGGATTTCACTTAACATATTAACATTAAGAGTGTCCTTTTTTTTCTCGTCCACTCGCTTTGAGATATTACTGACGTCCTGTCACACTGAACGCCACTGAGATATTTTCTCAGGCGTGGCCACATCGCAATCTCTTTACACAGACGCTACGGAACAGTAGCTTATGTCATTCTTCTGGCCGAGCATATCTTCGTAGCTCTGTTGCGAAACTATAAAGTTCGCTACCTTCTTTTCAGAAATCGCACCTAAACACTCATATATATTCGAAGATTGATAAGATTATTATTTAAACATGTTCTTTTCTGCTTCAGTAGTTGAATTGTGAGCACTGAATAGTACTTGTATTTCAAGAAACTTATCTTCCAAATGTAATTACGTGAGTTGAATCAAAGATTATTTTTATCAGTCTATTTCGGCTACAATGCTGACCAAGGATTATTGTTAACACCAAGATCAGCGAGTGGAATTATCTCTGGCTCGCGTTTCAGATTCTCAAGTATATGAAATTATTATTTGCCTAATCCGTAATCGCTCCACTAAATCTAATTACTTCTCATTGATATACCTTATGAAGTTCCGATTTTTTCCAAATATTTCAGCATTTACAGTTTATAATTAGTTTTCGTGAGATTGCTAAATCGGAGATGAAATAGCACTTCCCCTTCATAACAGATTTTAAATTTCCATTCAGAACAAAATCAATCGCCGCGCTGGATTAGCCGAGCGGTCTGGGGCGCTGCTGTCATGGACTGTGCGGCTGGTCCCGGCGGAGGTTCGAGTCCTCCCTTGGGCATGGGTGTGTGTATTTGTCCTTAGGATAATTTAGGTTAAGTAGTGTGTAAGCTTAGGGACTGACGAACTTAGCATGGTTCAAATGGCTCTGAGCACTATGGGACTTAACATCTATGGTTATCAGTCCCCTAGGACTTAGAACTACTTAAACCTAAGTAACCTAAGGACATCACACAACACCCAGTCATCACGAGGCAGAGAAAATCCCTGACCCCGCCGGGAATCGAAACCGGGAACCCGGGTGCGGGAAGCGAGAACGCTACCGCACGACCACGAGCTGCGGACGATGACCTTAGCAGTTAAATCCTATAAGATTTTTAGAATCACTCTTTTTCATGATCTTCTCAGTGCAAATAAATTGGATTCTATATCTTCTCCAACAACTTTTATCTTATTTCTCGAAGACCCAATCCGCATTATCTCGGAACACTATATACAGACCACTGCCACTTAACTAATTTAACATACATGTGTTAGCAAGTGTGACTGTCATAAAACTGAACTGAAACAGGTCTCAGTAAGAACTGAGTAATATTTCAGTTATCGTTTTCGAGCTGTTTTAGAGTGATTAATTAACATACGCTATAGCACCTAAGGGAAGCTTGCTGCGTCTTATTGAACGCGGCCGTCGGCTCTTTGAACGTGGCGTCCTGCGGCATTAAAGTGTAGTACAAGGTTGAAGATTCCTTCCGCTACCACTTAACATCTGTGCCCCTCATGAAAACGGAAATAAACAAATACATGCTTTTGTAGTTCTCGAAAAAGATAAGCATCATACATATGAACATTGCTTTCTTTACGTAATAACTACAATCAATAAACTAGGGTGGACATTTATCACACGCCGTTGCTGTGAAACTTATATAGGAAGAAGCCCTGTATCATCGCAACATATCTAGTTTTTCATTTGTTGTTGTTGTTTTTTTTTGACAGAATTAGTTAATAAAATATCAAAAAACGCTTAATCGTTCTTAGACATCGTAGCTTCTTCAAACCGCGTTTCCAAATGAAAATACTGACATAAGTACTGACGGCGGGATGGTGAATTCAGTATATCGAAGGGCTAATATACAGGGTGTCCATAAAGTCTTTCCCTGATTACATAAATTGATAACTCAGGCTACAAGTAAGATACAAATATGAAACTGGTGTCTAATTGCTTACAAACTATCAAGGTTTTTGTCACACATCAGTAAACTTCCACATGAGCACCCTTGGTAGCACGTAGCACATCTTGGCGATATTCAGTTTCCGTCCACACATTAGCCAACATCACTGGAGGGATCGATTCAACGACTGTGGTTATCCGTTGCCGCAGGTTTTCAAGATCTGGTACACGTGTTCGGTAGACCTCGTCCTTGACAAAATTCCATAAAAAGAAGTCTAATGGGGTTATGTCAGGAGAGCGTGGAGGCCACACCGTTGGCCCATCACGAACAATCCATCGCCCAGGAAAGGTCATATCGAGATAGGCACGGACGTCCAAACCCCAATGAGGCGGTGCACCGTCTTGCTGAAACGAGACATCGGGATGATACTGAAGCAGCTGGGGAACAGCATACAGTTGCAACATGTCCAGATATACTGCAGATGTGACGGTAGCCCCAGCGGAGAAGAATGGCCCGATAATTCGATCGTGCAATAGCGCGCATCAAACATTCACCTTTGGACTGCCTCTGGTGCACTCCATGACCTCGCCAGGGGGTTGTGAACCCCAAATGCGCACATTATGGCGAGTCACTACTCCACTGACAAAAAAGGTCGCTTCTTCGGAAAAGGCAATTCGTCTGAGATAAGCATCATCGTCGTCAATACGTGATAGCATTTCGAAAATGGCTCTGAGCACTATGGGACTTAACTGCTGAGGTCATCAGTCCCCTAGAACTTAAAACTACTTAAACCTAACTAACCTAAGGACATCACACACATCCATGCCCGAGGCGGGATTCGAACCTGCGACAGTAGCGGTCGCGCGGTTCCAGACTGTAGCGCCTAGAACCGCTTGACCACCCGGGCCGGCGATAGCATTTCGACCGCGAAGTCATATCGACGTGTACTGTCATTGGGCAACAAGGCCTGGACGATTTGCACTTTGTATTCTCGAAACAATAAACGTTTGTGTAAAATGTCATGGAGAGAGCTTTTTGGCATCTGTAATTCACGTGAGGCCCTGCGCACCGATTTCTGCGGGAGACTTCGCAGAAAAGACCGCCTTACGGCTTCCACCCTGTCTGCTGAGGTTCTTGGTCGGCCAGACCACGGAAGGTCAGCAACCGATCCTGTGTTCTTGAACTTCTCATACCAGGCTTTAATGCTCTTGACATCAGGTGGTTTCCTTCCAAATGTTGTCTAGGCGCTCAGTCCGGAACCGCGCGACCGCTACAGTCGCAGGTTCGAATCCTGCCTCGGGCATGGATGTGTGTGATGTCCTTAGGTTAGTTAGGTTTAAGTTGTTCTAAGTTCTAGGGGACTTATGACCACAGATGTTGAGTCCCATAGTGCTCAGAGCCGCCGGCCGAAGTGGCTGTGCGGTTAAAGGCGCTGCAGTCTGGAACCACAAGACCGCTACGGTCGCAGGTTCGAATCCTGCCTAGGGCATGGATTTTTGTGATGTCCTTAGGTTAGTTAGGTTTAACTAGTTCTAAGTTCTAGGGGACTAATGACCTCAGCAGTTGAGACCCATAGTGCTCAGAGCCATTTGAACCAGTGCTCAGAGCCATTTGAACCTTCCAAATGTTGTCTGGAAGTGTCTCTGCACTGTGGTTGGTGATCGTGTCTCATGGTACCACAGGACACACTGTGGCTCCTGATTGGTTAACATGGCTTCTTAGGCACTGCACCTCATCCACTACTTACGTACTGCGAACCTAAAACAGAAAAAAAGCTTTGATAGTTGTAAACAATTCGACACAAGTTTCATATTTGTATCTTACTTCTAGCCTGAGTTATCAATCTATGTAATCAGGGAAAGTCTTTTCAGACACCCTGTATAACTGTTAAGAAATGCCGAACGTGTGGAGGCCCGCTGTGTAATATCCATGTCGTGAAAGACACGGCGCCTTGAAAGTGCAGATTTGCTGAAGAAACCTGGAAATTGTACCTTTTGCTGTTACAATATTCATCACATTTCTTTGCAATGCAAGCTGGGACTAAATGTTTTGATTTACTCGAAGATATTAGCAAGAAAAGCCAGTTTTTAAATAAACAGACATGTTGTTATTTTGGTTTGTAAATCCTCTTTCGTCTTCGTGCTTTTCAGAATCTGACAAATTTCCCGCCGAAGCTTGAGTACTCAATGCAACACCTTTCCCAATGACAGCCAATATGTTTCTGTGCAGAACAAGATCACATCGAATCTGACTCGAACATATTTGCACTATTATTTCTGTCTCTTGCACTACCTCGGACATAGTTTACAATCTTGTCTACCTATGTGAATCAATCAAAAAATTGCGTGGTAGTCGTTTCATTGTGAAAGCATGAGTGACATTCAAAACAAAATATGGTGCTCTGTCTGCACATACGTCCGTCATATATGCCAACTGTAGCTTCTTTACCTCAACAAGTTATTTTACATATCGGAAGAAGTCTTCTCCGTGTACAAATAGTGCTTTAATAATTTTGCGAACAACAGCATAATACGAGGTTTCTCGTTATCAGTAATTCGAAAAGCTGTTGATGTGACACTTCGACCACTGCTTCTGTTGACTGTGACACTAATGTAACGATCCCCTCGTAAATTTTTGAAGCAAGTTTCTTTACGTTACAGGAATTAAAGTCTTTCCCAAATAACTTCCCGACATCCAGACTGAAATTTTCATTCTGCAGTGGAGTGCGCGTTAATATGAAACTTCCTGGCAGATCAAACCTATCTGTCGGACTGAGACTCGAACTCGGGACCTTTCCATTTCGCGGACAAGTGCTCTACCAGTTGAGCTACTCAACCAAACATGATTAAAAACCAGCCCTCACACAGTGTGTATACGACCCGAGACAACCGGGAGATCCGGGAATTTTTTCATCCGGGAGAAAACGGGATCTTTCGTTGTTTTAGTTTTCAGTTAAATTTTTGTAATTTTGACTGGTAAGAACCGTTACTGCAGAATAATACTGCAGCATTAAAACATTAACGAGAGAAAAAAATGAAAATAAAACTTGAATTTCAAAGGAAATGCGCCACATAAAATAACACAGTGCTCGTACAAGCGTCTGCCAACAGCAAAATGTGTCAAAGGCAATGCTTCATAATAAGACTATGCAATGCTTCATAATAACAAATTGCCTTCGATGAGCATGACGTCACAGCTGTTTACACTAGACTTATTTAATCAGTTACGAGCGGGCTCATGTACACGCGCAGTTTCGAGTCGCGTGTGAGTAGTACCTTCTCCCGCTTCTGGCTACAGAAATGTGGCCGTTGGCTGTGTAAGCAGCAACAGTAGCAACCAGCCACATGGTACCCGGAAAAAATTTACTGGCGCGCCCAAGCTTCCAGATTCACGCGTGTGCAGCCGGCCCGTATCTAGTGGGGAGTGCGGGCAAACCGGGGTATCTGAACAGGGTGGCAATTTCGGGGGGAGGGGGCGAAAGCATACTCTTGAGAAAAAAAAAAAAAAACTTATTTCACAAAGCAGCTAGCATCCAGCGCACGTCGGTCTATCGGTTATTCATGTGATTTTGAAACGCCCCTGCTGGGTTTTGAACACATTCTAAGTTGATTTATGAATGAATTATAAGTTGATTTTTGAATGCGTGCATAGTGTACGTGATGTCTCTACCAGGGGAATCCTCTTCACATCTAGAAATAAACTTTCCTGCTGACAAAACAGGAAGGGGGTATACGAGCTGAGGGGAATAAAGCCGAACCGGTGAATGCCAAGTGCTGCTTGTTTATGTGGTTGATTTGGTTTGCGAATGTTCAGCGTTGTTATAATTACTAGCGAAATCCATAGATTCAGACTACCAGAGTGGAAATAAACGACTAACGGGTAAGAATGATTACATATTATCTACTCGGTGTATCCAAGAAAGTGAAATTTTGACAGAAATTTTTTGGCCAGATCGCTACACGAGACAGGACCAGTTGTGGTCCCCGGCTAGCAGCCATTCTGGGAGTAGCGCGGAAAACGCACTGTAGGAACACGTAATAACGCCTAACCGGAAAATAATCACTGGATAACTAAACGGGTGATTGTGGCAGGGTTAGTGAAGTTAACCGGAGAATGACAGTGGTAGGAATAGTTTAAGAATTAGTGATCACAAGACTGTTTGTTAGCACGAAGAAGGAGAAGAAACGGGGACATCACACAAATTATGGAAGAATATGACGATACCAAATTTATACAAAAATTTCGTTCTACTACTTTTCGGTCTCGTGCATGAGAAACTGGAGCGTATGAATGAAATGTGAAACTATTTCCTGACGTAAAGCTTTTCGCTTGTAGTAGGCCAAGTACGTATTTTGTATTGGTACTTCGTGAATTATATTCTGACATATTATAAAAATGATCATTGTTGCCAAAAAAGTTTCGTTTATTTGGTGTGTGTTACAATTGGGGAAATATTAGAAAGGCCTATTTTGTTTTCTCCAGCACACAGTGACAAAATAGACGTAATCAGATCGAGAAACCACACCAGTCTTGGGTACTATTTGTATTAACAGCTTTTTCAGTATTAGACGATAAGGTAATCGTCCTTTTGCAGAAAGGAAAGCACGCCATGTAAATCTGTAGCAAGTTTAGAGAGAAAAATCGCTAGGACCTAAGGATAGAAGAAAAGTGTACTGTCTTGCCTGTCTCTTGTCTTTACTGGTTTTAGGTGTCCTATATTTAATTTTATGTCAGCAGAAGAGGCGCTACAGGACATTTTAATTTCCAGGACATTTTAATTTCCACTATCCTGAAATAGTTTGATGGCATACATTACAAAATATACACGTTTGGGTTCCACAGAGCGAAATATAGTGACGTGCGGCATAACAATGTCGTTTGAAGATGCGTGGCACCTCACTGCACACTTAAGACCAAATAACATGTCTTACATTTCCTCGAAGATATATCTTTACTGTATCAGACTCTTCAGAAAGACGTGCGAAATATGTGTTTTTTTTTTTTTTTTTTTTTTTTCCTGACGTTCTGATGCGCAGAGCAGTCTGAGTTATAGTGTATAGTGGGGGGCGGGGATGTCTCCACATGACCCGTTTTTACATTCAGTGATTTTTGTTTCCTCTTCGTTTACTGCTCTCACGTCAAATGAAAACAAGACGGATTTCTGTGGCTGGGAGCTATCAAGTGAATTAAAATATGTTCACATAATTACGGAAGGGTAAACTATGTTACTAGTTTCAGATATTTTATTTTATTTCCACCTTTCTGAGAGTCAAGCATTAATCGCCTTGAAGAACAATGAAGCTATTTTTGTCAGTCTGATAAATAAATTTGGCTTTTAGTAAGCTTTCCTGCTTAGGCTGTCAGTTTATTCCATACTATTAGCTAGTTTCAACTAATCGCTGCATTTCAGGTGCACGTTTTCATCTTCTAGCACGTATGGCATTATGCCATAATAAAGAACCAAACATGAGATAATACAGTACTGGTACTCCAAGAAAATTTACGTCCCGAAAACCACACCGCAAGCTTCATATCTGGTCGAGGCCTACGTCATTGAGAATCTGGACATACGAATGTGCGCTGTAAGGCGAACTATGCATTTTAGTATGGTTCACGAAATTCTGACGCTCTTTGAGTATCCTCTGATGTCTTGTTTCTTTTATGACATAATGTAAGATCTTTTAATGGTTTACACGTACGAACATACGGGCTTCCTACATCACCGTAGCTGCGCAAGCGCGGTTAACGCCTCTTATCTGGCGCTCTCTAATTGCTGAAATGAATCTATTTCTAATAGCTCACGGGAAAATATTGCGAATTGTTGTTCGGAAGCGTAATTTTCAAAGTAAATTTTCTTTTACGCAAGATGAACTATGTGCGAGAATGTACGATGGATTTCTTAAATCAGAGTGTTTGGTCTCTTTTAAAAATCAATTCTTTGATGACGAGCCATTTAGAAGAATTTCGAGCCCAGAAGATTAGAGATTCATGTCGATATTAAAAATTTTGCTATCGTATTTGTGTGATGTATCTTAAAGTGTAACGTGCGGCCGGCCGGAGTGGCCCAGCGGTTCTAGGCGCTATAGTCTGGAACCGCGCGACCGCTACGGTCGCAGGTTCGAATCCTGCCTCGGGCTTGGATGTGTGTGATGTCCTTAGGTTAGTTAGATTTAAGTAGTTCTAAGTTCTAGGGGCTGATGACCTCAGAGGTTAAGTCCCATAGTGCTCAGAGCCATTTGAACCATTTTCTAGGCGCTTCAGTCCGGAACCGCGCTACTGCTACGGTCAAATCCTGCCTCGGGCATGGATTTGTGTGATGTCCTTAGGTTAGCTAGGTTTAAGTAGTTCTAAGTTCTAGGGGACTGATGACCTCAGAAGTTAAGTCCCATAGTGCTCAGAGCCTTTTGAACCATTTGTAACGTGCGCTAAACTGATCAACATTAGAAGTGAAAGCTTAGCTTCTCTTGTAGCTTATTAATCTTCGAGACAAATATTATATGCGAAAGGTTTGCTTTTCTTGTAGCAACACTATGTATATTAATTTAAACCATTAACTTTTCCTGTTGGTGGAATTCGAATTTAAACTTTCGTAATACGAGAATATGCAGCGTACATGTTCTGCACATCAAAGTTCTTTCCAAAACGTGTTTTTTCCCCCCTGAGTAACGTTTTCTAAACTTCCGGGAAATTCTACGCTGCTGTATAAAGCAATATCCTATAAGAGGATAAGTTTTACAGTTCCGAGGGAAAGTATACTGTCACATAACATGGCAAAAGCGTATTTTCAGCCGGGAGATCTGGGAAAAATCCGGGAATTTTTTTCTCCTTGTCCGCGTACACACCCTGTCACAGCTCTGTGTCATCGAAAATTGTAATTTAATTTGCTGGATTTCATACTCCTTGCAGTGAGCACTTTATTGCACTGAAAACGTCACTGAATTTCAATATTTATGTCAATAATAGCAGAAAAGCTTACATGACTGTTTTTCCAACAACAAAAAAAAAAGAATAAATAAAGCCTCAATGGGATGACAAGGGATAGAACCCGGCGTCTTAGATTAATAGTGATAGGTTGGCACATGTTCACTGAGATGGCAGTGCCCGTTGGGAACATATCGATTTCGAAATATGATGGACAGACGTGAGGAAGAGTGAGTGCTCACTGCAGAGATAAACGAAGCTCCCAGTCACCGTTGCCCTTCCGATGTCAGCAGAGATGGCGCCCGCCTGCTCTCTTTCAGTGAGACACCAGTGGGTCTGCAGAAAGACTACCAACATCTGGTGTCGCTTACAGGCCGCAACATCCTGTTTACCCGTACACACGCTGCTAGCAAGTGCTGCGTTGTAAGTGACCATTCATAACTGCAGGTGAGGAACACTGAAGGTGAGACAAACCTACCACTGACTAAAATACGAGGGTTGGAACTTAAATAGTGGCAACTATTTATTCACAACCGATACCAAGGAGTTACTGTCCTTCAAAGTAGTCAATATGGCACTGTGCCAGCTGGCTGTGGCTCCATAATGATATAGGTTACTTTTACACGGAACAGACTGGGTCCGGTCCAACTGAACCGATCATTCATTGGCAATGGTTATATTCGGCTCCTCGGAGACCATTTGCAGCCATTCATGACCTCATGTACCCAAACAACGAAGGAATTTATTATAGATGACAATGTGCCATGTCACGGTCCACAACTGTCAGCGACTGGTCTGAAGGAGATTCTGGACCATTCGAGCGAACGATTTAGCCACCTACATCGCCCGACATGAATCCTATTGCACATTTATAAGACACAATCAAGAGATCAGTTCGTGCACAAAATCCCGCAGTGACAACATTTTCGCTCATATGGAGGGACACAGAGACATTATGGCTCGATATTTCTGCAGGGGACTTTCAGTGACTCGTCAAGTCCATGCCACGCGAGTTGTGGCGTTACGCCGGGTAAAAAGAGATCCGCCTAAGTGTCTTTCACCAGATGTTAGCCTTCGCTTTCCTTTGATGGTTATCCCGTCTGGTAGTTTCTTCTCTGATAGCCTTTGTCGCAGTTTTCACAGTCTAATTTCCAGCCTCTTTTGCGCATGACCTACACATCCAAGTTTTTCAATATTTACACTGTCTCTTACTTTCAGGAAACATATTTTTTATACTTAGATATTTTGTATACTGAAGCCCACGTGACTCTTCTGACCGCAAGAACATGTTCTCTAATCCACTCACTTTCATGCCTCCACTAGATCCTTCACAATTTTAAGTACACTTATCAGATGGGCTTCAAATTCACAAAATATCTTTACACCTGTCAACTAGCAGAAATGCACTTCTCTGCAGCTATTTTATAACATCTTTCAGATCATGTAGGGCAACACCGTTTTCTGCATCTGTATCTACGTCATTACTCTGCTATTTACAATAAAGTGCCTGGCAGAGGGTTCAATGAACCACCTTCAAGCTGTCTCTCTACCGTTCCACTCTCAAACGGCACGCGGGAACAACGAGCACTTAAATTTTTCTGTGCGAGCCCTGATTTCTCTTATTTTATTGTGAAGATCATTTCTCCGTATGTAGGTGGGTACCAACAGAATGTTTTCGCAATCGGAGGAGAAAACTGGTGATTGAAATTTCATGAGAAGATCCCGTCGCAAATAAAAACGCCTTTGTTTTAATGATTCCCACTCCAATTCACGTATCATGTCTGTGCCACTATCTCCCCTATTTCGCGATAGTACAAAACGAGCCGCGCTTCTTTGAACTTTTTCGATGTCATCCGTCAGTCCCACCTGATGCGGATCCCACACCGCACAGCAATACTTCAGAACAGGGCGGACAGGCGTGGTGTAAGCTGTCTCTTTGGTAGACCTCTTGCACCTTCTAAGTGTTCTGCCAATGAATCGCAGTCTTTCGTCTGCTCTACCCACAACATTATCTGTGTGATCGTTCCAATTTAGGGTTTTTGTAATTCTAATCCCTAAGTATTTAGTTGAATTTACAGCCTTAAGAATTGCCTTTACTTATCGCGTAATCGAAATTTAGTGGATTTCTTTTAGTATTCGTGTGAATAACTTCACACTTTTCTTTATTCAGGGTCAATTGCCACTTTTCGCACCATACAGATATCTTATATAAATCAGTTTGCAAGTTGTTTTCGTCAGTTGATGACTTTACGAGACTGTAAATGACAGCATCATCTGCAAACAATCTAATAGGGCTGCTCAGATTGTCTCCTATATCGTTAATGTAGATCAGGAACAATAGAGAGCCTATAACACTTCCTTGGGGAACGCCGGATATTACTTCTGTTTTACTCGATGACTTTCCGCCTATTACTACGAACTGCGACCTTTCTGACAGGAAATCACGAATCTAGTCCCATAACTGACGCGATATTCCACAGGCATGCAGTTTGGTTAGAAGACGCTTGTGAGGAACGGTGTCGAAGGCCTTCTGGAAATCTAAAAATATGGCGTCAATTTGACATCCCCTGTCGATAGCACTTATTACTTCATGAGTGTAAAGAGCTAGTTGTGTTTCGCAAGAACGATATTTTCTGAATCCGTGCTGACTATGTGTCAATAAATCGTTTTCTTCGAGATACTTCATAATGTTCGAATAGAGTATATGTTCCAAAACCCTACTGAAAATCGACGTTAGAGATGTGGGCCTGTAATTCACCGAATTAATCCTATTTCTCTTCTTGGGTATTGGTGTGACTTGAGCAATTTTCCAGTCTTTAGGTGCGGATCTTTCTGTGAGCGAGCGGCTGTATATAATTGCTTAATATCGAGCTATTTATCAATAAAACTTGGGAGGAGGCGCTGGCATATTCCTCAAAGCAGCAAATGTTCTAGCTCCTCTATGACCCTTTCCTATGCACTATATATCATGTGCTAACCTGAGATTTAATCCAAAAACCTTCTTCCACTGAATGAATTTTGGTATCATACAAGATTTATTCTCTTGGCAGAGTCTACCTATTCAAACTCAGCTTAGCTGCAAAACTTCTTATAGCATTTGCATCCTCACTATTTTCCTCACGGTTTGTCATGTCACAGTATTTTCAGTTAACACTACTCGTGATAAGATTACTCAGTATGTTTAAATCCACCAAAACACAAACATTATCACTGTCACAATTACTGATGTCATGTAACTCAATTTTTTCTCTTTGATGCACTCAGGATGATATTTGTGAAATGTAGGCGCACTCAGATTGATTAGGCTGCTGTTCTGGTGACACTGTTGAGCATTGTGCGCTGTGTCTGATGCCAGAATGGCGTTGGTTGCTATTAAATAAGCGTATCCTAGGCGTACTCTGTAATAAACACAAGAAGACACATCCGAACTACAGCTGTACTGCAACTGTACAGTAGTACACATGTAAGTACAACAGAACAAAGATAATGACTTAATAGACTACTGAAGGCTCTCTCCGTGGTACCAACACTGTGCAATGCACTGCTGCCAACGTGGAAATTTGGAAAAATTCAGTCCTCCACATAGTTTGACGATATCTGAAGGGGGCGTCGTTACAGTGCATGGTCTTGTTTCAATCAACTCTACAGGCGGAAAAATAATCAAATATGTATGTATAACCCGCCATTCGATTCAGAAAATATTACTCTATAGGACATATTCAAAACTGAAAATTTGTATTTTTCACCCATTTTCATTTCCTTACGCGCTTAAACTTGTTTTAGATTAGAGCATGAGTGGCTTAAATAGCCGCTACATATGATGTCAACAAAAATAGGTAGGGGGCCTCAGGGCAGAACGGGATAGCGGGACACAATGGGAAATTGCTCTTTTCTAGACTGGACAGTGTCGCAACCTGTTGTATGGGCACGTGACTATTTGTCCGAATGGAAGTGAGGGCAGCCATTCTGATTTAGTTTGCAGTGCGAGATCTGAGTGAATTGTTGTCCGTCACGTTACTACTTGCGTTGTTCTAACGTTTGGTGAATTTCAACGCCAGGTAAACTGTTAATGTTAATTGTTGTTGTTGTTGTTGTGGTCTTCAGTCCTGAGACTGGTTTGATGCAGCTCTCCATGCTACTCTATCCTGTGCAAGCTCCTTCATCTCCCAGTACCTACTGCAGCCTACATCCTTCTGAATCTGCTTAGTGTATTCGTCTCTTGGTCTCCCCCTACGATTTTTACCCTCCACACTGCCCTCCAATGCTAAATTGGTGATCCCTTGATGCCTCAAAACATGTCCTACCAACCGATCCCTTCTTCTAGTCAAGTTGTGCTACAAACTTCTCTTCCCCCCCAAATCCTATTCAATACCTCCTCATTAGTTATATGATCTACCCATCTAATCTTCAGCATTCTTCTGTAGCACCACATTTCGAAAGCTTCTATTCTCTTCTTGTCTAAACTATTTATCGTCCACGTTTCACTACCATACATGGCTACACTCCATACAAATACTTTCAGAAACGACTTCCTGACATTTAAATCTATACTCGATGTTAACAAATTTTTCTTCTTCAGAAACGCTTTCCTTCCCATTGCCAGTCTACATTTTATATCCTCTCTACTTCGACCATTATCAGTTATTTTGCTCCCCAAATAGCAAAACTCCTTTACTACTTTAAGTGTCTCATTTCCTAATCTAATACCCTCAACATCACCCGATTTAATTCGACTACATTCCATTATACTCGTTTTGCTTTTGTTGTTCATCCTATATCCTCCCTTCAAGACACTGTCCATTCCGTTCAACTGCTCTTCCAAGTCCTTTGCTGTCTCTGACAGAATTACAATGTCATCGGCGAACCTCAAAGTTTTTATTTCTTCTCCATGGATTTTAATACCTACTCCGAATTTTTCTTTTGTTTCCTTTACTGCTTGCTTAATATACAGATTGAATAACACCGGGGAGAGGCTACAACCATGTCTTACTCCCTTCCCAACCACTGCTTCCCTTTCATGTCCCTCGACTGTTATAACTGCCATCTGGTTTCTGTACAAATTGTAAATAGAAATACTGGAACACGTGAGGCAATACTGACCTTACGACTTATCTTAGTAGAAAGATTAAGGAAAGGCAAACCTACGTTTCTAGCATTTGTAGACTTAGAGAAAGCTTTTGACAATGTTGATTGGAATACTCTCTTTCAAATTCTAAAGGTGGCAGAGGTAAAATACAGGGAGCGAAAGGCTATTTACAATTAACATCGAGTATAGATAGAGAATAGAAGCTTTCGAAATGTGGTGCTACAGAAGAATGCTGAAGATTAGATGGGTAGATCACATAACTAATATATTGTATACCATGTGTCATTTTTTTTGGTATACAATGTATATGTTAATTGTATACCAAAAAATGAGACATTCCCTTAAAGTGCATGACATTTGTTATACTTCAGTTATTTAATGCGTTTAAATACGTCAGTTATTACACTTCATAAAAGCCGTTAACCTCAAAAGTGCTCTTGGGGCGGAACGGGACGGGGCAGAATGGGATATTGTCCCGTTCTGCCCCGTCATATTTTGATCCAAGTAGAAAGCAAACCCAGCCTGGATGTTCATGGATGCCAGACTCTCCCAAGCAGCTATGTTCGACGAACAACTCAGCTTTCCACATATCGCCCGAGGCTGTCATTCCAATCCCACTAATCTGTCAAAATACTCGGCGGACTACAAGACGAAAAGGAAAAACCGTCGTATTAACAGATTCTCCTTATAAGAAGGAACTGCAGAATGCTGTCGCACGTAAAGTAGGCCCTCAGAAAGGCGGAGCGTGCACAAATATGAACAACGTCAGGACAGAGACGTCAGGTGCAATGCAACTTAAGGTAAAAATATCAAACTGTACACCCAAAAAAACCAAAACAGAGGACATCAGAGACCTTAACAAAAATGAAAGGAAGAAGATGATGGACAAGAGAGAATCAGAGAGAGAGAGGATGCTGAGTGTCTGTACTGTGGGAACTTGTACGCCGTTTGTAATGAGGGCTGGCTCGCATGCCAGAGTGGGCGCACAACTCATGTGCTGACACAGACAGGGAAGGTGGAGAGGAAACACTGATTTGTGACTATTGTCGAAAGGGCTGGTAGTTAGTGGTTTGGTGGCTACTAACCATTGTACATTTTTCAGAATGACATTAAAATATTTTCTTATTTTGAAGAATGACTTTTTAATTGTTTAAATTACACATTCCTTAGTCTGAATTGCCTGTTATACAACATTTTGTCATAGTTTAATACGATATTCGTAATTCAAATTCAACGTTTATGCAATAATTTAACAAAAAATACCCTTATCCCATTCTACCCCGTGGGTGGGGCGGAACGGGAAATATGCAAGACTTTCTTTGAAAAATTGTAAAAAAATGCAAAATGTATTGTTTTAAGTGATTTTAAAATAACGTACATTAGGATACACAACAAGGTGTTTTTTTATCACTTTAAGAAGTGTTTCCTTGTGCTCCCCCTTACTTTATAGAAATTGCTAAACATTGAGTACCCCGTTCCGCCCCGAGTTGCCCTACCTCTGTAGATGAGCTCTTCGATCTGAGAACTTTGTCATCTTGATAGGTCGTTTAGTTAAACAGTTACTTTTAATGTTAAATACTCTTTACATTCTTTCCACAAACGTGGTATCAAATTCTTCAGCACGGTTCAAATGGCTCTGAGCACTATGCGACTTAACTTCTGAGGTCATCAGTCGCCTAGAACTTAGAACTACTTAAACCTAACTAACCTAAGGACATCACACACATCCATGCCCGAGGCAGAATTCGAACCTGCGACCGTAGCGGTCACGCGGTTCCAGACTGAAGCGCTTAGAACCGCACGGCCACACTGGCCGGCTCTTCAGTACGTTACGCTCTTTAACTTAGTATTTTACTTTTATGTAACTCGTGTGGTTGCTGTGGTGTGTATAATACTATAAGTTGTTGTTTAACATTGTTACGAAAAACTTGGGAAAGCTTTTGACTAGTTTACTTCAAATTTTTACGTCATACTCTAATAAGCATTCGGACGGAAGTAGACTTTATTTATATAATACATTACTATACAGAGTGAAGCAAAAGATGTTAACGTTAAATGAGTGTTCTCTTTTTTGTTTTTCTTTTCACAGATTAAATCACTGCCTCCCATTATTCCATTGAAGAACGAAAGAAGATAGCTGCTTGGATGTTCTTTCAGTCCACAAGCATCGTGGGACGAAAATCCAAGACCTGGATCGGATGGGAGGCACTATTTCGAGTGACAGTTGGTAGGATCTACGAAAAGTTTGTATGGATGGGGTCCGTTTAAGACGACTGCAAAGGAAACAGCGGTGGAAAGAGACCTGCCGGAACTGAAGAGGATGTCATCCTCGTCCAGGGAGCGACGGTGGCCAGCCCAACCACGTCCTCTCGCAGCTTTCTCTAGAGACTAACATTTCTCAAAGGCCAGAGGTTAGAATTTTGCACCGCGGTTTAGGAATGAAGCCCTACCATTTGGAGTTTGTGCAGCAGCTCACAAACGCAGACGAGCAAGCACGTCTGAGTGCTGCACAAATTATCTTGGAAATAGAGGACATGGAGCCTGACGTTCCGTTCATCTTGTAACGCTGGAAATGCATATCCTCCTATTTCCATCTATTGTACTATAAATTTATTTACCTTATTTTTGTTACCTGAATATTTAACATTTCTGTGTCTTCGTATATTGTAATTGTTTTATTATTTGTATATATATATTTATGCATTTATGTCGATGTATAATTGGTTTGTTGTGTAAAGATTATTTGTATTTTTACGCTGGGTCTTGCCTAGGGAAAACTGCTATCGAACGATTACATCGATAGGTCGTGTGAAGAATCAAAGTGTGTAGGATCTTTGGTAGTGTTAACTCTGCCGCGTGGATCGCGGGCAGAGGGAGAGTCTGGCTGGAGTAGCGAGTGGAGCAGGTGTGTTGTGTGACGCTCCCGCGAGTTGCCGCGCTTTCGGGGTTGGGCAGCATGTAATTGCGCTCGACTCGTGATGATAGTTTCTGACACGGTGTCGCGGACGGGAAGCATTAGCTGGCGCACATCAAGAGCCCGTTTCGTCTGGTGACCGTGTCGAGAAGAAGGCGCGCGCCAACATCCAGCTTCTGCAACAGCGACGGCCGACAATGAGTGACTGTCGCCACCTCCTCGATCGACGGCTTCAAACCTTCAATCAACCAACAAGGAAGACTGAAAGCACGTAAAGTTTTAGAACTCTATGGCAGACCTCAGCTTTTCAAATTGTTCCATTTGCCTCGCAAAATTACAGCAACTTAGCATGAACCTTTGTTGCTCATTGTCCCAATTGCATTACCAAGCAGGGTCCCTTCCTTTTCCGAAATCAACCCGAGTGTCGTTGAAATTCAGATGCCAGCATTAAAGTACAATCATTCCATTTCACTGCTTTAATTTCAAAGTTCAGTTAAAGTATTCATAGCTGGCTACAATATTTAGATTACGCAAGCACAAATTAAGAGTGCGAGTTTTGTTACCGTATTTTAGCTTACCTGTGACTGCAGCTCAGCTTGGTACGTACTAAATCTTACTATTGTTAATTGTTCAGAATCATTTAATTCAAGTTCAAAGCTAAATCTCTTATTTCTAAATTGCGCAGATTCAAGTAGCTTTTGAAATGATTGTTGAAGTAGTCCAAGACTAACCGTATTTTACTTAATTTCGATGTGCTTAAGAAAGAAAGCTTCTTATTAATTTCAGTCACTAAATTAACTTTCAGTTTTCCGGTTTTATTAATTCTTTTGCTAAATTAAGTCAGAGTGCAGCGAAAGTTATTACTTCTGACAAACTTTCAGTTTTCACACTACACGTGTCAACCTTCAGTTGCCACGCTTCTAGTGCTAATTATATGTGTAATTACCTTTCTTTTTCAGTTACTATAGTAATTGTCCTTAGGACTGGCGACCGTAATTTCCCCCAAATCTCAAATATCCAATTACCGCTAGTTAATTGTTAACGTAACGGCCGCACATTTACTTTCTTCATTAACTTTACCCCTTTTCAAAATTAATTTCCACCAGTTTCAGTTGCATTTTTCCTTTCATTTAGATGTAACCCTTCCCTCCCTCTTTACCGACAGATTAACTTCGGTGACGATTGCTTTTTCCCAAATTTCCATTAGGTACACGCGGTTTAATTTTTCACTGTCATTAAGGTCGATAAGTGGGGGGGAGGTTACAATCTTTTTCGACGAAGCAACATTCCATATCAGCGATCGTGTTAACAGGCAGAACCGTCATCTGGGCGTCAGAGCAATACCTGCAATTTCGAGAGAATTCCTCTAAGGTGGACGTTTGATGGGCAGTGAGCAAATTAGGAGTGTTTGGACGTTTATTTTTTGAAGAACATGCCGTCATGGGAGAGAATTACCTTGCCATGCTCAGCGCGTTCATGGAGGAGTACGCACCGCATGCCGTTCACCAGCGAGGGCACTTTCCGCAAGGAGGCGTCCCCTCCCATTACAGTCAGATGGTTCGGCATTGCCTGAACGACATGTTCGGTAAACATTGGATTGGTAGGCGTGGTTCTCTCCCATTTCACCCGACCTGACGCCATGCGTTTGTTTGGCTGTGGGGCATGGTCAAGGATCTTGTCTATACCGGCAAACCTAGCAACTTGGACGACCTGAACCTAGGCATCACTGAGATCATCGCTTCTGCCCCTGCCCAAACGATTCAGTGAGCCTTACAATCAGCAATGGATAGACTCTACAAGGGGACTGAGAGGGATGGGTGCCAAATTGAAAACCTGTAACGAAATCCCTGCCTTGTAATTTCACGTGATTAAACACTCATTCAGTGTTCACATCTTGTTACCTCGCCTAGTACATTGTTAGAGGGCGTTTGGGGGGGGGGGGGGGAGGGTAGGGTTTGGTGCTCGGTTCCTATTTGATCTAGGAACATGGGGTAAAAGTTGGATTTAGTCAGGACCAGCGGCCATTTGCATAGCCACTCTAACATCTGTATTACTGCAGCTACATGTACGTTACATTCATGTAACAGCGCATTAAGCAAGGTTTGAACGACGAACAGGAGCTGGTGCCCAGGTAAATTGTGTGCGTATCGAATAATTCCTTTTCCAAAAGATTTTAATTGGACTGAAGTTAATGCTCAGCTAATGGCACAATTTGTACGCGCACCGTTCGAATTTTATGTGAAAAAAAAAAACACCTTTGTCTGAGAGGTTAGTGAAGCGCGCCACTCCTGTACTTTGAAATTGTTAGAATCGGTTCAGACTTTCCACTGAGGTAGATAAATGAGATAAATGGATGAAGTCAAAAGGAAAATTTTTCATCCAGTAATCTTTATCCGTTGTCGGGATATGATGATTTACAGCCGAGATAAGCGTAACACACGTGTTTTTTTTTTTTTTTTTTTTTTTTTTTTTTTTTTTTTTTTTTTTTGGGCGGGGGGACTTTTTGAAGCGCGCCACAAACTTGTACGAATCGAGAATGAAATTTATTTTCTCTCTGTAGCGGAGTGTGCGGTGATGTATGTAATGTAACTTCCTGGCAAATTAAAACCGTGTGACGAGCCTAGACTTGAACTCGGAACTCGTCCCTCCAAGCCTGGGGAATGTTTCCAGAATGAGATTTTCACTCTTTAGCGAAGTGCACGCTCATATGAAACTTCTTGGCCGATTAAACCTTTGGGCCGGACCGAGACTCGAAACCGGGTCCTTTGCCTTTCGCGGGCAAGCGCTAGAAGCCACGTCTCCGCAATATCCTTTCTTCCGGGAGTGCTGGTCCTGCAAGTTTCGCAGGTGAACTTTCAGGAAGTTTGGAAGGTAGGAGACGAGGTACTGACGGAAGTAAAATTTTGAAGAGGCGTTCTCCTGAGTTGTGCTTCGGTACCTCGGATGGTAAAGCACTGTCTCGCGATAGGCAAAGGTACCGACTTCGAGTCTCCGTCTGGGACACAGTTTTTCATGCGAAGCGGTTCAAATTTTCGCCATTTCTATAGTTTAAACTTGTACGAATCGGTTCAAACTTTGCACGATGGTAGATAAACGGATAAAGTCTAACTACATTTTTTAATCCAGTAATCGTTATCCGTTGTTGAGGTTCAGCTAAATGTAGCACGTAAAATTAGTTCTTACATGAATTACTGTTTAAGTGAATCATATAAATAAATAAAAATTGTTCTTACGATAAAACTGAAAACTCGCTTTCAAAAAATCTAGCTATACTCGAATTATAAGTGCAAAAAATACACTTTTTGTAATTTTTTATGTGCCCACTTCTGTGTTTCAGACCTGTGCCAATCGGCTCAAATTTTGTAAGAAGGTATAAGAAAGCATGTAATTAATGGTCGTCCTGCTGTCTTGTGAAAGCTTTATCCGTTGCCACGATATAAGCAACATAGTTCGAAAGACAATAAAAGGCCTACACCGAATTAGCCGTCCAATGAGTCAACGAAAATCTACATCTGTTGCAAAGCGATGGCGGTCTAATGTCAAAATTACCGCAGAGTAAAAGTTCTCCAATCATAGAAAAAAAAAGTCCTGGGCGGGATTAAGGATGTAAAAGAAAGGAACTGGCTTTTGACTGACCTAGCAGCTTCAAAGGCACTTCAATCAAAACATGTTGAAATATTCGCCCTTTTTTACGAGGTAGCGTTACTTCCGCAGCGGAGTGAGCTCTCTTAGCTGCAAGCTGTTGGCATACTTGCATCTTGCAATGTATAGGCGTAAGTCCCCGATCCTGTGCCAAAAATCCAGAAGATTCGCAGACATACTAAACAATATATGATATCATTTGGCTGAAGAACATATATGTAATAAATTATAATGAAATGAATACCCTTAGCTGCATACAGGCGTTGACATAAGTCAACGGGGACAGCTGAAAATGTGTACCCCGACCGGGACTCGAACCTGGGATCTCCTGCTTACGTGGCAGGCGCTCTATCCATTTTTCTTTAAATCTCATGTTGTTCTATGTTGTTCGTTGACTATGTTCGTGGCGGACGTCCGATGACACTCGTTCAGGTTGTTGATTGATCCGTTCACTCAGTTTTTTTATTACTGAGGGGAGCTAAACCCTCTGACCGAACACGCTGAGCTACCGTGCCAGCGTCCATCGGAGCCACCGAGGACACAGAGCAAAGTGCGACTGCAGGGACTTATCTCTGGCACGCCTCCCGTGAGACCCACATTCCCAACTTGTGGTCCCGCACTATATTCGTGGTGCCCCTGGCCATTATGCTCATTACTCGCAGCTTTACTGCCGATTCCCGTAAGAGTTCGGGCACTGTTTGTGCATCTGCACAGAAGAAGATGGTGAAATGGCCGGTGAGACTTAACTATGTATATATGAATATCGTATCTGTTGTTTCGGACATGTCCGAAAAAACAGATACCATCTTCATAAATATATAAAATAGCTTAAAATGTTTTTGTCGGGGGATAAAATTTCTGGGACTGGGTTTGTTCCCGTGAGGACGCTAAAAAGATTTTTCGATTTCTGGGTGGGGAGTGGGAGAAGGGGGTTGTATTTTTCTCCCAGGAGACCATTTCCGACAGTGCAGGTCTATGTGCAGTAGGTAGTATCCCTGAGTGGGGATGTACGCATCCTAAACTTTAACGACACGTTGTGTCATATTGCATGACATGACAAATGCCATGCTGGATGCCGTGGTGGCCCGCGTCTTGTTACACGACATGACATCATGTACCATGTTACCTTACTTGACACGATGCATCGTATTACATTATGTGAATACTAACAAGTAAAAAAGCACGAATATGTGAAAATGTTTTGATTTAAAGCTGCCAGGTAAGTCTAAAAGCTAGTTCCCTTATTTTACCTCTTTAACTTTGCACAGGACACAAGTATTAGCCTTTTTGTGTGCTATGATAGGAGCATTTTCCATTCTGGTATAATACATGAAGGAAAACGTTGTTAGCATACGTCTCAAAAAGTTATTGACCACCTTAGTTCAGACCTTTACGCGATATACTAATAGACTTTCGGATGGACATAGGTTATATATTTTTTAATATATATGGCATATGAAGAGAAGTCATCATTTAGTTTTCTTACCAAAAATCTCGAAAAGTTGTTGACCAATTTACTTCAAATTTTTATGCAGTGCTCCAATAAACATTTGGACCGATATGGGATATTTTTGTTTATGTTGGTAGTACTGCCGTTTTACGTTTATGACGAATGCTTTGTTTAATTGTTGTATGCGGTATGTCTAATGGTTTAAATGCTATCGTAGTTAAGTGTCTGTGAGAAGGTAAACAAAACCGAACATTTTCGCTGCACGATATAGCATTTTCTTCCTCGCAATCAGTTTTGACGGAAAATCTGTAGATTTTTTGTTGTTTTAAAAAATTTTGCCTACATCCAAAACAATGTTTCCCTGTTATATATTTATACACCACATATATTTAAAATATGTAGCCTTTTTTTTTTTGGTCATCAGTCTATTGACTGGTTTGATGCGGCCCGCCACGAATTCCTTTCCTGTGCTAACCTCTTCATCTCCGAGTAGCACTTGCAACCTACGTCCTCAATTATTTGCTTGACGTATTCCAATCTCTGTCTTCCTCTACAGTTTTTGCCCTCTACAGCTCCCTCTAGTTCCATGGAAGTCATTCCCTCATGTCTTAGCAGATGTCCTATCATCCTGTCCCTTCTCCTTATCAGTGTTTTCCACATATTCCTTTCCTCTCCGATTCTGCGTAGAACCTCCTCATTCCTTACCTTATCACTCCACCTAATTTTCAACATTCGTCTGTAGCACCACATTTCAAATGCTTCGATTCTCTTCTGTTCCGGTTTTCCCACAGTCCATGTTTCACTACCATACAATGCTGTACCCCAGACTTACATCATCAGAAATTTCTTCCTCAAATTAAGTCCGGTATTCGATATTAGTAGACTTCTCTTGGCCAGAAATGCCTTTTTTGCCATAGCGAGTCTGCTTTTGATGTCCTCCTTGCTCCGTCTGTCATTGGATATTTTACTGCCTAGGTAGCAGAATTCCTTAACTTCATTGACTTCGTGACCATCAATCCTGATGTTAAGTTTCTTGCTGTTCTCATTTCTACTACTTCTCATTACCTTCGTCTTTCTCCGATTTACTCTCAAACCATACGGTGTACTCATTAGACTGTTCATTCCGTTCAGCAGATCATTTAATTCTTCTTCACTTTCACTCAGGATAGCAATGTCATCAGCGAATCGTATCATTGATATCTTTTCACCTTCTATTTTAATTCCACTCCTGAACCTTTCTTTTATTTCCATCATTGCTTCCTCGATGTACAGATTGAAGAGTAGGGGCGAAAGGCTACAGCCTTGTCTTACACCCTTCTTCATACAAGCACTTCGTTCTTGATCGTCCACTCTTATTATTCCCTCTTGGTTGTTGTACATATTGTATATGACCCGTCTCTCCCTATAGCTTACCCCTACTTTTTTCAGAATCTCGAACAGCTTGCACCATTTTGTATTGTCGAACGCTTTTTCCAGGTCGACAAATCCTATGAAAGTGTCTTGATTTTTCTTTAGCCTTGCTTCCATTATTAGCCGTAACGTCAGAATTGCCTCTCTCGTCCCTTTACTCTTCCGAAAGCCAAACTGATCGTCACCTAGCGCATTCTCAATTTTCTTTTCCATTCTTCTGTATATTATTCTTGTAAGCAGCTTCGATGCATGAGCTGTTAAGCTGATTGTGCGATAATTCTCGCACTTGTCAGCTCTTGCCGTCTTCGGAATTGTGTGGATGATGCTTTTCCGAAAGTCAGATGGTATGTCGCCAGACTCATATATTCTACACACCAACGTGAATAGTCGTTTTGTTGCCACTTCCCCCAATGATTTTTAGAAATTCTGATGGAATGTTATCTATCCCTTCTGCCTTATTTGACCGTAAGTCCTCCAAAGCTCTTTTAAATTCCGATTCTAATACTGGATCCCCTATCTCTTCTAAATCGACTCCTGTTTCTTCTTCTATCACATCAGACAAATCTTCACCCTCATAGAGGCTTTCAATGTATTCTTTCCACCTATCTGCTTTCGCCTCTGCATTTAACAGTGGAATTCCCGTTGCACTCTTAATGTTACCACCGTTGCTTTTAATGTCACCAAAGGTTGTTTTGACTTTCCTGTATGCTGAGTCTGTCCTTCCGACAATCATATCTTTTCGGATGTCTTCACATTTTTCCTGCAGCCATTTCGTCTTAGCTTCCCTGCACTTCCTGTTTATTTCATTCCTCAGCGACTTGTATTTCTGTATTCCTGATATTCCCGGAACATGTTTGTACTTCCTCCTTTCATCAATCAACTTAAGTATTTCTTCTGTTACCCATGGTTTCTTCGCAGCTACCTTCTTTGTACCTATGTTTCCCTTCCCAACTTCTGTGATGGCCCTTTTTAGAAATGTCCATTCCTCTTCAACTGTACTGCCTACTGCGCTATTCCTTATTGCTGTATCTATAGCGTTAGAGAACTTCAAGCGTATCTCGTCATTCCTTAGTACTTCCGTATCGCACTTCTTTGCGTATTGATTCTTCCTGAGTAATGTCTTGAACTTCAACCTACTCTTCATGACTACTATATTGTGATCTGAGTCTATATCTGCTCCTGGGTACGCCTTAGAATCCAGTATCTGATTTCGGAATCTCTGTCTGACCATGATGTAATCTAACTGATATCTTCCCGTATCTCCCGGCCTTTTCCAAGTATACCTCCTCCTCTTGTGATTCTTGAACAGGGTATTCGCTATTACTAGCTGAAACTTGTTACAGAACTCAATTAGTCTTTCTCCTCTTTCATTCCTTGTCCCAAGCCCATATTCTCCTGTAACCTTTTCTTCTACTCCTTCCCCTACAACTGCATTCCAGTCGCCCATGACTATCAGACTTTCGTCCCCCTTTACATACTGCATTACCCTTTCAATATCCTCATATACTTTCTCTATCTGTTCATCTTCAGCTTGCGACGTCGCCATGTATACCTGAACTATCGTTGTCGGTGTTGGTCTGCTGTCGATTCTGATTAGAACAACCCGGTCACTGAACTGTTCATAGTAACACACCCTCTGCCCTACCTTCCTATTCATAACGAATCCTACACCTGTTATACCATTTTCTGCTGCTGTTGATATTACCCGATACTCATCTGACCAGGCATCCTTGTCTTTCTTCCACTTCACTTCACTGACCCCTACTATATCTAGATTGAGCCTTTGCATTTCTCTTTTCAGATTTTCTAGTTTCCCTACCACGTTCAAGCTTCTGACATTCCACGCCCCGATTGGTAGAACGTTATCCTTTCGTTGATTATTCAATCTTTTTCTCATGGTAACCTCCCCCTTGGCAGTCCCCTCCCGGAGATCCGAATGGGGGACTATTCCGGAATCTTTTGCCAATGGAGAGATATATGTAGCCTATGCCCATCGAAATGTTATTAGAGTCTCATGTAAAATTTTGATGTAAATGCGTGAAGAACTACAGAGATTTTTGCTAATAGTGCTTCCCCTTCATATGCTATACAAATAATTTTGTGTATATGCAGTATTTATTTAAAATATGTAACCTATGTCCGTCTGAATGATTATAAGAGTATCGTGTAAAACTCGGAAGTGAATCAATCACGAACTTTTCGATGTTTCTGCCAACAACGTTTCCCTTTTTTATATCATATTTGAATACAATATATATTAAAAATATATAGCCTATATCAGTATAGACTTTAGAGTATCAAGTAAAAATTCGAAGTAATCTGGTTAAGTACTTTTGAAGATTTTTCTTAAGAACTTTTCCCACTTATACGAGGGTAAGTCAATTATTATCCGCAAACTAGTTACAAAATTTTATTGTAATCAAATAGAAAACTTAATCAACATCATATGCGCCATTTCAAAACTTATCTCTTGGAGGTATTGAGGAACGAGGCACTTGCGGCCCACCAAACCGCACAACATCGAGACAGACACCTACCGTAATCTACTGTATACGCCACTGTAAAACTACGTTCCGAGACTTCTTGTTCTCTGCGTAGATGTTGACAATTATGGCTCTCGATACTCGCGAGCTGCCAACGTAGAGTTTCCCGTGTGAAAAATGTGGTGTGGCCATATGAATACCTACCACTTTGAACGTCTGTCTTTGACTCTCATTTATGGTGATCGAGAAGGCCACTTCCGAAGGGAACTGCAAGCGTTTGAATGGAAAAGCAAGTTTGCTGGGATGGCAGAAATTCGTGATCTCAGTACCGTCTCTGCTTTGGCTCCACCGGTGATGGTGGTGGCCTGCAAGATACGCCTTCTCGGCTCCGCGATGCGCAACCTGGTACCACTGCGCAGTCTCGGTGCATCCAGGTCACGCATCAGTATGACAGGCACATCCAACTTCAGCGCCAACTTGTGGGACGGGTGTGATGAGTTTAGAAACTCCTAGAGGGTGTGCAGTAGCGTCATGTCTTGTCATCACTGTATCGATTGTCGTTTCAGCGTGAAGAAGTAACAAGCACAGTAATTCGACGAAGAAAGAAAGTAGGCAATGTCTATGTCCGTGCAACGCAAGTTTTATAATATTCGCACGTGCAACAACGTCATCTGCCCACACCTGTATGCCTGTTTACACTGGATACGCTCGCACATCGTAATGAAATAAAGCCTCGCTGAAAGCTTACTACGTTCTGCATTTAAGGCACTACGTCTCTTTTGTAGTACAGCATTTAAATGGCACCGCCGTTGTGAGTTATCAAACGTTTCGAAAGCCGTAACATGCGCCTGACACTCTGCAGCTACAATCCAACGGGCATGTATGAAGTATTGGTTCAACTTCTTTGACGATCGTTTAAGCATTGTATTCATTGCGTTGAATCTTATTACGCACGTAATGTTAAACAATAAGAGCAATTTCATACATATGATCCAGTTCAAAAGTCAAACAGTAAATAAGCGTTTTATAAGAGTAATTATGGTTGCACATTTCGCGTTATATTCTTCCAGTAGATAAATATCTTGTGCTACACACTTTTAAATGTAAATTCAAATGGCTCTGAGCACTATGGGACTTAACATCTGAGGTCATCAGTCCCCTAGAACTTAGAACTACTTAAACCTAACCAACCTAAGGACATCACACACATCCATGCCCGAGGCAGGATTCGAACCTGCGACCGTAGCGGTCGCGCGGTTCCAGACTAAAGCGCCTAGAACCCCTCAGCCTCACCGGCCGGCTTTTAAATGTAACCTATGTGTTAATTAAGGGTGTAAGTTGGTTCCATTCCAAATTCATTCCAAATACGTACAGACGTTACTGCGTGAAGGAGTAACATAAACCAAACTTTCGCATTTATAAGGTATATATGATAAGAATAGGCAGACTTTTTCGTATGAAACGTGTTGGCGAATTTCTGTCGACCGGGCAGGGACTCGAACCTGAGACTTGTGGACTTTTTCAAATGTTTAACCCAAATTTGTGAATAACCAATCCGAAACCAAACTGCTGTATGTTCAGTGCCCGCCATTAAAGTTGCAACAACGTGAACGCGTCATTTAACGAACCTTACGAATTGTACTGCGCGCTTGGATATGCAAATGACTGGTATTTCAACAGAGCCGCACAGCGTAGATAGGAGAAACACCATTTACATTCTGTACATAGGGAAAGGTTACGCAGCGGATCTGTCGTTTAGAAATGCCGTTTCAGTGTTGTCTGTGAGAAGGTCGTGTTAGATACCGTGCAAGAAGGCGGAAGGTCTACCAGAATTCAAAGACGGCAGCATCGTGACCTTGCAAGGCGTCGGATTGTCGTTCCACGGTGTTAGATATTACTGGTGGTGTTGGTTGGAGTCCTACAACTCCCATACAGAAGAGTAATCGTCTGAGACAGGAGGAGGCACACTCGACGTCATGCAGGAAATCAACACAACCCGACTAGCGCGCGATAGGAAAGTCGTATGGTTCGATCGGCCGTGCAGGATCGTACACCCCCGCTGCGTACCTTGAGTAAAGCCGTCGTCGCACACGACGAGTTAGCTGACTCGGACTCCTATAACCTGAGCTGAACTGTCCGCCTTGGTTTCCCCAAAGTAATTTTTATGTGAAGTTCCTATGGGACCAAACTGCTGAGGTCACCGGTCCCTAGGCTTACATACTACTTAACCTAACTTAAACTAACTTACGCTGAGGACATCCATGCCCGAGGGAGTACTCGAACCTCCGACAAGAGTGGGGGGGGGGGGGGGGGGGGGGGGCGCGAACTGTGTCAAGCCGCCCTAGATCGCGCGGCTACCCCGCGTGGCCCCCCAAAGTAGATGATATTCATCCTTGTTTACATACGAGTCACGATGCGAGTAGAGATATTTTAATTAGGTGTATTGAACAATTCGTCATAAATATGGGTGGCTGCGAAGCTGTGAACTGCAGTTTTCGCATGTTTAAATTCCCTAGTGACCTGAATGAAGAAAAAGATAAAGGTGAGGTATAGACTGACAGAGACAATTGGGAACCACATGGCACTCAGTTACATATTGTAAATATACGTTAATAAAAGCAGTAATAAACATGAAAACAGTTGCATGCATTTATTCCCAGCCAAAAACTGTACTTAAGCAGTTCGTCTCAAAATTTTTCGATTCCTGAGATATTTTTGCAATTGGAAAAGTGGAGAGGAATATTTGTGATGCATTTATGTGCCTTATCATAAATACACGAACTGTATAATACTTAACCCCATTTTTATATAGGCACGGTAGAACTAGTGAAAATTCAGATGGTTTTTATAGCGGACTGTTCATTGTGAATGAACCTGCGCAAGTAACATAACTTTCAAAGCATAAAGTTCTTACCACAACTCAGCAAGTAACAGACGTATCATGAAGTACATAAAATGGATACTGGTTAAGTTATAGATGAAGCTATTATTAAAAATGCGTTTCACTATAAGATGAAACTATAGTTTCCCCAGCTGTGTAAAATAAAAATGTGGCATTCCTTAAAGTACATCCTTTCGAATAAAAAATAAACACCTCTGTTACAAGTGGCTGTACACAGTGAAAATTAATGAACAGCCGCCACAGGTTGTTACTGCATAACATCCATAATGGAAGGCATTGGTACCATGTTCTTAACTCATTGCTGATCTGAATTATTATATTTGGGTCCTTAGCCGAGAAGATATTTTAATTTTACTTAAGTAAGGCCTTCAGCCATTCCTCTAAATCCTTGTGTTTTAAAAGCAATTATTTAAACTTTATTATTGAGAAGTTACTTGCGCCCTCAGCCGTGAATTGATTCTTGTTGTTTTAAAGAGAAAACTGTGCATTGGTTTTCGAGGAATAAACTTGTGTGTTCTTGTGTAACTAACAGTAACTGATCTTAGCCCCTTTCCACAAACTGATCCGCTCTGTCCTGCGAAACCATATTTCAGCTGGTAGCAAGTTCCGAGCCTACGTTTCTATAGTTGTGTGATATTACATTTCAATTTTTCAGTTTTGTAGATATCTCTATAAATATTAATTACTATTTGGTTCACTTCATCATGCAATATCAAATATTTTATAAGAAATGCTGTAAAAAGTTTGCATGAATATGATAACTACAGAAAAGGTAAATACTGCTGAATCCTCAGAGATGGGAAAAACATGGCGGACGATTCAGCCTGTTGTATAGGAGCACTATAGCTGACGATGATCTCACTTCCTGCTATTGCACCTTGAGAAGCCATTTCGTCAAGTGAAGCAGAAAATAAGCTCTGCGATATTTTGAGAGCGTGCACCGTAAAGTATAGCCCGTGGGAAACAATAACGCTCCCTACGTCACAAGCAGGAAGGAAGACGTCATATTATATTTGTCGTGTTCAGCACAAGCCCATATTCGATGGGTTTTATGTTATACCTTATACCCTACGAATATATGCTGTTGCTACGCACCAGTACACAGAATGCCTCGAGAACGAATCGTTAATTAGTACTATTTGTTGTAACATAATGACTGGAAACATCATATTGATGGTTAAAGAATTTTCGTATTACAAATGGCGTATAATGAAAGTACACCGTTTTAAAACAACGACACGTTGAAGGCTCACGAAAAACATGTCGCTCTTGGTAGGATTTGTTACATTTGTCAGTTAATAACATATCGCAAATGTAAGCCTTTAGGAACCCATAACGCCGGCCGGTGTAGCCGTGCGGTTCTAGGCGCTTCAGTCTGGAACTGCGTGACCGCTGCGGTCGTAGGTTCGAATCCTGCCTCGGGCATGGATGTGTGTGGTGTCCAGTAAAATTTCGATTTTTTTTATAGTTCCTGGAATTGCAATTTTAATGGCCAGAAGTATACTTACGTAACGGAACGAATCGCTTCTTTGGGTTTACACCTACAGAGTTTTCTATTCGTTGTTTCCACATTACTCGTCGGAGGAAGATGCCACAGTTGTTTCTAATGCGGGCTCATAATTCATTCTGTGGACTCTATCAGGTGCCATTAAGGAAAACATCTTTGTGATGCAGTTTCAGTGCGTAACAAGTTAAGTCTACGTTTGTGTTGCGCTATATCAGTCTATGCGGGATGTAGCTTGTATTGGCGCCAGACACCCGAGGATGCGCACATAATGTATCTATCAACAAACGAGTCAGCACAAAGATATCGTCGTTCAATGCTTAATTCACTGAATTCTGTTCCCACTTCGCTTGCTAGTGTGTAATTTGCTGGTTAGAGGTTTTGTGCGATGATCTTCTCCATTGCGTTAGTGATATGACGATGACGCCATCACTGAAACGGGTTAACCAAGCGGACCGCCGTTTGGCATTTCGTCTCCGGAGCGCCGACAACGGCTTCTTCAGTTACACCAGAAGCGTTGCTATTTATTAATTTCCAGAAATCTTATGGAAAGAAGAATGCGTTTTAATACTACAATAAACTTCATGTTCTGTGCCACGTGTTCATCGCATTTGCTTGTTTGTAGGGTGCGGGGCCCAAATTTGGTACCCTTAGTAGTTTAGGACCTGTATAAGCTCTGAAAGGTTATGGAAAAGGCTACAAATTCGAGTATATTTTCCTGGAAAGTATATTTTCTTGGAAAGTTACGATGAAATTGTTATGACATACTAAAGTAAACCAAAGTGAACACTGCAAAAACAGAAATACAAAAAAGTGTTTATAATTTAATCCTCCATAAAAATCTGAAAAGTACAGTTAATTAAAATTTATTTTTCCGTTCTAGGATTACCAAACACTTTCAGCATTAAACATCAACTGAAGAGGGGCGAAATTACGAACATCCCCAGATTTTTTATAATGGCTGCTACACCAGCATAGGTCAAACTCCCGACTATTGAGGTTACACGCCAGAGACTAGAGGACACAACTGAAATACAGCCCAGTATTTGAACACAAATCAGTGCTCGCACTAGGAATAGGTGTTAATTTGACGGCTGCGCCAGCTGACCTGAACGTAAAAACACGAATCCCTTCGTAAACGGAAGCTGAATGTTCTGCACACAACAGACTCTCTCAACAAAACAATGGAATCAGATGATGCAAGCACGTCAGCTAAACATTTGTTACCAACTGTGGAAACCGGAAATTCCTAGCGCAGGGACGATACTAGGGCGCTTTACCTTACGGCATCCAATTTGATATTTTACATTTTTGTCGGATTCATTTATAGAGGTCACCTCAAGACACCATTCAGATAACAAATGAAGAAGTTTTCACGTCCATCTCCTGATGGTTCACTTCCAGTTTACCACTATGAGATACGTTCTTGTACTTCCAGTGCTATCTTTACCTCAGTGTAACCTACGAGATTTGCAACGAAAAGCATGGTTTAATGAGTTTGTGTGTTTGAGGTACAACTCAGCATTCACATGCCTAGACGAACAGGCATCGGAAGTAAAAATTGATGGAGTATGAAATCTAGTTCTGGTTACTGTTTGCCACTGAATGTTGTTTGTAATATCACACCGTACAGTTTGTGTGTATTGTGCATTCCTACACGTAGCCACATTGACATCAACAGAGAAGAATTTGCCAGTAACGCGAACAAGTAGCATAGTTTTCATTCGCTTTGTACGGTTTTGAACTGAAACTCTATCTTTGTGAAATGAGCCTGGATGCAGCCGAAACTGGCCAAGTGTAGTAAAATAAATCAGTTCACTTAAATAGTGACCGACTGCTGAATATAATTCTGTAGTAATAAAAGTTCAGATACGATGCACTACAATCCATTATCGAGAGAACAATGACATAAAATGGTTTTTTCAGGTGGGACTGAATATATTCTATGCGTATACGAAAGAATTAAGTTTTCAAAAGAAATATGGATAAAAAGCTAACTACACACATTGTAGATGGTAGAAATTTGGGGTGAATTTAAATTTAGGCACAGGATAAAGAAGTTTTTTTTTTTTCAAGGGAAACTTCTGGTTTAACAAGTGCCTGTCTTCCGTAAGATCGCACGTCAACGTCCGAATATTACGGAGATGCGACCTTAACTCAAGTGGGAATGCTTGGAGGGAAGACGACAATCCTTTTGCGGAACGTTATTGAGAAACTTAAGAGAACTGGTATCTGAAGTTGGACGGTTCTGCTACCACCAGTGTACATTTCGCGTTAAGAACCGCGAAGATACGAGAAATTAGGGTTCGTCCGAAGGCCTATAGGTAGTCGTTTCTCCCTCGCTCTATTTGCTTGTGGAACAGGACAGGAAGCCACTGGCAGTTGTACAAAGGAAGCCTCCGCTAGGCAGCATAACGTGGCTTGCTGAGTATGTATGTAAATGTAGATAGAACCTTGCTGCTCGTTTTTGAATTGCGTTTGGGTTCAAAGTTTTCATTTACCTTTCACGACTGTTCATTGTGCGCTCCACCGGTTCCCCGGCAATTATCCAGACGATGGTCAAACACGTCTCATACTTTTGTGACATGTCCGAAGATGCTGCATGCACTGCTGTAGCAATTCACTCAAAGTTGTTGAAACAGTCGGCACGCTCACCTCCACAATAATAACAATAATAATAATGTCCTTATGGGGGACTTCAGTACCCAGATTGGAAAAGAGAGAAAATTCCCGAACATTGTGGGCAAACATGTAGCTCACAGAAGGACAAACAGAAATGGTGAAAGATTGATTGATGTTTGCGAATCATTTGTAAAGAAAATTATTTCCACCCAGTTTAAGAGTGCTCCAAAGCAGATGAAAACATGGCGATCACTCAATCCCATGTTCGGAGAATTTCAGATTGATCACGTAGCGGCCACCAGCCCGAAGGAAATAATGAACGTCAAAGTGCAGAAGGGTCCTAATTTTGATTCCGACCATTATTTGACAAGGGTCGAAGTGAATCCAATCCCTGGCAATCGGAGAAGGAAAACCCTCAGAATACAGAGGTACAGAACTGAAGAACTGAAAATCAGTGAAGAAATAGTTGTGAAGTATCAGCATGAACTTGACACGTTAAACTCCAACGAGTGGGACAAAATGGCTCAGAAGATTCGGGAAGCAGCCAACAAACAATTTTCCTTGCTAAGAAAAAGAAACATCCATGGTGGGATGATGACTGTGAAGATGCCTGACGGAAGCGTTCTGAAGCTTGGAACAAGTGGAATTCTACCAAGCAGAGCTCCGAAGAATTTAAAACCCAAAGGAGGACGACAACAAAAGTATTTAGGAACGCCAAACGAAGGAGATAGAAGAGAATTTCCAGAAGAACAACACCAGAAGCTTCTGTCGGACATTTAAATCAAAACTTAGAGGTCACTCTTCACCCAACATCTGTTTCAAAAATGATCAGGGTAAATTGATTATGAACAACAAACAGAATTGTGAACACTTGGCTAGATACTTCAAAGAGTTGCTCAACTGTGACCCAACACCAGTAAAATAAACCTTCCAGAAACCACAAAAGAAACTTCCTGATTTCACCCCACCAGATAAAAAGGAAATACCAGAGATCATCAGGGGCTTGAAAAACCACAAAGTGTCTGGCAAGGATTCAATTGTTGCAGAACTTTTGAAGTATGCAGGAGACAGTTTCGTGGAACGACTTGAAAGACTCTTTCAAGAAATCTGTCTCACGGGAGTGATCCCAGAAGAATGGAGAGATGCTGTCATCCACCCATTGCACAAGAAAGGGGTCAAATCCAATGTAAAGAATTAGATAGGCATATCACTTCTACCAGTAGCATACAAGACCCTTGCCATTGCTCTCAAACGTAGAATAGAGCAATGCGTAGATCAACAACTAGGTGAATATCAAGCCGGCTTTAGGACAGGAAGATCGTGTGCAGAGCACATCTTTACCATCAAAACCTTAATCAAAACAAAGACACTAGCAGCTGATAAGAAAGTGATCATGACATTTGTGGACAAAAAGGCGTACGACTCAGTATATAGAGACACATTAATAGAAGTGCTGAAAGAATTTGGAATAGATGACAAGACAACGAGGCTTATTCAGCAAACACTAATAAACACTCGATCACAAATTAAATTTTTAGGAGAACTGTCAGAGCCCTTTGAAATCAACGCATGTTTGAGACAAGGAGACAGTCTCTCTCCGATCTCGTTCAACTGCGTTTTAGAAAAAGTTATCAGGGAAGGGCGAAAAGAAATGAGCCAGTTCAACTTTCCAAATGGAATCAGGCTTGGCCGCAAACAGTCTGGGCTTACACTTGAAAGCCTCGCGTTTGCAGATGATATAGTGTTTTTTGCAGAGAATCTGCAAATTGCAACTAAACAGATTGAAATCCTCAAGGAAACAGCAGTGAAAGCAGTATTGCAAATAGCTTTTGAGAAGACACAATATATGAAGATAAATGCCACTGGTCTGGTCTGGACAATGAGGACCAAGTATGACGACATCAAAAGAGTTCGGAAGTTCAAGTACCTTGGAGAGATTTTGACTCCAAACGACAATGAAAAGGCAGCAATTGAAGAACGGGCAAGAGAATTGGAAACAGCATTCAGATTGTGTCAGAACACATACGAATCTAAATCACTCTCACACCAGGCCAAATTCCGACACTACAGCACAGTCGTCAAACCTGAATGTTTATATGCATCTGAGACAATAGCCAGGAAGGGACTTTCAGACTTAGAAAAGAAAGAAAGGAAATTTCTTACAAAGATTCTTGGGCCCAGAAAAATATATAATGAATTTACGTTCCGCCTAAGAGAAAATCAAGAACTTTATCAACGATTTGAAATATCACCACCACAATGAAGAAAAGAAGATGTCTTTCTATGGACATATTAAAATAATGGAATCAGAGACCTTCTCCAACAAGATTCTTCTCTTCCAGGAGAACAGGAAGACACGAGTTCCGTGGGTGAAAGAAGTGCACTGGGATATAGAAAAATGTGGGATCACGGCAGAAAAAAATGTGAACAAGCAGATATTTAGGAAAAAGGTTGTGGAGGTGAAGGATTTCTTCGAGGAGAAAACGAGGAAGAACAGAGCATTCTCGGCAGAAAGACGTGCACGAGTGAGCCAACGGATGGACTACTGGCGAAAGAGGAAGTAAGAGAATTTTAGAAAGTGAGGGAAGTTGTGTAAACGTAGCCCATTGATGGCTGTAACGAAAATTTAAAAAAAAAATGTCGTATACAGTAAGATCAGGCAACCTCGCAGGCCAATGGTGCAAGGAGTGGGCCGTGCGCCCTTTACGACGGATGCACCATTGACGCAGCAGCGCTTGTTAAGAAATGCTCTCACTTGAAACTGCATGTTGCACCGGAGATAGCCAAATGACTTTTGTTGCTGTGATATCTCGACGCACGTCGTGTAATGAACGAGCGGGAAACGTAGTTGCACCAGGGCTGTTCCTACGTCCAGTCACATGAACTGCTAACTTACAACAGGCGCCAAGGAAAACTTCGATGCGTTAAATTAAAATATACTCGAAGTTTCTATCTTCATTCATGTACATACAGTCTAGGGTCGAATAAATCTTTTTGAAATATTCTGTAATATAATGCTACTAGTTTTGCGTTTACGTGGTACGTCCAGCTTCTCTGGCAGTGCTGCTAGTCTCTATGTACTACCCAGTGGCTTGCAGCAATATTCTGCAGTTTAATTTTGGATTTACAATAAAGTCAGCACATGGGCTATGTCCTCTATGGATTTTGTTCAGCTAAGTCCAGATCTTTCTCTCAGGAGCTGTGTTACGGATTTACTGTCACACTGTGCAAACCTTACATCATATTCTATGTTTATCAGAGAGTGGCATAATTTGTTTCATGTGGATGACCATATGAAGCCAAAATTATTGACGCATTTGTATTAATGTATGCTTGCTGCGTCTCTCCTATACAAGCAGGCAAACTCTTCTTAACAGATATACGTCGAAACAATTCGCATAGAAATAACACAAATCTGCCAGGAAGTGTCTTGATAATAAAATCGCTGTAGAGCCACGACCTTCAACCAGCCCATTATCACTGTGATTAAGGAAGTTTTCTCTTTGACCTCTCGATTCTGGAGCTATCGTTTCGGTCTGTGAGAAAGCAGGCAGATCGTAAACGGCGAGAAACACGGTGTTTTCCTTGTATATTTTCCCGTCACCCACAGAGTACATCACGCTGCGAAAGTAGATCGAGAAGCATCTTCCCCACAAAGTCCTCTTAAACGTTGTGCTTGATTTCGTCATTGACTGCATCATGGCCACCGAAAAGCACTAAACATGCAAAAGAGTTCTGGAAAGAGATGCCTCCGAATTTTTTATGTGAAAGCTCTTAAGGCTTTCTAAATATACCAGACTTTATTAACATTCTACATCTTTATTTTTCACGTCTACGTATATATTTTCTCAATATACATAGTCACTCTGGCGACGAATACATTTCTCCCAACGAGAGGCCAGTTTGTTGATGCCGTCACTGTGGAATGTTTGACTTTGCCGGCCAGTGTGGCCGAGCGGTTCTAGGCGCGTCAGTCTGGAATCGCGCGATCGCTACGACCGCAGGTTTGAATCCTGCCTCGGGCGTGGATGAGTGTGGTGTCCTTAGGTTAGTTAGGTTTAAGTAGTTCTAAGTTCTAGGGGACTGATGACCTCAGATGTTAAGTCCCATAGTGCTCAGAGTCATTTGAATCACTGACTTTGTTGCCGGAGCCACAACCTGACCTCTGCTTGCATTCATTCATCGTCCGCAGCTCGTGGTCTTGCGGTAGCGTTCATGCTTCCGGTGCAAGGGGTCCCGGGTTCGATTCCCGGTGGGGTAGAGATTTTTCTCTGCCTCGTGATGACTGCGTGTTGTGTGTTCTTCATTATCATTGACTCGCAAGTCGCCGAAGTGGTGCCAACTAGAAAGGACTTGCGATACGGCGCCCGAACTTCCCCGCATGGGGCCTCCCAGCCAGCAATGCCATACGATCATTTCATTTCATTCCTTCATCATAATAAAAGTGGATTCCTCGGAAGTGTTCAAGTTTTAGGAACAGCTGAAGATGGAATGGGGCGAAGTTGTAACTGTATAAAGATCGATCGATGACAGCAGCCCCGAGGCGTCGGATAGCTGCAGCACTCGTGTGAGGTCCGGCATTGTGATGCCTAAGAACAGGATTCTCCACGTGTGGAATAAGTTTTCTGCCGTTAGGATCTCTACTGCAGCACGCTGTTTCTCACGTGCCGACATAGTTACGTCACACACCACCATGTTGCAGGCCACAATTTGGAGCCCTCCGCATCAGCGATGCGGGAAAGTCAACCTAGTAATGTGCACGACATGTAATTCAGCGGATACTGAAAACAGAATAAAAATTTCGGAGGCATTACTTTTCAGCACACCCTCGTCTTTTTAGGTGGAACTATTTGTAATGTTGCCAAGACACACTGGATCCATGCTGAAAAAACTCGGTGTAGTCTGAGAAGGTTATTAATTGTCATTCATCTCATGGTAATGGTACAAGCACCGTCTTTCAGTTGATGAACAGAATGTCACTAACAAACCACATCGTAACCCCCCTTTCTGTCGATCCTACCTATCGCTTCTTGATTGCGTCACATTCCGTTTCACAATAAAGAAACAAGGGGGTCTCACGAGACATGTCTAACATACAAAAATCTCATTCGATACTTTACGTACTGATGATCTTCGGAGCAGAAACAGTCCGAGTACACCTCGTTAGGCGATAGAAAGTAACTGTCCTGGCTAAATTTTTTTATCGACATATAACCTTAACACTTTCAGTATATATAAAAGACTGGTAATCAATCATAGAGAAGAAAGGTACTAGATCACCTACAAGGCTGATGGGAGGAAGGAAGGAAGGAAGAAAGGAAAGAAGGAAGATTAGAGTTTAACGTCCCGTCGACAGTGCGGTCACTAAAGACGGCAAACAATCTCGGGTTAAGAAAGGATAGAGAAGGAAATCAGCCGTGTCCTGTGAAAGGAACTGTCCAGGCATTTGTCTCGCAAGATTTAGGGAAATCACGGGAAAACCTAAATCTGGATGGCCGGACGGGGGCTCGAACCGTCGGCCTCCTGAATGTGAGTCCAGCGTGCTAGTAAGAACTACGTCAGGTAAAGTTGTGCTTTTCGCCTTTCGTGACCTCGTTACTACACATGTCATTCATTCCTGGAGCTGCTGGTAATTCAAAAGGGGGAAACTTTCTTGTAAAGAACCAATTTACACTACAGCTGAGTATATCGCTTTCCTTTTTAATGCTTTGTGATTATTCATTTCTCGTTACAACTGGAAATTTTCATGGCGGATTTTCGACGCATAGAGAAAAGTATCACGACAGCCTTAACGAGAACTAAGAAGTTGTATCTCTCTTGGGATTTAAATAATACATAAGACAATGTCTCGTAGTTTTGTGAGGTGGTGTCAGCGACCCGATGCGACCCCACTTGTACAGGAATGAAAAACAAAGTAGCAACACGTGAGAACTTGTGTCAGACTGCCACTGGTACCAGAATCTCCTCTTTATCACGAGCAGCCACCTTGATCATTAGGCGCCGGCCGCAGTGGCCGTGCGGTTCTGGGCGCTACAGTCTGGAACCGAGCGACCGCTACGGTCGCAGGTTCGAATCCTGCCTCGGGCATGGATGTGTGTGATATCCTTAGGTTACTTAGGTTTAAGTAGTTCTAAGTTCTAGGGGACTGATGACCACAGAAGTTAAGTCCCATAGTGCTCAGGGCCATTTGAACCAACCATTTTTCTGAAGAAGGACAATAAGTGCACGAAACCGGGTAAGAAATTAAATTTCCTTTATGCACCTGGTTGCTGATTATTTCGATGCATACGGCTACAGTTGATGAGGGTGGATAAAGTAGTATCTTTAAGTACCTTCGCTCAAAAACAGCTGCCGACTTCTTACATGATTCTAAAATCTTAAACCGTTACGCGATGCGTGGCTTATATAGCGAACAGCGACTGGTGTTCTTTGCAATAAGAAGGTCCTGGACCGATTCAAGTCGAAACACGCAGTCCGCTCAGTTGCCTTGTAGAATGTTGGCATACAAGAAAAGAAGCAGAGCATTGACCTGCTTTAATAGAAAGCAGAAGGCTCCGATCGAGATCTTGCTTGAAACTTTATGATCATGTCACCCATGACAATTTTCGCCGGCGATATGGAATTTTATTTGTCGTTGAGAAAATGGTGGAAAGCGTCTATGGTGCTACTGAGACATACAGCGAACAGACTATGAAACAATAGGCATCTGAAAGATGCAGTGTTAAAGGAAGGACCCCAAAGTTACAGACCACTATCGATAACTCCTTTTGCTGCAGAATCCTTGAACATATTCTCAGTTCGAATATAATAAACTTTCTTGATACTAACAAGCTTATGTCCACGTATCAGCACGGCTTAAGAAAGCATCGCTCGTGCGAGATTCAGCTTGCCCTTTTCTCACATGATATACTGAGAACCATGGATGAAGGGCAACAGGCAGGTTCCATGTTTCTAGATTTCCGGAAAGCATTTGACGCGGTGCTCATATGGAATAAGTTCAGAGATATGTGAGTGGCTCGAAGACTTCTTAAATAATAGAACCCAGTATGTTGTCCTGTGATGAATGGCAGCTACCTCTAAATGTGGGAAAATGTAAGTTAACGCGGACGACTAGGAAAAACAAACCCGTAATGTTTGTATACAGCATTGTCAGTGACACAGTCACGTATTTTAAATATCTGGGTGTAACGTTGCAAAGAGATATGAAATTGAATGAGCATGTGAGGATTGTGGTAGGAAAGGCGAACGGTCGACTTCGGTTTATTGGGACAATATTATGAAAGAGTCACCTGTAAAGGAGACCGCGTATAGGACGCTGGTGCGACCTGTTCTTGAGTACTGCTCGAGTGTTTGGGATCCGTACCAGCTCGGGTTGAAGCAGGACATCGAGGCAAATAAGAGCCGGGCTACTAGATTTGTTACCGGTAGGTTGGAGCAACAAGTAAGTGCTACGGAGATGCTTCAGGAATTCAAATGAAAATCCCTGGAGCGAAGGCGACGTTCTTTTCGAGAAACACTGTTGAGAAAATTTAGAGAGCCGGCATTTGAAGCTGACTGCCGAACAATTCTACTACCGCCAACAAATATTGTGCGTAAGATACGAGAAATTATGGCTCATACGGAGGCGTACAGACAGTCTTTTTCCCTCGCTCTGTTTGCTAATGGAACGGGAGGTGAAATGACAGGTAGTAGTAAAGAGTGCCCTCCTCCACGCACCGTACGGTGGCTTGCAGAGCATCAACGTAAATGTATACGGTGACATGGGGAGATACAGAGAACAGACCATGGAACAAAAGGCGTCAGAAAGATACGTATTTTTGATACGGGAGTTAAGGTGTATGTAGGATGTATTCAGCAAGCTGTACCACGGTTACTAATTAGAAGAGAGATTTGGAGTGTAACTTTCTTTGCACCTCATGACCAGTATTAGATACTGATGATTCTCGTAAGACAAAGACGGGATTATATGGGCCGTGAATGTCACACACACGTAGTACCGTTGGAATGGCGACGTAATTGAAGAGTTCACTTTCGGTCAAGAAAATTTGGATATGAAGCTTCCTTTTAGATAAAACCTCGGTGTCTGATCGAGAAACGAAACCGGAATCTTGCGTTCCACGGGCCATACGCTTACCGACTGAGCTAGTCAGGCAAGACACATGAGCCATTTTATTCTACTATTGATTGTTGTTGACCAGAAGTTGACCCTGTCTTGTAACACCGATCGCTTTTTGTAGATGGCATACTTCTTGGGGCCTCCAATACTCAACGAGATGTGATCTCGGTGAACGAACTGCGAGAGTTTTTCTACAATATGAAATCGAACGTTACAGATGCCTCCTCATGGACATGGTCTTTTCTAGAATGAGATTTTCACTCTGCAGCGGAGTGTGCGCTGATATGAAACTTCCTGGCAGATTAAAACTGTGTGCCCGACCCAGACTCGAACTCGTGAGTCGTGCTTCGGTAGCTCAGTTGGTAGAGCACTTGCCCGCGAAAGGCAAAGGTCCCGAGTTCGAGTCTCGGTCGGGCACACAGTTTTAATCTGCCAGGAAGTTTCATATCAGCGCACACTCCGCTGCAGAGTGAAAATCTCATTCTGGAAACATCCCCCAGGCTGTGGCTAAGCCATGTCTCCGGTATATCCTTTCTTTCAGGAGTGCTAGTTCTGCAAGGTTCGCAGGAGAACTTCTGTAAAGTTTGGAAGGTAGGAGACGAGATACTGGCAGAAGTAAAGCTGTGGGTACCGGGCGTGAGTCGTGCTTCGGTAGCTCAGTTGGTAGAGCACTTGCCCGCGAAAGGCAAAGGTCCCGAGTTCGAGTCTCGGTCGGGCACACAGTTTTAATCTGCCAGGAAGTTTCATGGTCTTTTCTGTTCCAAAAAACAAGTCAGCAGTTAAGATCGGTTGGCCTATTAAACTGTAAGATTAGCGAGGAAAGACACATAATCTACGATGGACGGATGTTCTCAGAACATTATAATTAGCGTTGTAATCCGTGCTTAGCCTATGACAAACTACAAGGACTTCGCACCAAATGACGATGTTCAGCAACGCTCTAAATACTGCAGAAAATGAACGACTTTCCGTAAGGTGCTTCTCCAAGGACATCTACGCCCTCTGGCATATACCTGCTGGACTTGAAGAAACTCTCATTTGACGGACAGAAGCGAAAAAAACTTGAATGGCATGTCCGGAAACGTTCGTCTCAATCTCAGCTAATAAAGAAAGATGTGTTTCCAATAAACTTGATGCTTAAAAAGGAAAAAGAACAAAGGAATACAAAGTTTTTAAAGTGGGTAGGCAATCTGAGCTATTAAAAACCCCTTAACCGCATGAGTATGACAGTCGTCATTTAATGCTACTATGCCTGCGGACAGTGGAGGTATGCAGGTATGAGCCGTTTCTTTGACTGTCTGATGGTGAGGTCCATTCTTGGCCGGCCGCTGTGGCCGAGCGTTTCTAGGCGCTTCAGTCCGGAACCGCGCGACCGCTACGGTCGGAGGTTCGAATCCTGCCTCGGGCACGGATGTGTGTGATGTCCTTAGGTTAGTTATGTTTAAGTAGTTCTAAGTTCTAGGGGACTGATGACCTCAGATGTTAAGCCCCATAGTGCTCAGATCCATTTGAACCAGTCGTGGGTCACTAACTTTTTGTGCTACAGTCATCGTTCAAAAATATAAAAGGTGTTTAAAAAATGATTCATTTGACTTCCCATAACTGTATCTTCAACATGTATGAAGATAGAAAATTTGGGTACACTTCAGCTTACACATACACTTCTGACAAAAAACTGAACGACCCAGAAGGGGAGGTGGAAACGAAATGGAACTTGACGGATGGAGAGGGTATGCGATGGTATTTGAGTGATTGCAACAGCGAGTCAAGTTTACAAATAACTTCGCAGTATGAGCCTATTTGTCAGTATGACGTTGCATCTTGTATGGCCTGAGTGTATGCTCTGATCCAGTTGGGAAGGCTGTCATTAAGTAGCTGTTTCTTCTCCTTAGGCGAGCTGGGCCACAACTGTTGTAACAGGTCCTTCACATCCTACCTGCTCGCACTGGCGCAGAGTTGACGTCCGAGCTAATCCCACACTGGTTACAGATCTGGGGACTTTGCTGACCACGGGAGAACCTGAACATCACGCATACATTACAGTGCGACAAGCGCCATGTGTGGACGAGCAACTCCTGGTGAAAAATGGCGCCACCATACCGTGGCTTGCGAGGTAACACATGAGGACCCAGGGTGTCCGTGACGTACCGTTGTGCTGCCAGTGTTTCCACAGTCACTATCAACCTTGACATGAAATCCTGCCCGAAGAATTCCCACACCTTGAGCCCTGGAGTAACTCCACTGTGTAACCATCATATCCGTAGACGATGGTCATCCTGGATAGTGCAGAACCGCGATTCATCACTGAACCCTATGTGGACCGGATCATCACTACTCTATACTCCCCAGTCACATCAACACCCCAAACGTAGCAGGTTGTGTTGAGGTGCTAACGGCAGCAGACGCATGGGGCAGTAATCCCCTAGCCCCCCGGTCGCTGCTAGTCTCTGACTAATGGCGCCAGACGACATAGAATGTTCTCGGCTGGCAGGCGCTGATGTCAACGGATTATAAAGTTGTTGCTGCACGATACGGCGATCGTCCCTTGTGGTGGCCAGACTTGGTGGATTGGAACGTAGACGGCGATGAGTTTGACTGCTCTCACGTTCCATGCAGTCCAGCATCAGGCCACTGTCACATATGACTGACCCACAAATCCAGGTAACTGCACGATTCGACCAGTCCGGTAAATGCAGTCCCACAATGAGGCCCCTTCCAAACTGTGTCTGGTGCTGATAAGGCTATCTCATATGCATACGCGGCACCCTCGTGTTCTTAACAGTGATCGCTCAACATCTGGCGCTGTTCACGTGTCTTACATACTCTAACAGCGCTGGTAACAATACTTAACACGAGGAACACTAATCCACTCTGGTGGCCGTTCTACCTGTCACAGAGAACTGGAACTCCAACCATCTACATACCCGGCGATGATGTGTACGTGTATGAAGTTACATTGACATTCGGCCATCTCTGCTCGATGCTTAATATTGCTCTTTTAGGCAGTGTAGAAGTAAAAAGTTTTTATTTTCGAAAGATCCTTTCGATTTTACGAGGCAACATATTTTACATGCATGCATATACACTATATGATCAAAAGTATGCGGACACCTGGTTCAAAATAACTTACAAGTTCGATGCGCCCTCCACCGGTAATGCTGGCATTAAATATGGTGTTGGCCCACCCTTAGCCTTGAAACGGCTTCCACTGTCGCAGGCATACGTTCAATCAGGTGCTGGAAGGTTTCTTGGGGAATGGCAGCCCTTTCTTCACGGAATGCTGCACTGAGGAGAAGTATCGATTTCGGTCGGTGAGGCCTGCTACACAGTCGGCGTTGCAAAACATCCCAGAGGTGTTCTATAGGATTCAGGTCAGAACTCTGTGCAGGCCAGTCCATTACAGGGATGTTATTGTCGTGTAACCACTCCCCCACAGGCCGTGCATTATGAACAGGTGCTCGATCGCGTTGAAAAATGCAATTGCCATCCCAGAATTGCTCTTCAACAGTGGCAAGAAAGAAGGTGCTTAAAATAGCATTGTAGGCCCGTGCTGTGATAGTGCCACGCTAAACAACAAGGGGAGCAAGCCGCCTCCATGAAAAACGCGACCACACCATAACACCACCGCCTCCGAATTTTACTGTTGACACTACACACGCTGGCAGATGACGTTCACCGGGCATTCGCCATACCCACACCCTTCCATCGGATCGCCACATTGTGTGCCGTGATTCGTCACTCCACACAACGTTTTTCCACTGTTCAGTTGTCCAGTGTTTACGCTCCTTACACCAAGCGAGGCGACATTTGGCATTTACCGGCGTGATGTGTGGCTTATGAGCAGCCGCTCGACCACGAAATCCAAGTTTTCTCACCTCCCGCCTAACTGTCATGGTACTTGCAGTGGATCCTAATGCAGTTTGGAATTCCTGTGTGATGGTCTGGGTAGATGTCTGCCTGTTACAGATTACGACCCTCTTCAACTGTCGGCGGTCTCTGTCAGTCAACAGACGAGGTCGGCCTGTACGCTTTTGTGCTGTACGTGTTCCTTCACGTATCCACTTCACTATCACGTCGGAATCAGTGGACCTAGGGATCTTTAGAAGTGTGGAAATCTTGCCTATAGATATATGACACAATTGACACCCAATTACCTGAGCACGTCCGAAGTCCGTGCGTTCCGCTCAGCGCCCCATTCTGCTCTGTCACGATGTCTAATGACTACTGAGTCACTGATATGGAGTACCTGGCAGTAGGTGGCAGCACAATGCACTTGATATGATAAACGTGTTTTTTGGCGGTCTCTAGATACTTTTGATCACATAGTGTACAACCGTGTGGTGCTTGTAACACAACACATTTAGGATCAAAGTTTTCAGTTACCTATTACAAATATTCAGTGTCCTCTCCACTAGACGCACAACAACATCCAGGTGATAGTCAAACTCCTCTCATCTTTTGCACAGCTGTCTTGTAATTCTACGTTGACTGCTGTTGCTATGCAGCACTGCAGTTCACCCAAATTTGTTCGAAAGGGAGACGTATACGCAGGCTTTCACGAATCCTCACAGAGAAAACAACACAACGTGAGGTCAGGTGACCTTGGAGGCCGCTTAACACCGATCCAACGTGCGTCATCTAATTGTTACGAAATGCTCTTTCACGCAGGTCGCCAGCTCAGCCGTGCTCCGTCCTGTTGAAAAATGAACTTCTACGTCATGTTCTCGTATTTGTGGCAAACGTCAGATCACCAGCATATGCAGAATCGGTCTTTTTCGGATATTTATGCCACCTACAGAAAAAGCGCAAAATCATCATCCGCTAAGTCACAACTCGAGCGAAAGTGTGTATCGAGTGATCGTGACAGAGCCTCATGAAAGAGGACAGTGGTGGAAAATAAGAAGACGAATGATTCAGAACTGTATATCGCAGTCGCGAAACCTGTCAGCATCAAAACAACACGAAGAGAGCTCCAGAAATATTGAATTACAGGCCGAACTAGAACTCCAAAGCCACTCACCAGCGAAGGAAATGCCCGAACCGGATTAGGAGCGGTAATGTGTAGCGTTTTCGGTGATTTCATATTTTTGTCCACCCTGAGTTATGCTGCATTAAGCTGACATGAGATGCCGAAGCATTTGGTTATATCAGTGTTACTTTCCAATCATCTTCCAAGTAAGCTATTGTATAATACTGTGCGTAGTGAATTAATTTCTTGTTCATTTCCTCCTAATGTTACTATGCCTTAGTATACCACTAAATTATAAAGATGTGTTCCACTTTTGTTCCAGGAGGCGATGGATTTATTTTCCTGGTGATTTGCTCTGTAAGAAGGTTCAAAAGAAGATGGCCTAGCATCTCATTGTTTCACTCCAAAAGTTGGAAAGAATATTTTTGAAAGACAACTCTGATTCATAATTCTAAAATTGTATACATACAACTGCAGCTTTTGTAAAAATGTTTTAGAATTTGTACCAACTTTTAGGGAATCCAAAATTTTTTGTTGTTATTCACACACTTGCTGTTACTGCAATGAAATCGTTTCTTAATGTCTATGAAAGCACGTGGGAATATTGAAATTTCTTTTCAAACAGGATCTGTAAATTGAAAATGTTAGGCACTATGGATTTATTTCTTCTAAAATCAGTTTGTGCGTCATCAAGAACTTTCTCCAGAAATTCTTGTAGTCATGTAGAGTTTTATTGTAAATATCTTTTACGTAGATTTGAGTAATGATATTTCTCTACAGTCGGTGCAGGAAGATGAAACTCCTTTTTATGTAATGAATGAACTGAAACATCTTTCCAGTCTTCTGGGATTTGCTCATGTTTCCATCTCTAGACAGATAATGAAATTTACAAAGTAGATTCCTTCCTTTCAAAACATCAGTCACTGCCAGCTGCTCCATACTTTTTCCCCTAAGTACATTTTCGTTCACTACTTGCAGAAAGGAATTCTCAGTATTTTTTCACCAGTTTAGAAATCTGTATTCCGGTCTTTGTTTTTTAATATTTCCTGCAAACATGAACATATTTTAGTTCTTTTATTAGATTCCTATTTACATAGATTGTATAACTACTGAAATTATAATTTTGTCTTCTATTCAATTTGTACATTGTTTGCAGTATCCAATGACGGTGTAGACTGAATTCCCATCTGTCGGGCTCAATTACAAGGCCCGAATGCCGCGCCATGGCCGGAAAAACGTGTGACGACAAAGATGAAACCGTACCCATAAAAATCTAGGTATCATCCTAATGTTATGATTTTACATGATATTAAAATTCAATGTGTGAGTAAGTCTGTATTTTCCTTCTTAGTCAATGATGTGATGGTAAGACCGCCTTAACGATGTGCACTAACGAATTTTCTTGTTGTTATCCTGAAGGACTTGACCAACTGTCGAAGATAGTTCGTTCAGTAAGTTCATGGCTATTTTTTATCCGGAGCTCATCCAACTAAGATATTCTAACTCACTCTTGACCTAGAGTTGATGTGTGTGAACAACAAAGAAAGGATGAAATGTAGAAAAATTAAGTCTAAACCTACCCCACGTAAGAGAGCACAAATCCGCTCTAGCGCCGGTGACAGTAGAAGAATTGGTGACTGTAAGTTCACCATAAAAAGACGCGCGAAGCTCATGGGCTGAATACCAGTCTTCTTTGTAGTGTGTGCGGGTCGTGGTCTGTTACTCAGATAAGGACGTTAAGCTTTGCAGCTTTGCTATTCCAGAGGAGTACGGTATGAGCTCTTTAGGCATTTCATCCTCCCCTTAATTTTCATTTCGTGCTCTCCTATAAAAGCATAAACTCAGCACGACAATAGAGAATTGGCGCATTGTCCACGATGCTCATTTCTTGAATGTGTGATTAATTTTGGTTTGGACCATTGACATAAAATTTTCGTGGAATGCATGTTATTTGGGAATGAATACGAGTGAATCATAGCCGCAACCCAGAGTGATCTCGTCTGTGAAGGCAGAAGGTATGCACCAGGAACATCAGAAGTATTCGTAGCTTAAAGAGAATTTAGAACGGCTAGCAACAAGTGTTTCGTGGCCTATTTGTCGGCCATTGCCACGGTATAACTTCACAATGCAGGGTATCCTATTATACAATCGAGATTGTCACTTGTTGCTCTTGGTAGGCCAAGGGCAGCGGACGTCAATAAGTTGTTGCGACAGTCGAGTCACGTGAACAGTCACACTTATGCACTCGCTTGAAGGGCGGGGCAAAGTACAGCCTGCCTGCCTTACATGCTGATCACGTGTCTGGCAGCCTAATAAGCCTACGAAGCTATAAACTGATCATACTATATGCAGGCCGAGACAAGAGAGTCGTTTCATTCCTCCTACTGATAGTTTAATTATCAGATTAGACTGTCGCAGGGATTTAGTCTGTTTGGTAGTTTTACAAAGGCAAGAAATGAACTTTATCTGTATACAAGCTGTAAGGGGTGTAACTGCAGGAATGACTGAGGGTCGTGTACTGAACAACACTCCATCAGCATTTACTTCATTTTCCCACTAATAATTGCAGTTATTAGGAGTAGTATGTTTTTAGGTTGGGTAGCACCTCTACATCTACATCTACATCTACATGATTACTCTGCAATTCACATTTAAGTGCTTGGCAGAGGGTTCATCGAACCACAATCATACTATCTCTCTATCATTCCACCCCCGAACAACGCGCGGGAAAAACGAACACCTAAACGTTTCTGTTAGAGCTCTGATTTCTCTTATTTTATTTTGGTGACCATTCCTACCTATGTAGGTTGGGCTCAACAAAATATTTTCGCATTCGGAAGAGAAAGTTGATGACTGAAATTTCGTAAATAGATCTCGCCGCGACGAAAAACGTATTTGCTTTAATGACTTCCATCTCAACTCGCGTATCATATCTGCCACACTCTCTCCCCTATTACGCGATAATACAAAACGAGCTGCCCTTTTTTGCACCCTTTCGATGTCCTCCGTCAGTCCCACCTGGTAAGGATCCCACACCGCGCAGCAATATTCTAACAGAGGACGAACGAGTGTAGTGTAAGCTGTCTCTTTAGTGGACCTGTTGCATCTTCTAAGTGTCCTGCCAATGAAACGCAGCTTTTGGCTCGTCTTCCCCACAATATTATCTATGTGGTCTTTTCAACTGAAGTTGTTCGTAATTTTAACACCCAGATACTTAGTTGAATTGACAGCCTTCAGAATTTTACTACTTATCGAGTAATCGCATTCCAACGGATTTCTTTTTGAACTCATATGGATCACCTCAGACTTTTCGTTATTTAGAGTCAACTGCCACCTGCCACACCATACCGCAATCTTTCCTAAATCGCTTTGCAACTGATACTGGTCTTCGTGGCCTATTTGTCGGTCATTGCCACGGTATAGCTTACTAGACGGTAAATTACAGCATCATCTGCGAACAACCTAAGAGAACTGCTCAGATTGTCACCCAGGTCATTTATATAGATCAGGAACAGCAGAGGTCCCAGGACGCTTCCCTGGGGAACACCTGATATCACTTCAGTTTTACTCGATGATTTGCCGTCTATTACTACGAACTGCGACCTTCCTGACAGGAAATTACGAATCCAGTCGCACAACTGAGACGATACCCCATAGGCCCGCAGCTTGATTAAAAGTCGCTTGTGAGGAACGGTGTCAAAAGCTTTCCGGGAATCTAGAAATACGGAATCAACTTGAGATCCCCTGTCGATAGCGGCCATTACTTCGCGCGAATAAAGAGCTAGCTGCGTTGCACAAGAACGATGTTTTCTGAAACCATCTCCAAGTACGTTTGGCAAGAGCAAACTATTAACGCTCATTTTCCCCTGGGCAGCAGGCCAGGTGTTGAAGTGTGGACACGTCGACACGAAACATTTAGTCTATACTGACAGGTGTAGTCCACTTACTGGTGCGGTACAACTCTACAGTTGTACAGAAAACATCAGGTCCAAAGGGTCTTCAAAAAGTTTTGCACAGTCGTCTCTAATTTATTTATTTTTTTGCAGGAGGAGAACGAAATTATATGTGAACATACTTGAAACATTCAGCTACACATTGAGCCTACTCAATGTGGCCTCTATCAGCTGCGACGCATCTCGCCCAACGTTCTTTCCATGATGTAAATGCACTTTGGTAAAATTCTGGGGATTGACTTTTGCACTATCGCTTGACACAGGAAAAAAGGTCTTTCTCACTATCAAATGTTTTACCGCGCAGGTGGGCCTTCAGACGACCAAAGAGGTAAAAATCAGACAGAGCCGACCGGGCGCGGTGGCCGAGCGGTTCTAGGCGCTTCAGTCCGGAAACGCGCGACTGCTACGGTCGCAGGTTCGAATCCTGCCTCAGGCATGGATGTGTGTGATGTCCTTAGGTTGGTTAGGTTTAAGTAGTTCTAAGTTCTAGGGGACTGATGGCCTCAGATGTTAAGTCCCATAGTGCTCAGAGCCATTTGAACCATTTTTTTGAGACGGAGCCAAGTCCCGACTGTAGGGAGAATGAACAACAATTTTCCAATCCATTTTCCTGATTTTCTCCTGCGTCATAACGGCTGTATGGGGTTTGGCGTTGTCATGGTGTAGTCTGATGAGCTGACCCTGAAGCTGTGGTCTGTTGGTCTTGATGGCACGTCGCAGGTTGTCCAGTGACAAACATTAATGGTCCCGGTTAATTGTGGAGCCAGGTTCCAAAAAGTCAATAAAAATGACACCGCACTGATCCCAGAAGAAGGAGGCCATCACCTCTCGGACTGCTGTTCGTGAAAGTCTCGGTTTCTTTCTCCGAGGGGAACCCAGATGACCCCATTCAATTGATTGAGTTTTGCTCTCATGTTCGAAAAAAAACAACAACCATGTTTCAGCCTGGGTAATGACGCCGTCAGAACACTGTTTCCACTCTTCAGTACAGGTCTTCATGAGACCCTCGCACACATTTTTCCTCGTCGTTTTCATTTCTCTTGTCATGATCTAGGCACCCAACGTGCACAGATTTTTCTGTACCCTAGTTTCTGTGCCAGTGATACCACACTACCCAATGACAAACGAGTCATTTCAGCAAGCTGTCGTGTCGTCACACATCTGTCACTCTGGATGATTTGATCAATGGTCTCCTTATTCACATCACTCACTGCCGTCGATGGTCTACCGCATCGTGGATTGTCCAGTAGAGAGAAATCACCTTCTTTAAACCTCTGCAACCACCGCTGGATACTGCTGCGTTGCACTGTGTCCTTCTGATAAACAGGGAGCAACTTCCTGTAAATCTAGTCATCGCCGGCCTTCAATAGGAACTCCATCACCGACCGTTGTAGCAAATTGACATCTTCTTCATGGTCCATTATCGCTCACCTGTAAATGAAAGAAAATACTTTCATATACCAACTGATAGCTAAAAATAAAAAAATTAGAGACGACTATGCAGAAATTTTTGAACGCCCTTTGTAGTAAATTATGTGACGTGTTTGTGGGAGGACTGTTACGTGCAGAGGAACATCAACTAATACACTGAAGTGAGTACATACATTACTGGCCATTAATATTGCTAAACCAAGAAGAAATGCTGATGATAAACGGGTATTCATTGGACAAATATATTATACTAGAACTGACATGTGATTACAGTTTCACGCAATTTGGGTGCATAGATCCTGAGAAATCAGTACCCAGAACAACCACCTCTGGCCGTAATAACGGCCTTCATACGCCTGGGCATTTAGTCAAACAGACCTAGGATGGCGCGTACAGGTAGCCATGCAGCTTCAAGACGATACCACAGTTCATCAAGAGTAGTGACTGGCGTATTGTGACGAGCCAGTTGCTCGGCCATCATTGACCAAACGTTTTCAACTGGTGAGAGATCTGGAGAATGTGCTGGTCAGGGCAGCAGTCGAACATTTTCTGTATCCAGAAAAGCCCGTACAGGACCTGCAACATGCGGTCGTGCATTATCCTTCTGAAATGTAGGGTTTCGCAGGGATCGAATGCAGGGTAGAGCCATGGGTCGTAACACATCTGAAGTGTAAGGTCCACTGTTCAAAGTGCCGTGAATGCGAACAAAATATGACCGAGACGTGTAACCAATGGCACCCCATACCATCACGCCGGGTGATACGCCAATATGGCGATGACGAATACACGCTTCCAATGTGCGTTCACCGCGATGTCGCCAAATACGGATGCGACCATCATGATGCTGTAAACAGAACCTGGATTCATCCGAAAAAATGACGTTTTGCCTTTCGTGTGCCCAGGTTCGTCGTCGAGTACACCATCGCAGGCGCTCCTGTCTGTGATGCAGCATCAAGAGTAACCGCAGCCACGGTCTCCGAGCTAATAGTCCACGCTGCTGCAAACGTCGTCGAACTGTTCGTGCAGATGGTTGTTGTCTTGCAAACGTCTCCATCTGTTGACTCAGCGATCGAGACGTGGCTGCACGATCCGTTACAGCCATGCGGATAAGATGCTTGTCATCTCGACTGCTAGGGATACGAGGCCGTTGGGATCCAGCACGGCGTTCCGTATTACCCTCCTGAACCCACAGATTCCATATTCTGCTAACAGTCATTGGATCTCGACCAACGCGAGCAGCAAAGTCGCGATACGATAAACCGCAAGGGCGGTGGGCTACAATCCACCTATATATAAGTCGGAAACGTGATGGCACGCATTTCTACTCCTCACACGAGGCATCACAACAACGTTTGACCAGGCAACGCCGGTCAACTGCTGTTTGTGTATGAGAAATCGGTTGGAAACTTTCGTCATGTCAGCACGTTGTAGGTGTCGCCACCGGCGCCAATCTTGTGTGAATGCTCTGAAAAGCTAATCATTTGCATATGACAGCATCTTCTTCCTGTCGGTTAAATTTCTCGTCTGTAGCACGTCATCTTCGTGGTGTAGCAATTTTAATGGCCAGTAGTGTGTTAAGGTAACAATGATGGTAATGTATGCTGTTATATTCATAACACAGTGTAGCACTAGCTGTGGAGGGTATACAAGAAATGTCAGGAGGGATGTGGAGAACAGTGCAGTCGTCGTCGTAATGTGGAAACTCAGCGATTTATGTGACGTCCAAAAGGGTATGATCATTGGCTTTTGAGCCGAAGGTGGACATCACACATATCCATGCCCGAGGCAGGATTCCAACCTGCGACCGTAGCGGTCTCGCGGTTCCAGACTGTAGCGCCTAGAACCGCTCGGTCACCTCGGCCGGCGCAGCTGTGGTTCATCTCGGCTCATACATGACAGGCATGAACGACGGCTGTGGGGGCTTTCCATCGGTGGCGAAGGCTGGATTTTGCACGTCATTATCGGAACTGGACATCCACTGAGGATCGACGGGCGGGCTTTTCTGACGAATCACATTTTATGCTTCATCGGACAGATGGTCGTTGGCGTGTACGGCGTGAAACGTCTGAAAGCAAACATCCTACAGCCTGGATGGAGCGCTATGGTCTGGGGAATGTTTTCGTGGCATTCCCTGGGCGATCTAGTCATTCTGTAAGGCACAACGCATCAGCACAAGCCATACTTCATCGGTAGGCACACTATCTTGTGGATTATCAACTGCATGAGACCATCAATTGTACATGCAAGAGTATCAATAGATTGGAAATAACAGCCAGTCAGTTGCAAAATAAAAGTTTATTAAGCCTTGACCACGGTTTCGACAGTTTTAAAACTGTCGTCTTCCGGCGGTGTTGTATGTAGAATCACACATTATCTATATCCGATATGGGAGTTGTCATCTGTCTACTGCATGTTCATGTCATCCACTTAATCACCACTTAAAATGCACGGGATATTTGCAAAATAACTGAGTTTCGTTATTATTTTGACAGTTTTACCTAGCTTGAAAATGGGTTTATGTTTTAGTTTACAATAGCTTCAATTTCAAAATGAATTTAACTTTTAACTGGTCTTTGATAATACTTCAGCTTAATTTGATTTCACTTTTTGTTGTTGTGGTCTTCAGTCCTGATACTGGTTTTATGCAGCTCTCCATGCTACTCTATCCTGTGCATGCTTCTTCATCTCCCAGTACCTACAGCAGCCTACATCCTTCTGAATCTGCTTAGTGTATTCATCTCTTAGTCTCCCTCTACAATTTTTACCCTCCGCGCTGCCCTCCAATACTAAATTGGTGATCCCTCGATGTCTCAGCACATGTCCTACCAACCGATCCCTTCTTCTAGTCAAGTTGTGGCACAAACTCCTCTTCTCCCCAATTCTATTCAATCCCTCCTCATTATTAATGTGATCTACCCATCTAATCTTCAGCATTCTTCTGTAGCACCACGTTTCGAAAGCTTCTATTCTCTTCTTGTCCAAACTACTTATCGTCCACGTTTCACTTCCATACATGGCTACACTCCATACAAATACTTTCAGAAACGACTTCTTGACACTTAAATCTATACTCGATGTTAACAAATTTCTCTTCTTCAGAAACGCTTTCCTTTCCATTGCCAGTCTATATTTTATATCCTCTCTACTTCGACCATCATCAGATATTTTGCTCCCCAAATAGCAAAACTCCTTTACTACTTTAAGTGTCTCATTTCCTAATCTAATTCCCTCAGTATCACCCGACTTAATTCGACTACATTCCATTATCCTCGTTTTGCTTTTGTTGATGTTCATCTTATATCCTCCTTTCAAGACACTGTCCATTCCGTTCAACTGCTCTTACAAGTCCTTTGCTGTCTCTGACAGAATTACAATGTCATCGGCGAACCTCAACGTTTTTATTTCTTCTCCTTGGATTTTAATTCCTACTCCGAACTTTTCTTATGTTTCCTTTATTGCTTGCTCAATATACAGATTGAATAACTTCGGGGATAGGCTACAACCCTGTATCACTCCCCTCTCAACCACTGCTTCCCTTTCATACCCCTCGACTCTTATAACTGTAAATAGTCTTTCGCTCTCTGTATTTTACCCCTTCCACCTTCAGAATTTGAAAGAGAGTATTCCAATCAACATTTTCAAAAGCTTTCTCTAAGTCTACAAATGCTAGAAACGTAGGTTTGCCTTTCCTTAATCTTTCTTCTAAGATAAGTCGTAGGGTTAGTATTGCCTCAAGTGTTCCAACATTTCTACGGAATCCAAACTGATCTTCCCCGAGGTCGGCTTCTACCAGTTTTTCCATTCGTCTGTAAAGAATTCGCGTTAGCATTTTGCAGCTGTGACTTATTAAACTGATAGTTCGGTAATTTTCACATCTGTCAACACCTGCTTTCTTTGGGATTGGAATTATTATATTCTTCTTGAAGTCTGAGGGTATTTCGCCTGTTTCATACGTCTTGCTCACCAGATGGTAGAGTTTTGTCATGACTGGCTCTCCCAAGGCTGTCAGTAGTTCTACTGGAATGTTGTCTACTCCGGGGGCCTTGTTTCGACTTAGGTCTTTCAGTGCTCTGTCAAACTCTTCACGCAATATCATATCTCCCATTTCATCTTCATCTACATCCTCTTCAATTTCCATAGTATTGTCCTCAAGTACATCGCCCTTGTATAGACCCTCTATATACTCCTTCCACCTTCCTGCTTTCCCTTCTTTGCTTAGAACTGGGTTTCCATCAAAGCTCTTGATATTAATACAAGTGGCTTTCTTTTCTCCAAAGGTCTCTTTAATTTTCCTGTAGCCAGTATCTATCTTACCCCTAGTGAGATAAGCCTCTACATCCTTACAATTGTCCTCTAGCCAACCCTGCTTAGCCATTTTGCACTTCCTGTCGATATCATTTTTGAGACGTTTGAATTCCTTTTTGCCTGCTTCATTTACTGCATTTTTATATTTTCTCCTTTCATCAATTAAATTCAATATTTCTTCTGTCACCCAAGGGTTTCTACTAGCCCTCGTCTTTTTACCTATTTGATCCTCCGCTGCCTTCACTATTTCATCCCTCAAACCTACCCATTCTTATTCTACTGTATTTCTTTGCCCCATTCCTGTCAATTGTTCCCTTATGCTCTCCCTGAAACTCTGTACAACTGTCAATTGTTCCCTTATGCTCTCCCTGAAACTCTGTACAACGTCTGGTTCTTTCAGTTTATCCAGGTCTAATCTTCTCAAATTCCCACCTTTTTGCGGTTTCTTCAGTTTTAATCTACAGTTCATAACCAATAAATTGTGGTCAGAGTCCACATCTGCCCCTGGAAATGTCTTTCAATTTAAAACCTTGTTCCTAAATCTCTGTCTTACCATTATATAAGCTATCTGATACCTTTTAGTATCTCCAGGGTTCTTCCATGTATACAACCTGCTTTCATGATTGTTAAACCAAGTGTTAGCTATGATTAAGTTATGCTCTGCGCAAAATTCTACCAGGCGGCTTCCTCTTTCATTTCTTAGCCCCAATCCATATTCACCTACTACGTTTCCTTCTCTTCCTTTTCCTACTCTTGAATTCCAGTCACCCATGACTATTAAATTTTCGTCTCGCTTCTACCTGAATAATTTCTTTTATCTCATCATACTTTTCATCAATTTCTTCGTCATCTGCAGAGCCAGTTGGCATATAAACTTGTACTACTGTAGTAGGCGTGGGCTTCGTGTTTATCTTAGCCTACCGATTATTGGTGCGTAGCAGAGCAAATACGTAAGAGATAGGGGACTAAATGCAGTAATGACAAGATTTTTTACTGCAATACTCTTAAATTTCGATAGCGTATTTGTTCCTAGGTACAGGACATTGCAACATGTTTTTACATTTGGAAAAATCTTAATTTATGGGAGAATTTTTTGTAATTTCAGAAAAAGACTGTCGCACATAAAAAAATGAATGGCTTGATTTAAAAATGGAATACGAGAACACATTGCACTTCTATTACAGAACTGGCCAGAGGCGATAATCTGAAATGTTGTAAGTAGGCTGTTTAGGTTTTTTTTGTTGGTAACGCCACGTAGCGCTCTGTATGAAAATCACTGGCTGTGCTGTGTGCAGTCTGTGGCTAGTTTGCATTGTTGTCTGCCATTGTAGTGTTGGACAGCTGGATGTTAACAGCGTGTAGCGTTGCGCAGTTGGAGGTGATCCGCCTGCTGTGATGTATGTGGGGAGTGAGAGATGGCGGATGATCTGGACGTGTGTCCATCAGAGACAGTAAATTTGTAAGACTGGATCTCATGGACTGACATATATATGACGCCCTTTGAACATTATTAAGGTAAATACATTGCTTGTTCTGTATCAAAATCTTTCATTTGCTAACTATGCCTATCAGTAGTTAGTGCCTTCAGTAGTGAGAACCTTTTATTTAGCTGGCAGTATTGGCGCTCGCTGTATTGCAGTAGTTCGAGCAACGAAGATTTTCCTTAGGTAAGAAGTCATGTTAGGTATAGGTTATTGTTAGTCAGGGCCATTCTTTTGTAGGGATTACTGAAAGTCAGTGCTTTGTTAATGTGTTTTCTTATTTTGCTCTTCAAATTGTGCTTTTCTGTGTTATCGTGTGAAATATTGTGGCAATAATGGCGTGTGAGAAACGTAACACTAGGCTCCAAAGTAAACTGAGAAATAATAGTGACGACGAGCGTAGCTTATCAGCACCACCGTGTAAAGAATTAACAGACATTCGAAGTAATAATTTGGTAATTGTGCATAGGGAAATGGAGCGGGCGGCAAATAATGGTGTAGACAGTGAAACAATTAGTGAACAGGGTAGCATTATCGATCGATCGGTCGGCAACAGCTCGCCTCAGGAATCCGAAATGACAGGACACAATCTCGCAAATACTGTAGATTCAGGTTTTGCGACCTCACCGTTTTCTCAAATAAGTCAAGACACATTTTCTGCTCGTCAAAATGTGAATGTTGCCGGTGCAAATGCACTGCCGAAAAGCATAGAGGAACAGATTCCAGACACTAATACATTATTATTGCAATTAATGCAAAAAATGAAACAAAATCAGAGACAAACACAGCAACAGTTAGACACGATATAACAAAATCTTCAAAAGTTCGACACAATTTATCAAAATCTTCAAAAGTTAGACACAATGGAACAAAATCTTCAAAAGTTAGACGCAACGGAACAAAATCAAAAACAGTCACAGCAACAGCTTCAAAAGTTAGACACCACGCTTGAACAGACACGTGAAGGTTTTACTGCTGATTTACTTAAAATCGAATCGAAATGTCAAAAAGTCTTTAATGACGTAAAAACACAAATTTGTGAGCATTTCCATCGTATTTTTTCGCGTCATGAAAATGCATTACAGAATCACGAAGCAGCCATAAAAAAACTGCAAACTATTGTTCATGAAAATCACGACACGTAGCAAGCTAAAATTGACTCAGTTGCATCTACTGATTCGGTTATGCAACTAGCAAGAGCTCAGGAAAACTTAAAGGACACAATAGATACGATTTCAACACAAATGGACACTCTGAAACGTGGTTCAGAAAGACACATGGAGGAAATAAGTACACTATCGGAGAAAGTAGCCGAACTTTCGGATCAGGTCACTAACTTATCTACAAAGGTAGATGATGATCTGAATGACACAAGACCCGTAGCCTTCACTGACACAGAAAAGTATGAACAAATTAAGAAATTCAAACAAAATCAGAATCAAATTAATACGCAACACAAAAGAGAAATCCGGGAAGTACAAGATCAGTTGGCACAAGTAATACAAGAATTACGTATTTCAGAGGACACTCGCGCTCCAACACGGGAAGAGGGACTTGGAAATACGGAGCAGCCACAAAATAATAACACAGGGCACTTCGGAAATTATGAAAGAAATTGGCAAGGTATTATTTTGGCAGGACGTTGCAAAGACGACATTGAAGCTTTCCAGGGACTCTTACAAGAATTGGAAATTGACACTGACAATCGTGGAACGCGAAAACAGGAACACAGCAATTACAGGTCACATCCGTCACAATTCCGCGATGACAGAAATAATAACTGGACATGACAAGGCTATTCTTACAACGTAAATCGTGACCAAAACAGACACCACCCGTATGACAACCGTTGGCAGAGTAGTAATAATTACAGGGAAAGATCACCTCTCCGCAGAAAAAGGCTTTCACAGAGACAATGAGAGAAACAGACAATATGGGAACCAAAATAATTATTATCAAGGGAGACAGAATAACTTCAGACACAACAGTTCAGCGCGCAGTTACGATTCAGGGAGTAATTCTACACCACGTGACCAACATTGTATCAATAAGTGTGTGCATTTGATATCTTTGTTATTGTAATTATGAAAAATTTTATCAAATCAGTATTGGCCACTGCCAAAAACAATTTGTAAAACTTTTTGTGGGGAGCATGGGGGCTATGTGAGTAGGCTGTTTAGGTTTTTTTATTGGTAACGCCACGTAGCGCTCTGTATGAAAATCACTGACTGTGCTGTGTGCAGTCTGTGGCTGGTTTGCATTGTTGTTTGCTATTGTAGTGTTGGGCAGCTGGGTGTTAAAAGCGCGTAGCGTTGCGCAGTTGGAGGTGAGCCGCCAGCTGTGGTGGATGTGGGGAGAGAGATGGCGGATGATCTGGACGTGTGTCCACCAGAGACAGTAAATTTGTAAGACTAGATGTCATGAACTGACATATATATGATGTCCTTTGAACATTATTAAGGTAAATACATTGCTTGTTCTCTATCAAAATCTTTCATTTGCTAACTATGCCTATCAGTAGGTAGTCTTTTATTTAGTTGGCAGTATTGGCGCTCGCTGTATTGTAGTAGTTCGAGTAACGAAGATTTTTCTTAGGTAAGAATTCATGAAAGGTATAGGTTATTGTTAGTCAGGGCCATTCTTTTGTAGGGATTACAGAAAGTCAGATTGCGTTGCGCTAAAAATATTGTGTGTCACTTTAGTGAATGTCTACGTTCAGTTTTGCTCAGCTGTTTGAAAATCAAATAACATAAGATGTTTATCAGCACAGTAATTCATTAATTTTTCTAAGGAGACGTTACAATGTGTCAAGGTACAACACTCTCTCCTATTGCTCGTAATGTTAGCTAATGTTCTAGTTTTGCTAAATGGTGTTTTAACATACCTTTGACGTTGGTGACTCTATACCCCACGGTACCATACTTAAAACTATTTCCACTCTCTTCCATTATTATTACTTTACTACTGTTACCGTTAATAGGGAACATCCCAATAATAGTTTCAATATGATACATGGTATCGATAAAAATACCAAAAATTATATCTCGATAATACTTGAACAAAGGAATCGATATTGACAGCATCGTAAGGTATTCTTTATTTCAAGTAATGTTTTTAAGCTTCTAAGCTTTTCTGCCTTTAATTTGGCGTTCAAGGGATCTTAGCGTGGGATTCCATAATCGAGTTGGCAGTTTAGATCGTTTAAAAAGGGAAATGAATGTTTTGAAGTTACATATTGTGGAAACTAGTGAAGTACGCTGGTAGGAAGTACAGTATTTCTGGTCAGATGAGAATAGATTTGTAAATGTAAAATCAATAAAAGAATATTGTAAGAGTAGGTCTAATAAACAATAAGAAAATTGGAATGCGAGTAAGTTAATAACAACAACGTAGTGAACGGATTATCTTAAGAAAGACAGACACGAAGCCAACATACAGTACAATGGCAGCAATTTATATGGCTATAAACTCCGCAGATGATGAAGCGGTTGAAACAATGTGTGGAAGGGATTATTCATATAGTTAAGGGAGGAGAATATTTAATTTTTGTAGTAGACTGGAATTAGATAATAGGAAGAGAAAGAGAAGCAAAAATGGTATATAAGTTGTACTCGGAGAAAATGAATGAAAGAAGGAGCCACCTGGTAGAATTATCCACAGACGATAATTTGCCGAAATTCTTAGATAACACACAAGTTATTCAACTTCAGTGACGAAAGGAGAAAATGTATAAACATCACAAACGGAGTAGCAAAAGGGAATACAGACGTCTAAGAACTGAGACCCACAAAGAGTGAAAGATGACTAAGCACTTGTGCCTTAGAACAAGTGCAAGGCTATAGAAGCATTTATGTCTATGCAAAAGGTAGATGCCACATATAAAAAGATTAAAAAGACACTTGGAGAAAAGACAAGCACATCCACGAATATGAAGAGCCAAGAAAGCAAGCCATTACAAAACGAAGAAAAGAAAGCAGAAAGATAAAAGGAATACATAAGAACCACTGACCTTGCCGTTGGTGGGGAGGCTTGCGTGCCTCAGCGATACAGACGGCCGTACCGTAGGAGCAACCACAACGGAGGGGTATCTGTTGAGAGGGCAGACAAACGTGTGGTTCCTGAAGAGGGGCAGCAGCCTTTTCAGTAGTTGCAGGGGCAACAGTCTGGATGATTGACTGATCTGGCCTTGTAACACTAACCAAAACTGTGCTGTGCTGGTACTGTGAACAGCTGAAAGCAAAGGGAAACTACAGCCGTAATTTTTCCTGAGGGCATGTAGCTTTACTGTATGGTTAAATGATGATGGCGTCCTCTTGGGTAAAATATCCCGGAGGTAAAATAGTCCCCCATTCGGATCTCCGGCCGGGGACTACTCAAGAGGATGTCGTTATCAGGAGAAAGAAAACTGGCGTTCTACGGATCGGAGTGTGGAATGTCAGATCCCTTAATCGGGCAGGTAGGTTAGAAAATTTAAAAAGGGAAATGGATAGGTTAAAGTTTGATATAGTGGGGATTAGTGAGGTTCGGTGGCAGGAGGAACAAGACTTTTGGTCAGGTGAATACAGGGTTATAAATACAAAATCAAATAGGGGTAATGCAGGAGTAGGCTTAATGATGAATAAAAAAATAGGAGTGCGGGTTAGCTACTACAAACAGCATAGTGAACGCATTATTGTGGCCAAGATAGACACAAAGCCCATGCCTACTACAGTAGTACAAGTTTATATGCCAACTAGCTCTGCAGATGAAGAAATTGATGAAATGTATGATGAGATAAAAGAAATTATTGAGGTAGTAAAGCGAGACGAAACTTTAATAGTCATGGGTGACTGGAATTCAAGAGTAGGAAAAGGGAGAGAAGGAAACATAATAGGTGAATATGGATTGGTGCTAAGAAATGAAAGAGGAAGCCGCCTGACAGAATTTTGCGCAGAATATAACTTAATCATAGCTAACACTTGGTTCAAGAATCATGAAAGAAGGTTGTATACCTGGAAGAATCCTGGAGATGCTAAAAGGTATCAGATAGATTATATAATGGTAAGACAGAGATTTAGGAACCAGGTTTTAAATTGTAAGACATTTCCAGGGGCAGATGTGGATTCTGACCACAATCTACTGGTTATGAATTGCAGATTGAAACTGAAGAAACTGCAAAAAGGCGGGAATCTAAGGAGATGGGACCTGGATAAACTGAAAGAACCAGAGGTTGTAGAGAGTTTTAGGGAGAGCATAATGGAACAATTGACAGGAATGGGGGAAAGAAATACAGTGGAAGAAGAATGGGTAGCTCTGAGAGATGAAGTAGTGAAGGCAGCAGAGGATCAAGTAGGTAAAAAGACGAGGGCTAATAGAAATCCTTGGGTAACAGAAGAAATATTGAATTTAATTGATGAAAGAAGAAAATATAAAAATGCAGTAAATGAAGCAGGCAAAAAGGAATTCAAACGTCTCAAAAATGAGATCGACAGGAAATGCAAAATGGCTAAGCAGGGATGGCTAGAGGACAAATGTAAGGATGTAGAGGCTTGTCTGACTAGCGGTAAGATAGATACTGCCTACAGGAAATTTAAAGAGACCTTTGGAGAGAAGAGAACCACTTGTACGAATATCAAGAGCTCAGATGGCAACCCAGTTCTAAGCAAAGAAGGGAAGGCAGAAAGTTGGAAGGAGTATATAGAGGGTTTATACAAGGGCGATGTATTTGAGGACAATATTATGGAAATGGAAGAGGATGTAGATGAAGACGAAATGGGAGATAAGATACTGCGTGAAGAGTTTGACAGAGCACTGAAAGACCTGAGTCGAAACAAGGCCCCGGGAGTAGACAACATTCCATTAGAACTACTGATGGCCTTGAGAGAGCCAGTCATGACAAAACTCTACCATCTGGTGAGCAAGATGTATGAGACAGGCGAAATACCCTCAGACTTCAAGAAGAATATAATAATTCCAATCCCAAAGAAAGCAGGTGTTGACAGATGTGAAAATTACCGAACTATTAGTTTAATAAGTCACAGCTGCAAAATACTAACGCGAATTCTTTACAGACGAATGGAAAAACTGGTAGAAGCGGACCTCGGGGAAGATCAGTTTCGATTCCGTAGAAATGTTGGAACACGTGAGGCAATACTAACCTTACGACTTATCTTAGAAGAAAGATTAAGAAAAGGCAAACCTACGTTTCTAGCATTTGTAGACTTAGAGAAAGCTTTTGACAATGTTAACTGGAATACTCTCTTTCCAATTCTGAAGGTGGCAGGTATAAAATACAGGGAGCGAAAGGCTATTTACAATTTGTACAGAAATCAGATGGCAGTTATAAGAGTCGAGGGGCATGAAAGGGAAGCAGTGGTTGGGAAAGGAGTGAGACAGGGTTATACCCTCTCCCCGATGTCATTCAATCTGTATATTGAGCAAGCAGGAAAAGAAACAAAAGAAAAATTTGGAGTAGGAATTAAAATCCATGGAGAAGAAATAAAAACGTTGAAGTTCGCCGATAACGTTGTAATTCTGTCAGAGACAGCAAAGGACTTGTAAGAGCAGTTGAACGGAATGGACAGTGTCTTGAAAGGAGGGTATAAGATGAACATCAACAAAATCAAAACGAGGATAATGGAATGTAGTCAAATTAAATCGGGTGATGCTGAGGGAATTAGATTAGGAAATGAGACACTTAAAGTAGTAAAGGAGTTTTGCTATTTGGGGAGTAAAATAGCTGATGATGGTCGAAGTAGAGAGGATATAAAATGTAGACTGGCAATGGCAAGGAAATCGTTTCTGAAGAAGAGAAATTTGTTAACATCGAGTATAGATTTAAGTGTCAGGAAGTCGTTTCTGAAAGTATTTGTATGGAGTGTAGCCATGTATGGAAGTGAAACATGGACGACAACTAGTTTGGACAAGAAGAGAATAGAAGCTTTCGAAATGTGGTGCTACAGAAGAATGCTGAAGATAAGATGGGTAGATCACGTAACTAATGAGGAGGCACTGAATAGGATTGGGGAGAAGAGAAGTTTGTGGCACAACTTGGCTAGAAGAAGGGATCGGTTGGTGGGACATGTTTTGAGGCATCAAGGGATCACAAATTTAGCATTGGAGGGCAGCATGGAGGGTAAAAATCGTAGAGGGAGACCAAGTGATGAATACACTAAGCAGATTCAGATGGATGTAGGTTGCAGTAGGTACTGGGAGATGAAGAAGCTTGCACAGGATAGAGTAGCATGGAGAGCTGCATCAAACCAGTCTCAGGACTGAAGACCACAACAACAACAACAACAGCAGCAGCAGCAAATCCTGTATAGCTTTATAAAATCGCTGCTAGTGGCATTTTAATGGGCGTTAAACAACAATAAATATTTTATGGTGAACTCACTGTCATTAAAATTCGAAAAGACTCACAACATGCAGTTCAGAACATATAAAAAGTTTCTTCCCAGCATATGTATAAAGTGTTATAACCGAGGATAGAAGAAGTTGACAGTATCAAAATCAATGCCTGGTATTACAACTTGCTAATAAATTCGATTGGGAGGAGCATAACACAGAAGTGCTAAACCGCCTAACGAATCCTTATTAGCATTGCGAGCGTTGTCAGGTATAGAACACAAGCATAAAAATGCTGGCGTACTTTCTGCATTACGCTTTGTGGTGTGAGTTCACGAACATCCTGCCGAAGCCTGTTCAAGAAACTGGATGTACTTCTACTGCTTCTCAATATATTTATTCATTAATGAATTTTGTTGTAAATAGTATATTTCTTTTCCCAACAAACAGTTTAGTTCACAAAATCAATACGAGGAACAAGAACAATCTACAGGCCGCGCGGGGTAGCCGTGCGGTATTAGGCGCCTTGCCACGGTTCGCGCGGCTCCCGCCGTCGGAGGTTCGAGTCCTCCATCGGGCATGTGCGTGTGTGTGTGTTGCCTTAGCGTAAGCTGCTATAAGTTGGGTTAAGTAGTGTGTAGGCTTAGGGTCCGATGACCTCAGCAGTTTGGTCTCATAGGAACGTACCACAAATTTCCAAACAATCTACATAAAAGACTTAATGGCTCTTAATTTAGTTGAGAAAAGAGTCCACTATTCTGGAACACACATTTTGAATACCGTAACTTGCCGACAACTGTAGAAAGTTAAGCTACAAATAAAGTTCAGTTTTAGAGGAGCCTGAGAGACTTACTTGTGGTCAACTCCTTCTACTCCATAGACGAATTTCTAAACAGAACCATTTGATGTACAGTGTGTATTATTGGTACTCTTATTATTACTGAAATTTTTTATTATTAGCTTGATGCAAAAGCTCTTAGCGTTTTGTTTTGCACGTTGGTTTCGCAGCTGCTATGGGTTTATTTATGGGTTATCATTTTTTATTCGTAGTTCACTGTTGCTATTTGAATATACTTATTGTCATTTTCGCATTTGGAAATAGTGAGTGGAGCTGTGGACGCTAGAAAATAGAATGCGAAGTGGATAATATTCATCTGTTTGAGTTCAGTAGAGTGATAAGAGTGACGACACCGGATGCTTCCAGAAACATTTGCGCTGTGCGTGGGGATAATGCCGTAGCACAGAGAGCGGCAGGCCGGCCGGAGTGGCCGTGCGGTTCTAGGCGCTACAGTCTGGAGCCGAGCAACCGCTACGGTTGCAGGTTCGAATCCTGTCTCGGGCATGGATGTGTGTGATGTCCTTAGGTTAGTTAGGTTTAATTAGTTGTAAGTACTAGACGACTGATGACCTCAGAAGTTAAGTCGCATAGTGCTCAGAGCCACTTGAACCATTTTTTGAGAACGGCAAGAAAATGGTTTTCTCGTTTTAAGGAGGATTGTTTTGAGATTAGTAATTCTCCACGTTCAGGAAGACTTCAGGGCTTGATGAAGATTGTTTAAACGCATTAGACACTTCATTGTGCTCTAAAGCTGGCAGATGCGATGAATTATGTTCATTTCACCATCGTGCGGCTAAGGGGAAGGTTCAAAAGTCGGGTGTGTTCGTACCGCATGCTCTAAACCAAGATCACAAATATCAACAGGTGGCCATATGTGCATCTCTGCACGTTCATCCTTAATTAGCTCGTGAACAACACCGACTATTCCTATCCTGCATCATTACTGGTGACGAGAAATTAAGTCTTTATGATAACATAAGGAAAAGGGAAGGTATGGTCGAACCCAAACAAGGCAGCAGCCCCTACTCCAGAAGGGAAAAACGGACCACCCAATTTATAAACAACCACCTTCCCGCGTGTGGGAAAACGGAGAAGAATGGTGGGACGACCCCAAAGCAAAACGGCTGTGATTTCACCAAGAAAACAAGTAGAATTTAACAAGAGTAAATCGAACAAGATGTCACCAATCACTTAACTTCCAATAAACTGCGATTTCTCGAGAAGACATGGCGCAGCACCCCCAAATCGCTCTCCCGAACCGTCCGCTGCCAGCCGCCACAACGGACGCAGGAAGGCGCGCCGATCTCCCGTCTCACGGCGTCGCAGCTCGCACCGGCCAGACCGATGTCTTGGGTTGACTCCTGTTGCTCTCGTGTCGACCGCGAAGCCACTACCCCTCGCTGTACGCCGCGGCCCACTGGACTCACGTGGCGACCTCACATGTGCCGACGCTCAAGACGGACAAGTCATCTCGTGTCTCAGTGCGCGACCGACCAACCGATCGATCCAACCGCCAATGACCATTGCCTGAGCAAACTCGAGCAGACTGGCGGCCTAACGCGCAGACTCAGATGCAGGAACTAAACCCCGATCGGGCGACCACTGACTGAGTTCTCTTACTGGCGGAGTGGAAAGAGACTCATTTTGCCAGCTTTAAAGGCTGATCCGAACGACAAACATACTAGCACTCCGAACGACAGACTGACACTAACTGCCTAACAAATGCGGACGAGAGACAGACTAGCAAGCTGGGGACGAGAGACTGACCCAGACTGACCCACTGGCGATCTCATAGCGCCCCTTAAATGCACGTGAACAGGCAACCTTTCCCCTTTCCCACCAGAGGGAGACACGAAAGCTGCGATTTCCACAGCGGCTCCACCGCCAGAAACTGAGGGTGACTGCTTCGTACTACGCACTGCGGCGCGCTCTTCAAAACAGCAATTTTTATGACGGCCCAACATCGTCATCATGGGCTTTCGGAGCCGGATGACCACTCGTGTACCCTTGATGACTGCACGACACAAAGCTTTACGCCTCGCCTCGGTCCGTCGACACCGTCATTGGACTGCTGACGACTGGAAACATGTTGCCTGGTCGGACGAGTCTCGTTTCAAGTTGTATTGAGCAGATGGACGTGTAGGGGTATGGAGACAGGCTCATGTATCCATTGACCCTGCATGTCAGCAGGGGACTGTTCAAGCTGGTGGAGGTTCTGTAATGGTGTGGGTCGTGTAGAGCTGGAGTGATATGGGACTCCTGGTACGTCTAGATACGACTCTGACACGTGACACGTACGTAAGCATCCTGTCTGAACACCTGTACCCATTCATGTCCTTTGTGAATTCCAACGGCCCTGGGCAATTCCAACAGGAGGATGCGACACCCCATACGTCCAGAATTGCTACAGAGTGTCTCCAGGAAGACTCTTCTGAATTTAAACACTTCCGCTGTCCACCAAACTCCGAAGACATGAACATTATTGAGCATATCTGGGATGCCTTGCAAACGTACTCTTACGGATTTATGGACAGCCCTGCAGGATTCATGTTATCAGTTCCGTCCAGCACTGATTCAGACATTAATAGAGTCCATTATTAGGCAGGTGTACCAGTGCATTTGGCTCTTCAGTGTATTATTTATGACTAAAATCCCTGTTGTATCTACTTGTTGTGTTTATTAAACTTACGGAAAAACGCTACGAAATTATGCATCAAACTAATAATATGACATTTTGTGAGTTAAATATATATTTCTTTCACATAAATTAGAGTCATCTCCGTACGAGTCCATGTAACAAAAATTCCATCTAGTGTAATCACAAATATGTGCTTGTTGTTAGTTTAACAGAATCTTTTTTCTTTTTGTTGTGCCTTTCTCCCGCGTCGGCGCAAGATCGCCACGGTTACTAACGGCTTTGGTACGGTTAGTTTAAGGGGTGGACGGATGCCCTTCCTGTCGCAATTCCGTTAACCCCCCCCCGTGACGTTACCCAACTATCTTCGTGTAGTGTCAGTCAATTGAAAGTGAGCAAAAATTTTCTAAATGTTTGCAAATCGTGTAACCGAGCCTGGACTTGGTTACCATCCCGGTATTCACCTTGTGGGATGTGGAAAAACCGCCTAAAAATCGCATTTCGGCCACCTGGCACACCGACCCTCGCCATTAGTCCGCCCAGCCGATTCGATGTCGTACCAGCGCACCTCCCCGTCTGCTTTAACACGCACGGCTATCCAGGCGGGTTTTGGAGTTAAATGTCCTGACGACAGAGGGGTCAAGTGTTAGACGACCCACCGAAAAGAGCGCAATTGTGGGACTTCCAAACGAAAGAAATAAAAAGGGTCGCAGCGTCGCTTTGGGCCACAAGTCAAGGCTAAAGGATCGGAAGTCTTATACAACTGAACAGAGCTAATAGAGACTACACTGAAATAAATGCCAAGGTTCGATCGGCATCACGCGCCTAGCTTACATTATGCTCGAGTTACGAAAAAGATACTTGTGTTTTACCACGTATGTATCATTGATGACAAAGACACCGTAATAGGTGAAGATCTGTGAGTAGTCTGCGTAACATTTGTGTAAGACTTTAGCTCACAGATTTAATATGTCCTACACGTTTAAATAAATGACTACATTAGTTTTAATAACTGTCAACAGTTCTCTGAAACAACTGAAAGAAAAACAGCCCTCGGTCACTATATTTAAACGAATTAACCGGGTTTCAACACGGCTAGGAGTGTCTTTCTCAGAATTAAAATCAAAGAATGGTCTATATTCTATAACATGGTCACAGAACTATGACTAAAAACGTATGGTAGAGTATATGTACGGAATTATTGTACTTATATGTCATTTATAAAATAATAAATAGTGCAAAAGGGCATTAGTCACATAAATATTTAAGATAAAGAATACTGTGATGGCCGACGGACTTCCGTCTTGCAACCTGCACCACCCAAGTAATGAACAACCCTTAGTGGCTCGCCATCACAGTTTTCTTTACCTTAAATATCTTTGTGACTAATGCCCTTTTGGCATGTTTATTATTTTATAAATGACATATAAGTACGATAATTCCGTGCTTATACTCTACCATACGTTTTTAGTCATAATTCTGTGACCATGTTATAGACCATTCTTTGATTTAAATTCTGAGGAAGACACTCCTAGCAGTGTTGAGACCTGGTTAATTCGTTTAAAAATAGTGACCGAGGGCTATTTTTCTTTCAATTGTAACTACTCACGGTCTCTGAACGTGCAGCCATGTACAAAATTTTGCGTTCTCTGAAGATTGTTTCCGCAATCACCAATGTCATTTTTTCGGAAACGGTGAGTCCAACCTCTTTCATGTGAAATGCGTTTTAGGGAAACCGATAAGATCGAACAGAATCGTCACTCTTGCTTTGTCTGGAAGCTACCGGAAAAAAAACAGAGAACGAAATTGAGAGAGAATATGAAATGGAGCCACACGAAATAATGAACACCGCTGAAAAGGGCTCTTAAAACAGAAAATATTTCTGCAACTAACTTTTTTTTGTACTTTGCTCGGTTTCAGTGACTAAAATAAATCTTCCTGACGCGACCGCACGGCACACCACGCCATCCAATCGAAGCGAACGGGAGCTGTTTACGCAAGAGAGCGTAATTTTCATTTCCTCACCGCCACAACTACAACTTGCGCCTAGCAAACGCCTTTCGACATTATCTTCTCAAAACGGTTTGTGGTGTTCCTCAGTTTGTTAATGTTATTCCTTAATGTTATTGTAAGTGACGATGGCCGAGGAAGAATGGATACAAAATGCAGACTTGCTACAGTAAGAAATAATTTACGAAAAAGAGGAACTTGTTGAGATCTAATTTAACTCAAGTGTTAGCAGATCTTTTCTGATGGCATTTCTCTGGAATGTTGCCTTGTATGGAAGTGAAATGTGGACCATAAACACTTCAGACAAGAGCAGAATTGAAGACATGCAAGGAAAAACGGGCTAACCCTCAAGTGTAAGAGCTTAGAGATAAGTACATCTACATCTACATTTATACTCCGCAAGCCACCCAACGGTGTGTCGCGGAGGGCACTTTACGTGCCACTGTCATTACCTCCCTTTCCTGTTCCAGTCGCGTACGGTTCGCGGGTAGAACGACTGCCAGAAAGCATCCGTGCGCGCTCGAATATCTCTAATTTTACATTCGTGATCTCCTCAGGAGGTATAAGTAGGGGGAAGCAATATATTCGATACCTCATCCAGAAACGCACCCTCTCGAAACCTGGGCAGCAAGCTACACCGCGATGCAGAGCGCCTCTCTTGCAGACTCTGCCACTTGAGTTTGCTAAACATCTCCGTAACGCTATCACGCTTACCAAATAACCCTGTGTCGAAACGCGCCGCTCTTCTTTGGATCTTCTCTATCTCCTCCGTCAACCCGATCTGGTACGGATCCCACACTGATGAGCAATACTCAAGTATAGGTCGAACGAGTGTTTTGTAAGCCACCTCCTTTGTTGATGGACTACATTTTCTAAGGACTCTCCCAATGAATCTCAACTTTGCACCTGCCTTACCGACAATTAATTTTATATGATCATTCCACTTCAAATCGTTCCGCACGCATACTCCCAGATATTTTACACAAGTAACTGCCACCAGTGTTTGTTCCGCTATCATATAATCAAACAATAACGGATCCTTCTTTCTATGTATTCGCAGTACATTACATTTGTCTATGTTAAGGGTCAGTTGCCACTCACTGCACCAAGTGCCTATCCGCTGCAGATCTTCCTGCATTTCGCTACAATTTTCTAATGCTGCAACTTCTCTGTATACTACAGCATCATCCACGATAAGCGGAAAGTGTTGCCATCTGTTGCTGGGTGCAGAACCTACCAGAATTGACATTCGTCTCAGGCCTAAATATCACTTAAAATAGGGGTGATAGCAGTGTCAGCAACAGATGGCAACACTTAACTTGAAGCTTTTGCGTTTGAGGGTTAGCCCGTTTTCCCGCTCATACCTTCAATTGAAGATTTTGAAATGTGGTGCTACAGAAGACTGCTGAGATTAAATGGGTAGGTCCGGTAAGAAACGAGATGGTACTGGATCGAACTGGGGAAAAACCAAATCTATCGCTAAACTTAATTGAAAGAAGTCATCAGTTGATAGGAGGCATGAAGGAATTGTCAGTTTTGTAACGGAAGGAATTGTAGGGGGTTAAAATTGTAGATGATGACAAAGAGTTGAATACAGTAAGCAGTTTCAAACGGGTGTGGGTTGCGGTAGCTATTCAGAGACGAAGAAGCTCTAGCAGAGCATAGATCAGCTTGGAGAGCCGCATCAAGCTAGCCTTCAGACTGAAGACCACAACAACATTGGATTCCCACCGTTTAGAATATATCCATCACAAGTTAAGAGATGTGCTGTTGTGTACCGTGTTTGTATGATGTAACAAACATGTGCGAGCAGTATGTATACCGACATGGCACCTTGCACCACGCGCTTTATGTTTTTAAATATTTTAACTATGACAAACCTTTTATAAGTGCTGGGCGGCCGCGGTGGTCTCGCGGTTAAGGCGCTCAGTCCGGAACCGCGCGACTGCTACGGTCGCAGGTTCGAATCCTGCCTCGGGCATGGATGTGTGTGATGTTCTTAGGTTAGTTAGGTTTAAGTAGTTCTAAGTTCTAGGGGACTGATGACCGCAGATGTTAAGTGCCATAGGGCTCAGAGCCATTTGAACATTTTTTTTTTATAAGTGCTAATCTTTACCCGCTTGGCATCTTGCGCTTGAGGTTAAACTTAAAATGAACGTCTTTTACAACAAAAGATTCTAAGACCTGAAGATGACAGCACAGTCTGTTGAAACTGGTTGTCTAACATAAAGAAATATATTGTGCGATCTTGGCTGTTGGATGGTTTTTTACAATTAAAACAGATCGCCCTTCATTCACAGAGTATAGGATTATTGGTAGTTGAGAAACCAAATGTTAGGTGCGTGATGGAGTCGCTCAGGGATATGGCTGCCAAACATGAGAAGAAATCCATTGTGCACTCTGTGAGAGTCATCCCAAATGCCAAACGGGTCCTTCCGGATACCATGAAGAGCACAGGGAGCAGCCAGCTGCAAATGGTGGCTAATATCGAATGTATCGCTTCCAGTCACAAGACATTTCCGCGCTCGTTGTCTGGAGTGGAGAGGCCGCCGGTCTTGCTTGTAAGATGAGGGCGGAGTCCACCATCTGAAGCATCGCAGAGAGGACCGACGGCGGGCCTTTCGTACAGAAACAAGTGAATGGTCTAAATCAGCGGATCAGATGATTTCGCAACCATCTACCCTGCAGATTCTTTGACTTTCGTCGTTTGGTGGAGGGGGGTCTCAGGATCCGCTTAATAAATCAGGGGTGCACTACACACAGGACGCAGCTACACAGCTACCGGGGACTGCGGGCGTCTTTTTAGGTTAGAGGCTCTCGGAATTGTCCAAACTGGGCTACTGTCTTACGCGGAGACACGTCTAGTCACAGTTTTACCAAGTACATGACAGTATTCAGAAAGGATAGGCTCAATTCAGTTGGAGGTGCGAGTTTGTGGTGTTAGAAGTAGTTTATCTTGTAACGAAACCGAAGTACGTGGTTGCTGTGAATTAGTACGGGTAATGGTTATACTCAATGGAGAAAATATTGTTCTTCTGGAGCACAACTGGTTCTTTATTCACACGAGATAAAGAGTGCTATCGACATGCAATCTCTAGCTGATTACATATTTCTGCATTTCCAAAAAGATTTTGACAACTATGAAGTATCGTCTCATTTATGCGACTGGATTTGTGATTTTCTCTCAGAGAGGTCAGAAATCGTACTAACTGAGAGAAAGTCATGTAGTGAAACCGAAACGATAGCTGGGATTCCCCGAGGATGTGTTATAGGCTCTCTGCCGTTTTTAATCTCTATGCACGTTGTTGTTGTTGTTGTCTTCAGTCCTGAGACTGGTTTGATGCAGCTCTCCATGCTACTCTATCCTGTGCAAGCTGCTTCATCTCCCAGTACTTACTGCAACCTACATCCTTCTGAATCTGCTTAGTGTATTCATCTCTTGGTCTCCCTCTACGATTTTTACCCTCCACGCTGCCCTCCAATGCTAAATTTGTGATCCCTTGATGCCTCAGAACATGTCCTACCAACCGATCCCTTCTTCTGGTCAAGTTGTGCCACAAACTCCTCTTCTCCCCAATTCTATTCAATAGCTCCTCATTAGTTACGTGATCTACCCATCTAATCTTCAGCATTTTTCTGTAGAACCACATTTCAAAAGCTTCTATTCTCTTCTTGTCCAAGCTATTTATCGTCCATGTTTCACTTCCATACGTGGCTACACTCCATACAAATACTTTCAGAAACGACTTCCTGACACTTAAATCTATACTCGATGTTAACAAATTTCGCTTCTTCAGAAACGCTTTCCTTGCCATTCCCAGTCTACATTTTATATCCTCTCTACTTCGACCATCATCAGTTATAATTGAAGTTCAACTTTCAAACCGCTGTAGAAATAACACCACTAGTCAGAATGACGTCAAATTGCAACGGAGTAGGAGGAAAAGGTATGGTAGAAGAAAAATAAATAACTACAAAATGTACAAATAGAAAGCATTTTAAGCATCAGAATTTAATAGTTGTCGACTACAAATGACAAATGAAGCATACAACAATGCCTAAGGTGTACGTCTGACATTCAACAAACTGTATTTCTCAGTGTAAATGGATGTGATAATGTTACTTACATAAGCCCATCCACCACGACAAGGTCATATCACATCGGACGAGAAAAACCGGTTTTTAATTGCTCGGAGGCCAAAAACTGCATAAAAAGCATCAGTCACATCGATTTTTAATTCTCCTAAAGCCAAAAACCGCATAAAAAGCATCAATCAAAATGAAATAAGATTATTAATTTCCGTGTGACTAGTGCAAAACATGTTCAATATGCTGTCCACCGTTTTCTGCAACAAGCTGAAATTGACAAACAGCATGTTCCTCAACTGATCGAAGTGTATGCGGGGTCATGTTCAGAATTTGTTGCGCAGTGCGTGCCTTCGATGCAGCTAAGTTTGCAATCGGAACACTGAACACAACAGCTTCCAGATAGACCCACAGCCAGAAGTCACACGGATTAAGATCACGTGGTAGGAACGGCCGGTCTATAGGGAAATGGCAGATGTTAACTCTAGCATTTCCGAAATGGCGCTTCATCAGCTGCTTAACTGGATTTGCAATGTGCGGAGGTGCGCCATCTTGCATAAACATGATCGCATTGACACATCCACTCTGTTGGAGAGCTGGAATGACGTGGTTACACAAAAGACACTCATAGCGCCTACCAGTGACGGTACAGGTAACAGGACCGGAAGCACCTGTCTCTTCGAAATAATATGGCCCTATGATAAATGATGCCGTAAAAAAAATGTTTCAAATGGCTCTGAGCACTATGGGACTTAACATCTGTGGTCATCAGTCCCCTAGAACTTAGAACTACTTAAACCTAACTAACCTAAGGACGTCACACACATCCATGCCCGAGGTAGGATTCGAACCTGCGACCGTAGCAGCCCCGCGGTTCCGGACTGCAGCGCTAGAACCGCACGGCCACCGCGGCCGGCGATGCCGTAAACCTCACTACACAGACCTTTGCAGGATGAAGTGGAGCTGGTTGATTTGCGTGTGGATTTTCCGTTGTCCATATTCGGCAGTTCTGTGTGTTGACATATCCTGTCAGACGGAAGTGGGCTTCGTCTGTCCACAAAATCTTCCACGGCAATCATTGTCCAGTTCCATGCGAGCAAGAAATTCTAAGGCAAAGGTCTCTCTTGCTGGCAGGTCAACAGGAAGCAACTGGTGCACATGGGGAATTTTGAATGGATAGAAAAGAACAATGTTTCGTAGGAATTTACGCACCGTGCTCACGGGTATGTCCAATGTTTGGGCAATTCTCCGTGCACTGCACGTTTGCCCACCATCACTCGTCTCCTCCTGCATTGCTGTGGCCACTGCTTCCACTGACGTTGAATCAATTCGTTTCCCCCCCTCTACCAGGTTGCACACCAAAAGAACTCGTCTTTTAGAATTTCCGAATCATTTTCTCCAGACCCACGGCAGTCATCGGACCAACGCCTTTTTTGAAACCCTTCAGTGTCCGGATCTTATACAAAGCGACGTGTGCACAGTCACCATTCTTGTAATACAGCTTTACAAGCAGAGCGCGATCCTGCATTGAGACAGTCATGGCGAACGTCGCAGACGCGGAAAGACGAAAAGCAGTGTACCCAAACCAACTTCAATGGGTCGTGCGAATGACAGGTGTTTTCATTTACATATTCTGACACATGCAGCGACATCTATTGGACAATTTTCACATTATTTTTTTCTTCTGCTATACGTTTCCCCCTTCTCCGATAATATACCTTGCAATTTGACGTCACTCTGACCAGTGGTGTTATTTCTACAGCGTTTTGAAAGTTTAACTTTAATTATAAACACGCTGCACAATTTAGGAACAATGTTCACATCCCTATCGTATTGTTTGCAGATGATGATGTTGTTTACGGTCTATGAAACTCATCAGAACTGCAAATTGGTTTTACAGGACCTGCATAGTGCGAAAATTGCAAGTTGACACCAATCAATAAAAGGTGTGTGGTATACTACTTACAAAAAAATAATTCCGTTAAATTTCGGTTACACGATAAATCACACAAATGTAATGGTTGCCGATTCAACTAATTGTCGAGGATTTACAATTACAAAACATTTAAAATGGAACTGTCTAATACTAAATGTTGTGGGGAAGAACAGCCAAAGACTGATTTTTACTGGCAGAAAGTTTAGAAGGTGCAACAAACCTTGTTAAGTGACTTCCTACAGTAGTGTACTTGCCCGTCCTCTTCTGGAATATTACTGACCACTATGGGATCCTTACCAGATGGGATATCCAAAAACCTCAAAGAAGGACAGCTCGCTTTTTATTATGGCAGAGAGTGTCTCCTACGTGTTACGTGTGTTGCGGGGCAATCATCAAAACAAAGGCGGTTTTCTTGCATCTAAATCTTTTTCAAGAAAACTTGATAATCAACTTTCCCCTCCGAATGACAAAGTGAGTTAAATGGTTCAAATGGCTGTAAGGACTATAGGACTTAACATCTGAGGTCATCGGCCCCATAGACTTATAACTACTTAAATCTAACTAACGTAAGGACATCACACACATCCATGCCCGAGGCAGGATTCGAACCTGCGACCGTAGCAGCAGCGCGGTTCCGGACTGCAGCGCCTAGAACCGCTCGGTCAGAACGGTCGGCAAAGTGAGCTCATTTCAGCTTATTAATGGTTGCCCATATTCCCATTTCCCTCCCCCCGTGAACCAGGGACCTTGCCGTTGGTGGGGCGGCTTGCGTGCCTCAGCGATACAGATAGCCGTACAGTAGGTGCAACCACAACGGAGGGGTATCTGTTGACAGGCCAGACAAACGTGTGGTTCCTGAATAGCGGCAGCAGCCTTTTCAATAGTTGCAGGGGCAACAGTCTGGATGATTGACCGATCTCGCCTTGTAACAATAACCAAAACGGCCTTGCTGTGCTGGTACTGCGAACGGCTGAAAGCAAGGGGAAACTACAGCCGTAATTTTTCCCGAGGGCATGCAGCTTTACTGTACGGTTAAATGATGATGGCGTCCTCTTGGGTAAAATATTCCGGAGGTACAATAGTCCCCCATTCGGATCTCTGGGCGGGGACTACTCAGGAGGACGTCGTTATCAGGAGAAAGAAAACTGGCGTTCTACGGATCGTAGCGTGGAATGTCAGATCCCTTAATCGGGCAGGTAGGTTAGAAAATTTAAAAAGGGAAATGGATAGGTTAAAGTTGGATATAGTGGGAATTAGTGAAGTTTGGTGGCAGGGGGAACAAGACTTTTGGTCAGGCGAATACAGGATTATAAATACAAAATCAAATAGAGGTAATGAAGGAGTAGGTTTAATAATGAATAAATAAATAGGAGTGCGGGTAAGCTACTACAAACAGCATAGTGAGCGCATTATTGTGGCGAAGATAGACACGAAGCCCACGCCTACTACAGTAGTACAAGTTTATATGCCAACTAGCTCTGCAGATGAAGAAGAAATTGAAGAAATGTATGATGAAATCAAAGAAATTATTCAGATAGTGAAGGGAGATGAAACTTTAATAGTCATGGGTGACTGGAATTCGGTAGTAGGAAAAGGGAGAGAAGGAAACATAGTAGGTGAATATGGACTGGGGCTAAGAAATGAAAGAGGAAGCCGCCTGGTAGAATTTTGCACAGAACACAACTTCATCATAGCTAACACATGGTTCAAGAATCATGAAAGAAGGCTGTGTACATGGAAGAATCCTGGAGATACTGACAGGTTTCAGATAGATTATATAATGGTAAGACAGATTTAGAAACCAGGTTTTAAATTGTAGGACATTTCCAGGGGAAGATGTGGACTCTGACCACAATCTATTGGTTATGAACTGTAGACTAAAACTGAAGAAACTGCAAAAAGGTAGGAATTTAAGGAGATGGGACTTGGATAAACTGAAAGAACCAGAGGTTGTACAGAGTTTCAGGGAGAGCATAAGGGAACAATTGGCAAGAATGGGGGAAAGAAATACAGTAGAAGAAGAATGGGTATCTTTGAGGGATGAAGTAGTGAAGGCAGCAGAGGTTCAAGTAGGTAAAAAGACGATGGCTAGTAGAAATTCTTGGGTAACAGAAGAAATATTGAATTTAATTGACGAAAGGAGAAAATATAAAAATGCAGTAAATGAAGCAGGCAAAAAGGAATACAAACGTCTCAAAAATGAGATCGACAGCAAGTGCAAAATGGCTAAGCAGGGATGGCTAGAGGACTAATGTAAGGATATAGAGGCTTATCTCACTAGGGGTAAGATAGATACAGCCTACAGGAAAATTAAAGAGACCTTTGGAGAAAAGAGAACCACTTGTATGAATATCAAGAGCTCAGAAGGAAACCCAGTTCTAAGCAAAGAAGGGAAAGCAGAAAGGTTGAAGGAGTATACAGAGAGTCTATACAAGGGCGATGTACTTAAGGACAATATCATGGAAATAGGAGAGGTTGAAGATGAAATGGGAGATATGATACTGCGTGAAGAGTTTGACAGAGCACTGGAAGATCTGAGTCGAAACAAGGCCCCGGAAGTAGACAACATTCCATGAGAACTACTGACAGCCTTGGGAGAGCCAGTCCTGACAAAATTCTACCATCTGGTGAGGAAGATGTATGAGACAGGCGAAATACCCTCAGACTTCAAGAAGAATATAATAATTCAAATCCCAAAGAAAGCAGGTGTTGACAGATGTGAAAATTACCGAACTATCAGTTTAATAAGGCACAGCTGCAAAATACTAACGCGAATTCTTTACAGACGACTGGAAAAACTAGTAAAACCCGACCTCTGGGAAGATCAGTTTGGATTCCGTAGGAATATTGGAACACATGAGGCAATACTGACCCTATGACTTATCTTAGAAGATAGATTAAGGAAAGGCAAACCTACGATTCTAGTATTTGTAAACTTAGAGAAAGCTTTTGACAATGTTGACTGGAATACTCTCTTTCAAATTGTGAAGGTGGCAGGGGTAAAATACAGGGAGCGAAAGGCTATTTACAATTTGTCAGAAACCAGGTGGCAGTTATAAGAGTCGAGGGACATGAAAGGGAAGCAGTGGTTGGGAAGGGAGTGAGACAGGGTTGTCGCCTGTCCCCGATGTTATTCAATCTGTATATTGAGCAAGCAGTAACGGAAACAAAAGAAAAATTTGGAGTAGGTATTAAAATCCATGGAGAAGAAATAAATACTTTGAGGTTTGCCGATGACATTGTAATTCTGTCAGAGACAGCAAAGGACTTGGAAGAGCAGCTGAACGGAATGGACAGTGTTTTGAAGGGAGGATATAAGATGAACATCAACAAAAGCAAAACAAGGATAATGGAATGTCGTCGAATTAAGTCGGGTGATGCTGAGAGAATTACATTAGGAAATGAAACACTTAAAGTAGTAAAGGAGTTTTGCTATTTGGGGAGCAAAATAAGTGATGATGTCGAAGTAGAGAGGATATAAAATGTAGACTGGCAATGGCAAGGAAAGCGTTTCTGAAGAAGAGAAATTTGTTAACATCGAGTATAGATTTAAGTGTCAGGAAGTCGTTTCTGAAAGTATTTGTATGGAGCGTAGCCATGTACGGATGTGAAACATGGGCGATAACTAGTTTGGACAATAAGTGAATAGAAGGTTTCGAAATGTGGTGCTACAGAAGAATGCTGAAGGTTAGATGGGTAGAACACATAAGTAATGAGGAGGTACTGAATAGGATTGGGGAGAAGAGGAGTTTGTGGCACAACTTGACTAGAAGAAGGGATCGGTTGGTAGGACATGTCCTGAGGCATCAAGGGACCACGAATTTAGCATTGGAGGGCAGTGTGGAGGGTAAAAATCGTAGAGGGAGACCAAGAGATGAATACACTAAGCAGATTCAGAAGGATGTAGGTTGCAGTAGGTAGTGGGAGACGAAGAAGCTTGCACAGGATAGAGTAGCATGGAGAGCTACATCAAACCAGTCTCAGGACTAAAGACCACATCAACAACAACATTCCCATTTCAATTGTGGAGTTGAGTTTCATTTCTCTATATTCGGGTAACTTTGGGCAATGAAAGGTTCTTCATTCTGCTCGCCCTTGTCGGTTTTCCTAAAACGCATTTTACCCGAAAAAGGTAAGACTCACTGTTTTCGAAGAAAACCGGGCAGAAATATTTGTTTCCTCCGTCATATATCACTCATCGTTGTGCCAAATGTGAGGAACTGTAGTCTATACTGGGTGTTTGTAAGAGGATGCAGATTTTTTGAGGTGACGGAGAAGAACAAATTTACAATTGCAATAGATAACCGTAGTTCTGAAGAGACTTAAGCAGAAATTATAACCAAAAATGGTGAAGTTGCAACTGCACTGTTTGTCTGCTCACAACGATAAAATTCCAAGCGGCGCATTTTTATAATAACTTTGTTTACCTGCACAACTCGCAGCGTCTGTTCAAAATTGCGTTCGATGGTGTTATTCGATCAACGTTACAGACAGCGAGGATTCTTGGCAGGCGTTTGGAAAACAAGTCGTTTGACATAATCTCGCAAGAAGAGATCGATGAGGTCAGATCAGGTGCACGAGTTTCCCATGACGCAGGATCCCTTATAAGGTATACCTTAAGTTACCTACAATGGTAGAAACTCCGTACAGTACTGAGAAATTTATTGCATCGTGCAAACAACGATTCCTGGGCTCTGGTTTTCCTCTAGCAGAGTTATCCCACAATACGTTTGACTCATTCGTTTTCGGACGACAGCCCGTTACCTCAGATTGATACTTGTTTCTCATCCCCTAACGTGCATCGAGTCGACAAAAGGCGTCTTGCCTTCTCCGTTTCAGCTGGTGTAATTCATATCCAAACCTTCAGATGTCAGACACTCAGATCGGTGCCAAACGTTGTATGTCGACAGAACATCAACCAAAACTCTGATTTAGGTATTGCTATGTACTATCGTCCAGTAGAAAATGCTTAAATGACAGTTAAAAGTAACGCCACAACCACGGAGCACAGAAAAAGAGTATCTGTGTTAACGTGCCACAGCAATGCATCTGCGACGTGGTTACCGTCGTCGCTGGCGGAGCAGTGTACCAGTGTATCGCAGTTTGAAGGCGATTGATATTGACTTGGCTGGGCAGTTTAATAAACAGTAATTGATTGGAGGTCCAAATGTTTTTCGTGGACTCCATCAGAACTTTACCTGTGATGTACAAGCAGTGTTTGGAGGTAGTACCTGGTTGACACTTGCTGTTGTGTGGGGCAATCAAGCAGATTATGGTGGCCTTGAAGCATTTCCAGATGCTAACATTTTGGCTTGGAAGACATGGAGTATAGCTGAGACAACAGGAGTGTTGGGTAAACAGCCTTATGGTACTCTTGTTCCAAGCATGCCATTTGTTTTGACTACGAGAAGGAAGAAGAAGTTAAATGCTGATGAGTACCTCTTTTTATGAGCGAAAGTCGGCAATGGCAATTGTAAAATAAAGATCAACGGTGATTGTATGATTTATTATTGACAATAAAGTGTGTTCTGTCCTTTCCTTATCTCTTTTCCTTGTCTTCCTCCCTTTTTTTATTAAAAAAAATCTATTCACTTTTTGTTTTGGTGGCCGTGCCGCTCTTGGTTGCACGCTAGGCGGGTGACCTTGAACGGGACTTAGCCGCTGGACCAGGCTGCCGGGCAACACGGGTACTTGAGTACCACTCCGCCGCTGTTCGATCGTGTGTATCGGAGAGCACCGAATTACGTAGGGATCCAAAGGGAACGGTGATGGACCTTAGGTACAGAAGAGGCTGGAACAGCACATTACGTCCACATGCTAACACCTTTTTATTGGTCTTTTTCACTGACGCGCATGTACATTACCATGAGGGGTGAGGTACACGTACACACGTGGTTTCCGTTTTCAATTACGGAGTGGAATAGGCTGTGTCCCGACATGTCAGGCCAATAGATGTTCAATGTGGTGGCCATCATTTGCTGCATACAATTGCAATCTCTGGCGTAATGAATGTCGTAGACGCCGCAGTACATCTGGTGTAATGTCGCCGCAGGCTGCCACAATACGTTGTTTCATATCCTCTGGGGTTGTAGGCACATCACGCTACACATTCTCCTTTTTAGGTACCCCACAGAACGAAGTCCAGAGGTGTAAGATCAGGAGAACGGGCTGGCCAATTTATACGTCCTCCACGTCCTATGAAACGCCCTTCGAACGTGTACCTCACCCCTCATGGTAATGTACATGTGCGTCAGTGAAAAAGACCAATAAAAAGGTGTTAGTATGTGGACGTAATGTGCTGTTCCAGTCTCTTCTGTACCTAAGGTCCATCACCGTTCCCTCTGGATCCCTACGTAATTCGGTGCTCTCCGATACACACGATCGAACAGCGGAGGAATGGTACTCAAGCGTCGACTTTAGGTTACAATATCTCCGGATGTAATTAACATTTTACAATGCAACAAACGGCACTGATTACGTATTTGTTTATATGTTCAGATGCGCTAACAAAACTAACGGGGTTCCATTTAAAAAAACGTAGGTTTGTGTTAAAAAATATACTTCCGTGCATTTTTTAATGGTTTGTATTAACCAATTACACTAGCCCCTCTCCTCAAGTTCGGTCTGTGGAATTGATTCGTCAGTATTTGATGTGGCTTACGAAATATATCCAGCGGAAATGTTAGGTGACTCACCCTGTATATATATATATATATATATATATATATATATATATATATATATATATATATATATAATTTAAATCATATCATGAGTCGCTAAGCACATTATGCTCACTGTACACGATATACACACTCCCTTCGGGCAGAAGCCCCTGTCTCCCCATTCCGTTCCCTGTGCGTTGCAATCCGTCTGTCTGAAAAATAAATCGGTATAACACCATAATAAGAGAGATGCTGAGATCAGGAAGACGGCAGAACGGTAGAATTTTCCACCACAGATATTGTGTTTCCAGAACTATACCTTAGCTTCATTTTTAAACATGCTCCTTTTAGTAAGCTCTTTCATTTCCTTGGCCAGTTTATTACACAATTTGATTCACTATTAGAAAATACAGTTCCGAAATTTTTGCTTATTTTTCTCGGTAGTTTTAATTAATTCTTGCTCTTGTTCTATAATTATGAATAGAGCAGTTGATGTAAAAATTTCCAATGTTTTTCGTCATATGCATAAGTAGTAGCACGTTCTTACACTACTTTACGTAGTTTTTTTAATTAAACCGATGTACTCCACTTGATGTCCTATTATTTGCATTTGACTCCACTAAATACACTTTTAGTGCAATGTTTCCCACAAGTTAACTCAGCACAACGCCGGAAAGATTTCCTCGACAAAGACAGTGCTGCATCCATGTATGATCTTTTATGCATATACGAGACATTGTTCTGTCTCTAATGACGTCTATGTAGCATGGACGTAAAACAGTAAACTTTTTTTGCTGTTATTAATGGCGTACAAAACATTGCCATAAAACAACGTCTGGCATGTCGTCCTGGTGCAAGTCTTTCAATCAGGTGGCGCCTGCCCCACTTGCGCACCCTTGAAACACTTCTATAAAATGCAAGTAAACTATGTTGTCGTTGGAGAAATCTTCGACGAAAATAATGTCAGAAGGTTTCTCGAAGTAAATATTGAGCTGACACTCATTTAGGACATCATCCAGCCCTGTGATAGCGGAGTAATGTGCTGCAGTATTTTGTAACGAGACCATCCGTTAATAACATTTTTCGCAACTCACGCAGACATATCGCTGGATGCTTTGTGCGTCGTCCAAAAGTCGGCAGAGCCTGCTGGTAGCTACAGATAATTTATTACACGATAGAAAGTGTCATAATTCAGTTCATTAGTGAATATTTCCTCGAATTACAATCTTCAAGAGACGTACTTGGTTCCTGGAAAACAGGGCGTCAGATAGGGCTGGTACTTGTGTCAGCAATGAGCAGAAGTTCCTGGAAGCAACGCGATATGATGATTTCCTGGGGTGTTTCTAACTTGCAAAAATTATCACGTGTCCGACCGGGACACGTCGCAAGCTCTCGGCGATGTTTCGCTCGAAATATTGTGGAGAATTTACGACATGACCCGTGCAGACCCCGAAATTCCTGGACCTTCCTGCAGCTGCCATGTTTGTTGTCTGGTTTATCGCCTTCTTGGGTGAAGCCTCGTTCTCTCTTGGCTGGTTGGCGATAAGCCCTTCACAGAAGCCGAGAGCAGAACAGTGCAACTGCTGCTGTTCCGGTCTGCTTCATTCGCAGCTCGCTGAAGTTGCGTTTTCTTTTCTGTGACTTTATCTCCTAAACAGTTAACAGCTGTTTGTGAATAGTACGAGCTATCTGTTTCACTCAAAAAGATGTAATGTTGACGGGAAAAAGCAATCCTGCCACTCTGATAGGCTACGCTACTGATGATGTCTCCGTGTGCATAGTAGATCATGGAGTGTAGTTATCAGAGGGGGTGTTCGTATAGGATAAAAAAATGCTTAACTTTCGCAACACTAACTCCAGCATCAAATAAAAAATTAGATCAACTAGTGCAATCACGAAACAACTAATACAGAAAAAGAGATACGGAATGACTCAAGTGGACAAAGTAGTCCCAAATAACTGGAAATAACACGGTTGCCAATCCAAAAAGGTAACAGTATTAATAGAACTATTTGTCGTTGAAAATGGACTTTAAGTAAGTTAAATGAACAACATCGAGTGCAAAATCAGTTTGCGACACCTGCGCAGTGGACAATGTTTCGCGTAATGACTAAAAAATAGCCTCTCGGCTCCTTAAGATCTTTAAATCCAATAAAAAACTAAATAATATTACTCAGTAAAACTACGGAAGATGTACTTCGATATTAACAATGATAGTGCATTCGCTCACAGTAATACTTACTTGCATTAAAAGCCTGACTACTATCGCTACTGAAGACTACGCAGATTACCCCTCTGTATACATAAAAAAAGGGTTAGAGGGCCTCAGGGAACCACAGAAAGGGCGTCCGTCTAAAAGGGGGCAGGTGAAACACAGTAAGGTAGTTGTAGAAACGATTGGTATTGTAGTTGTAAATTGTCATAGCTGTGTTGGGAAAGAACCAGAGCTAAAAGCCCTAATAGAAAGCTCTGAAGCTCAAATAGTTGTAGGTACAGAGAGCTGGCTAAAACCGGAAATAAGCTCAGCAGAAATTTTTTCTAACGACCTAACAGTGTTCAGAAAGGATAGATTAAATACAGTTGGTGGTGGAGTATTTATTGCTGTCAGAGGTAGTTTGCCTTGTAGTGAAATTGAAGTAAATATTTCCTGCGAAATAGTATGGGTAGAGGTTATACTTGACAATCGGACTAAACTGTTTACTGGGTCCTTTCACCGACTCCCTCGACTCAGAAGATGTAGTTTCTGAACAGTTCAAAGAAAATTTGGGTCTCATTTCAAATAGGTACCCCACTCATACAATTATACTCGGTGGTGACTTTAATCTACCCTCGATATGCTGGAAAAATTATAAGTTTAAAGCCGGCGGCAGGCATAAATCGTCATCCGAAATTCTACTGAATGCTTTCTCAGAAACTTATTTTGAACAATTAGTTCATGAGCCCACTCGAAGCGTAAATGGTTGCGAAAGCATGCTTGACCTCTTAGCAACAAATAATCAGGGACAAATAGTGAGTATCGTGATGAATACAGGGATTAGCGACCACAAGGCAGTAGCTGCCAGGCTGAATACTGTAGCTCCTATAACCATAAAAAAGAAACGCTAAGTATATCTATTTAAAAAATCTGATAAAAATGCTTTTAACGCCTTTTTAAGAGACAGTCTGGACTCCTTGTGATCTGATCATGTAAGCGTAGAAAAGTTGTGGAATGATTTCAAAGAGATAGTACCGACAGCAATTGAGATATATATACCACATAAATTAATAAGTGATGGTACTGATTCCCCATGGTACACAAAACGGGTCAGATCGCAGTTGCAGAAGCAGCGAAAAAAAAAGCCAAATTTAAAAGAACGCAAAATCCCCAAGATTGGTACAGTTTTGCAGAAGTTGGAAATATAGTGAGTACTTCAGTGCGATATGCTTTCAATAATTTCCACAACGAAACTCTGTCTCGAAATCTGGCAGAAAACCACACCAGTGGCAAGACGCAATCAGTACCTTCTCTGCACGATAACAACGGTGAAGTCACTGGTGACAGTGCCACTAAAGCAGAGTTATTAAACACGGTTTTCCGAAACTCCTTCACCAAAGAAAACAAAGTAAATAATCCTGAATTCCAAACAAGAACAACTGCTAGGATGAGAAACATAGAAATAGATGTCGCAAGGCAGCTTAAATCACTTAATAAAAGCAAGGCTTCCAGTCCAGATGGTAGTCAGGTTCCTTTCAGAGTATGCTGATACAATAGCTCTATATTGAGCAATTACATACAACCGCTCCCTCACAGAAAGGTCCGTACCTAAAGACTGGAAAATTGCTCAAGCCACACCAATACTCAAAATGGGAAGTAGGAGTAATCCGTTGAATTACAGGCCCATACCACTAACGTCGATTTGTAGTAGGATTTTGGAACATATACTGTATTCGAACATTATGAAGTACCTCGAAGTAAACGATTTATTGACACGTAGTCAGCACGGATTCAGAAAATAAAGTGCTATCTACAGGGAATGTCAAATTGATACTATATTTTTAGATTTCCAGAAGGCTTTTGACACCGTGCCTATGGAATATCGCCTCAGTTGTGCGACTGGATTCGTGATTTCCTGTCAGAAACTTCACAGTTCGTAGTTATAGACGGAAAGTCATCGAGTAAAACAGAAATAATATCCGGCGTTCCCCAAGAAAGTGTTTTAGGCCCTCTATTGTTCCTGATCTATATTAACGACATAGAAGACAATTTCAGTACCCGTCTTAGATTGTTTGCAGATGATGCTGTCATTTACCGTCTCGTAAAGTAATCAGATGTCCAAAAAGAATTGCAAAACGATTTACATATCTGTATGGTGCGAAAAGCGCCAATTGACCCTGAATAAACAAAATTGTGAAGTTATTTACATGAGTACTAAAACAAATCCGCTAAATTTCAAATAAGCGATAACTTACACAAATCTGAAGTCTGTAGATTCAACTAAATACTTAGGGATTACAATTACAAATACCCTAAATTGGAACTATTACATAGATAATGTTGTGGGTATAGCCAACCAAAGACTACGATTTATTGGCAGAACACTTAGAAGGTGCAACAGGTCTACTAAAGAGACTGCTTACACCACGCTTGTCCGCCCTATTCTGAAGTATTGCTGTGCGGTGTGGGATCCGCATCAGATGGGACTGACGGATGCCATCGAAAAAGTACAAAGAAGGGCAGCTAGTTTTGTATTATCGCGAAGTAGGGGAGATAGCGCCACAGACATGATACACGAATTGGAGTGGATCGTTATAACTAATGCGTTTTTCGTTGCCACGGGATCTTCTCATGAAATTTCAATCACCAGTTTTCTCCTCCGATTACGAGAATATTCCGTTGACACGCAACTACATAGGGAGAAATGATCACCACGATAAAATAAGAGAAATCAACGCTCGCTCAGAAAAATTTAAGTGCTCGTTTTTCCCGCGCGCCGTTCGAGAGTCGAACGGTAGAGAGACAGCTTGAAGGTGGTTCATTGAACCCTCTGGCAGGCACTTTATTGTGAATAGCAGAGTAACCACGTAGATGTAGATGTAGATGCAGACGTAGAAAAAACGCTGAAACTTTTCAGAGCGACAGTGTGATACGAGTACAGCGAAGGAATACAACAGTCCTAGCAGATAAAGTAGAGCTGGAAGTTCGAGCCAAATATCAAAAGAATTAATCAATTTTAACCAGTCTTCATAATTTAATTTAGATTCACAGTACCATATGAAACACTCATAGTTCTTTCACTGAACTCATTTACTTTAGAAAAAATTAAATTAGTCAAGTATTCTGATTCTCAGACCATAAGTCTAATACAAAACGTGTTTACGCAAATTATCTGGACAAACTTAATAGCCTTTGATCTTTGCATTATTTATCTGCTATTAACAAGATCAGTAGTTAAATAGTACTAGGGACTCAAAAGGAAAAAGTAGTTGCGACTCTAATCAAGAGAAATATAACATGAATTGATGTCAAGAACAGAATGTAGATAGCATTGCTTTAAACAGATTTTTTTCCAATCATAGTTGAAATCAAGCGCTTTAGATTTATTTTAGAAGCTACAGTGCCATCGATGCTAGGCCTTACATTTTGTATGTGAGAGAAACACAGCTGTAGAACAGACTGAAGTCAACAACATGGAGTGCGGTAGTTGACTGCACTGTTGGCCTTATACGTCTTTCAAAGAGATCTGGAAGACAACCAACTCTCTGGGAGTTGATATACTGCTACAAATAACCGCAGATATAGATCAGTACTATGAAAGATTAAATATCATAACTGGTTGACAATAGATATTGTTCATGGAATAAAAAAATTTAAAAATGATAATTACAGTTACATATAAAATTATTTAAATTACAAAGTATGTTTCACAAAACTGAACAAAAATTTCTCGCAGTATTTATACAACCCACAAAAAATTTCTTGATACAACGGGATATTTGTTGTCCACTGATGTCAGTCTGAGGGCATGCCCTATGATAACCTTCTTAATTGGTTGTAGAACTGTCGTAGTAGAAGATCTGAAGAGAGTTTGTAAATTAATCCAAAACTGGTAATCTACTAGTGACGTATAAGAATAATTCAAGTATTTACTTTGGAACACGCAGTGTAACGGCAGCATTGGGGTTAGTACATTACCAGTGCGTTAAACAATGAAATCACTTGTCCTCTTGGTGGTATCGCCTTTCTGGTTTATGTAGTATCAAAGATTTCCGGGGAAGTTCTTGGCTAGTGAATCAGCACAGCCAACAGAACTTAATTTGCGTTATAGCCTCGTGTGCCAGAAGACTACACACACACACACACACACACACACACACACACACATATATATATATATATATATATATATATATATATATATATATAATTTCATATCCGCATGTTTTTCTTCTTTGCTTCCCAAAAACTCTTCATACTCTCAGAATGCTCCTTCTTCCGTTCTCCTGGCGCGATGTGCTTTCCTCTAACTTCAGACTTGTGATTTTATTCCAGCACTCAGTGCGGTCTCCGAAATTTTTTATGTTGATCTGCTGCAGATCCCTCTGGACTTCTTCCACCCATTCTGTGCCGCATTTACTCTTTGTTGTAATACTGAAAAGTTTCCTTGCTGTTCTTGAGTCTTCCATTCTGTAGATATGTCTATAAAATTTGGCTCGGCATTTCCTGATATCGTCTGTTACTGTGTTGGTCTTTATATAGAGCTCGTTTTGTGGTCTATTCATCCAAATGCCGTTTTTGTTGATTGACCCGTAAATCTTCCTGAGAATTTTCCTTTCCTGCTTTTCTATTTCCCTAAGTTTTGAATGACCACCAATCACCATCGTTTCAGCTGCGTAGATGGCTTCTGGAAGAATCAATGTTCTATAGTGTCTTAATTTTGCATCTGTCGAAATGCACTTCTTGTTGTAATGCGTCCATGTTAGCTTGTAGGCCTTCTGGGGCTTGGTGATTCTTTGTTCATTGGCGATTCGGTTTAATCCTGAGGACTGTATAGTTTCTCCAAGGTATTTAAAACGGCAGACTTGTGCAATTTTACCACGTTTTGTGGTTAAAGGCGATTTATTTTCTGGCTGTCTTTCCATATATTTGGTTTTCTCATAAGATATGTGTAGTCCGTTTTTCCACTGCGTGAATCGCTTCTGTTCTGTTATTGGCGATAATTGCAATATCGTCAGCGAAAGCAAGGCACTTGACTTTAATTCGGTTCTCTTTTTTGATACCAATTTAGATGCCCATTACATGCGATTCCCATTCCCTGATGACCTTTTCTAGAACAATATTGAAAACCATTGGGGATAGTCCGTCTCCCTGCCGGACTCCCGTTTTGATTTCGAAGTGTTCTGATATTTCGCCCATTTCACTTTGGATGTTGTTCCTGCAAGTGTCTGTTCTGTGATTTTTCGTGTCTTATGGTCGATCCCAAATTCTTCCATGATTTTAAACGGGGTTTCACGGTCCACTGAATCGTATGCTTGCCTGAAGTCGATGAATGTAATTACTGTGTTTCTGGATTTCCTCATTTGTAATATCGTCTTTAATGGCCAGATCTGTTCCGCACACGATCGTCCTTTTCTGAATCCGGCATGGTATTCACCAATTAGTGGATCTGCTTGGGATTCTGTCCTGTTTAAAAGTCTTTTGGAAAGGCTTTTGTAAGCGACTGGGAGCAGGTAAATTCTTCTGTAATTGTTGGTGTCTGTCTTGTCGTCCTTTTTGTGCAGCAGGTGAAATAGGGTACATTTCCATTCCTCTGGTATTTGCTCCGTCATCAATATGTCTGATATTATATGTTGTAGTTTTTAATAAGTATAGGATCATTTAGTTTCCAGAATTCAGTAATGATTCCATCTTCTCCTGGTGCTTTGTTATTTTTCAACTGTTTGACTATCTCGATAATTTCTTCGTGATACGGGCATGTGAGTCTGATTGTGTAAATACAGGAGAAGAGAAGACAAGTTTTTCTTGGGGTGGTTCGCAGTTGAGGAGGGGACTGAAATATTGGGCTAAGATTTTGCAGTTATTTTTCGTGTTAGTTTCCAAAGAGTCATCGGCTTTTTGAAGCACAAGCTAGGCACTTGGTATCTCTGAAAGTTTTCTGTGAAAGTCTTATAGAAATTTCTTGTATTATTTTTGACGAAAGCTTGATGGATTTCGCAGAGTCTGTTGTTGTCATATCCCCGTTTTTCTTTTCTAATTATTTTCTGAGGTCTGTTTTTGGGTTTTAAGAAAGTTCTCCAGTTTTCTTCAATATTGTAACAGCTAAATTTTTTCCACGCAGTTATTGGGTTCTCGACTGCCTGATCGCAGGTTGCGCCACCAGCGATGTTTCCTGGTGCGAGGGGGTTGTCCTAATTTGATGGCTTCCTCAATTTTCTCTGTTCGTTTCTTCCAGTCTGTTGATTTTTCCTGATTGATTTTCACGATGATTTTTTCTTTGTTGAGTTTCAGATATTCCGGATCTGGTCTGGGTGGCCTTTTTAGCATTCTGTTGGGTTGTAATTCTGTTTCTATTTCGAGAAGATGATCTGATTCAAAGACACCTTTACGGGTTCTAACCTTTAGAATTTCTTTTACGTTTTCCTTGGAAATTGCGACATGGTCAGTTTGGTATTCACCCTATCTAAGAGTGGGTGATCTGCATGTGGTTAATTTATGAGCAGGTTTTTGAAACTGGGTACTCATGACTTTTGTCCGAAGTTTCTGCAGAAGTCGATTAGTTTTTCGCCATTCTTGTTGGTACGTATGGAGGCCAATGGTGTCTCTGAATTTTTTTTCCTTGCCTAACTTTGCGTTAAAATTGCCTAATAAGATTTTGACATGGTGCCTTGCTATTTTATTTGTTGTTTCTTCTTGTGTTTCCCAGAAATTGTCCACTGTTCCATGATCGATTTTATTGTGTGGGGGCGTGCACTTTGATAAAAGTGTAGGCTTTATTAGCTGATGTTACTGAAAGCCTGGAGCTCGTTCACTGGGAGACGTGAATTCAATAACTGAGTCAAGTATGGAAGTGTGTACGGCGAATCCAGTTCCGAAAAGTGATATAGGCTGTCTGTCAGATGTTTTAGTTTGATGGGTAGTGTGTTAAAAAGTTGTATAGATAGCTGTATACTTCACCCCTAAACGAGGAGTTACCCCAGATTGTATCCCATAAGACATCAGTGAACGAGAATATGCTAAATACACTCCTGGAAATGGAAAAAAGAACACATTGACACCGGTGTGTCAGACCCACCATACTTGCTCCGGACACTGCGAGAGGGCTGTACAAGCAATGATCACACGCACGGCACAGCGGACACACCAGGAACCGTGGTGTTGGCCGTCGAATGGCGCTAGCTGCGCAGCATTTGTGCACCGCCGCCGTCAGTGTCAGCCAGTTTGCCGTGGCATACGAAGCTCCATCGCAGTCTTTAACACTGGTAGCATGCCGCGACAGCGTGGACGTGAACCGTATGTGCAGTTGACGGACTTTGAGCGAGGGCGTATAGTGGGCATGCGGGAGGCCGGGTGGACGTACCGCCGAATTGCTCAACACGTGGGGCGTGAGGTCTCCACAGTACATCGATGTTGTCGCCAGTGGTCGGCGGAAGGTGCACGTGCCCGTCGACCTGGGACCGGACCGCAGCGACGCACGGATGCACGCCAAGACCGTAGGATCCTACGCAGTGCCGTAGGGGACCGCACCGCCACTTCCCAGCAAATTAGGGACACTGTTGCTCCTGGGGTATCGGCGAGGACCATTCGCAACCGTCTCCATGAAGCTGGGCTACGGTCCCGCACACCGTTAGGCCGTCTTCCGCTCACGCCCCAACATCGTGCAGCCCGCCTCCAGTGGTGTCGCGACAGGCGTGAATGGAGGGACGAATGGAGACGTGTCGTCTTCAGCGATGAGAGTCGCTTCTGCCTTGGTACCAATGATGGTCGTATGCGTGTTTGGCGCCGTGCAGATGAGCGCCACAATCAGGACTGCATACGACCGAGGCACACAGGGCCAACACCCGGCATCATGGTGTGGGGAGCGATCTCCTACACTGGCCGTACACCACTGGTGATCGTCGAGGGGACACTGAATAGTGCACGGTACATCCAAACCGTCATCGAACCCATCGTTCTACCATTCCTAGACCGGCAAGGAAACTTGCTGTTCCAACAGGACAATGCACGTCCGCATGTATCCCGTGCCACCCAACGTGCTCTAGAAGGTGTAAGTCAACTACCCTGGCCAGCAAGATCTCCGGATCTGTCCCCCATTGAGCATGTTTGGGACTGGATGAAGCGTCGTCTCACGCGGTCTGTACGTCCAGCACGAACGCTGGTCCAACTGAGGCGCCAGGTGGAAATGGCATGGCAAGCCGTTCCACAGGACTACATCCAGCATCTCTACGATCGTCTCCATGGGAGAATAGCAGCCTGCATTGCTGCGAAAGGTGGATATACACTGTACTAGTGCCGACATTGTGCATGCTCTGTTGCCTGTGTCTATGTGCCTGTGGTTCTGTCAGTGTGATCATGTGATGTATCTGACCCCAGGAATGTGTCAATAAAGTTTCCCCTTCCTGGGACAATGAATTCACGGTGTTCTTATTTCAATTTCCAGGAGTGTACTTACTGAACCCTAAATCCCCAGAGATGGCAGTTATTCTTATAGCAAAAGTAGCTGCACATAAACGTATTAACAGATCCACTACATAGTTTTTTCAGTTTAAGTTTTCATGAATACGCACACACAAGAACTTACAATTTTCTACCCTTTTTATTACATCTTACTGGTATACGAGTTTGATAGGAAGTGAGTTATTTTTGACAGTACAATACTGAACGAACTGTGTTTTTTGAATGTTTAAAGCTAGCCACGTTGTGCAAAAACATTGAGTAACTTTCGCAAGAATATCATTCACGATTTTCTCTGTTGAAACTTATTTGTTCGGCTTCCCAGCGATACTTGTCTCATCTGCAAACAGGGCTAATTCTGCCTCTTGATTCAATTAAATTGGCGGATCCTTAACATGAAGCAAGAATAATAGCGGACCAGTGATCGAACCCTGAGGGGCTCCCATTGTAATTTCTCCCCATACAGATGATGTGGCATCCCTCTTTGTATCACTCGAACAGCCTAGAGTGACTTTCTGCGTTCTGTTTCTTAAATAAGAACTGACTTCGATAAATCATAGAAGATTCATATTGGAGACATTTAATCATTTAAAGATTTTATAGTGTGCTCACTGAATGTATAAATAAAGTTAGGTTACACGATAAGTCAATCAAAGCTAAGGAACGTAAATTTAACTAAATGTCCAGGCATTACAGTTATGAACAACTTAATTTGGAAAAGAACGCATAGGAAACGTTTAGGGGAAGGCGCACTAAAGACAGTTTTACTGGCAGAACACTTAGAAGGCGCAGCAGATCTACTAAAGCGACTGCCTACACTACGCTTGTCCGTCCTCTTTTGGAGAACTGCTACGCGATGCGGTAACCTTACTAGGTAGGATTAACGGAATACACCGAAAAAGTTCAAAGAAGAGCAGCACGTTTGGTTTTACAGCGAAATAGCGGACAGGACGTGATACAGTATTTGGGGTAGACATCACTAAAAAATCGACGTTTCTCGTTGCGGCGGGATCTCCTCACAAGCGTCTTCTAACCAAACTGCGGGCCTTGGGAGTATCGCCTCAGTTGTGCGGCTGGGTTTGTGATTTCCTGTCAGAAAGGTCACAGTTCGTAGTAATAGATGGAAAATCATCGAGTAAAACAGTAGTAATATCCGGCGTTCCCCAAGGAAGTGTTATAGGCCCTCTATTGTTCCTGATCTATATTAACGGTATAGGAGACAATCTGAGTAGTCGTCTTAGATTGTTTGCAGATGATGCTGTCATTTACCGTCTTGTAAAGTCATCAGATGATCAAAACGACTTGCAAAATGATTTAGATAAGGTATCTGTATGGTGCGAAAAGTGGTAGTTGACCCTGAATAAGGAAAAGTGTGAAGTTCTTCACGTGAGAACCAAAAGAAATCGGCTAAATTTCGATTACGCGATAAGTCACACAGATCTGAAAGCTGTAATTCAACTAAATACTTAGGCATTACAATTAAAAATAACCTAAATTGGAACGATCACATAGATAATATTGTGGGAAGAGCAAACCAAAGACTGCGATTCATTGGCAGAACACTTAGAAGGTGCAACTGGTCTACCAAAGAGACTGCTTACACCACGTTTGTCCGCCCTATTCTATAGTATTGCTTTGCGGTGTGGGATCCGCATCAGGTGGGGCTGACGGATGACATCGAAAAAGTACAAAGAAGGGCAGCTCGTTTTGTATTATCGCGAAGTAGGGGAGATAGTGCCACATACGTGATACCTGAATTGGAGTGGCAATCATGAAAACAAAGGCGTTTTTCGTTGCGACGGAATCTTCTCATGAAATTTCAATCACCAGTTTTCTCCTCCGATTGCGAAAACATTCTATTTGCACCCACCTACATAGGGAGAAATGATCATCACGATAAAAGAAGAGAAATCATGGCTCGCACAGAAAAATTGAAGTGCTCGTTTTTCCCGCGCACCGTTCGAGAGTGGAACGGTAGAGAGACAGCTTGAAGGCGGTTCACTGAACCCTCTGCCAGGCACTTTATTGTAAATAGCAGAGTAATCACGTAGATGTAGATTTTCAGACGATATTTCAGTCACCAACTTTATGCTGCGAATGCGAAAATATTTTGTTGACGCCGACTTAAATGGGAGGCACGATCATCAGAATAAAATAAGGGAAATAAGAGCTCGCACGGAGAGACATAGGTGTTCCTTTCTTCCGTGTGCTGTTCGAGAGTGGAATAATAGAGAATTATTGTAAAGGTGGTTCCATGAACCGTCTACCAGGCACTTAAATGTGATTTTCAGAGTATCCACATAGATGTAGATGTACACATCTTAACTCAGTAGAACGGCCCTTTTGAAATTCAAGCTGTGATTGGCTACGTATCCCATTACAACATCGGCGGTTGACAACCCTGATGTACATAACCTTCTCAAATATTTTACAAGATGACGTGAGGAGCTACACTGGGCGGTAGTTATTGATATCTGTGGAGTCATCATTTTTATGCAGAGGTCTAACAACGGCATATTTTAGTCTTTCTAGGAAATCATCCTTAGTTACTGATGCATTACAGGACTAACAATATAACATGTTACAGGACGACAAATTTTAGTGTCTTGTTGGAGATAATATCCAACCCTTATGAACTTTCACTGTTTTGAATCATGATGATCTTCAGTGTGAGATTAAATTTAATTCACTAAACGTCGCCTGTACTGTTTCTTCAGTTTGCTTTCTCTTCTGAACTTTTTGCATCAATTTTCTCATCAGTTTTAAAAAGTAATTACTTAGACTGTATGCTATGTATGAACTTTTTTAATATGCTCCCATTATTTTTAACAGAAATAATTGCATTTTCTGTTATTTCTTTCCATGTATCTCTTTTAACAATATTCTAAACTGATTTTATTTTGCTATTTGACCTTTCATTTTCAGACAAGAGCTGCATACTACTTTCACAACACATTAAGAAATATGCTGAATTTGGAGTTAGCGTTAGGTTCATTGTGAACTTCACCCCACTCAATATTTCTTAAGCTTTCTTCAAAATCTTCGGTAGTTTTGTTATCGATCAACCTCACTGATTGCTTAGACTGTTTCTGATATATGCAAGAAGCTAAGTTATATGATGTGACCAACTGTACATCGTAATCTGACAATCCTTTTAGTGCCAGATAGGTGTGTGTCTCTGTAACTTGCACTTGTTGACAGAATACATTTTCTATAAGGATAATACTATCTCGAACAACTCAGGTGGCGAAATTTGTCACTGATACCGAATTATAAGTGATTAAAAGAACCTCTATATCACTTTTCCATTTAGATACTTTCAATATATTTGCATTAATATCACCACAAATTAGTAATCTCTCTTTCTGTCTGATAGAGAGCACAATAATTCATCAAAAGTTTTCGTGAAGATTTCCCAACTACCCAGTGGAGACCAATATACTGTAACAATCACGAATATTTCCCGATAGCGGCTCACAAGTCCATGTATCTATATCCTGGTCTATGCTGAATTTACTTATTTTTTTCAGTTTTTTATTTGTGAATGTGGCAACTTCTTTATTATTAGGGTGCAGCGGAGCTATTACGCTCACGGGGCTAATCCCCCTGATATAAGGAATGTTGCAAGAGTGCTCTATGCGCTCACAGAGTCAAGGGCGTTTTACCTTCAGTGTGGGCCAGAATCTCTGTGTCGCCGCATGTGGTAAGGGCTTTGTCTGATACTTTATTGACAGGACAGAAGAACAAAGCCTACAGGTAAGTGAATAGTGATCGATTATTTTCGTACCTAAAGAACACAGCCTTACAAATTATGGAGTACCATGTAGTAACGTTGAATTTTAAACTTTTATTGTTACTTGTGCAGTATCAGAACACAGGTTATGCAGTGTCAGAATCAACAAATATTGCTGACCTTTTTCCACAAAAAGTCCGATTGGCGCCTCTTTCGAAATGCCTGCACATGGCGCTACTTCGCCCTGTACATGTGAGCCTGTTTCCTCTGTCAGATTATTAGTGTAATTGATGCTTTAATGTAGAATTCTAGAGGACTTGTTTTCTTGGTTTCTTTTCAGGTGGTCGGTACATACAAAAGGAAAAATCCAAGCGCTTCATGGTCTGAGGAAGAGAATTATGAACCAAGCAGTAACAAATGTTATTGGTGGGAGCTGATAAATTATTCAAAATTCGTTATTCGACACTTAAAGTTGGAGAAAACTATTTCAAAATGTGATTCAGCAACGGAAGAAGAGGTTCTTGTAGACCAACTGACCATCCAACCGCATTTAGCGCAGAACAAGTGGATGATCTAGGCTGAAAGACTTAGCTGAAAGAGGTTTCGGCTGCATTCCTCAACAAATTCGAAGAGCAGCATTTACTTAGGCGACGACGAATAACACCAGTCATTCCTGGGGAATGGTAAATATGATTGCACGTAAAGACTGGTTTACTGGGTTTATGAAGCATAGCGATTTATCACTCCGAAAACCACAAGTCTTGCCAAGAACTAGAGCTAAGGAAATGAGTAAGCAGGCCGTGACTGAATTTTTCGACTTGTATCGGAATTTATTTCAGCAGACTGGAGTTTATGGTATGGCTCATCTCATCTTCAATGTTGATGAGGCAGGTTTGCCCCTTAATAATTCCCCACGCAAAATAGTGGCAACAAAAGGTACCAGGCAAGTAGTGAACATAACAAACATGGAGAGCTGTAGTGCTAGCGGCGTTTTTATTCCTCTCTTTACTATCTTCAAATATGTTTTCGGTTTAGAGAGGTCTACAAATATCCTCTACCGGCAGGTTCAGAAGCTACCATGTCTGATTCTATGATTGTGAACGAAGATGTTTTCTAAAGTGGCTCAAACACTTTCAGAAGAACCGCTCACGTAAAAAGTGTGTTTTAATTTTGGATGGCCGTAGTTCTCATTGTTCTCTCCAGTGCCTGGAATATCGACAATGAGATAGAAATGATCTGCTTTCTACCCCACATGACACATGCGCTTCAGCCTCTGGACAGTTAAGTTTTCAAACCGCTGAAAATTTTCGACTATCATGCTGAAAAAAAATGACATGCATTCGACTTCAGAAACTGCAAACAACAAGTTTAACTTTGGAGAACTGTCTTCCACAGCTTGATATAAATGTGCCACTGTTGGAAATTGTGTTAAAGCATTAAAATGCATTGGATTGTTTCCTTTAAACCTGTTAGCTATTCCTGACGACAAATTTTTTCCCTCGGTTCATTTCCAGGCAGACATTTCCAGAGTGCAAGCATCTCCACTTTCGAAGATTCCTCAGTTTTGCCAGCTGCAACCTGAGTCCCCCTTTTGCCAGGATGCTGTTCCTCCGTTCATCAGAAGGCTTCTCCTTTCAATGCATTTATATCGAGTCCAGCAAAAATAATACCAAACAAAAGTAAAAAAAGGTAAGAAGAGAACCGAAGCATTTGAACTCAGATACAAACTACGAAGCGACGAAGGCTAAACACAGACTGAAAATGGAGGATGAAAGGGCAAGGGTAAGAAGTGTCGCCGTCACTTGAGTGGATTGTTTGATGACTGACAGCCAACTGAAATTGAAGGCGATGATGAGAATACTCCTTGTGGATTCTGCGATCTAAAATTGCCAGCAATGTGCTACGTGGTTTGACGAAGCGTGTGGGGTGAAAAAGGACGAAAAATGTTTATTTATGGTATTTGACACTGAAATATACTGGCTGGAATAGTCTCTTGACTGGTCAGAACAGGCCCACCATTTTTGTATGTTGTGATTTCCACCTTTCTTCAGATATTTATTTAATACTTTGTTCATGCAAAGGAAGTTCCGCAAGTATTCACAATTAAAATACCACAATTGTATCACATTTATAGATTCTTTATGAATGAGGAAATCAAAGAAAAACTGGGAATGAACTCTATAGATGTAACAGTCAGGGCGAACAGGCTTAGATGGTGGGGTCATGTTACACGCATGGGAGAAGCAAGGTTACCCAAGAGACTCACGGATTCAGCAGTAGAGGGTAGGAGGAGTCGGGGCAGACCGAGGAGAAGGTACCTGGATTCGGTTAAGAATGATTTTGAAGTAATAGGTTTAACATCAGAAGAGGCACCAATGTTAGCACTGAACAGGGGATCATGGAGGAAGTGTATACGGGGGGCTATGCTCCAGACTGAACGCTGAAAGGCATAATCAGTCTTAAATGATGATGATGATGATGATATAAAGTCTTATGTCGTATTATATAGTGCTTACAGTTGAAATAAGCGAAATGGCCCCGCTCAACCCTCTTGGATCAATATGAGTATGCAGCTAACTGCTAGACACTAACTTTAAGATTTTCTATCTCTGTGGTCATATGCATTCAGATATACAAATGGCGTCAGTTTCTTTCTAACTACTAAGCTCTTGCAACAAAATTAACAACTCGTTTAACTTACTTTTTGCTTCCCTAATATTCTGACAAAGCAATCTGATTTCACATTTGCCTACATAATTACACCAGGTCGAGTTGCAAAGCAATGCCTCTGAATTTTTTTTCTGTGAAAACTCTTAAGGATTTTTAATTCCTGTTAATGCCATGTAGAATGTTTGACTTTGTTGAGAGAGCCACAACCTTATCTCTGATTGCACCGCTTCATCACTGTCGAAGTAAAGTCCTCGAAGGTGTTTTTTAGCTTTTGGAAGCAGATAAATGTCGGAGGAGGCCACGTCGAGAGTGTACAGAGGATGACTGGTGACCAGGAACTCGGTGTGTCGGAATACTGCAGATGTCATATCATTCGTGTGTGGTCCGGCATTGTCATGATGGAGAGGCTGCTCCGTGTGTGAGGGAACACTGAATTCGAAAATTTATTACAGCTCGCTGTTTCTCACTCACCGACACGGTTACGTTAAACATCGCCATGTTACACTCTACCATTCGGAGTCCTGTTGTGGCAGAGAGCTGCAAATGTTTAGGCAGGAAGAATAACAATGTAGAATGTTGCTCGAACAGTCCACGGGTGTACTGCCGGTGCATAGTGTCCAACGAGCGCAATATTTCGGCGATCAGACATGTCGCCATCGTCAGGTGTGCTGACGAACTGAGCTCCTGAGGGCGGGCGGTCGGTTTAAATCCCCTCCCCGCGTGTCAGCTGTCGCTGAGACGCCGGCGTCGGCGTCTGTGGTGGCGTCGGTGTAGCTGCCTCGTCCGCCCTAGTCGCCCATTTGTTCCCTATGCTGAGCGTCTTTTTAATCAGACTCAGTGCTGGTTCCCATGCCCTGCTGAGGTTGTAGCCGCAATCTCGGTTGATGAGTCCGTCCCTGGTACGAATTTCGATAGCCTCTCTAACGACGCAGTCCCAGTATTTAGATGTCTGTGCCAACACCCTGGTATGTTGGTAGTACATCTCGTTATTTTCGGACAAACAGTGCTCTGCGACCGCCGACTTGTTGGGGTACCCAAGTCGAGTGTGCCTCTGATGTTCTCGGCAACGATCTTTGATGGTGCGCACTTTCTGTTCAATATGAGTCTTCCCACACTGACGCGGAATCTGGTATACGCCGGCCTTCCGCAAACCGAGATCGTCTTTGACACTTCCCAATAATGCTCGCGTTTTATTTGGTGTGCAAAAGACTGTTCCTACTCGGCGTTTCCTCAATATTCGTACTATTTTCCCCGATAGTGCGCCAGTATACGGTATATAGGCAGTGGCTACCTCTTCCTCCGTGACTTCTTCCGTCCCGACACGCTGTACTGTAGAGGTAGGGCGGAGAGCGCGTCTGATCTGCCATTCACAGGAACTCCTGTGGACGGTAACGCGTTATGCAGATCTTGGTGCCTCTCGCGTCCATCTAGAAAAGATAACCTGTAATTGCAACCAAGACTGTTTTTAACCAATACTGTTAAGCACTAGTTTGCTGTTATGCGACATATGGACTGGAAGGACTTCTAACTTAACCCATCCTTGCATGACCTGTCACAGTCAGCAAGATTCCACTAGTGCTCTTACTACGAGACCTAACTATCGCAGAGGTTTTTCTCTTTTGGCGCTTGCCTTGGCACTTTTTTGCCCTCCTATACCCTTCAAACCGCTACCCTTCGTTCGACATTCGACCCAATCTACATCCAGATGGGCACGTATTAATGATTAACCTTAACTAGAAGTACGCGAACATTGCAGTACCCACATCCTGCGACACCTCACTTTAGTGAAAACTAACCCCTATGCAGAGAGGGCAGCAGACCTTTTGAGTTGGCCATCATGTCGGTGTGGGCGTGGAGGGGCTCTACCAATAAAAAAGGCCGAAGAACCATTCTCGGGTAGCACCTGAAGAAGACAGCGAGTTACGCCGTCGAAATATCGTGCGAGAACAACCCAAACATCCGCCAGAAGTCCCGTTTTTTTTTTGAAAATGTCAACAGTTCGCCTAGAAAGCCCGAAGAATTACATTAGATTAAACATGTTTTTCCTTAGCAACTCGTTCTATACCGCAGAGGAATTATTGAGTACAGATAATCAGTCACTAGCAAAACCTTGTAAATGGCCTTCATCTAGCCAGTAAATTTTATTTTCTATTTTTTTACTTTTATAATGGGCAGTGAAATGAAATCGAGACAGATGGAACCATTAACTTCACTGTGAGACATGATCGTCAACGACTTCACGGAAGAAAGTTTGCAGTCGCCTACGGAAGCATGATTGCACCAGGTGTGCATCTCCTCGTTCGGAGGAAATCGACGGCCGTGAATGTATTTCTGCGAGGCTCCAAAAATATGGAAATGGCAAAGGGAGAGATCGGGACTGAATGGTGGATCTGTAAGGAGTAAAAGCTTCGAAACAACCTCGGCAATCTTGGTTCTGTAGGGAACCACAAACATTCTCCCATGAAGGCAATGACGATTACTTCTGAAATAATAAACAGCTGATGTACGTTTCCCCGTCTCCTTTTCATTTGACTGCCACTTACGCAAGGACGTGCTGAAAAGTAATGCCTCGGAATGTTTTATTCTGTTCTCAATATCGTTTGAGGTGCTACATGTCCTCCATATTACCTAATCGACTTGGCTGACGCAAGTTGCAGCCGTCTGCCGCCAGAAGGCCTATAACATGGCAGTGTGTAACGTAATGATGTCGGTGCGTGAGAAAAGGTGTGCTTTAATCGAGTTTCTGACGGCAGAAAACGTGCGGCTAATTAAAATCCATAGAATAGTGAAAGGATGTACCCGTGGTCTAGGAGTAGCGTCTTTGATTCATAATCAAAAACGTCTTCGGTCCCGGGTTCAATCCCCGCCACTGCCTAAATTTTGATAAATAATCAGCATTGGCAACCGAAGACTTCCGGCATAAGAAGTCAGCCACATTCTGCCAACGGCCTTATCAAAGAGGGCGGAGGAGCGGATAGAGGTTCAGGGCACTCTCTTGTCCTAGGGGTGGGAAATTGCCCCTAAAGGCGGAAGAATCAGCAATGATCAACGACATGAGGATGCAGAAGGCAATGGAAACCACTGCATTAAAGACACGTAACGTGTATCCACAGCACATGTGGCCTGTAATTGAAGAAGTGTCATGATGATCTCTCCATTGGCAAAAGATTCCGGAATAGTCCCCCATTCGGATCTCCGGGAGGGGACTGCCAAGGGGGAGGTTCCCACGAGAAAAAGATTGAATAATCAACGAAAGGATAACGTTCTACGAGTCGGGGCGTAGAATGTCAGAAGCTTGAACGTGGTAGGGAAACTAGAAAATCTGAAAAGGGAAATGAAAAGGCTTAATCTAGATATAGTAGGGGTCAGTGAAGTGAAGTGGAAGGAAGACAAGGATTTCTGGTCAGATAAGCATCGGGTAATATCAACAGCAGCAGAAAATGGTATAACAGGTGTAGGATTCGTTATGAATAGGAAGGTAGGACAGAGAGTGTGTTACTGTGAACAGTTCAGTGACCGGGTTGTTCTAATCAGAATCGACAGCAGACCAACACCGACAACGATAGTTCAGGTATACATGCCGACGTCGCAAGCTGAAGATGAACAGAAAAAGAAAGTGTATGAGGATATTGGAATGGTAATGCAGTATGTAAATGGGGACGAAAATCTAATAGTCATGGGCGACTGGAATACAGTTGTAGGGGAAGGAGTAGAAGAAAAGGTTACAGGAGAATATGGGCTTGGGACAAGGAATGAAAGAGGAGAAAGACTAATTGAGTTCTGTAACAAGTTTCAGCTAGTAATAGCGAATACCCTGTTCAAGAATCACAAGAGGAGGAGGTATACTTGGAAAAGGCCGGGAGATACGGGAAGATTTCAATTAGATTACATCATGGTCAGACAGAGATTCCGAAATCAGATACTGGATTGTAAGGCGTTCCCAGGAGCAGATATAGACTCAGATCACAATATAGTAGTAATGAAGAGTAGGCTGAAGGTCAAGACATTAGTCAGGAAGAATCAATATGCAAAGAAGTGGGATACAGAAGTACTAAGGAATGACGAGATACGTTTGAAGTTCTCTAACGCTATAGATACAGCAATAAGGAATAGCGCAGTAGGCAGTACAGTTGAAGAGGAATGGACATCTCTAAAAAGGGCCATCACAGAAGTTGGGAAGGAAAACATAGGTACAAAGAAGGTAGCTGCGAAGAAACCATGGGTAACAGAAGAAATACTTCAGTTGATTCATGAAAGGAGGAAGTACAAACATGTTCCGGGAAAATCAGGAATACAGAAATACAAGTCGCTGAGGAATGAAATAAATAGGAAGTGCAGGGAAGCTAAGACGAAATGGCTGCAGGAAAAATGTGAAGACATCGAAAAAGATATGATTGTCGGAAGGACAGACTCAGCATACAGGAAAGTCAAAACAACCTTTGGTGACATTAGAATCAACGGTGGTAACATTAAGAGTGCAACGGGAATTCCACTGTTAAATGCAGAGGAGAGAGCAGATAGGTGGAAAGAATACATTGAAAGCCTCTATGAGGGTGAAGACTTGTCTGATGCGATAGAAGAAGAAACAGGAGTCGATTTAGAAGAGATAGGGGATCCAGTATTAGAATCGGAATTTAAAAGAGGTTTGGAGGACTTACGGTCAAATAAGGCAGAAGGGATAGATAACATTCCATCAGAATTTCTAAAATCATTGGGGGAAGTGACAACAAAACGACTATTCACGTTGCTGTGTAGAATATATGAGTCTGGTGATATACCATCTGACTTTCGGAAAAGCATCATCCACATAATTCCGAAGACGGCAAGAGCTGACAAGTGCGAGAATTATCGCACAATCAGCTTAACAGCTCATGCATCGAAGCTGCTTACAAGAATAATATACAGAAGAATGCAAAAGAAAATTGAGAATGCGCTAGGTGACGATCAGTTTGGCTTTAGGAAAAGTAAAGGGACGAGAGAGGCAATTCTGACGTTACGGCTAATAATGGAAGCAAGGCTAAAGAAAAGTCAAGACACTTTCATAGGATTTGTCGACCTGGAAAAAGCGTTCGACAATATAAAATGGTGCAAGCTGTTCGAGATTCTGAAAAAAGTAGGGGTAAGCTATAGGGAGAGACGGGTCATATACAATATGTACAACAACCGAGAGGGAATAATAAGAGCGGACGATCAAGAACGAAGTGCTCCTATTAAGAAGGGTGTGAGACAAGGCTGTAGCCTTTCGCCCCTACTCTTCAATCTGTACATCGAGGAAGCAATGATGGAAATAAATGAAAGGTTCAGGAGTGGAATTAAAATACAAGGTGAAAGGATATCAATGATACGATTCGCTGATGACATTGCTATCCTAAGTGAAAGTGAAGAAGAATTAAATGATCTGCTGAACGGAATGAACAGTCTAAAGAGTAGACAGTATGGTTTGAGAGTAAATCGGAGAAAGACGACGGTAATGAGAAGTAGTAGAAATGAGAACAGCGAGAAACTTAACATCAGGATTGATGGTCACGAAGTCAGTGAAGTTAAGGAATTCTGCTACCTAGGCAGTAAAATAACCAATGACGGACGGAGCAAGGAGGACATCAAAAGCAGACTCGCTATGGCAAAAAAGGCATTTGTGGCCAAGAGAAGTCTACTAATATCAAATACCGGCCTTAATTTGAGGAAGAAATTTCTGAGGATGTACGTCTGGAGTACAGCAATGTATGGTAGTGAGACATGGACTGTGGGAAAACTGGAACAGAAGAGAATCGAAGCATTTGAGATGTGGTGCTATAGACGAATGTTGAAAATTAGGTGGACTGATAAGGTAAAGAATGAGGAGGTTCTACGCAGAATCGGGGAGGAAAGGAATATGTGGAAAACACTGATAAGGAGAATGGACGGATGATAGGACATCTGCTAAGACATGAGGGAATGACTTCCATGGTACTAGAGGGAGCTGTAGAGGGCAAAAACTGTAGAGGAAGACAGAGATTGGGATAGGTCAAGCAAATAATTGAGGACGTAGGTTGCAAGTGCTACTCTGAGATGAAGAGGTTAGCACAGGAAAGGAATTCGTGGCGGGCCGCATCAAACCAGTCAGTAGAATAATGAAAGCCGTGTACGGTGATTATGACTTCAACGTCAGTAATGTCTGGCGTTAGGCTGTTCGTACTCTCAGTGAATAAAACGGTTGTTCTTACCTTTAATGTGTGACAGAACAAGAAGTGGACGATCGCGTACGGCAGCCGCCGAGACTCGTCGGAATCGGGTTGACGAACTCATCAGAGAATATCGTCGACTAAGAGCGACACAGCTCTCGGGGAAATGTGGCATATGACGAGAGCGTGTACAGCCTATCATTGCACAACTGCAGTACAAAAAACTGTGTGGTCGGTGGGTGCGTCTAAAGCTCACTTCTGACGTGATACAGAGGAGATTAAACATCTGCCAACAATTTCTTTTGAAATTTGAGCTTCTGAGTGTTGGGTTCCTTAAGACCACTGTGACTAGTGACGAAAACTTGATTCACCATTTTGACCCCGAAAGTAATAGAGTGCAGTGAAGTTCGGCCACAAAGGATCACCGACGCAAGAAAAGTTCAAGACCGTGCCATCAGCAGGCAAAGTCATGCTCACAGTGTTCTGGGAGGTGTGGTGGATTAGGAATTCATGTCTGAAGGCACCGCCACAAACTGCAAGGTACTGCGAGATCTTCAGAAAACTGAAAGCACGAACTCTAGGGTTCGTTCACACATGGAGCGCCCCCTTCTTCAGCATGATAATGCCAGACCGCACACGACCTCTGCGACATCTGCAACGACCCGACGCCTTGGGTTCCACTGGCATCGATCATCCTCCATACACTCCCGACTTGGCCCCATCCGAGTTTCACCTTTTTAGAACTTAAAGAACGCCTTCGAGGATTTCACTTTGATGGCGTCGCAGCGGTACAAACAGAGGTCAAGTTGTGGCTCCGTCAACAAAGTCAAACATTCTACACTAACGGTATCAACAAACTGGTGTCTTGTTAGGAGAAATGTGTTCGTCGCCAGGATGAATATGTTGAGAAATAAATATGTAGAAATGAAGAATAAAGGTTTAGAATGTTGATAGAGTTTGTATTGTTTAAGAAGCTTAAAGAGTTGTTGTGACTGACAATTCGCAATTTCTCACAACACAACTTTTATTGATGTAAGTTTACAAGGTTGATGACTGAACATACAAACTAAAGGTAACAATAACGAAAAAAGTCTCATAATTGAGGCAAATAAAAGTTCATTTCTTATTTTCCACAAAGGTTCGTGGTAACACATTCACACACTAGTAACAGTCCAATTCCGAGACGAAAACGTAATCTTTGGCGGTTGCAATACATGAGGTCGGCATCCGGCGTGAAGTGAACATCGGGCCTGCCTCTAGCCCCTAAATAGCTGTCTCCAGCCAATCAGATTTCGGCGTAGTGATACTTCCTGCAGGCCGTGGCTCGAGCTCCCCCTGCAGGAAGTAGTGCTCTGAATGTCTGTTTCCATTATCTTGTATGTAAACAGCCAGTGTTCACCGTGGTGCTTTTGTGTACGACTTGGGCGTAGACAACCTCGTCCTCTGTGGTGTTATATGGGTTGCCGGCCCTCAGGGGCTACATTGGCTCTGGTATAACAAGAGGTTTCACATAAATAATTCGGAGGCATTTGTTCTCAACACGCCCTCGTATATAAGAGTTCTGTGGTTGTTCTGTTGACACGTTTCACACCATAACGGTTTTCGTAAATTAGATCTGTGGAACAAGCAGCCAACTAATAAACTAACAGGTTCCGTCTTAGATATCGATTTCGACACAGGACGCGCTCGCAATACATCAAGTTTACCATCAATTAAGGCACTTCGGTCATATCGGAGCACTTCGTATTCTCAAGCAGCGAGTGACATTGCACGGAATGATCGAGGACGCTTCTCTCGGATACATTCAGGATTATCACAGAGGTGGACTTTATTACTGCATACCTGAACATTCTCGTTAAACTATCTTGTTCTGCTTTGGGTTCAAGTGAATTTTGACTCGTCGCGAACAGCTTTCGAACTCGTGCGTCAGTAGTAATGTGATTGTTATTTCAGTGTGCGGATGCATTAGAGTATTAGTCAAGGCAGTGTCTTTACGTTAGCCGAGCGGTCTACGGCGCTGCAGTCATGGACTGTTCGGCTGCTCCCGGCGAAGGTTCGAGTCCTGCCTCGAGCATGGGTGTGTGTGTTTGTCCTTAGGATAATTTAGGTTAAGTAGTGTGTAAGCTTAGGGACTGATGACCTTAGCAGTTAAGTCCCATAATATTTCAAACACATTTCAAGATTTTGTTTTGTCTTTACGTTGGATGCAGTTACCCTAGGGCTGTTCTATCGGAAACTGTTTGAGATGGATCTGCTTTCACTAACAGCAGCACTTTCCGTCAGATGTTAACCAGACTGTCACTGAGAAGGGGTGGCCATCCTTGCCGCTCCCTGCCGGTTACGATCTTTCTAAGAACACTGTCCTTATGCCACGATTGTTTCACCATTCCTCGCAGACACGCTGGAACAGTCCGCGTTGATACAGCAGCAGATAGGTCAGCTTGATTCACGGTGTGGTCGTGGGCACGTCCCAGCACGGTAGTTCCTTTCTCCCGTTTTGTCGCACCTGCGCGTCGGCCCGTATCGCTTCGCTGATCCCATACCACAGACTGTCACAGAGACAGCACCTCTCTGACATGGCTTACGTCAGCGGTGTAGGGTTACATGACCGCTTGATGCCAGTCCTGCACCACTCACGGTGCTACAGATCTGCTATTTTAAGGGCGGGGCTAAATTTTGCTCCGTGTAGCACAGAACGCAATAAATGAATGCAAAGAGAAGACACTGCAGTGTTCTGATTATGTAGACGCTGGATCACGGATTGGAGCACCGGCGGGAGGTAGTCCTGCGGTATCGGACGTACACGTTAAGAGCAAAATGATTCAACGACAAGACTGCGGCCAGTCTGTGGCGAGTCCTACATAGGAAGTAGGCTGGGAGGGGTGTGGCTCTCTTGACACGCAGTGGGCGGCGTCAAAGGCGATGACGTGCGTGTTGTATGTAACGCGTATGTGTAAACAGTAGCCGCGTTTCTAAAAGCGCTCCTCTTCAAGCAATCATTAGCGTAACTGGCAATCTCATTATCTTTCAATTTAGTCTCTAATTCTATCCACTGGTCGGTAAGTCAGGACCTTAAGTTTGTCGCCATAAAATTAACCACTTTTAAATTAAATTATCAGTGCAGTGGAAGGAGTATCACCGTAATGGTTGTTTACGCAGCCTGTTTCCTCGTTTTATCGTTGTAGGTACTGGATTTTTTTTCTGAGTCATCAGACTTCTGACTGATTTCCTGCGGCCTCCCACGAATGTCTCTCCTGCGCTAATTTCTTCACCTCTCAGTGCTACTTGCAACCTACGTTCTCAATTATTTGCGGGATGTATCTCAATCTCTGTCTTAATCTACAGTGTTTACCCTCTACAGCTCCCTCTAGTACCATGGAAGTTATTCCGAGATATCATAACAGATGCCTAGCCTTCCTGTCCCATCTTGGCCGGCCGCTGTGGCCGAGCGGTTCTGAGCGCTTCAGTCTGCAACCGCGCGACCCCTACTGTTGCAGGGTCGAATCCTGCCTCGGGCATGGATGTGTGTGATGTCCTTAGGTTAGTTAGGTTTAAGTAGTTCTAAGTTCTAGGGGACTGATGACCTCAGATGTTAAGTCCCATAGTGCTCAGAGCCATTTGAACCACCTTTTTTGTCCCATCTTGTGGTCAGTGTTTTCCATATATATCTTTCCTCATCGACTCTGCGGACAATCTCATATATTTTCTCTGTCTGCTCATCTTTAGCATGCGACGTCACCATGTATATCTGAAGTTTCGTTGGCGGTGTTGATTCGCCGTCAATTCTGGTGAAATCAACAGTGTCACTCAACTGTTTCACTCATTCTCTGCTCCACCTTTCTGTTCGTAACGAATCCTACTCCCGTTATACCATTTCCTACTGCTGTTGATATTATCCCTACTGTATCTAGATCGAGCGGCAGCGTTTCTCTTTTCAGATTTTCTATCTCTTGTACCAGAGTGAAACTTCTCGCAGTACGTTATCCTTTAGTTGGTTATTCAATCTAGTTCTCGTGGTCACCTCCCACTTGATAGTCCCCTCCCAGAGATCCGAACAGGGGACTAGCCCGGAATCTTTTGCCAAAGGCGAGATCATCCTGACACGCTTTGAATCACAGGCCACATGTCCTGTGCATACACGTTACGTGTCTTTAATGCAGTTGTTTCCATTGCCTTCTGCATACTCATCCCGTTGATCATTGCTGGTTTTCCGCCTTTAGGGGCAGGAGAAAGAAAACTGGCATTCTACGGATCGGAGCGTGGAATGTCAGATCCCTTAATCGGGCAGGTAGGTTAGAAAATTTATAAAGGGAAATGGATAGGTTAAAGTTAGATATAGTGGGAATTAGTGAAGTTCGGTGGCAGGAGGAACAAGACTTTTGGTCAGGTGATTATAGGGTTATAAATACAAAATCAAATAGAGGTAATGCAGGAGTAGGTTTAATAATGAATAAAAAAAATAGGAGTGCGGGTTAGCTACTACAAACAGCATAGTGAACGCATTATTGTGGCCAAGATAGACACAAAGCCCATGCCTACTACAGTAGTACAAGTTTATATGCCAACTAGCACTGCAGATGATGAAGAAATTGATGAAATGTATGACGAGATAAAAGAAATTATTCAGGTAGTGAAGGGAGACGAAAATTTAATAGTCATGGGTGACTGGAATTCGTCAGTAGGAAAAGGGAGAGAAGGAAACATAGTAGGTGAATATGGATTGGGGGGAAGAAATGAAAGAGGAAGCCGCCTTGTAGAATTTTGCACAGAGCATAACTTAATCATAGCTAACACTTGGTTCAAGAATCATGAAAGAAGGTTGTATACCTGGAAGAATCCTGGAGGTACTAAAAGGTATCAGATAGATTACATAATGGTAAGACAGAGATTTAGGAACCAGGTTTTAAATTGTAAGACATTTCCAGGGGCAGATGTGGATTCTGACCACAATCTATTGGTTATGAACTGCAGATTGAAACTGAAGAAACTGCAAAAAGGCGGGAATTTAAGGAGATCGGACCTGGATAAACTGAAAGAACCAGAGGTTGCAGAGAGTTTCAGGGAGAGCATAAGGGAACAATTGACAGGAATGGGGGAAAGAAATACAGTAGAAGAAGAATGGGTAGCTCTGAGGGATGAAGTAGTGAAGGCAGCAGAGGATCAAGTAGGTAAAAAGACGAGGGCTAATAGAAATCCTTGGGTAACAGAAGATATATTGAATTTAATTGATGAAAGGAGAAAATATAAAAATACAGTAAATGAAGCAGGCAAAAAGGAATACAAACGTCTCAAAAATGAGATCGACAGGAAGTACAAAATGGCTAAGCAGGGATGGCTGGAGTACAAATGTAAGGATGTAGAGGCTTGTCTCACTAGGGGTAAGATAGATACTGCCTACAGGAAAATGAAAGAGGCCTTTCGAGAGAAGAGAACCACTTGTATAAATATCAAGAGCTCAGATGGGAACCCAGTTCTAAGCAAAGAAAGGAAGGCAGAAAGGTGGAAGGAGTATATAGAGGGTTTATACAAGGGCGATGTACTTGAGGACAATATTATGGAAATTGAAGAGGATGTAGATGAAGACGAAATGGGAGATACGATACTGCGTGAAGAGTTTGACAGAGCACTGAAAGACCTGAGTCGAAACAAGGCCCCGGGAGTAGACAACATTCCATTAGAACTACTGATGCCCTTGGGAGAGCCAGTCATGACAAAACTCTACCATCTGGTGAGCAAGATGTATGAGACAGGCGAAATACCCACAGACTTCAAGAAGAATATAATAATTCCAATCGCAAAGAAAGCAGGTGTTGACAGATGTGAAAATTACAGAACTATCAGTTTAATAAGTCACAGCTGCAAAGTACTAACGCGAATTCTTTACAGACGAATGGAAAAACTGGTAGAAGCGGACCTAGGGGAGGATCATTTTGGATTCCGTAGAAATGTTGGAACACGTGAGGCAATACTAACCTTACGACTTATCTTAGAAGAAAGATTAAGAAAAGGCAAACCTACGTTTCTAGCATTTGTAGACTTAGAGAAAGGTTTTGACAACGTTAACTGGAATACTCTCTTTCAAATTCTGAAGGTGACAGGAGTAAAATACAGGGAGCGAAAGGCTATTTACAATTTGTACAGAAACCAGATGGCAGTTATAAGAGTCGAGGGGCATGAAAGGGAAGCAGTGGTTGGGAAAGGAGTGAGACAGGGTTGTAGGCTCTCCCCGATGTTATTCAATCTGTATATTGAGCAAGCAGTAAAGGAAACAAAAGAAAAATTCGGAGTAGGTATTAAAATCCATGGAGAAGAAATAAAAACTTTGAGGTTCGCCGATGTCATTGTAATTCTGTCAGAGACAGCAAAGGACTTGGAAGAGCAGCTGAACGGAATGGACAGTGTCTTGAAAGGAGGATATAAGATGAACATCAACAAAAGCAAAACGAGGATATGGGATGTAGTCAAATTAAATCGGGTGATGCTGAGGGGATTAGATTAGGAAATGAGACACTTAAAGTAGTAAAGGAGTTTTGCTATTTAGGGAGTAAAATAACTGATGATGGTCGAAGTAGAGAGGATATAAAATGTAGATTGGCAATGGCAAGGAAAGCGTTTCTGAAGAAGAGAAATTTGTTAACATCGAATATAGATTTAAGTGTCAGGAAGTCGTTTCTGAAAGTATTTGTTTGGAGTGTAGCCATGTATGGAAGTGAAACATGGACGATAACCAGTTTGGACAAGAAGAGAATAGAAGCTTTCGAAATGTGGTGCTACAGAAGAATGCTGAAGATAAGGTGGGTAGATCACGTAACTAATGAGGAGGTATTGAATAGGATTGGGGAGAAGAGAAGTTTGTGGCACAACTTGACCAGAAGAAGGGATCGGTTGGTAGGACATGATCTGAGACATCGAGGGATCACCAATTTAGTATTGGAGGGCAGCGTGGAGGGTAAAAATCGTAGAGGGAGACCAAGAGATGAATACACTAAGCAGATTCAGAAGGATGTAGGTTGCAGTAGGTACTGGGAGATGAAGAAGCTTGCACAGGGTAGAGTAGCATGGAGAGCTGCATCAAACCAGTCTCGGGACTGTAGACCACAACAACAGCAACAACAGGGGCAGACTCCCACGCCACGGACAAGGCAGTGCCCAGAACCTCTGCCTGCAACTACGCCCTCTTTGACAAGGTCGTTACAGATTGAGAGTGGCTTCTAATGCCGGAAGTCTTCGGCCACGATTTCGGATGATTTTATTCAAACTTTAAGCGGAAGCGGGGTCCGAACCCGTGACCGAGGACATTTTGATTCCTGATCAAAGACGCTACCCTAGAGCACAGGTGCTGCGTACTAGTTGTGTGCAACAAAGACGTGGCAGCCTCTACCAGGAGGATACTTCCTCCGAGACTCCGCCTCTGTGAGAAAAATGGACTCTGTCAAAGGAGGCAGTCTGGGGTAGGGAACAAAGTACAGCAGTGCGTATCTGTAGAGGTATTTTAAGGTGTATTCCTACAACAATCATGGCTACAAATATCGTACGGCTTTTATGTCTGTATCAACAATCATACCACTGTTAAGTGCATGACAGAGGATATTTCTCATTGTGTCACATATTAAAGTCTCTCCTCGCTGCATTCGCGTGTGAAGCGCGGAAATAATGTTGAAATGGATAACTGAAAAGGGAATGATTATGGAGAAAACAAAATATAAACTTATGTTAAGTAGACACGGTACTTCATCAGTAAAAAACAAGAGAAATAGCCCAGAGACATACAACAGAAAGAAAATTGCGCAAGCATTCCAACACTTCTTTAAATGCATTATGAACGCGAAAGTATGTGCGTGAGTATGGTTGTTACTTCTTCAAGCTGAAACTGCTGGACGGATTTCGAAGAGGTTTGGGATACATCTGTATTACAAGTTATTTATTGATTTGAACAATACAATGCGAAATGTGGAACTGTATCATATTTGTGAAGGTAACCTTATTGTTTAATATGTCCTTCGCAGTACGATTCAAGGAAATCAGTACAATGCTTGTACAATCCTCAAAGAGTTTGATCCACACTTCCACACAAGCCCGTTGCATTTCCGCTGCTGAGCAGTCAGGTGCATTTTGAAGACTCACAGCGATGGCGACATTTACGTGTGTGCGACAGAGAGACGACGTGCATTTACATGCAGAACGTGATGGGATTTTAGTGTTCTTGGTTATGATGTGCGAGTGTGTCCACCGGTAACAGGCACACATGCGAAGGTAGATGACGTTGTTGCACTTACAAATAAAGATTTGCGCTGCATCGAATTAGCAATTCTTTATTTTCTTTCTTCGTTGAGGTAGTATGTTTGTTACTCCATCACGCCGAAGCGGCAGGACGGATTTGGATGAAATCTGGAAGGGAGGTAGCCTATACCCTGGATCAGTAGATAATCTAAATTTTATTCCGAAAGAAATAGCTGTTCCCGTAGGACGTGTAACGTGACTAAAAAGTCATCCATGAAAGTTAACTATCAAATGAATGCATTACGTTTTGCATACAGATTTGTTGTTAACTGCTTTGCTAAATGAAATACCCATGTACATACAGGTATGCATAGGACAGTAGAAATATTCCTATAGGAATAACTCCGTACCTGGCGAGGTGACCACCCACACGTGAATCGGTACACTGATGACAAGAGGCGACGGTACTACATAGGCAGCAGAGCTTTTAAACTCACTAGAGCTATCGACGGTACCGTCCCACAAGTTGATGCTGAAGGTCGGCGTGCCTGTCCTATTGACGCGTGACCTGCGTGCATCAAGGTGGTGCAATGGAACCAGGTTACGCATGTATTGCAGGCCATCATCGTCACCGCTAAAAATGGAAATGATTGTTGGCTGGGAGGCCGCATTCGGGGGATTTAGGCCGCCGTATTCCAGTTCCTTTTAACACTACTGGCCATTACAATTGCTACACTAAGAAGAAATGCAGATGATAAACGGGTATTCATTGGACAAATATATTATACTAGAACTGACATGTGATTGCATTTTCACACAGTTTGGGTGCATAGATCCTGAGAAATCAGTACCCAGAACAACCACCTCTGGCCGTAATAACGGCCTTGATACTCCTGGGGATGGAATCAAACAGAGCTTTGATGGCGTGTACAGGTACAGCTGCCCATGCAGCTTCAACACGATAGAACAGTTCATGAAGAGTAGTGACTGGCGTGTTGTGACGAGCCAGTTGCTCGGTCACCATTGACCAGACGTTTTCAATTGGAGAGAGACCTGGAAAATGTGCTGGCCAGGGCAGCAGTCGAACATTTTCTGTATCCAGAAAGGCCCGTACAGGATCTGCAACATGCGGTTGTGCATTATCCTGCTGAAATGTAGGGTTTCGCAGGGATCGAATGAAGGGTACAGCCACGGGTCGTAACAGATCTGAAATGTAACGTCCACTGTTCAAAGTGCCGTCAATGCGAACAAGAGGTGACCGAGACGTGTAACCAATGCCACCCCATACCATCACGCCGGGTGATACGCCAGTACGGCGATGATGAATACACGCTTCCAATGTGCGTTGACCGCGATGTCGCCAAACACGGATGCGACCATCATGATGCTGTAAACAGAACCTGGATTCATCCGAAATAATGACGTTTTGCCATTCGTGCACCCAGGTTCGTCGTTGAGTACACCATGGCAAGCGCTCCTGTCTGTGATGCAGCGTCAAGGGTAACCGCAGCCATGGTCTCCGAGCTGATAGTCCGCGCTGCTGCAAACGTCGTCGAACTGTTCGTGCAAATGGTTGTTGTCTTGCAACGTCCCCATCTGTTGACTCGGGGATCGAGACGTGGCTGCACGATCCGTTACAGCAGTGCGGATAAGATGCCTGTCATCTCTGCTGCTAGAGATACGAGGCCGTTGGGATCCAGCACGGCGTTCCGTATTACCCTCCTGAACCCACCGATTCCATATTCTGCTAACAGTCATTGGATCTCGACCAACGCGAGCAGCAATGTCGCAATACGATAAACCGCAATCGCGGTAGGCTACAATTCGACCTTTATCAAAGTCGGAAATGTGATGGTACGCATTTCTGCTCCTTAGACGAAGCATCACAACAACGTTTCTCCAAGGAACGCCGGTCAACTGCTGTTTGTGTATGAGAAATCGGTTGGAAACTTTCCTCATCTCTGCACGTTGTAGGTGTGTGTGAGTGATCTGAAAAGCTGATCATTTGCATATCACAGCATCTTCTTCCGGTCTGTTAAATTTCGCGTCTGTAGCACGTCATCTTCGTGGTGTGGCAATTTTAATGGCCAGTAGTGTAGTTGACGCCACTTCGGCGACTGGCGAGTCAATGATGGTGAAACACACACAACACCCAGACCCCTGCAGGGAATCGAACCCGGACCCCGTACGTGGTAGGCGGTAAAGCTGCCGCTACGCTGCGGAGCCGGACATCGTCACCGGTGGAGCGAAAGGAGAGACGGTATTGAAACCACGAATTCTTGTCATCTCAACAAACTTTACTTTGCAGTTCAGACGCTTGCAATTCTGTTTGAAAGTGGCCTTCTCGACCGCTGTAAAAAGGGAGTGAAGGACAAATGTTGAAGTGGGAGGTGTCTATCCGAGCAGGCCATGTTTTTCGCACGCATAACTCTACGTTGGCTGCTCACGTGTGTCGAGAGCCGGGTATCTGTATACATATGCAGAGAACAAGAAGTGTCGAAACGTTGTTTACGGAGACGCATTACAATAGATTTCTGGTTTCCATTCACACCAAGACAATTATGATCTTCTCCATGGTAGACATGTCGCAAACAGCCACGAAATTTCTTACTCCGTTTGCTGGCACACTCCGGCACGCAGTTTCCTGCCGGCGTGTGTCATCATCTCAAAATTAAGTGTTTTTTCCCGATGTCGCGCTGTTTGCTGTGCCAGAAGTAGCTCGCGCCTCAATACTTTCAAGAGAGAACTTATGTGATGGCGCATACGCGTGGACAGTTGCTTTCGGCTTTAATATTTCCTTATAAAGAACCGTTTAACCGCGGGTAACACAGCGGGGCCCACCTAGTATTTGTACATTTTAAGACATGAACTGCGAGCCCAGCTAGTTAGTACCGAAAATAGTAGCCATCAGGAAGTAACGTAAAACGTGATGTATAAAACTTTTCGGGGTTCGAAGGAAAGAAAGGACCCTAGGGATGATGTTTGTTCAATAGAAATGAATGACCACGGAAGGAAAATAATACAGAGGAATGTGCAAAAATGTTTACAGAATGCTTGTGAACGAAGACGATTTACGAAAACTGGTACAGTATTGTTCACTAAAAGCCTTACCAGCCGCGCAGAAAAGAACAGAGATTGTAGTCCGGCAAAGGAAGTAACGCATGCAGCTCAGTCGAGCGTATACAAGCTACAGAACCGAATTTAACACTTCGCCTGCGATTAACAAATTTTGGGAAATCTTTCGACTCACAATTCCAACAATACATCCACTTACAGCATTTCAGGAACAAGGCAGAGATTCAGCCTGTAATTTGAGTTCCTCCCGGCTTATTGAATGTTCAAACAATTTGCACCAATGCAGCGTCAGCGCACAATCAAAGGTGACCAACGTCAGAAGTCATCAACACTAAATATTAATTAGCAACTGACGAGAAAGTTGCATTAATTCTGTCCTGTTGTTTCATCAGGGAGAGAGCAGGATTCCAAGCAAACTTTAAACAAACACCTTCGGCGCAAACCTGCGCTGTCAGTGTTAATTTATTGGGGGCTGTTTTCTTAATACCACTGGCACAGTAGCTAGATGTGAACGCCAAGGTCATTGCGTTCCAGTATTCCATAGGGTGACCGGTGCCAAAGCATTGTTCTGCAATGATAAATTTGGCCAGTCGTTGTAACAGTGTGTGACGCTTTTGCTCAGTAGACCGGTCCTCCACCGTCCTGGTGGTCTGTCATACCACTAGACACCCCCTTTACGCAAAGGATAAGAAGGGCCTTCACCTTAAATGACTGCGAGAAACACACTTAACGCCGCTTCCTGCAGAGTACGACCAATACTGTTGGAAGCGCTATCTGTGTGAGGCAGAAATGACGCAGACTCACAGGAAAGATTGCAGCCGGTGGGATCGTCTTTTTCAAACCAAATATACGGCGATGTAAGTTAAGACCCGTGGTATCACTCCGCAGCTATTCACCCTGGTGGGCCCACGTTTGTGAGTAATTGGCGAAAACAATTTTGAAGTTTTGCGTGATGCTCAATAACGTTAAAAAAAGTCGAATTACGTACGAACCTGGTTGCGTGGTGTAATGTATAGGATGATAGCTTCACGTGCAACAGGTTACGTATTTGAATGTCGTCAGGTGCTGTAAATTTTTTTTTAATTTTTAAATCTTTATCGAAATGACTTTGAACATTATTTTTATTCAGTTAATTGGTTTAAATGTATTTTTTTATTTCTATTCGTTTCTCACATTATTTTAATCACCGTATGAAGTTTTTTCATGTGTTTCATTTTGTCTTTATATCATTCTTTTTCCAGTCAGTATTTTTGTGAATATGAATTTAACTATAGTTATCTATAATAATACTCTTTTTTTGAAAATAGCATGTATCAGTTGAAAAACAGAATACCATATAATTTATTTATATTGACTGTCTAGTGCTGTGAAAAATGTATTTTTCGATACCAGGTGCGCAGTTTTTTTGCATACACACATTTAAAACATAAGGAAAATACCTATTGCACTATGGACAAAATAAGGCAGATGAAGATTTAAATGAAACAAGGATTTATAAGCATAACAAAATTCAAACAATATGAGGAACGGATATAATGAGCGCAATAATGTGGACGAAAAAACAGAGCGGTGAAACAAAAGAAATTAAATCGAAATTACTGCATTAAATTAGCTAAGAACAGATGAACAAAGATTTGAAGTCGAATAAGAATGATAGAAATAAAAATGAGAGCTAATATAAAATGGCACACTACGACTAAAATGGTGCAAGAAAGGATATCTACTATCGTACCCATTACGACAAGCAACCAGAGTCCTTGACACGTCTTTTTAACGCTATTGAGTGATACAGAAAATTGCGACATTTCTTTTCGTCAATTACTCGCAAATGAGGACTTACGAGGATGGATGACTGCAGTGTGTGATACCTGGGATCTTAATTTAGAAAACCGTGCACATGGTTTCAAAAAGTCGATCCCACCGCTGAGGACACCCCCCCCCCCCCCCCCCCCCCTGTCAGAGGCCACCTCGTTAATGTCAATATCCACCCGATTCACCGTTGACCGATAGCGCAACCGGCGTCTGATATGTCTCTCATTAAGTATTCTGGCGAAACGTAACTTCCGTATGGGACAACTCAGGAGAGAACTTCCATGGGTTGAGATGACGTGGGCCCTGTGAACCAAGGTACGAAATAGCCACTCACGCTGAGTCTATAAAAGCGGTTTCTATAACTACAAATATAATTACTGTCCCAATTATTCAGGTACGTAGGTATATGTAAAATCCGTAATAAATTCGTCGTCCCACATGTAAGTAAATGAAAGTGAAAAATATAGATGCTCCATTTCATGACACCTATGAGCCTGAAAATACAAACCACAGTGAGATGGCTTCCAATAAACGACACGTCCTAAGGTACCATCAACCTTCCTCCTGTAGCGAAGCGATTATTTGGCTGGTTGGTTGATTCTGGGGAGGGACCAAACAGTGAAGTCATCGGTCCCACCTGATTAGGAAAGAGTGGAGAAGGGAGTCGGCCGTGCCCTTTCTAAGGAACCATTGCGGCATTTACCTGAAGCGGCTGACGGAAATGACGGAAAACCTAAATCAGAATGGCCAGACGCGGGTTTGAACCGTCGTCCTCCCGAATGCGAGTCCAGTGTGTTAACCACTGCGCCACCTTGCTCGGTGCGAATATTTGGGTGTATTGGATTGAAAGGTTCTAAAAAGCTGTTTATGGTCTTACTATCTTGAGACCAAACAACGAAAAACCATTGTATACATATAAAAAAAAGTTGGGCAGGCACGAGTAAGATTCGCTCTCTCAGGATTCCGCACAAACTTAATTATGTATGTAGGTAACAACAGTAATACGCGACTGCTACGGTCGCAGGTTCGAATCCTACCCCGGGCATGGATGTGTGTGATGTCCTTAGGTTAGTTAGGTTTAAGTAGTTCTAAGTTCTAGGGGACTGATGACCACAGTATTTAAGTCCCATAGTGCTCAGAGCCAACCTTCATCGTCCTTCTTAATAATACGGGCACTGCAATATGGTAGGTATCCGCCTGTACCATGTACGCAACTTTCAATTAAAATGTCACCTTCTGTACGGGAATTACAGAAAGTGTGTACGAGTGTAGGTTGTGACGCAGGGACGACGACATTTGGATCTGTCCGTGAGTCGCGCTCGGGTAGTCGATTGGTAAGGCGAGCACTCGCGATAAGCGGGAAATACAGGTTCGAGTCCCGGTGTGGTACAAACTGTCATTATCGCCATTCCCTTGCGTACAGCTGATGGTTGTTCGTATTCGTAACTGCGAATACCTTTTATGTATGACAGACAACAAAGGGTCTCTATCAGGGTTCCATTTTTTTCCGACTGAGGTACGGAATCCTACAAAGCATACGGATTTCAGGTAACAAAGGACTCTCCTGTGCAACTCCATCTGTTTTTACATGAAACTGTCATAGAGTAAATCGTACGTGGAATTCAACGCAGTTCGAAATATGTTAGTGAACTCAGCGAAAAGTGTGACCACCATCTAAGATTACAGCCCTTGTATGGTCTGTAAAGCATGATCTTGGTTTGTGCAGGGCGGTTGTCTACTGTTTCCTTTAAAGTTGTGGCATGTCATATGTTCGTCAGGCTGTCAGGACCGTGGAAGACCGATGAATAGGACACAAGCGTCACGCAAGAAACAGACGAGCATATCAGCAGTTGCAGAGCATTGCCTTGTTACCGGTCATCCTATGGAATATAACAACATAGAGATTGCGGGGTGCACTTCCGGCTACTGAGATAGTGTTATTAAAGAAGCAATTGATAGTGACTTTATAAACAGAAACGGAGGTGTTTGCTTAAATTCTGCGTGGAATCCTGCCATCTCGCTAGTCAAACAACACGGGGGCAGAGTTAATTCTGTCAGTTCACCCGTTAGTAATTAATACACGCTATCGTCAATTTCCGATGTTCATCATTATTGGTTATGTGGAGGCGCTAGTCGTCTACGATGTGTTTGGGTATGTTGTCTTTGTGAAAATTCAGTATTACGGTTCTTGGTCGGCATAGCCAAACCTACCGACGGTTTAAATTCCTTGCACAGCGTTCTCTGGTTGCATTTGAGCCTTGAAATTGACGGGGTGTTGAAATATCGGCTGTTGTGGAAGACATCACTCGGCTGCACCCCCGTAAGCTGTTTGAATATGACGTTACCGCTGACAGCCGAAATGTCGGAACGAAAGGTGAGGGAATAAGTGTATACTTAAATGTTTCATGGTCCTTCCCAATAAGAAAACAGTTAAACCGATGAGGTGGCTATTCAATCATGTGTCAAGACTGTCAGATCGAGGTAGGAGTGAGAGGGCGAAATGTTCCGAGTCGGTTGTGCTGGTCAACCTCAGTGAGATTTTTACACGATCCCCCGCCCTCATCTAGGCATTGGTCGTCTAGATAAGCATTTCTACCTCACACATTACGCAAACGGGCTTGATATGAGAAAAAGCACGTCAACATTCTTCGAAGGCGGAGAATACCGTTCCAAATAGATTTCAAGACCCACACAGCCTCAATAGCCAACCTCTTTAACAAAAAAGGCACAAAAGGACATTCATGCGAAAAAATCGGACAAGTGGGAATAGGACTTGCGCTCTGAGGTTACCGTGCCATCTTAATTAGAAAAATTAATGCCTCCCAATTTTTATATGAAAACTCTTAAAGCTTATTAAATGAAACAACTTTGTTAACATTCTACATCTTTATTATTCATGTCTACACATTTTTTGTCTCAACGCAGTCACCTTGGTGATGAACACGTTTCCCCCAAGCAGGCAATAGTTTGTTGACATCGTCACAGTACGATGTTTGACTTTGTTGACGGACCCACAACCTCACCTCTGCTTGCATCGCTCCATCACTATCGAAGTGAGGCCCTTGAAGGCGTTCTTTAAGCTTTGCAAACAGATGAGAATCGGATGAAGCTAAGTAGGGACTGTATGAAGGATGGCACCAATGTTTTCTGCATTACCAGCACGATTAACCCAACGTCGCACATTATAGTGACTTTTTTCTGTATATATGAGTGGTAGATTCATTATAGCGTCAATGTGGTGTGTTTTACATGTATGTGTATCGTGTGTGTGTACGAGTCACTGAACAATAGGTGTGAGTACACTTTTTCTGTTAACAACACATCGTAAGGTCACATGAGGCTACGTACAGCTTATTCTCTACCATTTCATTACATCGGCATGTAATTTTAGCTTTGGTATTGTTAAGGCTTTCGATATTCAAGCGCACGATACGTAAATCAGTTTGGAGTGTCTGTATAGACGTAATATAAATTGCAAACAGATCGGTGTGCAGCACCCTTATCTTTTACTTTCAGAAATATCTCGGGGTTGTAATTGAATGTCTTTTAGCATAAATAATAATTTATACTTTTGTAGTTTCGCGTCGAGAAACACTTTCTGATTGGTACGCTTATTATTAATTCAACGCTGAACACTTTCGTAACTGCGAAAAAGCTCGTCACTTGACAAAAGATAGCGTGAAGCATCAACCGTAAGAATCTGTTTTCATATCGGACTACTTTTTCAAAATTAGTGAACTTAACATGACTTTAGCCTGTTTGTTCACGAAATAAATTGCAAACCATCTTCTTTTGGCTTAGCACTACGTAATACTGGAGTAATTTAAAAAAGAATCTGCTGTCTTGCAAATGGCGGGCAGCAATACTAAGTGCAAAAATCTCCGAAAAATCGACAATTAATTTTTCATACATGTAGGGGTGCTAATGCTAGTGAAATAAGTGGTTTAGCTATCAATAACAGCTTACGTTTACCAGATACACGTTACAAGATACCAACGTCTCCATCCACGTCTTTCTCGTAGCAAGATTCAAACCAGAGTAAAACGATTGTAAAATTTTATTTCTGTTGTTTTCATTGTTCTCACTATCTTTACTACAGAACATAGCTTCATTATCATTCCATGCGGCTTTTCGTGGATGATGCTGTAGTATACAGAGAAGTTGCAGCATTTGAACATTGTAGCGAAATGCACCAAGGTCTGCAGCGGATATGTACTTGGTGCAGGGAGTGGCAACTGACCCTTAACATAGACAAATGTAATGTATTGCGAGTACATAGAAAGAAGGATCCTTTATTGTATGATTATATGATAGCGGAACAAACACTGGTAGCAGTTACCTCTCTAAAATATCTGGGAGTATGCGTACGGAAAAATTTGAAGTGGAATGATCATATAAAATTAATTGTCGGTAAGGCGGGTGCCAAGTTGAGATTCATTGGGAGAGTCCTTAGAAAATGTAGTCCATCAACAAAGGAGGTGGCTTACAAAACACTCGTTCGGCCTATACTCGAGTATTGCTCATCAGTGTGGGATCCGTACCAGGTCGGTTTGACAGAGGAGATAGAGAAGATCCAAAGAAGAGCGGCGCGTTTCGTCACAGGGTTATATGGTAACCGTGATAGCGATACGGAGATGTTTAGCAAACTGAAGTGGCAGACTCTGCAAGAGAGGCGCTCTGCATCGCGGTGTAGCTTGCTGTCCAGGTTTCGAGAGGGTGCGTTTCTGGATGAGGTATCGAATATATTGCTTCCCCCAACTTATACCTCCCGACGAGATCACGAATGTAAAAGTAGAGAGATTCGAGCGCCCACGGAGGCTTTCCGGCAGTCGTTCTTCCCGCGAACCATACGCGACTGGAACAGGAAAGGGAGGAAATGACAGTGGCACGTAAAGTGCACTCCGCCACATACCGTTGGGTGGCTTGCGGAGTATAAATGTAGATGTAGATGTAGAAATATCGATACTGCTTTCATACACATCACAGTGAGATAATTAATATTTTTACGCACTCTTTTGCACACAGAATAACAGTTCGTTTTATTATGTAAAGGTTTCATGTCAACCGCAAATCGACGTTTCTCGTCCCCAGAGGACCAGTACACCCTCACTGATGTTGATGCAATCAACACCGTACACAGCTTTCATTCTTCTGCAGAATTCAATTGGAGGCACGTTTTGTACAATCACAAATTCGATGACATCATGCTCTTTCTCACGCACCGACATCTTTACGTTACACAACGCCTTGTTACCCGCTACGATTGTTTTATTTAACAGGGTTTCAGGGTTTTAATGTAAAAACTTCGCAGGCATTACTCTTCAGCTCGCCCTCGCACCCTACAGGTTCTGATGAGTGTGTTCGAAGTATCGTAACAGCTGACATAAATGGCCATATCTTTTGACTGCATTCACTTTGATGCTTAAATTTTTCACACCGCCAAGGGCCCGTAGACCTTAGTACTGATATAAATTTCAACTTGATAGTGTATTATTTCCTGAGAAAAAGGGGTCCTAACAGCAGGACAGACAGACAGATGAACAAAAAATTGATCCTTTAATGGTTCCGTTTTTACCGAGTGAGGTGGTGAACCCGAGAAAGGAAAAAGTCTGCAAATGAGTACGTCGGATCCTCCATCTCTGTAATTTGTATCTTGTATCTCGGAGCTCTCACAAATAATCAACATTTCCCTTATAAAGTTTGGATCTGTGGACAGAAGAAAATAACGGGACACATTCTCTAGGACTTCTCCACACATTAAAACGTCACGACACGTCAGTTTGAAAAGCCTCATCCGTACTGAAGATAACAGTGAGCAAACTGACGCAGCTGAACGCGTTGAACATTAAAGCGAGCACGAAAACTTTACGGAAATGCGTTCAAACATGTTCGACAAACATACTGTAAAGGAACACCCTGACTATAAGAAATAGTGAAAAAAAACATAAAAGGACTGAAAAAAAAGCATTAACAGAGCTTAGCTTGAGAGTTGGCAATACTCTCTCAGGATGTAACGGTTGGCTACAGCGCGCATACACAAGCTCTGGAATCTAAGATATTGTTGTCACGCTTCGCAGCGCACGGATTAATCAGTGGCAGTTTGGAGGCCAGTGTAGGGGCCCGCCTGTCCGCCAGCCCGCCTGCTGTGGTGAGCACGTGTGTTGGGCGAGGGGTCGTCGCCGAGCTGCCGTACTGCCGTGTCCGCCAGCAGCCACACAGGATTTGGTAGTGAGTTGATATTTTTTATAATTTGCAGCGCGCTTATTAATTTAAAGAAAAGGGTTTGTGTATGTGCGTAGCAGCAGACGGTAATTTTGATAACGATAGAAGTTGAATTCTTAAGGGGAAACCATTGTTAGGCGAATAGATTAAGTATTGATTTTTGTCAGTGATTTCTTTTGCAATCGTCAGAGAATTGTTTCACTATGTATTTAATTGAGAAGTATTTCAGTCTGTCTCAAGAGTTTGATTAATTTGTAATATTGCTTTAATGCCACTGGAGGCAGATTTACATACGAAGCGATTGTTCAAAGAGCTTCTAGCGTTTTGTTAATTGAATGAGAAAGAATCGCTTTCAGAATATAGTTTTTGAAAAAAGGAATTACTTGTTTGGATTATCATTTATCGAGTTTAGATTTGACCAAACCCTTTCTCTTGAATGATATGTAGTTGTAGTAAGCAGCCGCAGAAACAGCAGGAACCGCCATACAGAACTTGCATTGCACTCAGCATGAATAATAGGTTTTTTTAAAGTTTTTGTTAAATAATGGAATACAGCAAATCAAGCAGTGGCAGCAGAAAGACCAAGAAAGTTATTTGTTGCGCACAGGACCAATAAAAAAATAAAGGTTAGGCGATCTCTGTAATAGTAAAGTTAACAAGAGTACAAGCACGAGAGTACAAGCACGATAGTTGTCAGATTGTGGGTGTATACGTCGACTTAGCGGCCAAAGTCGTTATGCGCGAGGGAAACGCAACAAGTGATTTTCAGGAGAGCTGTAAAATCAGTCCTTGTCGACAATATTTTTGCGCAAGTTGTTAATAATGCACAACAGACAAGCATGGAAAAGAAAATGTAAATAAAACTGTTGTGACAATTTATAGTACATAAAATTTGTTTAATAAACTTGATTTACGAAGAATATATGATATGGTATTCAAAATTCGGAAATACGTGCAGTTTTACATGACTGATGTATGATTTAAAGATATCATTAACAGTAATGTATTATTATCTTCAATTGAAAATAACTAACGGGTAATTCTGACTGGTAGTATGGCTACAGGAGCCCTTAGCACCTGCCACACTTGTGCTGAGTGGGTAAACCGCCTGTGCATTGTGGTCTTCGTAGCAGAACCCTTATGGACCCATATTCGACTTGGCTCCGTCCTCTGCTCCAAATATTTCTACGTATCTTTCTCTGTGAGGTTGCACGAGATCTGTGTCGTTTTTGTCTTCAGTCAGAGTGTGAAAGCACGTCTGTAATAAACGTCTCGTCAACCCCACTGTGATGATAGATTCTTATGGAGCTTCTGACGTGCCGACACAGACACAGTTCAAGGTTGAAAAACAATAGGACACTAATTGCCTACAACAAGTACGACAGGAGTCGTATTTATTTTTTGTCACGGTATGAGTCTGACATCTCTTTACTCGGACTAGTTTTGTTCTTCTTGGGTTTTCTTCTTCCTTAGTATTCAAGAGCAGCTATTTTCAACCAACATCTCAATCGTAATTATGCTCTGTGATAATTGTTGTTGACGTTCCTCCAATGCAATAAGATATCTCGGTTTCGGCTATTATTACGATAATGAACTTATAACTGCTGTTCATGAGCGCTCTTGGTACAAGCTGTGAGCCATGCACGGCTCGCGTTTATCCCATTTATTGTTTGTCATCTTCTATTACGGTACTGCCGCCTCGTTTTCTTATTCCATTTACTGGCGTCACTAACTTCCTGCCTTACTTTCCCGTGAGCGGCAGCACCAGCGTGTGTCGATAAGTGCACTGTTGTACCATGTCTGGAGCGACCTTGTGGATAACATCGGAAGTTCACTGAGGCTTTTTTGCGGATGATGCTGTGCTACATCGAGACGATGTAACAATGGAAAATTGTACTGAAATGCGGGAGGGTCTGCAACGAATTGACGCATGGTGCAGGGAATGGCTATTGAATCTCAATGAAGACAAGTGTAAAGTGCTGCGAATACATAGAAACAAAGAGTGTTTATCATTCAGCTACAGTATAGCAGGTCAGCAACTGGAAGCAGTTAATTTCATAAATTATCTGGGAGTAGGCATTAGGAGTGATTTAAAATGGAATGATCATATAAAGTTGATCGTCGGTAAAGCAGATGTCAGACTGAGATTCATTGCAAGAGTCCTAAGAAAATGCAATCCGAAAACAAAGGAAGTAGGTTACAGTACGCTTGTTCGCCCACTGCTTGATTACTGCTCAGCAGTGTGGGATCCGTACCAGATAGGGTTGATAGAAGAGATAGAGAAGATTCAACGGAGAGCAGCGCGCTTCGTTACAGGATCATTTAGTAATCGCGAAAGCGTTACGGAGATGATAGATAAACTCCAGTGGAAGACTCTGCAGGAGAGACGCACAGTAGCTCGGTACGGACTTTTGTTGAAGTTTCGAGAACATACCTTCACCGAAGAGTCAAGCAGTATATTGCTCCCTCCTACGTATATCTCGCGAAGAGACCACGACGATAAAATCGAAGAGATTATAGCCCACACAGAGGCATACCGACAATCTTTCTTTCCACGAAAAATACGAGACTGGAATGGAAGGGAGAACCGATAGAGGTAGTCAAAGTACCCTCCGCCACACACCGTCAGGTGGCTTGCGGAGTATGAATGTAGATGTAGATAGTATTTCCAGGTCGTCGTGTGTCTGGCGGTCAGTCCGGGACGGACCAGCAGTGCAGTCGGGACGCAGCGGCAGCGAAGTCGGGGGACGGAGCGCCGGTGAGGCGCCGACAGCCAGGGCTCGCCGACCGCTGGCCACACACGTGAACTGTCCGACGGAGGCAGATTGGAGCGGGACGACCGTTGGTCGGTCGTTCGGTTGGTCGTCTCATCGGCCGACGTATACTTGGTGCTTTCACCGTTTCCTGGCCTGGGCAGTTGCTCGGATGGTGTCTAGCAGCGAGGAAATCTCCGCGGCACGTAGTTTGGTCGGGCCCGCTGCCGGCCTCTTTGCGGTGTCGGAGTGTGTGGTGCTGTTCCCACTGCTACGAGGTTCGTGGCTCACCGATGCTGAAGATGAAAGTTGAGTTTTGACTTAATCTACCAGTAAGTCACGACTGTTCACACTGTGTCGTTTGGAGTTCGTTGTCGGCTGTTGGGATATTCCCGCGAGCAACAACGTGTTTTCAAGTTGGCAAATTTTAGCCACCCTCCAGTGGAGTTACTTGGTTAGTTGAACTGAAGTGCACCAATGGAATCTTCTGCCTTGTGGCGGTTAATGTTTCAGTTACCTGCCCTGGCCGTTGACGTAAATTCAGGCAGTGTATTTTCCCCATCGTGTTGTCGCTGCCCAGCAGGGTGTGTAGTTTGAAAGCTCGATGTATAATTGGTTGTGGGAGCCAATACCTTCTACGTTGTTCTGTTGAACTCCCTGTTGTGTGCTGGTCGGGTGAAGCGGAGGTTATCTTGTCGGTGGGTCCGTTGACTGTCTGACGGTTGGGTTGTCGTCGGATGGGAAATGGTTGGGCCGACTGCCTGTCTCACCTAAGCGAGCGTTAGTGTTTGAATTCCAGGCCGACGCTCGGAAATTCTGAGCGCCCTTTGGTGTACTGCCTTTTCTTGTTTGTTCTTGCTGTTTGTACTTGAATGGCTTCAAGCCGATTTTTAGATTAAGGTTGTTTGGCGCTTAAGGCGTCAGATGGTTTGGGTCTTCAGCCTAATTTAAGAACTGTTTTAGGTAAAGCCTTTGGAATTTTTTTTAAAAAAGTTAATGTTATTGAGTCTTAAGTCTTGGACCTTCAGCCGATTTTGAATTTAAGTTTTCTGCTGTTAAAGTGTCAGATTCTTTGGGCCTTCAGCCTTAATTAAGCGAAGGCTTTGCCTTTTAAATTTCTGAGTTTTGGTTGAGTTTTAAATTATTGGCTTTCAGCCGTTCTTAAATTAAAGTGGTCTTGCTCTTAAGGCATGAGATTGTATGGCGCATTCAGCCGCTAATTAAGTGCCAAAACTAAAGCTGTATTTTTTTAAAAATTTCTTGACCCTTGTAATGTTTGATCAAATAAAAGGTTGTATGTTCGAGTGTGGCTGACAGCCGCTTATTTTGGCCCCTTCCCACAACTTAAACTACCTGTCCTGTCCTGCCGGCTTACTGGGCGTCTCAAGCTGCAAATACTGTGGTAGAGTCATCTTATTTCCGCAGTCAGTCAGTGATGTAAATGTATTATTTCGGGGGCTATCACGAGAGTGTGTGCAGTACATGTTGTGGTACTTTGCAAACTAAAGTGGAAAGCGTAGTAGGTGGTATTTCACATTGTAGTACATATTAGGGTTTCGTACCGTTCCATTCGCGAATGACTGCTACAGTGACAGTTTAGGTTTTGCTTACATTCCGTGTCGTCAGTCAAACAAATCTGAGACCGTTCGTGTTGTTCGTCTTTATATACGTTCGATATCTCCTATCTGTCCTATTTGGCGCGGGTATTCTTTGATTGCTACGACTAGTCTTTTATAACAAATCTTCTTTGTACGAGTGAATTGAAGTCTTCTACCAGATTTACCTGTGACTGAGCCTACATGATCGTTCGTATTTCATATCCCTACAAATTATTACGCCCAGGTATTTGTATGATTTGACTGATTCCAATTGTGACCAGCGATAATGTAATCAAAGTAAATTACAGCTTCGCGTGTTTCAAAGTGCGCAGGTTTACATTTCTGAATATTTATATCGAGTTGCCAATTTTTGCACCAATTTGAAAACTTATCAAAATATGACAGAATAGTTTCGCAGGTTTTTTCTTAGCGTATACTTCATTATACATAACTGCATCGCCTGAAAAAAAGCTTGAGGTTCTTATTAATATTGTCCACTAGGTAATAAAATACTTCTTAAACTGCAAGGGTCCCAAAATATTCCCCATGAAACTCCTGAAGCTGTTACTTCTACGTCCGTCGACGATCCTGTCTCCAGGACAACAAGCTGTTTCCTCCCCGCGAAGAAATCCTCATTGCTGTCACAAATTTCGCTTGATACACGATACGATAGTGAATCGTGGACTGCGAGAAATTCGAAAAAGATGAGAATCGAAGTCTCTGAGATTTGGTGGTATAGATGGATGCTGAAAATTAAGAGGACTGGTAAGAGAAGAAATTACGAATTTTCTTCAGAATTGAACAGTAAAGGAATGAGTAGAACATACTAACTGGAAGAAGAGGCAGGATGATATCAACTGCTTTTAAGAAGGGAACATGCATCGGATCACGGAACGGATTTAAAGGAAACCGACCAAGCAATGGAAAAGGATTACGAGATGGTTTACGACAGGGCACATTAAACGTAAGGACTCTAACTGGGAAGTTAGAAGAAATTGTAGAAATGATGGAAAGGAGGAAATTGGACATCTCGGGACTAGCTGAGACTAGGTGGAGAGGAGTTGGTGAAAAACCACTAAGTAAAGGATGTAAACTGTACTGGATAGGGAATGAAAGGGGAAGAAATGGAGTGGCAATAGTGGTCAGAGAGGATCTGCAGGAGGAGGTGAAAGGTATCAATGATCGAATGATAAAAGCTAGAGTACGAGTGAAAGGAAAAAGCATTGAAATCATCCAAGCATATGCCCCACAGGTGGGGTGTACAAAAAAGGAGAAGGAGGAATTTGAAGATGACATGCAAAAGCAGCTAAATGGAGGAAATCAGATTATAATAGGGGACCTCAATGCACATGTTGGCTCAGACAGGAAAGGATTCGAGGAGATAATGGGACCAGAGGGTTGGGGGAACCGAAATAGAGAAGGAAAATTGTTGCTGGAATTCTGCAAGAGGAATGGGCTGGCGATCGCAAATTCCTGGTACAAGAAGAGAAGTAGCCACAAAATAACTTGGTACAGTGGAGACTGGTCCCAAACTTCAGTAGTAGACTATGTACTAGTGGATAGGCAGATGATGAGCAGCCTCACAGATGTTAAGGTCATTCCATCTGAGGCCTTAGACAGTGACCATCGGCTGTTGGTAGCCACCCTGAGAGAGAAAAAAGATAGGAGGGCAACAGATATACAGGAGAAAAGGTTGAAGACATGGATGCTGAAAGAGGATGAACGGAGGACCCAGTACCAGACACTGATCAGGAAGAAGCTGCCAAAGGAAGATCAGAGAACAGTGGAAGAAGAATGGGGAGATTTTAAGAGGGCTCTAGTTGAGGCAACTGAAACTGTGTGCGGAAGAACTAGCACAAAGAGGAGAAGTAAGGAAACCCCATGGTGGAACAACATATGTAAAGAGGCAGTACTTAGAAAGAACAAAGCCTTCAGAGAATGGTTCCGGACCCGAACGGAGGAAGCTAGGGTAAAATATAAGGAAAGCAAGAAAGCGGCACAGACCATAGTAAGGGCGGAGAAGAAGAAGTGGATGGAAAATGGACAAGAAAGAAGAGGACAGTGAAGGGAACAAAAAAGTACTTTACACCATGGTAAGAAATAAGAGGAACGACAGAAGCGAGTGCCTGAGGATCATGGATAATAATGGAAGAGTTGTGGAGGAAATGCATGAGCTCAAAAAGATTTGGAAGGAGTACTTTGAAGATCTGTTGAATGCCGCCAAGCGGGTAACTAACAGCGATGGAGAGCCTAAGGCAGCAGACGATTACAATAGTGGGGAAATTGATGATCTAACTTGGAATGAAGTGGAAGAAGCCATAAAGAGGATGAAAGGGGGCAAGGCACCAGGTTGGGACGAAGTAACAGTGGATATGATACGAGCAGCAGGAGAAGTAGGAACCCAGTGGCTATACAGAGTGCTGAGGGTGGTGTGGAAGGAGAACAGAATTCCTGAGGATTGGAAGAAAGGAATTATAGTCCCGATCTTCAATAAAGGGGATAAAAGGAGATGTGAGAACTACAGAGGAATCACCCTGCTATGCCACTGTGGAAAAATCTATGAAAAGATCCTGGAGAAGAGAATAAGAAGCAGTATTGAAAGTAGACTGCAAGAGGAGCAGTATGGTTTCAGACCGGGAAGATCAACAACGGACCTCATATTTGCGGTAAGGCAACTGCAGGAAAGGCACTATGAGTACGGGAAGGACTTAATCATGGCCTTTTTAGATATCGAGAAGGCGTATGACAGTATCTGTAGGGACAAGCTCTCGGATGTGCTGAACGCAAAAGGGATAGATGAAGAGATAACACGAAAAGTCAGAAAAATGTATGAGGGAAGTGAGAGTTGTGTGAAAGTGGGGAGGGAACGTACTGCATGGTTCAAGCTGGAAAATGGGCTGCGACAGGGAAGTGCACTTTCGCCTTTAATGTTTATTATTGTTATGGATGAAATCCTACAGCAAGTATCAGATGCAATTGGAGATCATAAAATGAAAGCAGTGCTTTTTGCCGATGACCTGATGTTATGGGGAAACTGCGAGAAGGAGATGCAAGCGCAGTTAGATGCATGGGAGGCAACGGCAGCACAATATGGAATGCATTTCTCTGCAAAGAAAAGTGAAATAATTGTCACAACAAGGAAGAAGAATAGGCCAAATGTGGATATAACTTGTGGAGGGGAAAAACTACAAGTGCTAGAGAACTTCAAGTACCTGGGAAGCATGATTGAAAGTTAGGGGGGAAACGCAATGGAAATAAATGAAAGGTGCAGAAAAGCAGGGCAGTTCTACAAATGCATTAGGGGGCTTATTTGGAGCAAGGAGGTGCCACAGAAATCCAAGGGAATTATATACCGAACCTACTTTGTCCCCATATTGGCATACGGAAGTGAGACATGGGTAATGCACAAAAGCGACAAAAGTAGAATACAGGCTAGTGAAATGAAGTTCCAGAGGAGCAGGTTGAGTGTAACGAGACGAGACAGATTGCGAAATGTGTATGTGAGGGAAAGACTAAAGGAGGAACCAGTACAGGAGAGGATAGAAAAATCAAGACTGCAGTGGTATGGACGCATGAAGAGAATGGATGAGGGAAGAATTCCAAAGAGGATGTTTGATCTGCAACTGGAGGGGAAGAGGCCCAGAGGAAGACCAAGAGATAGATGGGTGAAGGGAGTGAAGGAATGTGTGACGAGAAGAGGAGAGAACTGGACGAAGGTGGAACAGGGGGAATGGTGGAAAGACAGAACACGATGGAGAGGCTTGTGTTCCCGACAGACCCAGCCAGTGGCTGGAAACTGTCCAAGATGATGATGATGATGGATGCTGAAAATTAAGAGGACTGGTAAGAGAAGAAATTACGAATTTTCTTCAGAATTGAACAGTAAAGGAATGAGTAGAACATACTAACTGGAAGTAGAGGCAGGATGATATTGTGTTAAGACGTCATGCAATACTCTCCGTGGTGTATGTGGACCGATAGAAGGTAAAAGCTGTAGGGAAGACAGAGATTGGAATACATCTAATAAGGAGTTGGATGTAAATGCTGCTTGGAGACGAAGATTTCAGCACATATACATGCAATCGACATCTGTACTCCGCAAGCCACCATGCGGCATGTGTGGCGGAGGGTAGTTTGTGTAGCAGTGTCTTTTCACCTCCCTTCCTGTTCCAGTCGCGAATAGTTCGCGGAAAGAACGATTGCCGTTAAGCCTCCGTGGGGATCGAATTTCCCTAATCTTTTTATCTTCGTTCCCTTTCCGCGAGATGTATGTAGAAGGGAGCAAATACTTGTTGACTCTAGTAGAAACGTACGCTCTCGGAACTGTGATAGTAAACCACACCGTGATGCCCAGCTTCTCTTTTGCAGCGACTGCTACTGGAGTTCGTTGATCATCTCTACCACTCTAACGTGCTTGCTAAATGAACCTGTAACGAAACGCACTGCTCTTCTTTGGATCTTCTATATTTCCTCTATCTGGTACGGATCTCATACTGATGATCCGTATTCAAGTATTGGTCGAACGAGTGTTTTGTAAGCTACTTCCGTTGTAGATGGCCTACGTTTCCTGAAGATTCTTCTAGTAAATATCAGTCTGGCATCCATGTGCCTTATCTGCGATTAATTTTGTGTGTCTCTTCCACTTTAAATCGCTCCATACGTATGTTGTTGTTGCGGTCTTCAGTCCAGAGACTGGTTTGATGCAGCACTCCATGCTACTCTATCCTGTGCAAGCTTATTCATCTCTGATTAACTGCTGCAACCTACATCCTTCTGAATTTGCTCAGTGTATTCATCTCTCGGTCTCCCTCTATGATTTTTACCCTCCACGCTTCTCTGAAACGAGTAGAACCACTCGGCCACAGCGGCCGGCACAGATGTTTGGGGTATGGACCGTGACCTGTTAATACGTGCACCATTCATCGAGTAGGCGCAATGACGCGCAGTTTGAGTCCCTTATTCCTGGGAATATGCTGGGAAACCACGTTGTGGTGTTTCTAGTATCCCAGTTAGACTGCCATTCATCTAATTTCCAGCCTCGAAACAGTCTTTTCTCAGTAATATGAGTTTCTGTGGTCTTGTTGTCACGCTCCAACCAATACAGCGCTGCCCTGTAACGAACCCCCTGTGGTAGTCGTACGCGCCACCCTTACACCGCAGCGGTACGATATTCTACGGCCCGTTTTGTAGCCCACCATACCGAGCCATCCTGGGCTTACATTTCAGCCAGATAGAGGCCAACACCGTACGACGAGAGTTTCTACTGTCTTCGCGCTTGCCTCACTCTACCTTCTCCAGCAAGGCCGCCGGATCCGTCCCCAATTGAGAACGTTTGGAATGTTATGGGCAGGGCCCTCGAACCATCTCGTGATTCTGAAGATTTAAGTGCCAGTTGGACAGTATTTGGCACGGCAGCCCTCAGGAAGGCATCCAAGAACTCCGTCAATCGATGCCAGGTCGAATGTTTGCATGAGGGCCAAAGATGGGCTAACGCGATGTTGACTAGCTGCATTTGTGAAGCTCTTTCTGTTGAGTAAATGATCGAATGTTTCTGAAATTGTAATCGTATATCGATAAAATCCCTGCGATGAAGGATGAAGCTTTCTTTCGCCGCCAGGATCTGGAAATGCTAGTCACATGGGTAGATTCTGCGTACTGACTGGTCAGTTTACACTCGAGGTATCGTTTGCGACGTCTTTTGAGTCGGTCACTCGGCGCTGTGAGGTGTAGGACTGGCGTGAGCCAAAGCCTTCTAGATACAAGGCCTACGCACAGCGGCCATATTGGCACGTGACGTCAAAAACTGTTGGCCATTTTATCTCTAGTCGGCACTCCTGTTGACGTGTATGTTGTGTTGAAAGTGTGTGCGACGTGGCACTGATATAGATTTCATGCAGTATTCGCCTACAGTTCCTCGAAGTGTTGCGTTCCCTTATGCCAGGGTAATTATAAATTCCAAAAAGGCATGGAAGTGCACATGCTTCGATTTCCCAGATGTGTGAAGTTGAGAAATCGCTAGATTGCAGCTATTCCCAGACAGGAATTCGTGTCTACGCATCATCCAAGGGTGAGTAAATGACAAAAAATTTATAGCGTGTTATTTGTTTCCATTGCACCACATTTGCCGATTGTTTTTAAAAGCAGTTATGTATCATATACCAGTATAATTTGTTTCTTAATTCTGGATCATTGCTGCGAGGTCAGTACGAAGCTGGCTGTGAAATGTGTCTCATATTTGCAACTATTGTCAGATAGAATAGTTATATTAATTAGTGTGGCTCGAAAACGTTTAGTATTTCTTAGCATTCCGACCAGATTATTGAGTTTCCAGTACTTTTATTTGGGAGAGCTACAGATTGATTTTGTTCAGTTTCATATATATATATATATACAGCTATTCGGAAATAATTTCAATTTGAGTTAACTACCATAGAAACGCGTTCGATACAGTTCCCCACAGTCGTTTAATGAACAAAGTAAGAGCGTATGGACTATCAGACCAATTGTGTGATTGGATTGAAGAGTTCCTAGATAACAGAACGCAGCATGTCATTCTCAGTGGAGAGAAGTCTTCCGAAGTAAGAGTGATTTCAGGTGTGCCGCAGGGGAGTGTCATAGGACCGTTGCTATTCTCAACATACATAAATGACCTTGTGGATGACATCGGAAGTTCACTGAGGCTTTTTCCAGATGATGCTGCGGTGTATCGAGAGGTTGTAACAATGGAAACTTGTACTGAAATGCAGGAGGATCTGCAGCGAATTGACGCATAGTGCAGGGAATGGCAATTGAATATCAATGTAAACAAGTGTAATCTGCTGAAAATACATAGAAAAATAGATCCCTTATCATTTAGCTACAAAATAGCAGGTCAGCAACTGGAAGCAGTTAATTCCATAAATTATCTGTGAGTACGCACTAGGAGTGATTTAAAATGGAATGATCATATAAAGTTGATCATCGGTAAAGCAGATGCCAGACTGAGATTCATTGAGAGAGCCCTAAGAAAATGCAATCCGAAAACAAAGGAAGTAGTTTACAGTACGCTTGTTCGCCCACTGCTTGAATACTGCTCAGCGGTGTGGGATCTGCACCAGATAGAGTTGATAGAAGAGATAGAGAAGATCCAACGGAGAGCAGCGCGCTTCGTTACAGGATCATTTAGTAATCGCGAAAGCGTTACGGAGATGATAAACTCCAGTGGAAGACTTTGCAGGAGAGATGCTCAGTAGCTCGGTAAGGGCTTTTGTTGAAGTTTCGAGAACATACCTTCACCGAAGAGTCCAGCAGTATGTTGCTCCCTCCTACGTATATCTCGCGAAGAGACCACGAGGATAAAATCGGAGAGATTAGAGCCCACACAGAGGCATACCGACACTCTTTCTTTCCATGAACAATACGAGACTGGAATGGAAGGGAGAACCGATAGAGGTAGTCAAAGTACCCTCCGCCACACACCGTCAGGTGGCTTGCGGAGTATGGATGTAGATGTAGATGTAGAAAATTGTTTTAATGAATTCAGTGTTCGACAGATTAAGCAGTATATAAAGTAGATTTCGAGGTAAGTGCATTGCTATTAAATTAACAGCACTCTGTGACACGAATTTTAATCAAGGATATAGGAGAAACAATCTTTTCATGTTTAAGGTTCTAAAGGTCTGGAGAAACAGGGAAATGAAATATTTTTTCGGGTTTTCTCGTTTATTAAACGTTATGCCACTTCGTCGAATGATCTGAGTTTCGTGAGAGGACAGCAAATTTTGAAGTGGAGAGGAAAATTAAAAAAAAAAAAAACCGGGGAAACAAATTCTTAAATTCTGTAGGAGCTCCAGCTGCTTTATTTAAAACCGAAGACGTCGGCTCGTTGTTGCATATTGCCGATTTTTTACTGCAAGAAAACGCAGCTCCTGGGGTAAAAAGCAGAATTTAAAATTACAGTTTGTATTCAAGCCTAGAAACGCGTATTTAAGGCAAATCGTCAAAATAATTTTGCATCTTGAAATAACGTTAACTCGTGAAGTCCTTATAGCTGCAGAGTGCTTGACAGGAGCGCTCCGATACAGACCCGACCATCAGTACGTGACGTCACAAGTGTGCGCGCAGGCCTGTAGTGTAGGTGGCGTTGCGTGAGCCGCCGCCGGCCGCCTGCAGAGAGCGCCAGAGAAGCGAAAGCTGGCCGCAGCCGCACGCAGCTGTTGCGCGCACACGCGTGATGCGGTGGGCGTGGCGTGTGCCGGCGCGCCTTAACACTACTACTGGGTCGCATTGCGTCAGCGGCCGTGCTCGCCAGCACGCGGGCCTACGTGACGCTACGGCACGGGCGTGTCAGTCGGGGTTTCCACCGCGAGGTTTCGTACGGGCAGTCACGCTCACAGAGGCGCGAAAAAGACGACCCACGTTCCTGATTGCGTCACGTGTGTGGGATAGTCATAAGGTTTTAATTGTCACCTCGAAAAAGCCGACCTGCGACCATCAAATCTGATAATGGGGTCACTTCTTCTGTACACGTCCACGCCTCAATGCGACACATCTTTCCCAAAGCACAGTGGGATCAGAATCTCGAAAAAGTGGCTACAAATAAAAAATAAAGTTGTGAGTAATAAAACTTTCGTTTAATGGTTCGGCTGGAGTAATGCTGGGACTATTGAACCCCTGTCTCAGAGACGGCCAACTGTATCTTCCGAAATTTTAAATATGGCTGCTGATAATGATGTTTGGTTTGTGGGGCTCTCAACTGCGCAGTTATCAGCGCCCGTACAAATTGCCAACCTTCGCTCAGTCCATACTCGCCACTTTCATGAATGATGATGAAATGATGAGGACAACACAAACACCCAGTCATCTCGAGGCAGGTGAAAATCCCTGACCCCGCCGGGAATCGAACCCGGGACCCCGTGCTCTGGAAGCGAGAATGCGACCGCGACACCAGGAGCTGCGGACTGAATGTGACTGTGATTCAACAACTGTATAAATTTGAAGAGATTGCAAAACCCAGCCAACCTTTTGCAAAACAAAGGTTTATTTAGCCCTTGACCTAGGTTTCGATATTTGTAATAATATCTTCTTCTGAAGGAGTGGGCCTTGTTACATCACATGATGGTTCCGAAGGCTGAATTTTGTTTAGATGGGAATATTTTTGTTCAGCAAAACCAGACCGATTTTTTTATAAATAGAAGCTGCTGATGAAAGTTTGTAAGTGTATAATACACTACTGGCCATTAAAATGGCTACACCAAGAAGAAATGCAGATGATAAACGGGTATTCATTGGACAAATATATTATACTAGAACTGACATGTGGTTACATTTTCACGCAATTTGGGTGCATAGATACTGAGAAATCAGTACCCAGAACAACCACCTCTGACCGTAATACCGGCCTTGATACGCCTGGGCATTGAGTCAAACAGAGCTTGGATGGCGTGTACAGGTACAGCTGCCCATGCAGCTTCAACACGGTACCACACTTCATCAAGAGTAGTGACTGGCGTGTTGTGACGAGCCAGTTGCTCGGTCACCATTGACCAGACGTTTTCAGTTGGTGAGAGACCTGGAGAATGTGCTGGCCAGGGCAGCAGTCGAACATTTTCTGTATTGAGAAAGGCCCGCTCAGGACCTGCAACATGCGGTCGTCCATTATCCTGCTGAAATGTAGGGTTTCGCAGGGATCGAATGTAGGGTAGAGCCACGGGTCTTAACACATCTGAAATGTAACGTCCACTGTTCAAAGTGCCGTCAATGCGAACAAGAGGTGACCCAGACGTGTAACCAATGGCACCCCGTACCATCACGCCGGGTGATAAGCCAGTATGCCGATGACGAATACACGCTTCCAATGTGCGTTCACCGCGATGGCACCAAACACGGATGCGACCATCATGATGCTGTAAACGGAACCTGCATTCATCAGAAAAAATGACGTTTTGCCATTCGTGCACCCAGGTTCGTCATTGAGTACACCATCGCAGGCGCTCCTGTCTGTGATTCAGCGTCAAGGGTAACCGCAGCCATGGTCTCCGAGCTGATAGTCCATGCCGCTGCAAACGTCGTCGAACTGTTCGTGCAGATGGTTGTTGTCTTGCAAACGTCCGCATCTGTTGACTCAGGGATCGAGACGTGGCTGCACGATCCGTTACAGCCATGTGGGTAAGATGCCTTTCATCTGGACTGCTAGTGATACGAGGCCGTTGGGATCCAGCACGGCGTTCCGTATTACCCTCCTGAACCCACCGATTCCATATTCTGCTGACAGTCATTGGTTCTCGACCAACGCGAGCAACAATGTCGCGATACGATTAACCGCAATCGCGGTAGGCTACAATCCGACCTTTATCAAAGTCGGAAACGTGATGGTACGCATTTCTCCTTGTTACACGAGGCATCACAACAACGTTTCACCAGGCAACGCTGGTCAAGTGCTGTTTGTGTATGAGAAATCGGTTGGAAACTTTCCTCGTGTCAGCACGTTGTAGGTCTCGCTAAGCTAGTGCGAGTGCTCTGAAAAGCTAATCATTTGCATATCACAGCATCTTCTTCCTGTCGGTTAAATTTCGCGCCTGTAGCACGTCATCTTCGTGGTGTAGCAATTATAATGGCCAGTAGTGTATGACTGCGATTCAACAACTGTATAAATTTGAAGAGGTTGGAAAAACCAGCCAACCTTTTGCAAAACAATGGTTAATTTAGCCCTGGACCTAGGTTTCAATATTTATAAAAAATATCTTCTTCTGAAGGAGTGGGCCTTCTTACATCACATGATCGTTCCGAAGGTTGAATTTCGTTTAGATGGAAATATTTTTGTTCAGCAAAATCAGACCGACTTTTTTTTTTTAATAGAAGCTGCTGAAGAAGGTTTGTATGTGTATTATCTGAACACTTATTTCATTACTTATAATTAATTAACAATATGTTTTTGTTGATAAACTTCTTAACGGAATGGAAGCAAACAAATTCTATAACACAAGCCAAAAAAAAGAGATGTTTTAGATACCACGACACTCCGCCTTCTTTTTCGTTAGTTGTTAAGTCTGTACTGCAGCCTTTGCGAATGAGCCTAAAATCCATCTACTAGCCGCAACGCCCGCTTTGCGCCGTTTCTGAAGCGACATTTGGAAAATGCCGTTATTTACATTGACGAAATAGAATTAAAAGTTTTACTAAAATACAAATACAAAATTTACAAATAAAATGCACATGCACGTGTAATCACGCAACTGTCATTTCTATAACATTGCTAATAAGCTATTACAAAATAAGAAAAATTACTCTACTGACCATTAAAATTGCTAAACCACGAAGATGAAGTGCTACAGACGCGAAATTTAAGCGACAGGAAGGAGATGCTGTGATATGCAAATGATTACCTTTTCAGAGCATTCACAAAAGGTTGGCGCCGGTGGTGACACATACAACGTGCTGACACGAGGAAAGTTTCCAACCGACTTCCCATACACAAACAGCAGTTGACCGGCGTTGCCTGGTGAAACGTTGTTGTGATGCCTCGTGTAACAAGGAGAAATGCGTACCATCACGTTTCCGACTTTGATAAAGGTCGGATTGTAGCCTACCGCGATTGCGGTTAATCGTATCGCGACATTGTTGCTCGCGTTGATCGAGATCCAGTGACTGTTACCTGAATATGGAATCGGTGGGTTCTGGAGGGTAATACGGAACGCCGTGCTGGATCCCAACGGCCTCGTATCACTAGCAGTCGAGATGAAAGGCATCTTATCCGCATGGCTGTAACGGATCGTGCAGCCACGTCTCGATCCCTGAGTCAACAGATGCGGACGTTTGCAAGACAACAACCATCTGCACGAACAGTTCGACGACGTTTGCAGCGGCATGGACTATCAGCTCGGAGACCATGGCTGCGGTAACCCTTGACGCTGAATCACAGACAGGAGCGCCTGCGATGGTGTACTCAATGACGAACCTGGGTGCACGAATGGCAAAACGTCATTTTTTCTGATGAATGCAGGTTCCGTTTACAGCATCATGATGGTCGCATCCGTGTTTGGTGCCATCGCGGTGAACGCACATTGGAAGCGTGTATTCGTCATCGGCATACTGGCGTATCACCCGGCGTGATGGTACGGGGTGCCATTGGTTACACGTCTCGGTCACCTCTTGTTCGCATTGACGGCACTTTGAACAGTGGACGTTACATTTCAGTTGTGTTACGACCCGTGGCTCTACCCTACATTCGATCGCTGGGAAATCCTACATTTCAGCAGGATAATGCACGACCACATGTTGCAGTACTGTACAGGCCTTTCTGGATACAGAAAATGTTCGACTGCTGCCCTGGCCAGCACATTCTCCAGATCTCTCACCAATTGAAAGCGTCTGGTTAATGTTGGCCGGGTAACTGGCTCGTCAGAATACGCCAGTCACTACTCTTGATGAACTGTGGTATCGTGTTGAAGCTGCATAGGCAGCTGTATCTGTACACGCCATCCAAGCTCTGTTTGACTCAATGCCCAGGCGTATCGAAGCTGTTATTACGGCCGGAGGTGGTTGTTCTGGGTGCTGATTTCTCAGGATCTGTGCACCCAAATTGCGTGAAAATGAAATCACATGTCAGTTCTAGTATAATATATTTGTCCAATGAATACCCGTTTATCATCTGCATTTCTTCTTGGTGTAGCAATTTTAATGGTCAGTAGTGTACTAAACATAAGAAATATTTTAAATATATTAAAAGTGTACTCCCGGCTGTGGTGCAAATTTTAATTCACTTACTCAGCTTCGATCAACATCGGAAAAGTATAAAAAGTACTCTTTATAAAATAATTACTTTATTTCATATTCGTAAGATTTTACTTCATAAATTCAAGTTTGTTGATTTATATTTTACCACTCGTATTTCATCCTCATAGAAACTATCTCCGAGGAAAGTGAAAACTTTGTCGTCGGAAGCTCTTGCCCGCATAGTGCGTGCTACAAGGAATTACGAGGGATCAGATGCTGAGGATGTTGAAGAGAATACAAATGTCAGTGAGGAAGAAGGTAAAGAAGGAAATGAAGTTAAAGAACGAGAAGCATACGAGGCTGAAGATTAAGGAGACTTAAACTTTCTAGTTTTGTTGCTAATAGACTGTCGGGAAAAAAATCGCAGTACCAAGAAGAAGTTGTGCGACATAAATGGTGGTGGTGTGTGAAATCTTACGGGACTTAACTGCTAAGGTAATCAGTCCCTAAGCTTACACGCTACTTAACCTAAATTATCCTAAGGACAAACACACACACCCATGCCCGAGGGAGGACTCGAACCCCCGCCGGGACCAGCCGCACAGTCCATGACTGCAGCCGCTCGGCTAATCCCGTGCGGCTGCGACACAAACTAAAACTGGTAAGTGTGTTTCTACATCTGTTCAAATTTCGCGCTAGTCGCGTAAGAGTGGCGCCAGTTGCACCATTCCGACGATGCAAATCAGGTTTGCTTTAAATACACGCTATAACGGTCGTGAATGTTTGTTGCCTTTGAGATTGGTCGTGCTGGGTTGATGTTAGTCAACAAAGCCTTTAAGGTGACAAAGGCGGCATTATCAGTATCTCACTGAGTTTGATCGAGGTCGCGTAATAGAACTTCGAGAAACTGAATGTTTCTTCCGCGATAGTGTGGAAAGACTTTGCAGGAATGTAGCCACTGTACGTGACTGCTGACAGCGGTGCTCACGAGAAAGTATGGTCGCAGGAAGACGAGACTACAAAAAAGGTTCAAATGGCTCTGAGCACTATCGGACTCAAATTCTGAGGTCATCAGTCCCCTAGAACTTAGAAATACTTAAACCTAACTAACCTAAGGACATCACACACATCCGTGACCGAGGCAGGATTCGAACCTGCGACCGTAGCGGTCGTGCGGTTCCAGACTGTAGCGCCTAGAACCGCACGGGCACACCGGCCGGCAGACCGGACTACAGAAGGCCACGCTGACACCACAGTGACACAACGAGTTGTTACAGATCGGTTGCTCGAGCACATATCGGAGACACACGCCATGTAGCGTCTGACCCCAAACCACCACCGTTTACGACCTCAGGAGTGTCAAGTGAGAGCTCAGTGGTGGGCTACGTAGAGGTCTGTTGCGTTTTGTGACAGCTGGTGCTGCCCCGGTGCCAATGATGGCAGTGTGTTGATTTTAGGGAGGCCAGCTGAATGCCTGCAGGCCAGCAGTCACCGCGGTAGACACACACATTCTACAGCTGGAGTTATGGCCGGGGTTTCGACTTCCTAGGACAGCAAGAGCACTTTCGTGATAATCCCGTGCACTTTCACTGCAAAATTGTTCGTCATTCTGTTGATTCGAGTTGTTGCGCTGCCATTCGGGAACAACATTCCAGGAGGTGTTTTATAGCAGAATAACATACCGCTATGTAACCCAATATACTCTACAGAGTGTCGACATACTGCCTTGGATTGCTCGGTCGTCTCCAATTGACCTCATATGGGACATCATCGGGCGACAACCCCAGCATCATCCAACATCTTTAACTGTCCGGCCGGCCGGTGTGGCCGTGCGGTTCTAGGCGCTTCAGTCTGGAACCGCGTGACCGCTACGGTCGCAGGTTCGAATCCTGCCTCGGGCATGGATGTGTATGGTGTCCTTAGGTTAGTTAGGTTTAAGTAGTTCTAACTTCTAGGGGACTGATGACCACAGATGTTAAATCCCATAGTGCTCAGAGCCATTTGAACCATTTAACTGTCCCTGTAATGACCGAACAAGTGTAACAGGCATGGAAATCTATCCCACATCCTGACATCCGGCACCCGTACAATTGTAAGTTGTTGTTGTGGTCTTCAGTCCTGAGACTGGTTTGATGCACCTCTCCATGCTACTCTATCCTGTGCAAGCTTCTTCATCTCCCAGTACCTACTGCAACCTACATCCTTCTGAATCTGCTTAGTGTATTCATCTCTTGGTCTCCCCCTATGATTTTTACCCTCCACGCTGCCCTCCAATACTAAATTGGTGATCCCTTGATGCCTCAGAACATGTCCTACCAACCGATCCCTTCTTCTGGCCAAGTTGTGCCACAAACGTCTCTTCTCCCCAATCCTATTCAATACTTCCTCATTAGTTATGTGATCTACCCATCTAATCTTCAGCATTCTTCTGTAGCACCACACTTCAAAAGCCTCCATTCTCTTCTTGTCCAAACTATTTACCGTCCATGTTTCACTTCCATACATGGCTACACTCCATACAAATACTTTCAGAAATAACTTCCTGACACTTAAATCTATACTCGATGTTAACAAATTTGTCTTCTTCAGAAACGCTTTCCTTGCCATTGCCAGTCTACATTTTATATCCTCTCTACTTCGACCATCATCAGTTATTTTGCTCCCCAAATAGCAAAACTCCTTTACTACTATAAGTGTCTCATTGTAATTAAGTGTCAATTCTAAGTAGGTTGTTTATATTTTTATGTTGGTAACGAAACGTAGCGCTCTGTATGAAAATCACTGGCTGTGCTGAGTGCAGTCTGTGGCTGATCGGCATTGTTAGAATATTCGCTATTGTAGTGTTGGGCAGTTGGATGTGAACAGCGGACAGCGTTGCGCAGTTGGAGGTGAGCCGCCAGCAGTGGTGGATGTGGAGAGAGTGATGGCAAAGTTTTGAGAACGGACGATCTCGACGTGTGTCCGCCAGAGAAAGGAAATTTGTAAAGATGGATGTGATATATTAATGTAAATACATTGTTTGTTCTCTACAAAAATCTTTCATTTGCTAACTGTGCCTATCAGTAGTTAGTGCCTTCAGTAGTTAGAATCTTTTATTTAGCTGGCATTATTGGCGCTCGTTGTATTGCAGAATTTCGAGTAACGAAGATTTTTGTGAGGTAAGTGATTGATGAGCAAGGTCGCAGAAATAGCTCAATATCACATTCGCCGTAGTGTAGTGATTCTGAAATTATACTCTTGCCTGGAGGGTCGTGAGTTCAAAACTCCCCTGCACTGTAAAATTTTAATTTCTATATTAGGTTCGAGTACATTCTAGAAATATCCACAAATGGCAAGAATCATTGTACTGGAATGTTCTGTAGCTGTATATATACCGTATGTGTTCTGGCTGGAGGCAGTTCGCTGCGCGCTATTGTATATGCAAGTGCTAAATAAACCTTCGTTAAGTGAAGTTAGTGTTTGTTATTCATCTACTTACACCTTCTTCTATGTGACAATATGGGCCTGTAATTTAGTTGATTACTCCAATTAGCTTTCTTGAATATTGGTGTGACCTGTGCAATTTTCTAGTTTTTAGGTGCGGATCTTTCGTAGAGGGAACGGTTGTATGTGATTGTTAAGTATGGAGTTATTGTATCAGCATATTCGGAAAGTAACCTAACTGGTATACAGTCTGGAATGTAAGATTTGGTTTTGTTAAGTGATTTCAGTTGCTTCACTACTCCGAGGGTATCTACAGCTATAGCACTCGTGTTGGCAGCTGTTCTTGATTCGAATTCTGGAATATTTCCTTCATCTTCTTTGGTGAAGGAATTTCGGAAGCCTGTGTTTAGTAACTCTGCTTTGGCAGAGTCTTCGATAGTATCTCCATTGCTATCGCGCAGAGAAGGCATTAATTGTGCCCTGCCGCTGGAATCTCTTTGGATTTTCTGCTAGGATTCGAGACAGATGGGTTAACTGGGAACCGATTTACGATGGAAAAAAAATTAGTTGCAATTTTGGTTACCAGTTGCAAATTTGCCTTGTGAATACAAGAAAGACGTTTAGAAATGTTTCGATGTGCAATGGATTACGAACGGGACACAGGCAGAAAAGGTCAAGCAAGTGAGAAAGGCATAACGTTGATTTTATTAGCCTATTGATTGGCGATTACACAGTTTGTTCAGTATGCGCACCGTGGTCGTCGACGACATACTGCATCCGTTAAAACGACGCGATCAACATTTGCTGGCAGCAGTTCTGGAGGAATCTGAGCAATGTTTACCTGTGCACTGGCCATCGGATCAGGTAGAGACCGAACGTGCCGCTGGTAAACGCGTTGTTGTAGATATCCTTAGAGCCAGGTCAGGGGATCTTGCAGGCCATGCTTCTGGAAAACCTCTGGAGATAACGTGCGTGGGAGGCCGTATTAAGCAGATCTTTCACCGGGCGACCGACATGGGATGTTGCCCCTTGTTGCCTGAAAACAGTGGTTTCGACACAGCTGCGCTCCTCCAGAGCTGGAAACACATGCCTTACGAGGAGGTCTGGATACCGTGCAGAAGTCACGGTACACCCTACACGCGTTCTGGTAGTGTTCTGTTCAACGAAGAACGGACCGAGAGTAAAGATGGCTGTGAATGCACGCCGCACAGTCACATACGGCGGAAGTAATGGCTCTTCATGTACAACGCTCGGCTTAACAGTGCCTCTAACTGGGCAGTTCCGTATAGTCACTGGACACTGTTGTCCACCGAACGAGGTGGCGCAGTGGTTAGACACTGGACTCGCATTCGGGAGGACGACGGTTCAATCCCGCGTCCGGCCATCCTGATTTAGGTTTTCCGTGATTTCCCCAAATCACTCCAGGCAAATGCCGGGATGGTTCCTCTGAAAGGGCACGGCCGACTTCCTTCACCATCCTTCCCTAATCCGATGAGACCGATGACCACGCTGTCTGGTCTCCTTCCCCAAAACAACCAACCAACCACTGTTGTCCACCTGTTTAGCTGGGTGCTAACGTGCTGGCCTCCCATGCAAGCGGGCCCGGGTTCGATTCCCGGCCGGGTTAAAGATTTTCTCCGCTCGTGGACTGGTTGTTGTCTTGTTCTCATCATCACTTCATCCTCCTCACCGGTACCCGAGTCGCCCAATTTGGCGTCGACTGAAATGAGACTCGCACTTGGCGGACGAACTTCCCCAGATAGGGCCTCACGGCCAGCGCTGCCATACACTCATTTCCATTGGACACTGTAGTGTAACATGTGCCTAGTGACTCCGTGGAATATTGCTTGGCCACACGTCATCGACTTCGATTCGTGCCAGAAACCAAAGAGCAAATGCAGAATGTTGCTCCCGATTATGAGGTTTCAGATGCTGCATCGTCTGGATCTTTGACTGGCATCAGTGTAAACTAGACCGCAAAACTTTCCGTACTGTTGACTATGGTCCGGACACTTCTCGTGACACCACATGAGCGCTAGCACTACCCAGGACACTTGCTGCATGGTCAGTTGCAGCAACAGTCAATAACTTCCAACGGGACAGGGCAACTTCCTCCTGGAGGTACCACACCAAGCTCACCCATGTTTTCGATTTCCATTATCATCTTTCTAAACCATTTACTGACATCGGAACTCTCCTCAGACCTTTCAGGTGACTATGCTCTCTCAGTGCGGCAGTGTAACTGCTGCCTTTCACACAATACTAACAGCACTCTTTCTTCTAGCTAGTCGTACTGTTCACTCACATAATGGCTTGTAAAATGACTGTGTGACGTCATATTGTCATACAAAAAATGTGCAACGCCAGATTTGCACCTGGTGGCCAAAAATGGAACTAATTTTGTTTCAAGTGTAAATCGGTTCTGCACTAATGCATTGGCATAGCTAAACAAGTTTCGCCGCCTTACGATAATTGCAGCCCACACTGGATCTCTGTGAGTAGTTTCACAATAATTATAATCACCTGGCAGTTCGGTCTCGGCGTTTTTCTTGACTATGGTCAGTCCACGTGTTTCCACTGCTTCGTCTAGATCTCACAGGGGGCGTGATGGTGATGAGATTGGTGGAATGGAAAGAGGTGGCGGCAAGAGGGCGGCAACTGGTAATAGAAGCTATACATAGATTGGTGAGTAAAAGGGGTGGGGGCGGCAGGTAAGGGGAAAAGGATGAGATGTGGCACGGGGGGAGGAGGAGGAGGAGGAGGGAGACTACTTGGGGTGGGGAGAGAGGAGGTTGAATAGGGTAGGACGGAATCTGTGGGGAGGAGTTCGTGGTCCAGCAGAGAGTTGAAATTTCTTTGGGGGAGGAAGTGGACGGTGTGCAGATAAGATGTTTGTGGGATGTGTAGGTTGATGCGCGGCAGCACACTAGGATTGGAAAGAAGAGGGTATACAATAGAATTGTTGGAGTCGAGTATGCGGAGATGTTGAGTGTGAGCGAGGAGAGTTGAGAATTTGATGAGTTGGTAAAGCATCCCTGTGGGAGAGGGTAAGCGGATGCAGTAAGCGAGACAGAAAGCATGGTGTTCGAGGATCTGGAGGGGGTTATAGAACTTTAGAGAGGCCGAGATGCATGCAACATTTGCACAGCAAAGGATGAGGCAGATCAGAGGTTTGTACATCTGAAGGACAGTGCAGGGCCTATATTCAGCTGGTTACTGGTTTTAGTATTATATTCTATTGTGGCCATTCTGTTGGATGGTTAGGAGGTGAGGTGGTTTAGTTCAAAAATGGCTCTGAGCACTATGGGACTCAACTGCTGAGGTCATTAGTCCCCTAGAACTTAGAACTAGTTAAACCTAATTAACCTAAGGACATCACAAACATCCATGCCCGAGGCAGGATTAGAACCTGCGACCGTAGCGGTCTTGCGGTTCCAGACTGCAGCGCCTTTAACTGCACGGCCACTTCGGCCGGCGGTGGTTTAGTTGAACGATCGATTGCTTTATGTATTGATGCTATGTAATTTCGTAATGCAGCTAATTGTTAATAAAGCGTAATTCATTATTACATTTTAATTTTGTCGCATAACATATAAGAACACTAATCTGCGTTTTGAGATGTATTTGCGCTAATGTGGGAAAGTTTTTGTGCAGTTAATTGAAAAGAGCATTTCTTGCAAGTTATGTGAACTGACATGCAACAACGACATCTAGCGTGACAGAATGCAAGCAGATAACTCGTCGCTGCATGGGCCACATGGCAGTATATGTAATGACTTCAAATTGTGAACATGTCTGGCGTAATAGTATACACGCACTCAGAATCTTGTTTTAGATTTTTATGACGAAGCTTGTGTGACTGATTAGTGTGGCTGTGCGATCTATATACGCAAACACCAATTATGTAAAGTACTGCATTCACTGTGGTACGGAAATCCTGTCATGTTTCCTAATAGTGATTTCTGAATACATATATATATATATATATATATATATATATATATATATATATATATATATATATATATATATGCCCCCCCACTCCCCCCACCTCCAGTACACCTCCTGCAGTATGCCGATGACACCGCATTCCTCGCCCTCACTCCTATCCTCCCACGGTCCCAATGCCTGCTCCAGAATCACGTTGACCTTTTTGCCGCATGGTGTAACCAGTGGCTCCTGAAAATCAATCCTTCTAAGACCCAGGCAATGATCGTAGGTCGTACCACTCGCTTCTTCTGGCTCCTGGATTTCTCCTTTACCATCTGCGCCCGTCCTGTCCGCCTCTCCCCCACCCTCACCTACCTTGACCTCACCATTGACCGTCACCTCACTTGGATCCCTCATTTCCTCTCCATCCAATCCAAAGCCCACAACCACCTTCCAACTCCTCAAACTCCTCTCTGGCCGGACATGGGGGTTAAACCCCTCTACCATCCTCCACACCTACAAATCCTTAATCCATCCCATCCTCTGTTATGCCAGTCCCACCTGGATATCATCCCTTCCCCAAGTCCCTCCAGATCCTCGAGCGCCATGCACTCCACCTCACCTTCCATATACTCCTCACGTCCCCCACGCGGATCCTCTACAACCTGATTCCTATCCCCCATCTGTTCCTATTCCTTGAACATATCCACATACTCTACACCTCCCGCTGCCTTGATCCCCCTCATCCCCTGGTTGCTCCTCTCCTCTCCAACCCCCACCCTCTGCCACTCCTTCACTGTTGTGTCCCCTCTACCCTCCATCTCTACACCTTTCATCTCCTTTCCCAAGGTGGCTTCCGTCAACTCTCCCTCCTAGATGATGATCTCTCTCCCTCCATTAATCCCTATCAACTCTGATCCTCATCTCCCCTCCTTTCCTTTGTCCTTTTCCCGCATTCCCTCTTCCCCTCCCCCATCCCCCCTTCCAGCCTGTTTTTTGCCCACTTACCCTCTGCCTCCCTTCTCTCCCCCGAGCCCTTTTGCGTTTTCCTTCCTCTGCCTTTCCCCATTCCCTCTCGTGTCTACCCTGGTCCACCCTTCTGAGTCCTCTCCCTTCGTCGTTCCCCCCCCCCCCCCCAACCTTTCGTTTTTTCCTCTCCTCCCCCAATTCTCTTCCCCCTACTCTGTCCAGGTCCCCCTCCCATCTGCCCTTGCCTCTGGAGTGTCATCTCCGTGCCGACCTTTTAGTGCAGCATTCCTAGTGATTGTTAAGTGTTGTGCATCTTTTCCGAAGTGTTGTGAGCAGACATCATGCTATCGTAGGGTGTGATTTTTTTTATATATCTCTTGCGAACAGAATCCAGACTGTCGCCGTGTTTTTTTAATTGTCTGTCTACTTTTTCCCTGTCTGCTTCCTATATATTTTATTATCATCGCTCACCATTCGTTTTATGTTTTAAGTTTCGACAATTTTCCGTCGTTTTTCATTTTACGTCAACGTTTTATCGCCTGTTTTTATTGTTTCTTATCTTCTTATGTTTTAAAAATTCTTTACGCTGAAGAGCAGCGCACTAAGCTGCTTCCACCCCGCCCCCTTCGGGAGGAATCGAAATCCAATAAAGTAAAAGAAAAAAACTATATTTTATTTGATTTGGAAACACTGTATATCAAGCTACCTTTGTATATTATATTTTTTAGGTCTGAAGATAGTCGTAGCTGACCGAAATTATTTAACTGATTAATAATTTTTTTGTAATCCATGACTGTATTTATAACAAAAGAAATATTTCCTGGATCGCTGTGTGAATATGTCGCAGCTCGTAAATAATAATGTAACTTCGTAGCTTTATTTGTTCGAGCTATTAACTGAAACAGTATGACTAGCCTAGTTTTTTCGAATGTATGTGGGCTTAGTGACAAAGTGAATATGCCTTATCAAGCTTGCACAAAAACTTTTATGTGAAATAAGAGCTAAACAATAACTAACATAAAGCCAATGTGTTTGAAACTGCACCTTTTTGGATGTCAGCGAAATCGAAATCTGCTTTTGGGTAGCACTCATTATCGTATTGCTCGACCATGTGCGTAGCAGAGGCCAACCCTGGCCCATTCCTCATGCAAGGACGCACTGCACGTTTCAGTAGGTATGAAGAACGCTCAGCCAGGAACATGTTAACACACACCGCAGTCAGTTCTATTCGGTTGATTCTTGCTTCCTGTCGGAAGGTGCTAACGAAATGGGCGCGGTATGGTCTTGCATTATCGTCTTGAAAGACGAACCCAACTTTGTAAGATGTTGACTGCAAGGTTGGACAAGTGACTGGAATGTCCTGTCCCAGTATTGTACAGGCCTCAAATTATTCTCGTTACGCCGAGAGCCGTCCGATATCCATACTTAGTACCTGAACAAGACTCTCTTCTCCCGCTAAACGGCTGCTACTGTATGCCCGAGACGTTAACAGTTACATGGCTGACTCCACTATCTTCTAAGATTGTCATCAGAGGTCAGACAAATCTTACAACCGTCGGTAAAGAGAGACCCGATGCTACTGATTCATTTTTCGTTTAAAGTTTCCAATCAAAGAAACACAAACTGTGCAAGCCATGACTTTTTTAAACGGTTTATGTACTGAGAACACCAATGAAGACTTTACAACTCTTCAATTATTTACTATGACGGCTCAAAGAGCTGCTTTTGATGTCTGGTAGTGCAAATTCGTGTTCTGAGCTCGTCAGAAGCAACAAGTCTAGATAATGTAAAACTGTGATCTTTAATAAATCCCCAGGTGCGAAAATTACGAGGTATCAGACCTTGCGATCGGTTTGGCAATTGTTCCAATTTGACCTAATGCAATTAGCACTGAGTTTCTGTACGAATCTGAACTTATGAAAATTTCTTTACCTGCTGTCCGATTCTGTGAGAGAAATGCAACATTTTCTGGTATTTATCTGACACACACACTATCTCTTCAAAACTCCACTATCTTTATCGCCTATTACCAATCACTGGTCATTTTCAGAGCGTTATCCGCTAAAATACCTCTTACTCGTAGAAAGTCCTTGTTATCAGGTCCCACGTGAACACGATGAAATGATTTCCACGACGACACACATCTTAACAACAGTCCCCTGACAAACGCTGTCGTGAGATTGTTTGGTACGCACAGTTCACAGAGACTGAGATGGAGAGATGGGAGCGTCTAAGCATTTAGAAGCGATCAGCCACCAATTCAGTCGTCACCAAATGTATTTGGGCAAGATGACGAACAGAACGAGCCATACACGGAACGGCTCTGTTCCGTATGGAAACAGATGTCTTAACTCTTTCCAGTATGAAAGGGCATAATGTCACATGTTAGCGAAATAGTAACGTTACCCCACGACACTGGATGTGCTCATACTTTGACGGCCAACCACACAGACACCAAAGGACCAATGACGTAACTACAGGGAAGCAAACCAACACTTTGCAAAGGAACTTCATACTATATAGTAAACTATGCGTTTTTCGTGTTCACTATACCAACAATCAAAAAGGATGTCTGACAGTGACGTTCGTAAATGATAATTGGAAACTTCAGTGACAATGAAAGTTTGAGTCAGTCCTGTAAGCATGCTCAGAGAACCTAATGGTTAAGGCGACTGTTCGCGATGAGGGGGAAATCCCGGTTCGAGTCCCGGTCTGGCACAAATTTGCACTTGTCACTGTTCGTCCATTAACGGGGGTACATTGTGAGGAAAACACTGTAGTGACGCGTTTTCTTCACAAGTTCGATGGTGGAAATCATTTAACGTCTTTTGAAATCTCCGTCATTAGGATTGAGGAAGACATCATCTCCAAAAGGACAGAGATCGGAATTTCTTTCTACGTTGGTGAGCCACAGACACAAATTTTGCATTATTATCGTCACAGAGTTGACACAGCATGGGTATATCTTGTGGATGTTACACTGAAATGAAATCAAATGATCGTATGGCATTGTTGGCCGGGGGCCCCATGCGGGGAAGTTCGACCGCCGTATTACAAGTCCTTTTCAGTTGACGCCACTTCGGCGACTTGAGGGTCAATGACGATGAAAATGGTGATGAAGGACGCACAACTCCCAGTCCCCTGCCGGGAATCGAACGCGGGCCCCCTGCGTGGTAGGCGGATGTTACATTGTCTTTCTGTGATATAGAGCTCATCCTTTTTAAGCGATGCAGAATTCACTGATCTTGAATCCCGTCGCAGAAGTGGGCGGTGAAGCGGAACCACTTTCCCATTTCTATCCCTTTTCCTTCCTGCTCCGTCTTCAGTCTCGTTCCTTCCTTTAACCTTAAACCCTGTGAAATGACCCCTTTTATAATTATTTAATTAATTTTGCAACGAATGACAGCCACATGCTCCAATAGTACCAGTGGTATCTAAATTTTACATACACCATGACATTGTCCTTATTATTATATTATCCGTCGGTTGGTGGGAGTGTTGCTACTTATGTACTACATCCAAAGTTGATGATTGTTTTGCCAAGCCCAGTATCTATTTTCAGTTTTATGTAAATAACTTCTGTAATACTATTTCACCAAAGATTTTATAACATTTTGTTCAACTTTCGGTTTTTATGCAAATAACTTTTATATTATGTGCAGACCTTAATTACTCATTTTCTGGTATGACATAATTATTAATATTAATTTTAATTGTTAATTTATTAATTTTCCATTTCCAAGGGTATTAATGATTGTCAGTTGTTTGTTCTTTGGAAAAGACAAACTGGAGAGGGGAGATGGGTTTTGGAGGCAAGTTTTAACGGCAGATGAAAGCACGTGGTTCGTTGTGATGGAACATTTTGGAAGTGAAAATGTGTTTGTATTATCCGTAAATAAATGACGATCATTCAAAGAAAAATTCTGCAGATTATTATTCTGTCATTTAGGAAGACCAGCTGCAGTAAGACGTAGGATTTCCATTTCCAGAGGAGCAATCAACATCGCCAAGGAATTTAAGTATTACCCTTACCAGCAACACGTACAGCAATAGAGAACTGACTTTTTTTCAGCTTTTCCGGACGTTTATCTGGTGGTGCAGGAGACCGATATGTATGTGCCTAATTCTGTAAGTACAGACATTACTATGCGATGTAATCTCTAACTTGTGAAGAACCCTCTCATCACATCGACAGTAATTGGAATGCTCCCCAAAGAAGCGGAAACATTTCAGAGGCAGTAGTAAACACGCACTGGCAAAAATGGCATCGGTATGATACATGAGTCGCACTCACGCAAATAGTCATTATGCTTATTGCAGTGCAACGGCATGCAAGCGCATCACATGCTTATTGCAGTAATTCCAATACGTAGTAAGCAGCTCACCTCTAGAAATCGTCTCATATATTAACTGTGTGAACCTTAAGATCAGGCGATGTTGTAAACTGTTACTGAAATCTGAGTACGAATCCAAGAATTACAAGAAAAATTCAACTACACCGCGCCTCATAACTCATTACATACATTTTATAAATGATACAGCACAGGAAGCGAGGGAATCAACATGCATCGAGACTAAAAAATAGTGCACTGGTAATGGCTAGACACTAGCCGAAATCTGGATTAGCGTAATAAAACCTGCAAAAAAAAAATATAAAAAAAGACGACTGATTGCTGCGCTCATCATTTAAATTACGTAACAGTCACTGAGTGAACCCACTTTCATAATGGAAGGTAACATGATGATCGTTACATACAGCTAGAAAAAATCACACTAACGAAAATTCTGCGTGAAATGACGAGTATCGGATACATTCAGGAGACCAGCGACGAAGTAGCTACGGCAGTTTCCAACCATTCTTCTTTCCTTAACTGTTAATCATAGGAGACAGGCTGTAAGCGCTCCAAGTGATCTTCATTAAGATGTTGTAATCTTATTCAGGTAGTGAAGGGAGACGAAAATTTAAGAGTCATGGGTCACTGGAATTCAACAGTAGGAAAAGGAAGAGAAGGAAACGTAGTAGGTGAATATGGATTGGGGCTAAGAAATGAAAGAGGAAGCCGCCTGGGAGAATTTTGCACAGACCATAACTTAATTATAGCTAACACTTGGTTCAAGAATCATGAAAGAAGGTTGTATACATAGAAGAGGCCTGGATAAACTGGAAGGTTTCAGATAGATTATATAATGGTAAGACAGATTTAGGAACCAGGTTTTAAATCGTAGGACGTTTCCAGGGGCAGATGTGGACTCTGACCACAATCTATTGGTTATGAACTATAGGTTAAAACTGAAAAAACTGCAAAAAGGTGGGAATTTGAGGAGATGGGACCTGGATAAAGTGAAACAACCAGAGATTGTAGAGAGTTTCAGAGAGAGCCTTAGTGAATGACTAACAAGAACAGAGGAAACAAATACAGTAGAAGAAGAATGGGTAGCTTTGAGAGATGGAATAGTGAAGGCAGCAGAGGATCAAGTAGGTAAAAAGACGAGGGCTAGTGGAAATCCTTGGGCAAAAGAAGATATTTTGAATTTAATCGATGAAAGGAGAAAATATAAAAAAGCTGTAAATGAACTAGGCAAAGAGGAATACAAACGTCTCAAAACTGAGATCAACAGGAAGTGCAAAATGGCTAAACAGGGATGGCTAGAGGACAAATGTAAGGATGCAGAGCCATATATCACTAGAGGTAAGATAGATACTGCCTACAGAAAAATTAAAGAGACCTTTGGAGAAAACAGATCCACTCGTATGAATATCAAGAGCTCAGATGTAAACCCAGTTCTAAGCAAAGAAGGGAAAGCAGAAAGGTTGAAGGAGTATATAGAGGGTTCATACAAGGGCGATGTACTTGGGGACAATATTATGGAAATGGAAGAGGATGTAGATGAAAATGAAATGGGAGATATGATACTGCGTGAAGAGTTTGACAGAGCACTGAAAGAGCTAAGTCGAAACAAGTTCCCGAGAGTAGACAACATTCCATTTGAACTACTGACAGCCTTGGGAGAGCCAGCCCTGACAAAATTCTACCGTCTGGTGAGCAAAATGTATGAATCAGGCGAAATAGCCTCAGACTTCAAGAAGAATATAATAATTCCAATCCCAAAGAAAGCAGGTGAAAATTACCGAACTATCAGTTTAATAAGTCACAGCTGCAAAATGCTAACGCGAATTCTTTACAGACGAATGGAAAAACTGGTAGAAGCCGACGTCAGGGAAGCTCAGTTTGGATTCCGTAGAAATATTGGAACACGTGAGGCAATACTGACCCTACGACGGATCTTAGAAAATAGAATAAGGAAAGGCAAACCTACGTTTGTAGCATTTGTAGACTTAGAGAAAGCTTTTGACAATGTTGACTGGAATAATCTCTTTCAAAATCTGAAGGTGGCAGGGGTAAAATAGAGGGAGCGAAAGGCTATTTACAATTTGTACGGAAACTAGATGGCAGTTATAAGAGTCGAGTGATATGAAAGGGAAGCAGTGGTTGGGAAGGGAGTGAGACAGGAATGTAGCCTCTTTCCGATGTTATTCAATCTGTATATTGAGCAAGCAGTAAAGGAAACAAAAGAAAAATTCGGTGTAGGTATTAAAATCCATGGAGAAGAAATAAAATCTTTGAGGTTCGTTGATGACTTTGTCGTTCTGTCAGAGACAGCAAAGGACTCAGAAGAGCAGTTGAACGTCACGGACAGTGTCTTGAAAGGAGGATATAAGATGAACATCAACAAAAGCAAAACGAGGATAATGGACTGTAGTCGAATTAAGTCGGGTGATGCTGAGGAAATTAGATTGGAAAATGAGACACTTAAGGTAGTAAAGGAGTTTTGCTATTTAGGGAGCAAAACAACTGATGATGGTCGAAGTAGAGAGGATATCAAATGTAGACTGGCAACGGGCAAGGAAAGCGTTTCTGAAGAAGGGAAATTTGTTAACATCGAGTATAGATTTAAGTGTCAGGAAGTCATTTTTAAAAGTATTTGTATGGAAGTGAGACATGGACGATAAATAGTTTGGACAGAAGAACGCTGAAGATTAGATGGGTATTTGAGATAACTAATGAGGAAGTACTGAATAGAATTGGGGAGAAGAGAAATTTTTGGGACAAGTTGACTAGAAGAAGGGATCGGTTGGTAGGACATGTTCTGAGGCATCAAGGGATGAAGAATTTAGTATTGGAGGGCAGCGTGGAGGGTAAAAATCGTAGAGAGACGCGAAGAGATGAATACACTAAGCAGATTCAGGAGGATGTAGGTTGCAGTAGGTACTGGGAGATGAAAAAGTTTACGCAGGATAGAGTAGCATGGAGAGCTGCATCAAACCAGTCTCTGGACTGAAGACCACAAACAACAACAATCTATATGAAGAAACAGACGATTTGTTGACGACATTTAATAAATTTAGTGTTGACGAACAAGTCGATGCTGCAGCTGTGTGACTTAATCGTCTGTGGTTTGTCCGCAGCAGAATCTACCACTGTGCACAATTCGTGCATAGTTGTCGAAGATGGGACATTACTCGCTTAAGGAAATTGCAGACATGTGTTTAGTCTAAGGCGCAGTAGATTCCCGAAACCCGAACGCAGGTGCGTCAAAGCTTTTCGCAACAAACCTTATCCTAAACGCAAGAAATTTAATGCCAAAGATAGAGATTTTCGAGAAACTGGACCATTGGGACCACAGAGAGATAGCCGAGATACTTGTAAAAGTATTGAGCGCACTTTGCAATTTGGGAGATTTGCTACTGGATCGTGTAGGATAAGTATCGCCACTAAGCACCCGGCAATTGGCTCTTAAAATGCACGATTTCAGTAATACAATATGGAGAAACTATTACGCTCCTATCATTACCAACGTATACAACCAAAGGAGTAAATGATTTTGAAGCCACCTTATTTTGCTGTTGTTTCACCTATACAAGAACCTGGAACGGATGATTATTGAAAGAATTCGCCGGTCGTCGAACCACTGCTCATTCCAGAACAAGCTGGCTTTCTGAGAGGGAAAAGTTGCTCTTCACAGGTCCTATATCTGACGCAGTGCATTGAAGATGGGTATGAGATTCATAAAATCACAGGAATGGCCTTTCTCGACTTATCTGTTGCATATCACACGGATAGTTACCGTATAATGTTACGTTAACTGTACAAGACTACAGTATTATGAAATGGCTGAAGTTTATGGTACTCTTCTTTCAGATACTAGGTTCTTTGTTGAATTTCAAGGTCACAGCAGTCGATGAAGGAAGCAAAAGAACGGCTTGCAATAGATCCCATCCTCACCTAAAGCGCAGCATAAACCCCAAACAGGAAGCGCCAGCTACTAATAACACCTAACACCCTTCTGCATCTAACTCTATATCTACATCTACTCTGCAAATGACAGTTAAGTGCCTTGCAAAGGGTTCATCGAACCATAGTTAAGCTATTTGTCTGTCGTTCCATTCTAGAACAGCATGCGAAAAAACAAACACTTACAGTTTTCCGTGCAAGCTCCGATTTCTCGTATTTTATTACAATAATCATTTCTCCCTACGTAGGTGAGGGCCAATATTTTCGCATTAGGAGGAGAAAGTTGGAGATTGCAATCATTCTGCAGTTGGTTTTGATCATCTAATGACTTCACTAGATAGTAAAATGACAGTATCATCTGCAAACAATCTAAGGGGATTGCTTAGACTGTCTCCTAAATCATTTGCATAGATTAGGAGCAGAAGAGGGCCTGTAACACATCCTTGGGAACGCGAGATATCACTTCTGTTTGACTCCATGACTTTCCGTCAGTTATTACGAACTGCGACTGTTCTGACAGGAAATCACGAATCGAGTCGCACATTCGGGACGATATTTCGCAGGGGAGCTGTTTTATTAGAAGTCACTTTCGTCGAACGGTGTCAAAAGCCTTCTGAAAATTTAGAAATATACAACCAATTTGGGATCACCTGTCGATAGCGCTCATTTCTTCACGTGAATAAAGAGCTAACTCTGTTTCACAAGAATCATATTTTCTGAATCGTTTTATCCGAGATAATTCAGTATATTCGGACACAGTATATGTTTCAAAATACTATTCAAAATCGCCGTTAGTGATATACACTCCTGGAAATTGAAATAAGAACACCGTGAATTCATTGTCCCAGGAAGGGGAAACTTTATTGACACATTCCTGGGGTCAGATACATCACATGATCACACTGACAGAACCACAGGCACATAGACACAGGCAACAGAGCATGCACAGTGTCGGCACTAGTACAGTGTATATCCACCTTTCGCAGCAATGCAGGCTGCTATTCTCCCATGGAGACGGTCGTAGAGATGCTGGATGTAGTCCTGTGGAACGGCTTGCCATGCCATTTCCACCTGGCGCCTCAGTTGGACCAGCGTTCGTGCTGGACGTGCAGACCGCGTGAGACGACGCTTCATCCAGTCCCAAACATGCTCAATGGGGGACAGATCCGGAGATCTTGCTGGCCAGGGTAGTTGACGTACACCTTCTAGAGCACGTTGGGTGGCACGGGATACATGCGGACGTGCATTGTCCTGTTGGAACAGCAAGTTCCCTTGCCGGTCTAGGAATGGTAGAACGATGGGTTCGATGACGGTTTGGATGTACCGTGCACTATTCACTGTCCCCTCGACGATCACCAGTGGTGTACGGCCAATGTAGGAGATCGCTCCCCACACCATGATGCCGGGTGTTGGCCCTGTGTGCCTCGGTCGTATGCAGTCCTGATTGTGGCGCTCACCTGAACGGCGCCAAACACGCATACAACCATCATTGGCACCAAGGCAGAAGCGACTTTCATCGCTGAAGACGACACGTCTCCATTCGTCCCTCCATTCACGCCTGTCGCGACACCACTGGAGGCGGGCTGCACGATGTTGGGGCGTGAGCGGAAGACGGCCTAACGGTGTGCGGGACCGTAGCCCAGCTTCATGGAGACGGTTGCGAATGGTCCTCGCCGATACCCCAGGAGCAACAGTGTCCCTAATTTGCTGGGAAGTGGCGGTGCGGTGCCCTACGGCACTGCGTAGGATCCTACGGTCTTGGCGTGCATCCGTGCGTCGCTGCGGTCCGGTCCCAGGTCGACGGGCACGTGCACCTTCCGCCGACCACTGGCGACAACTTCGATGTACTGTGGAGACCTCACGCCCCACGTGTTGAGCAATTCGGCGGTACGTCCACCCGGCCTCCCGCATGCCCACTATACGCCCTCGCTCAAAGTCCGTCAACTGCACATACGGTTCACGTCCACGCTGTCGCGGCATGCTACCAGTGTTAAAGACTGCGATGGAGCTCCGTATGCCACGGCAAACTGGCTGACATTGACGGCGGCGGTGCACAAATGCTGCGCAGCTAGCGCCATTCGACGGCCAACACCGCGGTTCCTGGTGTGTCCGCTGTGCCGTGCGTGTGATCATTGCTTGTACAGCCCTCTCGCAGTGTCCGGAGCAAGTATGGTGGGTCTGACACACCGGTGTCAATGTGTTCTTTTTTCCATTTCCAGGAGTGTAGTTATGTAAGTCAGCGGATTACTGTACTTCCTTTCATGAGTATTGGGGTGACCTGTGCAAATTTCCAGTCTTTATGCACGATTCTTTCATCGAGTAAGTAGTTGTATGTGGCTGCTGAGTAGGGAGCTATTGTCTCAGTACACTTTGAAAGGGACCAGACTGGTATATAATCTGACAGGAGGCCTTGGCTTTACTAAGATCTGTAAGTTGCTTTTCTCCACCAAGACTATCTGCTTCTAAGTTATGTTGGCAAATGTTCTTGATTCGAATTCTGGAACATTTACTTCGTCTTCTTTGCTGAAGAAATTTCGGAGAAATACGTCTAGTAGTCTCAGCTTATGAAACATCCCCTTTGAACAATTTATACAAGACTGCTTAACCTGACACACAATATTTTGTTAGCGCAACGCAATCTGACTTTCAAAATTCCCTACAAAAGAATGGCCCTGACTAACATTAAACTATACCTTTCACAAATCACTTACCTCACAAAAATCTTCGCTGCTCAAGCTACTGCAATACAGCGAGCGCCACTACTGCCAGCTAAATAAAAGATTCAAACTATGGAAGGCACTAACTACTGATAGGGATAGTTAGCAAATGAAAGATATTAATAGAGAACAAACAATGTATTTACCTTGATATCATCATATATAAATATAGCAGTTCATGACAAATTTCAAAACTCCGCCATCTCTCACCCCACATCCACCACTGCTGGCGGCTCACCTCCAACTGCGCAACGCTACGCGCTGTTCACATCCAGCTGCCGCTGCCCAACACTACAATGGCGAGTATTACAACAATGCAAAGCAGACACAGACTGCCCACAGCACAACCAGTGATTTTCATACAGAGGTGGCGTTACCAATAAAAAAACCTAAACAGCCTACTTACATAGCCCCCATGCTCCCCACAAAAAGTTTTACAAATTGGATTGGGCAGTGGCCAATACAGATTTGAAAAAATTTTTTCATAATTACAATAACAAAGAAATCAAATGCACACACTTATTGATACAACGTTGGTCAAAAGCTAAAATTTTGTCACAGTCCATAAAGACAGTCCTGACCATTCATTACGGTAAAATATAGTGTTTTTCTCAAAGTCTGAGCAGTAGAAGAAAATGCACACGGAAGTAGTGGATTTCCATGCAGTCTTGAAGAAGTAGTGTTGTCCTTCCAACGGAAAGACAGTGCTGACTCTCGACATGCTGACAGGTAATGGGCCACAACAGAGCAAACCCACTGCAGAGTCAGTCGAAGTTTTGATGAATATTGGTAGGTAGGTCATCACAGAGTAGACCCACTGTAGTCCTGGTAGAGATTACGATATTGGTGGGTCATCAAAGGTGCAGACCCACTGCAGTCCTTGTAGAAATAATGGTATTGATGGATCATCAAAGATGTAGACCCACTGTAGTCCTTGTAGAAATAATGGCGTTGGTGGGTCATCAGAGATGCAGACCCACTGTAGTCCTTGTAGAGATAATGGTATTGGTGGGCCACCAGAGGTGTAGACCCACTGTAGTCCTTGTAGAGACGGCCAGCAGCCATCTGTTGCGACTGTGCAGGTGCACAATCACCATCGAAGAGTCTTGCGGAGAATATAGCAAGTCCATAAACCACCACTTGTGCACTCACAAAGTTTTTGAAATTGTCCTTAGAACCAGCAATGCTGTTATCCAGTCCCTTGCTGAATTATTAACACATGTGCAAACACTAACAGTCCCTACTTCTCACATATTGTCCATATACTATGACCAACAGAAACGTGTGCAGTGTAATGTAACTAACAAGTTAATAATATCATGAACTGGTGACAATTACAATTTTATAACATAAGAATACAATTACAAAGGTACAAAATACATCATTAAAAACATAACAATACAGATAACATTTGAAGTACAGGCTTTACAAAAGAATCGAAATAACATATACATCAGTGTTACAAAAATAATGACATAAGTACATACATAAAGATCAGAATAACTTTTGAAACATCAACTTCACACATGAGCATTAAACAGAAAACAGAATAAATAATGTCTAAACATCTTTACAAAGTAAATAACACATTATTAATGCCAATTGTATTTGAGGATAACAGTTTTCCTCATCATAGTGAATGTAACTTAGTATTAGAAGAGAAAAAAGTTCTATGAAACAGTACACAGAGACAGGAAGAAAACAAATACACAAGGGTACACAAACATATAGTGGGATAACACAAAAGGGAAAGGACAGAGTTTGTTTACTGCAGTATTTTGCGTGGAGATCTCCCTTTGTTCATCATTATTCCCAAAAAGTCCTATCTAAGCCTGCTTTCTGTATTCTGTTCATATTTCTTTCAAAATAATTATTTCTGATTGTACATTTGGGCCCAAATCTTTTTTATATAACTTCGCAATGCATTCTTTACCTATTCTCCATAGTCAGTTTCTCATATAGTCTACCCCCTCTTAAGCTAACTTAAATCTACTGAGCTCAGATGCTAAACTAAGGGACGAGGCAATGCAGCAGCACATAAAACAATTAATATAAACAGCAAAAAAAATGGAAAATCGCAAAGCAAGCTACAGTAAGTCTAAATTACCAAGCAATTCAACATTACAACTAATATGAGGCAATGCGCAGCAAACAAAAAAATAAATCTGGCTTAGCAGAGTAACACAAATTAAAGTTCAGTAGCACTGTGCCTGGCAAACAGCAGCTTATATCTAGACATGACAAAGCTCAAGCAGAAAAAATAGTACACTAAAGATAACAATGCAGATAAGGAAAATGTATAATCACATCTTAATGTCTAAGTAATTAAAGTGGTGCACCACAACAACTTATTGTAAAAGAAATATTACCATGTACTTGAAAAGAAAATTATGTATGCAGTTACTGTTACTAGTCCCTTCTTATTGTTCTTTCCTTTCCGAGTGCTCCTTTTTTGAAGAATGTGGATCACAAAATTATTATTTAATAGATCTGTTGACAGAAAGTGTTCACATTAGCAAAGGCATTTAATTTTATTTTATGAAACCAATGCTGCAACACAGCTGGAAAACAGATGTCAAAAGAAATAAGCAATTACACAAACCAAAGCATAAAAACATCATTCAATAGCTATGTGGCATTTCGTAAGTCAGTAGCTCTCAACTCTCATAGAAAGACACTTGTCCTAATCAGGTGTGCAGATGTAAAAATATTTCTTGTCATTTTATTAGGCATTTCAGTAAATATCATAAATTACGAGCTCCACGGTATGCTTTCAACAAGGAAATGTCAGTAGCGCGGACAATGGCCTCCCCTTTTTTTTTCTACCTGTGCCGCTGAAAGGCTAATGGCCTTTTTTTTTTTCGGCCGGCTGTCGCCCAGGTGGGTGCCCGCGACGCATTACGTGCAGGTGGTCACTTAACTTTCTTACGGAAATATTTACGACAGCAGTTTCCGCTACAGTGACAGTCTCACATAAAAATATTTCACAGGTCAAGAATTAGCGTTTCAAAACTGTAGAAACAAAATCCTATAAATATAACAGTGTCCAAAAAATTTTCGCCAGCATTGTGATACATTCACTCATATACACACATTTCATAACTCTTAAAGTACGATTCTTGGTTTCCAACAACCTTTTTCACAAATCAGAGTCCCTAATCACTACTCATTATTACTTACCTTATTCGTCGACACTTCTTCAGTATTTCATCATAAGAAATACGTAGCATAATCAAACTCCTCATATACGGTATCATCATCTTATTAATCATAAACATACCTCAACAGTATAATACACATCGTCGTCGTAATAATATCATAACATCTTAGTCAACTCTCAAAATCGTCGTAGCTTCCTCCAATAATTTCAAAACCTAAAAAAAATTCTCTGCTCATGTCAAAAGTGTCATCTGCCTCAAACGTACTTTAAAAATCATGATCTCATACCAAATACATCATATAAAGCTCTCATAGTATCACAATGGTTCCGAAAAATATGAGCATTTCACAAAGTACAGACAAAATACAATTTCATAAGTGTGAAGTTACCCAACTGTGAAATTGCGTAAACATGTGTCACTGATGTAGTAAAAAAAGTTTATCTCTCAGTTAAATGATCAGATAGCTGTGTAATTCTGTGTTAGAGAAATATGGTACCGATGTGTAAAGTTGTATAAGCAAATACCATATCAGCTAGGGTTCCTTGTGGTTGCCACACACATGGTACACAAAGTAAGCGTGTACCCCCCTGAGGATTAATGTAATTATACCCTCAGGTGTTACAGATTACAGCAATGGAATGAAATGTATCACGGAAAACTTTCTTTGTAATTCAAAAATCTTTAAAAATAAATGTTTTAAGTACAAAATTAATCACCGAAATGCGTGTCCTGTAGCGCTAAATGTGCATCTTATTGTAAGATAATCTCTGTGGAAGTGTCGTAGTTATTTTCCTCCGAAAGCTAAGTTCTGCAGAAGCCAATGTACTTACCTCATGATAAACAAAAGTGAAATGCTTTGCGTAGAGATATCTTAGTTATTACGCTTATTGTTGTGATGATGAAAGTACTGTGCTGTAACGTATTGCTGTGCTATGGAAAAGGCTGGCTCCTTGTAGCTATACCACAAAAGTTACTAATAAAACATGTTTTGATTTCCAGAAGAATTCAGAAAAACTGTGCAGATATAAAACACATACACCGCAAAAGCAACATTGTAAATTGTCACTCATTAGTAGCGTCGTGATAACACCATGTAGTTGTCACTTAAACTAACCACTGTGTCGTCTGTTCACTATAACAATGCATTCGTAATTTCTGTTTAAAAATGTTCCCTAGGTTCTAGACTGGATAATTAACTTCAAACATTGTTGCATGTTAACAGTTTCTTAAGTCTGACAAAGCATACTAGAAATGTGAAGTGAAAAGTTTTATGGCAAAGACAAAGTTAAAAAGCAGATTATCTTTCAATAAACGGTTTTACGTGTGAAATGTGGTGTAAACCTTTACTCTTCCTAGTACGCAGAGTTTCAAACTTCAACGCAATTATCATGTGGTATACGTCGGATTCTGTAAGGTCCATTGTAAACTAGAAAGAATTTGTGACTCAAGTGTTTCTTCTTATGTGACAATGAATGAGCTTTAATGAGAACTTTCTGACCATTATACAATTTCTTTGCATTTGCTTTACCGTGTAGTTTTCTCCTTTTGTCTGCTGCAGATTTTATATTTTTAAGAGCCAAATCAATTATGTCTTTGTGTCGAAGTTTACGTGTATTCAGGAAAGGTACAAGCTCTCTGATTCTGTTCGGTGGTTCTTCATTCTTCAGTACAAGAATAGGTGGTAAAGCAGTGGAATCATGAGGCATTTCATTCAGCACATTTTGAAATAAGTGTAAATATCTGTCCCAATGCTGATGCTTTCTGTGACAATAAAGTCTGCAAAGCTTATTGATTTCTTTCATAATCCTTTCAGACGGGTTGCAATGTGGTGAGTACAATGAAATAAAAACAGGTTTGATTTTATGATTCCGAAGCGTGCGTGACCAAACAGCAGATCTAAATTGCGGTCCGTTATCTGAAATGACTTTAGCAACGTGGCCAACTTCACGTAAGAAATTTTTAACAAAGGCGTTGGATACAGATCGTCCAGTGGCTTTACGTAACGGAGTGAAAGAAACAAATTTTGAAGTAAGTTCAACAGCGACTAGAACGCACGAAAATCCATTGGATGTTCTGACAAGGGGTCCCAAGAGATCAACAGCAGCAAATTCTTTTAATTTAGAAGGAATAATAGGAAACAAGGGAGCACGATGTGAGACAGTAGATGGTTTCGCCTTTTGACAAAGTTTACAAATAGACAAGACTCTTCGAATTCGCTTTTCCATATTGTTAAAATAACAAGTCGTTCGAAGAATATGATAACATTTTCGTGGACCAAAATGTGCGTAGCTGAAATGAATGTACCAAATGAGCTTATTAACAAAATCGTCTGGAATGCAAAGTACCCATAGCTTGTCATCAACAGTGCAGCGTTTGAAGAGTATGTTGTTTCTAACCAGGTAATAATGCCGAATCTGAGTGTATGTCTTTTCATGCCATTTACTTTTGATGTCTTTCCAAATCGGATCTTTATCTTGTTCATGAGCAATGTCCTTTAAAGATGTGGTGATGAAGTTTTCAAAGGCGACTTTCTGAATGTAAAAAATATTGAAATTTTTCTCGAGGTTGCCTTCTGTGTTACTTTTCTCAAGCCCAGCAGGTGCGCGTGACAGTGAGTCCGCAACAATGTTCTCCTTGCCGGGAATGTAGACTATTGTAAAGTGGAATTCTTGTAGAAACAATGCCCAACGTTTTAACCTGTCATGATTTAATTTTGAAGACATAAGAAATTGTAATGCACGATGATCACTGTATACTTTTACGTGCTTACCAGAAAGAAAGAAACGGAATTTGTTAAATGCCCAAACGATAGCTAAAGCTTCTAATTCAGTAACGGAATAATTTTTTTCAGATTTTGTTAGCACTCGGCTAGCAAAAGCAATGGTTTTCTGAATGGTAGTGTCATTTTCTATGGCTTCTTGAAATAAATGGGCACCAAGACCGACTTTAGAAGAATCCGTGCTAAGGCAGAAATCTTGTGACAGATCTGGATGAGCTAAGATTGGCGCGTGAAGTAACGCTTCTTTCAAAGAATTGAATTCCAATTGTGCTTGTTCGTCCCAGTTCCAAATAGTATTTTTTCCATTGAAAGAACAAAGTTTTGGTGTAACAAGAATTTGCATATTCAGAAAACGACGGTAAAAATTTACGAGACCTAGAAAGCTGCGGACTTGTCTTTTTGTGGATGGAACTGGAATGGCTCTGATTGCTTCTAACTTTTCAGGATCCGGCTGAATCCCTTCAGAAGAAATAATATGTCCCAAAAACTTCACCTTTGTCCTACCGAATTCAGACTTTTCCAAGTTAACTGTAATTCCAGATTCTGCAAAAATACGTAACAAACTGTTGAGAATGCGATTATGTTGTTCCCATGAAGCTTCTGCTACCAGAATATCGTCCACATATAAGGTGATGTGACGTTTTAAGAACTCAGGTAATATGGAATTTAACCCACGAATGAATGCTGCCGAAGAAATGTTCAAACCAAAACGAACTTTCGAAACTGGTAACAAACGCCGAAACAAAGGAAAGCTGTGTATTTTCTACATTCTGGATGAAGTTCGATCTGATAAAAGCTGGATCTGAGATCAATGGAAGACAACACTTTTACACCATTAAAATTTTGAAGAAGTTCTTCCATCGTCTGCGGCCTGTCTGTTTCAGGAATGATGATAGTATTGATTTGTCTCGAATCTAAGACAAGCCTGATCGATCCATTTTTCTTCTCAACAACATGTAATGGGTTGTTGTATGAGCTTACTGCAGGCTCAATAATGCCCTCATTAAGCATAGATTGTATTTCTGTTCTAACACGGTCCCTATAATGCGCCGGAATTACGTATGGTCTAACACAAAATTTAGTATGCTCACGAACACGAAATTGGTATTGAAATCCCTTGATTGTTCCTGTTTTGTGAGTAAAAACTGTGGAATGTTGTAAAATCTCAAAAAGGTCCTGCCTATCAGTGTCATTACAATTCTCAATTGTTTGAATTTTATTCTGAATTAACTCATTAATTTCAAATATGCCGTCGATGTCATCCCTGTCAGTACTTGCAGAGTGATTGTTAGTGTCTAGTTCCGTAGAAAATTCCGAACTGTTGTCTAACAGAACGTAAAGCCGATTAATTTCCTCATCATAGTTTGAGAGCCAGTCTTCAAATTTCAAAGCTATTGACTTACCTTCTTTCTCTAAACTTATTTCAGCATCGTGAAAGTTTAAGATTGCTTTGAATTCATTCAAAAAGTCTACTCCCAATATAATTTCCGTCGACAATAATGGAACAATAAGAAAGTTCGTAGAGAAGTTGTGGCTTTGACAAAAGAATTCTAAGTTGGTTTGTTGGCGTACATCTACACTTTTTCCAAAGATTGCACCTTGTAATTTAATCTTACGTAACGGAAGTGTGGGGCAATCGTTCGATTTGTTGCATTTGCTAAAGGCTGTTTCACTAATTACTGAGATGGGACTGCCAGAGTCAAGTACTGCCGTAAATTTTACGTCATTTACAGTAATGTGAATCACAGGATATGCAATGTTGTTAAGTTTTACGTCGTGTTCCTGGAGTAAGATGTCCCTAATGTCTTCCATTTTTACGTAATTACTAGCTACGGCAGCTGCGTCATAAGTACGTTTTGTTGCTGCCAGCGGTGTGAGTCATTGCCTATTGTCTCTTTGTTGGCGCGCGTCGTTATTGGGATTTGGAGACCTAACTTCTACAAATTCACCGTGACGAGAGGGCCCTGCTCTGTTTGAATCCCGCCAGTTCTGATGCAATTCAGGTCTGTCGTTACGATCATATCGTCTGTCGTCATGTCGGTAGATTCCATAGTTTCTTTCTTGTCGGTCACATGGTGGAGAATTTCTCCCTGAATCGTAACTGCACGCTGGTCCGTTGCGTCTAAAGTTATTCTGTCTCCCTTGATAGTATTTATTTTGGTTCCCATATTGTCTGTTTATCTTATTGTCTCTGTGATAGTCATTACCACGGAGAGGTGATCTTTCCCTGTAGTTATTACTACTCTGCCAACGGTTGTCATACGGGTGGTGTCTGTTTTGGTCACGATTTGTGTTGTGAGAATAGCCTTGTCGTGTCAAGTTATTACTTCTTTCATCGCGGAATTGTGACGGATGTGACCTGTAATTGTTGTGTTCCTGGTTTCGCGTTCCGCGATTGTCAGTGTCAATTTCTAATTATTGTAAAAGTCCCTGAAATGCTTCAATGTCGTCTTTGCAACGTCCTGCCAAAATAATATGTCGTAAATGTTCAGGCAGTTTGATTAAGCAAATGCGGATGAGTTCTGAGGGGCTGTAAGGGTTTGAAAGATACTGATTCTTATGCAACATGTCTTCAAAATATTTCATAAGACTGGAAAATTCAGATTGTTCGAAACGTTTCATCATTATGATGCTATGTTTTACTCGGTCTTGTGTGGCTTGAGACCAATATGCTGAGAGGAAGGCATGGTAAAACTCTCCTTCACTGTGGCAATCGTGAATTACCGATCGCATTCTTACAGCTGGTTCATTCTCCAAGCAGCCACACATAAATTCTAATCTGTGTTCTAACGACCAGTTGGGAGGAAAACAATGCGAGAATTGATGGAGCCATGCTTGTGGATGAATGTCGTTGCCAGAATTCTTAAATGTTTTGAATTTACGTGTAGTAATGAACAGCTTATAGTCAAAATCATCATGTCGGCGAGTCGCATATCGGTCATTGTTAGGTCGTGTCGGCCGTTCCATCTCAAAATTCGGTGCACATTGCCAATTTCTTTCATAACTTCCGAAATGCCCTGTGTTATTATTTTGTGGCTGTTCCGTATTTCTGTGTCCCTCTTCCCGTATTGGGGCGCGAGTATCCTCTGAAATACGTAATTCTTGTATTACCTGTGTCAGCTGATCTTGTACTTCCTGGATTTCTCTTTTGTACTGTGTATTGATTTGATTTTGATTCTGTTTGAATTTTCTAATTTGTTCATACTCTTCTGTGTCAGTGAAGGCTACAGGTCTTGTGTCATTCAGATCATCATCTACCTTTGTAGATAAGTTAGTGACCTGATCCGAAAGTTCGGCTACTTTCTCCGATAGTGAACACATTTCCTCAGTGTGTTTTTCTGAACCAAGTTTCAGAGTGTCCATTTGTGTTGAAATCGAATCTACTGTGTCCTTTAAGTTTTCCTGAGTTTTTGCAAGTTGCGTAACCGAATCGGTAGATGCAACTGAGTCAATTTTAGCCCACAAGGTCTCATGATTTTCATGAACAATGGTTTGCAGTTCTTTTATGGCTGCTTCGTGATTCTGTAATGCATTTTCATGCCGCGAAAAAATAGGTTGAAAATGCTCACAAATTTGTGTTTTTACGTCATTACAGACTTTTTGACATTTCGATTCAATGTTATGTAACTCGGTAGTTAAATCTTCACGTGTTTGTTCAAGTGTTTGTTCCAATGAGTCTAACTTTTTAAGATTTTGTTCCACTGTGTCTAACTTTTGAAACTTTTGCTGTGTTTGTCTCTGATTTTGTTCCATTGTGTCTAACTTTTGAAGCTTTTGCTGTGTTTGTCTCTGATTTTGTTCCATTGTGTCTAACTGTTGCTGTGTTTGTCTCTGATTTTGTTCCATTTGTTGCATTAATTGCAATAATAATGTATTAGTGTCTGGAATCTGTTTCTCTACGCTTTTCGGCAGTGCATTTGCACCGGCAACATTCACATTTTGACAAGCAGAAAATGTGTCTTGACTTATTAGAGAAAACGGTGATGACCCAAAACCTGAATCTACAGTATTTGCGAAATTGTGTCCTGTCATTTCGGATTCCTGAGGCGAGCTGTTGCCGACCGATTGATCGATAATGCTTCCCTGTTCACTACCTGTTTCACTGTCTACACCATTGTTTGCAGCCCGCTCCATTTCCCTATGCACAATTACCAAATTACTACTTTGAACATCAGTTAATTCATTACTCGGTGGCGCTAACACACTGCTTTCATTTTCACTGTCATTTCTCAGTTTACTTTGGAGCCTAGTATTACGTTTTTCACACGCCATTATTGTCACAGTATTTCACACGACAACACAGAAAAACACAATTTGAAGATCAAAAATAAGAGAACACATTAACATAGCACTGAAAATAATATCTAGTTAATTGCAGCTGCGAAATACTTGGTGCAAATCTACATGCATGCCACAACTGTTTTACTGTACAACAATGAAAGACTGCAACTACAAAGGAGATTTTCTCTACAATTACGCGCTAGCAATAAACAAAATCTACACTAATTACACAAACTACAACAAAAAATCAGAAGATTCCAGTGAGGTATCCTCGGCTAAGGGTCGACATATGAAACGTCCCCTTTGAACAATTTATACAAGACTGTGCTTAACCTGACACACAATATTTTGTTAGCGCAACGCAATCTGACTTTCAAAATTCTCTACAAAAGAATGGCCCTGACTAACATTAAACTATACTTTTCACAAATCACTTACCTCACAAAAATCTTCGCTGCTCAAGCTACTGCAATACAGCGAGCGCCACTACTGCCAGCTAAATAAAAGATTCAAACTATGGAAGGCACTAACTACTGATAGGGATAGTTAGCAAATGAAAGATATTAATAGAGAACAAACAATGTATTTACCTTGATATCATCATATATAAATATAGCAGTTCATGACAAATTTCAAAACTCCGCCATCTCTCTCCCCACATCCACCACTGCTGGCGGCTCACCTCCAACTGCGCAACGCTACGCGCTGTTCACATCCAGCTGCCGCTGCCCAACACTACAATGGCGAGTATTACAACAATGCAAAGCAGACACAGTCTGCCCACAGCACAACCAGTGATTTTCATACAGAGGTGGCGTTACCAATAAAAAAACCTAAACAGCCTACTTACAAGCTTTGTCCGCAGCTCGTGGTCGTGCGGTAGCGTTCTCGCTTCCGCGCACGGGGACCTGGGTTCGATTCCCGGCGAGGTCAGGGATTTTCCCTTCCTCGAGATGACTGGGTGTTGTTGTGTCTTCTTCATCATCATCATTCATCCCCATTAAGGTCGGAGGAAGGCAATGGCAAACCACCTCCGCTAGGACCCTGCCTAGTACGGCGGTGCGGGTCTCCCGCATCGTCCCTTACGCTCCTCGGGGTATGGAACCTCGTCATCATGATCATCAACTCCGCTTTAGGGGCACTGACATTGGTAACATTACCGCTGCTATCGCAAATTGAAGGTTCTGATCGTGTCTCGTCACTGGTGTGTTTTATGTACGAGCGGAACCTCTTTGGATTTTTTGGCACATTTCGAGACATTTTCGTTGTGGAAATTATTAAGGGGCTCCGGAACGCCCTATACTTGCAATGTTAAAATAACGCTTGTAAATTACATCTTTCCTCTCAAAGTATTTGAGGTAGGAAGTTGAACATTTTACAGATTATTTATTGGAATATGGGCTACAACTTAATACAGGGATTTTACAAAATTTTAGTTCAGCTATTAAAGATGATTTTTTTTCAATTGTAATAAAAATTCACAACATTTTTTTGCAATTTTTTATTTATATATTCAAAAATATACAGTTTTTTGGAAAAAGGCTGTGTTAAATTATGCAGAAGGTACTGTGTAACATTTACTGAAAGTTTGAAACAAATATGTTTGGAAGATCCTTAGAAAACATGTAATTAGTATGAGAAAATAAAAGTTTTGGGAATAGAGCGACAAAGATTGGATTAACTTTTTAGTGCATTCCAGGTCCATAGGATGGATTATCTTCATCCTCTGCAAACTCCTCCTCCAGCTTCCTCTTGTTCCTCCTCCTGTTTACTCTTGCTTGTATTTCTAGACTCTTTACAGCCCTGTCTGCAGCCCGAAGGCGTTCCTTGTCTAAAGCAAGCATCGCTCGTTGTTGTGTTCGTAGATTTTGCTACCATTTTCTTCAGTTGCAGTTACTGCAACACTGTTCCAAAAGGTGGTCATGTATGAACACTTATCACATTTCAGTTGTATTTCACTAGCAAGTCCTACGTGCTTTATTATGGAGAGTTGCAGACCAACTTCACTACAATGAATACATCTTACACAGTTTGAAAAAATTCCTTTGAGAACCGACATATCAAATATTTCATTCACATCCGATTCGCCCATAAAACATTCATAGTTTTCACTCATTGAACCAAGCTTCTTCTGTGAAGTATTTTCTTTCCCACTTTGACTGCTATGGGCAGGTGTACTTGAGAGGTTAGGTTCACTCACTTGGTTATCGTCTTTATTGTTTACAGTAATAACACATACCTTTGGCTTTCCAACATTTCTCCTTTTCTTAAAAGCCTTCAGAGGATTTCTAATAACTTTACTTTTACTCATTATTATACTTCAAGAAAACAGAGACTCAAGAAACAGAATTAATTACGAATATTTTCGAGATAACGACAGAGTAAATAAACGTGAAACAATCGGCAATCACACCAGCGATATATATTGAACCATCACAGGTTAGCCACAACACATACTTTATCTCACATCACTAAAATGTACCTGATGAACACGGACGTTAATAATAACACCATTTGACAGCAGTTTAACAGCGCCACAGTGGGTCACGCCCATGTAGAACACATTTCAAAAAAAATTTAAAAATAGTTGTAGTCTTCGGAATTGAATAAATTATATATCTATTAAAAGGTAATAGTCTGCAGATTCAGAAAACGCAAAAAAGTAAAAATTGAACTTTTCATGATTTTGAGCCTTTCCGGAGCCCCTTAAAAGCGTCTTGCATTGAAGTTCACGCTAAATTTCGAGCTTTAGAAAAAAATCCTGAATCTTGTATATTTAGCACTTATTAAGATCTGGAATGCTTTTTTCGTTGCTTCTGTAACAGTGCCCTGACTTGTCTTGTGTACCATGGGGGATCAGTATCAGCTCATTAATTTATTTGGCATATCTCAGCTTCCGTCCACGCTATTTCATTGAATTTAAGCCACATATGGTGCATACAAAGTGATTTTGGAACGACTGGCGACAGTCTCTTAGGAAAGCGTCAAGCAAAATTCGATCTGCTTTTATAAATAGATATATTATGCTTTTATTTTTCGTGGAGCTGGAGGATACAGTATTCAGTATGGCTACAACGACCTTGTAATCACTAATTTCTGTAACCGTTATGGTGCTCCCTATTTGCGTCCCAAACTGACTAGAACCAGTTGGGGTATACAACTGAAGACGTTGGGAACCACTACCACGACTGTGGTATTCTTCCGCAAATTCTTGTCCTGTCTGGTATAGATTCAGTCACGTTAAACAAGTTGACACTTCTCTGAATTAAACATATCGACATATCACTAATTGCTTGAGACCAACAGTACATAATAGAGTTTATTGTTCGACAGAAATCGCTCCAGCACATATTAGAAGTAGCGGCTATGAACCAAAGATCGAAAGCGTTTATCTCACAAGCGCACCAATTGTAAGGACATCTATCGACCCGCCAATAACTGAGGTCTGGGAGGAGTTTCCTCGAAACGACGAAAATTGAAACAAACCTCCTTATATTGCAAGGTTAAGATCATGGAGGATGAGAAACACTCAACTTGCTGGATGGGTGCTACTACTCGAACTTAGGGAAAACTGGTCTACCTGGAAATCGTTAATCGTACCCTCATCTTCAGAAAAAAATAACAGAACACCTTGAACGACTGGAGATAGGACTTTCATATTCACAGGACATAGACATTAGTATGTTCTGCAAAAATGATTAGCACATGAACCATGTCGGCCCGCGGGTTCAAGGAGAATGTCGTTATCACTGCGCAACACCACCTACCAGTAAAATGTGCTTGCGGCTTCATTGTCACCGTAAACCGAAGGTAATGGATCAGAGTGTCTTAAGCAGATGTGCAGGATGACTCACAGACATACGAGCGACCGTACCACCAAATCAGTGAGATTGAAAGACGGTGCATTATTGGCATGAGAGAGTTTTATGCATCGATCCGGGAAATTGCTGGTCGCGTGGGACGAAGTGTGTCGGCGGTGCAACGGGTGTGTGCAGGATGGCTCACGGAAGGTGACGAGAGGGGTGAGGTGGCACAAGCTAGACCACCTCCCGAGTAGATCTACACCCCATCCGAATGGCACTGCAGGACAGATCTGCGTCCTCCTCGGCTCTGGCGCAACAGTGGAACACATCGTAAAGTGTCAGGGGTGACAGCCCGTCTCCGTTTATTACGGCGTGGGTTATGTGCGCGTCGTCCACTTCTCCGCCTACCTTTGACGCGTGTGCAGAAACATGCTAGGCGGCAGTGGTGTACGGAACGACATCACTGGGGACAAGAATGGCATCAGGTAGTGTTTTCGGACGAATCCAGGTTCTGTTCGTCTGAAAATGACGTCCGCATTTCGGTTCACCGCAGACAGGGAGAGCGGCATCACAGTGACTGCATTCGCACAAGACATACAGAGGCAGCTCAAAGCCTTGCGGTGTGGGGTGCTATCGGATACAACGTCAAAACACAGTTGGTGCTTGGTGGTTGTCCAGGGCACTCTGACCAGTGTGACCTACGGGAATGACGTCCTGCGACCCGTAGCAATACCATTTCCGCACAACATCCCAGACGACATTTTTCAGCAAGACAATGCACGAACACATATGCTGCACGAACATGTGCGTTCTTGGCGCCACAGGATATCAGCCTTTAACCCTGGCCCGCCACATCACAAGACTTCGTGGCGTGCTGGTAGATTGGTGTTGTACAATTTTGGGCAGGACTACAACAAAACCAGATACTTATTATTATTAGCGTAACATGAGGTTCTATTCAATCACTGCTTCTCCCGGCTACTAGTCGGCATTTTGTTAAAGAAATCTCCACCTTGGAACGTGTAGCAATGTTGTCTGTCAAGCAGTGTAAATGGCACTACGTTCATGCACAGAAGTGATCTTATACAACCAGTAAACAAGCTAAATCCAAGTTAAGTAATCTCAACTATACAAGAGTAATGATTTTTAACAATCTTCAGTGCTGATGCGTAATAGTCTCATTACTAGTTGCAGATCGTCTATCCGATTTACCGCTACTGCGCTGCCGCTGTTCGAGGTGGCAACACTTTTCTTTAAGCAAAGTGGACAGTTTGGACACGCAGTACCACACGCGCACAACACTAATGTATTGTTTGCTGTCAAAACTATTTCATAAAACTTCCTGGCAGATTGAAACTGTGTGCCGGACCGAGACTCGAACTCGGGACCTTTGCCTTTTGCGGGCAAGTGCTCTACCAACTGAGCTACCCAAGCACGACTCAGACCATGTCCTCACAGATTTAGCTGTTATTTCGTGAGATATTTGGCCCGGTCACGATCAATGGACCACCCTCCCTCATATGGTTACCAGTTAAATGGTTAAAGTAGCTTTTCATTTATTTGACCCTTTCCCGAGAGAGTAACAACCACGTGAAGATTCGCACTCTTCTTGTTTGTGCATGCTCGACAGGAACAAACGTCACTCTCATATGGACAACTCATTGTTAGTTCCACTGCTAGTGAAGCATGTGTTGATTGTGAATCACGTATCATATGTCTGTAGATGTACATGTTGTGATGTCATACGGCGCGCGTTAAGGACGGGTGAGTCATGAGAGAACGGAATGGAAGGCTAAGATGGTCAGCTGGCCATGACGGTAGTCTGACGTTTCAACGCTAGTTGCAATGTGGACACCGCCTCCCACACACGCGGCGTCTGGCTCAAAAGGCAGCAGTGCGTCATACACCGCAGGTATGGTAGCTTCGTAATTACAGACCGTTAGATTTTCCCGAGCATTGGTTTGCGAAATTTTTCTCTCGTCGGTCATTTACGAGTATTTCTATGTATAACTGAAACATACTAGGCTAACATTACTTAGTGCTAATCAAACAGAAAAATCGGAATTTTCATTTTTATTCCTAACAAGCAGCAGCTGCTATCGACACGTTTCGTACACCTCTATTCTGTTGATAACATTCCTTGTTACATATTTTTTAAAAAATCGGCGATCTCAATGGACGAAAAGAGTCTGACGGTTCTACGTGGTTCTTCTAATAACACTGTCATTTAAAAAAATATTAGCAATGCCACAGAGAAAGCAGTTTCGATAGTTACAGATGCATTGAATTGTTTCAGCGTTTCTGTCCGCTATTTAGCAGTATCATCACAAGCAATCGTATGTAATGTTACACTTATACGGGTGGCGAGTTTTATTAAATATCGGAGAATTAGAGTAATTAAAATATAATAAGCCCATGAAGCCAGGAATTATGCAGAAACTTGATTTTGTTAATACCTAATTAATTTTTAAGATTCCTTACGTTAGTCGGTAAAAAACGAAACCTTTACAGGATTACTTTGTTGTCGGTCTGTCTGTGTGTTTGTTCGCCAGTTGAGAGACCTTTTTCTCAGGTATGAGTGGACGTATCAAGTAGAAATTTATGCCACAGACTGAGGTCTTTGATCCCTTGGCGTTGTAAGAAAATTGAAGCTTGTGAGTCAATGCAATCAAATGATACGGCCGTTTATGTCACATATTTTGACACTCGCAAGCTCACTCATCAAAACCCGTACACTACTTCTCTTTGATCTAGAATCATGAAATTTGGCAAAAATGAAGGTTTCGCAGTACAACCAAAGGGGAAATTTATAAACTGTAAATATGTATTTATATCACATAAAAAATTTTTTGTCATTTCTTATCTGACTCTCCGTCTGTTCGTCCGTCTGTGAAGACCCCTTGACTTTCAAGTCACATACTAAGATCTACGGTAGCTTGATGGTGTAAAACATTGAAGCTTCTGAGTCAATGCAGTCAAAAGTTACGGCTGTTTATATCACATACTGTATTTTGATACTTGCAAACTCACTCATCAAAACATACAGAGTACTTCCCGTTGGCCTAGAATCATGAAATCAGGCAAGAAGCAAGGTCAAAGGAAAAAATTAGGAATCTCTAAATTTGTAGTGTTGGTTTTTGGGTCATCAGTCTTCTGACCGGTTTGATGTGGCCAGCCTCAAATTCCTCTCTTGTGCCAACCTCTTCATCTCAGAGTAGCACTTGCAACCTACACCCTCAATTATTTGCTGGATGTATTCCAATCACCGTTTCCCTCTACAGTTTTTGCCCTCTACTGCTCCCTCTAGTACCATGGAAGTTATTCCCTGATGTCTTAACAAATGTCCTATCATCCTGTTCCTTCTCTGTGTCAACGTTTTCCACATATTCCTTTACTCTCCGATTCTGCGTAGAACCTCCTCATTCCTTACCTTATCAGTCCACCTAATTTTCAACATTCGCCTGTAGCACCAGATCTCAAATGCTTCGATTCTCTTCTGTTCCGGTTTTCCCACAGTTCATGTTTCACTACCATACAATGCTGTGCACTAGACGTACATTCTCAGAAATTTGTTCCTCAAATTAAGGCCTATGTTTGACACTAGTAGACTTCTCTTGGCCAGAAACACCCTTTCTGCCAGGTTTAGTCTGCTTTTGATGTCCTCCTTTCTCCACCCAGGTAGCAGAATTCTTAACTTCATCTACTTCATGATCATCAATCTTGATGCCAAGTTTGTCGCTGTTCTCATTTCGTCTTTCTACGATTTTCTCTCAATCCTTATTCTGTACTTACTAGACTGTTCAGTCCATTCAGCATATCATGTAATTCTCTTCACTTTCATTCAGGCTAGCAATCTCATCAGCGACTCTTACCAATGATATCCTTTCACTTTGAATTTTAATTCTACTCCTGAAGCTTTCTTTTATTTCCATCGTTGCTTCTTCGATGTACAGATTGATCAGTAGGGGGGAAAGACTACATCCTTGTCTTACACCCTTTATAATCCGAGCACTTCGTTCATGGTCGTTAACTCTTATTATTCCTTCTTGGCTGTTGTACATATTCTATATTACCCGTCTCTTCCTATAGCTTACCCCTATTTTTCTCAGAACTGCGATCATCTTGCACGATTTTACATTGTCCAACGCTTTTTCCAGGTCGACAAATCCTATGAATGTGTCTTGATTTTTTAGTATTGCTTCCATTATCAATCGCAATGTCAGAATTGCCTCTCTGGTGCCTTTACCTTTCCTAAAGCCAAAATGCTCGTCATCTAACACACCCTCAATTTTCTTTTCCATTCTTCTGTATATTATTGTTGTCAACAACTTGGATGCACGAGCTGTTAAGCTGATTGTGCGATAGCATTTGCATTTGTCACCTCTTGCAGACTTCAGAATTGTGTGGATGATATTTTTCCGAAAGTGAGATGGTACGTCCACAGGCTCATATATTCTACACACCAACATGAATAGTCGTTTTGTTGCCACTTCTCCCATTGATTTTAGAAATTCTGATGGAATATTATCTATCCCTTCTGCCTTATTTGATCTTAAGTCCTCCAAAGCTCTCTTAAATTCCAATGCTGCATCCCCTGTATCTCACCAAACGACTTCTGTTTCTTCTTCTATCACATCTGACAAATCTTCCCCCTCACAGAGGCCTTCAATGTATTTTTTTCACCTATACGCTCTCTCCTCTGCACTTAACAGTGGAATTCCCATTGCACTCTTAATGTTATCACCCTTGCTTTTTGCGTCGCTGAAGGTTCTCTTAACTTTGCTGTATGCTGAGTCAGTCCTATCGTCAATCTTTTTTTTTTTTTTCAATTTCTTCACGTTTTTCATGGAGCCATTTCGTCTTAGCTTCCTTGCAGTTCCTATTTATTTCATTCCTCAGCAAGTTGTATTTCTGTATTCCTGAATTTCCCTGAACATTTCTGTACTTCCTTCTTTCATCGATCAGCTGAAGTATTTCAGCTGTTACCCATGGTTTCTTGTGTAATGCCCTTTTTAGAGATGTCCATTCCTCTTGAGCTGTTTTGCCTACTGAGATATTCCTTATTGCTGTTGAAAGGTGGCTACACTGAGCCACTGCGCCAGAGATTGCGCCAAAGAGTATTATTAAGCCGCCTCCACAGTGCTTGTCGAGAGCTCGTAGAAGTCAGTGCCTGTTAAGAACTCGTAGAAGTCAGTGCTTGGAGAGAGCTCGTAGTAGTCAGTGCCTGTTAAGAACTCGTAGAAGTCAGTGCCTGTCGAGGTCTCGTGGTAGTCTGTGCTGAGATGTTGTAGCAGAGAGTGTTTGTTGAGATGTGCTATTAGGCAGTGCTTGCTGACATGTGATATTGGAGAGTTCTGGTTGAGATATAATGTAAGGATTAGAATGATTTTCATCAATATAAATGAGGTAATGAACTCAGTTTGTTTTTATTTTAGTGTGCTAAATAATGCGTCATTACAGGTTCAGTCAACAAAGCATCTGGCGTGTGTTCTTGTATTAGAGTGTAATTCTACTTTCCTTGAGCAATTATAGTATTTGTAATTTTCTTTTATCACGTCAGTAAAGTTGGTATAAAAAAAATTGTTGTCTTGTTGAAGAAGAACCGTGCCAGATGTCCGTTGAGTCATACTTCCACATACAGAACAGTTATACTTATGCTTTGGTTTAGTAGGTTTTATAGTTGCTGGGGACTTAATTAATTAATTGTGTTAACGAAAAATTTCATTTCATTCTTGTTGTTGTTCTTTGCAGTCAGATAGCGTAATAATACTAGTCAGGGCCAACCGTTTACGAAACAGCGTAATCAGACATACAGCTACTAAAAACTAAAAAATATTTTCAATCATATTTAATTAAGCCCCCATGCACTGTATCTATAGCCTTAGAGATCACCAAGCATGTCTCGTCATGCCTTAGTACTTCTGTATTCCATTTCTTTGCGTACTGATATCACACCAAAAAAACAATTTGTTATTTGTTGTCAGATTGTCTGTCTGTCCGTTCGTCAGTTAATAACCCTTTTTTTCAGGAACGATTTGACGTACTAGGTTGAAATTTATGTCACATACTAAAGTCTATGGTCCTTTGGTGATACAATAAACTTTAGCCTCTAAGTCAATGCAGTCGAAAGATACGCCCATTTAAGTCATATATTTTGATAGTCGCAGATTTACTCATCGAAACCAATAGCGTATTTCCCGTTGGCCTAGAAACACGAAATTTGGCAAGGAGCAAGGTTTCACTGTCGAAATAAAGAAGAAAATCCGAAAATTGTTAATTTGTAATTATGTCTCATTAAATAAATATTTCTTTTTCAGTAGTTCTGCGTTCATGCCGACTGGGTCGCAGTGGTAAAGATCAGACACCAGCCGGTGAACGACTTTATTGTTCATATGACGGGTTCCGGAGTTTATCCATCATCAGAGGTCCAGGAGCGACTGCTGCTCGAAGGTATGGCGTTTCGAGCTGTGTGTGAAGCAGACATTCACAACTGCTGGATATCCTATGATGGATAAATTCCGAAACGCGTCATATGAGTAACAAAGTAATTCCTTAGCTGATGTCCGACTTTTACCATCGCGACCCAGACAGCCTGAAAGCAGAGCTACTCATTATTATAACAATAGTAGCGTGACTATATGTCACATTTATATTATTGAAAATAAAACATTCTCGAAAATCTTACAATCCCTGCGGCCGATATCTTGCCAGTACAAATGCCGGTAACAGTAAAAAATGGTAACGATTCTCGATTCCCGGGATGGATGGACTGTCTACGTAGATAATTAAGTTTGTATGGACCCCTCAGTGCGCGAATCCTACTCACATCTGGTCAATTTCGTTATTAATTTTATGTATGATGCGAAGGCCAACAAGAGATACTAAGTAGTTAGTGACGATACTTGGAACAGGTAAATTTTGTCATCAATTTTGCTGATCGTTAGTTATTTTAGCCAAGATGGCGTTATCCATTAACAGTAAGCCCTTTGTAGGACTGTGAATGGTCTCTCGCGCATGGGTGTACGAGGGTTGGAACTATAATAGTGGCAACTAATTATTTACAGCTCGTACAAAATAGATACGTGTTTCGAAGTTTTACTTACCTTCAAAGTAGTCACCAGCATTGTGTATAACCCGTTGCCAGCGATGTGGAAGTCGTAGGATACTCTTAGCAGTGCCAGGTGTGTTGACAGTTCGAGTGGCGTGGTCTATTGCCCGACGAAATTTGTATCAGTTCTGAAGCGAATGCGGTGAAGCGTTTCCTTCAGTTTAGAAATTGCGTTGAACTCACGACGGCTTAAGTCAGGGGGGTGCAGTAGGTGGTACAGCACTTAGCAGCCCCATCAGTCAAATCGTAGGCTGTCTTCCAAAAATGAACAGCATAGACAAAGAAGTGATGACCTGACCATCATTTTGCAGGACAATGCTCAAGCACGTACAGTGAAAGCTGTTACTGATTTGTTTGACTGATGGGGCTGCTAAGTGCTGTACCACCTACTGCACTCCCCTGACTTAAGCACTCGGGAGTTCAACTCGATTTCTAAACTGTCAAACACTTCACAGCATACAGACACACACAAGCCGACCGAAGTGGCCGTGCGGTTAAAGGCGCTGCAGTCTGGAACCGCAAGATCGCTACGGTCGCAGGTTCGAATCCTGCCTCGGGCATGGATGTTTGTGATGTCCTTAGGTTAGTTAGGTTTAACTAGTTCTAAGTTCTAGGGGACTGATGACCTCAGCAGTTGAGTCCCATAGTGCTCAGAGCCATCACTTCACAGCATTCGTCGAACTGTCAACACAACTGGCACTGCTAAGAGTATACTACGACTTCCACATCGCTGGTAAGGGGTTATACACAATACTGGTGACTACTTTGAAGGAGAGTAAAACTTTGAAACACGTATCTATTTTGTACGAGCTCTAAATAAATAGTTGCCACTATTAAAGTTCCAACCCTCGTATAAGAGAGGCGGATTTAGCAGTTAGGAGATGTCAACATAAGGCAGGCTACCGTGTCTGCGTAGTAAAACGTTGATCAACATATACTGTAATAATGACATTGACTGTATAGCTACCTGTGTTTAACGCCATCAAGGAACAATATACAGTCAAACAAAGTGCTACAAGGCAATCTACTGCCTGTGCTATCCAACACTGCTCAGTCACCTGCCACCAGATAAAACTTCAATAAATCATAACAACATTTGTATAATTCCTTGCTAACCAGTTGTCATTGGCCTTATTAAACCGCCACATGTTTAGTCAAGTAATGTGCATCTCCGCTGCGATCTCAGAAGTCAGACTGATGTCGACTAAATTAACTATATGTGCGTATATTTGTAACATTTTAGGTTAGTTGTTTATCAGACTACAGTCGTACACAAATTTATATTTGGATTAATGAATCTCTTTCACATTTATCGTTAGTAAAAGGAATTTATTTTAAATTCCTAGCCCCCATCCTATTGTTTTGCGCTCATTATTCTCTTCTCTAAGGGGTGGGGCGGACTGTCGTCGATCCGACTCATGACAGTCTCGTTTCTTTCCAGGCAGTCAGCAGGCTGTGTGGTGGTGGGGCCAACTGTGAGGAATGGCGAGGGCATTGCCAGTCCTGGTGCCTGCTTTACAACCCAAGAAGGCTCCCCGCAAATTCGTGTCGGAAGCGGGATACTGGTACTGCTTTAACACTGTTTCGGACAATGTTCTTCTTTGCCCCACACTAAAACTAAAGTTTTGTAAATGAACGTTGTTACGTGCGTAATTGTTACAGTGCAAGGAGTTTTTTTTTTTTTTCATTCGATGTCTGAAGGGAACGGCTTGCCCATTTTCGAATAGTCGATGGGTTCGTTCGGTCCAGGGCTATGTGCTCTGCTGTGATGATAATGTTTATTAAAATTTGTGGTTGAGTGATAGTCTAATTCATCTTATTGTTTGATTTCTTAATTCGTTTTCCATACGGAGGAATATTAAAAACCCCGGGTTATGCCTTACAACTGAGAGAAAAATTCCCTAAAAAACCTCGGTCAGGGATGATTCACCTAATCTTAAGGTTGTTTCAAATATTGCAAGATGTCTGCTTCACCTATTATTCCTTCAAAGGTGCTTGCTTTGGCAATGGGCGGGTGGCGATATTTATGTCTTAGAAAACCTAAGCTTATCGCTTGTTGTTTGTACAATTCTCTTGTTTTTATTTCTGAGGTTAATCTTGATATCCCAAAATTGGCTGATAATCTTATTATTCTTTGCTCTATTGGCTCAAAACGTGCTAGTTGGTACAGGTCTCTCCCATGGGCCAAGCCTGGTTTTAAATGCTGTTCTTAACATTCTTCTTTCTGTGCTAAACATCCGTTGTGTATGAGCAGTAGATGTCATCCAAATGGGTACAGCGTATTCTAAAATTTGTCTGATGAACCTGCGACAAGTATGGATGAGTATGGATATACACTGAAGAGCCAAAGAAACTCGTACACCTGCCTAATATGATGTAGGGTCCCCGCGAGCAAGGGGAAGTGACATAACACGACGTGGCATGGACTCGACTAATGTCTGAAGTAGTGGTAGAGAGAACCGAAACCATGATTCCTGCAGGGCTGTTCATAAACTTGTAAGAGTACGAGGGGTTGGAGGTCTCTTCTGAACAGCACATTACAAGCCGTCCTGGATATGCTCAGTAATGTTAACGTCTGGGGAGTTTGCTGGCCAGCGGAAGTATTTAAACTCAGAAGAGCGTTCCTGGAGCCGCTCTGTAGCAATTATGGACGTGTAGGGTGTTGCATTGTCCTGCTGGAATTTCCCAAGCCCGTCGGAGTGCACAATGGACATGAATGGGTGCAGGTGAGCAGACAGGATGCTTACGTACGTGTCACCTGTCACAGTCGTATCAGGGGTCCCATATCACTCCAACCGCACACGCCCCACACCATTAAAGAGCCACCACCAGCTTCAACAGTCCCCTGCTGACAGGCAGGGTCCACGGATTCATGAGGTTGTCTCCGTACCCCTACATGTCCATCCGCTCGATACAATTTGAAACGAGGCTCTTCCGACCAGGCAACATGTTTCCAGACATCAACAGTCCAATGTCTGTGTTGACGGGTCCTGGCGAGGCTTTGTGTCGTGCAGTCATCAATGGTACACGAGTGGGCCTTCGGCTCCGAAAGCACATATCGATGATGTTTTGTTGAATGGTTCGCCGCTTACACTTGTTGATGACCCAGAATTGAAATCGGCAGCAATTAGCGGAAGGGTTGTACTTCTGTCATGTTGAACGATTCATTTCAGTTGTCGTTGGTCCCGTTCTTGGACGACCTTTTTTCGGCCCCAGCGATGTCGGAGATTTGATGTTTTACCGGATATCCGTTATTCACGGTACACTCGTGAAATGGTCGTACGGGAAAATTCCCACTTCATAGCTGTCTGTCTCGGGGATGCTGTGTCCCATCGTTCGTGCGCCAACTGTAGCACCACGTTCAAACTCACTTAAATCTTGTTCCACAAAAAACACGGGAGAACTGCCGTAAGTCAGTAACATCTTGCCACGATATTTCGGCACAAAGTCTTTTGGCCATCTTCAGGCGAGTACAGCTTTAGAAGTACCTACGACAGTTCTCCCGTGTTTTTATAGAACAATCAGTACGCCGGGGAAATTTCAAACATCACACTTAAATCTTGATAACCTGCCATTGTGGCAGCAGTAACCGATCTAACAACTGCGCCAGACACTTGTTGTCTTCTATAGGCGTTGCCGACCGCAGCTCCATATACTGCCTGTTTACATGTCTCTGTGTTTGAATATACGTGCCTATACCAGTTTCTTTGGCGCTTCAGTGTAGTAGCGCCATAGAATTTTCCTGAGATTAGCTTTAGCAATCCGAGTCTTTTCCGGGATTTTAATATTACTTTCATGATTGCCGGTCTGTGACATCCGACTACTGTCGAAGGTTATTCCTAGGTATTTAGCAGTTTTGCTTGATGCTACTTGTTTTCCGCATTGGTATACACACAGATTTTCAGTGTCGTGTGGTTCGTATTGAGTCAAATTTTTTTGGTGATTATGAGTTAATTCATAACGGCATTTTGTTCAACGTGCATTAACAGCCGATGTTTAATAGTTAATAGAAGTCCCTGCGAGAAAATTTTAAATTTTCGCTGTACCTGAAGAACCACGTCGAATTGCATCAGTCCCTATGGTTTTAACTTCTAAACAAATGGTTAAAATGGCTCTGAGCACTATGGGACTTAACATCTGAGGTCATCAGTCCCATAGACGTAGAGCTACTTAAACCTAACTAACCTAAGGACATCACACACATCCATGGCCAAGGCAGGATTCGAACCTGCGACCGTAGCAGCAGCGCGGTTCCGGACTGAAGCGCCTAGAACCGCTCGGCCAGGTGCCCCAAACATTAGCTTCTTGTGGAAGTGTTTTGATAAAAAAAAATGACAGCCTGATTCATTTTTAGACGCACTAAACATTCTGATTATAGTGCAAAGTGTAAAGTAATCGCTAAATGCGTCGTACTACTCGATCAAATGGGCATTTAAGAACAGAACAAGTCCGAAAATGCCGCCACGCTACAGTTTCTTTCACGAAATCGCTGTAACATTTACTATTTCAAATAATTGTTGCACGCACACTACATAAATTAAGAACAAAAAGCAGTCGTAAATCTGCTAATGTGAGACGTCTCCCGTCTCTCGTCTTTTTCTTCGTCGTCGTTGTGGTGCACACAGCTCGCTGTCGCGGTGTCTCGCTTTTTGCAATTTTTATTACGTTGTATCTCAGGGACGTGACTGCTACGCAGATATCTCGCAAAGGAGACGTCACAAGCCAAGCCTAGTTAAGAATCCTCATACGTGGCTCACAGTTCACAGTTCTAACCCGGCAAGTTATGGATAATCTTATGAGTTGAGGGAAACCACACTATTATTTTTACGTAGTGTTCTGGCCTTATCACAGTTGGCAGGAAACTTTCATGCTCTTGTTCTGTATCTTTGGCTAAAATGTTCAGTCTTATCTATTATGTGAATATACGTATAGCTATCATTTGCGTCATATGCGCCAGTGGTTTTTTTTTTCTGTAATGTTTTCAACATAAAATCCAGCCCAGAGATCGTAGCCTGATATGAATGCAATCGATATTACTCAGACAATTGACTGTAGCGCTGCAGCGTATCATACGATAGCGCGTTAATCCCATGCAGGTAAAAAAAGATGGGAGTTGTTTACGTCACAAACTTGCCGACGTCCGTCGTCTCATGCATCCCAATAACATCAGGTGTTCACCGCATTTACACCTGCACGATTCACCGCGGTGGTACTTCCCGTGACGTCATTCTGACGTGACCCTGCCCACCGTTGGGGATATCTTTTGACTTTCATGGTCGTAGCCTAAATAGATTCGGTACTGTGTTTCATCAAAAATGACAGCTTGCGTCGTTGACGAGTGTATTAATCGATTCGGTCGTAATCTAAACTTTAAAGGAATCACATTTCCTTCTTAAGTGGAGCCGTTGCAGTAATATTTTCTTTTGTATACATGAATTAGCTGTGGGGAGGGGTCGTGAGTCGTAGTTGGGTAGCTTAGTCGGTGTCGGCACGGTAGCTCAGCGTGTTCGGTCAGAAATTTAGCTGCCCTCTGTTACAAAAAAAATAGGTTAATGGATCAACGATGGACTAGAACAAGCGTCATGGTACGTCCGCACCGAACAATAGCGACCAAAATGAGAATATAAAATAAAAAAACTAAGAAGTCGGTAGAGCACTTGCCCGTGAAAGGCAAAGGTCCCGAGTTCGAGTCTCGGTTCGGCACACAGTTTTAATCTGCCAGGAAGTTTCATGTCAGCGCACATTCCGCTGCAGAGTGACAAACTCATATTGGATTCTTTGCTATGTTTTTCATTGCCTTCCAAACCGCAGACGCTGTGACGTACGAGCCACGCTGTAATGTCAACGGCGTCGTCTCCGCACAACACACGGCTGCATGACTGTTCTGGTTGTTGGTGCAGCATCTCAGACCTAAATTCCTCCCACCGATAATTATTCATTGTTCACATTTCCTCCACCTTAAAATTTTCTCGCTAGAACAGCTGGAGTCAGCGGTCACGTGTGTGTGTGTGTGTGTGTGTGTGTGTGTGCTTTCCTTCGTTTCTGAAGAACACCCTGGCCCAAAACTTTTGTGAACATCTTTTCGTCGTGCCTGCTTGCTCCTCGGCGTGTGAGTAGCAATCTGTCCTCTTCACAGTACAGTTATTCCCTCGTCAAGTTTATTGAAAATAATCCACTCCACTTCAACAGTAACAGTGATTTACATATTAATAACAATACGAGAAGAAAAAAATGGCATTCATTACGCCACATTAAGCCTATTTGTAGCACAAACCGGGATTCACAATGCTGCAACCAAAAGTTTTGATCACTTACCCGGTGATATCGAATGCCTGACAGACGACGAAGTAAAATTTGAAACTAAACTGAAAACGTTTCTCTTTGACAAGTTCGCCTATTCCGCAGAAGACTATTATTGTAATTAGTAAATGATGATGACTAGGAATTACTAATATCTGTCAGTCTTTAATTAAAAAGCTAATAAATGTTAAGCATGGAGGCATAACTACAAAAAGAAGAAATGATGTTAATGTACATACATCAAAAAAATTTGCATCACCTCGGTTCCGAGATTTCCGGAACCTGTACAGAAAACTGGAATAGAGATCAACATAAACATCATTTTCGCCCTTTTTACTGCTAATTAAAATCACACATTGCATGTTGTACCACCATACAGCGAGACCTTCAGAGGTGGTGGTCCAGATTGCTGTACACACCGGTCCCTCTAATACCCAGTAGCACGTCCTCTTGCATTGATGCATGCCTGTATTCTTCGTGGCACACTATCCATAAGTTCATCAAGGCACTGTTGGTCCAGATTGTCCCATTCCTGAACGGCGATACGGCGAAGATCCCTCAGATTAATTGATTGGCCACTTCGTCCATAAACAGCCCTTTTCAATCTATCCCAGGCGTGGTAAATAGGGTTCATGTCTGGAGAACATGCTGGCCACTCTAGTCGAGCGATGTCGTTATCCTGAAGGAAGTCATACGCAAGATGTGAACGATGGGGGCGGGAATTGTCGTCCACGAAGAGGAATGCCTCGCCATTATGCTGCCGATATGGCTGCACTATCGGTCGGAGGATGGCATTCACGTATCCTACAGCCGGTACGGCGCTTTCCATGACCACCTGCGGCGCACGTCGGCCCCACATAATGCAACCTCAAAACAGCAGGGAACCTCCACCTTGCTCCACTCGCTGGACAGTGTGTCTAAGGCGTTCAGCTTGACCGGGTTGCCTCCAAACACGTCTCCGACGATTGTCTGGTTGAAGGCATATGCGACATTCGTCGGTGAAGAGAATGTGATACTAATCCTGCGCGCCCCATTCGGCATGTTGTTGGGCCCATGTGTACCACGATCCATGGTGTCATGGTTGAAGGATGGACGTTGGGAGTGAAGTTGCGCATCATGCAGCCTATTGCGCACAGTTTGAGTCGTAACACGTCGTCCTGTGGCTGCTCAAAAAACATTATTCAACATGGTGGCTTTGCTGTCAGGGTTCCTGTGAGCCATGATCCGTTGGTAGCGATCATCCACTGCAGTAGTAGCCATCGGGTGGCCTGAGCGAGGCATGTCATCGACAGTTCCTGTCTCTTTGTATCTCATCATGTCCGAACAACATCGCTTTGATTCATTACGAGACGCCTTGACACTTTCCTTGTTGAGAGCCCTTCCTGGCACAAAGTAACAATGCGGACGCAATCGAACCGCGGTATTGACCGTCTAGGCATGGTTGAACTACAGACAACACGAGCCGTGTACCTCCTTCCAGGTGGAATGACTGGTATTGATCGGCTGTCGGACCCCCTCCGTCTAGTAGGCGCTGCTGATGCGTGGTTGTTTACATCTTTGGACGCGTTTAGTGACATTTCTGAACAGTCTAACGGACTGTGTCTGTAATACAACATCCACAGTCAACGTCTATCTTCAGGACATTATGGAACCAGAGTGATTCAAAACTTTTTTGATGTGTGTAAAATGACTCGTTCCACGTCATTAAGACTTATCGCGCATATGAGATGTGGAACATGAAACTAACTATAGGTATATCACAAAGCTTGGTATAGACTTCTATATTTTAAAAACCACAAAATGAAATTGAAATATAAAATGAAGAAAATGATCAATACATACGTAAATTGCAATCGTGATATGTTTGGGTTGGTTATTCCTGAAAACCTGACAGAGTTACTGGCGGGAAATGTTCCGTGAAAAGAAGGAAAGAGACCACTGTTGGAAAAGTTGACCAATATGTCAAACAGGTTAGACTATCATTACTAAAAAGCTAAATATCTATATTACAGCGTCTAAGCGTTTGAGACCATTCCCTCAATCACATTCATAGTATTGCACAATGCCGGAACATGTTAAAAAATTATACCGTTTTTTCATACTGTAAACTGCCGTTACTGGTCACACAGTGAATGACGCATCATAGATAAGATTTCAAAGTGATAAGACGTTTAAAATACAGTGAAATTAATGCACTGACAATCTAGTGAAACAAGAACTCTATCCTACATGGAGGGACGCCTCTATGCACGTCTGTTTCTTTGACATTTCAATAGTTGTTCACTTTGTTGGCATGCCCAAGGTACGATAGCATGCGTTGCGACTTCGCTTGGGTGTCGCCTTACAGGGGTTGACACTCTGAGGGGCCTAGAGCGCCATCATGCCAGTCAACTCCGTCTGCGCCTGCCAGCTGCACCATCATCGGTGGCTCCGTTGACCCTGAAATATCCACCCTGTCGACCCCCACCTGTACCCATCTGGGAACGAGTTGACCTCCAGGACACCTGCGGCGGCTCCCGTGGATGCAGGATTGGGGTGGAGTCCTTATTGTAGCGTCCATTACAGCGACCATCGTCGCCCCCATTGTCACGCTACAGCACTGAGCCGTAGCGGCTGGCGCTAGGGTGTTCGACTTGCATCGCTGATATCGATATTCGCCGGCCGCTGCGACCGAGCAGTTCTAGGCGCTTCAGTCTGGAACCGCGCGACCGCTACAGTCGCAGGTTCGAATCCTGCCTCGGGCATGGATGTGTGTGATGTCCTTAGGTTAGTTAGGTTTAAGTAGTTCTAAGTTGTAGGGGACTGATGACCTTAGATGTTAAGTCCCATTGTGCTCAGAGCCATTTGAACCATATCGATATTCGGCTGTCCTGTTATCTTTGACTGCTCCCTCGGCGGGTTTTCCGTGTGAATATGGGACGAGCGAGTCTCCGGTGGCGTTCAACGAGCCAAGTTGTGTTGAAAACTTGCCCGCGTCCCCAGCTGTAGTGCACGGGCCTCGCCGTGCTCTCCGCCCTCGTCTTTTGGCGCGGGCCGGATGTACGGTGCCGATCATTGGGCGCCATGACGTGCAACATTGTGGTGGGGGTTCGTCGTCTCACGCTGAACAGCTTCCCAGCTCGTAACTTGCAAGCTCCAAGTTACATATGACTTTTATTCTGTGTTTAACTAAGAAGATTGTTGAAACTTATTGAGGCATGGGTAGCTGCCGGAGATGATTCTGAACTTGGTTCCACAGTGGCTATTTTAAGGAGGCTGATGTTCCTCATTCCGTTTTCGATCGTCCGTGGAGTGTGTGTTTTAAGTGGTTTTCATGCAAATTTTCACTTGTTTTAGGACATATTGTCCGCTTTGGGACTAGTTGCGGATGTGTGCGTGCCCGGCAGCCGTAGAGTTAGTGGGTTAATCATTCTCACGGCAGCATTTGGTATGTTTATTTAATGTTGAAAGTGCCTTAAGGCAACTGGAAGTGATCTCTAAGTTTCCTGCTAATTTACTGGGAGACGGGTAATGTTAAAATACTCCTCCTTAAGAATTTGGGGGCTTGCTTATTATATATTCCAGTGTCGCTGTGATTTGACCTTGTTTTCATTGCAATCTACTTGTGCTGCTGGTCATCTGTTAAGACTGCTCGTTCCCAGGCGTCGGCGTGGTTATGGATTCCTGTCACGACCGCTCATTGTGGGGCCGCTCGGATTATATGGTTCAAATGGCTCTGAGCACTATGGGACTTAGCATCTGAGGTCATCAGTCCCCTACAACTTAGAACTACTTAAACCTAACTAACCTGAGCACATCAGTCACATCCGTGCCCGAGGCAGGATTCGAACCTGCAACCGTAGCGGTCGCGCGGTTCCAGACTGAAGCGCCTAGAACCGCTCGGCCACAGCGGCCGGCTCGGATTATATATAAATATATACCGCCTGCTATGTGACCCTGTACACAAGCCGTGGGGAGTGAACGCTCGTATTGCCTGCCGGCTGCAGCGTCATTGCTTCCAAACACTGCTATGGGCCTTAAAAATAAACGCTTTGGGAATCATTCTGAGTCATTATGTCCGTTAATTGAGGCCACCTTGTTAATATTGGCGTTTCTATAACTCATTTTATTGGTTGAGTTATTACTAGTACTTCTTATTTAACACTTTTAATCTTATTTAACACTGTTAATCATTTGTGTATCTTTAATGAACGTGCTACTTGTTACTATTCCTGTGTGCAAGTTTTGCGATATTGGTTGGCCCAGTTTGATTTTTAGTATAAGCATGTTTCACTGTGGATCTTTATGTGGCCAGTTCAGGTTTACGAGGGCTATCCACAAAGTACATAACGTTTTGGAATTAAAAATAAATAAAGTATTGGAAAATATTTTTATTATATACAGATGAAAGCCACACTTAAATACTAGTTTTCTACATAGTTGCCATTTAAGTTAAGGCACTTATCGTAGCGATGGACGAGCTTGGAAATTCCTTCGTCGTAAAATTCGGCCGCCTGCGCCTTCAACCACGTGGTTACCTCTTCTTGAAGCTGTGCGTCGTCATCAAAACGCTGCACAGCCAACCACTTCTTCATTGCTGGGAATAAGTGGAAGTCGCTCGGTGCCAGGTCGGGACTGTACGGCGGATGAGGAAACAACTCCCACTTAAAAGATTCGAGAACTTCACGAGTGGCATTTGCCGTGTGGGCCCGGGCGTTGTCGTGAATCAGCAAGATCTTTGAGCCCAACTTTCCCCTGCGCTTGTTTTGTATTGCTCTTCTGAGGTTGTGCAGAGTTGGGCAATACCTTTGAGAGTTTATTGTAGTGCCTCTTTCCAGGAAATCCACAAAAATCGCACCTTTTCTGTCCCAAAAGACAGTCATTACGTGGTTGAAGGCGCAGGCGGCCGAATTTTACGACGAAGGAATTTCCAAGCTCGTCCATCGCTACGATAAGTGCCTTAATTTAAATGGCAAGTATGTAGAAAAGTAGTATTGATGTGTGGCTTTCATCTGTATATAATAAAAAAAATTTCCAATACTTTATTTATTTTTAATTCCAAAACGTGATGTACTTTGTGGATAGCCCTCATATTAAGCTTTCAGATCTCTTTGTTTCTTTATGAAGTTATGGTATTATGTGGCTGTGTATAGTGTTGTTAGTCTCTTGAGACATGGTTAAATAAGAACGAGTGTTTGTGATTGATCATTCACCGTGCCTTCTATCACTGATTTTGATTGTGGACGCAAAATAATATGATTCTTATTCGTGTTTTTGTAATTCAATCAAAGTGAAGATGGCCGTTGGTGGCCGAGCGGTTCTGGGCGCTTCAGTCTGGAACCGCGCGACCGCTACGGTCACAGGTTCGAATCCTGCCTCGGGCATGGATGTGACCGCATGGATGTGTGTGATGTCCTTCGATTAGTTGGGTTTAAGTAGTTCTAAGTTCTAGGGGACTGATGACCTGAGATGTTAAGTCCCATTGTGCTCAGAGCCATTTGAACCATTTTTTGAACCTTAAATAACTGTGGTGAGACTGTAATTTTGATTTTCTAACTGGGTAGTACCACGGTTCAAACTCACTGCCAGACGCCCTGGGTTCTTCCCTCAGCTGGAAGGCTTCCATGCATGAGCTTCCTCCACGTCGTCAATTCGCCTTACTGAGCATTATCCTGGGCGCTTCTTGCCCTACACACCCATTTCAGGGGGAAAGTTGACACATCGCTGGCTAGTCTGAAAGCCCACTGGATGGCATGGACCATGATTACTGCCGCTAGATGGCACTGGTCTAATCTCTGACTGCTAGTGTCGCCACTGTAGCACTGGTTACGAAGACACGCCCATCCTGCCGACCTGTCAACGGGTCTGGCTGCCTTTAAATACAGCAGTCCAGCAGCTCAGTCTGAGTGTTCAGTCGGGTTGGAGCCCGGATGGTGATTATAAGCATTGTTCATAACTGCCACAAGTTCTGCTCAGTGTTGCTAGCTGCAGTGTCTGAGTCGACATTCATTTGTCGCTTTTTTCGAAAGTATCTCAGGCTAGTTGGTATTTATAGACGACAGGAGTTATGGTAATTGTTGGCTGGGGTCCTGGCTGTGTCAGTCAGGCCTAGGCTAATTATGAACAGGGCCATGGATAGGAACATCCAGCTAGGCAAATCATCCACTGCACCTTCACGAGGCTATATTACACATGATGATCGACATCCAACCAGGCATGATGCCAGAGTCACTGATCCCGACTGCACCCAATGGGCTAAGGACTGAGCACATCATTCCTCCTGTCACAACTCACAGCCTTTGACAGTGATACCGATTCATGGGAACATTCTCCACAACGCCACATAAAGGACCAATCTTCTACCTCGACCTCATCATCTCAAAATCCTATGGCCTCCTGGTGACAGACCTCTCACCCACTGTAATGCTTTGTTGGAACGAAACACTGATGCAACCAACCATCACCTGGACCCACCACTGAGTGCTGTTTCGTCTATACCATTTCACCAGTCCAGCAGGCCTTCTGGGAACTCCACCCGTGTCAGTGCTCTCCCCCCCTCCCCCACCCCCTTGCAACTGAACATCCAAATGGTTATCCGCTCACGCGAATAGCAGTGGCATTGGAATGGATTCAGATCCTCTCTACCCGCAGAAGCCGCGCCTTTTGATGCTGTGGATCAATAAATGGGTCCCCCTCCTGATCCCACAGCTCAGAATAAAGCGTCAACCCCACCAAAGAAGAAAAAGATCCTTCCTATAGTGGTTTACAATCCCACGAATTACATTAAAGTGAATACTGAACCCCAACACCCGATTAGAGGCCAATTACGAGTAATTTACCAGAAGGACCACATCAAGTACATGCATGACACGAAGCAAGACTACCTCATAGTCCTCCACTTTGTGAAGTCCAAGGCAATGGATTACTACATACATCATGCTTCTGGCACAAAAATGGAACATAGGAACAAAAATGGAAATCAAAGACCATCCACTTGAAGATGCAGAAGTGGACATCAGCCATGAACTGCTCCATCTCAAATTCATGTACCCTTTGGTGCATCTATACAACAAATCGGACCCAGAACTTAATCCCTTTACCATTCATGCTGCCTCCCTGACTAGGAGAGAAGATGTTGAGTGCACCTACCAAATCAGGTATCTCTCATACACCAAGTTGTGTGTTGAATCTTATGAAGGCCACAGCAGACCATCAATCTGCCTTAAGTGTCAAGATTTGTGATGCGCTTAATTACTGTTCACTACTGTATTTCTGCCCTCCAAACAAGAAACACTGGCTACCCCTGCCACCAGTGGACTGCACCCATTTCCCCAACTTATGGGGCCAACCCACCAACGATCAAACCACAGATGCTCAGGCACATGACGTATTTGTGCCACAGGGGCCCCATGTGGCTCAGTCCTTTACGACCACCTTCGCCACTGCAGCTGGGTCTCCTCTTGCTCATCTGTCTCCTGTGACAAATACTAATGCATATCAAACAGAGAGGCCATCTTAGCCCCCTGTTAAAGTCCCCAGCCCTCTGTTGCAGCACTGTCTCCACCTGTCACAGCAATTACCCATGGGCTGGCCGGTGTGGCCGTGCGGTTCTAGGCGCTTCAGTCTGGAACTGCATGACCGCTATGGTCGCAGGTTCGAATCCTGCCTCGGGCATGGGTGTGTGTGATGTCCTAGGTTAGTTAGGTTTAAGTAGTTCTAAGTTCTAGGGGACTGATGACCACAGATGTTTAGTCCCATAGTGCTCAGAGCCATTTGAACCAATTACCCATGCTCACTGAAGGGTAAGCAGCCCATCCAGTATATCCACCCAGTGATGGAGACAGATGCTTCCTTTCGAGATAACATGCGAGAGATCCTCTAGGTCATGTCCCTGTTCACACAGCTCTACATCAGGGCAGTCATTCGTGAAACAGCTCAGAAGATCTGTCACAGAGTGGATGGGCTCACAATGGTCATCGCCCTGGTTGCCGGCCAGGCAGTATGGTTTTGTTATAATGGCGAATCACCGCTACAAAACCACTAGCCCCTCAGGAACTAGTTGTTTGTATTTGTAATGCCACTGGCATTAAACACATGACGACTGAACTGAACACCTTCCTCTATGTCTGACATAAATATTTTACTTATTATGGAAACACACCTCAAACTGGCAGACGATTTTCGTCTATGCAACAAAATTTGCTATTGTGTGGACCAGCTTCATGGCCAATGTGATGTGAACAGCAAATGTTCCTCATGCAGAAAGAAGAGGCTATCCAACCACTGGATCCTGGGGTCATCACTTTTGCTGTGATGTATTTCAGCCCTAACTAGACGCTTCTCAAAGTGGACCTCCACAAACTGACGTCATTTGACGGACTCATCCTTGTGACAGATCTCAATGCTAAGCTTCTGGCTTGACTTTCTGGTGTTGCTAATCCCAAAGGCAGACTCCTCCTCGAACTGCAAAATACCCTGGCACTGTTGGTCTGTGGCGTCCGCAGTCCTACCCATATACAGTCCACTCCAACTGCCATCTGGGCATTCTGGATGTGACCATTTTCAAGAAAATCATGGCGCAGTTTCCGTTGGAAATGCTCCACAAACTGGTGTCAGACTACAACCCAGTGCCCCATATCTATTCTGCCATGATGATCATGGATTGGGGCAAATTTTCCAGGGTCCTCAAGAGCAACACCTGGTAAACCACGACCCGACAACACCCACCAATATTGTTAGTGCTATCGATCACCTTACCACAAAAATCCAGAAGGAAATGAGAATCGCCACGTCCATTGTACCTCAGGCTTTAACCCCACTGGATGACTTGTCTCCCTTATTTTGTGAACTGAAAATCCGGAAGAACCGCTACTGCCAGCGTTGAGCGACATGCACAATAGTTGGTAGGCGTGTTTCTAAACCTTGCGAGGTAGCAGGCGAATTGTCACGTCCTGAAAATATTCTTAGCTTGGAGTTGGCGTGGCCGCACGGGCCGCTCGGCCAGCCGGGGCCCAGCAGCAAACACGAGGTGGACCCGCTGGGAGTGCCAAAGACGGCGAACTTTGTGAAACCTTAATGGCAGACATTTCACAGTTCGTATAGAAATTAATAGTAGCCAGATGAATCGTGATACCTCAAAAAGAAACATGCACATTGCCATCATTTGCACGACGATTCTGATGGTGTAATCAGATTTTCAATTCTTTATTAGTTTACAGTTTAGTATCTAATGGTAAATTATACAAGTAACACCCAGCAACGAATTTCCAAAATGTTAGCCCTTCATCCGATTTCGTAGATCGATATGTCTTTAGAAAGCTGATACTAAAATGTAGACTTTCACGGCCGGAAATTTCATGTCTATTATGATCTGTTATGCCGTGGTCGGTTGATGAATTTTGCCTCAATTCCCAACATTTCGTCCCCGTCTCCCGGAGACATCTTCAAGGGGGTCTGTAGCTCGATGGAAGGTCCAACACACCCACTGGCTCGCTGCTGACTGCCGCTAAATTCCGTGTCCGCGCGCTCCCGCGCCGCTGCGTGACGTCACGTGTTTTGAAAACGTCAGTGTAACTGGCCGCTGTCCGCTGCTGTAGATCGCCGTTGCCATCACCCAGTAGTGGGCGGGTGGTACACATCTTCTTCAACACAGGCATCCATGTTGTTGTTGTTGTTGTGGTCTTCAGTCCTGAGACTGGTTTGATGCGGCTCTCCATGCTACTCTATCCTGTGCAAGCTTCTTCATCTCCCAGTACCTACTGCAACCTACATCCTTCTGTATCTGCTTAGTGTATTCATCTCTTGGTCTCCCTCTACGATTTTTACCCTCCACGCTGCCCTCCAATGCTAAATTTGTGATCCCTTGATGCCTCAAAACATGTCCTACCAACCGATCCCTTCTTCTTGTCAAGTTGTGCCACAAACTTCTCTTCTCCCCAATCCTATTCAATACCTCCTCATTAGTTACGTGATCTACCCACCTTATCTTCAGCATTCTTCTGTAGCACCACATTTCGAAACCTTCTATTCTCTTCTTGTCCATACTAGTTATCGTCCATGTTTCACTTCCATACATGGCTACACTCCATACAAATACTTTCAGAAACGACTTCCTGACACTAAAATCTGTACTCGATGTTAACAAATTTCTCTTCTTGAGAAACGATTTCCTTGCCATTGCCAGTCTAAATTTTATATCCTCTCTACTTCGACCATCATCACTTATTTTACTCCCTAAATAGCAAAATTCCTTTACTACTTTAAGTGTCTCATTTCCTAATCTAATTACCTCAGCATCACCCGATTTAATTTGACTACATTCCATTATCCTCGTTTTGCTTTTGTTGATGTTCATCTTATATCCTCCTTTCAAGACACTGTCCATTCCGTTCAACTGCTCTTCCAAGTCCTTTGCTGTCTCTGACAGAATTACAATGTCATCGGCGAACCTCAAAGTTTTTACTTCTTCTCCATGAATTTTAATACCCACTCCGAATTTTTCTTTTGTTTCCTTTACTGCTTGCTCAATATACAGATTGAATAACATCGGGGAGAGGCTACAACCCTGTCTCACTCCTTTCCCAACCACTGCTTCCCTTTCATGCCCCTCGACTCTTATAACTGCCGTCTGGTTTCTGTACAAATTGTAAATAGCCTTTCGCTCCCTGTATTTGACCCCTGCCACTTTCAGAATTTGAAAGAGAGTATTCCAGTTAACGTTGTCAAAAGCTTTCTCTAAGTCTACAAATGCTAGAAACGTAGGTTTGCCTTTTCTTAATCTTTCTTCTAAGATAAGTCGTAAGGTTAGTATTGCCTCACGTGATCCAACATTTCTACGGAATCCAAACTGATCTTCCCCGAGGTCCGCTTCTACTAGTTTTTCCATTCGTCTGTAAAGAATTCGCGTTAGTATTTTGCAGATGTGACTTATTAAACTGATAGTTCGGTAATTTTCACATCTGTCAACACCTGCTTTCTTTGGGATTGGTATTATTATATTCTTCTTGAAGTCCGTGGGTATTTCGCCTGTCTCATACATCTTGCTCACCAGATGGTAGAGTTTTGTCATGGCTGGCTCTCCCAAGGTCGTCAGTAGTTCTAATGGAATGTTGTCTACTCCCGGGGCCTTTTTTCGACTCAGATCTTTCAGTGCTCTGTCAAAGTCTTCACGCAGTATCGTATCTCCCATTTCATCTTCATCTACATCCTCTTCCATTTCCATAATATTGTCCTCAAGTACATCACCCTTGTATAAACCCTCTATATACTCCTTCCACCTTTCTGCCTTCCCTTCTTTGCTTAGAAATGGGTTTCCATCTGAGCTCTTGATATTCATACAAGTGGTTCTCTTCTCTCCAAAGGTCTCTTTAATTTTCCAGTAGGCAGTATCTATCATACCCCTAGTGAGACAAGCCTCTACATCCTTACATTTGTCCTCTAGCCATCCCTGCTTAGCCATTTTGCACTTCCTGTCGATCTCATTTTTGAGACGTTTGTATTCCTTTTTGCCTGCTTCATTTACTGCATTTTTATATTTTCTCCTTTCATCAATTAAATTCAATATTTCTCCTGTTACCCAAGGATTTCTATTAGCCCTCGTCTTTTTACCTACTTGATCGTCTGCTGCCTTCACTACTTCATCCCTGAGAGCTACACATTCCTCTTCTACTGTATTTATTTCCCCCATTCCTGTCAATTGTTCCCTTATGCTCTCCCTGAAACTCTCTACAACCTCTGATTCTTTCAGTTTATCCAGGTCCCATCTCCTTCAATTCCCACCTTTTTGCAGTTTCTTCAGTTTCAATCTGCAGTTCATAACCAATATATTGTGGTCAGAATCCACATCTGCCCCTGGAAATGTCTTACAATTTAAAACCTGGTTCCTAAATCTCTGTCCTACCATTATATAATCTATCTGATACCTTTTAGTATCTCCAGGATTCTTCCAGGTATACAGCCTTCTTTTATGATTCTTGAACCAAGTGTTAGCTATGATTAAGTTATGCTCTGTGCAAAATTCTACAAGGCGGCTTCCTCTTTCATTTCTTCCCCCCAATCCATATTCACCTACTATGTTTCCTTCTCTTCCTTTTCCTACTGACGAATTCCAGTCACCCATGACTATTAAATTTTCGTCTCCCTTCACTACCTGAATAATTTCTTTTATCTCGTCATACATTTCATCAATTTCTTCATCATCTGCATCGGCATCCATATACCGTTTAATTTCACGCCCTCCTCCTTTCGATTGAAATTATTAGGCGATTTCGATTACCTCCCTGTAGAGCCTTTCGTAGTATCCGCTTGTGGCAGCTAGTACTTGCGTCTCCTCGAGACGAATATGGTGGTTCCCTGGCTGGAAAGCATGCTCCGCAACAGCTGATCGTTCCGTTTCTCCTCTTCTACAATTACCATTGCGCTCTTCCAAACGTTTTGAAACAGTTCTTTGAGTGGTACCCACATAAACATCTCCACAGCTGCATGGGATCCTATACACTCCAGCTTTTTCCAATGGTTTGCGAGCGTCCTTGGGAGGCTTAATGTATTCCTGTATCTTCCTGGTTGGCTTGTAAATTACGGTAATATTCCGCTTCGTCAAGATCCTCCCTATTCTTTCCGTTACATTTTTAACAAACGGCAGGAGAACCTTAGATTTTGCAGTAGCCTGTACGTCACTATGATTTCTGTGTGGCTGTCTCAACGCACGTTTTATTTCGGCGGACGAATATCCGTTCTTTATTAGTGCATTGTGGAGATGTTCCATCTCCGCGTCGAGCAACTCAGGTTCACAAATATTTCTAGGTCCGCTAACGTCTTGATGACACCCCGCTTCAGTTGTGGGTGGTGGTTCGAATCCCGGTGCAAATAACGGTCCGTGTGCGTGGGTTTGCAGTATACTGAGTGGCTCAAACTACCAATTTCGTTTCTAAAATCCAGCACATCGAGGAAATGTAATTTGCCGTCTACCTTCCCCTCCACTGTATACTGAATTCTCGAGTTTGTACTATTCAGACGTTCGTGGAATCGGCTTAGTTCCTCCCTGCAATGTCTCCACAGCACAAACGTGTCATCCACGTATCGGAACCATACATCTGGTTTTTTGCTGGCAGTACCTAAGGCCTGTTCTTCGAATTTCTCCATAAAGAAGTTTGCAATTACGGGACTTAGGGGGCTTCCCATAGCCACGCCATCCGTTTGCTCATAAAACTGTTCATTCCACTTGAAGTATGTGGTCGTCAAACAACACTTAAACAGTTCTGAAATATCGGCAGGAAAAATTCGATCCAGCTGTTCCAATACATTATTAAGTGGTACCATGGTAAACAGCGATACCACATCGAAGCTGACCAATATGTCCTCCGGCTGGACCACTATGCCATTCAATCTGCTGATGAAATGTGTCGAATTCTTTATATAATAGCCCGAACGGCCCACATGTGGTTTCAACAGCGTAGTCAAAAACTTGGCTAACGAGTAGGTGGGCGAACCAATGGCACTTAGTATCGGTCTTAACGGCACATTTTCTTTATGAATTTTGGGCAATCCATAAAGCCTCGGTGGTAGCGCAACCGAACTGCAGAGACCTTTCTGTACACTCTCTTCAATGGAGTACTTTTTTATTAACCGCGACACAGTTCTGAGAACGATGTTAGTGGGGTCCTTATTCAGCTTCCTATAAGCTTGCGGATCCAGTAGATCCGTAATTTTACTCTGATAGTCGGCCACATCCATAACCACCGTTGCGCTTCGTTTGTCAGCTGGGACAATCACAATACTATCGTCGTCATTCAGGAGTTTTAAAGCTCTTCTCTCACCCACAGTTATATTACTGTTCGGCGGTTTTGCATTGGCTAATATTCTCGCTGTTTCTATACGGATTTCTTCAGCTGTTACAGAATCCACACTGCGAATTCCTGCCTCTACACTGGCTATAATTTCTTCCGTGGGCACAAAACGCGGATTAACAGCAAAATTTCCTCCCTTGGCAAGCACAGATGTCTCATCGTCAGATAACGAACGTTTGGACAAATTGATAACGGTCCGGGAAACGTCTAAATGCCGAACAGTCTGATTAGGTAGCAAATTATCAAACTTCTTCTTCTGTCTACTAGACGTCGTCAACATACGCTTCCCCATGGTATCATGCAGTAGTCTATCAATTTTATCCCAGTCACCACTGCACAGTTTATTACTGATCGTAATATGGAGAGACATTAACTTACAGTTTGTGCTTGCCAAGTCCCGCCGGGTCTGCTGAATGCGCTCTCGTAGTAAGGCCTCCTCAGTCCGTTTGAAAATGCGTTGTGCCTTTCCCGAATAGAGCAGTCGCTTTATCTTCAGAAACTTGGGTATAACGCCGACGGCTCTGCAACGAGACATGAATGTGAGGGAACACAAAAGCCACAGTGGCCGGCTACCGTTCAGAATTGTGGACATTGCTACGTTACTCTTTTTTCTGGCATTCCATTATGAATTCTATATCCTTACGGTTCAACCTGTTCCTGATTAATGTTTCTCATTTCTTGAAGCGCATTAATTAGAAGTCTTTTGCTATCTGTCAAAATTTTCAGTTTATCTGGTTCTATTATGGCATTTATGTCGTGTGTTGCTATTTTTCTTATCCGTCCTGTTCTGAGTCTAAATTTTGAACTTCTGTCAGTCCTGGATATTTTTAGATGCTCCAACTCTTCTGAGTTATCTTTCAAATGACTGCCTACCGGATCCGAGAGCAGTCTAGCTTCGGAATTGCAAAGCGATAGAATTTTCCTTAAACGAGTTCCCTCTATATTTGACTTTCAAAATTAGTAAATCTTGTATGGAGCAAACTCTGAGTAACAATTATGCTTGTTAAGCGCAGAGGTTGTTGTGTATTTGGTCCGTGAGATTTATTTTATTTCACTCAAGTCCGCAGGCAAGCTGGTTAGGACCCTCCTATCCCACCTGAGCCGCGCCACATCGGACTATCACCTCTGCGTCTGCTACGACGGCATCGTAGGTTCGTAGACTCTCCCCTACTATTTTATGTTCTCCAGCTATTAATTTATGGAAGAGAAGGATTTTTGTTGTAGGCATCTTCTTAAATGTCTCTCAGACATTTTACATTTGCGATGGATATTAAGTTACTTGGGATTTCGTGTAACATTTTGTCCCCATTTGAAAGATCCTTATTCTTATGTGTCTGTCAGCGTTTGTTCAAACAGCACAGTTTTTTGATGCCTTGTAAGGATGTGGTGAATGTCTGATTACATATTTCTTAATAAACAATAGTGCTTTCGAATAATACACTCAGGCATTGTTTTAGTTTTAATGCTGGTAACAGTGATCTGTATGGATCAGTGAGTTTCATTTATCTTAAACCAATCTGTACAGAAACTCCTAGATACGAGTTGTTATTGGTTCTCGTTCTATGACAGGTCACCGATCGTGTAGACTAATTTTCGTTTTACGATTGCGGATACTATGTGCACTGACGGAAAAAATATCTCAACACAGAGAAGAAGTTGTGCGACATAAACTAAAGATAGAAGACGTGTTTCTACATCTGAGAGACGATGTCTATTCACATTTCGTGCCATTTGCATAAGAGTGGCGCTAGTAACGCCACCATGATGATGATGATGATGACGATGATGATTGGTTTGCGGGGCGCTCAACTGCGCGGTCATCAGCGCCCTTACCAAGTTCCAGTTTTTTCACAGTCCGATTTTTTTCACAGTCCAACGTAGCTACTGTCACGAATGATGAGCATGATGATGAAGTGATGAGAACCGCACAAACACCGAGTCGCCGGGCAGAGAAAATCCCCGACCCGGCCGGGAATCGAACCCTGGACCCCATGATGCAGAGGTAGCAACGGTAGCCACTAGACCACGAGCTGCGGACACTATGAGGATGAAAATCAGGTTTTCTTTAGATACACTCTGTAATGGTCGTGAGCGTTAGTTACCTTTGAGATTGGACGTGGTGAGTTGTCAGTCAAGAATGCCTTTAAGGCGACAAAGACGCCATTATCAGCAGCTCATTGAGTTTGAACGAGGTCTTGTATCAGGAGTAAAAGAAGCCGGGTGTTCCTTCTGCGATGCTGCAGAGAGACTTGGCAGGATTGTAGCTGCCGTACCTGTATTGTGCATTAAACTGACACCAAAGCACCGCCATTTGCAACTTCAGTTGTACCGAGTGGGAGATCACTGGAGGGCAGGGTGAAGCTCTCTTGTGTTTTCTAATGAAAACTGGTTCTGTTTCGGTGCCAATGACGGCCGTGTGTTGGTTAGAAAGACGCCAGTTGAGGGCTTGCAACTGACCTTTCTGCCGTCCGATTTCGTGTGATAGCCGGAGCTCTCTCGTGGTTATCCGACGCACCCTGACTGCAGGCTTGTACATCAATCTGGTGGTTCGACCTGTTGTGCTTTCATTCATGAACAGCATTCCAATGGGTGTTTTCCAACAGGATAACGCTCGCCTACACACCGATGTTGTAACCCAGCATGCTCTACAGGGTATCGACGAGCTGTCCTCGCCTGCTCGATCATCAGATCTGTCTCCTAGCGTGGAGATATGGAACAACATGGGACGACAACTCCAGTGTCATCCCCAAGCAGCATTGACCGTCCTCTTGTTGACGGGCCAATTGCAATAGGTATGGAACTTCATCCCACAAATTGACATACGGTACCTTTACAACACAATGCAAGCACCTCTGTATGCTTTCATTCAACGTTTTGTATGATTCATTGGTTATTAATGTACCAGAATTTCATATTTGCTATGGCTTATCTCGCGCTTACATTAACCTATAATCTTGCAATGTTAATCACTTACAAGTGTATAGCCCAAATTTCATTACTCTACTGCAATTAATTTTTAATGTTGCAATTTTTCCCTCATTGTATTTGTTATAACAAGTACACTGATGAGCCAAAACATAACGATGACGCCATAAGGAAAGTATATAAGCGCAGTAGAGACGAATCATTTTTGCGACGACATGGGCTGCAAATAAAATTAGCGACTTTGATCAAGGGAAAAGTTATGACCTGGCGAATGGGAACGAGGATGTCCGAAACGTCGAAGCTAATCGGCTGTTCGCGTGGTAGTGTCTGAGCACCTGTGGAAACTGAACTTAACTAAACTCAGTCAGAACAGGCCTTGGAGGGCCCAACGGTACCGACCTGGCTGCTGCAAAATGAAACCGCGAGAAAACGACAAGATCTTGGGTGTCCAGAACGTGGAGGTCGGAGGCTTGCCCACTCTATAATGCAGGGTAGCCGGCAATCTGTGGCAGGTCTGACACAGAATGCAGCGATGGTGCAGGAATAAGTGTTCCGGAACACACCGTCCAGCGGACACAGTTGAACATCAGGATCCGCAGCAGATGACGCAGCACGTGTTCCCGCACTGACCCAACTACGTCGTCAGCTGTGGGGACAGACACTCACCTGGCCTTCCAACGGACCTGTGCCGACAGTCGGCGACAAAGTAACAGCAGAGGGCTGCGTGGAAATCGTTGCCCTCTACCTCCAGTCCCTCATCCTCCATGTCGTCCCCTACGCCGATGGGACCTTCCAGCAAAATAACTGTCCGCGTCATAAGGCCAGAATAGTGCTGCAGTGCTTTGAGCAGCACGGCAGTGAACTCAAAATGGTTCAAATGGCTCTGAGCACTATGGGACTTAACTTCTGAGGTCATCAGTCCCCTAGAACTTAGAACTACTTCAACCTAACTAACCTAAGGACAGCACACACATCCGTGACCGAGGCAGGATTCGAACCTGCGACCGTAGCGGTAGCGCGGTTCCAGACTGTAGCGCCTAGAACCGCTCGGCCACTCCGGCCGGCTAGTGAACTCACACCGATGCCTTGGTGACCAAATTCGCCACGCCTGTACGCGATAGAACACGTCTGGGACACTATCGGATCCCAGCTCTGTGCCCAAAAAACACCAGCGCGTTAATTACTGGAATTGGGTGACCTGTACGTAGACATCTTGTGCCACATACCTCCGGAAACCTACCGATGACTTGTCAAATCAATGTCACGCAGAATCGATGTAGGCATCTGGTGTCACATACCATACTGCCAAGGACTTGCCGAATCAGCGTCACGCAGCATCGCCGTTGTATTGTTCTCCAAATGTGGACCAACAGGCTGTTAAACAACTGCTCATAATGTTTGGTTCATCCGTGTATATTTCACATACAGACACTGATACTCCGAATGCGCGAAAATGAGGAACGAAATTTAGTTTAGCGTACAGTGCATTGTCTCAATTATATGTTGTAGTATTTTCAGTTTCCGTTAACTGATCAGCAACGTTTGATTCGACGGTGGACTTGACGTAACAGAAACTCAATAGGAGGAACATTTCATTAATCACAAATGGCGCCGTTCGAAGTTATAGAAACAAGACGCTATAACAGTACATGAACGTTAGTTTGTGGACGTTCGACGTTGTAAACAGAAGAATCTGCTCTAAAGCATTGTAGGGAAGCGTTTCCTGGGTGCTGTTCGGCCGTCACCAAAAAATGAGACAAGTACTCAAGAAAGTTAACGAGATATCTGATGAGAGCAGTGCGTTTACAAAGGTGCCATAACGCAAGGTAAATTTTATTTCTCTCTGCTCGATATGTGAGGCACCGCGTTTTCATGAGCAGCCAACTTCTCACTTTTCTTGATCGATGTGGCCAGTGCGGACTATCCATTTCGCTTTTGTCGTTGGTTTATCATTAAAGGAACAGTATGCATTACTTCTCATCAAACATTATTTCACGTGCTTTTTAAAAAAGATATTGGACGATTCCACCACGAAGCTACCGTAGAGTCATATTGCTGTATTTCTCAGCTGTCAGTAACAGCAGCTAGTAAATGCATACAGTATCTTAACCACACGTTTCACTGCTTTCCGCAAAACAGATGTTTCTGTTTATAGGGAACAGAAGGAGATCTATTTCCGAACAACAACAGCGTGTTTCTCAGCTAACTCGTACAGAACTCAGTTGTTCAGCCTCTTTACATTTTCAGCTATCTGCCAACGCCGCAAAACTGCGGAACAATGAGTACACAGTGTGAACAGCTATTCACTCAGAGCGTAACGAAGGTCAGCCTGAGTCAATGTTTACACTTCGTTGTTGTCCTTAGAGGAGCATGAACAAGCGTTTTTCTCTCAGTGTTCATGTAAGGCCATCGCAAGTTTTGACGTATGTTTGTTTGGAGCGTTCACTTTTCGTGGTAGCTTTTGTTTCATTTTTGTGTCGTGATCATATTTGCACTCAAAACGAAACGCTGACTTAGCCGAACGAAAGAGAAGGTTAATGTTTAAACTTCGAGACAGAGTCCTTTACGGACGGGACACTATCTCAGTTGTGCGTAAATTGTGGAAGGAATTTGCCTTGAATTTGTTGAAGAACCATTCCAACCACCGAAGTGATTCAGTGGAGGAACAGAGAACCTGAATCAAGTTCACAGGAAAGAGATTTGAACCTTACTCCCATCCCAAATCCTCTGTCTTAATTGTTTCGCCAACTAGTACCTCTAGCAGATACTGTTATGTAATTTTCTAATCGTCTGGTTAAGTGCATAAAGATTGTCAGTATCATAATGACACTTCTGTGATAAACTCCTATCAACAAGGGCTTTAACTGTGAAATTTCATGCAATGGTTAAAACTGTAATCAGCAAGTATTTTATTTGTCAATCGATTTTCTCGTTAAAACTAATCCCAAAATACTTTCAAAATACACGTTACAACTACGTGAGCCACTTCTGAAGAAAAAGATTGGTTAATCTAATGAAAACCGTAGGAAGACTTCAGCTGTAAAGAACGGTAAGAGAAAAGTTTGTTGTTTCAAGAAATCGCACAGTAGTTTCAATAAAAAGTCATTAATGAAATATTTCAAGTGCATGCAAAAAGATTTTATTAGTCAGATGGGTCATTGTTTTCAAATATATTTACAGTAACGACCTATTTCTGAAACGGTAGATGCTACCCAATATGCTATTCTTAAACATTCCTCAGTGGGTATTTAACATTGTTCACTTGCCAACTGACTGCACTCAATATGGTTTAGCACTGGTTTTCCACTTTTATTTTCTGGGCGAATTAACGAAACATTACTGCAAAAACTCTCAAAAATACAAAACTAAAATATCCGTATTATTTAAGTTTTTATATTAACATTTTCACTAACAATTTTTGAAATGAAAATTTAATCTATGATTCAGCACAATATAAATTTAATTTTATCAAGCACATTGCTACAGCAGGTAAACAATGTTAATATTTCTACCATCACTCAATCCAAGTAAACTGCGATAAGGGACACAACAATGTTTACTTTCTTAAATAAATATTCACATTTTCCAGATTAGCAACAACTTTTGAAGCTCATATACGTCTGGGGACATATTCAGGATCTTTAACTGAGTCATAGTTACCCACATCTTCATCAGATAAGTAAAAATCAACTATTGAAAAACTTTTCCTGGCGCGAGCAGCGCACGCGTTAAAACTATTGGCAGCTGTATTTCCGGCACTTACCACTGTTTGTGCGCGCACATTCTGACAGAGGTGCCATTAGCGAGAATCTGAAATTAGAAATTGGAGCTGCGGTTTATCAGTTCATCGTGGAACTATCACTAAATACGAAGGTTGGAACTTTAATAGTGGCAACTATTTATTCACAACCGATACAAAAGAGTTACATGTTTGCACCTGTTACCGTCCTCCAGAGTAGTCACCATTGTTGTGTAGAACCCGTTGCCAGCGATGTGGAAAGTGTAGTATACCGTTAGCAGAACCTGTTCTGTTGATGGTGCGAATGGAGCGGTCTACTGCCTGTAGAATCTCTGGAACAGTTCTGAAGCTAATGCCACGAAGTGGTTCCTTCGTCTTCGGAATCAAATCAAAGTCACAAGGACTTAAGTCCGGGGAGTATGGTGGGTGACACAGTACTTCCCAGTCCCATCGACTGAACAGAGCAGCCACAGATTGCTCTGTATGCGCCCGCGCGTTGTCGTGAAATATGATGGGTGGGTTGCGCAGAAAGTGTCGCCGCTTCTTTCGCAAAAACTGGTCGCAGGTGATGCTGCAAAAACGAACAGTAATACTGTGAATTGACGGTCTGCCGTGGAGGAACGTAATGCGTTAGGATAATACTGTCACAGTCGTACAAAAGAATGACCATAACTTTAGACCGTTCCATTCGCACCATCAACAGAACAGGCTCTGCTAACGGTATACTACGCCTTCCACATCGCTGGCAACGGGTTCTACACAAGGCTGGTGATTACTCTGAAGGACAGTAACAGGTGCAAACATGTAACTGTTTTGTTGTGAACAAATAGTTGCCAATATTTAAGTTCCAACCCTCGTATGAATACAGCACACCACTTGCCGTGTCTTTGATGCAATAATTCCCTTTCTCATAGACCTACCGTTAACATAGTCTACAGCCGAAGTCTTCATATTTCTGCGAACTTTGCTTATATCTATTACAAACTAGATATAAAATGAATACTGTTGTGCTGAGACGTTTCGTGTGGGACTACAGCGTTATTAAATTATTTGTGTTATTAATATGGGTTGTGTTAAGGAACAGACAGTTTTATTATTTTAAATTTTTTATTACAGTTTGTAAACAACGATTTTTGAGTAATGTACTGCTTTTTATGTATTTTTTGTGATTCTGTGACACGATACGCAACATTAATTTGTTCTTTTCCATATTTCCTTAAAATTACGAAAACTTTGCAAATTATTTGCAGGCAAAATGTATCATGGCCAGAACTTTAGACAACTTTTAAAGCTAATATGAAATATTGTTCATGTATAATATCATTTGTTATCTTGCAAGAACAATATCATATCAAATGCACGTAACCAAAATAATGTTTATGTAGAATAATTCTTCACTGTGGCTATCAGTTCGACGAGCTATTTACGCCCTGGTTGTGCCATCGTGGAGTCATTCGGTTTCAGTCTGTGGGATGCACTGTTACTCCAGCCGCAGAGGATGATTTAGTCACGAAGCCAGGGACTCGGTGCACGGCTGTGATCTGAAATGGTATACACTCTCTGACCACAGGTACCCAGGCACCTGCTAGTGGACATTATGGGGTGCGTCCATCCTTCACCTTATAACATCTTCAACTCTGCCTCGAACACTTTCAAGGAGATGTCTGAATGTCTATGGAAGAATGGCAGGCCATTCTTCCTCAAAGGCAGAAACTAGAATACGTACTCATGTTGGGCACTGGGTTCTGGAGCAAAGTAGGCGTCCTAATATAAAACGGTGCTCCATTGGTTCAGATGGGGGCTCAGGGCTGGCCAATTCATTTCGGGAATTATTGTCCACAAACCATTGCTTCACAGACGCTGCTTCATGAGAGAGTGCATTGTCATCCTGACAGAGTTATTGTCTCCGAACTGTTCCTCTGCTGTATACAGCACACAACGCTCTAAAATGTGTTCATATTCTGCTGTATTTAGCGTTTTCTTACACGCAATAAGAGGCCGACACCCTGACCACAGAAAACACAGACATGCCCTAACACCGCTTCCTGTGTACTTCACTGTTAACACTACACATGATTGCAGGTGATGTTCTCCAGTCATTTACCAAACTCAAATCCTTCCATTGGATTGCCACGGGCTGTAACGCGATTGATACCTCCAAATCACTCGGTTTCAGTCATCCACTGTGTGGCATCGCGCTTTACGCCACCTCAAGCTTGCCTTAGCATTAACTACAGAAGTGTACGGCTTATGAGGAGCTGCTCGACCGTCGTGCCTCATTCGTTGTAACTCGTAAAGCACAGTCATGATTTCATGTGATTTTTTACGGTCACTCTCCACAGTGCTCGACGGTACCTGTTCGTCCTTACATGTGGTCTGCCTTGTCTTGGTTTACTTGTGGTTATTCCTTCACTTTTCCACTTTACGACCACATCACCGAAAGCCGACTTGGGCAGTTTTAGAAGGGTTGAAATGTCCCTGACGGATCTGTTGCTTTTGTGATGTCCAGTGACTGACAGGTCCGCCTCTGAGCTTTCTGGCCGACCCACTCTGCCGTCACTGCTTCTCTACAGACAACACAACACTCCCCACATCCTTTTATACGGGCAGGTTCGCTTGTCGTGACATCTAGTGGCGAATTCTCACTGTATAGGGGTGACCAGATACCTCTGTAATGTATAGTACTCAGCAATAAGGTCAATAACAATGCATCCATCGCTGATGAATGAAGTATACAGTTCCATTCAGTGGAATTATCGGCCCATTTCGGGGGAATAAATGTTATTATTTGCGACACTTAAAAACCTGCCCAAAGGAACTCATGAGATGATGAGATTCGATGTTGACTACTCCAGTAACGGAAATCCAGATAAGTATGTTTTTATTTAAAGTTCATATTATTTATCGTTCTAGCTTCTGTCATCTTGGATTACTATACAGGATGAGCATGAGGCCTTTCCTTGAATACAAAATTCATTTCTAGCGAACTATGCTGGATATAGCTATGCGTTTTCTTGCAAATGGTAGTTTGCTCATAAAGTTTTATATGGGTGTAGTTCCACGCCTACGTTTCTTACCTATAGAACACCTAGACGATATTCTATTTCTCTCCATGTCTTTGCCAACATATCTTCCGTCACCGCACCTACAGCATCTCGAATTCGTGCCATAAGAGCTTGAACGTACTTAATGTAATCCTACAAAAAAGCCAAGAGAAGTTACTAAAGTGTCCTGCTATGAGACAGTGCATGCACAAAAAGAGACAGTTCCCAGCTAGTGCTGAACTACAGTATTTATGCTCTAAGGTTCAAAATGGTTCAAATGGCTCTGAGTACTATGGGACTTAACTTCTGAGGTCATCAGTCCCCTAGAACTTAGAACTACTTAAACCTAACTAACCTAAGGACATCACACACATCCATGCCCGAGGCAGGATTCGAACCTGCGACCGTAGCGATCGCGCGGTTCCAGATTGTAGCGCCTAGAACCGCTCGGCTACCCTAGCCGGCTATTGTCTAAGGAAGCTATAAGAAAACATAAACAACAGAAACTGAATCTCTACAAAAGGACACAAGATATCGCCCTGATCTGATACGAATGACTCTCATTCAATTAATACAGTTTTAAGAACGTGCAAGAGAAATCACAAAGTCTGTCACGATCGATTACTCACCAAGGTGGGACTCAGTTGTAGTCATGTTCAGCAGTGGTGCACAGGCGTAGCACTGCTGTATCGGTGGCTCGTTGTTCACTCTGCTGGAGAGTTCCGGGCAGAAGTCCTACGTGGGGATACGAGGAAATGGCCGCCGTGACATGGCTTCGCGGATACGAAATAGTGTGGGCTGCGTCCGGTGATCGTGACGCGCTCCATACTACAACAGATGGCGCGGTGAAGTCGAACAGCGTCACCTGCAGGCGTCTGGCGCGACGGCAACCCGCAGGGCATTGCTGTGTGGCGGGTATGCCTGAACATCAGGCATCAGAGGTGCAAGGCATTCCTCTTCCCTTGGAGGGAGACGGCGCAGCCATCTCGAGACATAGACGGTAGCCATAGTGGAGGCCACAGCGAAGGACATAGCACTTCTCTTCCCTTTGGAAGGAGATGCAAAGCCATCTCGAGGCGTAGATGGTGGCTGCCGTGGAGGCGACAGCTGAGGACGTTTCACTCCTCTTCCCTTTGGAGGAAAATGTGCAGCTGGTTGCGGGAAGCGGATTGGAGAGCATAGGCGCAATGGAAGATGAGAGGCTGGTGCTTTGCCTGAAGGATGGAAGAAACAGCTGGGGTCGCGACCTGCTGTGAACGGCACAGTGTGCCGGTGAGACAGAGGCATGTGGTTCAAACAAAGATCCCTCTTGGGAAGGGAGCCCAATGCATGAGGGAATGCAGATGTCTGTAAGCATGGAGACGAGGATGTGGGTGGAACACAGGCAGGTAGAAGAATGGTGAGTGGGCCATGTGCGTGCGGTCAGATGGCTTAGGCAGGCTGGTGGCCAGCACGTATTGTTCAGTGCACCACCCGTGGGTGCAGAGAGTGAGGTGGGCTGGCAGGAGCCACAGAGGTCGCCGCCGAAACCAGCAATGTCTGTACCAGTGACACTGGAGCAGGTGACAGGAAGTGTTCGGCATGGTACTGAAGGTATGCGATGCCAGGCAAAGCAAGATTGTCTGTGAGGAGACATGGAAAAAATAAAAACGTGCAGGGACGTCATCGAACAGGGCACCCAGACCACCAAAGCTGTAATCAGGAGATGTGGCCGAGTCTTTCGGTGAAACTTTCACAAGCAAAGCACAGGAGGTGGAGGGAAGGCCGTGAGGCCACCTGAGAGGGTCACGAGGAACGATGGCTCAGGTTGGCAACCAGAAGGGGGCAGCGACCAGAAGGGGGCGCCGCTGGGCAGGGCCCCACCAAAGGTGGGGTGACGGACGATGCAGAAACAGTAGAAGGATGAGACAGGGCAGCAGCGGAGCAGCATGGGTGGCTGCCGAGGGCACTGGATGAACAGGAGCAGATCAGGTGGAGAAGAACGTCGACTGCGCTGGCTGCAGTGGCGATGGTGGCAGCTGAATAACGGCCGCGTCGGAAGGCGCCGCGTCGGAAGGCGTCGGAGCGGTCGTAGCAGCAGCGTCAGGTGGCGCCGGAGCAAATGTAGGAGCCGCAACTGTAGGTACCGCGTCCGGAGGCGTCGCTTCATGAGGTGCTGGAGCAGTTGTAGGAGCTGCTTCCGAAGAAGCCGCGTCAAGAGGCGCCGGATTGATCGTAGAAGCCACCACGTCTGATGGCGCTCTTCCTGGAGGCGCCAGAGCGGCATCGTAGAAGCCATGGCAGACCGGACAGAAGCACAGAGTCGGAGTGAGCAAGGGCCACATCGCCCGGCACCGGACGAGGTATAGGATCCGCGTCGGGAGGCGCTGGTGCGGCCGTATCCGAGGTAGCAGCGCGGGGCTGGAGAGAAGCACCAGGAAGAGCAGAATTTCGGATTTAGAGGTCCAGGGCAGCTAGGAAAAGGGGCGAGCAATCCAAGGCCGCGTCAAAATCTCAAGAAAGCGGGGGAAGTAGCGTGTCAGCCTCCGCCAGGAGGACATCAGACGGGCAAGGTACCGTGGGAGGAGCTCTGAGGAACGCAGGAAGCGCCTGGCATAAAGCAGAAGGTGTGGTGTCCCAGCTGCAGCACACGGGGGCGTCGCTACCGAGAAGCAGTCAGGCAAACAAGTGGTTTGGTTTCCTGGTTCAAATGGTGAACTGCTGGCCCTGCAACTGGAGAAGCTGAGTGTAGTTGTGGAAAAGAACAAGCGAAAAGAGATGCCGTTGAACGTGCAGAGAAGCACACTGATGCAGTGAGAGGGCTACGTGTGTGAACACAGGAACTGGGACGAAATTCCGAAGCATGAGAAGCTGTAACCTCCCCGTCACTTATCGACCTTAGTGACAGTGAAAAATTGAACCGCGTGTACCTGATGGAAATTTGGGAAAAGCAATCGTCACCGAAGTTAATCTGTCGGTAAAGAGGGAGGAAGGGTTACATCTAAACGAAAGGAAAAATGCAAATGAAATTGGTGGAAATCAATTTTGAAAAAGGGTAAAGTTAATAAAGAAAGTAAATGTGCGGTAGTTACGTTAACAATTAACTGACGTTAATTAGATATTTGAGATTTGGGGAAAATTACAGTCGCCAGTCCTATGGACAATTAGTATAGTAACTGAAAAAGAAGGGGTCATTGCACATATAATTAGCACTAGAAGCGTGGCAACTGAAGGCTGAGACGTGTTGGGTGAAAACTGAATGTTTGTCAGAAGTAATAAATTTCGCTACACTATGACTTAATTTAGAAAAAGAATTAATAAAACCGGAAAATTGAAAGTTAATTTAGTGAATGAAATTAATAGTGAGCTTTGTTTCTGAAGCACTACGAAATTAAATAAAATAAGGTTAGTCTTGGGCTACCTCAACAATCATTTCAAAATCCACTTGAATCTACGCAACTTAGAAATAAGAGATTTAACTTTGAACTTGAATTAAATGATTCTGAACAATTAAAAATAGTAAAATTTAGTACACACCAAGCTGAGCTGCAGTGACAGGTAAGCTAAAATACGGTAAAAAAACTCGCACTCTTAATTTGTGCTTGTGTAATCTAAATTTGTAGCCAGCTATGAATACCTTAACTGAACTTTGAAATTAAAGTAGTGAAATGGAATGATATTACTTTAATGTTGGCGTTTGAATTTCAACGGCACTCGGATTCATTTCGGAAAAGGAAGGGACCCTGCTTGGTAATGCAATTGGGACAATGAGCAACAAAGGTTCATGCGGAGTTGCTGTAATTTTGTGATGCAACAATTTTAAAAGCTGAGGTCTGCCATACAGTTCTAAAACTTTACGTGCTTTCAGTCTTCCTTGTTGGTTGATTGAAGGTTTGAAGCCGTCAATCGAGGAGTTGGCGACAATCACTCACTGTCGGCCGTAGCTGATGCAGAAGCTGGATGTTGGTGCGCCTTCTTCTCGACATGGTCACCGGGTGAAACGGGCTCTTGATATGCGCCAGCTAATGCTTCCAGTCCGCGACACCGTGCCAGAAACTATCACAGCAAGTCGAGCGCAATTACATGCTGACAAACCCCGAAAGCGCGGCAACTCGCGGGAGCGTCACTCAACACACCTGCTCCACCGCCCTACTCCAGTCAGACTCTGCTCTGCACGCGCTCCACGCGGCAGAGTTGACAGTACCCAAGATCCTAAACACTTTGGTTCTCCACACGACCTATCGATGTAATCGTTTAACAGCACGGTTTTCCATAGGCAAGACACAGCGTAAAAATACAAATAATATTTACAAAACAAACCAATTATAGACCTAAACAAATGCATAAATATATATATATATATATATATATATATATATATATATATATATATATATATATGTGTGTGTGTGTGTATTTGTGCAGGTCTATAATATATATATATATATATATATATATATATATATATATATATACAAATAGTAAAAGAATTACAATATATAAAGACACAGAAATGTCATATCTTCAGGTAACAAAATAACGAAAAAATTTATAGTACAATAGATGGAAATAGGAGGATATGCATTTCCGGCGTTACAAAGCCTCGTTGTGCACCGAATGAAGTGTCCCGTTGTGGGATGGTGCACCGACAAAAGAAGGCATTTCCTGGGTAACACTGGACTACAGAATTTATTCTCTAAGGAAGGAGCGAGAAAACATGAACAACAGAAACTGAATCTCTACAAAATATAACGAGATGTCGTCCTCATATGATAAGAATAATTGTCGCTCAGTTAGTACAGTTCTAAGGAGGCCCAAAAGAAAGTACACAGTCTGTCACCATCGATTACTCTGCAAGATCGAATCAGTTGTGGTCAACATCTGTGGTGCACGGACGTGGTCTCAATCCAGTAGTGCTGTGTCGGTGACTCCTTGTTTACTCGTCGGTAGACTCGGCGGCACACTGTGCTCGAGAGCTGCAGGCGGCAGTCCTATTTAGGCCGCCCAGCGTAGGGATACCAGGAAATGGCAGTCACATGGCTTCGGGGAGGCGAATTTTTTTTTTTTTTTGGAAAAATTTGTGGTGAGGTACTTTGGGACCAGACTGCTCAACTCATCGGTCTCTAGGCTTCACACTACTTTACCTTAAACTAACTTACAATAAGGACAACACACACAGCCATGCCGAAGGGAGGACTCGAGCCTCCGACAGGGGGAGTCGCGCGAACCTTGATAAAGCGCCTTACACCGCGCAGCTACCAAGCGCTGCTGGATGGGAAATGGTGTCGGCGGCTATGTCCAGTGATCGTGGCGCCCTCCACACTGCAGTGGATGGCGCAGTGAAACTGGAGGCGTTTGGAGCGACGGCAACCCGCAGGGCATTGCTGTGTGCTGATTGTGCCGGAATATATCTCTGACGTCGATCTGTTGTAGAATTTTAGAACATGTTTTTTGCTCGAGTATCATGTCGTTTTTGGAAACCCAGAATCTACTCTGTAGGAATCAACATGGATTCCGGAAACAGCGATCGTGTGAGACCCAACTCGCTTTATTTCTTCATGAGACCCAGAAAATATTAGATACAGGCTCCCAGGTAGATGCTATTTTTCTTGACTTCCGGAAGGCGTTCGATACAGTTCCGCACTGTCGCCTGATAAACAAAGTAAGAGCCTACGGAATATCAGACCAGCTGTGTGGCTGGATTGAAGAGTTTTTAGCAAACAGAACACAGCATGTTGTTATCAATGGAGAGACGTCTACAGACGTTAAAGTAACCTCTGGCGTGCCACAGGGGAGTGTTATGGGACCATTGATTTTCACAATATATATAAATGACCTAGTAGATAATGTCGGAAGTTCCATGCGGCTTTTCGCGGATGATGCTGTAGTATACAGAGAAGTTGCAGCATTAGAAAATTGTAGCGAAATGCAGGAAGATCTGCAGCGGATAGGCACTTGGTGCAGGGAGTGGCAACTGACCCTCAACATAGACAAATGTAATATATTGCAAATACATAGAAAGAAGGATCTTTTATTGTATGATTATATGATAGCGGAACAAACACTGGTAGCAGTTACTTCTGTAAAATATCTGGGAGTATGCGTGCGGAACGATTTGAAGTGGAATGATCATACAAAATTAATTGTTGGTAAGGCGGGTACCAGGTTGAGATTCATTGGGAGAGTGCTTAGAAAATGTAGTCCATCAACAAAGGAGGTGGCTTACAAAACTCTCGTTCGACCTATACTTGAGTATTGCTCATCAGTGTGGGATCCGTACCTGATCGGTTTGACGGAGGAGATAGAGAAGATCCAAAGAAGAGCGGCGCGTTTCGTCACAGGGTTATTTGGTAACCGTGATAGCGTTACGGAGATGTTTAATAAACTCAAGTGGCAGACTCTGCAAGAGAGGCGCTCTGCATCGCGGTGTAGATTGCTCGCCAGGTTTCGAGAGGGTGCGTTTCTGGATGAGGTATCGAATATATTGCTTCCCCCTACTTATACCTCCCGAGGAGATCACGAATGTAAAATTAGAGGGATTAGGGCGCGCACGGAGGCTTTCAGACAGTCGTTCTTCCCGCGAACCATACGCGACTGGAACAGGAAAGGGAGGTAATGACAGTGGGACGTAAAATGCCCTCCGTCACACACCTTTGGGTGGCATGCGGAGTATAAATGTAGATGTAGAATATCAGGCGCCAGAGGTACAACGCAGTTACATCTGGTGAACGTAATGGCCATGATGATGGACCGTCTTTACTGATCCACCCGTCTGGAAACGTTTGATCCAGCAGCAGGTGAACAAATAACACTCAGTTGGTAGTGCACCGTGTTACTGATACACTTAAAAATCCTGTAACTGACATGGAACGTAAAGCTCCAATATTGTGAGGTAAACTGTTGCCGAAATGGTAGGTTCAGTGAAAAAGAACGGCGCAATAACAGTATTGTGCACCTAGCTACACATGGACTGTGTCATGATATTTGGGTTCTCCGAACTCCGCTTCCAGACATTACGCCTGTTTACTTTTCCGGAGATGTGAGAAGTCGCTTCGTTGAAAAATAAAACTTTACTTAAACATTGTGTTCATCGATTCGTTTCAGCATATCCATAGCAAAATCAGCATTTCTGGGCCTATTACCTACCTGCAGAGCTTTCAGGAGATGCTCTTCGGTTGTGAGGGAATGCAGCCATTTGTAAAATCATCGCAGTGCTGCTTGAGTGCGCTCAATAAGTAATGCAACACATTTGTTTCCTGTAAGGATGTGTGTTTTATTGACGATTCCAGTACACCATGTTATTCCCCACTCTTCTGGACACAAAGCCTTATTTTACAACATAATCTCCGTTGAGTGCGATGGCCTCTCGCCATTTTACTGGGAGATCCGCAGGGGACGACTCTACAGGTCGATGTCGGAGCCAACGTCTTGCTGCATCAGTAATCTCCCCATCATTCACGTACTGCTACCCACGGAGTGCATGCTTCATTGGACCAAACTGACAGAAGCCTTAAGGTGCGAGATCCCGGCTGTAGGGTGGATAAGGAGGAACAGTCCATTTAAGTTTTATGAGCTCCCCTCAGGTGCGCAGACTTAGACCTTGCGATGTCACGGCGAAAGAGAAGTTAGTTTGCATTTTTGTGACGACAAACACGCTGAAGTCGTTTCTTCAGTTTCCTCAGGGTAGCACGTTACACTTCAGAGTTGATCGTCGCACCATGAGGGAGGACATCAAACAGAATGACCCAATCGAAGTGCCAGAAGACCGTCGCCATCACTTCACCGGCCGACGGTGCGCCTTTGAACTGTTCCTTCGAAGCAGAGGTGGTGTGGCGTCATTCCATGGAATGCCATTTTGTTTCACGTTCGAAGTGACGAAATGACGTTTCATCACTTGGGCCGGCCGGAGTGACCGAGTGGTTCTATGCGCTACAGTCTGGAACCGCGTGACCGCTACGGTCGCAGGCTCGAATCCTGCCTCGGGCATGGATGTGTGTGATGTCCTTAGGTTAGTTAGGTTTAAGTAGTTCTAAGTTCTAGGGGACTGATGACCTCAGATGTTAAGTCCCATAGTGCTCAGAGCTATTTGAACCATTTTTTTTTGTTTTTAATCACCCGGGACGATGTTCGAAAAAAAAAAAATTTTTTTTCACGATAAACCTCGTAACGCTCAAGCAAATCCGTACAGATTGTCCTTCGTTGCTCTTTATGGTCTTCTGTTAGGTGGTGAGGAGCCCAGCGACCACACCCCCTTGAGTACCCCAACTGGTGGACGAATGTGTCATCACTACCGACAGAGACGTCCAGTTGTGCAGCAGGGTGTAGTATTGTGATCCTTCGATAATCTACGATGAGCGGCCGGCACGCAGGGGATCTGACTCGTCTGCGCGGCTTTGTTCCGATGACGAGACACGCCACGCCCAGCGCCTCGCCACGCTTTTGTTCACCGCAAGGTCTTCGTAGACATTCCGCAAGCTCCTATGAATATCTGCAATGCTCAATGACAGCCCTCTGCTTGGAACACACCTCCGTTACAGAGGCCGTTTTGAAGGCTACGTATAGGAACCTGCACATACGAAACTTCATAAAACCGTAGGGGTTGAAACGGTAACATTTCACGGTGTCCCACAACTAATTCTGGATTTTTACAACCGAAATTGGCCTAGAAAAAATAAGTTGCATTACTTACTGAACGCCCTTCGTAAAATTTGTTTGGCATCGGAATCTGTCCTGTTTTAAGCCTATGTATCTTCGTACCGGGGTATGACTTACACTAATGTATACTCTGAACTTTCAGAACAAATATTTCAAGCCCCAAGATGGCTATATGCATACGTTCTGAAAGCTGAACGTCAGCAAATTAAAAAAAAAAGGATAAACATTGTCGTCACTCAGTGTGGGTCACCACTTCTGCTCCTGTCCCAACACTGTCAGTTTTGTGTACAGAAAACTTACGTTAAAGTGACACGTTCCACATTATTACGAAACGCCGCATTCATAATCTATGGAACAAGGATTAATGTGTGTATGCATGTATGTACCATTCTTGGATGCTCTCCACATCTGGCATACCTCGACCATAGGCACTTCTTCACTGTTGCTGAACTGTAATGGGCGACCGTGTTACACGAAACCACAAAACACATTGACTTTCTGCTACATAGATGCTTTTGTGACGGGAGCACTCCTAAGTTACACTTCTTATAACAAGATAGGGAGAAAAGAAATCAGATTCTGTCATAGCACATGTAGTAGTGTATACATATAAAAACTACATAAGTTAAGCTACCATTTGCAAAAGAAAAAAACCACATGGACATGTGGAGGTCTATCCATAAGAAAAGAAATCGGTTAGCTATATCTAGCACAGCTCCTTAGAAATAATTATTATACTCATGGAAAGGGAAAGACTTGATGCTCATCCTGTATAACGTGCAATTAAAATCGTAACGTGCGAAATTATGCACGTTTTTAGGTTATAATGCCGAGGTAATGGAATTAAGTTGTTGAGCGAAGCCAAGAAGTGGACGTCACAGATCAAAAGCACATTACATATACATCTCGATTCCTATTCGTATTCGTAAACACTGAGAGGTAGGTCAATATCATTTTCTGGGTGTTAAACATTGAGAGGTATACCTATTAACAAAGTTGGCAGAAACAGAAGACTTCGGCTGTAGACTACAGTAAGGGACGGTCGATAAGAAACAGAGTTATTGCATCTAAAACATGGTAAGTGGTGTGCTTTATTCACATTTGGTTATAGTTCCGCGTTGGGAGGTAGGTCAGTATCGTTTCCTGGGTCTTACGATCCAAGCAACATCGTCAGAGTTCAGTACTGCTAGATCCAGCCCCGCAAGAACAAAGCCAGATAGAGGGAACACTAGAGATTAACGTCCCGTCGACGAACAGATCATTGCAGACGGAGCGGAAGATACGCCATGGTCTGCGTTAGGGGTCGGAGGACAACATTCATTAGTTCCGTGAAAAGGTAATAAATGAGTGGAGAAAACAAAGCACAACATCTTACAGAATGAAAATTATTGAAAAACTATGTTATCCATCACTAAACATGCTATTGAAGCTAGTTTATGATAGCTACCTACAATGGATTAAACTGAATGAGCAAAGTTTGCACAAATTTTGTGGATGTTGACTTTCCTAGTGTACAGGATGTATCAAAAAGAATCATCCGATTTTTAAAAAAAATCACAACTATTATGTTATTTGAGGCGTGCACGTGAACAAAGCACTGTTGAATAGAGAAAACTCTCGAGTTTTACATGGTTCCCGCCAGGTAGCACCGGTGAGCGCCCACTTCAGTTCTAGTAAAAATGGTGTGGGGTTAACAGAAAGCGTTTTGTATTCTACGTTTGCGCAGTGCCGGTCAGTAATAACTGTTCAACGTGACTTCCGCAAAAGGCATGATGTGGATCCTCCTACAGCACAGAGCATTTGATGATGGCACGAACTGTTCCGAGACACAGGTTGTTTGTGTAAAGGCAAATCGCCGGACCGTCCCCGAGTGTCTGACACGAACGTCGAACGCAACCTCCGTGGTTTCACAAGCAGTCCGCAGAAATCCCTTCGCTGTGCAGCTCGACAGCTCAGTAGGCTTCCCATGTCCGTCTTGTGCGTGTTTCGCCGACGTTTAGACGTGAAACCATACAAAATTCATCTACTGCAAGCTCTTCGTGAAGGTGACAAACAACAAAGTGTGAAGTCCTGTAATTTCGTTCTTGTCAAGATGGAGGATGACAGTTTTCTTCCACACTTAGCGTTTAGTGACGAGGCAACATTCCATTCGAATGGAAAGGTGAACCGTCATAATGTGGGGTACGGAACAACCGCATGAAGTTGTACAACATTAGAGGGACTCTCCAAAATTTAATGTGTTCTGAGCAGTTTCACGGGAAAAGGTGTATGGCCCATTTTGTTTTGCCGAGAACACTGTTACAGAAAGCATATATCTCGATACGCTTGAGAACTTTCTTTTCCCACAGTTGGAGACTGATTCAGACGACTTCATTTACCAACAGGATGGTAAATCAAAGGATTACTGGACGATAGATCGGTCGCACTGGACCAAATGATTCAGCCTTAAATTACTGGCCTGCAAGGTCAACGGACCTGACTGTATGTCATTATTGCTTGTGGGGATTTATAAAAGGCTCTGTTTATGTCCCTGCATTACTAACAACAATGAATGAAGTGAGACATCGCATAACAGCAGCTGTGGAACATGTAACTCAAGACAAGGTCGTTGCAGTGTGGGAACAGTTTGAACACCTCATTGACATATGCCATGCATGTCAGGGAAAAGGGGGGGGGGGGCGAGCATATTGAACACCTGTAAAAAGATACGAAAAACCCCTTTTTGAGTTCGCCGTTCATCAAAAGACAAAATTCATTGTATATGTTTATTATTTTCAGAAATATAGATGAGCCAAATTGATTGAATGTTTTTGATGCACCCTGTATAACACTGATGAATAGCTCTCGGACCAGCCGGAAGGCAACGCTAAGACACCACGAAGCTTCATTTAGCTTCATACTCATCATCTTCTAAGCGTCGAAATATTACGGATGTTCCAATATATGCCTTTTGTACATATCATTTTTCTGGCAGGCAGGTAAGATGTGTGAAAATACTTTCTTTATCCTTATACTTGGTAATTTTTTGACACTGAACACGTGAAAAAACATCGCAAATTGAAAACACAACGGCACTGGAAGCTTTCAAAACCTAGAACCATCCGTCATTTTCAGTTTCAACAATAGCATCGACGAACGGTTGAATAGCTTTGGCGTTTCACGATAAATTTTTCTGGAAACACTTACTATTAGTAAATATTTGCTGTCGTCGCCTGCCCTTTTTTTGTTTTTGTGCTCCTGGCAGCCCTGGTTGAGCAGTCCATCAAGGAGGTCAGCGAAGGAGACGGGGTTACATTCCTTTGATACGAGGGGTGAGGATAGTAGTAATGATTCCAAAGGTGGAAGTGTATCCAGAGGGAGTGGCCTAATTTGCTTTAAGATTAAACAGCGAACAAGAGATCAGTGTTCCGGTTTCTTTCACGGGTAGCGAAACTGTTAGGCGGTACTGGGAAGGCAGAGTTGGCCAGTAGTCGAGCATTGTACCACCTTGTCGTTGGAGGCTCACAAATACTGGAATGAGACTATGGTCGCTTTTGGACAATAGCCTTAAGTTTGATTTTACCGCTAAGGGCAAGGTGGAGACTAGTTTGACATCAAAATGAGATGAAATGCTTTTTTATTTTCTGACACAATCACAATTATCTTTGGAGGTCATCGTTTTAGGTCGATTTAAACGGTCATCTTCAGATCTAAAACAAACTTAAAAAGTCTGTATGACTTGCCACATGTAAAATACATTTAGTGTTATAAAATAAAGAAATAACAGCATTCCCACACACTTGCTGCGCTAGAAGGCCATGCATTGTCGCTAGCGTAAAGGTATACTGCTACATTTTGCGTAATACAGTCGAAAATATAAAATAAAATAAAAATCCATCCGCTAGCAGCATCTTGGGGTGGTTACAAAAATGATTAAAAAACATTAACTTTGCGTATTTGCAAACATGAAGATCCATCCTTAATTTATTATGCGATAAAAATGCATTAAGTGCATTAAGCTGTTTCGCTGCTAAACTGAGGAACTGGAAGTGTATTCAGTTGTTTCGTTAAGCTGAGGACCTTGAACATTCTATCCAAAGTTGCATTACATTCTTACTACCTATGTGATTCTTGTATATTTTTACAATATAAGTATTAAAAATTTGAAAAATATTGACGCAGAGTAGGTCAATATCCACTAGAGGGCACCCCCTCTTCGACAGTCGGTTTGTTTACATCGCAGACAATCGATTCTCGCAGGCGTCAACAGTAGGACGGATGCACCGCAGCAACAGGTCGCTCGACAGCTTTCTGTTGCACATCATGTACAGTTTACTGAAATCCGTGTTCGTGATGAGTTCCTCTAATGATTAATTTATGCGCTTTCTGCTTGCCTGCTGTATAAATTTTTAGCTACTCCAGTGTGTCTCCTGTTGGCTGTATGCAAAATTTTTAGATTCTTTTTATCTATATTTACATTACTGTATGTATTTCTGTTTGCAAGTGAAAACCCGATGATAGTGTTAGATTGTGTATCAACAATCAAGTGCACCGAATTTATACAATATTAGATCAAGTGACAAATTTGTTAATTGTACATGTGGTATATTTTGCCTGGCAGACAGTATACGTACCTATTCGTAAATAAGAGTGTAATGTGTGCCGCAAAGTGCTGCCTTGTTCTTCTCCGACGATGTGTGAAAGGAACAAGAGCACGCGACGTGTACCAATGTTCTGTACACAGCAAATGATAAGTTCCATCAGATAACCTCACACGTAAACGAATGTGATGAAAAATGATAACTGTAGCAGAATATGTTTCGTTTTAAAAAGAAGGTAATGCAGAGCGCTATTCATATTAGTTATACAATCGGTAAGTTTGGTAAGTGATCTGATCGAAATACCTTCTGCCATCAACTCATCATATCTGTTGTATCTGCGTTTTCATTGTTTAGAAAACCTACCACAAACACATGATTTCTCTGTGGTTTAATATACGAGTAGATCGAGAAAAATTGTTCTTGACTCAAGAAACATTGTACACTACTGCCCATTAAATGCAAATGATAAATGGGAATTCATTGGACAAATATATTACGCTAGAACTGACATGTGATTACATTTTCACGCAATTTGGGTGCATAGATCCTGAGAAATCAGTACCCAGAACAACCACCTCTGGCCGTAATAACGGCCTTGATACGCCTGGGCATTGTGTCATACAGAGCCTGGATGGCGTGTACAGGTACAGCTACCGATGCAGCTTCAACACGATACCACAGTTCATCAAGAGTAGTGACTGGCGTATTGTGACGAGCCAGTTGCTCGGCCACCATTGACCAGAGTTTTCAGTTGGTAAGAGATCTGGAGAATGTGCTGGCCAGGGCAGCAGTCGAACATTTTCTGTATCCAGAAACGCCCGTACAGGACCTGCAACATGCGGTCGTGCATTATCCTGCTGAAATGTAGGGTTTCGCAGGGATCGAATGAACAGTAGAGCCATGGGTCGTAACAAAAAAATGGCTGTGAGCACTATGGGACTTAACATCTGAGGTCATCAGTTCCCTAGAACTTAGAACTACTTAAACCTAACTAACCTAAGGACAGCACACAACACCCATGCCCGAGGCAGGATTCCAACCTGCGACCGTAGCAGCAGCGCGGTTCCGGACTGAAGCCCCTAGAGCCGCTCGGCCACCGCGGCCGGCGAGTCGGAACACATCTGAAGTGTAACATCCACTGTTCAAAGTGCCGTCAATGCGAACGAGAGGTGACCGAGACGTGTAACCAATGGCAAACCATACAATCACGGGTGATACGCCAGTATGGCGATGACGAATACACGCTTCCAATGTGCGTTCACGGCGATGTCGCCAAATAGGGATGCGACCATCATGATGCTGTAAACAGAACCTGGATTCATCCGAAAAAATGACGTTTTGCCATTCGTGCATCCAGGTTCGTCGTTGACTACACCATCGCAGGCGCTCCTGTCCGTGATGCAGCGTCAAGGGTAACCTAAGCCACGGTCTCCGAGCTGATAATCCATGCTGCTGCAAACGTCGTCGAAATGTTCGTGCAGATGGTTTTTGTCTTGCAAACGTCCCGATCTGTTGACTCAGGGATCGAGACGTGGCTGCACGATCCGTAACAGCCATGCGGGTAAGATGCCTGTCATCTCGACTGCTAGTGATACGAGGCCGTTGGCATCCAGCACGGCGTTCCGCATTACCCTCCTGAACCCACCGATTCCATATTCTGCTAACAGTCATAGGATCTCGACCAACGCGAGCAGCAATGTCGCGATACGATAAACCGCAATCGCGACAGGCTACAATGCGACCTTTATCAAAGTCGGAAACGTGATGGTACGCATTTATGCTTCTTGAACGAGGCATCACAACAACGTTTCACCAGGTAACGCCGGTCAACTGCTGTTTGTGTTTGAGAAATCGGTTGGAAACTTTCCTCATGTCAGTACGTTGTAGGTGTCGCCACCGGCGCCAACCTTGTGTGAATGCTCTGAAAAGCTAATCATTTGCATATCACAGCATCTTCTTCCTGTCGGTTAAATTTCGCGTCTGTAGCACGTCATCTTCGTGGTGTAGCAATTTTAATGATCAGTAGTGTAAATCAATAAATGGTGATCAAATTTTTCAAGGCAGGTATTAAATTAGTGCAGGGAAAGTGAGATGGTTGTTGGAGTTACTGTTTCATTGTCCTGAAACATCTTTCATCATTGCTGTTAGCAGTATGTCATCTACGTAGCGATTCGTCCGCCTAAGTGCGCGGAATGTTGTTGTAGCGGACAAGTGACGTGCCGGAGGGGGAAGAAAGCCGGAAGCGGCCGGTAAAGTGAGCCACTAGGGACGTCCAGCTGCCGCAGCACACACACGCTACAAAATTCATGCTGTATCGATTGTCTTAATGCTTTATCGACTGCCAAAGACAAACTCGCCTCAGGCGAGTGGCCGCAGGTCGTTCACCTCGGCCGCCAAGCCGGGTCGAAAGGGAAGTGCCCTCGGCATTTCCCCTGAAGGAGTCGCAGCCGTTTCTCTACATGTTACCCCATGGTCAAATGCATGTGCTTTCTTAGTTTCCTTCTTCGTAAGACGTAACGAATTCTAATTTTAAAACACCTCAGTTTTACTTTCTTATAGATATAACACTCGTGCTTCTGAAAAACAGAGAGGCTCTAACGATGCTTTATACACCACAACAACTCAAGGATCCAATAGACCTACCTCGGGTACTACGAGTTTCAGTATTAATGTTGACTGAGACTGCGTAATAAACTTGGTGGAGGGGGCAGTTTGTGCGCTCTTGCTACAACTTTATGTTGCGTACCCTGCCAGATGTTTCAAAAATATTTATCAGATTTCACGAGGCTATATTTTCTACATGAATGAAAATAGAAACGTGGGGTAAATTTTAGGTTGGGCATAGGACCGCAAAGTTTTTACTTTCAAAGGAAACCATCCCATTTTCCAAGGGCATATCTTTTGCATTCAATCACACAAAACTTTGACGTAATTTTCACAATTTTTGTACCACAGTTTTCACTTGCATTTCACAAAAGTTCAGAGTGACCTCTAAGAGACAAACGACAAACAGCCAGATGATAATCAAATTCGTCCCACACTTTTGGGAGCACGTGTGAAAGTACTGCACTACACTGATTACGAAGGGTTATAGGGTGTTTCATCACTCCACATCACGGTCATTCATACCGAGCGAGGTGGCGCAGTGGTTAGCAGACTGGACTCGCATTCGGGAGGACGACGGTTCACGCCCGCGTCGGATCATCTGAGTTAGGTTTTCCGTGATTTCCCTAAATCGCTGCAGCCAAATAACGGGATGGTTCCTGTGAAAGGGCACGGCCGATTTCCTTCCCTCTCCTTCCCTAATCCGATGGGACCGATGACCTCGCTGTTTGGTCCCCTCCCCAGATCAACCAACCAACCACCCAACCAGTCATTCACTGCCCAGTGACATCGATCTTTACTCAACCTCACCTGTCGCTTAGCACTGATTACACAAATGTGTGACTAATGAGGAGCTGCCTGACCATTGTACCCATTCCATTTAACTCCCAACGCACAGTCACCGTGCTAGCTGGACTGCTCGCAGTACTTTGGAACCCACGGGTGACATCTTTCGCAGATTTCATGCGATTTTTTACAATCAACCTCCCCTATGCTCGACATTCCCTGTCCGCCAGTGCATGACGTCTACTGGGTCTCTTTTAGCTGTGGTCGTTCCTTCGCGTTTTCACCTCACAGCCACATCTGCAACAGTCGACTTGTTCAGCTTTAGAAGGATCGAAGTGTCCCTCATGGAGCCTTTACTCAAATGACATCTCCTGACCGACCATTCTGCTCTGTTTCTCTACTGACAACACAATACACAATAAACTTTTTTTTTACTGACGTACTGACGGAAACGCCTCTTGTGGCATCTAGTGGTCAATTCCGCATTACGTGGGGGAGTCCCGATTTGATCAGATAGTGTGGATACAGGCTTTAGCAAACCCTACAAAAAAATTCTATTACCGTGAGATCAGGCGATCTTGAAAGCCTATGTTGAGATCCGTACGCCGTTTAGCGGGCGATCCACTGTCGAGGCAGAAATTGTTGAGAATTGCTCTTAAAAGCAGTTACCAGAGCGATTGTCCTACGCCCTGTTCAAAAATGAAACTTCCTACAGGTTCTCGCGTTTGTGGCAGCTGTCACGTGAGCAAGCAGTCGATCGAGCAAGCCTGCATGGAGACCCCGGCCGACAACAACAAGAACTGCCAATAAGTTGGCAACTAATGCAAAAGTAAGCTTTTAAGCTTCGATGCATAAGATAAAAGTCAGTCCAGCTTCCTATCTCCATTCATGTAGAAGATGGTTAAAATGGCTCTGAGCACTATGGGACTTAACATCTGAGGTCATCAGTCCCCTAGAACATAGAACTACTTAAACCTAACTAACCTAAAGACATCACACACACACCCATTCCCGGGGCAGGATTTGAACCTGCGACCGTAGTGGTCGCGCGGTTCCAGACTGAAGCGCCTAGAACCACTCGGCCACTCCGGCCGGCCGTGTAGAAGATATAGTCTGCTGAAATCAGATCAATCCTTTTGAAGTACCACGCAAGTTAAGGAAACAGATTCCACCCCCCCTCCTCTCCCCTTCCCCAGGCGCCCCTCCTGCGAGTGCCAGCTTCGAAGCGTCAAGCATTAGTATTTAGCATATTGGAGGCCCTAAACAAGGCTTCATGTCCTAACGCAAAGAACGGTCAGTTTAAGCTGTTCCAAGTCGCTGACGTGAATAACAAAACTTATTTTAGGAGTCTTCTTTAAGTTCGTTTTCGTCAGTTGTTAGTGTTAGTCACCTCTTACAACAATGCGTGAACACAGATAAAACGCACAGAGACAATTTTATAACTGTCGATAAATGCGTAGAAGCACTTTCTTTACACATTACTGGCAGTGTTTTAACATCGTTCCAGTAAAAAAATCTGGAAACTTATTCAACCAAATACGGTTACAGATGGGTACCTCTTCTTCACATCAAATTGGTAATTAAACTCTACAGAACAATCATATTGATGCAAATTTAGGTTTCAGTGATACGATCTGAACTCAGCTATTTGGTGTTCATTGGCCTAAATATAGAAACGTTATGTCGTGATCGTGAAGAATACAACTTGGAGTCTTAGCTGAAGAGCTGCGCTTCTTTAAAAGTGTTCATATGACAAGCATTGTTTGCTATAAGTCGTTCACGCAGAAAATGGATGAACGCGACTTCCTGGACATCTCAACAAATAGCTGCCAGTTTCTTGGCACCAGACAAAAGGAATGATAATAATAACAAAAATAATAATAAGAACATAGACTGGAAACATTTGCAATAGATATGATAGTTCGGAAATGAAAGAAAGTATTGTTTAACTAAATACGTCGACACTAACGAATGCATCTCTATAAATACGAAAGTAAAACATTATAAGACTATATGCTTGTGTATGCTTAGCAATAAACTATACACTGAACAGAATAGAAATACGTGAACGAAAAACTATTGGAAAAATAATGATTGCAATATAAGCCACAGATGATTGTAAAATAACACGCAATGAGGAGATCTACCAAATTATGCGAAAAATAACAGAAGTAATGGTAAGTTGAATGTCAATCGTCCTTAGACAACGCTACAGAATGAGTGAGAACAAGCTAATGGAGTAAACATTCCTTTATTACGGTATATTGATAATTTTTACTTTATGGACAGTCTGACAGCAACTGAATGAAACACTGTTTCATGCCCTACGCGTTTCGCCTTTATTTTATGCAAGGGATCTTCAATGACCTGGAATATGTACATATGTTTGCTATTTAGTTCACATTTTGGTCACTGTACCTATAGGTTCTAAACAGTTCTGGTGGTTGTTTTTTCTATTATGAAGTAATATTTTGATCTGTACTTACAGGTAGCGTGGAAGATTTTCTACATATTGCGCTCCTGTTGCATTTTTGGTGTTGTTGTTCTTCTTATAAATGCCAATTTGCGGTTTTTTCCCACATTTCACAGCACTATGAACAGAACACTTGTTTTGATGCAATGTTTTGGTTTCTGTTGCTGAGTGCTGATTGCCAAGGATCGAATGTTGTTGCCAACTTTCGAGTGTAATTATTGAAGTATCAGTGATCTGTTTGTGTATGCATTTGTGTGTGTGTGTGTGTGTGTGGTTGTGTGTGTGTGTGTGTGTGTGTGTGTGTGCGCGCGTGTGCGTGTGTATGTGTGTGTGTCTGTGTGTATAATTTTAATGCTCTGACTGACAACTGAACAGAACTACTTTCACTTCGAGAATGAATATTATCTACAAAGAGTTAGATTGCCCATGGGATCCCCAATATCAGGAACATTATCAAACACTTTCATCATTCATCTAGAAAATCAGATATTTGAACAGATAACCATTAATGAAAGTTTCAGAATCATACATTGGTACAGATATGTGGATGACATTATTTGTGTGGTAGATCAGCCCAGTGAAAAAAGTAGATAAACTCCATTCGGAAATCAACAAAGGTCATAAGAACATAAAATTCACACTTGAAAAAGAAAAAGAAAATCAAATAAAGTTTCTTGACATTACAATAAAAAAAGAAAATGGCAAACATACATTTAACATCTTAAGGAAACCAACAGACGCAATATCACATTCCACATCTAACCATCCCCACAATCAGAAACTCGCAGCACTAGGACATTATGTTACATAGATTAAACAGAATCCCACTCAACAAGAGTAACTATGAAAAAGAAATCAATACAATCATAAAAATAGCTAGGAACAATGGGTATGACACACACGTAGTACACAGGCTCAGTCAGAAAATAAAAACACAAATACAAAACAAACATAACATTCCCAAAATACTAGAGAATTCACAACCTGAAAACTTACAAACACACTCAACAAACAAACACAATGACAACACCACACAGAAAAGAGCCAGATGGTACACGACGACTTACACACACAAACTAACACACAGAGTTGCAAACATCCTAAAGAGACAGGGCTTCGAAATAGCATATAAGACTGGGCAAATCCTCCAATCACACCTAAGCCAACCAGCTACCAAGGGGGACAAATTCCAACAATCAGGAATATATAAACTTGAATGTCAAAGTTGTGATGCAGTATACATAGGCATGACATGAGGAATTTTAAAACACGACACAAAGAACATATCAGGTGTTGGAAGTACGAAACAAACCATTCCACATTTGCAGAACATTCATAACACATAACCACCATCCTACAAACATGGAACAAGAAATGAAAATAATGAGAATATGCAACCATGACAAACATCTTATATAAATGCAAGAAAACTTCCAATTTTGAAATAAACATCTGATAAATGAACAAACACACATCAGCACAAGCTTCCTACTACACTTAATAAAAGAAATGGTAAGATGAAAAACATCCCACTCACACAACCAGGAAGAAAAAGTCTATCCCCCCCTCCTTTGCCTTCAGGACACACACACACACACACACACACACACACACACACACACACCACAAAACTGTTTCCCCCTTTACTTTCTGGACATATGCACACACACACACACACACACACACACACATGCACACAAATGCATGCACAAACAGATCACAAATACTTCAGTAATTACAATCGAAAGTTGGTAATAACATTCGATCCTTGGCAATAACATCTGACAGTCAGCACTCAGCAACACAAACTAAAACATTGCATCAAAACAAGTGTTCTGTTCATAGTGCTGTGAAATGTGGGAAAAACCGCAAATTGGCATTTATAAGAAGAAGAATAATACCAAAAATGCAACAAGAGCGTAGTAGGTAGAAAATCGTCCACGCTACCTGTAATAAGTAGAGATCAAAATACTACTTCATAATAGAAAAACCAACCACCAGAACTGTTTACAACCTATAGGTACAGTGACCTAAATGTAAACTAAATAGCAAAGATATGTACATATTCCAGGTCACTGAAGATCCCTTGCATAAAATAAAGGCGAAACGCGTATCCCATGAAATTGTGTTTCATTCAGTTGCTGTCATACGGTCCAAAAAGTAAAAACTATCAGTATACCGTAATATTACACGCAACTGAGGAAGACAGGACCACAAAAATTGAAAACATTCCTTTTCTCTGAAAAAGAAGTCGACAGTATCATGTATTACAGAAATAAGAAAAGAACCAGAAAGAAACAATGTCCAAGAATTAGAATCCGCAAAAAAACGTTTTCGAGAATAAAATATTGGATTACATGGATTTCAGGGCTGGAAAAAGAAGAAATCAGAAACATCGGCAGAAAAAGGAAAGTAAAATATGAAGAGGAAGGAGAGTGACACAATACGAAGCAAAAAAGAAAGAAATGGAGTTTATGTTGTTGCGTGATTGGTCAACATCCACAAAGTTCAGGCCATTGCTTATAACAGATGAGTGCGGCAATTTTTTACACAATAAGAAGGTCTTCTGCGTTTAGAGTCGATAAAAAATTAAGTTCTGACACCCTGTTCAATGACGCAACAAATCCAACTTGTTGATGTCATCAATATCAAGTGATAGATGAAACTGGCTGCTGTCAATTCCAGGATTCTGACCCCCGCAGTTCACCTGTGCTATATGGCATGCAAATACTAATAAATCAAAGCATGTCTCCATATCACAATATTTATTAGGTGAATACATGTTACAAAAGAATTTTACAGTTAACAACAGATATTTGCACGTAACCCTATCTGTTTATGGTTCATCTAAATTTTTTATAATTTTTTGCTTTAAAATTTTCGCATATTGGTACTATATTTTCTGTATATGTTAAGTGTGCTATACTGGAGTTAGAAGTTCTTTGCATTGTATGTAAGTAATGTATGTAAAATACTATGTAAATTGTTTATTACGTTAAATAATATTCTGATGACATATTGTATTTAAAAATATTTGTGTGTATAAAGTGTTTATGTTGATGTAAATTTGACAATTGTAAGAAATGGTCACGCTTAGGAACAATGTAAGAAATAGGTGTTATGTAAAAGCCAGTGTGCTTTTGTTTGAAACGAAGTGGATCTGGGGAGAGGAAATGGTGGCAAGGGCGAATGGCGCACTACCTAATGCAAGCGCGGGAAACAAGTCACGCAGTCTGTAGGTAGCAGTGATTGAGGCAACACCCTTGTGGACAGGAGAAGATTTGCCTGCAAATTTGCACAAAAATGACTCGGATGAAGACTAGAAACGGCTTACGGCATAGCTGCGAGTTGTTGCGCTACTGTATTTAAAATTGAATGACGCCAAGAAGAGAAATCGAGCCAATGCAGCAAGATACTTGCAGGTCGTACTGTGGGCAGTGTAGCCGCTATAACTGTTCGCCACACGCAAGCCTACAGCCACCAGATAAGATTTTTTGGTATTTTTCTTTTGTACAGCATGAACCATTAATCTAAACTGTGTTTTATTACAGAATAACCATTCTGGAACTTCGAAGAAACTGGTTCACCCTATTATTTGGTCCTATCATACATCTGTATATAGTTCCTTCCTGGTGTTTGATTAATCGGAGTATCCTGTTTTACAGACTTATGAAGTGCCAAGTTAATATAAGGAGGCACCATTTACATTGTTTTGTGTAAATGAGACATACGCGTGTGGGACTATGCCCTATAGTAATGAAATGACGTCTCAGTAGTGGAAGGCTGTAAACTGAATAGAGTGAATTTAAACGTAATTTTGCATCATAAAGTTAAAGAGTTCATAAATATTTTCATCTCGACCAATAGTTAAAGAAAAGTTGTCTTAGTTGTTTCACTGAAAGGCGTAATGAAAATTTTAGTTAGTGTAATAACACGTCCATGCTTTAGTACATTACAGAGAAATAAAGTCAAACTATTTTTGTTTTAAAAGTGTTCTTTACTATTGCAAAGTGTTATAGTAAAAGTTTGCTTACGTAAAATTCAGTCAGAGTGAAGTAAAGTTACTAGAATCTGATTAACTTCTCATGGTTGGGATTCAAAGTCATACAATATTTCTTAAAAGACATCATAGTCGCCGTTGACTGTGTGAAATACAGCACTACCAACGCACCATGATTAAACTACTGAAGACAACAGAGTGTATAAAATTTAATAAGAAATGTAAAGAATAAATATTTCATACAGCCAATGGCGACTATGGTGTTTTTTAAGTAATTACTAGAATCTGTTAACTACTATAAAGAATTAGTTTGAAGAGTAATAGCTTTTGAAAATAAATTCCAGTTAGAAAGAGGTTTTCTTGAAGTGAAATGTTCAGTATAAAAAGTGTGTGCTTTATTATCTACGTAATTTAATATTTAAGTTTGTTGGTTGTGGAAAGTGCTTTTCTAAAGGTCCTTCCTTGAAGTTATCTACCGGGCTTTTTCTCTTTTAAAAACGTAATGTATAAGGGTGTAATTGACAAATAATTTCATTGTTTGCACCAACATTGTTTACGTGGAGTAATGTTTACTTGAAGAAGCAACTTAAACAGTAGAAAGATAGTAGGCAAAATTCATACTTGTGCTTTTCCAGTACTTCACTGTTTCACTTCCTGGATAGGCTGGCGGCCGTTACCACACATTTTAAACCACTAAATGAACTTTGAACTAAGTTGCCGTAGCTTCAATATTATACTATTCATACTGCGTTTCTTTCTAACCTTTGGGTAAGCTCTCAGGAAAAGAATTAAATAGTCTGATTTGATTATGCATTAGATACAATAACCGGTCAAATGCTGTAAAAAGGGTAACTCTATTGATTATCCTCCCATAGTGTACTTTATTTGGAAAATAAACTAAATTTAGTAAGACGGTTATACGTGGCATCATAGAGACAGGATTTTCTGTTATTTAGGTAAAAGCATACTAAATTATAATAGTAGTGGTAGGGTTATAGAGTCCATTCGCAGATGTAAAACCATTTTGGCTCTACAACAACACCACTTCACTCCGCATTGCCTTTTGGCGTCTCCTCAAAATCCTTTTAGAGACATTCTACTCACCACTGGTTTAAGGAATGTGAGGTCGCAGAACCAAAGTAGTAATATGTGCTTCGTGATGTAAGGGGCGATCCAAAATTTTCCGTTCGAAGGCAGTACAGTCCAGAATCGGTATGCCAATCGGGCTAAATCGTAGTGAGTGTAGAGGCAATCATCCTACCGACTCACTAGATTGAAGATAGCCATTTGGTGGAACACCATATCCTGCTCTGACAATGAGTCCGCCTGCTGCACATCCTAGTCCCACAGGAATCGTCGACCCTTGAGAACCTTTCTTAAGGCCGGAGTACGTGATGACCGCACGGGGACAGATCAGCTGTATACGCCGTGTGCTCGAGTGTCTCCCACTTTAGTTGTCTCAGCTTTATGACATTTGCGAAGTGGGGACGTGTGCTACCACGAAGCGCTAGCGCCCAGCATCCCTTGCCGCAGTTTTCCCGGGAGTTTCGCCTTAAGCCCGTCTCACACGGAGCAAGGTGCGCCGCAAGTTTGCGAGATGGCGTGCATGCCTGCCGGCTTGCAGGGATAGGAGCCGGCTATCTTCCATGCCGAAGCTCTGCCACGGTGCAAGATCGGCAGCTAGTCGTGTTGTGATCGGCTGCATGTTGTATCGAACGAAGATGGCTGCTTCAGGTACAGATGTTCAGAGAAAACTGGCGTTATTAGCTGTTTTGGTGCTCAACGATGTAGAAATGCATGCTAATGAGAGAAGAAGAAAGAAAGAAAGAATGGACGAAAAACTGGATTAAGAGGAGAAACGCTGGAAAAAGTGTGCTCTCCATGCTTCATAAAGAGTTGAGGTTAGTTCGCATAACACCTACTTTTGTTTGAAAAGTATCACCATTTCATTACCGTTTGATTTTGTAATATACCGATAGGATAGAAGATCGTACATCCTTTGCAAATTTTATACGAATGGATGTATTGGTATTTGCAACTCTTTTGAGTGCCTCTGCACGCAATGTGTTTATTATAATAGTTTGCGCTTTTCGCGACGTACAGACACTGTTCTTCCCTATAAGTACATATCAATGCTTCAATCGCTTCCTTGCACCACTGCGGTGCCATTATTTAATAATTATAAGAACTTCCTACCGCACCTCACAACAGCAGGAAAGCGTCAATCAACAAAGGCTTCCCGCCCAAGCTTTCCGCGTCTCACGTCACAAGCGAAACGCCTCATGACTGGCCAACTCAGGTAGGACGCAGGGAACCTTGCAAGAAAAATAGCACCAGACCTATATTGGAAATCTTACAAGGTTCCCAGCAAGGTAGCCCGCTAGCAGACGACGGAGCCCGCAAGGTAGCCGCCGCGCGAGCCAACAAGGAAACTTAACAGCGAACCTTGCTCCGTGTGAGACGGGCTTTAACTGCATACACATTCTTCATTCTGCGATGGATGTCTACCGGTGTTTGTCCTTCGTTATCAAAGAAAAGAATAACAGCCCGTTGGTCCTGTTTGGACGCATTTGGCAATAACGTCGCCACAGTTCACATTTCCGCTTTTACCGCACGCACCTCGAAAACACACGAATGCCACACACTAGTCACTTGCCTACATGTCGGTGCTTGTACACACCCTTCGTAGTCGCACTACGCTGAATATACACTGCAGCAACGCCCTCAGACGGAAACTTTTTCATCGCGCCTAATAGAATTAAGTTGCGTGTAGGCTAGTGCTATTTTGTTCACATTAGTCTTAACCCAAAATAGTTTTTCCTATGTGTGGTGTCACCGCCAGACACCACACTTGCTAGGTGGTAGCTTTAAATCGGCCGCGGTCCGTTAGTACATGTCGGACCCGCGTGTCGCCACTGTGTGATCGCAGACCGAGCGCCACCACAAGGCAGGTCTCGAGATACGGAATAGCACTCGCCCCAGTTGTACGGACGACGTAGCTAGCGATGCACACTGACGAAGCCTCGCTCCTTTGCCGATCAGATAGTTAGAATAGCCTTCAGCTAAGTCCATGGCTACGACCTAGCAAGGCGCCATTAGTAACATTGCATGTATCTATGGAGTCTCGCTTATATCGTCAATAGCGATGTACCAAGGATGGATTAAAGTTAAGTATTCCAGAAGCTACGTACTTTTCTTTATAGCATTCATTACGTATCCTGTTTCAGACCTCACGCCATCCTAATTTAGCTTAGCGCGTGCCTTTCGGCTTCCTCTCATTGTGTCTAGGCTGTCTTGTCTAGACACAACACTATGTATATTAAATTAGTCAGAATGTGTAAGTGTATTAATGTAGTGGCCGGCCCAGATAACCGCGCGCGTTAGTAGACTGTTTTCGGGATTCAGGGAGCCGCACCGGCTGCGAATCGAATCCGTCCGCGGATTAACGAGAACGGCCGATGTGCTGGCCAGTCTCGGTGTGGTTTTTAGGCGGTTTCCCACATCCGACTAAGTGAGTACCAGACTGGTACCCATTTCCCGATTTACTTTACACGATTAGTAAACATTGAGAAAACGTACGCGAACTTTCACATGGGACGACCGTAGACGCAGACATATGTGGTATACAAATTCCGCCCAAAACTGGACGGGGCGGCGACAAAAAGGGTATCAGGGCACACTATGGCGCTAACATTGCTAAATGCTGCAATTAACGCCCTAACCCTGTGAAGACACAGGAGAGAGGCCAGGAAAAAAAGAAGCAAACTATAAAACAAAAGAAAAAAAGACGCACCATGAAGGAATTGCCCGAGTGGGACGGAAATCTGTATATGTGATTGGACTCGATGACTTATTCTGGAGAAAGAGCTTCGCAAACCGAGCAAGTGAATAGCGCTTGGTCCACCTCTGGCACTTATGTAAGCTGTTATTCGGCTTGTCATTAATTAGAGAGTTGTTGATTGTCCTCCTGAAGGATATCGCGCCAAATCGTGTCCATCTGGCGCCTCACATCGTCAAAGTCCCGGGCTGTTTGCAGGGCCCTGCCCATAATTCTCCAGACGGTCTCAGCTGGGGAGACATGTGGCAGCTTTGCTGGCCAGGCATGACGACAGGCAGTAGAAGCTCCACCATGTGCGGGTGGCTATTATTTTGCTGAAATGTAAGCCCACGATGGCTTGCTATGAAGGGCAATAAAACGGGGCATATAATGTCGACGTACGGCTGTGCTACAAGCCTGCGCGGATGTCAACCAGTGGGGTCTTGCTGTGTAAAGAATTGCCACCCCAGAACATCACTCCTGTTTGTCGGGCTGTGTGGCAGGCGACATTCAGGCTGGTATCCCACCGCTATCTGTGGTGGGTTCAGACACGTCTTCGCTGATCTGTCCGTACATGAGATCTAGAGCGCGGAAGACATTGGCGCACAAGTTGATGCCTCGTTCCCTGCCTTGAGGAAAGCACTTGACACAATCCCTCAGTGTTAGTGAACAAAATATGAGATTACTGAGCATCGATACATATCTGTAATAGAATTCTGGATTCAATCGGAGATAGAATTCAACACGTCGACCTTAACTGAACGAAATCGAAGATGTTGTTGTTGTTGTGGTCTTCAGTCCTAAGACTGGTTTGATGCAGCTCTCCATGCTACTCTATCTGTTGTGACTTGGCAAGACAGCCAAGCAAGCCACTATGAGGTAGCCGAAAGGCACGCGTTTAAGCTCATGCAGGCTGGCGTGAGATCTGGAAAATGACAAGGAAGTGAGACTAGCAAAAAAGGTACGTAGCTTCTGGAATACTTAACTTTAATCCATAATTGGTGAACATCGGTCTGACGGTACATGCATCACAAGATAAATAGCAATTGATAATGGCGCCTTGCTAGGTTGTAGCAAATGACGTAGCTGAAGGCTATGCTAACTATCGTCTCGGCAAATGAGAGCGTAATTTGTCAGTGAACCATCGCTAGCAAAGTCGGCTGTACAACTGGGGCGAGTGCTAGGAAGTCTCTCTAGACCTGCCGTGTGGCGGCGTTCGGTCTGCAATCACTGATAGTGGCGACACGCGGGTCCGACGTATACTAACGGACCACAGCCGATTTAAAGGCTACCACCTAGCAAGTGTGGTGTCTGGCGGTGACACCACACTATCCTCTGCAAGCTTCTTCATCTCCCAGTAACTACTGCAACTTACATCCTTCTGAATCTGCTTAGTGTATTCATCTCCTGGTCTCCCTCTACGATTTTTACCCCCCACGCTGCCCTCCAATGCTAAATTGGTGGTCCCTCGATGTCTCAGAACATGTCCTACCAACCGATCCCTTCTTCTAGTCAAGTTGTGCCACAAGCTCCTCTTCTCTCCAATTCTATTCAATACCTCCTCATTAGTTATGTGATCTGCCCATCTAATCTTCAGCATTCTTCTGTAGCACCACATTTCGAAAGCTTCTATTCTCTTCTTGTCCAAACTATTTATCGTCCATCTTTCACTTCCATACATGGCTACACTCCATACAAATACTTTCAGAAACGACTTCCTGACACTTAAATCCATACTCGATGTTAACAAATTTCTCTTCTTCAGAAACGCTTTCCTTGCTATTGCCAGTCTACATTTTATATCCTCTCTACTTCGACCATCATCAGTTATTTTGCTCCCCAAATACCAAAACTCCTTTACTATTTTAAGTGTCTCATTTTCTAATCTAATACCCTCAGCATCTCCCGACTTAGTTCGACTACATTCCATTATCCTCGTCTTGCTTTTGTTGATGTTCATCTTATATCTTCCTTTCAAGACGCTATCCATTCTGTTCAACTGCTCTTCCAAGTCCTTTGCTGTCTCTGACAGAATTACAATGTCATCGGCGAACCTCAAGGTTTTTATTTCTTCTCCATGGATTTTAATACCTACTCCAAATTTTTCTTTTGCTTCCTTCACTGCTTGCTCAATATACAGATTGAATAACATCGGGGGAGAGGCTACAGTCCTGTCCCACTCCCTTCCCAACCACTGCTTCCCTTTCATGCCCCTCAACTCTTATAATTGCCATTTGGTTTGTGTACAAATTGTAAATAGCCTTTGGCTCTCTGTATTTTACCCCTGCCACCTTCAGAATCTGAAAGAGAGTAATCGAAGATGTGAAGATGATTTCAGGAGCAACATGTTATTTTGTAAGGTGGGCAACCACAGCCAAACTACGAACTTTTTTTCCACAGAAAATTCCGCACTGGCTGTATGAATGATTTTTATTAAATCTGCGACCGGTTTCGCACCACTTATCGGTGCATCCTCAGGCAATCTGTACAAAAATAAATTAATAAGAGCTCGGCCAGTCAGTCAGGTCGCGTCCGGTGCCGGTGTCTCCTCTCAACTTGCACGGTATGTTCTGATATGTTTACATGGCCCTAATTGCGCTGTTTGTTCGTGCTAATGTTCCGCTCTTCGTCGTTCGTGTTTAGGGGAGTTTTATCAGCATCGTATTTTATTTTTATTTTCTAGGTCATTGCCGCTCCCATCATTCAAAAAATTTTAAAAAAGATTTTTAAATTTTAACTACCGCTTTCACCAGATGACGGTACATTGGACGTGAATGGTGGGGAGTGGCTACAGGGCAATGTTCAACGTTACTGTGTTTTAAATAGCGTATGTGAGTACTTTCTTGTTTCATTCAAAATTTGCTATTTAATAGTTTAATTTTCACCTCACAATTGGGGGATCGAATAGTTTATATGAGCTCTTATTATATTATTTTTTTGTGCAGATTGCCTGAGGATGCACCGATAAGTGATGCGAAACCGGTCGCAGATTTAATAAAAATCATTCATACAGCCAGTGCGGAATTTTCTTTGGAAAAAAAAAATTCAGGAGTGTCGGAAAGTTTATAATACACGTAAATGATCTAGCGTATAACTTTCGATACTCCATGAGGCTGTTCGAGAAGACGATCCGATTATATATAAGAAGGTAGTAACGCCAGAAATCTGTAGCGAAATGCATGAAGACACACAGAGGAAGTGTGAAAGGTGAAGGGACTGACATTTGAGCCTGAACACCGATAAACGTAACGTATTGCTCATAAACCGAATCACTGTTCCAGAATCGAAAGCAAAACCTGCCGAAAATCTGTATTTGGTTGTAGGTTCTACGAGTAGGAACAGTGGTAGTTACTATTCGTAAATTACGCGACTTATGTAAATTGCCGACAGACTATCTTCTGTCTTGTGTTTTTATGGCACTTTATAAAAACACTTTATGATTTCAGTATGAAATATTGTCCTGGTCAGTAAGAATTCACTACAGGTTCGCTTCGCCAGAGATTTTGTGTTAACATACTACTTAATTTTACTAAATGCTAATTAAAGTAAATGATGCGCCAGTCCCAGAATAGTTACGCTGCTATGTTCCACTCGGCTAATTTTCTTTCGACCTTATTAATTTTTGAGAATGTAAAATTAAATACCTTTCAGCCGTCAATTTTCAACCTTATTTTATTTCACAACCAGTTTCAGCGTTTTACTACGCCACCTTCAGGCCCCTGACCGGGGTATTAGTAGACATTTGCTACGGCAACACTTCAACCATCAGTCGGCAGGTGTTGGTTGAAGTGTTGACCGTAGCAAATGTCTACTAATACCCTGGTTTCATCGCAACTGAGGTAGATTCTTCCGACACGTGGGTCAGGGGCGTGAAGGTGGCGTAGAAACACGCTGAAACTGGTGTGAAATAAAATAAGGTTGAAAACTGACGGCTGAAAAGTATTTAATTTTACATCCTCTATTAAACAGCCGAGTCCACAATCATCTCTAAAAAGATGGACGTACAGAGACATTAATTTTTAGTCCGTAGTCGTTTAGGTTGAAATGCTGTTACAAGTAAAATATGCAGCAAATGCTGGGGATTTATTACAGCTCCCAGTTCGCGTCTCTAACTAACCATTGGAAAAAACTACGTTGGGATACAGTAAACAAGTATCATTGACTTAATTAGACGGCTATGATACACTCTGTAAGAAGAAAACAACGAATATCACGAAAGAACCAGCTCGCAGACTGTAGTACAAAAACCGCATGTGGCGTCTCGCATTGCAGCGTTGTTTTGTCCATTGGCCAATAAAAACTGCAAGTGTCGTTTCACATCCCATCAGTGTTTTGTTCACTGGGTAGACAAAAAGTTTGATAGGTTATGATGAAGACGATAAACAAAGCTGTGGCACACAGACTAGCCGTCGGACGAACAGATATTGCTAATCGTTCAGTGAGCGCAGTACGAGAATAACCGACTGACCCACTTTATAGTTCGTCCCATTTGCAGTTCGCCTGTTGAACTGCTTTCAGGGTCACCAAAAATTTTATTTTAAATATTTAATATTATTATTGACGGAATTTAAAAATTTAAAATTCTGTCATATTCTACTGATTACGAGGTATAACCTTACGTTAGAGGTTTAAGGCATACATAAACGTACATACATACATTAATGCTTGTTCCATAGATCACGAATACGACATTTCGTAATGACGTGGAACGTGTCACTTTAATTAATTAAATTTTTACATATCTAAGAATTGATCTATTGAGTAGAAGGAGTCGTCATTCAGAAATTCTTTTAATTTGCTTTTAAATGTTGGTTGGCTCTCTGTCAGACTTTTAATACTATTTGGCAAATGACCAGAGATTTTTGTGGCAGCATAATTCACCCTTTTCTGCCCCAAAGTGAGATTTACTCCAGAATAGTGAATATCATCCTTTCTTTTAGTATTGTAGCTATGCACTTCGCTGTTATTTTTGGATTGGGTTGGGTTATTAATGACAAATTTCATAAGTGAATATATGTATTGCGACGGTACTGTGAATATCCCGAGTTCCTTAAATAAATGTCTGCAAGGTGATCTTGGGAGGGCTTCAGCTATTATTATGATTACACGCTTTTGTGCAATGAATACTTTCTCTCTTAATGACGAATTGCCCCAAAATATGATGCCATATGAAAGCAGTGAATAATAATAATAGGCATAGTAGGCTAATTTACTGATATGTTTATCACCAAAGTTTGCAATAACCCTAATAGCATACGTAGCTGAACCTAACCGTTTCAGCATATCATCGATGTGTTTCATCCAATTCAATTTCTCATCGCAATAAGATAAGTAAGTTAGAAATGTTTATACCTCTTGAGACATTGTAACTCACGGCGCGTAAATTACTCAGAATAGATTCATCCAATATTCGAGAATAGAGGCACTCAGTGACTCCTAAAAAACTTTACACGTAATATCAAACTTAGCGAAACTTTTTCTCGCTGACACACCATAAGAAGTAACGAAACAAAAACGTTTATAGCTTACTACATTTTCACTGTTCATGCGGGTATGACGTTTTAATTTATTGCTTCTTGCCTACTAACTTTATTCGCAACACGTTTTGTAGACAGTATCCACATATACCATTGACTGTACCCGCAAATTTGTATCATTGTATTTGTACGAAGGGGTTGCCTGCTTGCAGGTGCCTAAGAATCGGTCGGAAGATAGTCCCTGTACAGATATTTTTAATGTGCTCTGTAAAGGAGTGCGGTTGGCACCTACAGTGTTGCCGCATTGGGGGGGGATAGTACTAATAACTTACGCGTAGAGTTTCATACGCTTGCTTACTCATATTGCAGTCCAGGAACAAAGTTGACGAACCGACTAAACAAAGGTAGTGGTTACAGTCAGTCCATTATATGAAGTATGCAAGCTACATGACATCACTTGCGCAACACACCTAGACAGCTTGACAGACATTGAGCATTGAGGAAACCGGATTCTGAGTGAACAAGTGTGATGAAGAGTTAAAGCAAAGGATGCTAATAAGCTTAGTGAAAAACTAGCTGCTTTTAGCAGGACTGGAACAATGAAAGCCGAAGTTAAAACAAGGATAGGTATGAAACTGAAGAAGGAGATTACAGGGAATGCAATGAGCAAAATAACTGAAAAATTCAAAGTAGTCTTAAGTGCATGTAGCCAGGCAGTAATCTTATAGCAGGTGTGAATCTTGGTAGTAAAATTGCTTCACAAGTTGCTCTCAAAGCAAAACTGCTCAACAGAGAGCATATAATACCCATCCCCAAAACAGCTGAAATATAACCTGTTATTCCAATATTTGCCGCTTCATCAGTGCTTTGAGGATTAGTTGGGAGTGCTGCGGGGATTTCTAAAGCTGTTAATGATGCAAAAACTGTTTGTAAACAGCTAGCTGAGATGGAAAGACATAAGCATGAATTGGAGGCAGTAGCACTTCATGAAGGGAACTCTATAGAACTCTCTATAGGGAAAAAAATGTGGTCTGTATTAGACAAAAAAGTACTCCTTAAACAGTATTCCAACAAGACCACTTACCAACATGGACTTAGAACATAACGCTAAAAAACCAGAAAGAACTCATTCTTGAGATGAGAGACACTCTGCCCAAAAAACCTAAAAGACATGAGAGTACGATTGTTAAACTCCAGCCAGAAAATGAACCTGGTTCACACTATGTAATACTTTAGTCGCTTTGTCAATTTACGGCCTACTCCACAAACAGTGAGGTATTTCCGAAATTATGACTGCTGCAGTTCATTGCAGTCAGTCATCTAAAAGTCAGAGATGTGGTTCCCTTTGTTTAAAGATTCGGAAATCTACGTAAATTAGCAAGTCTTCTAGCTGATACTGACAGTATCTACATTTACATGTACGTACATAGTCCACAAGCCACGATCCTGTGCAATGCTGAGGGCACCACATACCGCCACTAGTCATTTCCTTTCCTGTCCCACTCGCAAATGGAGCGAGGCAAAGACGACTGTCTATAACCCTCCGTAAGAGACCTAATTTCTCCCATCTTCATTGTCTTACGCAAAATGTACGTTGGTAGCAGCAGAATCGTTCTGCAGTCAGTCTCAAATGTCAGTTTTCTAATTTTGCTCAGTAGTGCCTCGCGTAAAGAACGTCGTGTTCGCTCCAAGGATTTCCATTTGAGTTCACGAAACACCTCCGTAATACTTGCGTTATGATCGAACCTACCGGTAACAAACCTACCATGCTTCGAAGTCTTCCTTTAAACCCAGCAGCACCAAGGCATTTTAGCCCGCCTCTCGTGGTCGTGCGGTAGCGTTCTCGCTTCCCACGCCCGGGTTCCCGGGTTCGATTCCCGGCGGGGTCAGGGATTTTCTCTGCCTCGTGATGGCTGGGTGTTGTGTGATGTCCTTAGGTTAGTTAGGTTTAAGTAGTTCTAAGTTCTAGGGGACTGATGACCATAGATGTTAAGTCCCATAGTGCTCAGAGCCATTTGAACCAAGGCATTTTCTTTAACGCGCTTTATGAAGGGTGGTGGGTGGTACTTCATAACCACCAGGAAAAATAAAACAAACAAAATTCGTTAGTTTTCGTCGAAATGTATTAACAACATAGTTTTTAACGCGGTACTGATGTGTAAGTAGGGTCCAGAACCCGAAAATACATTTTACTGCACTTTTAGCAATGTCAGCACATTTTCAGTGACATGTTTTACCGACGTCATTATCACCACAAAAAAGTTTAAAGTGCAGAATTCGTTCATTGTCGTTGACTTTTACTCACAACATACTTTTTAAAGAGATATTGAGGTTCAAGTAAGACCCTGAACCTCAAAATATTGAATAGGACGTCCACTGGCAAAGTTAGACCTGCCACGGGGACTTAAAATTGTGTGTTATGTTCAACTGAAAAATTTAAAACATATGTAGAATCTGGTCGGAGAATTCACTAAAAAAATTTTTTTTAAATCTAAAATTTTAAAATATAACGTAAGTGACAAGACAACAATTTTTTTGAAAAGGTGGGCATGAAATATCTACCCCCCTCCCTCGGCCTCCCCCCTTGGTATTTCGAGGGTTAATCCGATCTGGTGGGAATCCCAAATACCCGAGTAGTACTCGAGAAGGGGTGGCACTGGTTTTCCATATGCCGTCTCGTTTATAGATGAGCTACCCTTTACCAAAATTCTCGCAATGAAACGAAGTCATCCAATCGTCTTCCCTATCAGCAACCTGACGTGCTCGTTTCATTCCATATCCTTTTGCAACCTTGCGCCTAGGCATTTGATCCATATGACTGCGTCAATCACAACACTACTAAAGCAGCATTCGAACACTATCAGATTGTTTTCTTACTCATCCGCTTTAACTTACGTTATGCTACACTTAGAGCTAGCTGCCATTCATCACACCAATTAGAAATTCCGTCTCAGTCATCCTGGGCCATCCTACATTCACTCAATCACGACACCTTGCCGTACATAACAGCGTCGTCAACAAACAATCGTAAATTACTGTGCACCTTGTCCGTCAAATCATTTGTGTGTACGGGGAAGAAGAGCGGCCCTAAGACATTTCCTGTCACTCCTGATGCTACCTTTGATTCTGATGAATATTCGCTGTCGAGAGCAACATACTGGATTCCATTACTGCAGAAGCTTTCGAGCCACATGCTCGGACCTTCGCCAACAGTCTGCAGTCTCTTCAACGCTTTCCGGAAATCTGGGAATATGGAATCTGCCTGTTGCCCTTCGGCCATGTTTTGCAGGATGTCGTGTGAGGAAAGGGCAAGCTGACTTTCGTACGAGCGATGTTTTCTAAATGCATGCTGATTTGCGGACTGAATCTTTCTGTCCCAAGGAAATTTACTACATTCCAACTCAGAATCTGCTCAAGACTTCTGAAGAAAACCGAAGTTAAGATTGTAACCTCCCCCTCACTTATCGACCGTAATGACAGTGAAAAATTAAACCGCGGGTACCTAATGGAAATTTGGGAAAAGCAATCGTCACCGAAGTTAATCTGTTGGTAAAGAGGGAGGAAAGGCTTACATCTAAATGAAAGGAAAAATGCAAATGAAATTGGTGGAAATTAATTTTGAAAAGGCGTAAAGTTAATAAAGAAAGTAAATGTGCGGCCGTTACGTTAACAATTAACTAGCGGTAATTAGATATTTGAGATTTGGGGAAAATTACGGTCGCCAGTCCTATGGACAATTACTATAGTAACTGAAAAAGAAAGGTTATTACACATATAATTAGCACTAGAAGCGTGGCAACTGAAGGTTGACATGTGTAGTGTAAAAACTGAAAGTTTGTCAGAAGTAATAAATTTCGCTACACTCTGACTTAATTTAGCAAAAGAATTAATAAAACCGGAAAATTGAAAGTTAATTTCGTGACTGAAATTAATAGTGAGCTTTGTTTCTGAAGCACTACGAAATTCAATGAAATAAGGTTAGTCTTGGGCTACCTCAACAATCATTTCAAAAGCTACTTGAATCTACGCAATTTAGAAATAAGAGATTTAACTTTGAACTTGAATTAAATGATTCTGGACAATTAACAATAGTAACATTTAGTACGTACCAATCCGAGCTGCAGTCACAGGTAAGCTAAAATATGGTAACAAAACTCGCACTCTTAATTTGTGCTTGCGTAATCTAAATATTGTAGCCAGCTATGAATACTTTAACTGAACTTTGAAATTAAAGCAGTGAAATGGAATGATATTACTTCAACGCTGGCGTTTGAATTTCAACGACACTCGTGTTCATTTCGGAAAAGGAAGGGACCCTGCTTGGCAATGCAATTGGGACAATGAGCAACAAAGGTTCATGCTAAGTTGCTGTAATTTTGTGATGCAATAATTTTAAAAGCTGAGGTCTGCCATACAGTTCTAAAACTTTACGTGCTTCCAGTCTTCCTTGTTGGTTGATTGAAGCTTTGAAGCCGTCCATCGTGGAGGTGGCGACAGTCACTCATTGTCGGCCGTCGCTGTTGCAGAAGCTGGATGCTGGCGCGCCTTCTTCTCGACACGGTCACCAGGCGAAACGGGCTCCTGATATGCGCCAGCTAATGCTTCCCGTCCGCGACACCGTGTCAGAAACTATCACAGCAATTCGAGCGCAATTACATGCTGCCCAACCCCGGAAGCGCGGCAACTCATAGTTTTCCCTAGCAAGACCCAGCGTAAAATACAAATAATATTTACAAAACAAACCAATTGTACATCGACATAAATGCATGTATATACAAATAGTAAAACAATTACAATATATAAAGACACAGAAATGTGATATCTTCAGGTCACAAAGTAAGGAAAAAAATTTATAGTACAATAGATGGAAATAGAAGGATATGCATTTCCGGCGTTACAAGGTACATTGGTCTGTAATTATGCGGGTCTGCTCTTTTGCGTTTCCCGTATACAGGAGTCACATGCGCATTTTTCCAATCGCTCGGGAGTTCACACTGGCCGAGAAATTCTTGATAAACGCAAGCTAAGGAAGGGGCCAGTTCCGCATAATACTCCTCGTAAAACCAAAATGGTGTTCCACTTGGACATGGCGATTTATTTGTTTTCAGCCCTTTAAGTTGCTTCTCTACTCCATGGATGCCTGTTACCATGTTCTCCACACGGGAGTCTTTGCGACCGTCAAATGACGGTATTTTTGTACCATCCTCCTGCGCGAATGATTTCTTAAAAGCGGAATTTAAAACTTTAGCTCTCCTTTGCTCTCTGCTGTTGCACCCCAGACTTGTTGACGAATGAGTGGAGAGAAGCTTTCCAGTTTTCAAGGTAGTCCCAGTCTTCAAGAAGGGTCGTCGAACATATGCGCAAAACTATAGGCCTATATCTCTGACATCGATCTGCTGTAGAATTTTAGAACATGTTTTTAGCTCGCGTATCATGTCATTTCTGGAAACCCAGAATCCACTCTGCAGGAATCAACATGGATTCCAGAAACAGCGATCGTGTGAGACCCAGCTCGCTTTATTTCTTCATGAGACCAAGAAAATATTAGGTACAGGCTCCCAGGTAGATGGCATTTTTCTTGACTTCCGGAAGGTGTTCGATACAGTTCCGCACTGTCGCCTGATAAACAAAGTAAGAGCCTAAGGAATATCAGACCAGCTGTGTGGCTGGATTGAAGAATTTTTAGCAAACAGAACATAGCACGTTGTTCTCAATGGAGAGACGTCTACAGACGTTAAAGTAACCTCTGGCGTGCCACAGGGGAGTGTTATGGGACCATTACTTTTCAAAATATATATAAATGACCTAGTAGATAGTGTCGGAATTTCCATGCGGCTTTTCACGGATGATGCTGTAGTATACAGAGAAGTTGCACCATTAGAAAATTGCAGCGATATGCAGGAAGATCTGCAGCGGATAGGCACTTGGTGCAGGGAGTGGCAACTGACCCTTAACATAGACAAATGTAATGTATTGCAAATATATAAAAAAAGAAGGATCCTTTATTGTATGATTCTATGATAGCGGAACAAACACTGGTAGCAGTTACTTCTGTAAAATATCTGGGAGTATGCGTGCGGAACGATTTGAAGTGGAATGATCATATAAAATTAATTGTTGTTAAGGCGGGTGCCAGGTTGAGATTCATTGGGAGAGTGCTTAGAAAATGTAGTCCATCAACAAAGGAGGTGGCTTATAAAACACTCGTTCGACCTATATTTGCGTATTCCTCATCAGTGTGGTATCCGTACCAGATCGGGTTGACGGAGGAGATAGAGAAGGTCCAAAGAAGAGCGGCGCGTTTCGTCACAAGGTTATTTGGTAACCGTGATAGCGTTGCGGAGATGTTTAGCAAACTCAAGTGGCAGACTCTGCAAGAGACGCGCTCTGCATCGCGGTGTAGCTTGCTGTCCAGGTTTCGAGAGGGTGCGTTTCTGGATAAGGTATCGAACATATTGCTTCCCTCCGGAATAGATCACGAATGTAAAATTAGAGAAATTCAAGCGCTCACGGAGGCTTTCCGGCAGTCGTTCTTCCCGCGAACCATACGCGACTGGAACAGGAAAAGGAAGTAATGACAGTGGCACGTAAAGTGCCCTCCGCCACACACCGTTGGGTGACTTGCGGAGTATAAATGTAGATGTAATGTTACTTAAAATCCGTCTTGATGTAGATGTAGAAGCTTTCGACTTAGGTAGTGATTTTACGTATCTCCAGAATTTTCTCGGGTTCTCTCCAAGATCTTTCGCTAAGGTATGACGTTACAAGCCAAATGCTTCATGCATCGATCTCCTGACAGACTCAAGAATTTCTGCAAACTTCTTATAGACACGAGTGTTCTTTGTTGACTCGTGTGTGCAACACCCTCTGCTTTTATTATCATTATTGTTGTAAACCCTCCCCACCAGCTTTGTAAGGGCGTCGTCGCTACTGCTGTGGAAGCAGAGTCTGTGCGTTCGTGAAATGGCTTCTGGTGCAGTACACCTCTGAGACACTTTTTCTCTGCCACTATTACAGAGCTGTGCTGCACGGTCAGGTAGCAGAATAGGAGAACGAAGGCAGTACAACACTCCAACAAATGCGAAAGTCACACAAATGAGTTTAAAGGTTTACATATCTTTGTGACTAGCTGAATACTGAATTGTAAAATGACACAAAAAATGGCCCTGAATGGCTAAGTGCAAATAATCGTAGGTAAATTTCACAAGTACATAGCAAACACAATTTGCAACAACTGTCTATTCACTTCTAAGAGTTCCCTGTCCAAGTCTGCCCTGGACGATGATCCATAACCAAGTGGGCGAGAGCTGCTCTTCTGTCCTCCGTGTAGGCTTCTGTCCGTTGTCGTCCGGTCACTGGCGGATTGTACTTGGCAGGCAACTGAGCGAGGCGAAGTCGATGCCTTCATCCTCAGCGCCGCCCGTGGCGCTGGTAGAACTCGCGCAAGTGGTGAGTACTGGTTAAAGATGGAGAGACGAGATAAGGTACACACAATAACTGGTGTGCCGATAGAGGCGATACGTTACCTTAAAAGTTGGCGTTTGCATACATGGCAAGGTGAGTGAGATGTAAATGATAAGGGGCGTAGACTGCACGATTTCCTCCCTGACTCAAGGGAGCGGTTTACAATGAAACATATCCATCCCAACCACGGTATGGTACATTTCTTAACCGGGCACGGACCTTATCCCACGCACTTAAACCGCGTGAGTCTGAGGCAGACACCTACATGCACACGCGGGGAAATAGATTCCGCAGAACACACTGTCTTTTTCTGCGGGCAATACGCGGACGATAGACATACACTACGCTTAGACTACACAGAAACAGACATAGATACACACGCAGCAATAAGAGACGAAGATCAATGGGCACAGTTAAACGTATTGACAAACTGTATTTCGAAAACAACACATGAAGAGTACATGCGGACACGACATAACAGGCATGCTTATGTGCAACATAACAACAATCTCCAGAGGGTGGACAGCGATACCCATAGTGACAGCGAAAACAATGATAATGCGGAGGAACAACCGGAGATGTTACAGTAAATATTTATTTATTTAACCTGGCAAGATTAGGGCCATCAGGCCCTCTCTTACATCTAACCAGGCATTCTACTTATTTTACATTCACATGTTTTAGTAGGCGTGTTAAAGAACATCTAGTACAAAAAGTGAAATAAACAATTACAAAGGCACACTTGGAAAAATACATACATATAGAGTTTATATTCGTAGATGGTAAGTACTGCTACAATTAGACATTATGAAAGAGACAGATTTTAGATAGGGGTGCTAGCAGCAGGGAGTATGAGGGAGACTGATGGTGAGGGGAGGAGAAGAATAGACACATGATGAAAAAATAAATAAGGAAATATAAAGGAAAAGAAGATTCCGTGACCAATGGTTCAAATGGCTCTGAGCACTATGGGACTTAACTTCTGACGTCATCAGTCGCCTAGAACTTAGAACTAATTAAACCTAACTAACCTAAGGACATCACACACATCCATGCCCGAGGCAGGATTCGAACCTGCGACCGTAGCGGTCACGCGGTTCCAGACTGAAGCGCCTAGAACCGCATGGCCACACCGGCCGGTTTGCGTGGCTAATAGAGATAGATGAAGAGGAAGAACAGAAAGGAGCAAGATAGGAGACACTAGCTTTGCTATTTGACAGAGGAGAGGACTGGAAAACGTTATGAGGATGATAGTAGGAAATGCTTCAACTTCTTCTTAAAAGCAGCAGGGGATTAAATTTTGCGCAAGGTAAGGGGCAGTTTGTTCCAGAGGCGGACAGCGGCAACTGAGAAGGAGTCTGCCGGCCGGAGTGGCCGAGCGGTTCTAGGCGCTTCTGTTTGGAACCGCACTGGTACTACGGTCGCAAGTACGAATCCTGCGTCGAGCATGGATGTGTGTGATGTCCTTAGGTTAGTTAGGTTTAAGTAGTTCTAAGTTCTAGGGGACTGATCACCTCAGATGTTAAGTCCCATAGTGCTCTGAGCCAATTGAACAATTTCTTTGAGAAGGAGTTTGCAAAAGTTTTTCTTTTGTGAGTGGGCACAGTTGGGATACCAAATAAGGGTGACCTCGTGTTTCGATTATGATGGCATGAAAGGTGTTTAATCTCTGAAGCAGGGTACCGGGGTACTTGGGCGACAAGGAGTCGGTGAAGTAGACGCAATTTGTCCGGCAGCAGCCACCCTAGTTGGTAGAATGAAGCACTAACATGATCATATCGGGGATTGTTACAGGTCTAACGCACACAGGCATTCATGGTTAGTTCTAGCCGTCTTTGGTTTTCACTAGTCATGTCTTGTTGAATTGCATCACAATAGTGGAGGTTCGGTAGAAAGAGTGCTTGCACGAGCTGACGTTTTAAGTCCTGTGGAAAAGGATATGGTGCTAGAGATGTAGCCAAGAAATCAGCAAATGCTGTACACGGATGGGCACCTAAGTTAATAGGATTAGTAATAAATAGGATAAGCAATACTATTTCTCTACTAATAACGATTTGTGTGTGTGTGTGTGTGTGTGTGTGTGTGTATGTGTTTCTGTGTGTGTGTGACTGGCGGTGAACGGCTCGAAGAAACCATTCCGAGGTATTCACCGTCAGTCACATTCGGTGATGGTACTAACAAATCTCTCCTCTATCCTATCATCTTTTTATATTCTTCTTAAAAAATTATTTATATTTCAACCTTACATTATTGGTATTTTGAAAAGTATTGTTCTTTGTAAGTGTGGTAGGAAAAACAAAAGAAAACTTCAAAAAGATGAAAAACGGAAATTGCAAGCTGTACAACCTGTTTTGAAGCATCAGGTAACAGGTCTATAATTTAGGAATAAATAAATAAAAATAAAAGTGGTGAGTGTCTGTGGCACTGGACCACCAGGTCACATCTTCGAGTCTGTGGTGCTTTTGCCCTGGTTGTGTCTTGTTCGGTCGACACAACAATTATTATTATTATCACAATATCATCTAACACGGTACAATATTTAGCTTAATGGTTAAAAAACTTGATTGTATACTCCCCATTGACATTAATGTGACCACGGCTTACGTTCTACGTCAGCCTGCAATAACCACTGACAGACACCAGGTGGCAGCACTAGCAGTGGAGGGTATATAAAGCGCGTCGAGGGGATGTGGAAAAACAGTGCAGCAGTTGTCGTAATGTGGAAACGGAGCGACTTGTGTGACGTCCAAAAGGGCGTGGTCATCGCCGTTCGGGCCAAGACTGGAAGTATTTCCAGAACGCGTAATTCTGAATATTGTTTTTGTGCCGCCGTGGTTGACGGGTAACATACTGTGCATGGCAAAATGTCGCTGTCCAAAACCGCCGTCGAGGCAGCTGTGGTGCAGCACACATGACAGACAGGGGTGAGCGACGTCTTCTGACATGTCTACAGGTGAGCAGGCGCGCAGCTGGTGAGCGGCTGACTGCCCAGATGAACCGACAGTGTCTCCTGAACGGCCATTCAGCCAACACTGCTGTGTACGGGCCTCCGCAGCAGGTCCCTGACCGATGCACCAGTACTGGCTGCTGTTCGTCGGCGACGAAGGCTGGAATTTGCCCACCAGTACCCCAACTGGACGCCATGTGAGTAGCGACTGGTAGCCTTTTCACATGAATCACGTTTTATGCCCCAGCGGACACAAAGCCGTTGCCGTGTACGGCGTGAAACGTTTGAAAGCAACATTATTTATTTTCATTTATTTATTTATTTATTTATTTAACCTGGCAAGATTAGGGCCATCAGGCCCTCTCTTACATCTAACCAGGCATTCTACTTACTTTACAGGCATGTTAAACTACATCTAATACAAAAAGTGAAATAAACAATTAGAAAGGTACACCTGGAAAAATACATACATATAGAGTTTATATTCGTAGATCATAAGTACTGTTATAATTAGACATTATTGAAGACACAAATTTTAGATAGGAGTGCTGGCAGCAGGGAGTATGAGGGAGACTCATGGAGAAGGGAGGAGAAGAATAGACATGATGAAACATAATTAAGGAAATATAAAGGAAAACAAGATTGCCTGGCTAACAGAGATATATGAAGAGGAAGGCATCTCAGGAGCAAGATAGGAGACGCTAGCTTTGCTATTTGACAGATGAGAGTATTGGCCTGGTACATTAATTTTGTGGAGAACTTTATGATGATGATAGTAGGAAATGCTTCAACTTCTTCTTAAAAGCAGCAGGAGATTGAATTTTGCGCAAGGTAAGGGGCAGTTTGTTCCAGAGGCGGACAGCGGCAACTGAGAAGGAGTTTGCAAAAGTTTTTGTTTTGTGAGTGGGCACAGTTAGGATACCAAATAAGAGTGACCTCGTGTTTCGATTATGATGGCATGACAGGTTTTTAATCTCTGAAGCGAGGTACTGGGGTGCTTGCGCGATGAGGAGTCGGTGGAGTAGACATAGAGTGTGGTAGTCACGCAATTTGTCCGGCCGCAGCCACCCTAGCTCGGAGTATGAAGCACTAACATGATCATATCGGCGAATGTTGCAGGTGTAACGCACACAGGCATTCATGGTTAGCTCTAGCCGTCTTTTGTTTTCACTACTCATGCCTTGTTGAATCACATCACAATAGTGGAGGTTCGGTAGAACGAGTGCTTGCACGAGCTGGCGTTTCAAATCCTGTGGAAATATGTTCCGAAACTTTTTGAGAGCATAGAGACAAGCAGACGTCTTTCGGCACACTGCGACTGTATTCTCCGCCCAGTTGAGATGCTCATCCAAAGTTACACCCAAGTTCTTCTCTGTTTTCTGATATGGTATTGGAGTACCGTCGAGCAGAATAGGAGGTAGCCGTTCGCGGAAATCTGAACTTATTAATTTCTGATGGGCTATTAAGATTACTTGCGTCTTTTTTGCATGTAGTTTAAGCCCCAGGCTTTTCGCCCATGTCACTACCGAAGACAGATCATCATTCATCTGAGCGATTGCAGTGTTTACGTCTTCAGGTCTGACGCTTAGGTAGAGCTGGAGGTCGTCGGCATAGAAATGATATTTACAGGAGGACAGAACCGACGAAATATGGCCTGGGAAATGTTTTTCTGGCATTCCCTGGGAGATCTCCTCATGCTAGAAGGCAGAGTGGATCAACACAAGTATGCATCTATCTTTGGGAACCATGTTGTTGTTGTGGTCTTCACTACAAAAATTGGTTTGCTGCAGCTCTCAATGCTACTCTATCCTGTGCAAGCCTCTTCATCTCCGCCGGCCGCGGTGGTCTCGCGGTTCTAGGCGCGCAGTCCGGGACCGTGCGACTGCTACGGTCGCAGGTTCGAATCCTGCCTCGGGCATGGATGTGTGTGATGTCCTTAGGTTAGTTAGGTTTAAGTAGTTCTTAGGGGACTGATGACCACAGCAGTTGAGTCCCATAGTGCTCAGAGCCATTTTTTTTTTCTTCATCTCCGAGTAACTGCTGCAACCTACATCCTTCTGAATCTGCTTAGTGTATTCATCTCTTGGTCTCCCTCTACGATTTTTACCCTCCACGCTGCCCTCCAGTACTAAATTGGTGATCCCTTGACGCCTCAGAATGTGTCCTACCAACCGGTACCTTCTTCTAGTCAAGTTGTGTCACAAATTCCTCTTCTCCCCAATTCTATTCAGTACCTCCTCCTTAGTTACGTTATCTTGCCGTCTAATCATCAGCATTCTCCCGCAGCACCACATTTCGAAAGCTTCTATTCCATACTTGTCTAAACTGTTTATCGCCCATGTTTTACTTCCATGCATGGCTACACTCCATACAAATACTTTCAGAGAATATAGTAACAATATGTAGCAACAATCAATGATAATAGAGTTTATTTTGGGTCGGAACAAAATTTATGCCCGCATCTCGTGGTCGTGCGGTAGCGTTCTCGCTTCCCACGCCCGGGTTCCCGGGTTCGATTCCCGGCGGGGTCAGGGATTTTCTCTGCCTCGTGATGGCTGGGTGTTGTGTGCTGTCCTTAGGTTAGTTAGGTTTAAGTCGTTCTAAGTTCTAGGGGACTTATGACCACAGCAGTTGAGTCCCATAGTGCTCAGAGCCATTTGAACCATTTTTGAACAAAATTTATAGTGGATGTCGTACGGTAAATGCTCCACACTCCTGAAAACTGAAAGAATAGGAAACAGCTCGTTCGAACACTGAAACATTTCTACGTTTATGAACTCGAGACAGGTCAAACAGTATTTATAAGACAGTAAACAGCGCCTTTTTACTCTGTATCTTGTTTTCTTTCCAAGTGGCAAATTACATCCAAAATTATTTTTCTCGTTAAACAGCTCTGACTTCTTCACTGTTGAAACTATTTCCATAGAAACACGTCCCTCTACTCACGTTCTTGTTTCTGCATAACGCAAGTTTTATCTCTGTCCAGGTACCGCTACTGCCTAACGTTAACACTGGTGCGTTTGTGCTTCAGTTACTTCGCCTCTCTTGTGGGAGAAGACTGGCAGGAAGAATAGCGGAGTCTGGTGCTACGTCTGCAGTGTGTCACGAAAAGAAAGCGAAGAGCAAACTAGAGATTAAAAAGACACAAAATGCGCGACTATAGTAGGAGTGAGTTCGGGCAGAATTAGTGAACCTCTGATATTAGCAGACGACATCAGGGTCCCCTGTGTTCGTGCATACGTAGGCTGCAGCATAATCAAAGTTTTAAAACTCCACAGTCTTCACAGTCAACTGGTCACTGGCATCGTTGACCACTCGCAACGTCGCTGCCTGCTGATTTTCAGGCAATCACATGACGCGCGCCCACAACGGGGTCTAGTGTAGCAGGGGATACAACCCGTCGGCTTTGAACAATGACGTCATTCCATAGTCATAGATAGTAATGTCTTCACTTCGAGGCATAGATAATAAAGCAGTTCTGTGTTCTAATAAGCGCTATCATTAAAATAAGTGAATGTGAATCTAAAAGCGATCGCTTGATATTAGATACAGATGCTTCAGTAGCTGATAAGTGTTTTTTGGCTTTAAAAAAAAAAATCTCACGAGATAGAATAGTGATCCTCAGATGCTTCAGTAGCTGATAAGTGTTTTTTGGCTTTTTAAAAAAAATCTCAAGAGAGAGAATAAACTGATACTACTTTATGTTAGTAATAGCGGGGACGAAATAAACAGCACATCTGCAATTTGTATCCCGTGTTCCACTTAGGGTTTACTGAAGCGGAGGATACATCGTTCAAGTGAAGAACAGGACAGTAATGCTAGTGAAAACGAAGAAATCGCCTTATGAAAAACTCGTATGCCGGACTGTACTTAGGCAACACACTTCGAGTGAGCTTTTAATTTGTATCAGGTGTTTCATTTAGGGGTTAGTGAAGCAGGGGATACATAGTTCAAGCGAACAACAGGACAGCAATGCTAGTTGAAACTAGAAATCGACGTACGCTGAACTTGTATCCCGTACTGCACTTAAGCAATACAGTTCGAAAGACTTTCGAGATACAACTGACATACATGTAACGTGATGTATTCTTTGCTAGTAATTTCATTCATTTCTTTCCATTGTATTTTGCGGAGAAATACTAAGATACAAACATGCGATATCGTTAACGTGAAAATACTACTGGCCCTGACATATGTGAAATAAAGTTTATCTCTCTCGCATTCCTTTGTTTCTCAACATTCTCCTCAGCTCTTTCATCTTTGTAATACATGCTCTCTGGCCAATTCTGACGTCATTGTTCAAAGCCGACGGGTTGTATCCCGTGCTACACTAGACCCCCCACAACTAGTAGTCGATTTTCACCAGAAAGTTGCTCTAATTTCCTGATGGTAGGCCACGCCATAAATGGCCTAGTAAAAATTTTTAACTACAAGGAAGCTCTTGTTATTTGCGACGTAAAGCGACGATATGGGCGTGCACAGTTATCTGTAATAGACCTTGTCTCTCCTTCTCCTGCCTTTACAAGATATAAACAAACTACGAGGAAAAGTTTGTGCCTGAAAATGGCGTTACAGGTTGTAAGTAGGCTGTTTATGTTTTCTTGTTGGCAACGTTACGTAGCGCTCTGTATGAAAATCACTGCCTGTGCTGTGCGCAGTCTGTGGCTAGTTTGCATTGTTGTATTGATTGTAATAACAATGCATTGGTGTCTGAAACATGTTCCTCAGTGCTTTTCGGCAGTGAATTTGCACCGGCAACATTCACATTTTGACAAGCGGAAAATGTGTCTTGACTCATTTGAGAAAACGGTGAGAACCCAAAACCTGAGTCTACAGTATTTGCAATATTGTGTTCTGTCATTCCCGATTCCTGAGGCGAGCTGTTGCCGACCGATCGATCGATAATGCTTCCCTGTTCACTACCTGTTTCACTGTCTACACCATTATTTGACGCCCGCTCCAATTCCCTATGCACAATTACCAAATTACTACTTTGAATGTCTGTTAATTCACTACACAGTGGTGCTGGTAAGCTACGCTCGTCGTCACTATTATTTCTCAGTTTACTTTGGAGCCTAGTGTTACGTTTTTCACACGCCATTATTGTCACAATATTTCACACGATAACACAGAAAAGCACAATTTGAAGAGCAAAATAAGATAACACATTAACATAGAAATGGAAATAATATCTACTTAAATACTTGGTGCAAATCTACATGCATGTCACAACTGTTTTACTGTACAACAATGAAAGACTGCAACTACAAAGGAGATTCTCTCTACAATTACGCGCTAGCAATAAACAAAATCTACGCTAATTACACGAACTACAAGGAAAAAATCAGAAGATTCCAGTGAGGTATCCTCGGCTAAGGGTCGACATATGAAACGTCCCCTTTTTGAAGAATTATACAAGACTGTGCTTTAACTGACACACAATATTTTTTAGCGCAACGCAGTCTGACTTTCAGAATTCCCTACAAAAGAATGGCCCTGTCTAATATTAACCTATACGTTTCACAAATCACTTACCTCACAAAAATCTTCGTTACTCGAACTACTGCAATACAGCGAGCGCCACTACTGCCAGCTAAATAAAAGATTCAAACTAAGGAAGGCACTAATTACTCATAGGCATAGTTAGCAAAATGAAAGATTTTAATAGAGAACAAACAATGTATTTACCTTAATAATGTTGAAAACTCATAATATACATATCAGTTCATGACATCCAGTTTTAAAAATTTCAAAACTCCGCCATCTCTCTGCCCACATCCACCACTGCTGGCGGCTCACCTCCAACTGCGCAACGCTACGCGCTGTTAACATCCAGCTGCCGCTGCCCAACACTACAATGGCAGACAACAATGCAAACTAGCCACAGACTGCACACAGCACAGCCAGTGATTTTCATACAGAGCGCTATGTAACGTTGCCAACAAGAAAACATAAAACAGCCTACTTACAAGGTTTTAGCACTATTTCATCGTGACCATCCCGTTTCATACAAGGGGAGGCCACGACGTTGGGATCACAGATTTACTTCAGACTTTGTACTCCTTCAGTGGGCCATTAAAGCAAACGACATTATGTGCAAGTAGCGAAGGTGCACTACTCTGGCAATTCAGAGAAAATCGCAAGAGAAGTTTCACGCATCTCTAATGTGGCTTTTGTGTTAGGTGTCAGGCGTTAGAGCTCGTGGTGGTCAAGTAATTTTTCCGCGTTAGTTTTGTTGTGTCTGCCGAGTGAGTCGCAGTGTCTCCGCTCTGCCTCACTGTCTGTGTTCGCTCCGCTATGGCTACCGTGGTTTCCACGTGTATTCCACGAAGAGCTACTGTGAGCTTCAAAAAATAATAAACAAAGTGATAAGCGATCGAGCTTCGTAAGGCGGACGTAGATGAGGCGACGGTTCGACTCCTCCGCGAACTTAATTATTAATCTATTTTTTTCTCATCGCTTGTCATATTATTTAATTTATTTGACGTTTGAGAGATAATACAATGAAAAAAAAACACGTGTATTTACATGAAGTTCCAGTTTATGTTTTCCATGTCTGTAAGACAAATACCACGTTGAGAGCACATCCGACGAGTAATTATACATTATTCTTGTGGTCTGACGCATTATGACTTACTATATTACTGATTGTGAATAACGTCATTCGCCTCATTATTTATCGAGGTTTGATTTGGGCTCCTCAGAGCTGTCGCTCGTCCTTGAAAATTTAATTGCAAATAGTAAATAGTCAAATTTTGTATGAAATTCGGTACAACTTAATGAAAATGCACGCGGGCCTTTTAATTATATTATCTCTCAAATATTGTGAAAATTGAATAATATGATCAGTGATGAAAAAATATAGATTAAAACAATGGTGTCAGCGGGATTCGAACCGTCGCCTCGTCGAAAACCTTCTTGTTAAGCACGAACGCTAATCACTTTTTCTTTTTTTTTTTTTTTTTAAATCTCATTTTGTTCGCTATCGTTCGTTGTATTTGTTCGGGGCGAACGCCCCACAACACCCGTTCAAGTTCATCGTTGATCCATTCACTCAGCTTTTTATTGCAGACAGAGAGTTTTCTTTTCACTTGACTGGAATGGCTTCTTACGATTGGCACATTTTCACAGATACAGCAGTTACAAAATAGACGCGTAATTAAAGGAAAGTCATCAAGTAGAACAGAAGTGATTTCTGGCGTTCCCCAAGGTAGTGTTATAGGCCCTTTGCTGTTCCTTATCTATATAAACGATTTTGGAGACAACCTGAGCAGCCGTCTTGGGTTGTTTGCAGATGGCGCTGTCGTTTATCGACTAATAAAGTCATCAGAAGATCAAAACAAACTGCAAAACGATTTAGAGAAGATATCTGAATGGTGCGAAAAGTGGCAGTTGGACCTAAATAACGAAAAGTGTGAGGTCATCCACATGAGTGCTAAAAGGACTTCATTAAACTTCGGTTACTCGATAAATCAGTCTAATCTAAAAGCCGTAAATTCAACTAAATACCTAGGTATTGCAATTATCAACAAGTTCCCCACACATAGAAAATGTTGTGGGGAAGGCTAACCAAAGACTGTGTTTCATTGGCAGAACACTTAAAAAATGTAACAGACCTACTAAGCAGACGGCCTACACTACGCTTGTCCGTCCTCTTTTAGAATACTGCTGCGCGTTGTGGGATCCTTACCACGTAGGACTGACGAAGTACATCGTAAAAGTTCAAAGAAAGGCAGCACGTTTTGTATTATCGCGAAATATGGGTGAGAGTGTCACAGAAATGATACAGGTTTTGGGCTGGAAATCTGCTCATGAAATTCCAATCACCAACTTTCTCATCCGAATTCGAAAATATTTTGTTGACACCTACCTACATAGTGAGAAACGATCATCACGATAAAATAACGGAAATCAGAGCTCATACGGAAAGATATAGGTGTTCGTTCTTTCCTCGCGCTATACGAGATTGGAATAATAAAGAATTGTGAAGGTGGTTCGATGAACCCCCTGCCAAGCACTTACGTGTGATTTACAGAGTATCCATGTAGATGTAGCTGTAGATGTAGATGTAGATGAACTTATCTTGCCATTTTCTCGGAGTTGGCAGAATAAAGCCCAGTTTAGACGACGACACTAGGTTGCATCCAACTGAGCCACCGGCCACTGCGCATGCGCGCCGCGCGTTTGCGCAACTCGTTGGTGAAACAAAACACTTTCGGCATGTTCCAACTTTGTCGACACTAGTTGCGTGAGTTTTGAGGTTATGTGTGTTCGTAGAGTGTAGACAAACTGAAACATGAAGTGGGGAACGGATAATAATGTTCGCTTTTTGGATACCTATGCTTTGCATATGTGTTTGTGGGATTTGAGTGAAGCTGATTACAAAAATAAGCAAGATATTGCTGCCGCTGAGACCGTCATGTGCGATCATAACATAGTTGATTTGACAATATCTGAGCTGCAGGGCAAAAATTTACCTAGTTAGGAGCACATATACAACTGAATTAAGAAAAATACAAGCAAGTGTAATTCTAGCTCTCGTGTAGAAGACTAAAATCCCATCGTTCGGGTTGGCCAACTCTTTGTTAAGGAATATCGTTGACAGGAGGCAACGTATACAAATTGAAGAAGCTGCATTCTTTATTCGATATTCATCTATTTCAAACGTCGCTGCAGTGCTCGCCATTCACACATGTTCGAAGTTTGAAATATTGCAACTGTACAGATCTATCTTCAAGAGAGTAGTTTGCAAAAAAGAAAAAAAATGTTCGAATGTGTGTGAAATCTTGTGGGACTTAACTGCTAAGGTCATCAGTCCCTAAGATTACACACTACTTAACCTAAATTATCCTATGGACAAACACACACACCCATGCCCGAGGAGGACTCGAACCTCCGCCGGGACCAGCCGCACAGTCCATGATTGCAGCGCCTTAGACTGCTCTTTTTTTTATTTTATGTTTTTTTTAATCTCATTTTGTTCGCTGCATCTGCTCGGGAAGGACGCCGTAAGACATCCGTTTAAGTTCGTTGTTGATCGATTAACGTTTTTTTTTCTTTTTTTTTTTTTTTTAGGGCGCGGCTAACCCTCTGACCGAACACTCTGAGCTACCGTGCCGGCGGCCGCTCTGCTAATCCCGCGCAGCGGTAGTTTGCAAAACATGCTCTACTTAATGCGGCATGCTTCGAACAATTATTACAGCTGATGTTAATAATTATTACTGTTAAAGATAATAATTATTAGTGTTAGTGAAATAGCATCATCACCAACTGAAACCGTATCATATAGCAGGCCGAATGTTCTCGATCGTGATGCACGCAATATGATACGTAATTTCAGTTCTGGCGACAGTGCCTCGTGCATTTCAGTAGCTTTATTCCTTATGGCACAATTAACTCTATTTAGAAGAAACGTGAACAGTACTGGTGAAATTCTAAGACGATTAAAAAACTTATTGGATCTTCCGATATAAATTATTTCAGCAAGGATGCCGAGCAACCGAGCTGACGTCTTTTCTTCGTCCAGTCACGAATCGAAACACGTTTCTTATTTTTTTCTTACGCAGCGATTGCGCGCAACAAGCTTTAAATCCATCACAACTCGTGCGACGTGCAGCTGCCAAAACTTTCATTTCAGACACGGCTCAGGGACCCACAAAACGACGAAACTTAAGTGTATACTGCTGTCGCCGTGTCTACAGTCGTATATGACACCACTTGCGTGCAACGCATTCCACGCAACGAGTGGCGCAACCCAATGTCGTCGTGTCCATACGGCTTTTCGCGGATGATGCTGTAGTATACAGAGAAGTTGCACCATTAGAAAATTGCAGCGATATGCAGGAAGATCTGCAGCGGATAGGCACTTGGTGCAGGGAGTGGCAACTGACCCTTAATATAGAGAAATGTAATGTATTGCGAATACATAGAAAGAAGGATCCTTTATTGTGTGATTATACGATAGCGGAACAAACACTGGTAGCAGTTACTTCTGTAAAATACCTGGGAGTATGAGTGGAATGATCGTATAAAACTAATTGTTGGTAAGGCGGGTACCAAGTTGAGATTCCTTGGGAGAGTCCTTAGAAAATGTAGTCCATCAACAAAGGAGGTGGCTTACAAAACACTCGTTCGACCTATACTCGAGTATTGCTGATCAGTGTGGGATCCGTACCAGGTCGGGTTGACGGAGGAGGTAGAGAAGATCCAAAGAAGAGCGGCGCGTTTCGTCACAGGGTTATTTGGTAAGCGTGATAGCGTTACGGAGACGTTTATCAAACTCAAGTGGCAGACTCTGCAAGAGAGGCGCTCTGCATCGCGGTGTAGCTTGCTGTCCAGGTGTCGAGAGGGTGCGTTTCTGGATGAGGTATCGAATGAAACTTCCTGGCAGATTAAAACTGTGTGCCCGACCGAGACTCGAACTCGGGACCTTTGCCTTTCGCGGGCAAGTGCTCTACCAACTGAGCTACCGAAGCACGACTGCCCGCATCTCGTGGTCGTGCGGTAGCGTTCTCGCTTCCCACGCCCGGGTACCCGGGTTCGATTCCCGGCGGGGTCAGGGATTTTCTCTGCCTCGTGATGGCTGGGTGTTGTGTGCTGTCCTTAGGTTAGTTAGGTTTAAGTAGTTCTAAGTTCTAGGGGACTGATGACCATCGATGTTAAGTCCCATAGTGCTCAGAGCCATTTGAACCATTTTGAAGCACGACTCACGCCCGGTACTCACAGCTTTACTTCTGCCAGTACCTCGTCTCCTACCTTCCAAACTTTACAGAAGCTCTCCGAGTTCGAGTCTCGGTCGGGCACACAGTTTTAATCTGCCAGGAAGTTTCATATCAGCGCACACTCCGCTGCAGAGTGAAAATCTCATTCTGGAGGTATCGAATATATTGCTTTCCCCTACTTATACCTCCCGAGGAGATCAGGAATGTAAAATTAGAGAGATTCTAGCGCGCACGGAGGCTTTTCCGGCAGTCGTTCTTCCCGCGAACCATGCGCGACTGGAACAGGAAAGGGAGGTAATGACAGTGGCACGTAAAGTGCCCTCCGCCACACACCGTTGGGTGGCTTGCGGAGTATAAATGTAGATGTAGATGTAAACTAGGCTTAATGTACCGTACTACTCGGACATTATGTTGTTTTAATCGCCTACTAAAGGTGTACAAATTTTGAAGTAAGTCCGTGACCTCTACGTCGCGGCCTGCACTTGTTAAGACACTGACCGTGTACACGATAACACTAATTCGCAGCGGGTGGCCCAGTGGAAAGCCACAAGTCGCGAGCAGTTCGGCCACGGAAGGGTAGGCGAGGACAGGTTACCATCTTCCGTCGGCGTTTCCCGGGCCCGGTGCAGCCGGCGTCACGTACGCCGCCAACAAAACGAGCGACGGCGGGACGCCGTGCGTCACGTGTGAGTGTGAAGGACGCGACACGCGCCGCCCGTGTGCAAACAGAGCGCCAGGGCCGCCCGTGAATCGCAGCGAGCGCCGGCCTGCCTGCGCGGTTAGCACGCCGAGCACGTCGCGCCGACTTCCTGGGGAGCGGCCGCCCCAAAGCGCGCCACTCGCGCGTGTGTTTTACGAGCGAACACGAAACGGCGGGTTCTGGCCTCGTCCGTAGCGACAGCCCACGCAAAAGGCGCGCCCGAGGCAGCCGACTGACACGCTCTTGCACAAAAGGGGGCTCGACATTTTCTTTTGAATTTCGTAACAGAAGATTCATAGAATTGTGTGAAAGTGCACTATCTGATCAAAAGTATTCGGTCACGATCGTATAATGCAGAACTGACCAGTAGAAGTAGGTGCCAGTGCAGAAGCAGTAACACAAAAAATGTTCAAATGTGTGTGAAATCCTATGGGACTTAACTGCTAATACGTCTGGTGTGTCACGCACGGCATTAGTGACAGCAGGTGTGTCATATGACAGAAATTTCTTACCGACGCACGTAATTTGTCGCCTGGTGAGTGAGGGAGGTACGCCTCCTTGCCCGGTTTAGGTGTTCGTATGAATGTGAATGTGAATGTGATCACTCCCAAGCAAATGATGAAAACATAATAGTTTGTTACAAAGGAGGCAACAAATGAACGCAACTTTTTCACCATCACGGAGTTCTTCTGTGCTCCGACAAAAAAAGTTTTTCACGTTTCTGAAGTTGTGTTACTTTCCGGAAGTATTGATTCTTGAATTCCTTTACTGTAACATAGTCCACACCCGTTTTATATGTTGTTTTCGTTTCTGTGAGACGTCTATATGGTATCTCTCCTCCTCTCATTATCATCACGTTTAATTGCGACTTTCCCCTTGGCTATTTTCATGTACAGGGCTATTACAAATGATTGAAGCGATTTCATAAATTCACTGTAGCTCTATTCATTGACACGCCCGGGTTTCCGGGTTCGATTCCCGGCGGGGTCAGGGATTTTCTCTGCCTCGTGATGGCTGGGTGTTATGTGGTGTCCTTAGGTTAGTTAGGTTTAAGTAGTTCTAAGTTCTAGGGAACTGATGACCATATATGTTAAGTCCCATAGTGCTCAGAGCCATTTGAACCATCTATTCATTGACATACGGTCACGACACACTACAGATACGTAGAAAAACTCATAAAGTTTTGTTCGGCTGAAGCCGCACTTCAGGTTTTTGTCGCCAGAGCGCTCGAGAGTGCAGTGAGACGAAATGGCGACCGGAGCCGAGAAAGCGTATGTCGTGCTTGAAATGCACTCACATCAGTCAGTCATAACAGTGCAACGACACTTCAGGACGAAGTTCAACAAAGATCCACCAACTGCTAACTCCATTCGGCGATGGTATGCGCAGTTTAAAGCTTCTGGATGCCTCTGTAAGGGGAAATCAACGGGTCGGCCTGCAGTGAGCGAAGAAACCGTTGAACGCGTGCGGGCAAGTTTCACGCGTAGCCCGCGGAAGTCGACGAATAAAGCAAGCAGGGAGCTAAACGTACCACAGCCGACGGTTTGGAAAATCTTACGGAAAAGGGTAAAGTAGAAGCCTTACCGTTTACAATTTCTACAAGCCCTGACACTCGATGAAAAATTCAAACGCTTTGAATTTTCGGCGCGGTGGAGATCATGATCAGCAATTCATGTCATGGCCTCCACGCTCTCCCAACTTAACCCCATGTGATTTCTTTCTGTGGGGTTATGTGAAAGATTCAGTGTTTAAACCTCCTCTACCAAGAAACGTGCCAGAACTGCGAGCTCGCATCAACGATGCTTTCGGACTCATTGATGGGGACATGCTGCACCGAGTGTGGGAGGAACTTGATTATCGGCTTGATTGCCGAATCACTAAAGGGGCACATATCGAACATTTGTGAATGCCTAAAAAAACTTTTTGAGTTTTTGTGTGTGTGTGTGTGTATGTGCAAAGCATTGTGAAAATATCTCAAATAATAAAGTTATTGTAGAGCTGTGAAACCGCTTCAATCATTTGTCATAACCCTGTATAATATATCAGTATATGTTTTTAATGACACATGGTCGCTTAGCCAAGGGGGAAAAATTATTAACTAAAGACAATGCATACCGCATTTCAATCTTTATATTGCCGACACTGGTTTACTATATACTCTGGCTAAAGTGGCATCTGCTTTCATTAGGTTTTTGTATAAATACTGACGCAATCTGAGTATTAGCACGCACATGTTTAACTTGACGATGATTTGTATCAGAATATTTTAACAGTATGTATGACTGCCACACATGGCTATAAATATTCATATTTTATATTTAATGCATCACTGAGACTAAGATTTAGTCACAGTTAATTGAACCTGGTCGCTTACATAATATTTATATTTACAACAGACCTGAAGATGGCGATAAGCCGAAACCGGTCATAAAGTGTGAAGAAATCTATATGATCAAGACGGACTTGTGATAATAAAACTTTGCGTTGTGATGGGGACCTGCCCTATAGACATTACGGGAACCAACATTATGAACAAAACAGAAATGAAACAATGGCGGATTCAAACATGGCACAGAGAGTGGGATGCATCCGACAAGTGTCGCCGAGTACAGTCTTTCTTTCCTGATGTACGCTAAAGACTACAACTGAAACATGTCCACCCAAGCAGGGGTACGGTCCATTTCCTGACAGGCCACGGGTCGTATCCGGTACATTTAAAGAAACCGGGACACCAGAACATGTCACACTGCAGTGCAACACTCTAGCACAAATGAGACCTATAAAAACGACAATGACGTCGCCAGAGTAATACGTAATCCCGATGACTGGAACGCAATAAATGGCGTAACCGATATCGTATCGAATACTCTGCACGAAGAATACAAGCGCCAAAACCCGTATGGAAGGAGGCGTAGACAAGCACAAACATAACAAACACGGTGAACAGATTCCGAAACCGAGGAAGGAACACTAAGTGAACATGACTCAGAAGGGATCAACATGTAAGGGACCAAAACCAACACTGTATGACACGGCATGCCACCACACAGCCACAAACAACACAAAAATCATAAAACAAATAAACAGCGCTACCACATACTAAGACTGTAGTAATACGGTAATGTCCCTTGGGAGGAGAAGGCTCGAAGCACTTTTACTCCGAGACTCCTCCTCCCCAACGGCACCCTCCATAGTGTTTTGAAGTATACTGCACACAAGCAGTAATGTATTGCTCGTCTTATTGTGTGCAGACAGAAATATATTCTCTTCTCTGTTCAAAGCTGTAATCAATGAATTTTATATATCAGTAATGTATTAAGTTATTTAAGGAATAATGCATTCAAGTAGCAATGATCTATATTTTGTTTCTACCAATAAATTACAAACATAATTGTATTTCTCTTGTAAAGCTAAAATTCATGTATTGCATGTATAAAGTGCTCAGTCAGTATTTAATCTGTATAATCTGTGTAAACATGCATTAGCACAAACAATTTCATATGAGAATAGCTCGAGGTTGTACCGAGACCTTTTCATCTGAAAGAGGTAGAAACAGGCCATTATCAACCAACATGCTACTTAGACTGCATTACACATCCAAATACAGCATATCAGTTCCCTGCGCATACTCTAAATTATTTTCACTACACTCATTGTATTACTTTTCTTTTTTTTAATTTTTCTTCGACATTTGCAGTATATAAATTATATTCTAATCAAATAAGTAGTAACAAATTATATGGAATCATTTTAACAATCGTTAAGCATTCAATTCGCTATAATCTCAGAGAAATCTTTATATATTATGTTCTTTATATTATTTTAAAAAAAAGAAAGCATTAACAACTGTATACCAATAAGACTGTAACAATGAGAAGTCTTTGCTCTTAGATTCAGAAGCATCCGACTCACCTTACGTTTCAAGGCAGTGGGTTACTCTGTACTGTTAATGAAATAAATAAATAAATCACTACCATCTACAGTCCCTGTTTTTGGATCTTAAGGGGTAATGGGCTGCCATCCCTTCACTCACATTCAGACAGTTGACTGAAAGTGTCCACAGCAGAGTTCAAGCCGCCATGAAGGCGAAGGGTGGACACACACCACGTTAATGTCCAGTAATAGGTGTCCGGATACTTTTGATCAATAGTGTAAGTAATGCTCTGAGCAGCCGTACTCTGACTCAAGAGATTCCAGGCCAACTGTACCTAACACCGCTCCAAACAGGCTTCTTGGTGAACAGAGGTCAACCGTAGTTGGCGCAAGGGGCGCTGTGAGCTAATCCCCTTTCTGTGAGCCGCCTTTTAATCGCCCGCAGCTCGTGGTCGTGCGGTAGCGTTCTCGCTTCCCACGCCCGGGTTCCCGGGTTCGATTCCCGGCGGGGTCAGGGATTTTCTCTGCCTCGTGATGGCTGGGTGTTGTGTGATGTCCTTAGGTTAGTTAGGTTTAAGTTGTTCTAAGTTCTAGGGGACTGATGACCTAAGATGTTAAGTCCCATAGTGCTCAGAGCCATTTTTAATCGTCCATGTGATCACTCAAACACCAGTTTCATTTCGGATGGACGAAAATGATGAACCCAGGACTCTGAGTGCCTGTCTGACGATTGTTCGGTTGTCTCGTTCCATCGTTTCTCTAGGTCCACCACTTCCTCCTTGACACTGTGTTCAGCCATGGCTCACCCATTCCTGCCGACATCGTTTAATACCGGCATCGCTCCTATTCAAATGTCGAGCGATTCGCCGATGACTCCAACAGGCTTCGTCGAGCCCAACTACACGTCGTCTCTTAAATCCTGAATTCTGCGTATATTGCTCTGTCTGCGAGACATGGTTAGTGTCCAACCGAGTATACAGAACGAAATTCGCTAAGAATTTATGCCCTTATCTCGACATGACCCTGTTTACTATCCTTGCAACCGTGCTGTGAAACTGCGCTGCAGCGTCACACATTCATCTATCGGCCGCCAAAGTTTACAATTTTGCATTTTCCGTCGATACCTGTATGAATTTCAATTTGTGACCAACTTACGTAACACCTTCTTGCTGCGACGCTTTTTTGTCTTAGAGTGTATGACACGTTCCCTAGCTGCCCATGAAAAGTCGTATAAACACATCTTACGTGGCATGTAAGAATCTCAAGTGATCCCTGAAATTAAACTCTGCTATCGAAAGCTTCTGCATTGGTCTCGATAATAAGTGAGGCACAGTACCATCTGTTTCAAATGGTTTCTATTTACTGAATGAAGGCCAATGGTTTCGTCGGAATCGGTAATACTCGAATCGCTGAGTAACCCGTAGGAAGCCAATTTTATGAGACGATAAGAACGTAAATAATGAAATGTATATAACTTACTGCGTACGAACTGAGGGAGTACTCATGATGCATACCAGTCTGCAGCTCTTCGGTTCTGATGCGTCTTTGTCATCTTTACTGGTCTTGCTAAAACTGTCCGCCCCCGGTAGCTGAGTGGTCAGCGCGACAGAATGTCAATCCCAAGGGGCAGCAGAGAACTGAATCTACAGCAGAAAGCCAAGATGATAAATCAAAAAAAATGGTTCAAATGGCTCTGAGCACTATGGGACTTAACATCTGAGGTCATCAGTCCCCTAATACTTATAACTACTTAAACCTAACTAACCTAAGGACATCACACACATCCATGCCCGAGGCAGGATTCGAACCTGCGACCGTAGCGGTCGCGCGGTTCCAGACTGAAGCGCCTAGATCCGCTCGGCCACTCCGGCCGGCAATGATAAATCAACAGCTCCTATCGAAAGTATGATTTCCCGCCCAAATTTTCAGTCCAACAAAAGAAATAGCACATGCCATAGAAGGGGCAATCCAGTACCTTCTCTGGCGACATGAAATTTTCGAAGTGCAAAGGACAACTTCCACTTTAGGTTTAGACGAAGGTGGACTAGGCCTCGTCCACCTCCACCTGCTGATACATCGCACGAGTGTTATAGCAGAGAACTACCCAGACGCCATCACAGCTCGCATGCTAAATGCGTACACGCCAGGATCCCAGGAAGCGCCAGTTAACGTCGCAAATATCTACTCAATAAATGATGACTAACTGAAACCCTCAGCTGCCGACAGGTGTTGTTGATATACCTCGATGTGGACAGCTGAAAATGTGTGCCCCGACCGGGACTCGAACCCGGGATCTCCTGCTTACATGCCAGACGCTCTATCCATCTGAGCCACCGAGGACACAGATGATTAGCGCGACTGCAGGGACTTATCCCTTGCACGCTTCCCGTGAGACTCACATTCCCAACTGTCCACAATTCTACATATGTAATGTACCTTATAGACATTTGCCCATCCACTCACTACTCGCGCACGCTTTGGCGATTCCCGAAAGAGTTTGGGCAACCTGTGCGCATTCGCACAGACGAAGGTCAATGGCTGGGTAGCCTTTTAACTATATATATGAAGACAGTAACTGTTCTCGAAAGAACAGATACCATTGATGACCGTGCAGCTTTACCCTGGAATAAATGATGACTAACTGAAACCCTCAGCTGCCGACAGGTGTTGTTGATATACCTCGATGTGGACAGCTGAAAATGTGTGTCCCGACCGGGACTCGAACCCGGGATCTCCTGCTTACATGGCACCTTTTTGCAATTTCTTGTTTTAATCTAGAGTTCATAACCAATAGATTGTGGTCAGAGTGCACAATTGCCCCTGGAAATGTCTTACTGTTTTTAAAACCTGGTTCCTGAATCTCTGTCTTACCATTATATAATCTATCTGATACCTTCCAGTATCACCAGGCTTCTTCCATGTATACAACCTTCTTTCATGATTCTCGAACCAAGTGTTAGCTATGATTAAGTTATGCTTTGTGCAAAATTTTACCAGGCAGCTTCGTCTTTCATTCCTTACTCCCATTCGCCGGCCGCTGGTGGCCGAGCGGTTCTAGCGCTTCAGTCTGGAACCGTGCGACCGCTACGGTCGCAGGTTCAAATCCTGCCTCGGGCATGGATGTGTGTGATGTCCTTAGGTTAGTTAGGTTTAAGTAGTTCTAAGTTCTAGGGGACTGATTACCTCAGATGTTAAGTCCCATAGTGCTCAGAGCCATTTGAACCTTACTCCCATTCCATATTCACCTACTACGTTTCCTTCTCTTCTTTTTCCTACTGTCGAGTTCCAGTCACCAATGACTATTATATTTTCGTCTCCCTTCACTACCTGAATAATTTCTTTTATCTCATCATACATTTCATCAATATCTTCGTCATCTGCGAAGCTAGTCGGCATATAAACTTGTACTACTGTGGTAGGTGTGGGCTTCGTATCTATCTTGGCCAGAATAATGCATTCACTGTGCTGTTTCTAGTAGCTTACCCGCATTCCTCTCTTCCTATTCATTATTAAATCTACTCCTGCATTACCCCTATTTGATTTTGTATTTATAACCCTGTATTCAACTAACCAGAATTCTTGTTCCTCCTGCCACCGAACTTAACTAATTCCCACTATATCTAACTTTAACCTATCCACTTCCCTTTTTACATTTTCTAAGCTACCTGCCCGATTAAGCTTTCGAAATCTGGTGCTACAGAGAATGCTGAAGATTAGATGGGTAGATCACATAACTAATGAGGAGGTATTGAGTAGAATTGGAGAGAAGAGAAATTTTTGGCACAACTTGACTAGAAGAAGGGATCGGTTGGTAGAGCATATTCTGAGGCATCAAGGGATCACCAATTTAGTATTGGAGGGCACCGTGGAGGGTAAAAATCGTAGAGGGAGACCAAGAGATGAATACACTAAGCAGATTCAGAAGGATGTAGGTTGCATTAGGTACTGGGAGATGAAGAAGCTTGCACAGGATAGAGTAGCATGGAGAGCTGCATTAAACCAGTCTCTGGACTGAAGACCACAACAACAACATTTTACTTACAGACGGGCTATGTACTAGAAACCGCGGTCGAACATCGCACGCGGACAACAAAGAAGTTATACATAGGACTACGAGGGGAAGCACAGAGAAACAGGATAAAGGGCAAAAAATCAGACATAAATTGGAAACTACTGTGGAAAAACTTGAACGAGAGCTCACTTCACACGAAGATAAAATCCACGTGGTATAAATTTATAAATGAGACAATACCGACCAACGCCAGACTGGCTGCAATAAAGTTAAGGCCGTCGGAGAAATGCCACACCTGCGATCAAAGGGACACATTGGAGCACCGTTTCGAATGCGGCAACGCAGCAACAATATGGGAGACTTGTAAAGAACTGGTAGCGCTAATGAACAGAACGGTACCAGCAAAATTAACACGCGAGTTGCTGACCGCACCAGACATAAATCCCTTTCCGAGACAAATGAAAACAACAGCTTCATGGATCCTAGGCCAAACAGTGCACTCAATTACAGACCTCAAACATAAAAACAAAATTGAATAAGTCACATACATATGGGATGAAAACAGAAAAGCCGTGGTGTCCAAAAGCTACCAAACAGAATTCATGGATTTCCTACAGATAGTCCCGGAGGCGGCCCCATCGACACGCAAGTCGCCGACGTGGCGTCATATCGAAAGATTTGCGTCTGGCGAACGGTCTACCCGACGGGAGGCCCTACTCACACGACATTTACATTTATTGCTATAATTACTGACCTCCGGAATACGCCCTAGAATGAGAGAGTCCTTCAGAATAATACGAGTATTAAAATATGCACTAAGAGTGGAGCGACATCTAGCAAGATCTCTGGACAAACGTTGTCCTCTCTCCATAAAGAGAGGGCTGAGGTTACGTCTTCCTCTGCGAAAGTGAGTACAACACAGTTCTTAACATAATCATTACCCATTATTTAATTTCGAAGGTGAATGTGATTATGATTGTGTCTATCAGCTGTGGTGTATACACTGATGAGCCAGACTCTTATCGCCACAGTCCGGAACCACAGAACAACAGCGATTCTGAAACTTCCTGGCAGATTAAAACTGTGTGCCCGACCGAGACTCGAACTCGGGACCTTTGCCTTTCGCGGACAAGTGCTCTACCATCTGAGCTACCGAAGCACGACTCACGCCCGGTACTCACAGCTTTACTTCTGCCAGTACCTCGTCTCCTACATTCCAAACTTTACAGAAGCTCTCCTCTCATTCTGGAAACATCCCCCAGCCTGTGGCTAAGCCATGCCTCCGCTATATCCTTTCTTTCAGGAGTGCTAGTTCTGCAAGGTTCGCAGGAGAGCTTCTGTAAAGTTTGGAATGTAGGAGACGAGATACTGGCAAAAGTAAAGCTGTGAGTACCGGGCGTGAGTCGTGCTTCGGTAGCTCAGATGGTAGAGCACTTGCCCGCGATAGCCGAAGGTCCCGAGTTCGAGTCTCGGTTGGGCACACAGTTTTAATCTGCCAGGAAATTTCATATCAGCGCACACTCCGCTGCAGAGTGAATATCTCATTCTGGAAACATCCCCCAGGCTGTGGCTAAGCCATGTCTCCGCTATATCCTTTCTTTCAGGAGTGCTAGTTCTGCAAGGTTCGCAGGAGAGCTTCTGTAAAGTTTGGAATGTAGGAGACGAGATACTGGCAAAAGTAAAGCTGTGAGTACCGGGCGTGAGTCGTGCTTCGGTAGCTCAGATGGTAGAGCACTTGCCCGCGATAGCCAAAGGTCCCGAGTTCGAGTCTCGGTTGGGCACACAGTTTTAATCTGCCAGGAAGTTTCATATCAGCGCACACTCCGCTGCAGAGTGAAAATCTCATTCTGGAAACATCCCCCAGGCTGTGGCTAAGCCATGTCTCCGCTATATCCTTTCTTTCAGGAGTGCTAGTTCTGCAAGGTTCGCAGGAGAGCTTCTGTAAAGTTTGGAATGTAGGAGACGAGATACTGGCAGAAGTAAAGCTGTGAGTACCGGGCGTGAGTCGTGCTTCAGTAGCTCAGATGGTAGAGCACTTGCCCGCGATAGCCAAAGGTCCCGAGTTCGAGTCTCGGTCGGGCACACAGTTTTAATCTGCCAGGAAGTTTCATATCAGCGCACACTCCGCTGCAGAGTGAAAATCTCATTCTGGAAACAGCGATTCTGCATGACACGGATTCGACAACTGCTTGAATTGCATGTCAGCAGATGTCCACTCACAAGTCACGCATTTGCTTAAATTACAGGCCGATGGTTTGCGGATGTGAAGATGCCACTGAATGGCGTCCCAGATACCTTCCATCGGTTTCATATCAAACGTCGGATAAAAACAGTCTCGATCGCGTTTTCAGATCTTTTTTAATTGTCAGCAGTCGGGTTGGGTCCTTTCCTCAGACAATCTTCAGGCTTTGACCGCCATTATCTCTCCTGGTGGCGGCAGATGGAGCGAGATACTTAGAAGTAAGGCTGTCACCGCCAAACTGCTTGCTAACAAATAAAAAAATCTGGAAGCGCGATCGAGACTTTTTTATCTGATTTTGGTAGTAATGCTAATTTATACCGATCGCTGTGCACCAGAACGCTTTCTGAAATTTTGAAAGGTTTCATATAAGCCGAATTTTGATGTGAGTTCACTATCATGCTCCTTAAATCATTGTAGCACGATTCTGACCTTGTGATACGGATAGGTATCCTACTGGAACATGCCATAAGACAACATTCATGAATGGCGCAGTTAGTCTTCAGAAATGTCCTCATAGTCCATACGTATCATGGTGCCTTCAACTACTACACAGGTCCCGTGGAAACCCGGGTGAATATCTCCCATAGCGTAATGCTATCCCTAGCAGCCTTTATCCCTGGCGGATTTCATGTTTTGAGCAATCGTCAGCCAGGATGATGGCTAACCGGGCACGACCATCGACCTGATGTAAGTGTGAGAGCTCTCATATTTCTATCTTACGATTTTCCTCTCTAATTGCATGTGGTGAAAAGTTGCTATTCCTTCACACGCGGACATCCCACGCAGCGTCTCTCGTCACCCGGGTGGTCCAGTGACAGGCGGGCTCTGCTGATCACGAGAGGGTTAAGCCGACGGGTGTGAGGAAGTCGAGTGAATGCTTTCCAGACGCCGACATTGTCATAAGACACGTCCGCAGGGGCCTGAAGTAGCGGCTGGGCTAGAGGTTCCGTTACTTCGCAGAAACTTAGCGAAAACACTTTCTGGCGGGCTAGCAGCGAGGCGTGGGAACGACTTGTGTTCCCAAGCAGCCTTGGCGCGCAAATTCCCGCGTTTTCTGCCGTATAGTAACTGTCATTGGCTTGCTCAGGGCATAGCTCCGTGACGTAGCAAAATCAGCGCAGAAATTGGCGCCAAGAATCTCCATTGGTGGAATGGTAGTGCTCTGGCAATAGAGTGGAATTTTCCGCCGGTTTTCGAGTTGCTGATTGGAACGTTTAACCATGGCCACTGTCGTGGGGGCGGGAATGTTCTGTGTTCGGCCTGTACGGGTGCTCTTGTGGGTAGTCGGCTCTCGCCTTTCGGTCTGAGTAGGTTACAAGACTGAGCTCTCGCTGCTCTGGACAGCCTGCCTTCCGTTGGCTGTCTAATATACTTTTATTTGATTGTAACTGTTTGACGAAGTTGCTGTAGTTTCGAATTCAACGTAACTTTCCGAGTACAGTTGGCAATTGAGGGTTCTGCGTACAAGTGGCCTATGTTGTCTGTCTTGGGCAGTTTTAGCTAAAGTTGACTGTATCGGAGCTACTGTGTGACTTCGCTTGTTAAAATCAATCACTGTACCATCAGTGATTGTGTGGCGAGCCTTCTTCATCTCCCTCAGAGGCGCATTTGTATTGATAGGAAGTCTTTAGTCTGGAACAACCAGACCAGGATAATTAGTTTCGGGGTAGACTCGCGACATTATCATCACCACAACGGGACGTTGAAGCAACCAGCCATCGCCTCCGGTATGCCAGATCGTGTTCTTGCAGTTAAGAAGACAGTTTGGTAATGTATGTCCGCAGCAACGGCAGATAGGGATTTTCCTAGGTGATAATCAGAGCTCAGCAGAGAGCACCTGTTAGTCTTTTCTAACTTTGATCTGTCTTGGGTGTTCATTGTCTGAGTTCTCACTACTGTAGCAGCAATTAATGCTGGGTTGGCTGTGTGTTTCTCTTAAGATTTGAGTTGCAAGGAATTGGCTCCACACACCACTTCGTCATAAATGCCACAATCAAGTTTAGGGACAACCTCACCTTCACAGCATTTATTTGAGTATCCAATTTGAGCCAATTTGATGTATTGTAAAATGTTTCATGTGTTTTGTTTATTATTTTGATTTTAGTCATAATAAATCATGATGTTATTTTGGACAGAACTTTCATTCTGTTAATCGGTAGAGCAACCCTTTTATTTCTCACTACGTTAATGAAACTGTCCTTTATTTAACTAATGTCTATCAAATTAAATTATTGCAGGTGCCAAAGTCTTTTCTACTCCACTTGCAGGGTCGATTACAGTCAGTTCGCGTTTCTTTTTTAATCCATGAGCAACAGCTAAATTCGGAATTAGAATAGGGGGGGCTTACGACATCCTTTATATACGAAGATTCTAGAAGAATTTAGAGTTAAATACACTGCTAGCCCCGGCACCTCGCAAGTGATTAATCTGATGAGGCGACACGTTTCTACTGATCCACGCTCATATCCCGATGTTTCTGTGCCCACTGCAATCGTAATTGGCGTGTCATTGCGACGACAAGACAACAAATGTGAGCCGTCTGTTGCAGAGCCCCATGTCGGCGATGTGCACTGAACAGTGAGTATCCTGTGGTGAAGCGTGGACGTTCTTCCTCGAACCTAGAACATAGATACAACAGCTCGCGAACAGCAGACAGGTTTCGCTGTCTTCGCGCTAAAGACCTTGCGTCGTGACCCACACCACTGTACCATCACCCCTTCGCACTTCCCGAGTTATAGGCTGGGAGACTCAAACGTTTATAACAGGTGGCAGGGACAAAGAATCCAGTGAAATTTTTTTAAGCACATTATCTGAAAACTACCTTGAGCAGTTAAACAGAGAGCCGACTCGTGGCGATAACATATTAGACCTTCTGGTGACAAACAGACCCGAACTCTTTGAAACAGTCAACGTAGAACAGGGAATCAGCGATCGTAAAGCGGTTACTGCTTCGATGATTTCAGCCGTAAATAGAAATATTAAAAAAGGTAGGAAGATTTTTCTGTTTAGCAAAAGTAACAAAAAGCAGATTTCAGAGCACTTGACGCCTCAACACAAAAGTTTTGTCTCAAGAACAGATAGTGTTGAGGATCAGTGGACAAAGTTCAAAACCATCGAACAATATGCATTAGATGAGTATGTGCCAAGCAAGATCGTAAGACATGGAAAAGAGCCAACGTGGTGCAACAACCGAGTTAGAAAACTGCTGCGGAAGCAAAGGGAACTTCACAGCAAACATAAAGACAGCCAAAGCCTTGCAGACAAACAAAAATTACGCGAAGCGAAATGTAGTGTGAGGGGGGCTATGTGAGAGGCGTTCAATGAATTCGAAAGTAAAGTTCTATGTACTGACTTGGCAGAAAATCCTAAGAAATTTTGGTCTTATGTCAAAGCGGTAGGTGTATCAAAACAAAATGTCCAGACACTCTGTGACCAAAATGGTACTGAAACAGAGGATGGCAGACTAAAGACCGAAATACTAAATGTCTTTTTCCAAAACTGTTTCACAGAGGAAGACTGCACCGTAGTTCCTTCTCTAGATTGCCCCTTAGATGACAAGATGGTAAATGTTGAAAGAGATGACAGAGGGATAGAAAAATAATTAAAATCGCTCAAAAGAGGAAAGGCCGCTGGACCTGATGGGATTGTTGTTGTTGTTGTGGTCTTCAGTCCTGAGACTGGTTTGATGCAGCTCTCCATGCTACTCTATCCTGTGCAAGCTTTTTCATCTCCCAGTACCTACTGCAACCTACATCCTTCTGAATCTGCTTAGTGTATTCATCTCTTGGTCTCCCTCTACGATTTTTACCCTCCACGCTGCCCTCCAATACTAAATTGGTGATCCCTTGATGCCTCAGAACATGTCCTACCAACCGATCCCTTCTTCTAGTCAAGTTGTGCCACAAACTTCTCTTCTCCCCAATCCTATTCAATACTTCCTCATTAGTTATGTGATCTACCCATCTAATCTTCAGCATTCTTCTGTAGCACCACATTTCGAAAGCCTCTATTCTCTTCTTATCCAAACTATTTATCGTCCATGTTTCACTTCCATACATGGCTACACTCCATACGAATACTTTCAGAAATGACTTCCTGACACTTAAATCAATACTGGATGTTAACAAATTTCTCTTCTTCAGAAACGCTTTCCTTGCCATTGCCAGCCTACCTTTTATATCCTCTCTACTTCGACCATCATCAGTTATTTTGCTCCCCAAATAGCAAAACTCCTTCACTACTTTAAGTGACTCATTCCCTAATCTAATTCCCTCAGCATCACCCGACTTAATTAGACTACATTCCATTATCCTTGTTTTGCTTTTGTTGATGTTCATCTTATATCCTCCTTTCAAGACACTGTCCAGTCCATTCAACTGCTCTTCCAAGTCCTTTGCTGTCTCTGACAGAATTACAATGTCATCGGCGAACCTCAAAGTTTTTATTTCTTCTCCATGGATTTTAATACCTACTCCGAATTTTTCTTTTGTTTCCATTACTGCTTGCTCAATATACAGATTGAACAACATCGGGGAGAGGCTACAACCCTGTCTTACTCCCTTCCCAACCACTGCTTCCCTTTCATGTCCCTCGACTCTTATAACTGCCATCTGGTTTCTGTACAAATTGTAAATAGCCTTTCGCTCCCTGTATTTTACCCCTGCCACCTTTAGAATTTGAAAGAGAGTATTCCAGTCAACATTGTCAAAAGCTTTCTCTAAGTCTACAAATGCTAGAAACGTAGGTTTGCCTTTCCTTAATCTTTCTTCTAAGATAAGTCGTAAGGTCAGTATTGCCTCACGTGTTCCAGTGTTTCTACGGAATCCAAACTGATCTTCCCCAAGGTTGGCTTCTACTAGTTTTTCCATTCGTCTGTAAAGAATTCGTGTTAGTATTTTGCAGCTGTGACTTATTAAGCTGATAGTTCGGTAATTTTCACATCTGTCAACACCTGCTTTCTTTGGGATTGGAATTATTATATTCTTCTTGAAGTCTGAGGGTATTTCGCTTGTCTCATACATCTTCCTCACCAGATGGTAGAGTTTTGTCAGGACTGGCTCTCCCACGGCCATCAGTAGTTCCAATGGAATATTGTCTACTCCGGGGGCTTTGTTTCGACTCAGGTCTTTCAGTGCTCTGTCAAACTCTTCACGCAGTATCATATCTCCCATTTCATCTTCATCTACATCCTCTTCCATTTCCATAATATTGTCCTCAAGTACATCGCCCTTGTATAGACCCTCTATATACTCCTTCCACCTTTCTGCTTTCCCTTCTTTGCTTAGAACTGGGTTTCCATCTGAGCTCTTGATATTCATACAAGTCGTTCTCTTATCTCCAAAGGTCTCTCTAATTTTCCTGTAGGCGGTATCTATCTTACCCCTAGTGAGATAGGCCTCTACATCCTTACATTTGTCCTCTAGCCATCCCTGCTTAGCCATTTTGCACTTTCTGTCGATCTCATTTTTGAGACGTTTGTATTCCTTTTTGCCTGTTTCACTTACTGCATTTTTATATTTTCTCCTTTCATCAATTAAATTCAATATTTCTTCTGTTACCCAAGGATTTCTACCAGCCCTCGTCTTTTTACCTACTTGATCCTCTGCTGCCTTCACTACTTCATCCCTCAAAGCTACCCATTCTTCTTCTACTGTATTTATTTCCCCCATTCCTGTCAATTGCTCCCTTATGCTCTCCCTGAATCTCTGTACAACCTCTGGTTCTTTTAGTTTATCCAGGTCCCATCTCCTTAAATTCCCACCTTTTTGCAGTTTCTTCAGTTTTAATCTACAGGTCATAACCAATAGATTGTGGTCAGAGTCCACATCTGCCCCTGGAAATGTCTTACAATTTAAAACCTGGTTCCTAAATCTCTGTCTTACCATTATATAATCTATCTGATACCTTTTAGTATCTCCAGGGCTCTTCCATGTATACAACCTTCTTTCATGATTCTTAAACCAAGTGTTAGTTATGATTATGTTGTGCTCTGTGCAAAATTCGACCAGGCGGCTTCCTCTTTCATTTCTGTCCCCCAATCCATATTCACCTACTATGTTTCCTTCTCTCCCTTTTCCTACACTCGAATTCCAGTCACCCATGACTATTAAATTTTCGTCTCCCTTCACAATCTGAATAATTTCTTTTATTTCATCATACATTTCTTCAATTTCTTCGTCATCTGCAGAGCTAGTTGGCATATAAACTTGTACTACTGTAGTAGGTGTGGGCTTCGTATCTATCTTGGCCACAATAATGCGTTCACTATGCTGTTTGTAGTAGCTTACCCGCATTCCTATTTTCCTATTCATTATTAAACCTACTCCTGCATTACCCCTATTTGATTTTGTGTTTATAACCCTGTAGTCACCTGACCAGAAGTCTTGTTCCTCCTGCCACCGAACTTCACTAATTCCCACTATATCTAACTTCAACCTATCCATTTCCCTTTTTAAATTTTCTAACCTACCTGCCCGATTAAGGGATCTGACATTCCACGCTCCGATCCGTAGAACGCCAGTTTTCTTTCTCCTGATAACGACATCCTCTTGAGTAGTCCCCGCCCGGAGATCCGAATGGGGGACTATTTTACCTCCGGAATATTTTACCCAAGAGGACGCCATCATCATGTAATCATACAGTAAAGCTGCATGCCCTCGGGAAAAATTACGGCTGTAGTTTCCCCTTGCTTTCAGCCGTTCGCAGTACCAGCACAGCAAGGCCGTTTTGGTTATTGTTACAAGGCCAGATCAGTCAATCATCCAGACTGTTGCCCTTGCAACTACTGAAAAGGCTGCTGCCCCTCTTCAGGAACCACACGTTTGTCTGGCCTCTCAACAGATACCCCTCCGTTGTGGTTGCACCTATGGTACGGCTATCTGTATCGCTGAGGCACGCAAGCCTCCCCACCAACGGCAAGGTCCATGGTTCATGGGGGGGGGCCTGATGGGATACTAGTTCGATTTTACACAGAGTACGCGAAGGAACTTGCCCCCCTTCCTGCAGTGGTGTACCGTAGGTCTCTAGAAAAGCGTAGCGTTCCAAAGGATCGGAAAAGGACACAGGTCATCCCCGCTTTCAAGAAGGGACGTCGAACAGATGTGCAGAACTATAGACCTATATCTCTAACGTCGATCAGTTGACTTTTGGAACACGTATTATGTTCGAGTATAATGACTTTTCTGGAGACAAGAAATCTACTCTGTAGGAATCAGCATCGGTTTCGAAAAAGACGATCGTGTGAAAGCCAGCTCGCGTTATTCATCCACGAGACTCAGAGGGCCATAGACACGGGTTCACAGGTAGATGCCGTGTTTCTTGACTTCCGCAAGGCGTTCGATACAGTTCCCCACAGTCGTTTAATGAACAAAGTAAGAGCATATGGACTATCAGACCAATTGTGTGATTGGATTGAAGAGTTCCTAGATAACAGAACGCAGCATGTCATTCTCACTGAAGAAAAGTCTTCCGAAGTAAGAGTGATTTCAGGTGTGCCGCAGGGGAGTGTCGTAGGACCGTTGCTATTCACAGTATACATAAATGACATTGTGGATAACATCGGAAGTTCACTGAGGCTTTTTGCGGATGATGCTGTAGTATATCGAGAGGTTGTAACAATGGAAAATTGTACTGAAATGCAGGAGGATCTGCAACGAATTGACGCATGGTGCAGGAAATGGCAATTGAATCTCAATGTAGACAAGTGTAATGTGCTGCGAATACATAGAAAGAATGATCCCTTATCATTTAGCTACAAAATAGCAGGTCAGCAAGTGGAAGCAGTTAATGCCATAAATTATCTGGGAGTACACATTAGGAGTGATTTAAAATGGAATGATCATATAAAGTTGATCATTGTTAAAGCAGATGCCAGACTGATATACATTGGAAGAATCCTAAGGAAATGCAATCCGAAAACAAAGGAAGTAGGTTACAGTACACTTGTTCGCGCACTACTTGAATACTGCTCAGCAGTGTGGGATCCGTACCAGATAGGGTTGATAGAAGAGATAGAGAAGATCCAACGGAGAGCAGCGCGCGTCGTTACAGGATCATTTAGTAATCGCGAAAGCGTTACGGAGGTGATAGATCAGCTCCAGTGGAAGACTGCAGGAGAGACGCTCAGTAGCTCGGTACGGGCTTTTGTCGAAGTTTCGAGAACATTCCTTCACCGAGGAGTCAAGCAGTATATTGCTCCCTCCTACGTATATCTCGCGAAGAGAGCACGAGGATAAAATCAGAGAGATTAGAGCCCATACAGGGGCATACCGACAATCTTTCTTTCCAAGAACAATACGAGACTGGAATAGAAGGGAGAACCGATAGAGGTACTCAAAGTACCCTCCGCCACACACCGTCAGGTGGCTTGCGGAGTATGGATGTAGATGTAGATGCTTGTTCCTATGGGTAAGACCATAAGTGAGTGACCTTTGTCAAAGTCGCTTACGTCAGTGAATTTCCTCATTCGTTGTCCTTATCGACGCTATAGTGATGCCCCATTCTTCTCTGCTCTGTTTGTATACCCTGCTCACCATATCATGTACCTGTAACCCCATCAGGCGTCAGTCAGCCTCGCGTTTCGTAGTGCTAAATCGTTTTGCTCATCAGCGTACAATGTAACATTGCAAAGCGCTTCATAGAACACAGAAGGATAAGTATAACTGCAACCGATATTGAGATCTACAGCCAAGGTAAAGTTATCGGCAATCCGAAGCTTAGTCCGAACACGGCAGTGCTTTATTAGACATAGTCCTATAGGAGGTGGTAAGACTTGGCCTTTCTTCGACCTTTCAACTGTGATGCCCGGCCAGTTTGACGACGACTCGCACTATGCCGTGCGCTCTGAAAAGCGGCACACAATAGCATACATCACACTTGCAAATCATTTGTAGAGAGGAAACAAGTGATGGAAAAAAATTCTATGACAGATGGAGGCTTGGACCCTGTATTGATGCAGTTGTACTTACCCATTTTGCTTCCAAGCGACACGCAGATCATTAATAACGCTGAGGTCACAAAAGTCATGGGATACCGGTATGCACACATACAGGGGGCGGTAGTGTCTCGTACACAAGGTATAAAATTGCAGTTCATTGGCGGGGGCTGTCATTTGTACTCACGTGATTAACACACTTTGAACGCTGACCAGTAGTTGGTGCTAGACGCATGGGTTATTCCATTTCGGAAATCGTTAGGGAATTCAATATTCCGAGATCCACAGTGTAGAGAGTGTGCCGAGAACACCATACTTCAGGCATCACCTCTCACCACAGACAACGCACTGGCCGACGACATTCATTTAACGACCGAGAGCAGCGGCGCTTCCGTGGAGTTGTCAGTGCTAACAGACAAGCAAAACTGCGCGAAATAACCACGTACGTCAATGTGGGACGTACGACGGACGTATCCGTTAGAACTGTGTGGCGAAATTTGGCGTTAATGTTTATGAGAGCAGAAGACCGACGCGAGTGCCTTTGCTAACAGCACGACATGGCCTGCGGCGTCTCTCCTGGGCACGTGACCAGAACGGTTGGACCCTACACGACTGGAAAAGCCATACAGGGTGATTCAAAAAGAATACCACAACTTTAAAAAATGTGTATTTAATGAAAGAAACATAATATAACCTTCTGTTATACATCATTACAAAGAGCATTTAAAAAGGTTTTTTTTCACTCAAAAACAAGTTCAGAGATGTTCAATACGGCCCCCTCCAGACACTCGAGCAATATCAACCCGATACTCCAACTCGTTCCACACTCTCTGCAGCACATCAGGCGTAACAGTTTGGATAGCTGCTGTTATTTCTCGTTTCAAATCATCAGTGGTGGCTGGGAGAGGTGGCCGAAACACCATATCCTTAACATACCCCCATAAGAAAAAATCGCAGGGGGTAAGATCAGGGCTTCTTGGAGGCCAGTGATGAAGTGCTCTGTCACGGGCTGCCTGGCGGCCGATCCATCGCCTCGGGATAACGTTTCATAACTAACCTTTTTCGTAGGACTCTCCATACAGTTGATTGTGGAATTTGCAGCTCTCTGCTAGCTCTGCGAGTCGATTTTCCTGGGCTGCGAACAAATGCTTGCTGGATGCGTGCTACATTTTCATCACTCGTTCTCGGCCGTCCCGAACTTTTCCCTTTGCACAAACACCCATTCTCTGTAAACTGTTTATACCAACGTTTAATACACCACCTATCAGGAGGTTTAACACCATACTTCGTTCGAAATGCACGCTGAACAACTTTCGTCGATTCACTTCTGCCATACTCAATAACACAAAAAGCTTTCTGTTGAGCGGTCGCCATCTTAGCATCAACTGACGCTGACGCCTAGTCAACAGCGCCTCAAGCGAACAAATGTACAACTAAATGAAACTTTATAGCTCCCTTAATTCGCCGACAGATAGTGCTTAGCTCTGCCTTTTGTCGTTGCAGAGTTTTAAATTCCTAAAGTTGTGGTATTCTTTTTGAATCACCCTGTGTTTCAGTTGGTAAGAGTCGATGGTAGGGGCTTGAATGTGGCGCAGACCTTACGAACCCACGGACCAAAGTCGTCAGCAGGGCACTGCGCAAGCTGGTGGTGGCTAGATAACGGTGTGGACTGTGTTTACTTTACCAGCTGAACCGATCACTGGCTGGAAATGGTTACGTTTGGCTATCTGGAGGCCATTTGCAGTCACTCGTGGGCGTCGTGTCCTTGAACAACGATGGAATTTTTATGGGCTGTAATCTCCCCACGGAAAATTACCCTCTACCACGCAATAATTAATAATGGTCAATCAAATCATCCACATTTATTTACGTTTGAAAAGTATCTGATCAGATTTTCTAGTAATATATGCGCCGACAGCTCGTCGACGCCAAGGTGTTTTTCTAGTACATTTATTCTTTGGAACAACAGAGGTACAGATATGTATGCTCCATGGTTATTATAGGGGGAGAAAGGAACAGCTTCGGAAGTATCGGTTGGAAGATTTTCGGATTGCTAAAAGAGATTTATTTACTCTTCTTCGCGCTAAAGCGAGCTAGGAAAGTTTGTGCCGCTAGCGTGATAGATAAAGAGAAAGAAAAACCTGTAAAAGAAAATTACATGAGACTTGGAACCAACAGAAAACGGAACATGTACGAAAATGGATTCAATATACAATTTTCCTCAGAAATAAGGTTTGTGACCATTTTATTCTAGAGTGAATGATGAATGAGTTCTCTGTCTGAATCACTGATGATTGTCTGGGCCCTGTAATTAATTGGGAAGTTTCAGCTGTGACGAAGAGAGCCTGCAATCTCTGAGTTTTTATAAATCGTCCAAAAAGGCTTCGTCCACATCTGAAATTTTAGATCTGTCGTAAACTGAACGAATTGTTCAAACGATCGATTTTCCCAACTGAATGCAGCGCTTAATAATAATAACAAATGTAAAGATCTTTTCCAGCAAGCCAGCCGCTGAACATTAAGACGAAGGGCTCCACCAGAGATTCTACTAGGCTGATTTCACGTAAATAATATAGTTAAACTGTACACAGATAAAGGACAGAGAGAGAGAGAGAGAGAGAGAGAGAGAGAGAGAGAGAGCGAATGAAATTCGAGAAATTACTCAGAATCCTCCATTAGCATAATTGTTTGTCTGTCTTTTCACGGATCAGCCTAATAAGAAAACACGAAGCCCTGACTTTATTGTACGGATTTATGTGTGAGGGTGAAAGAGCGATAAAGGCGACAGATACACTTCTGTACAGACAAAACATTACACCAAGTTAGCGGCAAGCTGCATTCATATAGACTTTCATCATTTACAGAGTAGAATTCATTATAGGGCGACACTGCGCCATGTCCCTGGGGCGCAATTGTTTGCGATTGGTTTGAAGAACATTGCGGACAATTCGAGCGAATGATCTTGCCACCCACATCGCCCTACATGAAGTCCATCGAACATTTATGGGACGTAATCGACACGTCACTTCGTGCACAAAATCCTGTGCTGCCAACACTTTCGCAATTATGTTCGGCTACAGAGGCAGCATAGCTCGATATATCTGCAGAGCATTTCCAGCGACTTGCCGAGTCCATTCCACGTCGAGTTTCTGCACTACGGCGGGCGAAAGTAGGTCCGACATGATGTTGGGAGGTATCGCACGACTTTTGTCACCTCAGTGTATAAATTAAGGTTAACTCACATTCTATTAACGGAAGGAGCGTGGGAACAATAGTTGCTTATAGACTTTCCCATCTAATGATATTTGACAGAGAGAAACAGTCACTCCCCACCCCAGGAGACATCACGCTAGTACCATGTTTTAGAGACATTTTTAGCATTGGGCCTTATTTCTGATATTTATTATTTGTGTGCTTTTAGTGGTTTCACAGACTGTATGTTGTTGTCTGCTCCTGCTTTAGCCGTTGTATCATGCTTTTCTCATTTGACACGTCATCTGCTATGCATTGTCACGACTATTGGCTCTTCGCAAATAGACAGTGTCTCCATTCTTTATTTTCACCTTTCCTGTTGTTATGTGTTTTGAACCAACTCGGCGTCTATCGCGCAGTATTTGTCTATGTTCCATGCTCCTACACATTGTAAAGCTGTAAACTTTACATTACAGAAATATTGGATTGGCTGCACCCCTGGCCCCCAAACTGAACTCATGTCGCTATAAAATATTATAAATTGTTACATTTGCATGTAGGCCCGCTATTTTTCGCACGGGCACCCATGTCAAACACATACTGGTATTATGTGTCGTCTTTTTGTTGATCTTACATGTTTAGTCTTACTACGATTCCGTACCAGTATTCCATTCAGAACATAACTTTGTTGTTATCTATGATATGTATTTCTTTACTTTGTTACTATTTACTTGTAATCAAATATAATTAGCCTTCTTCACTTACGATCACCCCCTCCCCATATTCTCCCCTCGCCCCTTCCCTACCACCCCTTTTAGTTACATATCCATCTCTACTTACCCCCCTCTCTGTCCATCTGCTCCTTTCCACTTTGTATGTCCATTTCCTCCCAATCCTCTGTCCATCTCCTCTTCCCACCCCTCACTCAGACCTTGATCCTTGTTTTTGCCAATTTAGATTCTGTAGTAATATTCTAATCATAAGCCAATAAGGCAGAAATACAACTTTCCTTTTCTCTCTGAAAACTGTCACAACAGCAGATTGTCAGTTATACACTGAACCCAAATCCTGCAAGTCAATGAGCAAAAGGTGAAAAAAAAAAAAACTGCTGGAAGAGACACTTGAGTTTGGGACGGAACTCAGGTTGCGCGGTCAGGACCCAAATATAGCGAAAGGCATTTAGCGGAGTGTGACCCATGGCAAGGGAGATGCGAACACACTAGGCAGTCCATCAAAGGGAGCAGGTGACTGCCAAGCACTGCCTGAGACGGAGAAATTCTTTAGAAAATAGCGCTGGGAAATCCCCAGGTGGATCCAAACAGGCCTGAGATGCACTTAAATAGAGTCCCATTATCTCATCATGCGGAAGGTCCATGGTGCTCTCGTGATGTACGTGTGTAACTTTTAGGTGTCAGGAGCGGGCACAAAATGTCCGAATGGCTGAACCAAATTCAGAAGGAGTAGAAGTGACGACATTACGGCGCAGTTTGAAAGTACGCCATTTGGGACTGGCAGGGTAGTTTCCACGAGATAAAAATAACGTTCCCCATTGGTCTGAAAAAGCGGTGACACCAAGTACGAAAGGACACAGGTGGGCCGGCCGGTGTGGCCAAGCGGTTCTAGGCGCCACAGTTTGGAACCGCGCGTCCGCTACGGTCGCAGGTTCGAACCCTGCCTCGGGCATGGATGTGTGTGCTGTCCTTAGGTTAGTTAGGTTTAAGTAGTTCTAAGTTCTAGGGGACTGATGACCTCACATGTTGAGCCCCATAGTGCTCAGAGCCATTTGACACAGGTGGGGGACTGTTTACTACGAAAGATGGAATACCAAAAACTTCGGGAACTCCCCTCTGAACCAGCGTCAAATGTAAGACAATGCGTATCACGCTCGACATGACGCAGAAAGAGGAACTTTGTGTGATTACTGCTTTCACTCTGCCTGACATTCAGCTACAAATTAAGTCAAGAGTCATTGAGCTCTGACAGCGGAGAAACGAAACAGCCACGTAGGTAATTGTTCTTGCGAGAGCTGAGAGGGCATTTAAGTGTACACGCTGCTTCATCTGTGTGTGTGTGTGTGTGTGTGTGTGTGTGTGTGTGTGTGTGACCTCGCGCTATGTGACGTCGAACTTTCCCGCACTTTCATTCATTTCCACATAGTTGATAATATTTTATGTTACTTTAGCTATCTCATGCTTAAGTTTTGCAGATCATGTGTATGTGGACCATGGATATGCTACCATAACAGAATGAGTTGTGTCATTGTTGGTGTGTGGCAATGGACCATGGGAGCCTTGTCCTTCGAAGGAGGAGGGAGAGCACAGAGGAGAGAGAGTAATAGGGAGTTCTTTCCCCCAGGTGGCGTTACTACTGAGGACAACCGTGATACGTGCCATAATTCTGGTAGTGTTGTACCTCTTCAGTGGGGAAGTGATGGACACACTGCCTAATCAGTAACTCGAAGGATGAATACTGTTCACCGAACAAAAGGATATCGTACAAACCAGTCACCAGCGGACACTGAGGTTGAGTTGCAATGTGTGTGAAGTAAGGAATGAGGCATGGAGACTGAAACAAATATTCGCCAAATTACGTTTTGAGGCTGAGAGGAAAGAAGTAGTGGGGAAAATACGAGGAGAGAACTATGAGTTGCATCTCTCCTATGAGCGGCTGCAAGAACATTTATGCCAGGTGATGTATCTAGTGCCACACACATACATAGCCGTGTCAGAAAAGGGGGTAGTTGGATGCACATAGGAAATTGTTAAAGACAGTCTTTGAGACTTCGAATGCTAATGGTATCGAAGAGTTGAATGACACGCTGCGTCGAGTGAGAGAAGCAGCTAATGGGAGTGCAGCTGTTGCAGAGTGGTATATCATGTAACTAAGAAACCTCAAACAGAGTGTTTTAAATAATACTTGAACGTTGTGGATGATAGCTACAGAATTGATAGGGTATACAAAAACAGCCATGGGTATAGTAAAGCAGCTTGCACAGAGTGGCTGGGCTGTTTGAGGCGTCATGTCACAGACTGCAAGGCCTATCCCACCGGAGGTTCGAGTCCGCCCATGGGCATGGGTGTGTGTGTGTTGTTCTTAGCATAAGTTAGTTTAAGTAGTGTGTAAGTCTATGGACCGATGACCTAAGCAGTTTCGTCCCTTAGGAATTCACATACATTTGAACTTTTTTTCTGTTAAACATGATACAGATTGAACCCTTTAGATGCTAGAGTCGTAGTGGCGAGACTCTTACAGCCACTAGCAGATAACATTAGAGATTCTAGAGTGGAGGTAACAGCATGACAGCAGACACTACACAATGCAGTATGCCAAGACAGTTCAGTTCATGGCTCGCAGTGGGAGCCCAGGCAGATCTAAAGGCAGAACTGCAGCAATTAGTGAGCTTGTCGTTATTCTACCATGTGGCATAGAAATCAGCACCAATAGAGCCCAGCTTTATATTCTAGTTCAGTTTCGAATAGCAAGTGTTGTTGTGCATTAAGAATGTTGTACAGACCACCCATATCCAGTAAAATGAGAAGCTCTGTGAATGTACATACGGCTAAAACACAGACAGTGATTCTGATCTCCAAGAAGAGAGAAAGCTAAGCGTTGATGTTGGTGGAAGAGTTCCATCACTGTCAGGGAGGACGAGGTACTATGCACCCAACCAGGATGATCCAGCCCAATATGAAAGCATGTGAGACACAGTTATTGCTAGGGAAGTAGATGCAGTAGGATCTCGAAGTGAATTTCTGGCACCCTGCCGTTACCTTCAAAGGGTTGACAAGCATTCGATTTACTCCATGTTTACACCTGAAATAGTGATTATAAATTACTATAAGCAGTTAAAAACCAAGGAAATGACGAGACTGGATCTGCAAAGTAGTGGATTATGAATTAATAATGATTTGCAGCATTGTATCTGTTCTGTTAGTGTTGTGGGTACTCCATCATTTCAGGACCATCCCAAGTCCTCTGGCATAATGTTTGAACAGTTAGACAATTTGCTCTACACCCTTCGATTGGTCATCATAGTGGTTAATATGGATTTAGTTATACAATACTAGCCTAGAAATAAAAACTGCAACAACAGGATGCACACAAGTAATTGTCAATAGCAGATTAGTATCTCGAATAGGATGACATCCAACAAATCAAGGCTGTGTATTTTAAAAAATCTTTCAAAACCAAACACGAAGCAAAATTAATTAAATGATTCAACAAAAAACCGCAAACAAGCGCCGATTTTGTGGAACATTCTTCCTCCAGACATACTCATCTAAATAGCTCTGCAGTACTGAATTTTTCCTTTTTCCTGCCCAATAATACTTTTTATTGCCCCTCAATAACCTTCAGTTGTGTTTGTACATGTCCCTGTTTTGTTGTCCTTAAATTCAATGCAATGATTCACAGCCAATTATATATTCCCAATTTCGTCTAATCCCTTATAACTAGCCCCCCATCTGACATTGTGATTGACCAATCTGCCACATAACTTTTTTAGTAACTGAAACATCATACAAGCCATCATGTCTTTAATTACCTTAAAAAATTATGTCTGGAGAAGAGTAATTCCCTAAAACAACTGTCCCCTCCCCCCACACCCATGGTCCAACAACATCATGCCCTCCCTCACCTTTCTTTTTTTTTCAAATTGCAATTCATCAATTCCTAGAATAATCCCTGACCCACCAAATTTGCCCCCTCTTGTAACAAAATTCGAACAAACTTACCAGCAAAACGAATACCAGTCTATAACAGTTTTACAGTCTGTTTCTGTCTCATGAGCAGCAAACAAAATAGCAGATCTCAAACAAAAAAATAAGAAAGTGAAAAATACTTTTCATAGGAAGCCTTGATTTGTCAAACCACGTCCCTTTTGAATAGACCGCCACACACGATCTATTGCACAGCACCACACATACGAATCACTTGTAGGTTCTTCAAAATCTTGCACAATGTCATCTCGTTACCACAAACACTACACTTACAATAGCAAGCAATTAGAGTGTATTGCCAAGCAAAACCTCATTTCATCAGATAATATCACAACAGTGAAACAAACACGAGCAATATGTTGTTTCCCATTCCCACTATTTTCCCCATCAATATCTGTAGCAGAACTCCGCACTTGTTTTCATATTTCGCGATGCTACTAATACTTGAAAAGCAATTTCAAATCCCATGCAAAGATTAACAAATTACTTTCTGTATATACCACGGAGGTAGAAAAAAAGAGAGGTGACATTATGTGAAACCTGAAGCCAATGTCTGCCACCTTTACTTGCCCAAAGCATTACGTTCAACGCATTCATACCCCCATAGTTCACCACGGTGACACTTCCCAGTGACGTCACTCTGACTGCGTCATATTACCAGAGCAAATAGACATTCGAGAACAGAAAGACGTTCGAAATTGCTTTCCTGACACTATGTTATTCATGTAATTTCTATTATTCTTAGCATTTAAAACAGTTGTTGCGTGCACACGACAGAAATGGTGAACAAAAAGCACCCATAAATAGCAGTCTGCTGATGTTCTGGGCTACTTTAAATGGCTCCCACTCTGGCTTCAAAACAACGTACAGCGTAAGTTTGTAGTGTCACCTCCCTTCTTTTTTTATGCCTCCATGATTTAAACCAACGAGATTACGATCGATAAAATGTAAGTCTACACAGAAATTCATTTCAAAATACGCACCAAATCATGACTTCACAGCATCCATTACGTCACAGGTCAAAGCCGACATCTAGTATCAAACATTCCTCTATGCTTGATGATGTTTTCTTTGGCTGTTAATAAAATTATTCATTGCTAGTTCATTAATGCTGACCCTACAATCCGGCTTTTTGTACCATGAACGGCATTTCATATCCTCACTTTCACCACAGTCTAATAAATACAGTCGCAACACTCTGTGGTGCGAAAGTTGTTACAGTTTGGCAGCTGGAGCGACAAAAGCGCTCCAAGCAGTCAGAAAGTAGACAGTCACATGCGTCATAAGGATAATGTTTGGTTTTAATTATTTTCTGCTTATTCAACAGAATCGTTGTTATATTCCGGCGTTCCATGCGTTAGTAACTAACCAAGAGACATGAATTACCGTGAAATACATGTAAAAACAGGCAAATGGCAATGCCCAATATCATATGTACAACTGTACAATACTATGATTGCCTGGATCAACAAAATAAAATACAATACAATACATAAGCTATAATTCATTCATGAAGAAATGTCCACATTTTCAGCTTATTCCTTTGAAGGCAAGAGAATATAAACATATTTCAAGCGTGAGAAGCATATACTCCTGTTGTCAGACGTTGTTATTATCAGAAGCACTTCCCTTGACACTTAAAATTTTTTTATGTAGTTCCATGATTCGTCCTTTCTTACAGTTCACCCAGCTTTCTTATACATATGCATTTTTGCACATGTAATTATTTCTGCTTCAAAGGCGAATCTGTTGAAAATTCTTGCCATTTGTGGCTTAGATTTAGGGCCTGTTGTATAATCCCCTGTTAGCAGTCGGTTACGCTCTATCCTCGAAATGGCGCGAGAAATGCGTGTACGAACCTAGAATAACACCTAATCAGAAAATAAGCTTGAGATAACTTAACCGGCAATTTCTGGCCGGTTAGCGAGCTTAACTGTATAAGTTGTCAAGACGTCAGGAACAGTGACAGATGCAGACACCGATGACGAGATATTGGCTGAACTGTTTAGAAGAATGAGAAAGAAGAAGGGAGTGAGACGCCTATTCCGAATTTATATCCATATTTCGCTTATCAAAGGAAGCTGTACTTCATCTTTTCAATCATGTAGGTGAGAAACTGAAGCATATTACGGACAGGTGAAACTATTTAACTGTTTTCTTAAATAATACTGTTTATTTGTAGTAATATGCATTTGATTTCAGTACTTTGTGAATTTCGTCATTTATTTATTTATTTATTTAGCATTCGTGTCATCGTACAAATGATGTTGGACTTGTCATACATAGAAATTAACAATATAGAATTTACAAAATGAAATTGTCTACAACTGGATTTGTCATACACAGAAATTAAAATATAAAATGTACAAAATGTAACTGTCTATAATAAATGACAGCAAACTTACAGTTTCTTTTAACATAAATGGTTTATAGTGATTTGTTTCCCAGTAACAATATATAACTAGTACTATAGATGGTAAAGTAAAATAAAATTTGAAACAAATGAAGATAGAAAATTTTGGAGGTTAGTTTCTAAAGTCATTTTCTTGGTCTTCGAGATATTCATATAACAATTAAAAAAATTTCTAAATTCCAATTTAAAATTTGTATTGTTCTTTAAATCTTTAATGTACTGAGGCAGTGCATTATAGAGCTTAATGCCCATGTGGCTTACATGCTTCCGAGTTCGTGTTCTTTTTGTTCTATGTGGATATCATTCTTGTTCCTTGTGTTATAGTTGTGACAGTCTACATTTGTGTGGAGTTTGGTTAGATTAACTTTGGTTAAGAGTACACATTTAAACATATAGATTGATGGCAGAGTAAGAATTCCTAACTTTTTGAAAAGAGGTCTGCAGTGAGCTTATGTCAGACTGTGGGTAATTATTCTAACAGCTGAGCTGGCACAGAACACTATTCCAAATGAGGCAACAGAATGACAGTATCCAAAGTATGCCATTCTGATGCCTTCTAGAGTGCAAACTCTCAGTGCAAAGCAGACTGAGTTAAGTCTGTGTGTAAGAAAAATTAGATGGTGTTTCCAATTCATAGCTTCATCTATATGCATTCCTAACACTTTTCCAAAATGCACTCTCTCTATTATTCAGTCATTTATGTTATTTATGTACATCAGGCACATTTAAAACGACAATTCATGCTAAAATAACCTTGTTTATCTGGCCATGTGTTAAAATTGCTGTAGTAGTGGAAAGGAGTGTTCAGTTTTATTTAGTAGACAGTGCCATAATAGACTTAACCAAATCAGAAAACCACACAGCCAGTATGTGTTCTATCTGTATAAACAGCTTTTCCTGTTTTAGACAAAACATCATTTTTCGTGTTGTAAAACGTTTTGATAAAACTGTAGTGTCCTAATTTCACTCACAAGGGGAGGCCGCCAATTGTGAAATTCAGATTCGATTCATACTGCGCATAATAAAAGCTCATGGCCAGAGGTGTAATGTGGCAAAGCACCAAGATGCACTTCTCAGCCGTTGTCGAGAAAATCCACAGTTAAAAGAAACCGTTGCGGTGATATACACTCTAAGATTGATAATTTTCTACAGCGTCGTGGCGCAGCGGTAAGCGCTCGGGTTTGTAATCCGAAGGTAGCCGGCTCGAATCTCGCGCCAAGCAAAATTTTTTATTATTAGTTTTTTGTAATTCAAATACATAATACATATATATAACACACACACACACAAACTATTAATAAATTGCTTATGCATGTTGGTGAAGGCGGATCGCTCTCCAATTGTACCGCCTCCATTTTTCCGTTTGTTTAACAGGGTGTACCAAAGCTCTCACGTCCGCACTGATTTTCGACGATGTCATAAGTTGCGCTAGGGACCGCATCTACCTTCTTTCGAAGTTAGCAGGCAACTACGCTGTTATGCGGCGGCTCGTGTCGGCCCATTCAACATCTGTCCTTCAAGTGTAACGAGCGAGTAACGGAGTTTATATTTCATACCTGCCACAGCAAATTTGTGTTCGTGGGGTTTCTATTCTAATTCGAACGTTTGACTTAAGCTATACGTATTCGTTTCGGAATATCGTTTCTACGTCTTCCGTTAACTATACGTGGTTAACATTATGAAGACAATTAGAAACGTTTGTGAAATACAACTTTGTTTTTCCACGACAAACGACTTTCAACGACTTATTATATGCATAATTGTTGCAACTGATTGCCGGGAATTATATATATGTGTGTGTGTGTGTGTGTGTGTGTGTGTGTGTGTGTACAAATATTTGAATTACAAAAAAACAAATACCAAAAAAAAAAAAGAAAAATGGTTGCATGGCGCGAGATTCGATCCAGCGACCTTCGGATTACGAACCCGAGCGCTTACCGCTGCGCCACGACGCTGTAGAAAATTATTAATCGTAGAGAGTATTTCACAGCAAAGGTATCTTTTAATTGTCGATTTTCAAGACAACGGCTGAGAAGTGCATCTTGGTGCTTTGCCACATTACACCTCTGGCCATGAGCTTTTATTATGCGCAGTATGAATTGAATCTGAATTTCACAATTGGTGGCCTCCCCTTGTCAGCCAAATTACACCAATAGCAGGAAATATTGTTCTACTCTGTTTTCTGTTGGGAAGGTCTCTTTCTGTAAATACCAAAGCAATGTCAGAACAACTTTCCGCCTTTTAATGAAAATATTAGGATCACAGGACCATTAATGCTTCAAAGCAACAACATTGTCTTCCACCCATCATTATTCACTGAAGCCTGTGAATTATTTATGCTTATTCAGCTTCACTCAGTGAGATTAAAAGGAAACTTAGCATTTTTCTTTTTTTAAAAAAAAGAAGTTGATGCTTCCCCAGCTATAGGACATAGGTGTTCTGTTTCTAAATTATTAGTATTATCCACATAAGCCCACCCATATTTACCACAAAATGATAGCTGTATATGTACTTATAAGAGTAGAATCTGGTTATTGAATCTGCATAGTTGTGGCATGCGAGAGCAGTGCCTGTAGTAATATATTTTAGCTTTTCTCGAATATAAAGATATTTTCAGTGCCTACTTTCTGTCAGACCGAAATTGGTTGAAGGTACCTTAATTGGAAATATCTTACATTACACTTATATGAAGTGCCATTTTTCTAAAATTAATGGTTTATTATGATCATTTAATGTAATTTGATAGTACGCTGCTGTCCCAAGCTCACATAGCCACAGCTATAGCAAAAAATATTGTTCATCCTTATCTCCTATTGGGCCAACAACTTTCCATCTTTTAGTGAATGCTTCAGAGCAACAAAGCTGTCCACCACCTTTCATTATTCCCATAAACATGTAAATTATATGTGCTTACAGAAGCTTAGTTTAACACAGAAAATTAACAGGGAAATCCGATTTGTTTTTTAAGAAATCTGTAGCAGGTAGCTGTTGTATTTCTCTCTTATTAGTATTATTCACATAACTACGTCTGTATTTATCATAAAGTAATTGTTATATTTGTGTTATAAGAACATAGGCACTTGTCATCAAGCTTAACAGAAATCTGTAGTTGTTGAATCTGTGTAATCATAACAGTACAAGGAATGTCTGGCAAGTTATGTTTTTATTTTAAATTTCTCTTGAATTGTCTCGTGTCACTCTTTTCTTTTTTCAGAAATCCACCAATGAACCAGCTACTATGGACGCTCAAATATTTTGTCTCTCGTAATTTCCTTCTGTCATTGGAGACTTCATTGGTACTGGCAAGGGGACAACCAGCAGGATTATTAACACTGGATAACATGCACAAGAGACAGTTTTATTGATCATATCTGTTCCCTGATGTAATTAAATCAAAATAAAATGAGCAAAAGAATATGAACAACATATTTTTTTCTGAAAGCATTTGTTTTCACTTTTATTTTCTGATCCTAATTTTTGAGCTTTATGCTTCTTTTTAACTAATACAGTTCTTTCTCCCTTTTTAGGTTCCTGTCAAACTACTCTACAAGCAGGACCACCTGCAACTCTGCTAATTCTTTCAACTTGGAGAACAGGTATTTCTATTCTGAAAAAAAAACTGACAGTTCTAAGCTGAGATGACTGTAGAAAACAAGAAAGAATGCAGTGAAGGTGTCATGTCTCCATTTATTTCTCCTTCCCTCCAAGATTACATATAGCTCCTAGAGATGACTGCACAAACCAAAATTATGTATGAAATAGTAACTGTTCCTCAAATGTTCAGAGTGAGAGGAATTTGTGGTGGGCCAAATCAATCAAATACATTTAAATAGTTATAGAATTGTTTCTCACTACTGCACGGCCAACTTAAGGCAAGGTGGTGTGGCAGATTATATGCACAAACCTGAGATGTGGCTCAGTACTGCATTGAACAACATATTGAATGCTGTGCTGTCAAATTAGAACTGGAAACTCAGTTGCTCATAATAACTACAGTTTACAGGGCACCTGTGGGAACATAAAAATGTTGTCTCGCAGTTAAAATTATTTCATACAAAACTTCATAGGAATAACAGTGAGATTATAGTATGTGGCCATTTTAACATTAATTTTCTTTTAAATAGTAACAGTCATAAACAACCAGAATCATCATTCTCAACTTTCAACTTGCTCCCAATAGTTTCATTCCAAACAAGAGTTATGGGCACAGCAAGATCTTGATTGGTAGTCTGTTCCTAGACCCCACAGATTACAACAATGTAAAAACATAAGCCATAATAAAAGTTCTGTCTGATCATGATACTCAATTGACAACCTTAAAACACCAGTAGAAAGACAGTAAATGATCCCACCCAGGTTGTACATGTAAGAATAATAAGTACAGAATCTACTAGCTATTTTAGAAACAGTTTACACCACGAAGGAAAGAGTGGTTAACAACTGGCATCAAAATATTATATGCTAAAACCAGAGACCAGTATATAGAACAAACGACTAGTACAAACCTAGCAGTGAAACTACATTACAAAACGTAATTTAAAATTCTAAAATGTCTAATGAGGAGGCCAAATAAATTCATTATGCAGAAAAAATCAGCAAGTCAAAGAATAAAGTAGAAACCATATGGAATATCATAAAAAGTGAGACAAATAGGAACATAAAATCTGAACAAGCAGGGACTCCATAGTCTCCTGGTAGTGGTTCACACAAGAATAATCAAAAAGTTGTAGCCTCTTGATTATAATAACCTTTTTCTCACTGTAACTGAAAGAACAGGGAATCACCAACAGAAACCACAGAGCTACTGAATCACATGCAAAACACACAGAATACAGCATTTTGTTTCGAAAGCACAACTCTTAAAGAAATTTCACAAGCTGCGGCATTGTCGCGAATAAAACAGTGACCCATATATGCAATAATTTTCCTTTAATTTACGTCTATGGCTCCAAACTTTTTGTTATCAGATTACCGGTTTTGGTCTATAATGACCATCATCAGATCTGCTGCAAAAAAGGGAAAAAACATAAATACTCTCACAGATTCTCAACAGCTTAAAAACAATAAATAGATCACAATGAAAAGTACTACTGACATATATAAGTATTTGTGCACTTTAAGTATGAAGAGGCATACCTGTTTTATAAAAACGTAGTCCTAATGTACTGCAGCCATAGTGGCACCGTCAAATGTTAAATGCAATATGAGCATCATCATCGTCAAATATATATCATATGCACGAGTCATGTTGTCAGTTGCACTACTGTTCAAAACGAGCTGCCATACAGTAGTCACAAGATGTTTGTGTTGTAAGTTCACCAGATGTCGCTAATGTAGGCATACACTAGTTTTCAACGATTAATTGAACAGCGTAAAATAAAGGGGGATACAATAGTTGAAGTCTGTAATGAGCTCATAACATATAAAAGGCATTGCAGTAATAAAAAGGGATGAAACACAACATAACAAAATTCTGATTGTTCAAAACAGGAAGAGTTAAGAGACAGTAGTTGACATATGCTCAAGTGCCAATATTCTAGAGAATGACATAAGTAATAAACACCTTTGATAGTGCACAGAATAACAATAAAAAACTATAAATCAAATCGCCAAAGAAGGCACAATGAAAGAAAACGTAGTGCTGCACATAATCAACACCCACTGTTAGCTCTAATGCCAAAATTACGCATGGGCGAGAAGTGGTTGAAGGAACATGACCGGCAGAGGGCCCCTCATTCCCTGTGGCACTCCGTTGCAAGAAAAGAATGATACAATTCCGTAACAGTGCATGACCAACATTATCTAGTTAATGCAGTATATGAAATAAACAGAGAAGGAACAAGAAAATACTAGAGTCATGCGTAAAATGTACGAAAACGAAGTAAATACATGAGGCACTCAACAGTACATGAAACTATCAACAAACTATATATAATAGTGGCGATCAGTCACTAAGGATCTCCGGCGGTACTCCGCAAGGATACCGCCCTTCGATTGTGCCATTCCAGCACTAATCGAAGTGCTAGGTTTTTCGGGTGCCATCCAGCCAGCCAGCCAGCCAGCCAGCAGCAGCGGTCCCGGTCCCGGTCCTGGCCAGCACAGCGGTCCAGCCGGCAGCAGCCAGCCAGCCCTCCTGCAGCAGCAGCAGCAGCAGCAGCAGCCAGCCAGCCAGCCAGCCAGCCAGCAGCAGCGGTCCCGGTCCCGGTCCTGGCCAGCACAGCGGTCCAGCCGGCAGCAGCCAGCCAGCCCTCCTGCAGCAGCAGCAGCAGCCAGCCAGCCAGTCAGCCAGCCAGACCAGCAGCAGCAGCAGCAGCAGCGGCCCCGGCCCCGTCTGCGGCAGCAGCTGCGGCATTCCTGCCACCTGTCGTCGCCGTCAGCGCCAGCACCAGCGCCAGCGCCAGCAGCATGGGACTCTGGTCTTCGTCCGTCTTCGTCTTCCTCCGTCTCCATCTTCGTTTGTCCCCAGTTTTTGTCCTTTCTTTTTCGTCCTGTGCGTTTTTGTTTCTCCCTGTCGTCATGTCAGCCCCCACCACCACTACCACCACAGCCATCGTTTATACTTCCTCCTCCGCCGCCACCACCACCATCACATGGTGTGCCCAGTCCCACCCCCTTCTTTCCATCCCGCATCTTCTCACTCTCCCTTCGCCCTCGCTCTTTGTCGCCCCCTCCCCGGCTTATTCCTCCCGCTCCTCTCCCTCTGATCCTTTCCCCCACTCCCCCAGCCTGTCACTGCAGCTCCAGCTAGGGTGGTTGCCCGTCGGGCCACTGCCCGTGCCCAACTCTCCCCATCGCCTTCGCCGTCACCGCCACCACCGTCGCCCTCCCATCGCCGTCGCCATCCCTGTCACCATCTCCGGCGCCGACTGCTGCGTCCACGCCGGGACCTGCCCCTTCCCGCCACCTCCCTATAGCTCCCGTCCATCGTATCACCACCCATCCTTCTGCCGCCGTTACACGCCCTAGTGGCACCACCACCTCCTCCGCTCCCAAAAAGGCCCCGCCCCGTCCTCCTTCCCCCCCCCCCTAGGATGCCATGGATGTCTCCCCACCTGGCCCTGCTCCCTCTGCCTCCTCCTCCTCCTCCTCCTCCTCCTCCCCCCCTCATTATACAAATACCTCCTCTCCCGTCCCTACCCTTCCCTTCTCGAGGCCCGGAATCTCTCCCTCCTCCTCCGCCAACACTTCCCTGGTGCCCCTATCTCTCTCCTCACTCCCAGATGGGATTCCGCTCTCATCTCCTCCCTCAGCCCAACCCTCCATACTGACATCCTCTCCCACCTCCCCATCACCCGTTTTGGTCGTAACGCCTCCCTCATCCCTGCTCCTTCTCCGTCTCCTACCCGCCAACCCCATCCCCCGCGTCGCCCGCCGACCCTCACCGCCGTGACCACTCAGGTTAGTCCGACGATCACGGAGGAGGAGGTGTTGGCGGAGCTCGAGGCGCATCCCATGCTGGAGGTGCGGGCGGTCCGCCGCATTTTCAACTCGGCTGGCCCCACACACCTTATGCGGGTTTTCTCCGAGGCCGCCCCCTTCATTGACCGTCTCCTGAAGGAGGGTGCCCTCCTCTTCAACCAGCACTGTAAGGTCGACCCCTACCATTCCCCTCCTCAATCCCTGCGCTGCCAGAGGTGTCTGCGCTGTAACGCACACCCAACAGTCGAGTGCCACGAGGCCCCCACCTGCCCACATTGTAGGCAAGCGCACTTCCTCCGGCAGTGCCCTAACCTTCAGTCCCCTCCCTCCTGTAATACCTGCAACCTCCCCCATCCCACCTACTCCCAAAAATGTAAAGCCCGACCCCCTCCGACCACTCCTGAACTCACCGTCCCTGTCCGTCCTCTGGACACCCCCATCCCTCCCGGCAATTCCCTTCGCCCACCCCCTACCGCTGAGGACATCATCAGATTCCTCACCATCTTCCTTCAGAATGTTCATCCTTTTCAGCGCCCCCACACTCTCCAACAGATATCCCTCGCCACCAGTTCCATTTTCCAACTCAAAATGTATGCCACCTACTCCAACAACCAGGCCCATTTCACCTTCTCCCATCTTGACACCCTCGTCTAAATCCCTGACATGGCGCGACAGCACCATATCCTTTTCAACAATATCCGCTCCCTTCCTGCCAACAATAACCTCTTCCTGCACACCCTTGCCACCCAACGTGTGGATGCCTTCCTCCTCAATGAAACCTTCCTCCAACCCCATCACACCGTCCACACTTCGCTCTACCTCCTCCACCGCTCCGATAATCCCCTCCCATTTGCGCGTGGCGGAGTGGCCATTGGTCACCACCGCCAGATCCCCGTTCGGCTCCAACCTCTCCTTCCCGACCCCACCGAACACCTGATCCTTAGTCTCTTCTTCCCCGGCCTTACCATTACCTGCACCACCATCTATGTCCGCCCTAACGCCCTTATTCCCTTCGACTTCCTGTCCCACATTGACCATATCTTCTCCTCCTACGTGATCGCTGCCGGCCTCAACATCCATAGTCGTTCCGCCGCCCAGTTACGGCGGTGGCATCAGTTCCTCTCCTCCCTTCAAGGTGACCTCATCCCCATCCCCCGTCACACCCGTCCCGAATCCAACCTCCTTGGCCGCATAACGGTGGATGTCCTGGAGCCTATTGGTAGCGACCATCTCCCTGTCCTCCTCACCGTTTCAGACGGTCGTCGCCCCCGCCCTGACCCTCGTAATGACCCTCCCCCTAAATACATCCATGACTATTTCCATGCCAACTGAAATGCCTACCGGGATACCCTTTCCACCCAGGTCGATAGCCACCCCTTCCCCTACCACCACCATGACGATGTAACCCATGCCGCCTCCTTTCTCCAGCAGACCTTGTCTGAGGCCGTGGAGGCCCACGTCCCTACTGTCGCCGCCCACCCCCACCATCCTACCTTACCCCCACAGGCCGTCCTCCTCCTCCGTGAATCCCGCCATCTCTACCGTACCTTCCTCCACACGCGTGACCCGGACACACTACGACGCCACCGGCAACTCCAATGACACATTCGTAATTTGCTCGCGGCTAAGAAACGCTGGGACTGGCGACAGACATGCACCCGTTTAAATGCTACGCTACCTATCAACTCGTCCAAGTTCTGGTCAGCCTTCCGTCGCCTTACCGGAACTAAACCCTCCCCCTACTACCCTCTTCTCCATGATGATCACCCCTTCCCTGACACCCTTAGTAAGGCCAATCACTTTGCCTCCTACCTCTCCAACGCGTTTTCCATCCCCGATGATCCCCAGTTCGATTACTACCTCTTCCCGGATGTCTGCAATCGAACTGGCACCTCTGTCCCTCCCCTCGCTCCTGGTTTCCAGTACTTGGACAACACTGTACACACAGAACTCAGTGCCCCTATCACTACACAGGATCTCATTGCTACACTCCACATGAAAGGCAACACCGCTCCTGGTCACGATCGTGTCACCTACCGTCACCTTCGTGAAGCTCCAGTCACTTTCCTCTCCACTCTGGCCAGGCTCTACAATGTAGTCCTGTCCACCGGTTACAGCCCCGATCTGTGGAAAACCTCCCGTATCCTGATGTTCCTTAAACCTGGCAAACTGCCTTCCGCTGTCTCCTCCTACCGTCCCATCAGCCTCTCCTCGGTCTTCAGCAAGGTCCTGGAATCTATCCTCACCCGACGCATCCACCAGCATCTCCACCAGCACCGCCTCCTTCCCGTTACCCAGTGTGGCTTTCGGCCGTCCTTCTCTTCCGACGACCTTCTCCTTCACCTCACTCATCTCCTTTCCGACCAGCTTAATTCCCGTCGCTCCGCAATCTTCCTCTCCCTGGACCTCGAATGTGCTTATGACCGCGTATGGCATTCCGGTCTCCTCTTCAAGCTCCAAACCTTCGCCCTTCCCATCAAATACGTCCGTCTGATCGGTTCCTTTCTCACCCAGCGTCCTTCCTATGTCACCATCCATAACACGGATTCCTATACCTTTTTCCCCTCCGCCGGTGTGCCCCAAGGCTCCGTCCTCTCCCCCCTTCTGTACCTTTTGTACACGGTGGACATGCCGCCGCCGTCAACCCCCCGTCCACCTTCTCCAGTTTGCCGATGACACCACCTTCCTTGCCATTGCCCCCACCTTGCAGCACTCCGAACACCTTCTCCAATCCCATCTTGACCGGTTCACCACTTGCTGCAACCAGTGGTTGCTCAACGTCAATCCCTCCAAAACCCAGGCGATCATTGTAGGCAAAACCACCCCTTCCTTCCGCCTCCTTGATTTCTATCTCATCATCTGTGGCCATCCTATCGCCCTCACTCCCACCCTTAAGTACCTTGGCGTCACCCTCGACCGTCGCCTCTCCTGGACTCCCAATCTCTGGACAATCCAAGCCAAGGCATGCTCCAGACTCCCTCTCCTCAAGCCACCTTTTATAAATCCCTACAAATCCTTGAACGCCATGCTCTCCGCCTCGCCTATCGCATCCGTCTCCCCTCCCCCATGCGGAACCTGTACGATCTTATCCCCTTCCCCCACCTCCTCCTTTTCCTTGAAAGAATACAGATCCTGTACACCTCCTGCAAACTCGATCCTCCTCATCCGCTTGACCCACCCATCCTCTCCTACCCCCGCCCGCTGCCGCGCCTGTATTCCCACGTCCCACCCGGTCTCCATCTCTCCACCCTCCTTACCCTCTCCCAAGGTGGCTTCCGCCAGCTCCCCCTCCCTGATGATGTCTACCTCCGCTCCATCTACCCCTCCTATAAACTTTGATCCTCCCCCCCACTTCCTGTGTCCTTTCCTTTAGGCACCCTCCCTGCCTTCTCTTCCCTTCCCTTCTCTTTCCTTTTCCCCCGTCCCCTCCCTCCTCCCCTCTTCCCCCAGGCTTCCCCTCCCCCTTCCTCCCTCCCCCTATCTCCCCTGCCCATGGCATCTCTGCTCTCCCCTCTCCCCCTCCCACTCCCCTTCCTCCTCCACCTCTCTTGGCAGGTCCCCGGACTCGCACACACTCAGTGAACATTCGCGCGCCGGAGATCATCACCATCAGTGTCTTGTGTGTGTGCCTTCGTTTGTGTTTAGTGTTTGTTGCCGTCACGCCACAACCATTCACGTGTGCCGTCGCCAACATCCATGTTATGTGCACCGTGTCAACTAGTGGTAGTGATGTTTCTTCTCCAGCGTGAACAGCTCCCTGTTTTTTTGTTTTTTAGTGTCTCCATTTTTTGCCTGCCTATTTGACTGTATTCTCTGTGCCACCTCTATGTAACACTTATTGTCAAACTCAAGGCTGAAGAGTGGCGTACTATGCTGCTGACAGCCCGCCTTTGTATAAGGTGTTTAAAATCACAATAAAGAAAAAAAAATCCGTGATTAAACGGGCGCATCCCACGCTGGAGGTGCGGGCGGTCCGCCGCGTTTTCAACTCGGCTGGCCCCACATACCTTATGCGGGTTTTCTCCGAGGACGCCCCCTTCATTGACCGTCTCCTGAAGGAGGGTCCCCTCCTCTTCAACCAGCACTATAAGGTCGATCCCTCCCGTTCCCCTCCTCAATCCCTGCGCTGCCAGAGGTGTCTGCGCTGTAACACACACCCAACAGTCGACTGCCGCGAGGCCCCCACCTGCCCACATTGTAGGCAAGCGCACTTCCTCTGGCAGTGCCCTAACCCTCAGTCCCCTGCCTCCTGTAGTACCTGCAACCTCCCCCATCCCACCTACTCCCAAAAATGTAAAGCCCGACCCCCTCTGACCACTCCTGAACTCACCGTCCCTGTCCGTCCTCTGGACGCCCCCACCCCTCCCGGCAATTCCCTTCGTCCCCCTCTCACCACTGAGGACATCATCAGGTTCCTCACCATTGTTCTACAGAATGTCCACCCTTTCCAGCTCCCTCACACCCTCCAGCGATATCTCTTGCCGCCCGTTCCGTCTTCCACCTTAAAATGTACGCCACCTACTCCAACAACCAGGCCCATTTCACCTTCTCGCATCTCGACACCCTCGTCTAAATCCCTGTCATGGCGCGACAGCACCGTATCCTGTCCAACAACATCCATTCCCTTCCCGCCAACAAGAAGCTGTTCATGCACACCCTTGCCACCCACCACGTGGATGCCTTCCTCCTCAATGAAACCTTCCTCCAACCCCATCACACCGTCCACACTTCGCCCTACCTCCTCCACCACTCTGATAATCCCCTCCCATTTGCGCGTGGCGGAGTGGCCATTGGTCACCACCGCCAGATCCCCGTTCGGCTCCAACCTCTCCTTCCCGACCCCACAGAACACCTGATCCTTAGTCTCTTCTTCCCTGGCCTTACCATCACCTGCGCCACCATCTATGTCCGCCCTAACGCCCTTATTCCCTTCGACTTCCTCTCCCACATTGACCGTATCTTCTCCTCCTACGTGATCGCTGCCGGCCTCAACATCCATAGTCGTTCTGCCGCCCAGTTACGGCGGTGGCATCAGTTCCTCTCCTCCCTTCAAGGCGACCTCGTCCCCATTCCCCATCATACCCGCCCCGAATCCAACTCCACTACTGATGTCATCCTCTCCTCCCCTAACCTCCTTGGCCACATAGCGGTGGATGTTCTGGACCCCATTGGTAGTGACCATCTCCTTGTCCTCCTCACCGTATCAGACGGTCGTCGCCTCCACCCCAACCCCCGTCATGACCCTCCCCCGAAGTATGTCTATGATTATTCCCATGCAAACTGGAATGCCTACCACAATACCCTCTCCAGACAGGTCGATGGCCCCCCCTTCACCTACCACCACCCTGATGATATTGCCCATGCCACCTCCTTTCTCCAGCAGACCTTGTCTAAGGCTGTGGAGGCCCACGTCCCTTCTGTCGCCATCCACCCCCACTGTCCTACCTTACCCCCACAGGCGGTGAATCCCGCCGTCTCTACCACGCCTTCCTCTGCAAGTGTGATTCGGACACACTATGATGCCACCGGCAACTCCAGAGACACATCCGCAACTTGCTCGAAGCTAAGAAACGCCGGAACTGGCGATAGACATGCACCCGCTTAAATGCTACCCTTCCTATCAACTCGTTCAAGTACTAGTCAGCCTTCCGCCGCCTTACCAGGTCTAAACCGTCCCCCCTACTATCCTCTCATTCATGACAACCGACCCTTCCCTGACGCCATTAGTAAGGCCGATCTCTTTGCCTCCTACCTCTCCGATATCTTTACCATCCCTGACGATCCCCAGTTCGATTACTCCCTCTTCCCGGATGTCTGCGATCGAACTGGCACCTCTGTCCCTCCCCTCGCTCCTGGTTTCCAGTACTTGGACAACACTGCACACACAGAACTCAGTGCCCCTATCACTACACAGGATCTCATTGCTACACTCCACATGAAAGGCAACACCGCTCCTGGTCACGATCGTGGCACCTATCGCCACCTCCGCGAAGCTCCTGTCACTTTCCTCTCCACCCTGGACAGGCTCTACAATGTAGTCCTGTCCATCGGTTACTACCCCGACCTGTGGAAAACCTCCCGTATCCTGATGTTCCTCGAACCCGGTAAACCGCCGTCCGCTGTGTCCTCCTACCATCCCATCAGTCTTACCTTGGTCTTCAGCAAGGTCCTGGAATCCATCCTCACTCGACGCCCCACCAGCATCTCCGCCAGCACCTCCTTCTTCCCGTTACCCAGTGTGGCTTTCGGCTGTCCTTCTCTTCCGACGACCTTCTCCTTCACCTCACTCCTCTCCTCTCCGACCAGCTTAATTCCCGTCGTTCCGCCATCTTCCTCTCCCTAACCCTTGAACGAGGTTATGACCGCGTGTGGCATTCTGGTCTCCTCTTCAAGCTCCAAACTTTCGCCCTTCCTATTAACTACGTCCGTCTGATCGGCTTCTTTCTTTCCCAACGTCCTTCCTACATCACATTTCACAACACAGATTCCTACACCTTTTTCCCCTCCGCCAGTGTGCCCCAGGGTTCCGTCCTCTCCCCTCTTCTGTACCTCTTGTATACGGCGGACACGCCGTCGCCTTCACCCCCCATCCACCTTCTACATCTAAATCTACATCTACATCCATACTCCGCAAGCCACCTGACGGTGTGTGGCGGAGTGTACCCTGAGTACCTCTATCGGTTCTCCCTTCTATTCCAGTCTCGTATTGTTCGTGGAAGGAAGGATTGTCGGTATAATTCTGTGTGCGCTCTAATCTCTCTGATTTTATCCTCATGGTCTCTTCGTGAGATATACGTAGGAGGGAGCAATATACTGCTTGACTCTTCGGTGAAGGTATGTTCTCGAAACTTTAACAAAGGCCCGTACCGAGTTGTAGATCATCTCTCCTGCAGAGTCTTCCACTGGAGTTTATCTATCATCTCCGTAACGCTTTCGCGATTACTAAATGATCCTGTAACTAAGCGCGCTGCTCTCCGTTGGATCTTCTCTAGCTCTTCTATCATCCCTATCTGGTACGGATCCCACACTGTACAGCAGTATTCAAGCAGTGCACGAACAAGCGTACTGTAACCTACTTCCTTTGTTTTCGGATTGCATTGCCTTAGGATTCTTCCAATGAATTTCAGTCTGGCATCTGCTTTACCGACGAGCAACTTTATATGATCATTCCATTTTAAATCACTCCTAATGCGTACTCCCAGATAATTTATGGAATTAACTGCTTCCAGTTGCTGACCTGCTATTTTGTAGCTAAATGAAAAGGGAACTATCTTTCTATCTATTCGCAGCACATTACACTTGTCTACATTGAGATTCAATTGCCATTCCCTGCACCATGCGTCAATTCGCTGCAGATCCTCCTGAATTTCAGTACAATTTTCCATTGTTACAACCTCTCAATACACCACAGCGTCATCTGCAAAAAGCCTCCGTGAACTTCTGATGTCATACACAAGTTGATTTATGTATATTGTGAATAGCAACGGTCCTATGACACTCCACTGCAGTACACCTGAAATCACTCTTACTTCGGAAGACTTCTCTCCATTGAGAATAACATGCTGCGTTCTGTTATCTAGGAACTCTTCAATCCAATCACACAATTGGTCTGATAGTCCATATGCTCTTACTTTGTTCATTAAACGACTGTGGGGAACTGTATCGCACGCCTTGTGGAAGTCAAGAAAAACGGCATCTACCTGTAAACACGTGTCTATGGCCCTCTGACTCTCGTGGACGAACAGCGCGAGCTGGCTTTCTCAAGACCGTCTTCTTCGAAACCCATGCTGATTCCTACAGAGTAGATTTCTAGTCTCCAGAAAAGTCATTATGTTGTTGTTGTGGTCTTCAGTCCTGAGACTGGTTTGATGCAGCTCTCCATGCTACTCTATCCTGTGCAAGCTTCTTCATCTCCCAGTACCTACTGCAACCTGCATCCTTCTGAATCTGCTTAGTGTATTCATCTCTTGGTCTCCCTCTACGATTTTTACCCTCCACGCTGCCCTCCAATGCTAAATTTGTGATCCCTTGATGCCTCAAAACATGTCCTACCAACCGATCCCTTCTTCTAGTCAAGTTGTGCCACAAACTTCTCTTCTCCCCAATCCTATTGAATACCTCCTCATTAGTTACGTGATCTACCCACCTTATCTTCAGCATTCTTCTGTAGCACCACATTTCGAAAGCTTCTATTCTCTTCTTGTCCATACTAGTTATCGTCCATGTTTCACTTCCATACATGGCTACACTCCATACAAATACTTTCAGAAACGACTTCCTGACACTTAAATCTATACTCGATGTTAACAAATTTCTCTTCTTCAGAAACGATTTCCTTGCCATTGCCAGTCTACATTTTATATCCTCTCTACTTCGACCATCATCAGTTATTTTACTCCCTAAATAGCAAAACTCCTTTACTACTTTAAGTGTCTCATTTCCTAATCTAATTCCCTCAGCATCACCCGATTTAATTTGTCTACATTCCATTATCCTCGTTTTGCTTTTGTTGATGTTCATCTTATATCCTCCTTTCAAGACACTGTCCATTCCGTTCAACTGCTCTTCCAAGTCCTTTGCTGTCTCTGACAGAATTACAATGTCATCGGCGAACCTCAAAGTTTTTACTTCTTCTCCATGAATTTTAATACCTACTCCGAATTTTTCTTTTGTTTGCTTTACTGCTTGCTCAATATACAGATTGAATATCATCGGGGAGAGGCTACAACCCTGTCTCACTCCTTTCCCAACCACTGCTTCCCTTTCATGCCCCTCGACTCTTATAACTGCCATCTGGTTTCTGTACAAATTGTAAATAGCCTTTCGCTCCCTGCATTTTACCCCTGCCACCTTTAGAATGTGAAAGAGAGTATTCCAGTCAATATTGTCAAAAGCTTTCTCTAAGTCTACAAATGCTAGAAACGTAGGTTTGCCTTTTCTTAATCTTTCTTCTAAGATAAGTCGTAAGGTTAGTATTGCCTCACGTGTTCCAACATTTCTACGGAATCCAAACTGATCTTCCCCGAGGTCCGCTTCTACCAGTTTTTCCATTCGTCTGTAAAGAATTCGCGTTAGTATTTTGCAGCTGTGACATATTTAACTGATAGTTCGGTAATTTTCACATCTGTCAACACCTGCTTTCTTTGGGATTTGAATTATTATATTCTTCTTGAAGTCTGAGGGTATTTCGCCTGTCTCATACATCTTGCTCACCAGATGGTAGAGTTTTGTCAGGACTGGCTCTCACATTCTAATGGAATGTTGTCTACTCCCGGGGCCGTGTTTCGACTCAGGTCTTTCAGTGCTCCGTCAAACTCTTCACGCAGTATCGTATCTCCCATTTCATCTTCATCTACATCCTCTTCCATTTCCATAATATTGTCCTCAAGTACATCGCCCTTGTATAAACCCTCTATATACTCCTTCCACCTTTCTGCCTTCCCTTCTTTGCTTAGAACTGGGTTTCCATCTGAGCTCTTGATATTCATACAAGTGGCTCTCTTCTCTCCAAAGGTCTCTTTAATTTTCCTGTAGGCAGTATCTATCTTACCCCTAGTGAGACAAGCCTCTACATCCTTACATTTGTCCTCTACCCATCCCTGCTTAGCCATTTTTCACTTCCTGTCGATCTCATTTTTGAGACGTGTGTATTCCTTTTTGCCTGCTTCATTTACTGCATTTTTATATTTTCTCTTTTTATCAATTAAATTCAATATTTCTTCTGTTACCCAAGGATTTCTAGCAGCCCTCGTCTGCTGCTTTCACTACTTCATCCCTCAGAGCTACCCATTCTACTTCTACTGTATTTCTTTCCCCCATTCCTGTCAATTGTTCCCTTATGCTCTCCCTGAAACTCTCTGCAACCTCTCGTTCTTTCAGTTTATCCAGGTCCCATCTCCTTTAATTCCCACCTTTTTGCAGTTTCTTCAGTTTCAATCTGCAGTTCATAACCAAGAGATTGTGGTCAGAATCCATATCTACCCCTGGAAATGTCTTACAATTTAATACGTGGTTCCTAAATCTGTGTCTTACCATTATATAATCTATCTGATACCTTTTAGTATCTCCAGGATTCTTCCAGGTATACAACCTTCTTTTATGATTCTTGAACCAAGTGTTAGCTATGATTAAGTTATGCTCTGTGCAAAATTCTACAAGGCGGCTTCCTCTTTCATTTCTTCCCCCCAGTCCATATTCACCTACTATGTTTCCTTCTCTCCCTTTTCCTACTGACGAATTCCAGTCACCCATTACTATTAAATTTTCGTCTCCCTTCACTACCTGAATAATTTCTTTTATCTCGTCATACATTTCATCAATTTCTCCATCATCTGCAGAGCTAGTTGGCATATAAACTTGTACTACTGTAGTAGGCATGGGCTTTGTGTCTATCTTGGCCACAATAATGCGTTCACTATGCTGTTTGTAGTAGCTAACCCGCACTCCTATTTTTTATTCATTATTAAACCTACTCCTGCATTACCCCTATTTGATTTTGTATTTATAACCCTGTAATCACCTGACCAAAAGTCTTGTTCCTCCTGCACCGAACTTCACTAATTCCCACTATATCTAACTTTAACCTATACATTTCCCTTTTTAAATTTTCTAACCTACCTGCCCGATTAAGGGATCTGACATTCCACGCTCCGATCCGTAGAACGCCAGCTTTCTTTCTCCTGATAACGACGTCCTCTTGAGTAGTTCCCGCCTGGAGATCCGAATGGGGGACTATTCTACCTCCGGAATATTTTACCCAAGAGGACGCCGTCATCATTTAATCATACAGTAAAGCTGCATGTCCTCGGGAAGAATTACGGCTGTAGTTTCCCCTTGCTTTCAGCCATTCGCAGTACCAGCACAGCAAGGCCGTTTTGGTTAATGTTACAGGGCCAGATCAGTCAATCATCCAGACTGTTGCCCCTGCAACTACTGAAAAGGCTGCTGCCCCTCTTCAGGAACCACTATTTTGTCTGGCCTCTCAACAGATACCCCTCCGTTGTGGTTGCACCTACGGTACGGCCATCTGTATCGCTGAGGTACGCAAGCCTCCCCACCAACGGCAAGGTCCATGGTTCATGGGGGGGAAAGTCATTATACTCGAACATAATACGTGTTCTAAAATTCTACAATTGATCGACGTTAAAGATATAGGTCTATAGTTTTGCACATCTCTTCGACGTCCCTTCTTGAAAACGGGGATGACCTGTGTCCTTTTCCGATCCTTTGGAACGCTACGCTCTTCTAGAGACCTACGGTACACAGCTGCAAGATGGGGGGCAAGTTCTTCCACGTACTCTGTGTAAAATCGAACTGGTATCCCATCAGGTCCAGTGGCCTATCCTCTTTTGAGCGATTTTAATTGTTTCTCTATCCCTCTGTCGTCTTTTTCGATATCTATCATTTTGTCATCTGTGCGACAATCTAGAGAAGGAACTACAGTGCAGTCTTCCTCTGTGAAACAGCTTTGGAAAAAGACATTTAGTATCTCGGCCTTTAGCCTGTCGTCCTCTGTTTCAGTACCATTTTGGTCACAGAGTGTCTGGACATTTTGTTTTGATCCACCTACCGCTTTGACATAAGACGAAAATTTCTTAGTATTTTCTGCCAAGTCAGTACATAGAACTTTACTTTCGAATTCATTGATCGCCTCTCGCATAGGCCTCCTCACACTACATTTCGCTTCGTGTAATTTTTGTTTGTCTGCAAGGCTTTGGCTATGTTTATGTTTGCTGTGAAGTTCCCTTTGCTTCCGCAGCAGTTTCCTAACTCGGTTGTTGTACCATGGTGGCTATTTCCATCTCTTACGATCTTGCTTGGCACATACTCATCTAACGCATATTATACGATGGTTTTGAACTTTGTCCACTTATCCTCAACATTATCTGTACTTGAGACAAAACTTTTGTGTTGAGCCGTCAGGTACTCTGTAATCTGCTTTTTGTCAGTTTTGCTAACCAGAAAAATCTTGCTACTTTTTTTAATATTTCTATTTATGGCTGAAATCATCGATGCAGTAACCGCTTTATGATCGCTGATTCCCTGTTCTGCGTTAATTGTTTCAAATAGTTCGGGTCTGTTTGTCACCAGAAGGTCTAATATGTTATCGACACGAGTCGGTTCTCTGTTTAACTGCTCAAGGTAGTTTTCAGATAAAGCACTTAAAACAATTTCACTGGATTCTTTGTCCCTGCCACCCGTTATGAACGTTTGAGTCTCCCAGTCTATATCCGGCAAATTAAAATCTCCACCCAGAACTATAACATGGTGGGGAAATCTACTCGAAATGTTATCCAAATTATCCTTCAGGTGCTCAGCCACAACAGCTGCTGAGCCAGGGAGCCTATAGAGACATCCAATTACCATGTCTGAGCCTGCTTTAACCATGACCTTCACCCAAATTATTTCACATTTCGGATCTCCGTCTATTTCCTTCGATAATATTGCACTTCTTATCGCTATAAACACGCCTCCCCCTTCACTGTCCAGCCTGTTTCTGCGGTATACATTCCAATCTGAGATTAGGGTTTCATTATTGTTTACGTCTGGCTTCAGCCAACTTTCTGTCCCTAGTGCTATATGGGCGTTGTGACCGTTTATTAATGAGAGCAGTTCTGGGACCTATCTATAGACGCTCCTGCAGTTTACTATTAGCACATTAATATTGTTATTCCCTGTTGCATTTTGCCTACTCCTACCTTGCCGCGTCTCAGGAGGCATCTTGTCGGGCCTAGGGAGGGAATTTTCTAACCTAAAAACCCACATGTGCACTCCACACGTGCCCCGCTACCCTTGTAGCCGCTTCCGGCGTGTAGTGCACGCCTGACCTATTCAGGGGGACCCTACATTTCTCCACCCTATAGCGGAGGTCGAGAAATTTGCACCCCAGATCTCCGCAGAATCGTCTGAGCCTCTGGTTTAAGCCTTCCACTCAGCTCCAAACCAGAGGACCGTGATCGGTTCTGGGGACGATGCTACAAATAGTTAGCTCAGATTCCACCTCGTGAGCGAGGCTTTGCGCCTTCACCAATTCCGCCAACCGCCTGTACGAACTGAGGATGACCTCTGAACCCAGACGGCAGGAGTCATTGGTGCCGACATGAGCAACAATATGCAGTCGGGTGCACCCAGTGCTCTCTATCGCCGCCGGCAGGGCCTCCTCCACATCTCGGATGAGGCCCCCCGGCAAGCAGACAGAGTGAACACTGGCCTTCTTACCCGACCTTCTCCAGTACGCCAATGACACTGCCTTCCTTGCCCTTGCCCCCACCTTGCAGTGCTCCCAACACCTTCTCCAATCCCATCTTGACCGGTTCGCCGCTTGGTGGATCCAGTGGTTGCTTAAGGTCAATCATTGTAGGTAAAATCACCCCTTCCTTCCGCCTCCTCAATTTCTACATCACCATCTATGGCCGTCCTATCGCCCTCACCCCCACCCTTAAGTACCTCGGTGTCACCCTCAACCGTCGCCTCTCCTGGACCCCCCACGTCCGGACGATCCAAGCCGAGGCACGTTCCCAACTCTGTCTCCTCATGCTCCTTTCCGGCCGTACTTGGGGTCTGGACCCCTCCACCATCCTCCATACCTATAAATCCCTCATTCGCCCTATCCTTTGCTATGCCAACCCTGCCTGGATCTCTGCTCCCCCTACCTTTTACAAATTCCTTCAGATCCTCGAACGCCATGCTCTTCGCCTCGCCTATCGCATCTGTCTCCCCTCCCCCACGCGGATCTTGTATGTCCTTATTCCCTTCCCCCACCTCCTCCTTTTCCTCGAACGGATACGGACCCTCTGCACCTCCCGCAAACTCGATCCTCCTCACCCGCTGGTCTCTCCCATCCTCTCCTGTCCCCTTCCGCTGCAGCGCCTGTACTTCCATGTCCCACCTGCTCTCTATCTCTCCACTCTACACACCAAGGTGGCTTCTGCCAGCTCCCCCTCCCTGATGATGCCCTCCTCCCCTCCATCTACCCCTCCTACCAACTTTGATCCACCCTCCCTCCTCCTGTGTTTTGTTCCTATGGGCACCCTCTCTCCCTTCTCTCCCTCCTCCCTCTCTCCCCACTCCTCCCCCGGGCTTCCCCTACCCCCATTCCTCCGCTCCTACTCCCGTCTCGTCTGCCATTGGCATCTTTGCTCACCCCTCTCCCTCCCCCTCCCCCTCCCCCTTCTTCCCCTCTTGGCAGGTCCCCAGACTCGTACACGCTACGTTAACATTCGCGTGCCGGAGGTCATCATCATCAGTTTCTCGTGTGTGTGCTGTCGTGTTTGTGTTAGTGTTCACCGTCAAACTCTAACGTTCACCTGTGCCGTCGAATCATCTGTGTTTGTGCGCCGTGCCACCGTGTTTCAGTGACATTTTCGTCGAGTGTGAACAGCTCCATGTTTTGTATTTCTGTGTCTGCTGTTTTTTGCCCGTCAACCTATCTATTATGTATCTTCTTCCTGTTTTTTCTCGTTGTCGACTCGAAGGCTGAAGAGCAGCGTAAGATGCTGCTGCCAACTATGATGTATCATGCAGCGTAACTTGCTGTGACAGTGCGAGAGAGAGACAAAGATATTGTTTATTACTCTGTGGCGGTCAGCGCTCACATAATTATTCTTAGGATATAGTTTTTGTTTGTTCTTGTTAAGAGTAATTTGAGGGGAGGAGAGCCATTCTTGTGATGTAAAAAATCGACGCCATTGCGAATTTTTGATTCACATTGTAAAATATAAGTGCATATGGAAGGAAATCACTTATTAGAACAATAAAATATTGTTCATTTCAAGAAGGTACGTCTTATTATACACCCAGCGATATACTGCTATTGTGATTTACTAATAAACACCAGTTGAGAACAGTTCCGACGGGAGCGTTCAGTTCTAGTGAAATAGTTCGATGTTTTCTTCGGAAAAGAAGTCACTTCATGGATCATTCAAATCCACAATAGTAACTGGACATTTCTCAGAACTGAAAGCAATCTGATTGCTATGCAACAGAGCCCCGAAGAATATTTCTCCGTACTTTGGTTACCACTTTCAGCTCAACACGGTATCTGCAGCATCTGGAGCAGATTTCTACAACAGCGGAAGAGTGTAATCGCTATCAGTTTCACACACCGCCCTGTGTACACTGTATGTATTTACCCACAACAGTGAACATACAGTTACTCACATACATAGAAAGACAATACTAGGTGGTGTGGGGAAACATTTCAGTATAAAGGCCCTGTAGAGCTAAACAGTAATTAGCCTAGTAAGAAGGGAGTCTTTATATATGTCTACCGTTAGACAGGACACGATCCTGATACAACACTCATAGTGAACTTGAAATATAACCATGTTAGTCATTTAGTAATTAATGTTTCATTGTGTGTATATATGTCTAGTTTTATAGAGTAACTACATTATGGTCCTTTGTATGTTTCATGCTAACTGAACGTGCGGGAGTATCTTGTGAAGAGAACGAGACGCCGTCCCAGCAGCCGAGCAGAAACTTCAAAAAGGCCAGAACATTTGAATTACTAGCTTTCTGGAGCATTTATGCATTTAGTGACCTTTCATCTATTAATTTTCTAAGTATAAATAGTGTTGCTATATTACTTTTACTAGAATTCCAGTATTTCAGTAGATACCAAGACAATATTTTATGTGTTATCTATGTACTGTGTTTGTGTCACATTGTAAAGTGTACATTAACAGCATTAGGACATTAACGTTTTTTTTGCGTGTGTAAAAGTTCAATAGTCACTTTTGTAGGACTTATTTAGAGGAGAAACTGTCAATTGCTCATTTACATGGTGATAACTAGATCTATGTTCAAAGCCAATAAGCAAGCACGCATCACAATGGCACAAAATGAATTAAATAGTGTGAATGAATCGTCAACTAGTGCCACAGAATTTAATACCGCCGTAGTTAGCGATATGTCGATTACGGCTGAGCAACCAGCAATAATTAATGCGCTCACGCCGTCGACACAAACGGTTGCTAGTTCCGACATTCATATGTCGGAAGAAGTCCAGAGAAATATGCAGCAACCAACAAACAACATGAATTTCATCTCTGACCCAGACGCGTGCGAAAACGAAATGACTGTACCGAAAATTGTGTCGGTACAATCCTCATTAAGCCCAGTGCAATCGCCAATTGCTGAGAATACCGATTTGTTATCCCAGCTGATGTCAAGTTTGACTGTCATAACACAAGGGATTAAGGCATTGGAAACATCGCAATCTAATCTTGCAACGGCACAATCCACGTTTGCAAACGACATGAATCGTAGATTCCAGGCACTGGAAACTACGCAATCCACTTTTTCAAATGACATGAATCGTAGATTCCAAGCATTGGAGAGTGCGCAATTTAATTTGGCTCAGGAGCAATCTAATAAACTAAAAGAAATAAATGATAAGATTACTGAAAAATTCCAGAGTTTGGAAACAAAGCAGTGTCACTTTATTACCAGTCAGGCACAACTCATACTTACACAAGAACAACAGTATCAGGAATTAACAAACAAATACAAAGACATCTTATGTCGTCAAGATACACTAAATCATCAAGTGCAAGAAGTTATTCATGTACAGAACACTATGGCGCAAGACGTGAATACAATTAAGCACGATAACGAGCAAGCTGTCATTGAACTTACTCGGAGGATAGACACTCTCAGTCTCCAAGACGAGAAACACATAGAGAAACTTTTCAATGAACATAAGATCGCATTCTCTAAGGACATTGAAGATTGGGCGAAAGAGCAAACCGAGACAGTGCGAAATTATGTTGACAAAACCTTGAAAGAAACGGTTTCTAACGTGCAAGTTAACAACGAAGCTGCACAAGAACAACTTAAAGCAGAAGTTAAAGAGATTAAGGAGAATATAGGAGATGAATTTCCTGCTTGGAAAGCAAAGATAGAAAATACATTAAAAGCATGCCAGCAAGGTCTAGTTAATACTAGAGGGGCACATACTACTTGCAGTTTATCAAAAGCAGACATTATTCTTGATGAAACCAGTGAAACCGAATCCATGCAACAATATCCATGTATTGGTGCATATTTACGTAATCAACCAGAAACAAATTATCGAGATTATCATTCACCGCGTAGTAGCCACCAGAATACACCTGTGACTATGAATGAAGAAAAAATGCTTAAATATCGTCAATTCCAGATATTTATTCCCGAAAGGAAGTCGATCAATCCCGTGGTATTTATCAAGCAATTTAAAGGGATATTGCCGCGAATGTGGACTGAGCAACAAAAAATTATGTACGTTGCAGGATTCATACATGGAGATGGATCGATGTGGGCGTCAGAAGCATCCGATTGGTGTCAAGATTATGACCAATTTGAACGCGCTTTCTGGCACAAATACTGGAATAAGGGAGTGCAAGAAAGACTACGTAAGGAAGTTTTTGACCCACAACCTTTTTCTTTCAAAAATGGATCTTTAAGAAAGTATTTCGAGAAGTATATAAATAAAAGCAAATACTGGAATGACCCAATCCCGACGCAGGATATCATTCGAATATTAAAGGGCAAACTTCCACTTGAGGTTAAGGAAAAACTTCTACATGTGCCTGAACAACATGTGGAAGATTTTCTAGCCACATTGGATTCAATAGACATTCTGTTCGAAGAATCATGTGTGCGCTATAACCAGCCAAGTTACCAACCTAACAAATACAATAGTAACAACAAACATTATGGAAACAAACCTTTTGCACACAATTCACCAAACCCACAGGTGAATTATTTCCAGAAAAACGTGAAATTTGGTAACGAAAATCCCGACCAGTGTAATCATAACCAACAATGTGAACAAACATATAAACGGAAATGGAGGAAGAATAATAAGAAGAGGAAAGGATACTATCAAGAAGGGAATTATCAGCAAAAACGCCGATATCAGCAACCAACCCAAGAATATCACAACCAACCACAAACTTCAGGTTGGGTACCAAATGATAATGCAAATGAATGGAGAAATCAACCACCAATAATAACCGACGTAATGGAGCAGACATCTACTAATAATGGACAATCGTCAAACTAAACTCGACTGTCAGAAGCCCCGACGGTGCAGTCGAGGATGTTTTCAGGGGCGAAAATTCAAGCGTCAATTTCTTTCGGTACAATGATGGCAAATTATTAATAGAAGAACTTCAGCAGGATATGATGCCTTGTCAAGAGGAACATATCACTGAACCTGTTGCGAAAATTCAGGCGGCAACTGAAGGCATTACTGTGCAAGTTACTTTAGGTACAGGAGCAGCAGTAAATGTCGTTTCTGAGAAGTTATTTCAAAGAATACTTCAGAAAGCAAATCCACCGATTTTTCCTGTTCAATGTTATAGAATTGTAGGTCCTACTGGTCATAAGTCTTCTCAGGTTAAAGTGCAGACTCAACTCCAGTTAGATATAGGAAATGTAGCTATAAATTGCACGTTCCTTGTAATAGAAAAATTGGTTGAGGACTGTATCCTGGGTATAGATGAATTTAGAGAGAGAAATTGGCAAATCGATTTTTCTCTAGGCCGCGCCAGTTTTACAATAATGGATCAGAAACATCAAGTGAATCTTCTCAGGGAATATAGTACCCATGGAAAGTATTGTCAGGGACGAAAGCTGCAAATAAAGTGGATACATAGCAAACCTGTACGGTATTACCAAATTAATTACTTGCAACCAGTTTTAAACCCTGAAGATATGGTATATGAAAAGGTACAAGAGCCTGAATATTTGCAACAACACCAAAGAAAGCAATTATATGATCTTCTACAGGAATATCATGAAGTCTTTAAAGAAAGACCTGGTGTAATCAAGGGATACACATGCCATTTAGATGTGATACCACACCAAGTTTTCTGCCGATTTTTTATCCAGTACCATGGCACCAACGAAAGGCAGTTGATGCGGAAATCCACCAGATGCTTGAATGGGATCTGATCGAACCTTCGACGAGTCCATACTGTAGTCCGCTTCATGTCGTCTCGAAAAATGGAGGAAAAGTTCGTCTCGTGCTAGACGCACGGCAGATAAATAAGATTATCGTGCCCATGCGAACTCACCCGGAAAATATCGATGAGCTAATTCAAAAGTTCGAGGGGATGAAATACTTAACAAATATTGATTTGAGAAGTTCATTTTGGCAGGTGGCTCTAGACGAACCATCAAAAAAGTACACCGCATTTGTACATGCAGGTAGAAGCTATCAATTTAAGGTTTTACCTTTCGGGCTAAACGTGAGCTCAGGAGTTTTTATAAATGCTCTAGATTATGCATTGGGACCTGCACTTCTAAGCAATTTAACTTTGTTTGTGGACGACATGCTCATAGCTACGACCACATGGAAGGAGCACGTTGATTTATTGAGAAGAGTGTTAGAACGTTTCAAGGAAGCAGGCATAACCGCAAATCTGCAAAAGTCCCATTTTGCTCGAGATAAAATCAAATTTTTGGGTCATCTTACAAATGGAAAAGGCATCTTACCGGACTCCGAGAAACTAAAGGCAATCAAAAACTTTGCACCTCCAACAACAAAAAGGCAGTTAAAGGGCTTCCTCGGAGTTGTCTCTTTTTTCAGGCGTTTCATTCACGACCACTCTATTAATGCAGAACCGTTGTACAGCTTGTTGCGCAAAAATACTCCGTGGGTGTGGACGCAACAATGTCAGAATGCATTTGAAGCAATAAAACATGCCATAGTCAATTCACAAATATTATATCATCCAGGTATGAGCAAAGAATTCGGTTTAATGGCAGATGCTTCGGAAATTGGAATAGGTTCATGCATCTTCCAAGTAAAAATGATAGATAGGAAATCAACTTTCTGTCCAATAGCTTTTGCTAGCCGACTCTTAACTGCTTGTGAAAGAACATATACGACTACCGAAAGGGAAGCATTGGCCGTAGTCTGGTCATTTAAGAAATTTTACTATTACTTATATGGAGCAAAGACAACAGTATACTGCGACCACAAAGTGTTAAGTTTTTTGCAAACATGTAAATTATTACATCCATGATTAGCAAGACGGACGCTCTCACTCCAAGAGTTTCAATTTGAAATTAAATACCTAAGCGGACAGGATAATTTCATCGCTGATGCACTGTCTAGAATGCCAGATGGAGATTTGTCAACTATCAACATCACGGGCAATCCGTCCGAATTTAATGTTCTTATAATGACTGATAGAATATATAGGAAACATTTTCTTGACATGTGTAAGAACATGGAAAAACTTCAGAATGAAGATCCTCATTGGCATTCAATAAAGGAAACTTTGGCAAAGCCTGGAAACGATGATCTGCAGAGACTGTACAAAGTTGAGGATGATGTCTTATTTTTCAAAGGGCATCTTGATTCAGATAATTGGAAGGTGTGTATTCCCGAGAAGAATGAGAATGACTTAATTTTGCACACGCACATCACTTGGGGACATTTTGGAGTATTAAAGTGTGCTCAGAAGATTCAAGCATATTGCTACTTCCCAAACATTCGCAGGAAAGTGCACAGACAGTTAAGGAAATGTAAAATTTGTCAGCTAGCCAAACCAGGAAATTTTTGTGTGAAACATTTCCTACATCCTATTATACCCACTAAACCGCTGTCAATCATTTCGGTCGACGTCTGTGGTCCTCTACCATCATCAAGGGGAGGATGCAAATATATTGTAGCTTTTCTTGATATATTGACTAAGTATGTCAAACTTTATCCATTAAAATCAGCTACTGCTGCATCCATAGCCAAGAAGCTGGTCAAGGATTGTATAGTCAAGGTAGGCAAACCAGAGGCTATTCTTTCTGACAATGGGTCAATGTTCACTGGATTTCGCTGGAGGCAAACATTAGCCAGTTGTGGTATAAAACAAATTCTAACATCAGTGTATCACCCTTCGGCGAATCCCGTGGAACGAATTTTTCGTGAATTGAACCGGTTCATGAGAACATATTGCCACAACCAGCAATCCAAATGGTTCGATTATCTTCACGATTTTCAGGAAATTGTAAACAATATGCCACATACTACGACAGAATACACCCCATACGAACTGATGTTTGGAAAACAGGAACAGAATGACTGGATTCGACCAATTCCTAAAGTAGCTATTAACAAAATAGATCTACAAAATAAAGTACGACACTCCTTACTCAATATAATGGACAAGGCAAGAAAAAGGAAAATATATTTTGACAATCGACTTGGAAAAATAAAAACATATAAAGTGAAAGACCAAGTTTTAGTAAAAACTCATCCTAAGGCTTCACTTATACAGAAGAAGAACACAAAATGGCAATTATTGTATCAAGGACCATTTGTGATTACCAAAATACCCCATCCAGGAACTTATGTTTTGAAGGACGTGAAGAATGGAAAGGTGAAAGGAATGTATCCTCATCACTTGTTAAAGCAATTTCATGATGACTGAAGATTCTGAAGATTGAAAATACTATTCTTATCAAATAATATTGATTAGAGAATTTTCATTAAACCTATGAATCATACTTAGGATAGTTTCTTTCTTTTTGCAATTTAGTAGTTAGTTTTTCTTTTCAGGCATAATGTACGAGAGATATGCAGACGTTGTGTATTGGTTTTCCACTGTAAAGATAAGTTTTCTTTTCAGTATGCAGAGAATTTAGCTATAGTATGAATGATTTCTTTTAATTTTTTTTTATTCTGTAGATAGTAACTTAAATCAGGTTTCACAATGCACAATGACCATGGGTTAGTGACTCAAATGAATCTGGTCTATGGCAAGATATTTTTCCTTATGTCAATTTAACAATGTCAGTGTATGTTTGTATTTGCTTTTTTACTCGCTGAGCTGAAGTCATGCTGTTTGGAAGGGGTAACCCGTTCTCATTTTTAAAAGGACGCCTATTACTTTGTTTCAATCTTTTGTGATGAACATTGTCTTTATAATTGTACTATTGTTGTAACATACCTGAGTATGTAAATTATATCAATTGTTGCTCGCGAAGTTACCAACTGAGCGAATGCCTTTCAGTTATAAGCACATCAACAAGTGTTAAAGTCCATCTGAAATATGACGAGCATAAGTTGACACGGCAGCACCAGTTGGATTTGTGTATAGTGCATTCTAGGGTTGTTGATAGAAATGAAGAACACCTTACGACTTCCGAATATTTCGAATTCAGGACAGAGAATTATAAAGAACTTTAGATTAGCTTCTATTTCAGCTCAGCATAGATCAAACACCTTTTCCACGGAACTTGCACTGACTCTTATTTTCATGTTAACCATATGCGGAAAACCATAATACCCACGCGGAGACGGTGAAATGGGAATAGAATTCAATCAGTTACCCGAAGATGACAGATAGAAGGGAATCGTAGATGGATGTAAACTAACGCGTCGATGGTTCACCTCAAGACACAGAAGATTAACAATGTTGTGTTTCTTTTGTGAACAGTGTTTAAATTCATTCAAAAAAAATCCATATTGTAAATTTTTTTTATTTTCCATTGTAATTCAATTAATTATCATTGCAAATGAGAAATACGAGGATGGTAAATCTACCCCGAGGTTTTCCTTGGTTTTCCTTTGTGGGGCTTGGCCGAATGGCTAGATTATCCATTTGAGACATCCCAAGGCGAGTGACAGAAGCTTTAAGTGATGATGAAAAAGGTTTCTGATCACATCTCATGCCATCCTCAACAGATGAATAAAAGCAAGCATGTAAGCTATGCATATATGCTGCATCAGGAATTCAGCACAGGCTTTGTCAGCAGTATATGCACCCAAATCTATAATTTACATTTAGATAGTCATTCACTAATACCAAAATATCATAAGAAATACAGTGGACATTAATACTCTAGTGGACATTAATACAGCGTCATAAACAATCACCGATATAGTGTTGTGTGAACGCTCGTGTTTGCTTTTGCCCAAAAACGTTCGTCCACAAGAGGGGCATATATGATGTATCATGCAGCGTAACTTGCTGTGACAGTGCGAGAGAGAGACAAAGATATTGTTTATTACTCTGTGGCGGTCAGCGCTCACATAATTATTCTTAGGATATAGTTTTTGTTTGTTCTTGTTAAGAGTAATTTGAGGGGAGGAGAGCCATTCTTGTGATGTAAAAAATCAACGCCATTGCGAATTTTTGATTCACCTTGTAAAATATAAGTGAATATGGAAGGAAATCAGTTAATAGAACAATAAAATATTGTTCATTTCAAGAAGGTACGTCTTATTATGCACCCAGCGATATACTGCTATTGTGATTTACTAATAAACACCAGTTGAGAACAGTTCCGACGGGAGCGTTCAGTTCTAGTGAAATAGTTCGATGCTTTCTTCGGAAAAGAAGTCACTTCATGGATCATTCAAATCCACAATAGTATCTGGACATTTCTCAGAACTGAAAGCAATCTGATTGCTATGCAACAGAGCCCCGAAGAATATTTCTCCGTACTTTGGTTACCACTTTCAGCTCAACACGGTATATGCAGCATCTGGAGCAGATTTCTACAACAGCGGAGGAGTGTAATCGCTATCAGTTTCACACACCGCCCTGTGTACGCTGTATGTATTTACCCACAACAGTGAACATACAGTTACTCACACACATAGAAAGACGCCGGCCGCGGTGGTCTCGCGGTTCTAGGCGCGCAGTCCTGAACCGCGCGACTGCTACGGTCGCAGGTTCGAATCCTGCCTCGGGCATGGATGTTTGTGATGTCCTTAGGTTAGTTAGGTTTAAGTAGTTCTAAGTTCTAGGGGACTGATGACCACAGCTGTTAAGTCCCATAGTGCTCAGAGCCATTTGAACCGTTTGAACCATAGAAAGACATTACTAGGTGGTGTGGGGAAACATTTCAATATAAAGGCCCTGTAGAGCTAAACAGTAATTAGCCTAGTAAGAAAGGAGTCATTATACAGCCTACCTATGTATAGGTATAAAAATTACAATAAAGGAAAAAAAAATGATTAAACGAGGAGTCGGCTTCCGAACAGGACTGGCGCTGGGCCTGTCACGCCCACCACGGCTGCCTCCTTTGCCAAGATTTACCAATCTTACCTGCCCATGTTTGACTACGCTTTTATGTCGGACCAAAGAGTACTGTCACCGTTGCAGGGTGGTATGGGGCTCCAAGTCGCACCCCCACACCTCCAAACTGTACTGCAGTGACGCAATGTCACTGCCCTATGGTTTATATTTACTGGCTCACCAACACAGTTAGACTGTGGAACGCTGGTGATGCTGTAGTGTACAGTATTAATTATTTTAAAAAATTTTAAAAGTGATTATACGTGCTACAGGTTGGATCCTTATAAGTGCTTCGTTGTACGAGTGTGTTGTCGTTGTACGTTTCACCGTATATCAGCGCTGCCAATCTGCCTTTCCGGCGTTGATATTTCGTAGTTTTTGCCCCAGATTAGCTGGAAAGTTTTTGGTGTGGGTAGTCCTTTCGTGCTGGGTCCCTGGCTACATCAGGCAGACCCATGTCCACCTTGGAGAAGTCTGCGGAGCAACCTCCGCGTCCCTCCAGTACGTCCACCACCGCCCTTTGTGGTGAATCACGCCTGAGACGTCGCTCACCCCGGCTACCGATCGCGCCTGATGTTCCGCCCACCTCGCAGCGGGCGGAGGATAGTCTGAATCGCGCCAACCGCCACAAATCGCCAGTGGATACCACTGGCACTGAAACCGACCCCCGTGACGACTGTCCACCGTCCCGTGTCAGGGTCCGTTCTTCGGTGTCGTCGTTGTCCGACGACTCCTCTGATCGTTTAGTAATTGATCTTTCCTGTGATGAGGTGGCAGCAACCTCGGCTGTGTCTGACCACCACCTGGCTGTACCTATGAGTGCACCTAATCCTCCGTTGTCCCGCCACTGTGGCGAGTCTTCTGGGCGCCCTGACCCAGTTGGAAAGTCCTCTGGCCGTCGCTCTCGTCTGCCCACACAGGCCGTGGTGATCGAAGATCGAGCTCCGTTGTCTCCCTCCTGGGGGACACAGCTACAGATGGTCCGGTGGATGCGAGCATGGCTCCTGTTCCTGACCCTCCTTCGTGGGAGACACCTTCCAGCCCTCTAAAAAGAGAGAAGATACCCCCTATTGTGGTTTATAATGTCACTAATTATACAAAACTGAAATCTGAGCTCCAGCAGCTCATTTTCGGACAGTTGCGGGCTATATACCAAAAGGATCATGTGAAGTATCTGCTCGACAGTAGGGACAACTATCTAACCGTTCACGAAATTGTCAAAACAAGGGCGATGCCTTACTTTACCCACCAGACGTCTGACACTCGCTGGACGAAAATCGTCATCAACGACTTACCCCCAGAAGTTACAGCAGGGGAGGTCCAGGAGGAACTGCTTCGGCTCCGTTTTGAGGCTCCTTTGGTCCGCCAGTATAGCAAGAGAGATCCTGTGGCCCAGGTATTGATACCCTGCTCTACCCATGTCGTCTCCCTTTCCCGGAGGGAAGATGTAGAGCGGATTTACCAAACCCAGTACGTTCTGTAGACGAAGGGCCGTATTGAATTGTATGAGGGCCAAAATGGGCCCCTCATCTGTCGCAAATGCCAGTGTCTACAACATACTGAGAATTACTGCTCCCTACCATTGTGGTGTGTGAAGTGTACCATCCCACATTTAGTGGAGAACTACACACTCCCTACCTCAGAGAAACCTACATGCACCAGGTGTTTGGGCTCGACCCAAAGTCCCCACCACATGGCATCCTAGAGGGGGTGCTCTGTTTACCAGAAGGGATTGAAGTCTTCACGTCCTCCCAAACAGAAACTAAGAACGAATTGCCCTCTCCCACCGCAACAGGACACCACCAACTTCCCTGTTTTGTGGGGCCAGCCTGGTGCACCTCCCTCAGCAGCTGCTGTGGGACCAGCCACTCAGACACTGGACGTTCCTGAGGCACCTGTTACCACCTCTTCCCAGACACCCAAGTCTTCCTTTGCTGCTGCAGCCCAGTCTCCCCCTCATTGTCCGTCTTCCATGATGGCTTCCCCTGCACACCCACTACAGGAGCCAGCTGCAGCCCCCTCCAATCCACCTGTGGCTGTATGCCAGCCTTCTGCCCCTACCCCCAATCTGCCTACTACTACACCCACTCCTGCCTGCCGCAGGGGCAAGCAGCCCTCCGGGAACCCTCCCCCAGTGGCAGCGGACGAGAGTTCTTATCGGGAGGACATGCGCGACATCCTCCGGGTCATCAGCTTCTTCGTGTGACCCCAAAACTGGGATGTTATTCGTGACACTGCCCACAAAATCGGTCGGTCGGAGGACAGGCTCTCCAAAGTCATCGCCCTCGTGAAAGGGCTAAGTCAAATAAATATTGCTGTAATGGTGGCTCGACCACCACAACCCCACCAGCCCCCTCGAGATCGTGTCACCTGCATTTTTAATGCCAGTGGCATTAAACGTATGAAGACAGAGCTGAACACCTTCCTCCATGACCATAGTGTGGATATTTTACTGGTCACAGAAACACACCTTAAACCAGCAGACCATTTCTGCCTTCGCAACATGATGTGTTACTGCTCTGACTGCCTCGACCACCATCGTGTGGGCATGGCTGTGTTCCTCAACAAAGCACTTGTCCATACCCAGAGACTCTCCAGCCAATGGAACACATAGAGGCCACAGCAGTTACCATTTCCACACACCTTGGTGCTATTACCTTCACAGCACATACTTGAGCCACTGCTCGAAGCAGACCTTCGCGCCATGACGTCATTCAACAGGCTCATCATTGGGGCGGTTCTCAATGCCAAGCACCCAGCTTGGCATTCTCGGGTCTCTAACCCCAAAGGCCACCTCCTCCTTGACCTGGAGGACACTTTAGCACTGTCAGTCTATGGCCCCCACGTCCATGGCAGAAGTCCAGCGGATCCTACGACGGAAACGTGGCCGGTCAGCCCCTGATTGGTCGGAACATTGGGACTGCACATCCACGTCGCTGGCAGCGCCATCTGGTTCCACTGACCATCCTATAGGAATCGGCTTCCGAACAGGACCAGCACTGGGCCTGGCACGCCCACCACAGCTGCCTCTTTTGCCAGGACTAGCCTTCCATTCCACGTCTACGACTTTCCAGTCTTACCTGCCCATGTCGGACTACGTTTTTATGCCAGACAAAAAAGTACAGTCACTGTTGCCGGACGGTATGGGACTCCAAGTCCCACCGCCACACCTCCAAAGTGTACTGCAGTGACGCTGTAGTGTACCATATCACGAAAGAAAAGGAAAACAGCGACTAAACTAAAACATTGTCAAACTAAGCAAAGTAGGCATTGGGCACAACCTCCATGGTTCACTGGCTCCTTCGTCTACCTTTGGACGAAAACAAAATTTGGAAGGAACTCAGTATTTTAAAGCACATTGTGGTACCTAACGGTTTTTCTGTAAATGACGTCACACGCCCCTACATTAGGCTAAAGAAACGTATAACAAACAGCAGACACACACACACCCACATACAAAATAGAACCAGTAAAGACAGAACGAAAACCATTCCTATGAAATTTAATGGCAAAATGCCCCTGCAAGTAGGAAAATGTTTTGAAAAGTCTGATGTCAGATATGGCTTTCAGGTTAACAACGCCCTAAAATTGCGAGTAAAACATAAACTGAAAGGGAGGTATGACAAATTTGATGTCTCTGGAGTATACAGGATTGACTGCACTAACTGTAACAAATATTATATCTGTCAAACAGGCCGCTCTTTTAAATTAAGATTTAAAGAACAGCCACAGAACAAAACTGCTTTGGGACAGCATTTATCTGAAACTGGTCATTCCATAGGGAGCATCGAGAATTGTATGCATATTCTCCACAGAGAGGAAAAAGGCCGTGCTCTTAATTTGTTAGAAGGAACTTGAAATCTATAAAGTAAGAAAGAAAGAACCAACAAAACTGCTTAACTGGCAGAACGACTTTGTGCCCAATGCCTACATTGCTTCGTCTGACAATGTTTTACTTTAATCATTTTTTTCCTTTATTGAATTTCGATTCCCCCCCCCCCCCCCCCAAAGGGGCGGGCTGGCAATAGGTTATTATGCTGCTCGACAGTCTACAGACCTTTTAATACGTAAGAGGTAGATAAGAAACAATAAAAGCAGGTGATAAAACGGCGACTTAAATTGTAAAACGGCGGAAAATTGGGGAAAGTTAAAACATAGAGCAAAGGGTTGGCAAATACACAGGAAGCAGACAGGTAACATAGTGGACAGACAATTAAAAAAACATGGCGACTGTCTGGTTTCTGTTCGCAAGATATAAAAATCACACCCAGTGACAGTATGACGTCCGTTCGCAACACTTCGGACAAGACACACAACACTGAACACTCACTGTAAACACTGTACTAAAATGTCGGCACAAAGATGACACACCATAGCCAAGGGCAGATGGGGGGGGGGGGGGAACAAGCAGGGAGGACAGGAAAAACGAAAGGGGGGGGGGGGGAACCAAAGGAGGTACTTTAATCTCTGAACCCTTCTGTTATATATACTTTGTTAATAGTTTCACGTACTGTTGAGTGCCTCATATATTTACTTCGTTTTCGTACATTTTACGCATGACTCTAGTATTTTCTTGTTCCTTCTCTGTTCATTTCATATACTGCATTAACTAGATAATGTTGGTCGTGCACTGTTACGGAACTGTATCATTCTTTTCTTGCAACGGAGTGTCGCAGGGTAGGAGGGGCCCTCTGCCGGACATGTTCCTTCAACCACTTCTCGCCTGTGCGTAATTTTGGCGTTAGAGCTAACAGTGGGTGTTGATTGTGTGCAGCACTACGTTTTCTTTCATTGTGCCTTCTTTGGCGATTTGATTTATAGTTTTTTATTGTTGTTCTGTGCACTATCAAAGGTGTTTATTACTTATGTCGTTCTCTAGAATATTGGCACTTGAGCACATGTCGACTACTGTCTCTTAACTCTTCCTGTTTTGAACAATCAGAATTTTGTTACGTTGTGTTTCATCACTTTTTATTACTCCAATGCCTTTTATATGTTATGAGCTCATTACAGACTTCAACTATTGTATCCCCCTTTATTTTACGCTGTTCAATTAATCGTTGAAAACTAGTGTATGCCTACATTAGCGACATCTGGTGAACTTACAACACAAACATCTTGTGACTACTGTATGGCAGCTCGTTTTGAACAGTAGTGCAACTGACAACATGACTCGTGCATATGATATATATTTGACGATGATGGTGCTCATTTTGCATTAAACATTTGACGATGCCACTATGGCTGCAGTACATTAGGACTTCGTTGTTATGAAACAGGTATGCCTCTTCATACTTAAAGTGCACAAATGCATACATATGTCAGTAGTGCTTTTCATTATGGTCTATATTGTTTTTAAGCTGTAGAGAATCTGCGGGAGTAATATGTTTTTCCCATTCTTGCTGCAGATCTGATGATGGTCATTATCGACCGAAACCGGTAATCTGTTAACAAAAAGTTTGGGACCATAGTCGTTAATTAAAGGAAACTCTCAAAGAAAGTGAAAAAATCGTAAAATTACTTAAAAGCTCTGGATTGTCTGGACATGATGGAATAACAAATATGATTCTAAAATCATGTGCAAACTTAATCAGTCACATATTATGCTATTTATGTAACCAGTCAATGAAAACTGGGACATTTCCAGACAGACTTAAACAGGCAATAGTGATGCCCATCCATAAAATCTACCATGCAATTATCGGCCCATTTCTTTGCTGCCAGTTTTCTCAAGACTGTCTGAGAGTGTATTTTATGGGAAGATTTGTGGCCATATGACGCAAAATGGCTTACTGACATCTACACGGTTTGGCTTTTATAAGGGAGTCTCCACAGAGAGAGCTATATTTAGACTATCAGATGAAACTCTAGGCATATTAAATCTCAGAAGGTATCCAATGGGAATCTTTTATGACCTTTCTAAAGCTTTCAACTGTTTAGATCATAACACATTGCTAAAAAAGCTTCCACACTATGGTATCAAAGATAAACGTCTACATCTACATCTACATCTACATCCATACTCCGCAAGCTACCTGATGGTGTGTGGCGGAGTGTACCCTGAGTACCTCTATCGGTTCTCCCTTTATCCAGTCTCGTATTGTTCGTGGAAAGAAGGATTTCGGTATGCTTCTGTGTGGGCTCTAATCTCTCTGATTTTATCCTCGTGGTCTCTTCGCAAGATATACGTAGGAGGGAGCAATATACTGCTTGACTCCTCGGTGAAGATATGTTCTCGAAACTTCAAGAAAAGCCCGTACCGAGCAACTGAGCGTCTCTCCTGCAGAGTCTTCCACTGGAGTTTATCTATCATCTCCGTAACGCTTTCGCGATTACTAAATGAATTTCAGTCTGGCATCTGCTTTACCGACGATCAACTTTATATGATCATTCCATTTTAAATCACTCCTAATGCATACTCCCAGATAATTTAAGGAATTAACTGCTTCCAGTTGCTGACCTGCTATTTTGTAGCTGAATGATAAGGGATCTATCTTTCTATGTATTCGCAGCACATTATACTTGTCTACATTGAGATTCAATTGCCATTCCCTGCACCATGCGTCAATTCGCTGCAGATCCTCCTGAATTTCAGTACAATTTTCCATTGTTACAACCTCTCAATACACCACAGCATCATCTACAAGAAGCCTCAGTGAACTTCCGATGTCATCCACAAGGTCATTTATGTATATTGTGAATAGCAACGGTCCTATGACACTCCCCTGCGGCACACCTGAAATAACTCTTACTTCGGAAGACTTCTCTCCATTGAGAATGACTGTTCTGTTATCTAGGAACTCTTCAATCCAATCACACAATTGGTCTGATAGTCCATATGCTCTTACTTTGTTCATTAAACGACTGTGGGGAACTATATCGAACGCCTTGCAGAAGTCAAGAAACACAGCATCTACCTGTGAATCCCTGTCTATGGCCCTCTGTCTCTCGTGGACGAATAGCGCGAGCTGGGTTTCACACGACCGTCTTTCTCGAAACCCATGCTGATTCCTACACAGTAGATTTCTAGTCCCCAGAAAAGTCATTATACTCGAACATAATACATGTTCCAAAATTCTACAACTGATCGGCGTTAGAGATATAGGTCTATAGTTCTGCACATCTGTTCGACGTCCCTTCTTGAAAACGGGGATGACCTGTGTCCTTTTCCGATCCTTTGGAACGCTACGCTCTTCTAGAGACCTACGGTACACAGCTGCAAGATGGGGGGCAAGTTCTTCCACGTACTCTGTGTAAAATCGAACTGGTATCCCATCAGGTCCAGCGGCCTTTCCTCTTTTGAGCGATTTTAATTGTTTCTCTATCCCTCTGTCGTCTATTTCGATATCTACCATTTTGTCATCTGTACAACAATCTAAGGAAGGAACTACAATGCAGTCTTTGGAAAAAGACATTTAGTATTTCGGCCTTTAGTCTGTCATCCTCTGTTTGAGTACCATTTTGGTCACAGAGTGTCTGGACGTTTTGTTTTGATCCACCTACCACTTTGACATAAGACCAAAATTTCTTAGTATTTTCTGCCAAGTCAGTACATACAACTTTACTTTCGAATTCATTGAACGCCTCTCGCATAGCCCCCCTCACACTACATTTCGCTTCGCGTAATTTTTGTTTGTCTGCAAGGCTTTGGCTATGTTTATGTTTGCTGTGAAGTTCCCTTTGCTTCCGCAGCAGTTTTCTAACACGGTTGTTGTACCACGGTGGCTCTTTTCCATCTCTTACGATCTTGCTTGGCACATACTCATCTAACGCATATTGTACGATGGTTTTGAACTTTGTGCACTGATCCACAACACTATCTGTACTTGAGACAAAACTTTTGTGTTGAGCCGTCAGGTACTCTGAAATCTGCTTTTTGTCACTTTTGCTAAACAGAAAAATCTTCCTATCTTTATTAATATTTCTATTTACGGCTGAAATCATCGATGCAGTAACCGCTTTATGATCGCTGATTCCCTGTTCAGCGTTAACTGTTTCAAATAGTTCGGTTATGTTTGTCACCAGAAGGTTTAATATGTTATCGCCACGAGTCAGTTCTCTGTTTAACTGCTCAAGGTAGTTTTCAGATAAAGCACTTAAAAAAATTTCACTGGATTCTTTGTCCCTGCCACCCGTTATGAACATTTGAGTCTCCCAGTCTATATCCAGAAAATTAAAATCTCCACCCAGAACTATAACATGGTGGGGAAATCTACTCGAAATATTTTCCAAATTATCCTTCTGGTGCTCAGCCACAATAGCTGCTGAGCCCAGGGGGCCTATAGAGACATCCAACTACCATGTCTGGGCCTGCTTTAACGGTGACCTTCACCCAAATCATTTCACATTTCAGATCTCCGTCAATTTCCTTCGATATTATTGCACTTCTTATCGCTATAAACACGCCTCCCCCTTCACTGTCCAGCCTGTCTCTGTGGTATACGTTCCAATGTGAGTTTAGAATTTCATTACTGTTTACGTCTGGTTTCAGTCAACTTTCTGTCCCTAGTACTATATGGGCGTTGTGACCGTTTATTAATGAGAGCAGTTCTGGGACCGTTCTATAGACGCTCCTGCAGTTTACTATTAGCACATTAATATTGTTATTCCCTGTTGCATTTTGCCTACTCCTACCTTGCCGCGTCTAAGGAGGCCTCTTGTCAGGCCTAGGGAGGGAATTCTCTGACCTAAAAAACCCCCGTGTGCACTCCACATGTACTCCACTACCCTTGTAGCTGCTTCTGGCGTGTAGTGCACTGATATCGCTGGTGGTAACACAAACGAGACAGTGTGTCGTGACTGTTGCGTTAGAAACTACTTTCATCGTTCTATACTGGGCTAAAAAAGTGATTTAGAGTGTGGACATTCTGTCTCGTGTGATCACATTAACATTGGACGATGATGTCGCCTGCAGTTCTGCTCCTTTGACGTGTGATAAAACCTGGTCCAAATCCAGTTCAATGTGTATAGCACAGTCTAACATAGCAGTCGGGACACTCACTGCTGTAAAAGTTGTTACCGTTTGACAGATGGAGCGACACTAGCGCTCCGAGCGGCGAGTAAGATGAACGTCAGACACGTCGTAAGCATAATGTTTGTTTTGGATCCATTTCCTACGTAATTTACGAAATATTTGAGTGATTTTCTTGCCGCCAATGGTTTGTATAGTATCAGAAAGCGTATATGTTTCTAAGAATGATTCTAAAATAAGCGCAAGTATGGACAAAAACCATGAATCGAGTGGCAAGCTACAACACATTCGTGAAGGAACACTTGTGACGTTGGATAGAATTGCAGCTTACCACGGTGATATCAAAAGAATATAAACACACGGATTCACACGTAAGAGGGACAGACATGTACCTCTACAAGGAAAAGCAATCGACAGCTCATTTATCGTTCTGTAGGCCTACTGTGTTTGTCATTGTCGCCTGTTGCCACAAGTACGACCTTCATCTTTATATTATTCTAAGTGGTACAATCAACTGCCAAATAGTGGGAGAAATATGTTGCAACATTGTAATGAGCTGATTACATTACATTTCACGCAAAACCAAATATCTGAATAATTTTCAAACAATCTTATCAGTGAACAAGGTGCTAAAAAAATAATGTCATCACACGAAGGAAGCAAGGAAAATTAAGTGACTAACAACAGAAGTGAATGAAATAAATACCAAACATTACGCCTTTGTAAGACACGAATAACTGTACTTAATCTAATCACTTCATCGTCAAAGCAGGTCTGTGTTGACGATCCACACGAATCTGGCACTGATACATGGAGAGTTAAACCGGCTGCTTCTGTGTCATAGGACTATTTTACAGCTTTAGATGGATTGTCGAATCTTTGTGGCAGTTTCCTCTTCATCGTCAGTTGAGGTGGCTTATTTGGGATGTCAAACATTGTGGGTACTGCATTTCACACGAGTTTATTATTGTCTGCGTTCATGAACTGGTTTTGTTCGAAATGTAGCGAACAAAACCTAATATTATTATACAGGTAAACTGGGGCTGTTTTCATAGGGTCTTCTCGTCTGTTATTAACTAGCCATTTTCTGCTCCTAAAACGAAACATTGATCATTAATACACATGTAGTTTGCAAGTGAATCCTGACGATACAGTTTAGTAACATGATGGTATATACCTCTCAGGATCCCTAGGAAACCGAAAAAAAGACAGCTGTGGTGTCTTCTTCCTGTTGTTGTGCAATTTATTGCGCTACAAACGCTCCCGCTTGTAAAAACCATTGTAGAAATATAAATAAACAACCACTATTCGCTTTCACGATCGCGCTGAACCCACAGTTTAAGTTACTGGCCGCTTGGGGCACTGCTGACGCGGTAGGCAACAAAATCGAGGCGAAGTGTCGCGACTGTGGTGTATAGCATACCGCAGCGAAAAATGGGTGAAGTTGTTGTTGTTGTTGTGGTCTTCAGTCCTGAGACTGGTTTGATGCAGCTCTCCATGCTACTCTATCCTGTGCAAGCTTTTTCATCTCCCAGTACCTACTGCAACCTACATCCTTCTGAATCTGCTTAGTGTATTCATCTCTTGGTCTCCCTCTACGATTTTTACCCTCCACGCTGCCCTCCAATACTAAATTGGTGATCCCTTGATGCCTCAGAACATGTCCTACCAACCGATCCCTTCTTCTGGTCAAGTTGTGCCACAAACTTCTCTTCTCCCCAATCCTATTCAATACTTCCTCATTAGTTATGTGATCTACCCATCTAATCTTCAGCATTCTTCTGTAGCACCACATTTCGAAAGCTTCTATTCTCTTCTTGTCCAAACTATTTATCGTCCATGTTTCACTTCCATACATGGCTACACTCCATACGAATACTTTCAGAAATGACATCCTGACACTTAAATCTATACTGGATGTTAACAAATTTCTCTTCTTCAGAAACGCTTTCCTTGCCATTGCCAGCCTACATTTTATATCCTCTCTACTTCGACCATCATCAGTTATTTTGCTCCCCAAATAGCAAAACTCCTTTACTACTTTAAGTGTCTCATTTCCTAATCTAATTCCCTCAGCATCACCCGACTTAATTAGACTACATTCCATTATCCTTGTTTTGCTTTGGTTGATGTTCATCTTATATCCTCCTTCCAAGACACTGCCATTCCATTCAACTGCTCTTCCAAGTCCTTTGCTGTCTCTGACAGAATTACAATGTCATCGGCGAACCTCAAAGTTTTTATTTCTTCTCCATGAATTTTAATACCTACTCCGAATTTTTCTTTTGTTTCCTTTACTGCTTGCTCAATATACAGATTGAACAACATCGGGGAGAGGCTACAACCCTGTCTTACTCCCTTCCCAACCACTGCTTCCCTTTCATGTCCCTCGACTCTTATAACTGCCATCTGGTTTCTGTACAAATTGTAAATAGCCTTTCGCTCCCTGTATTTTACCCCTGCCACCTTTAGAATTTGAAAGAGAGTATTCCAGTCAACATTGTCAAAAGCTTTCTCTAAGTCTACAAATGCTAGAAACGTAGGTTTGCCTTTCCTTAATCTTTCTTCTAAGATACGTCGTAAGGTCAGTATTGCCTCACGTGTTCCAGTGTTTCTACGGAATCCAAACTGATCTTCCCCGAGGTTGGCTTCTACTAGTTTTTCCATTCGTCTGTAAAGAATTCGTGTTAGTATTTTGCAGCTGTGACTTATTAAGCTGATAGTTCGGTAATTTTCACATCTGTCAACACCTGCTTTCTTTGGGATTGGAATTATTATATTCTTCTTGAAGTCTGAGGGTATTTCGCCTGTTTCATACATCTTGCTCACCAGATGGTAGAGTTTTGTCAGGACTGGCTCTCCCACAGCCGTCAGTAGTTCCAATGGAATATTGTCTACTCCGGGGGCCTTGTTTCGACTCAGGTCTTTCAGTGCTCTGTCAAACTCTTCACGCAGTATCATATCTCCCATTTCATCTTCATCTACATCCTCTTCCATTTCCATAATATTGTCCTCAAGTACATCGCCCTTGTATAGACCCTCTATATACTCCTTCCACCTTTCTGCTTTCCCTTCTTTGCTTAGAACTGGGTTTCCATCTGAGCTCTTGATATTCATACAAGCCGTTCTCTTATCTCCAAAGGTCTCTTTAATTTTCCTGTAGGCGGTATCTATCTTACCCCTAGTGAGATAGGCCTCTACATCCTTACATTTGTCCTCTAGCCATCCCTGCTTAGCCATTTTGCACTTCCTGTCGATCTCATTTTTGAGACGTTTGTATTCCTTTTTGCCTGTTTCACTTACTGCATTTTTATATTTTCTCCTTTCATCAATTAAATTCAATATTTCTTCTGTTACCCAAGGATTTCTACTAGCCCTTGTCTTTTTACCTACTTGATCCTCTGCTGCCTTCACTACTTCATCCCTCAAAGCTACCCATTCTTCTTCTACTGTATTTATTTCCCCCATTCCTGTCAATTGCTCCCTTATGCTCTCCCTGAATCTCTGTACAACCTCTGGTTCTTTTAGTTTATCCAGGTCCCATCTCCTTAAATTCCCACCTTTTTGCAGTTTCTTCAGCTTTAATCTACAGGTCATAACCAATAGATTGTGGTCAGAGTCCACATCTGCCCCTGGAAATGTCTTACAATTTAAAACCTGGTTCCTAAATCTCTGTCTTACCATTATATAATCTATCTGATACCTTTTAGTGTCTCCAGGGTTCTTCCACGTATACAACCTTTTTTCATGATTCTTAAACCAAGTGTTATTATGATTATGTTGTGCTCTGTGCAAAATTCTACAATGCGGCTTCCTCTTTCATTTCTGTCCCCCAATCCATATTCACCTACTATGTTTCCTTCTCTCCCTTTTCCTACGCTCGAATTCCAGTCACCCATGACTATTAAATTTTCGTCTCCCTTCACAATCTGAATAATTTCTTTTATTTCATCATACATTTCTTCAATTTCTTCGTCATCTGCAGAGCTAGTTGGCATATAAACTTGTACTACTGTAGTAGGTGTGGGCTTCGTATCTATCTTGGCCACAATAATGCGTTCACTATGCTGTTTGTAGTAGCTTACCCGCATTCCTATTTTCCTATTCATTATTAAACCTACTCCTGCATTACCCCTATTTGATTTTGTGTTTATAACCCTGTAGTCACCTGACCAGAAGTCTTGTTCCTCCTGCCACCGAACTTCACTAATTCCCACTATATCTAACTTCAACCTATCCATTTCCCTTTTTAAATTTTCTAACCTACCTGCCCGATTAAGGGATCTGACATTCCACGCTCCGATCCGTAGAACATCTTTACTGATAAACGCTGGAATGCAGATGTTTTTGAAAACAAAACGAAAATAAAAAATTATTTGTTGTGGTGCCGAAAGATGGACACGAAATTCGTGCGCTGAAGACAAGAAATGACTGACTGAAATCTTACACAGTAATATTATGCAAGGTCATATAACTATGGTGCAATAAAATTAGCCAACGTCTCTATCAATACATTCCAGTGAATCGTTTATTGCAATATAGTGCATGCTGGGAAGATAAATTAGCCTGTAAAACTGATAATACGAAGTAGTGATGGGCTAAATAGCGATTTTACGATATCAGCGATTTCTGTGAATGCTACTTTTCAGTATCTATTATTCTTAACTGTGATTTGTCGCAGTTGCGAGTCGCAGTTAAGGGACCTAGGTCGTGTATCCCTACGCCACTGCGACTTCTGCTACTTCTGTGATTTCTGCTACTTCTGCGACTCCTGCGATTTCTGCGACTTACCACCGTATGAAAAAGTTACATCTGTCCTCACAGAAAATTGCATCTCAACAAACCTGTCATTGGTAAGTATGTTTTACGTTTGTTCTTCTGTTGGCTTTAAGTTTGTATTAAAGAAACAACGGTGAAAATATTACTAGTGTAATTAATTTGTAAGTAGCCATACAGTAGCGTAATAGTTCGTGTTTATAAAATGAATTCTAACATATTGTTATGTTCACAGGTACGCGAACTACATTTCAGTCACTCAGTAAAGTGATAACTCAGAATATCATTGTCAACAGATCTGGAGAAATTGCCACTGCGTCTTTAGACCGTTTTCGTCAGACGAGAGGTTAGTTTCTAAGTGTTTCGATGGACTTAATTACTTCAGTGAGATCGTTCTTGCAAATGTGAAATATACCCCATTGAGTGGCTTTCATTAGAGCAAATTTTAGCAATCTACTCTGTCAATTATATTGCTTGTAATTAGTGACAGCAAAAATTGTTTAATAATCCTTGCGATTTTGCAGACATAGTTCTGACTGATTACTGGTTGCTGTACGTATCTATCCACATCAAGGCTGTTGAGAGAGACTCGTGAAGATTCAAGACAGGTTTTAGAAGATTTTGCAGTTTAAAAGTGACATAATTGTGAAATAAGTGTGCAGATGAGTGATTAAACTGTGTTTTATTGAAGTTGTTGTGCGATTTTAAAGGAATAATAAATGTTAAATACAGTGAGTGAATAATGAAAATCTCATTTTCCACATGTTTAAGCCGTCCTATACCCGTAATTTTCCGCCACTTATTTACTGGTAAACACTTGTTGGAGAGTGACATGCCCCCCCCCCCCCTTCCACAATCTTGGTGTGACACTGACTTTTAACATATCCCAAAGTCTACAATATGCATTTTGAGACTGTTGATATGAAAGTGGGAAGTTCAGATCTTGCAGTTAAATCAGGAATAGCTTAAGTGCATTACTTGAAAGTAACACAGGAAAAGCTTACTTATGTAGGTGGTAGTAGTGTCGGCAAAAAGTTCTTGTGTGTGAAGTTGCCATGTAGAACACCAGGTGTAAAACTTTTATCTCGAGTCTTGAACTGTGTCGGAACAAAAGTGAGGCATTCATATGACTCAATAATACTGTTTTCATTTCACTACACTTATACAGATGTCTGAGTTCTGCTGTGTTAACATTGCAAAGTCCTGTGGGCATGTGGAGTATTAAGCAAAACTGTCATATTGGAAGCAGAATCAAACACATTTGTTACGTTACTTGATATTTTCAGGAGAAAAAGGTAATGTTGCTTCTTAATAATATAATACTTTCAGAGTCACAGCTGTGTTTGACCAACCATAACTGTTGCTGAATGTGCATGTCGTCATATAATGTGAAGGGCGTATTTCAATAGTGGTACAAGTCCATTACCTCCACTTTTCTATCTATAATGCTTCTGAAATTAATGATCCAAACTAACATAAATAAAGGTTCATGTCTAGCAAGAAGCCATATGCTTGAATATTTCTGGTATCTCAACTGCAGATTTTTCAGCGCTCATTTTTACTTTACGACTCTGTATCTCAAAATGAAGAAAAATGGACTTGTACCACTAATGAAATAAGTCCTTCATATGCACACACAGCACACCGATCTCGTGAGGCACAAGGCTCTCATAACGAAGTACGTACGTCGGTCGACAGATGGCACTAGGAAACGAATGTTAACTGCGCTTTTTAGTTGCTACTTGCGACTCTTAGTTCCGATTTGTCACAGAAATCGCAGTTTCTCGGTAGCGAATAGCGTACTATGAACTTTGCTCAACAGATGGCACCGTTAACTGCGCTTTTTAGTTGCTACTTGCGACTTCTAGCCGCGACTTATCACTGAAAGCGCAGAAAGCAGTACGGAAATCGGCCAACAGATGGCTCACGGCGTTGAATGTGAAATGCTACTTGCGACTGCTAACTGTGACTGAAATCGCAGTTAGATTTTGTAAAGTTGTTATTGTGATATCTGTGACTTCTCAATCACTGTGATTTCTAACGCGATTTCCTGCCCACCACTAATACGAAGTACCGTATCATTGTAAATAGAAATGAGTACTGAGAGGAGCGCATGCTTGTTCTGTAAAATATACGATGGAGACGAACCCACAGAAGTGTTGTATCGGGATGAAGATTACATAGTGTTTCCAGATATTAAGCCGGCTGCGAAACATCATTATTTAGTAATTACGAGAGAGCACATACGGCATGCCAAACAACTAACTTCGAAAGATAAAAATATTAGTAAGTTGTCAGACTAATTCTAAAGAGTTTTCTCTTTGTAGAATTAGTGTTAGAGAGTAGATTATTATGCGTTGTGATGCAGATACGAAACAAACCCTTTTCAGTGTGCGCATAATAGCACCGTGTAGTTTTGATTATTCATTTGTTTAAGAAATTGCAGGGCAACAGTCTGGATGATTGACTGATCTGGCCTTGTAACATTAACCAAAACGGCTACAGCCGTAATTTTTCCCGAGGACATGCAGCTTTACTGTATGATTAAATGATGATGACGTCCTCTTGGGTAAAATATTCCGGAGGTAAAATAGTCCCCCATTCGGATCTTCGGGCGGGGACTACTCACGAGGACGTCGTTATCAGGAGAAAGAAAACTGGCATTCTACGGATCGGAGCGTGGAATGTCAGATCCCTTAATCGGGCAGGTAGGTTAGAAAATTTAAAAAGGGAAATGGATAGGTTAAAGTTAGATATAGTGGGAATTAGTGAAGTTCGATGCAGGAGGAACAAGACTTTTGGTCAGGTGATTACAGGGTTATAAATACAAAATCAAATAGAGGTAATGCTGGAGTAGGTTTAATAATGAATAAAAAAATAGGAGTGAGGGTTAGCTACTACAAACAGCATAGTGAACGCATTATTGTGGCCAAGATAGACACAAAGCCCATGCCTACTACAGTAGTACAAATTTATATGCCAACTAGCTCTGCAGATGAAGAAGAAATTGATGAAATGTATGACGAGATAAAAGAAATTATTCAGGTGGTGAAGGGAGAAAAATTTAATAGTCATGGGTGACTGGAATTCGTCAGTAGGAAAAGGGAGAGAAGGAAACATAGTAGGTGAATATGGATTGGGGGAAGAAATGAAAGAGGAAGCCGCATTGTAGAATTTTGCACAGAGCATAACTTAATCATAGCTAACACTTGGTTCAAGAATCATAAAAGAAGGTTGTATACCTGGAAGAATCCTGGAGATACTAAAAGGTATCAGATAGATTATATAATGGTAAGACAGAGATTTAGGAACCGGGTTTTAAATTGTAAGACATTTCCAGGGGCAGATATGGATTCTGACCACAATCTCTTGGTTATGAACTGCAGATTGAAACTGAAGAAACTGCTAAAAGCTGGGAATTTAAGGAGATGGGACCTGGATAAACTGAAGGAACCAGAGGTTGTAGAGAGTTTTAGGGAGAGCATAAGGTAACAATTGACAGGAATGGGGGAAAGAAATACAGTAGAAGAAGAATGGGTAGCTCTGAGGGATGAAGTAGTGAAAGCAGCAGACGATCAAGTAGGTAAAAAGACGAGGGCTAATAGAAATCCTTGGGTAACAGAAGAAATATTGAATTTAATTGATGAAAGGAGAAAATATAAAAATGCAGTAAATGAAGCAGGCAAAAAGGAATACAAACGTCTCAAAAATGAGATCGACAGGAAGTGCAAAATGGCTAAGCAGGGATGGCTAGAGGACAAATGTAAGGATGTAGAGGCTTGTCTCACTAGGGGTAAGATACTGCCTACAGGAAAATTAAAGAGACCTTTGGAGAGAAGAGAACCACTTGTATGAATATCAAGAGCTCAGATGGAAACCCAGTTCTAAGCAAAGAAGGGAAGGCAGAAAGGTGGAAGGAGTATATAGAGGGTTTATACAAGGGCGATGTACTTGAGGACAATATTATGGAAATGGAAGAGGATGTAGATGAAGATGAAATGGGAGATACGATACTGCGTGAAGAGTTTGACAGAGCACTGAAAGACCTGAGTCGAAACAAGGCCCCGGGAGTAGACAACATTCCATTAGAACTACTGACGGCCTTGGGAGAGCCAGTCCTAACAAAACTCTACCATCTGGTGAGCAAGATGTATGAGACAGGTGAAATACCCTCAGACCTCAAGAAGAATATATTAATTCCAATCCCAAAGAAAGCAGGTGTTGACAGATGTGAAAATTACCGAACTATCAGTTTAATAAGTCACAGCTGCAAAATACTAACGCGAATTCTTTACAGACGAATGGAAAAACTGGTAGAAGCGGACCTCGGGGAAGATCAGTTTGGATTCCATAGAAATGTTGGAACACGTGAGGCAATACTAACCTTACGACTTATCTTAGAAGAAAGATTAAGAAAAGGCAAACCTACGTTTCTAGCATTTGTAGACTTAGAGAAAGCTTTCGACAATGTTGACTGGAATACTCTCTTTCACATTCTAAAGATGGCAGGGGTAAAATACAGGGAGCGAAAGGCTGTTTACAATTTGTACAGAAACCAGATGGCAGTTATAAGAGTCGAGGGGCATGAAAGGGAGCAGTTGAACGGAATGAACAGTGTCTTGAAAGGAGGATATAAGATGAACATCAACAAAAGCAAAACGAGGATAATGGAATCTAGTCAAATTAAATCGGGTGATGCTGAGGGAATTAGATTAGGAAATGAGACACTTAAAGTAGTAAAGGAGTTTTGCTATTTAGGGAGTAAAATAACTGATGATGGTCGAAGTAGAGAGGATATAAAATGTAAACTGGCAATGGCAAGGAAATCGTTTCTGAAGAAGAGAAATTTGTTAACATCGAGTATAGATTTAAGTGTCAGGAAGTCGTTTCTGAAAGTATTTGTATGGAGTGTAGCCATGTATGGAAGTGAAACATGGACGATAACTAGTATGGACAAGAAGAGAATAGAAGCTTTCGAAATGTGGTGCTACAGAAGAATGCTGAAGATAAGGTGGGTAGATACGTAACTAATGAGGAGGTATTGAATAGGATTGGGGAGAAGAGGTGTTTGTGGCACAACTTGACTAGAAGAAGGGATCGGTTGGTAGGACATGTTTTGAGGCATCAAGGGATCACAAATTTAGCATTGGAGGGCAGCGTGGAGGGTGAAAATCGTAGAGGGAGACCAAGAGATGAATACACTAAGCAGATTCAGAAGGATGTAGGTTGCAGTAGGTACTGGGAGATGAAGAAGCTTGCACAGGATAGAGTAGCATGGAGAGCTGCATCAAACTGGTCTCAGGACTGAAGACCACAACAACAACAACAACAAGAAATTGCACTCAACATGCTTACGTAACTTACAAAATATGAGTTGCAAATAGTTAGGGGATAAATTATGCCACATAACGTGACATACGTGCGTTCTTATATATTTCCCTCAGATTTATGATTTACACATTAGTTTACACAGCAGTATGGGACACAGTTCATATTACATTCTTTCAGAAGCTTAACAGATACTTGGACTGAAACAATCTTTGACAGATAACAAAAATCCACCAATATTCAAAAAGTACCAGATTGATCAAGGAACAGGAATGCAATAGTTGGAGTGTTATTGAACAAAGTCATTTGTAATAGAGCAATATTGTGAGTAAATGAGGATGTGTTAAGGTAAAGCGAATTACTTAAAACTTTTTTAAATGTCAAGAGGTGGAACATTCAGTGATTTGAAGCAAGTCCAGACAGTTGCATACATTAAGGAAGAGGAGGAGGAGGATATTAGTGTTTAACGTCCCGTCGACAACGAGGTCATTAGAGACGGAGCGCAAGCTCGGGTGAGGGAAGGATGGGGAAGGAAATCGGCCGTGCCCTTTCAAAGGAACCATCCCGGCATTTGCCTGAAGCGATTTAGGGAAATCACGGAAAACCTAAATCAGGATGGCAGGAGACGGGATTGAACCGTCGTCCTCCCGAATGCGAGTCCAGTGTGCTAACCACTGCGCCACCTCGCTCGGTATTAAGGAAGAGAAAATGTTGTTATACATTCAGCATACTATGTTAACAATAAAATATCATCAAAGTTATGAAGTCTGTTTGAGTTTTCAGCTGACTACAGTTTGATATGAAGCAACATTTTGACTTACATCCAGTTTGTCACCTTGTGATGAAATACCAGTTTCCATCCGAGGGGACGGGCTGTTCATTCTGTCTGCTGTTCTCAGTGAGAAAAATTCTTGACAAATTTGCAATAATGCAGCAATATATGCTGAACTCAGCAGGAAATCACTGTCATGATTAAAAATCATTGTTAATGCTGATTTATGCCACTTCCTCTCTTATGACACTAGGTATTTGTATAAATTGTAAATTGAACGTATTGGTAAGTGCTATGACCAAATATGCAAACTACTATACTTGTAAATTAAGTTGACAATTGGCCACCTGCGACAAGAATAGCTTATGTTGTTTGCACGTATTACACTATGAGATCACCTCTTGGTAAAGAATTGCACACACATATGGAGTACTTTTGGAAAGGAGCTCAGGAAACCAAGCTAAAATCAAAATTTTTTGCCGATATATGAAAGATATTTTTGTGATTTCACCAGATAGTGAAAAAAATAGGATGGAATTCGTGAAACACCTCTACAGCATTTACAGTAACATAAGGTTTGTGAAAGAAAGTGGATGCCTTCCAGTCCCACACATTCTAATAAAGAAAAAGTTTGTTGCTTTATTCAGCCATTCTGTATCCAGGAAGAAAATGCTCAAGAAGTACAAAGACTCTACTGTCTGCCACAGAGCAGTACTGTGGTCTTCACCTGGGTGTACAGAGTTCAAGCCACCTGCGACAAGAATAGCTTACGTTCCAAGTTACAGAAACTGCAAGAAATCTTCAACAATACATATATTCCAAACAGTAATTTTTGTAGTTGTTAAAACTTTAGCAACTATGCCTAGTCAGAATTGCAAGTAAAATGTGTTCTCCAGATGAACAGCAAGAATGAGAATATGAAGAGAACAAGAAAACATCACATTTTTAGCCTTGCTACGATATATAAGGCCACACTTTGCCTTTTATAATGAATGCTACGCGAGGTGATCCATTGGTAAAGAAATAAATAAATAATAATAATAATAATTATAATTTGGGAGGTTGGTGGTTCAGATCCCTGCTCAAGTATACATCCACATCTATACTCTGCAAACCACCATGAGGTGCATGGCAGAGGGTACAGCCCATTGCACTGTTTACTATGGTTTCTTCCTGTTCCATTCATGTATCGAGCGGGAGAAGAATGATCGTTTGAGTGCTTCTGTGTATGCAGTAAATATTCTAATCTTATATTCATGATCCCTATGTTAGCAATATGTAGGGGATTGTAGTATATTTCTAGAATCATCATTTAAAGCCGGTTGTTGAAACTGTAATAGACTTTCTCGGTATAGTTTATGTCTATCTTCAAGAGTCTTCCAGTTCAGTTTCTTCAGCATTTCTGTGTCACTCTCCCAGGAATCGAGCAAACCTGTGACTATTAATGCTGCCCTTCTGTGTATACATTCAGTGTCCCCTGTTAGTCCTACTTGGTATCGGTCGCAAACACTTGAGCCATAGTCTGGAACCGGTCACACGTGTCATTTGTGAGCAGTCTGCTTTGTAGATTGGTTGCAATTCCCCAGTATTCTATCAATAAATCAGAGACTACCACGTGCTTTACCCGTGACAGAGCCTCTGTGATCATTCTGTTTCATATCCCTACAAAGTGCTGTACCCAGGTATTTTTATGAGTTGGCTGATTCCATCATTGATATTATAGGATACTGTGTATTTTTTTGTTTTGTGAAGTGTACAGTTTTACATTTCTGAACATTTAAAGCAAGTTTCCAATCTTTGCACCACTTTGAAACCTTGTCGGGATTTGACTGAATATTTATGCAGCTTCTTTCAGATAGTACTTTGTTATAGATAACTGCATCGTCTGCAAAAAGTCTGAGGGTACTATTAATATTGTCTGCATGGACATTAATGAATAACAAGGGTCCCAACACACTTCCTGGGTACATATGTGAAGTTACTCCTACATCTGATGATGACTCTACATCTGAGATAACATGCTGCGTCCTCTGTAGCAAAAAGTGCTCAATCCACTCACAAATTTCACTTGATACCACACATGATCATCCTTTTGACAATAAGTGTAGGTTTGGTACTGAGTCAAATGCTCTTGTCGGAAATCGAGAAATCTGACTAACTTCATCCAAAGCTTTCAGTATCTCATGTGAGAAAAGTGCAAGTTGGGTTTCACATGATCGAGGTTTACAGAATTCATGCTGGTTGGCACTGAGGAGGTCAATTGGTTCAATATATAGCATTATGATTGGCTTCTAACATTCTACAAGAAATTGTTGTCAGGGACATTGGATGATAGTTTTGTGGGTCACTTCTAGTACCCTTCTTCTACACGGGTATGACCTGAGGTTTTTTCCATGAGCTGGACAAGGTTTTTTGTTTGAGTGATCTGCAATAGATTATAGTTAGAAGAGGGGCTAACTCAGCTGCAAATTCAATATAGGATCTGATAGGAATTCCATCAGGACCTGGAGCTTTGTTCAGTTTTAACCATTTCAACTGTTTCTTAACTCTGCTGACACTTATTTCAGCCATCTTATTCAGTGGTATAAGGATTAAACTATGTTGTCCTTTGTAAAGGAACATTTGAAAATGGAGTTAAGCATTTCAGCTTTCGCTTTGTTGCCCTCAGTTTGTTTCCATCTCCTTCACTGGGGACTGTGTGGAGTAGCAGGTTATTAATTATAATAATGATTATATTATGTGAAACAAATACTAACAAAGAGATAGAGGGGCTGGCCAGTACTTACCTCAGCTCAGTACAGCCGATAGATACACATAAAACAGAACTGAAAATTTACATTCCTAGCTTTCGGAACTTTGTTCCTTCATCAGGGAGGAGAGAGGGGAAAAAAGGGAAGAAGGGAAAGTGGATTCAGTTACTCACAACCCAGGTTATGATGCAACAGGGAAAGGTAAACAGGGAGGGTAGCAAGGATGGAGGCATGGTTGTCAGAGGGAAGCCAAAGATATTCTACTGTAAGTACTGTGCCAGCTTCAAACCAAAGAGGATGCATACAGAAGTAAAGAGGTATATAGTATAAAGATAAACACAACTATGTAGGATGAAAAGATGCGTGAATGGCTAAAGAGGAAAGGGAAAGAGGAGAAGACTGAAGAGTGAATGGGAGTGAGGTTGTTTAATGTAGGTTCAGTCCAGGGGGATGGCGGGATGAAAGGATGTGTTGGAGTGCAAGTTCCCATCTCCGCAGTTCAGAGGGACTGGTGTTGGGTGGGAGAAGCCAAATGGCACATACGGTGTAGCAGGTTCCTAGGTCCCTAGAATTATGCTGGAGGGCATGCTCCGCTACTGGGTATTGGGCATCTCCTAGGCAGACAGTTCGTCTGTGTCCGTTCATGCGCTCAGCCAGTTTGGTTGTTGTCATGCCGATGTAAAAGGCTGTGCAGTGCAGGCATGTCAGTTGGTAAATGACATGTGTAGTTTCACACATAGCCCTGCCTTGAATTGTGTATGTTTTACCAGTAGCGGGGCTGGAGTAGGTGGTTGTGGGGGGATGCATGGGGCAGGTTTTGCAGCGGGGTCGGTTACAGGGGTAGGAACCGCTGGGTAGAGAAGGTAGTCTGGGAATATTGTAGGGTTTAACAAGGATGTTACGGAGGTTAGGGGGGCGACGAAAGGCAACTCTGGGTGGTGTGGGGAGAATTTTGTCAAGGGATGATCTCATTTCAGGGGTTGACTTGAGAAAGTCATATCCCTGGCGGAGTAATTTGTTGATGTTTTCGAGGCCAGGATAATATTGGGTGACAAGGGGGATGCTTCTGTGTGGTCTGGGGGTAGGAACATTGTTGTTGGACGGGGAGGAATGTATTGCTCGGGAAATCTGTTTGTGGACAAGGTCTGCAGGATAGTTGTGGGAGAGGAAAGCACTGGTCAGGTTATTGGTGTAGTTGTTGAGGGATTCGTCACTGGAGCAGATACGTTTGCCACGAATACGTAGGCTGTAGGGAAGGGAGCGTTTGATGTGGAAAGGATGGCAGCTATCAAAGTGAAGGTACTGTTGTTTGTTTGTGGGTTTGATATGGACAGAGGTGTGGATGTGAGCTTCAACAAGATGAAGGTCAACATCCAGGAAGGTGGCTTGGGTTTTGGAGAAGGACCAGGTGAAATTCAGATTCGAAAAGGAGTTGAGGTTATGGAGGAAATTAAGGAGTGTTTCTTCACCATGAGTCCAGACCACAAAGATGTCATCTATAAACCTATACCAGGCCAAGGGAAGCAGCTGTTGGGTCTTCAGGAAAGCCTCCTCCATGCGGCCCATGAAGAGGTTGGCATAGGAGGGAGCCATCCTGGTTCCCATGGCCGTTCCCCTGATTTGTGTGGAGTATGTGGCAGAAGGACTGCGTCAACTCTCTGACACCTCAACCTACAAAGCTGTTACCCAGGATCCCATTCCCTCCATCCAGACTGAGCTGCAAAAAATCCTAAAAATCCAAGGTCCCTCACAAGGCCTCACAACGGCTTCCATAGACTTACTCACTCCACCTGAGCCAAGTACCCCTACCTTCTACCTATTACCCAAAATCCACAAAGAGAACCATCCTGGCCGTCCCATTGTAGCAGGCTTCAAATCCCCAACCGAATGTATCTCAGCTCTGGTAGACCAGCACCTACAACCTATCACCCGCAGACTCCCATCCTACATCAAAGACACAAACCACTTCCTAGAACGCCTCAAATCCATTCCCACTCCTCATCCACCTGAAACCTTTCTTGTCACCATAGATGCTACATCCCTTTACACAAACATCCCACATACCCATGGTCTCTCTGCCCTTGAGCACTACCTCTCCCAACGCCCACCCGAAGATCTTCCAAAAACCTCGTTCCTTATCACACTTACCAACTTCATCCTCACCCATAATTACTTCACTTTTGAAGGCCAGACCTACAAACAAATCAGGGGAACGGCCATGGGAACCAGGATGGCTCCCTCCTATGCCAACCTCTTCATGGGCCGCATGGAGGAGGCTTTCCTGAAGACCCAACAGCTGCTTCCCTTGGCCTGGTATAGGTTTATAGATGACATCTTTGTGGTCTGGACTCATGGTGAAGAAACACTCCTTAATTTCCTCCATAACCTCAACTCCTTTTCGAATCTGAATTTCACCTGGTCCTTCTCCAAAACCCAAGCCACCTTCCTGGATGTTGACCTTCATCTTGTTGAAGCTCACATCCACACCTCTGTCCATATCAAACCCACAAACAAACAACAGTACCTTCACTTTGATAGCTGCCATCCTTTCCACATCAAACGCTCCCTTCCCTACAGCCTACGTATTCGTGGCAAACGTATCTGCTCCAGTGACGAATCCCTCAACAACTACACCAATAACCTGACCAGTGCTTTCCTCTCCCGCAACTATCCTGCAGACCTTGTCCACAAACAGATTTCCCGAGCAATACATTCCTCCCCGTCCAACAACAATGTTCCTACCCCCAGACCACACAGAAGCATCCCCCTTGTCACCCAATATTATCCTGGCCTCGAAAACATCAACAAATTACTCCGCCAGGGATATGACTTTCTCAAGTCAACCCCTGAAATGAGATCATCCCTTGACAAAATTCTCCCCACACCACCCAGAGTTGCCTTTCGTCGCCCCCCTAACCTCCGTAACATCCTTGTTAAACCCTACAATATTCCCAGACTACCTTCTCTACCCAGCGGTTCCTACCCCTGTAACCGACCCCGCTGCAAAACCTGCCCCATGCATCCCCCCACAACCACCTACTCCAGCCCCGCTACTGGTAAAACATACACAATTCAAGGCAGGGCTACGTGTGAAACTACACATGTCATTTATCAACTGACATGCCTGCACTGCACAGCCTTTTACATCGGCATGACAACAACCAAACTGGCTGAGCGCATGAACGGGCACAGACGAACTGTCCGCCTAGGAGATGTCCAATACCCAGTAGCGGAGCATGCCCTTCAGCATAACTCTAGGGACCTAGGAACCTGCTACACCGTATGTGCCATTTGGCTTCTCCCACCCAACACCAGTCCCTCTGAACTGCGGAGATGGGAACTTGCACTCCAACACATCCTTTCATCCCGCCATTCCCCTGGACTGAACCTACGTTAAACAACCTCACTCCCATTCACTCTTCAGTCTTCTCCTCTTTCTCTTTCCTCTTTAGCCATTCACGCATCTTTTCATCCTACATAGTTGTGTTTATCTTTATACTATATACCTCTTTACTTCTGTATGCATCCTCTTTGGTTTGAAGCTGGCACAGTACTTACAGTAGAATATCTTTGGCTTCCCTCTGACAACCATGCCTCCATCCTTGCTACCCTCCCTGTTTACCTTTCCCTGTTGCTTCATAACCTGGGTTGTGAGTAACTGAATCCACTTTCCCTTCTTCCCTTTTTTCCCCTCTCTCCTCCCTGATGAAGGAACAAAGTTCCGAAAGCTAGGAATGTAAATTTTCAGTTCTGTTTTATGTGTATCTATCGGCTGTACTGAGCTGAGGTAAGTACTGGCCAGCCCGTCTATCTCTTTGTTAGTATTTGTTTCACATCTTATATGAGATTTTCCATTAATCATAATGATTATATTATATAGTCATATCATAAGTAATGATGTATTAAATGATGATGATGATGATGATGATGATCATAAGTAATAGAAGAAAATATTTGAAATATTGGAATATTGTTGAATTGCTGTAAATATTGGAATATTGTTTGCCGCCTTTTACAAGAGCCTGGAAACCATTTCTGCTGTTAGCTAGAAAACGATGGAGAACATAGTTCCCAATCTGCAAGTCCACATGCTTGTCCAGCGCACTGAAAGAAATGTTTCTATTCTCTATTTGGTCAGTGGAATCAGAACTATAATTATAAATCAAGATTTTGAGTTGTAATTGATAGATATACATATCTGGTAAAGTTTCACATGCTCAACATTGTAATACTGACAATAAATCTCTCTGTCCTACACAGCACTATGACCAGTTCAGAGGTGACCTCCACAGTAAGTTCCTATTGTCTTTTGCCCTGACTTCTGATAATCAAAATAACTGCTCGCCACAAAAGTGGAAAATAATTGTCACCACTTGCCACGCAGATTTGGTAACCTTATGGGCAGCACACCAACAGTTACTTCTGTGAAATCTAAGTGATCCAGGACAGTGTACAGTTCTCACGAGTTCACTTTCTAAAATTACTGAAAATATGCGTTTAGTAACAGGCTGTCTCTGACGTCATCCGAGGCAGTGTGCACTCCAGCATTTGACTGATGCAGATCGTACAGTGGCTAGGTGCGAATTGAAGCCTAGTCTTGCCTCTCAGGTTGTATTTACGTATGTGGCACTTCGGATGGCCAAGGGAACACCTGCTGTCATCTGCCCTATGTCCATGGTAGCGGCCTCTAAACAGCCACTTTCTCAGATACAGAATATTTTATAACACTGTCGTGTATTAATTTAGAATCTTCTTAATTTTTGTATGCATAGAGTTAAGTTGGTTGAAAAAGTTTTAGCTCACCTACGTTTAAACTTCGCCGTCTAGAATTTTCAGAATGGAACTGACAGTAGAACCTAACCTCTGAACTACAACTTTTAGAGACCTTGTATTTGTTATTCCTTGCATCCAGGCCTTGAAACTTGTTATAGCTCTATTATTTAATAGGTTTCATCATGTGCTGTAACCAAAACTTTCTAGCATTAATCTAACAAATACTTAATCTATTACAAATAAGGAAATTTTAGATCCAAATTTAGTTTTCTGCAAATTACTCGATAACTACTAGAGTTACCTCTGTGGGGTTACATAGTTAATATTTTTATATTGAACTGAAGCTTCATAAAAATTTTCACATTTCTAAGTCTAATATTTAGCACCTTCAATTTTTCTTAAAAATGCGGATTCTGACCAAAATATTTCTTTAATCATGTTGAGACTTGTACCAGTTAATTTTGACATACATCTGCACATTATGACAAATTTTTTGGTTTCTAGATTTATTATTTAGTGCCATTTATTTTTTTCTTAAAACGATGTATTTAGGGAAAAATATTGACCTGATCATTTTGAGATTTGACAGTTTACAAATTAATATACTTGAGGGGAGATGCTCGGGTTAGTTACACCAAACAACCCCCATTCAGCAGTAGTTCCTTTACTCACCTAAACACAGGCAAGGCTCACAAAGAACTAAACATCGCAGAACAGCCCAAAGACAATCTCAGAGTCCATATCGATGCTGGTGTCGACCCCATCGGTGCCACATAGCCCCCACTGTCACCCCCGCCCCCCACCCACCCCCGGAAACCCCCCCTCGCCCCACCCGCAGTACAGAGTACTCTTGGGAGGCTGGGAGGGGGAGGGGTGACTAAGGCGTCGGCAGGGGTGGTCCGCGGGAGCCGGACCACGGTCAGCTCGACAACGTCGTCGGGGAGCTGTGTGGGTAGATGTTGTGAAGGAAGGTTTGGCCACCGGACCTGGAAGTCGTTGAAGCGAGCTGGGCATCGTACTGGTCGTGTGGCGACAGGTAGGCCGGCAGTTTGTGGGTGGAACGGAGCGACGACGACGATGTCTCCAGTGGGCGTGACGAACACACAAAGCATGTCCTGGTCGACGTTGGGCGGGAGGGGAACACATTTCACCATGTGGCAGGGAATAGTGGAGGTTGTGTCATGAGCACTGGATGCATGAAACACACGGCGAACAGTGTATAATCGCGCAGCATTATTGTTAAGTCGTGGATTATGTCCAGGGGGACAGGCACAAACACCTCAAGCGAGGGCACGTTCAAGACGGTGGGCGTGAGGAACCTCGACAGGGCGAGGCAGGCAACGGTGAAGAGGTCGAAGGGACCGGCGAAGGGCCCAGCGGCGAGGGTGTGATTGTAGGTAAGCTTGACGTGGGCAGCATGTGGTCACTCGACGGAGTGCGTGAGACCAGAAAACAGGGCGAGGTCGGAGAAGAGTTCGATGATTGGAGCTCGAAGTCACCCGATCGAGTGTGTAAGTCTGACGTGGTGGGAGTGGTTGGAGAGTTGTGAGCCACGACAGTGAGTGGCGTGGTGGTGGCCTGAAGGGGGGTAGAAGCGGGCTCGACATGAGCAGGCTTAAGTCTGTTGAAAGAGACTGTGACAGCTGAATCTTTCATCTGGGTGTCATAGGTGTTGGCTGAGTGCCGGAGAACTCGGTACGGGCCGGTATATGGAGGTTGGAGGGGAGCACGGACAGTGTCATCTCAGAGCATGACATACTCGCAATTGTGTAGAGCTTTCGGGAGGTGAGCCTTAGGGCGGGAATGGCTGGTGGGTGGAGGGATATGGAGGTTGCTGAAGTGGCGTCTGACGCAGTCCACGAAGGAAGGTAAGCAAGTTCGCCAGGGAAAATGATGTTCTGGCCATATACGAACTCGGCTATTGTGCCTTTGAGGTCTTCCTTATAGATCCCATGAATGCTGAGTAGCACAAGGGGAAGGGCCTCCGTCCATAAAGATTCGTGGCATCGAAGAGCTGCCTTGAAAGTGGGGTGCCACCGCTCGACTAGCCCGCTACTTTGCGGGTGATATGCTGTGGTATGGATGCGTCGGATGCCGCAAATGTTACAAATCGCGTTGAACAGGTCCGACTCAAATTGTCTGTCCTGGTCAGTCGTGATGATAGCTGGACATCCGAAACGCAATGCCCATTACTCGACGAAAGCTCGAGCATTAGTTTCTGTCGTAATATTAGGGAGCGGGGCAGCCTGGACCCAGCGAGTTGTTCGGTCAATAGACGAGAGAACATAACGAAAGCCATAGGGGGGAGGGGGGAGGGGAGGAGGGCCGACAATGTCAATGTGAATATGCTGGAAACGCCCAGGAGGGATCGAAAAGGCGCCGAGGGGGGTTGAAGTGTGCTTGTGTACTTTGCAGCGTTGGCACGCGACGCAGGAGTGTGCCCATTGCTGGCAGTCCTTGTTGACATTTCTCCACACAAAGTGCTCCGCTAAGAGGCAGGCGGACGCATGAACACCAGGGTGGACTAAATTATGCAATGCATTGAAGACAGCTCGACGGAGTGTGGTTGGGATGAAGGGGCGTAATGTGCCCATACTGTCGTCGCACCAGATCTCACCAGAAATGCCAGGGAAGGTGGTGCGGACGAAGTGTAGTGAAGAGGTAGAGTCTGAAATCGGGTTTTGTTGGAGGTTAGGCAGTTCAGAGAGGTCTAACAGCGAATGGGCGGTGTCTACTCGTGAAAGGAAATCAGCAACTATATTGTCAGCACCCTTTATGTGTCTGACATCGGTGGTGAACTGAGATATGAAGTCTCTGTATCTGAAGCGGTGAGGAGGCGGGTCAGCTGGCGAGTTTGTAATGGCCACAGCCAGGGATTTGTGATCCGTTAAAAGATAGACAGCATGACCCTCAACGTCAGTCTTAAAATGTTTGATCGCTTCGTAGACGGTGAGCAACTCCCTGTCAAACACGGAATATTCCCATTGTGCATTGGTGAGCTTGCACGAGATGAACTCAAGAGGCGAAGTTTGGCCGTCGATTGTCTGGCTAAGGACTGCGCCGATGGCAGTATCGCTCGCGTCTGTGATGATGAAAAGCTGCGCATTGGGGAGAGGATGCACGATGGTGCAGGCCTCGGCAAGAAGATTTTTGAGGGCAGTGAAAGAGTCAGTCATAGCAGGGGTCCATGGAACCGGCTGAGATCCAGAAGTGTTGGTGCCTGCCAAGGCGTCCATCAGTGGAGCCTGAATCTCCACAGCCCGAGGTAGATGTCGGCGGTAATAATTAACCGTCCCCAGAAAGCGCCGGAGCTCTTTAAAGACGAAGGTCTGGGTAGGTTTAGTATTGTTTGTACTTTCTCAGGGCGCGGTGAAATGCAGTCGGCAGAGACCCGAAAACCAAAAAAAGTGACAGCGGGTTGATGTAGCTGCAATTTGTCCTGGTTGGTCTCGATGCCTGCTGCCACGAGTGTGTTCATAACAGTTTGCACATGTTGAATGTTGTCCTCGACGGAGGAGCTGAACACAACCATGTCATCAAGATATGCAAAGCAGAATTTTAGGTCGAATAGCACTTCGTTGATGAAGCATTGCCAGGTCTGGGTTGCGTTTTTCAGACCAAAGGGCATGAATCGAAACTGAAATAACCCGATCGGGGTGGTGACTGCTGTCTTCTCGATGTCTTCAGGTGCCATGGGGATCTGGTGGTAGGCCCGTTTGCAATCAATGACAGAGAACGTGGTCGCACCTGCGAGGGAACTGGTAAAGTCGGCAATGTTGGGTATGGGGTAGGTGTCCATTATTGTTCGTGCGTTTGGTCGACAATAGTCTCTGCGCATGCACCAGCACCCGTCTGTCTTGGGTGTCATATGTATGGGCGTAGACCAGCTACTGGCAGAGGGTTCAATGACGCCGGGGCTTAGCAGTTTAGAAATCTGATTTTTAAGGTCGGAGAGCTTCTTGCAAGTTATTTTCATCTCCTAGAATGTAGCAAATAGTGATCATCCACAAAGGTTTAACACTCAAAAGATGTTATCCGAAAAAAACCACTGTATTAAGTGCATTTCTTTCCTTTGTTTTTGCAGTAGAAGACATGGTAAGAATTGGGAAGGAAGTACTGGAGGAAAGAGGTGGTGATCTCTCAGACTTAAGGTTTGTACAAGTATTATCAAGTATTAGTTTAGTCTGTTATGGGCATAGTGAATAGTACTATAAAAATGTAAGCATACTTATTGGGAAAAAAGTGGAGGGGGGGGGGGGGACTTAACAGATCACTAGCTAAAATATTAAATTTTGTTTTGAAATAACCCTTTGGACATGGGAAGCTCAAATTCATAAGTTGAAAGGCAGAAAAGATCTAGTATTAAAAACTGCCCATATTACAACTCATTATCATTCATTGCAGCTTGGACTGCTTAAATGAAATATTTTTATTGGTGATAATTTTTATGTTCCAACATAAAATATTTGTAAAGTTATTGAAAAAATATAATAACCTTTTATAGTGCAGTACCTTAATTGTTGTTAACGGTGTTCCATAAATTTATTGATGACTGATAATTGTGTGTGTATGTTTGGTTGACAGACTTGGATTCCATTGGCCTCCATTCTATTCAATTGGACACTTGCATTTGCATGTGATTTCTCCTGCAAGTGATATGTCATTTGTCTCGCTGTTAATGTTTCGAAACAACTCGTGGCGGTTTGTCTCGGTAAGTTACATTAAGTGTTCTCTGATTTCCATTAACTAATCTGGATAACATATGAGAAAGTAAGACTTCTGTTTCATTTGCAGCCGGAATATGTTAAATCACATCTTTGATGAAGAGAAAACATAGGGGAAGCAGCTTTTCAGTAAATAGAATAAACTCTCTGAAGGACAATTTGCAAAGTAATGAGACTGAGTTTTTGATTGTAAGCATATGTATATATATTATGTACAGCATATTATACATTTCTAAATATTTGTATCTACCCTTTACCTCACTATTCCATTTTATGGCTACATGATATTATGAAGTTTGTCAGTGATGCTTAACAGTTTATGTATTTGTTGTTCTTTTTTTACAGTTTATATTTTGGCTTCATAAACAGGTCTTCATACCATTTTTCCACTTTTTTGTTGTTAAGATGCTATATTTGTAACATAGCATAAACAAAACTCCAGAGACATATAGGCAGCCTACCTGCATTAAACTTCCATATTGTATGTATAAGCGTGGTTTATTGTCAATAGCATCATAATAAATAAACATACCGTGAACAAATTCTGAAATATACTGTGAACAAATTCTGAAATTTCATGTTGTGTAGGTGACATACACAATGATGGCAATCAAAGGTTTTTCATGACTGCATAAATATTTGTAATAAATGGAAAAGGTGCACATTTTGCTTGCTAGTGTGATATTCCTTCATAGCTCATAGCATAACTTTGCACATCTTTTCAGGTACATGATCATCAATATTTTTTTATTTTATTTTAGCAAGCACGCTGAACATCTGAGCCATTGAGAACTGTGTGCATGCCATGCATAGAAGAAAAAGCACACACACTCTGTCTCTCTCTTTCTCTGTGACACGACAGACTATATTTGAGCATGGATAACATGTTTTGGTTCCAAGCAGCACTCAACTCATGCACGCCCTGGGTCACAGAGGCCAGGGGCATGTGGCCCAGGCAGGGCTGTGGTGGGCATGTCAGCTGCCAATAATGGCCGGCAGCCATGTCAACCTGTCAGATTCAAAATAACAGACATGATGGCAGTTTCACCACTGACGCACACAAAGAATAATTTTATATTGTTTGTGTTTATACAGCTACAACACAAACTGTAATAAATACAGTGAAGGACAATATATCAAATAAAGAGGAGAGCAACATGATTTTGCCAGTACACAGATATGATTTGTAAATAATATATGTGAGAAGATACAGAACCGAGATAATTTACGTAACTGAAATTTCGCAAATCTTATGTAACTTTTATAATATTTGTGGTACAAAAGAGATCAAGCTCTCTAATTGCAGAGTTCAATGATGCTCATTGATTGAGTTACATTTTGTAACAAAATTAAGCTGTAAGAAACATACAAATCAGCAAGGCGGCCTGCATTGGCAGACATTGTTACACACCACATCCAACATTTAGTTCGTAAGATTTATACTTTTCATTATATTTTTGATTAATTGTTTATAAGTTTGCATAGTTTTGCCCATAACTTATATAAACTTTCATAGTTATCATTATTCTGATCACTTCAGTGGAAAGAGGAGGAAATATCCAATAGTAAGGTGGTGCCATATCCATATTTATTACAAGAATTGGTGGCACAGAGATTACGCACTGATTTTTAGCACCACAACAAAACTTTATATTTGTTTAAATACCAGGCAAAGCACTGCACATAAAATTAAGTGTAAGGTATTGGTTTTGATGATAATTTCAGCATGCAGTTAATGGTGCAGTTGGGTTTTGGATATCATTTATCTATAAAAAGTTGTGAATCAGGCTGGTGAAAATACAAAGTCCTTTAGTGACATACATGCTGGTCCACCCGCGTGTGAAGTTGATTTGGACTATGAGTTTGTGCACTGAGTCTGGACTTTTACTCAGGGACTTTGAATATTTTCTGCCACTAATCGACACTTAGGTTAATACATTGTGTCAGTTAGACTTATTTATATATGAGTTACTGTTAAATTTTAGCTGTGAACGCTGCCTGTGTTTTCTAACTATTTTTGTTTATTAATTTTATATAGTGTGTTCACTAACCACTATATTGGGGGCTGAAGCTATTTTCAAATCACTTAATCACACAGTTGTTTTCACCAACCTGTGAATTAATGTGTCTATATTAATGATGATAAACTTTTATTAGTTAAATTATAAACTGTAGTAGTTGGGGTACGTTATTTAACATTGAGTGCATGTGCGTTCAGCCTGGTAATTATTTGTCTGTCTGATTAATACATCACAGGCAAATGTATTAGTTTATTTTATTTTAAAAGTTCGCAGTAATTAGTTGTCTTTCTATGGTGCTATGGGAGCTGGGGATACCACCAAAGCTAATAATTCTCATGAAAATGACCCTAAGCAAAACCAGCTGCAAAATAAAAGTTAATGGCAAATATTCCAATAATTTTCCAGTCTTTCAAAAACTTAAGCAAGGGAATTGTGTGTCACCGACATTATTTAACTTGGTCCTGTAGGCTTTCGTGTGAAAACGGCCAAGCAAAACAGATGGTTTATTTAACTTGGTCCTGTAGGCTTTCATGTGAAAACGGCCAAGCAAAACAGATGGTACTGTTTTCAGCAGGACAACTGAGGAGATGGCATTTGCAGATGACATAGCCATGCTTGAAAGAAACAAAATATTTGATGGAAAAGTATGTAGTTTTAGAATGTGAAGTAGCTGCACATGGGTTTGCTGTAACTAAAGAAAAAAGCATATGCTCAATACCTGAAACAAAACAAGGTGGAGAGGTATTAAGCAGTTTGGAGGATTCGACAGAGTGAATCAATATTGGGAGGAATGGTTACGGTAGGTAATATGATACCAACAGAGATAAAGGTAAGAATAGCTGCATGTATCGGGTGCTATTACAGCTTCTTTAACTCGTTGCATTCCTTCCACATTTCAAGACACATGAAGATGACAGTTTACTAACAATTATAAAATCAGTTGTTACGTATGGGGTCGAAATGTGGCCAATGACAACTGGTCAGAAAAGCCTTGAATACAAGAGACCACAATGTACTGTACAAGATATATGGTGAGGTGTATGAAAATGGTGCTTGGAGAATTAGGACCAATTCAGAACTGTATGAACTCTATAAAAATCCCCAAGTCACCGTAGATGTAAAGGCACAAGGGTTACAGTGGTTAGGGAATTTGCAGAGAATGGAAGAACAGCGAGTGCTGAAGAAAGAACTGATGGCAAAACCAGATGGTAGCTGCTCAGCAGGGAGACCAGGATTGTGATGGCTAGTGTGTGATATAGAGACAGCTCTGAGAAAGTTAGTGTGTATGGAACTGGAGAAGGCTGGTGAAGTCAAGAGAGGATTGGAAGAGACAGGTCGTCAACAAGGCCTGGGCCCTTCATGGGCTGTAGCATCGGAAAAGAAGAAGAAGATTCATGTATTAATAGCCTTCTCAGCAATATGGCAAAATTTGCAGACTACCATTATACTGATAGAATATTCTTTGTTACAACAACGGAGTAAAATTGTATTCTGTTGTTCAGTTTTATAACATAGTTTATTGGCAGCATTAGAAAGCCTGGTGATGTAGTTTGCTGTCCCACTACCCACTCAGAAAGTAGCCTTTCTTTAGTTTTGAAAGGGTGAAATTTGCAATTAAGCCATTGGTGTTGAATTATAATTTTCCGTATTTATGTTTGACAGTGAAATTGTAGTCATTTTGTTTTAAAGGCCAGCATATTAGGCAACTTTTTTTGTGTAATAAATAGTATAATGAACCATGGACCTTGCCGTTGGTGGGGAGGCCTGCATACCTCAGCGATACAGATGGCCATACCGTACGTGCCACAACAACAGAGGGGTATCTGTTGAGAGGCCAGGCAAATGTGTGGTTCCAAGAGGGGCAGCAGCCTTTTCAGTAGCTGCAGGGGCAACAGTGTGGACGATTGAGTGAACTAGCCTTGTAACGTCAACCAAAATGGCTTTGCTGTGCTGGTAATGCGAACAGCTGAAAGCAAGGGAAAACTGCAGCCGTAATTTTTCTCGAGGGCATGCAGCTCGATCTCCGGTGGGGACTGCTCTGGAGGACATCATTATCAGGAGAAACAAAACTGGCATTCTATGGATCGGAGCATGGAATGTCAGATCCCTTAAATGGTGCAGGTAGGTTAGAAAATTTAAAAAGGAAAATGGAAAGGTTAAAGTTATAGTGTGCATTAGTGACGTTCAGTGGCTGGGGGAGCAGGACATCTGGTCAGCTGAATACAGGATTATCAATACAAATGGGTAGAGCATGTAACTAACAAGGAGGTACTGAACAGAACTGGGAAGAAGAGGAATTTGTGGCAATACTTGACTAGAAGAAGGGGTCAATTGGTAGGACACATTCTGAGGCATCAAAGAATAATTAGTTTAGTACTGGACGGAAGTGAGGAGAGTAAAAATCATAGAAGTAGAGTAAGAGATCAATACAGTTAGCGGATTCAGAAGGATGTAGGTTCCAGTAGTTATTCAGAGATGAAGATACATTCACAGGATTGAGTAGCATGGAGAGTTGCCTCAAACCAGTCTTTGGACTGAAGACCACGACAACAACGTAATAAAGACATAACTGCCATGTCAATTCAGAATGATACTTAACAACAGTGAAATTTGATACTATATAAGTAATTTGTGGTGCCAGAAACTCCCTTTTGGTTGTACTGTAAATAAGCTCTGCTTGTTTTAACTTCCATGAAATGTAGCCTATTGGCCTATGGGGTCACCCTAGGCTCAGTTAATACACACGACCATCATAATTCCTAGCACTGCTAGATAAACTGAATGATTTCACAAACTCTTGTTAAACTAATACTGGCAACTACGTTAGAACCTCCTTTTAACTTTGACACCCCTTTTTCACAATTGGGTTCCACATAAAACTTATGCCCTTTTTTAACTTTTAATTAGGGGTGTAGAAATCTTCACATGATGAGGATTGAATCACAGATCATAGTACAAAAGCCCTCGAAGCAACTGTAATTATTTTGCACAACTAGGGGCAGGGAATTCACGAACATCGCCCGTTGAGGGTGGAATGGCCATACTTCTTTGCCTGTGATTATACATCCTAAATAATTTAAAAGTTGATTGCACAAACCTACACTTTTCCAGTTTTAAACTTAAGTTAGTACTTTGTAATTGATCTGTCATTTTCCATTTGTTCTACATGTTTGGACATAGAGTGAGAGAAAATTTTGGCACCATCCAGATCGTACTGTGTCTACCCTCCTGCATGGCTATCAATCTGGTTTGCAAAGAGCACACTCATTTGAGCCTCAGTATCTGCTAATAGCTTGACCTGTCCAACCATACCTGTAGAGAAGCTTTTACCACATTCACTAATCCCAAAATTCACAAGGTTTTTGCCTCATTGGCTCTCAAGTGCCCAGTGACTAGCCTGGTCAAGAAGGTAACGTCCAGTCTCTGCTCTAAATAAACAGTATGGTTGTGATGACTTGGTTGTGTCATGCCATAAACTGACGGGCATCTTGTTGCAGCACCACTAAATAAACAGCATCTGGTAAAGTTCATGGAATAGAACACTGAGTTTCCATGCCTATGCTGGGATCTATTCTGTTAATGAGTCTATCTTCTGCTTGTGCTTCTGCCCCGTCAAGGAGAGCCACATTTTGAGTACTTTTGTTGCCCAGGACATAGGTTGGCACAAGTACTTCATAATTTTCTGAAGTTTTTTCCTTTGAGAGAGGACAACTTGCCGCATTCAAAACTGATGCTCCTATGGTTGGTACATTCTAAACCCTTGGTCAATATTTCAAGCCTCTTCAGTTAACAAAAATTCTGCCAAGTCAAACTATGCAGTGGCATCCACTATGAGCTTTAGTCATGTGATGTTCAGCTGAAATTCATAACTCCATACAAATATCTTGCTATTTCATGAATGTTCTAAAGGAAAACAACATTCTCGGTCACTGTTTAGGTGGGAATAAAATTACTAAGTGAAATGTAGAGCCATATTTATAAATACTGCTACCTGAATTTATGGTTGGAACATTTATAGCTAAATCTGCAGGATACTGAAGTACACATTAGGTATGGTCAGATTTTCCCAGGACACCTGCAACCACTCCCACAGCTTTTTGTATTCTACTTGAAATGGTTCTAGCTCCTTTGATGATGACCTCGATACTCCCTCACAATTCAGTATTCATCAATTGGAGCTTTTGTGCCTCAGTTTGGAAAGACTAATAGGCCCCCTTCACTGTTGTTAATGTCACTTTTCAGCTGCTAACATGTGATGCACCACTTTTAACTCTATGGTACTTGTTACTCAAAGTACAGCAGCAAACAAACATTGACATGCAACATAAAAACTGAAGCTAAACACTAGTACAGACAGAACATTCCCGTTTGGCTGGTGTGTTCTCGTGTGTGTTTGCAATCATTGAAACCTACACTTTGAAAGACCTTTTTATCTCCACCGTCAAGCGAGTGTACCCCCCTTCAAACACACTTCCGACCATATGTCTATGTAACCTTTTTAGCTCATTATCCTCTCAGCAATAGTTTCCTGCAGTTTGTTCCTATTTAGAAAAAACATTGAGTAAGTGAAAAATACCAAGTCATACCATTGTTCAGAATGCTTTTTAAATTGTAGGTCCTCTTTTAATTGCGTGGATACTTTGGTTCACATGCCAGAGGTAAGGACATACCACATGCAAAAGAACTGTGTTCAATAAGATGCTGTGGTGTTCAAACTAACCTTCAGGTTCAGAGAAGCTTCAGCTCCTCTTTTCAGTAATACTATACATGTTAGTGAAAAAAAATTAATATGCTTATGGGTACATTTGCAACTCTTGATGTGCTTCTGTGTTAAATTTGAGGAAAAATTAAGAAATATTAACAATGGTAATATGCATTGAATAAAAGGAAGTTTTATTTCAGCTTATTTTTTAAGTACAAATTTGTATTTTAAATGAATGGTACATGAGGTCGTTGGAATGTTCCTTCATTAAACATCTTCTCCCATTCGTGTCCAAGTGGGTACTCATAAGATTCTGCCGATTTAGCTTTCATCTTTGTACTGTAACCTGGAGCCTGTTAAAGATACAGCACATAATTAAAATTAAAATATAAATTAACTGATACAGTATCTATAACTAAGCAGTGTGCAAACAACTAATTTCTTATAAAGTGCAGCTGAAGTCTTTTCAGTAGCTTCCAAGGATGTCTGACCATTGCTTTATGTGGTACACTTCAGAGTTTTGACCAGTTCTCATAAGTTAATCTGCTTGCCACAGCAGTAATTAGGTTTAATACTTCCCTGACTCTTCTGTTTTACAATAGCACCACTAACAGTGTACCTGAGTATTTGTAGTTCCTGAGGAATGTCTCTGATAGACTGGCAAAAGTCCCTACAACCATGCATCATTCAACTTGATCAGGTTTCTCTAGTGACTGATTTGAGACAAATATCAATAGTTGTATTTGTACTTATACACCATCAGATGTATATTGTGACTCAGTGCAGAGTGCATTCAGCAGGATGTCCAGAAACTCCTTACATAGTGTATGGGAGGCAGGTGCTGTACAGCAATGGTAAATGAGGGAATTTATTGTAAAGACAACTGCATAGCTCAAATATCACGGTGGGGTGTGTCCTTGATCTTACTGCTACATAAGAATGTTATTTACACTACTGGCCATTGAAATTGCTACACTAAGAAGAAATGCAGATGATAAACGGGTATTCATTGGACAAATATATTATACGAGAACTGACATGTGGTTACATTTTCACGCAATTTTGGTGCATAGATCCTGAGAAATCAGTACCCAGAACAACCACCTCTGGCCGTAACAACGGCCTTGATACACCTGGGCATTGAGTCAAACAGAGCTTGGTTGACGTGTACAGGTACAGCTGCCCATGCAGCTTCTCACAATACCACAGTTCATCAAGGGTAGTGACTGGCGTATTGTGACAAGCCAGTTGATCGGTCACCATTGACCAGACGTTTTCAGTTGATGAGGGATCTGGAGAATGTGCAGGCCAGGGCAGCAGTCGAACATTTTCTGTGTCCAGGAAGGCCCGTACAAGACCTGCAACATGCGGTCGTGCATTATCCTGCTGAAATGTAGGGTTTTGCAGGTATCAAATGAAGGGTAGAGCCACGGGTCGTAACACATCTGAAATGTAATGTCCACTGTTCAAAGTGCCGTCAATGCGAACAAGAGGTGACCAAGACGAGTAACCAATGGCACCCCATACCATCACACCGGGTGATACGCCAGTATGGCGATGACGAATACATGCTTCCAATGTGCGTTCACCACGATGTCGCCAAACACAGATGCAACCATCACGATGCTGTAAACAGAACCTGGATTCGCCCGAAAAAATGACGTTTTGCCATTCGTGCACCCAGGTTTGTCGTTGAGTACATCATCGCAGGCACTCATGTCTGTGATGCAGCATCAAGGGTAACTGCAGCCATGGTCTCCGAGCTGATAGTCCATGCTGTTACAAATGTCGTCGAACTGTTTGTGCAGATGGTTGTTGTCTTGCTAATGTCCCCATCTGTTGACTCAGGGATCGAGACATGGCTGCATGATCCGTTACAGCCATGCAGACAAGATGCCTGTCATCTCGACTGCTAGTGATACGAGGCCTTTGGGATCCAGCACGGCGTTCCGTATTACCCTCCTGAACCCACCGATCCCATATTCTGCTAACAGTCATTGGATCTTGACTATCGCGAGCAGCAATGTCGCGATACGATAAACGACAATCGCAATAGGCTCCAATCTGACCTTTATCGAAGTCAGAAACGTGATGGTACGCATTTCTCCTCCTTACACGAGGTATCAGAACAATGTTTCACCAGGCAACACCAGTCAACTGCTGTTTGTGTATGAGAAATTGGCTGGAAACTTTCCTCATGTCAGCACGTTGTAGGTGTCGCCACCAGCGCCAACCTTGCTTGACTGCTCTGAAAATCTAATCATTTGCATATCACAGCATTTTCTTCCTGTCAGTTAAATATCGCATCTGTAGCACGTCATCTTCGTGGTATAGCAATTTTAATGGCCAGTAGTGTATATGTCATTGAAATTAAATAATTTCACAATCAAGACTGTTTTTGTTTTCAAACTATGTTATTTATTTAGCTGGGTGCTCAATGAATTTCTGAAATGGTTGGAAATTTTTGTGTTACCCTGGATTAACAAAGCAAAATAGGAAACATCATGATAAAGTTTCAAAGACTGACAAGCCTGACAGGAATTGTACTTAAACAACTTGCTGATTCTGTCATGAAACTGGGGCTACAACCAATTAATGCGTAGGAGTTTTCATTTACAGGCCAATAACTGCTTAAAACAAATTGTACATCATTGGAGAAAATCAGCAGAAACCTTTCAGGTAAAAGGTTACTATAAAATGTTATGTAAATACCAATAAAAAAAATAATATACATATACTATTAAGGTCCAAACAATATGTGTCAGTCTTTGTGGAGTTAAAGAAAGCCTACAGTTCAATAGCCTGTGCTGTCCTGTTAAACAACCTCAAAGAATTTGGAGTTTACATTAAACTGCTGGCATTAATTAGTCACCCTGACAGATACAAACTCCAAGATAAAGTTCCTATGACCTCTCTCAGATTGCTTTGAGATCAAAATAGGTGTCAGGAAAGGTGATGCTTCTTAACTGTGTTCTTGAAAAAATCATCAAGACGTGATCAAAATTGATGGAAACCACCTATAACCTGATGAGAATGGGAACTAAATCCAAGGTAATCTTTCTAGATGTCTAGCTTTTGCTGCTGTAGAAATGGCTAGGATTCAAACTGAAATATTAAGAAAACGCCAAACAAACTGACTTTCGGATATCATTTGAAAGAACGGAAGTAATGACTAACATAAAAGCTGCGTCCCTACACCTCTGGACGAGTTATGGAGATGTCAGCAGAGTAGAAAAACTGAAGTACCTGGATGAGATCATTCTGAGAAAAAAAAAATTGACATGGAAGCAGTTAAGGCATAAATATGCAAACTTGAAATAGATTTCCAAAAGTCTTGCATGATCTACAAGAAAAAATGCCTTTCATAAAACCTAAATACATCATTATGAAATGGTTCTGAAGTCATTAGCTATGTATGTAGCCAAAACCCTATCCGTAAATGCAAATAAAGGCCATCCTTGAAGAACCAGACAAAAAAAAAAGAACGCAGAATTTTTAGGGCAATTGTTGGATCCAATTACATAAATATCATCCACAAGTCTGTGGCAAAGGCAAGAAAGTATACACAATCTACAAAAGAAGTGCACAATTTTACAATTATATAGAGTGGATGGGCAGGAACAAGTTGACCAAGATCATCTTACTCTTTCTTTCTGCAAACCTCAAAAACAGAATGCCCTGGTTTAGTAATCCCAAAGACGACCTCCAACTTGTAGCAATCAAACCTGAAGATACCTTTGACAAGAATCTCTTCATCAAGAAAACTGTGATGAATGGGCTACACTAAGATACAGAACCAAAAAGAAGATGCCGTGTCCCCTTGGACGGAGGAGTGTAAGCAAGCTCGTTGACACACAATTAAGGGCATTTGGGCTGAATTAAAAGTTCACTGCCAAATGCAACAAGATTTAATTTGGTCTTAGACGGTCCCAGCAAAATATCAATATAAAGACAAACTGGAGGGCTGTCTCAAAGCTTGCTAAAAGCCATGGATTGATAATATCGCCAACTGCCTCTGTCATTTTTGTGTTATTTATGGTGTATTTTGCTTTTTCAATTGTTTTACAAATAATTAATATCTTCATTTACGTCATTTCTCATCTGATGACAGTTTTATATCCTGAAGTAAGAGCAATGCTACACAGGGAAGCCATGTGTATACTTGTGATTCTCTTAAGTTACTTCTATTGCAATTTAGGTTTTCATCTGTATTTCATTGTGATGGATTTCTGTGTCAGTGAATACTTACAGTAGGTGCAATGTAGTGAGCATGTTTAACATTGGTTGGGTTTTCAAAATGCTCGTGCTGCTGATCGACATACTCAATTACTCGGTTCTCCTTCGTTGTCGAAAGACAGATGTAATCAAATATCTGGAGATGTTGCACCATCTCACAGAGTCCAACACCACCAGCATGAGGGCAAACTGGAACTGTAATAAAGAAAAAAATAATTAATCCTTCCTTCATTTCTATGAATATAATTGAAAACACCAGCTTTTGAAAATATAGAGCTATCATACAAAGTTTTTGTGACTTTCTTCAGAGTCACATGTATATGGGGGAGGGGGGGGGGGGGGGGGTCGTCTGCCTGCCTGCCTGCCCGCCCGCCCGCTTAATGTTATGAATGTTATGATTTGGAGGTCAATGGTAGGTCAGTGGTGACTTATCGTTTCATCCAAATCCTCCTTCAGAACAGACATTAAATAAACTAAAGTGAACATACTTTTTATGTTTTAATCTTTCTGTCCAAAAGGGGAATGTGAGTTTGAATGCTTAATAGTCATCACCACTTTTTGCGTGTGTATCCATCACTTGAATCTTCAACGTAGAAGGGAGTGCAGGTCTATCATGTGAATCATTATTTTTGTCTGATCCACAATTATTGTAACAATTATTTTGAGTACTGCAAAGTACATGGAATTATTTTATTTAACAATTTAAAATAGCCCTCAATGTGATCCCTCAGGTTTTCTCTGTGCAAATGATTAATAGTGTGTTTCCAGGTGTTCTGCTGAGCTGTTGGTTCCATTTTATGCACAATATTTTGATGACTGCCCTAGCCATCTTCTTCAGGTATGATGAGTTTTGCTGTTTTGTGTGTTCACTGCCTGGACTCCAACCATTTCTGGGACAGCATAATTAAGAAGTCTATCAAAATGAAGGTGTCAGAAAACCTGAAGAACATGGAAGGCACTTGGAGGCTAGCACTCAGTTTATTAAAATATTGTCAGTCATAATGTCCACCAGAGTTGGAAGAAGGTGAGAGAATTACTTTTACATGTGTGGTGTCTTTTTTTTTCGGGACATGTGGTGTCTGTTCTTTCGGGCATGTCTGAAAGAACAAACACCATGCAGTCATGATTCCATGGACGTATATATATGGTACATGATGAAAGAGAGATACCAACATCAGCTGCATGATGGCATTGATATAATTCAGTGGTGACAAGTAAAAATTCATGCTGGACTGGGACTCAACCTAACCTGGATTTCCTGCTTAAGGCAGGCAGTCTCCTACTTGCTTCAGTTATCCAAGCATGATTCTTGTCCAACCCAAATTCCCAGCTTGCCGCACATTGATTTCGTACCTCCTCTGGTCCATTTTCCTTATTGCTTGCAGTATCTCATACGATTCTTGCAAGAAAATGGCCTAAATATTACTATTATATGTGTGGTGTCTGTTCTTCTGGACATGTCCAAAAGATAGTCAGATAGCTGAAGCGATTAACACGACCCCTCACTTAAAGCAGGAAATCCAGGATTGAGTCCCAGTCTGGCACAAATTTTCACTAGTTGCCATTGAATTATTTCAGCGCTCTTATGCAGCTGATATTGGGTTTCTCTTTCATTGTGTCGAGGGAATTTGATTTTCACCAATGCCAGTGCTGTCTGTGAAAAACCAAGGGGCATAGTGGGCATCAGAAATAAAACTCAGTTATAAATAGCAGAGTGGGTCCAACAATAGTTCACAATCTAGTTTGAATCCAGGTAACACATACACACAACAGCATAGCTTGCAGTGCCTGAAGTAGAAAGCTGGATCAGTAGATATTGTGCATAAAATGAAAACAACAACTCAGCAAAACTGCGAAAGGCTATCAAGCCCTCGACAGGCGAATAATTGTCTTTAAACTGTAATACATAACTTTATTTCTAAGAGCATGTGTTATGCAACAATATATGACATAACTAGACATGATGTAGGAATAAGTATAAGAACTACAAAAAAAAGTAAGAAATTATATACATTACTTAATAAGAAAAAGTTACCAACCACTGACGATGTCTATAAAATACACATTGGACCATGAATGAATGAATAAATAAATAAATCAAAAAGGAAAAAAAATGATGTAGGCATGTCTCATTCTGCATAAATCTTGGGCACATTACAAGGACTTAAGTAATGATTACACAACAATTCAGGGGAACTTATATTTTGTAAGCTTTGTTTGAGGCAGCTGAAAATCAAATGATCAAAGAATGCAATTGGCAGCATTTGTGTACACTGTTGCCCAACTTATTGGATAGCTCAATAACAGATTCACGAAAATCCATACTGAACAAAGTGCGATACTTTTGCTTATGTGTATATTGATTACAATATGTGCCAACAATTCTGATAACTGATTCAGATGTGTGTTGTGTGTGTTTCCAATTTGCATTGTTCAGAAATGTAAGAATGCTGATGTTTATAAAGGACTGAATGAGATCATCTCTGCAAATTCATCACCCAAAGTAATCACTAGTTGTGACAGCTCATTTTACAGCTGCAACCTTTCAATTTGCTTTTGGTCTACAGCAGAAATATCCTTAGAAGGTGTAGATGATCCAGATAATAATAATAATAATAATAATAATAATAAGAGGGAGAAGAAGAAGAAGGAGAGGAATTTAGGGCATATGCATGTTCTCATGTTTGTTTGTACTTTTATACACTGATCATGACGCTATTATTACAGTGAAGTACTGCATGAGGAGATAAGAACTATCAACTCCATTCTCAAAAATTTCAAACACACAACTGTATGCTATGTTCACTACTGAACAATGAAATTATTATTGACAGGTGTTAGAATTTAGAAATAAACTACTATCAGCATTAGTGCTTATGATTTCATTCTTTAGGAGTTGGGACACACAAGAAGTACTTTCTGAAATCTGAACAGGACTGTTAGTTTATGACAGTTTTGTACAGGAAGTGCAATGAAATGGAACAATTAAACGTGTTGGAAACTGTGTGTGGCATCTCCCCTGAATATGAGAATTACTGTAACAAGGCACATGTTCCTCACAATGCAAAATATCTTCATACAAACAGCACAATCTTTGAAATTATAGCACCTCCACAAAATAAAAAAAAATGTGGTTTAATAGAACTTCAATACACAAAACTGTATCACTTTTATGAAACCCTGTAATTGTCTCCCATTGTGATGCATAAGTTTGAAATTTGGCTCAAGGTGGCTACAAACTTCCTCTTTAATGGTGCAAAAACATGGCGCCCTGTGACTTCAACCTCGGGCTCAGTGACACTTCAAACGGCAAGGTGTCAACACAGGTGAAAAATAGGCCACAGCTCAGAAGTTCATTAGACATCCTTAAAGTGGGGTTGAATTGACCAGGATGTGGTTGCAGTGTTGAACAATGTGAACAACATTGTCCTGATGCTCCCTGTACTGTGAACTGTAGGTTTCACCTGAGAAATGTGTGGGAATCAGTGTCCTGAGGGAAGGGGTCATTTCAAATGTTCAGATGTGTGTGAATTCCTAAGGGACCAAACTGCGAAGGTCATCGGTCCCTGGACTTACACACTGCTTAAATTAACTTAGACTAACTTATGCTAAGAACAACACACACACCCAAGTGAGGGAGGACTCGAACCTCTGACGGGGCGGAGCCGCACAGATCGTGGCAAGATGCCTCAGACCGCGTGGCCAGGGTCGTTTCAGTGCCACCTTTTATGCCAGCTCCTGAAGGCGTTTCGTGTTGATTCTGAGAGGCTATGTGTCTCAAATATTTTCATCGGCTTCACATAAGAAAACTGGGTGATTCCAAAGCTGGGTGTTGCAGTTCTGACTGCCTCCACAGAAACGTCAAAGGAAGGGGTAAAATGTGTATAAGAGAGTGTGTTACGACCTTCCCATCATTTGACACATCCATGATTGGGCAGAATTGTGGTGAAATTTGATGCCAATGTCACGTCATTCAGCCACTTTACATCTCGTATGAACTTTGCATGTGTCGACACCTTGCTGTTTGAAGCGCTGCCAAACCAGGGGATGATGATGTAGAGTGCCATACTTTTGCACTATTACAGAGGGGTAGGCTGTAGGCACCTTTGAGCTAAATTGCAAATTTATGCATTACAACGGGAGACAATAACGAGGTTTCAAAAAATTGATACTTCCTTTTTGTTGTGCACTGTATCGACATGTCTTTTATGAACTTATTGATACGTGAGTACTCCATGAAGTCTTTAAAAAGCTTTACAGTTTGGATATGGTAGCGTAAGCCACTGAAATAATTTTAGCAGAAAATTTTTGTGTATCTTCTGTATCATTTCAAGCTTATTAGAATGACATGGAGAGCATGGAGAGCTGCATCAAACCAGTCTCAGGACTGAAGACCACAACAACAACAACAACAACAACAACAACAACATAGAATGACACCAATTCAAATTGATTTCCGTGTCCATTTTTCAACAGTGATAAATTTTTGATGAAAATATTCCACAAGGGTTAAGAGATGAATTATACTTTATAGGAATTTTGTGATGTGGGGTTGTCATGGTTGCACAGCTTATTTTCTAGGCTCAGAAAATGTATATGGCGATTTTATAGTGTAATTTGAGTAGATACTTTATATAGTGTAATTTGAGGTAGCTACTTGGAAGACAAATATTACACTCCACCACACTTTTTTTAAATAGTTTGTGTTTCATTAAACTTATATTTTCATACAACCTAGCACCTTTCAGTTAATTGTGCAGTTTTCTAAGTAGTACTCAAAAACAAATCTCAGACCTACAACGTGGCACGCACTGATAAGAGTAAACTTAAGGTCCAGTACTCTCTTTTGGAAAAAATCAAATAGGGTTTCCAGTTCTCTGTCTACAATTAGCAGATATATATTTCTGTTTTGTATGATTCCAGAAGCAGAATCAAAGAGGGTGTTAAGGAGTGAGACAACTGGGAGAGGAGGGAATAGTATGAGTGGGCCAAAGAGGAAGTAGAGATTTTCCCTGGAATATAATCGTATTTAAATGATTTGGCACTCCTGTTTTTTATATTTTGTTTTACTTATTTATTTATTTACTTATTTTTTTACTTTAGCATTGCTATATTTCCTTTCTTCAAATAGATAATGTCATCTTACCAAGAGATGCAATCAAATGTCATATCCTTTCTTATCAGTAATTGTTCATTGCAAGTTTACAATGTTTCTTGTAATATAACAGACTGATAGAACAAAAGTGACTGGATAGTAATGATGAAGTGATGTCACCCTGTTGTTCCTTTCCGTATCCAGTAAGGAAAGACTAGGTTGCTTGTGGCAACACAATAGCAACTTCCAAGATGTAAATGGTATGGAAATTGGTTGTGAGGTACATTCCTTAATCCAAAGTCATGTGTGTACCATTTCAGTGCTACAGAAAATTGTTCAGAACTTCAGGTTATAAAATCACTGATTGGACCACAGCAACCTCGAAATACATGACTTTGCCAGAGTAGCTAGTAATAACACAGCTAGCTACAAGCTATCTGGTAAACAATTACATATTGAAGAGAAGTGGTGGCCCCGTTGACTCTGTCACAGTAAAAACTTGCTTTTTGATCACACGATACTTTCAGTTGATGGCCTAGCACCACATCCGCAAAGTATGAACTTGACTATGTATTACAAATAAATAGGTGAGATATCTGCTCATGGCCCAAAATCTCCTTTGAAAAATGCAATGGAGCTGTGAACAGCAATGTAAGTGGCATACCTCAATGTTTATGCACACATGGTCCATCAGTTAGTTTATGTCATGTAGATTGCTGCTCTTCATAATGGCAGATATCCTAAGCATTATGAATGTTCTAGTACTGCAGCATAATAAATGCAAAATTATTTTTACATCTGACTAAGAGTTCATAATACAGGTTGCATTTTAGAAAGAGCCAATAGAATTCAGCTTTAAACATACCTCCCAATTTGTAAGCCATTAGGTAAACAGACAATATCTCATTGACACCACCAATGCGGCATGAATCAATCTGACAATATTGCATTCCACCAGCCTGCAGAAATTACTTGAACATTACGCGGTTGCAGCACATCTCTCCAGTTGCCACACCAATCCCAAGTGGTTTCAGTGCCTATTTTGTTTAAAAATGCACAGAAAAACAATAAATTATTTTGACATCAAATTTATTTTGTTTCCAGTAATTCCATTTCCTAAAATATTTAATTATAGTTACTGGGGATTTGCTGTACCTTGGCTATTGCAGCATGTCCAAGAACATCATCAGGGGGAGCAGGCTCCTCGATCCAAAGTGGCTTGAACTCGGCCAGTGCCTTCATCCACTCAATAGCTTGCTGTACGTCCCAATTCTGATTGGCATCTACCATCTTCAAAAAAAGGATGCCAATCAGTAATGTATGTTATAATATAACTCAGTATTTACAAAGTCAACTTTTACCTACACAAAAATATGTGCAAATTGGGACCAGGATGTAAGAAACATAATATTACTTTTAAAAAATCATGAACTTTCAGAACTGCACATTTCTTATTGGAAATGTAAAGAGGAATGACTAGGGAAAAAACAAATACTAACATAGTTTCACTCAGCTGAGAATCAAACCCGGCCCCCTGCAGTTGGCATTCAGCTACACTCACCCCGTAGCTACCAAGGCGGACTTCCCGGTGACTGACTGATGTGTGCTACACAGAAACATAACAGCACAGGAAATTTATCTAGTGTTTGAACAAGCTACCACTTTTTTACTCTCACTCACTCTCTCTCTCTCTCTCTCTCTCTCTCTCTCTGTCTCTCTCTCTCCCCCCCCACCCCCCCACCCTGCGCGCGTGCCCCCCCCCCCCCCCCCCACACACACACACTTGTGTGATTTATAGAGGGTGATAACTGGGAAAGTGTAGAATGAGTGGGGAATGGAACATTAGTTACGGGCACTCTATTATATTTCATTTACATATCATTATTGGATAATGGATAATCCATTCAGCTGTTTTACTGATGTTATTTGATTCATATAATCAATCAATTTAAAAATTATACAGTTTTATCTTCAGACGTCCTTGTGACAGTCCAACTCATCCAAAACACTCAAATAAAAAAGTGATCCAAAACATTGGCATACTGAAAATCAATAGTGCTACTGTAAGCATAAAATATGCCAGTTCTTGTGTACATACAATGTGAAGCTACTGGGGCTGTGATGCACAGCATTTTCAGCCACTGAGCATCTGGGTTTGGGGAAAAGTAGTGTTCCACAACAGCAGCAGCAACGCTATGGGGTATGTTGACATGCAGGAACATAAGGCCAGCATGTAGTCTAACGATAATAGGACAGGAACCATGGAAATGCATGAATTAAGTGGTCAATGTCTTGAATGAGATTTTCACTCTGCACATTATGTGAAACCTGAAGCCAATGTCTGCCATCTTAACTAGCCCAAAACATTACGTTTATGGCGCCAATGAAATTGACACCAACATCGATATGCATTCATCTTTGGACTCTAAGCATTATCTTTGGCTGTTCCGTCATGTTCAGTTCGGTTCTTTGTGATCCTTGTATGTGTTAAGGTTAATAAATGAACTATTGCTAAATGGGTGCAATTAAGGTACTGCACTATAAAAGGTTATTATATTTTTTCAATAACTTTACAAATATATCGTTCAGGAGAGTAAACGGAGGTCTTGGCATGAGTTCCTGAACTCCATCAATAGGTCCACATCCTCAAGCAAAGTATGGGAAGCCATTAGGAGGATCTCAAGGCGATACTCTCGACCTCCACTAGCCGCTATACGTGAGCGGGGGTGTCTCCTAACATCTCCGAGAGACATCGCTCGGGCATTGGCAGAATCTTTTCAAACTATTACGGCTGATTCTAGCCAGGACCCAGAATTTCTGCGCTATCGGGGTACACAGGAGAGGGCTGGTTTTGATTTCCGTTCACAGAGCACTGAGGAATACAACCAGCCTTTCTCTTTGTGGGAGTTGGACTCTGCACTGTCCATATCTCGGGATACCGCACCTGGTCCAGACCTGATATCGTATAGCATGCTGCAGCAGTTGGATCTGCGGTCAAAGGAAGTCCTCCTTCACCTTTTTAATGAAATTTGGAAGACAGGCGACTTTCCTAGTTCGTGGAAAGAATCGATTTTAATTCCCCTTTTAAAACCAGGGAAGGATCGGACTGAACCCAGTAGCTACCGTAGCATTAGTCTCACGAGCTGCGTCGGAAAGACATTTGAGCGTATGGTCAATAGGCGCCTGGTGTGGGTTCTCGAATCTAGATCCTTACTTACCCGCTGCCAGTGTGGATTCAGGAGGTATCATTCCACCCTAGATAACCTGATCCTACTCGAAACAGCGATACAAGATGCTTTCCTGCGTAAGCAACACCTTATCGGGGTTTTCTTCGACCTGGAGAAGGCGTACGATACTACCTGGAGGCATACCATTTTGCGGCAGCTTTATGAGTGGGGTTTCCGTGGGCGTTTACCCACACTCATCCGATCCTTTCTGTCAGACAGGTGTTTTATGTATAAGGTTGGGAATGTCCTGTCTGACCGTTTTAAGCAGGAGAACGGTGTCCCTCAAGGAAGTGTCCTCAGTGTGACAGCTTTCGCAATTGCCATCAATAGTATTGCGTCCACAGTGCGCCGGCCCGTGCAGTGCTCCTTGTTTGTGGACGATTTCTCCATTTTCTGTGCGTCTTCCTCCGTCACAGCTGCTACACGCCAATTACAGCTGACGCTCGTGCGATTGGAGAAGTGGTCTAAGACCACGGGCTTTAAATTCTCTTTGGAGAAGACCATTTGTGTAGATTTTAACCATTCCCGTTCTCTTTTTAATCTGCCTGTTTTAAAACTAGGAGACACTGTTCTCCCCTTTCTGGAAAAAGTGAAATATCTCGGACTTATTTTTGATGAGAAGCTCACATGGTTGCCACACTTAAAGGATCTAAAGGTCCGCTGTTTCAAGGCTTTAAATGTCCTTAGATGCGTCAGTCATAGATCCTGGGGCGCTGACAGGGCACGTCTGCTCCAACTTTATAAGGCCTTTGTGCGACCTCGACTGGAATACGGATGTCAAGCTTATGGCTCTGCAAGACCTTCCTACCTCAAAATGTTGGATGTGATTCACCATGAGGGTATTAGGCTTTCAACGGGGGCTTATCGCACGAGTCCGGTTGCTAGTCTGTGTGTCGAGGCGGGAGAGCCTCCGCTGTCCATTCGGCGTCTTCTCCTCGTGGTATGGCACGCGTACAGGACCAAGTCCACTCCTCTTTCATTGGCGTCCGACACTTTTTCCCAGCCGGCACTGGCACGTCTCTTCCGCCACCGTCCAGCGGCAACAAAGCCGTTTGGCATCCGTGCAAAGGAGAGTCTCGAGTCGGTACACCTGGAGGGCATTAAGGTCCTCCACCAGGGATGGAGTAGGGGATCTCCCTGGCGACTACAAAGGCCAAGATTACTTCTTGATCTGGCTGCTTACAGGAAGTATTGTACCCCGGACCACCTTTTTAAAATTAAACTTACTGAGATTTTAGAACGCCATTCCGATTTTATTCCTGTTTACACGGATGGTTCTAAACAGGGGGATTTTATGGGCTGCTCTGCTGTGTTTCCCGATACTGTCCATCGGATAGGGCTCCCAGAGCAGTTCTCAGTTTACTATGCAGAACTGTTTGCCATTCTGCAACCATTAGAGCATATGCGCCGACATCGTGGCACGAAATTCATCATCTGCTCCGATTCCCAAAGTGCTCTACACACTCTTCAACAAATGTACCCAGCAGATCGGATGGTGCAAGAGGTGCAGGACGCACTCCTGCTCTTGCAACAGCAGGGTAAGGATGTGATTTTCTGCTGGGTTCCAGGGCACATAGGGATTCCTGGGAATGAACTTGCAGATGCGGCTGCCAAGGAGGCTTGCTCCATCCCACCTCCTGCTCGCTGTTCCGTCCCCCTGCAGGCCATTATGTCTTTCGTGACTCAGAAGGTCATGCCTTGGTGGGAGGCTCAGTGGCTGGACGTGAGGGATAATAAGTTGCGAGCAGTGAAGGATTCTGTCCGACCGTGGCTCACCTCCTTCCGACAACGACGCGCTGAGGAAGTAGCCCTTACACGGCTTAGAATAGGACATTGTCCTTTGACACATGGTTTTCTGTTACGTCGTGAGGAGCCACCAACGTGTCAGCCATGTGGGGCACAGTTGTCGATACGGCATATTTTAACTGAGTGTGTTTTATATGCAGGTTTGAGGGAAGATTTCAGTTTCCCACCAGACCTCCCCTCTCTTTTAACTAATAATGAGGTGAGTGTCACTAGAGTTTTACGTTTTTGTGTGATGTCTGGCCTTCTTCCCAAAATATTGGGATTGAAGTCTTAATGTGCTGTCCAGTGGTTTGGTCACCCATTATTTGTAAGTGGTCACTCAGCCACCGTTACTTATTTTTCCCTGTTTGTACTGCTATTTTATTTTTAGTTTTATCTCCCTGTTTTGATGTGCTGTGTCCAATCTTGCAATTTGAACACTACCACTTCTCTCACGATTCGGCTCTGAATTGAACTTTTGGGAACGGGCGCTGATAACCTCGCTGTTGTGCGCCCTAAAACACTAATCATCATCATCATCATCATTTACAAATATTTTATGTTGGAACATAAAAATTATCACCAGTAAAAATATTTCATTTAAGCAGTCCAAGCTGCAATGAATGATAATGAGTTGTAATATGGGCGGTTTTTAATACTAGATCTTTTCTGCCTTTCAACTTATGAATTTGAGCTTCCCATGTCCAAAGGGTTATTTCAAAACAAAAGTTAATATTTTAGCTAGTGATCTGTTAACCCCCCCCCCCCCCCCCTCCACTTTTTTCCCAATAAGTATGCTTACATTTTTATAGTACTATTCATTATGTCCGTAACAGACTAAACTAATACTTATACAAACCTTAAGTCTGAGACATCACCACCTCTTTCCTCCAGTACTTCCTTCCCAATTCTTACCATGTCTTCTATTGCAAAAATAAAGGAAAAAATTCACTTAATCCAGTGCTTTTTTCGGATAACATCTTTTGAGTGTTAAACCTTTGTGGATGATCACTATTTGCTACATTCTAGGAGCTGGAAATAACTTGCAAGAAGTCTTTTTTCTTATGACTATTGCTACAAATAATTTTAGTTACTGTATTCAAGAATGGAAAATTCAGAATGGAATAACAATAATGAAATACACTAGTATCAGTGACCATGATGTGGTTGTGGCAACAATGATTACCAAAGTACAAAAGACAACTAAAACAAGCAAAGAGATACATATGTTCAGCAAACTAGATAACAAATCAGTAGTGTCATATCTCAGTGAGGAACTTGAAACTTTTAGTACAGGGTAGGAGCTTGAAGAGGAACCACGGCTTGTGCTTAAAAGCATAGCTGACCATGCACTGGATATATATGTACCCAGTAGAACAGTTCATAATGGAAGAGAATCTCCATGGTATACAGTCACCGTAAAGAAACTACTGAAGAAACAGAGATTACTGCACAACAGGTGTAAAAAAAAAGTGTATGGCTGTAGAGCGAGATGCTGAATGAAACATATTTGGCTCTCATGGGAGAAATTCGACTCTGAAATTGTCTTTGGGCTGTTCCGCCATGTTTAGTTGTTTGTGAGCCTTGCCTGTGTTTAGGTGAATAAAGGAACTACTGCTGAATGGGGGTTGTTTGGTGTAACTAACCCGAGCATCTCCCCTCACTGGTGACCCCGAGTTGTAAAGTGTTCCGTTTTCGCCGTTTTACTGTATCCGCGTCGGTTATTTTCACGTGTATTAAATCGACACAGCATTCGAACAATGACTTCAGCCCAGTGCCTAATGCCGGATTTTGTGATCGACATGCATCGTGTTGCGGGCGATGTACACCTGCCAGGACTGCAACACGATGCCTCTCACTCGACGATTCCACTGATTTGGACGGACGTTTTCGGGCCTGCAACAATAACAGAGGTTAGGAGTGTGCATGACTCCGGCTATCAAATGCCTTTGTTCCCGCCACATGTGCCTTCCCTCATCAGCTGTGCAGTTACCTATTACGGGTCTCTGTGCCATGCGGGACCAATGCCGATTTCTGCAAATGCTTCGTCGGACAACCTACTACCGCCAGGACAACGATTTACCACGCCGCAATCCGTGCAGTACCACGCGGATACCTGCCACATGGCCGGAACTGCTTCGTCCACAGGTCAACCACCTCAGCATCTGACCACGCCAGTGCCTGCCTCGGTTCAGCATCAGCACATGCCATCCTACTTTGATACCTCGGCCTGCAACAGGAACAATAATTTGTTATCTGTGCCTGACCTCCACCTCCGCCCCACTGCTATGCCTCAGTGTTTTGTGCCACGACATTCACCTTATCCACACACCGTTTTGAGTGGAGTGACTATGAACAGTGAACATTCACACATTCTGTCCCACGTTCGACATAATTTCCCACACTATGCTTCTGGACAGCCCGCACCTCCGTAGCCCCCCTGCAACACAGGTGGCCCCGGCTCTGATCATATGTCAAGCTTTCCGTGGACGAACACGCATTCTCAAACTTTGAACTTTTTCTCACCTGTCGCCGTAACGCGGGCTCCAGTCAAGCTTCCGCTACCGTTCTCGGCACATCTCGGTGCCTCATCCGCGTCGGTCTTCCACGACGTGTCAATCCAAACACACCCACAACGTGTTGAGCTTCTGCAACCGCAATCGACACATTACGGTGTCTCACCCGTGTCGGCCTTCTGTGTCGCGACGGATCACGTTCAACCACAACACGTCACCTTCACGCTGCCACCCGCACAGCCGTTGTCGCCACATCCCCTGAAGGCACACTCTCCTGGAATATTACAGCAACAACAGCTCGATTCAGGCAGTGCCCCGACAAACTCAACTCAACCTGTTCGTCTGAACATTCTACAACGCTTACCGACGCTGCCGCCGTTTAATCCTGACAGAGCAACAACCTGGTTCAAAATTGTGGACGAAGTGTTCGACCATTACAAACTCGACGAGTCAACCTGGTTTCTGTGCCTCATCACCCACCTGCACGACCAGGAGGACTTTATTGCTGACCTGGTCGATGCCCCGGACTCATCTACCCGGTACACTCTAGCCAAAAAGACAGTTCTACGTCGGCTTGCACGCTCAACTGAGGCAGCAATACGGCAAGTGCTCCACGTCGAGTAACTACGCAACGACAAACCTTCCCAGCTCTGAAGACGGCTACGTGCCCTGGTCAGTGCCGATCTATTCTCAGACACAGCTCTCTCCGCCATCTGGACAGATAAACTATCTCCTCACATCCGCTTTGCTCTGGCTCAGAGGTCTCCTGAACCTGTCGAGCAATGAATGACAATTCCTGACAAGCTACACGATGCATCACGGCTCCATTTCGCCAGCCACTGCCTACCTGACAAGTCTCAGGTTCAGGCTCATCGCCATGCGTTTGGAAGTGGCCAGGGCTGTAATGTGCCGACCGTTCCGCTCGCTCTGGGAAGCAGTAAACAAGCAACTTGGATGTCACCGGCTCCACCCACGGTCACGCCCCCTCCTGCAACCGAACCTGCTGTGGCCACCACCACTGGCAATGAACTTTCCGCAGGAAATGCAACCGCACTACCCATACTGTTACTTCCACACACGGTTTGGTGAGGCGGCACGGAACTGCAGACCACCCTGCGCACAATATGACAGGCACCCCCCAGTGCTCCATTCTGTCCGGAAACGACCAGATAATTGCGGACAACTTTACATTAAAGACATTTTGTCGGGACACCTTTTCCTAGTGGACACAGGCGCTGATGTTTCGCTGCCGCCTACGTCCTCAGTGTCGTCGAACATCCGCCCTCATCACACTTCACTGCAGGCCGTGAATTCAACTAAACTACAATGCTCAGGTTCAACTTCCCACGTCGTCTCACTCTTCGAAAACTGCAAACTCGAGTGGACTTTTTTAGTGTGCGAAATTGATGAACCTATACTAGGCATTGACTTCTTGTGACACCACAAACTTTCACCGGGCCTAGTGCAAAACACCGTGTTTCACCATCCGTCCAAGACTCAGTTCCCCTGTGCTCCGTCGAGCAAACCCCCCTGTGACACATCGGTTCAGGTTCATCTCATCCGTACATGCTTGTCTCTGGTGACAACATTACAAGAAACCACGCACAAGTGCCTTGTTGAGCTTGAGCACATCGCTCACCTATGCAAGGAAAACTTCGAGCTCTCCCTCTGGCTCCACGAAACACAGATCCAGCTCTCCGATGCAGCAAACGAATTACAGACACTGCAGCAAGGACAAAGCAAGGTGAGTAATGCGCCGAATCTGTTTGCAGTCCCAGCAATCGAGCCTCCGTGTGTTTACCTCCCGCTACCCCTCGCAACTGTGCTATCAAGACTGCCATAACATGTACTGACAGTTCCGCAGGGCCACACCCTCCTAACATGGCAGCACTTGACACTCGGCCGGACACAAGTGCGCATGCGCAACGAGCGTCACGTGTTCCCGAACTGATGGCTCCTACCCCGCCCCTCGCGGACAGCACCTCAAACTATGCAACTTTGGCTCCTGCGCGCCGCGGTGCGACTGCCACTGACAACACAAACAGTGCACTCGCGCCAAGCGTTTCACCCACGACCGTGCTGCCACAGGCCGTGTCCTCGGACAATGGACTCACCAACGGCTCACGAGCTCTACCGAGCTCACCCGACCATGGTGCCACTGCTTCGGGCTGGTGGCCATCTTGTCGCGTTGACTCCTGGTACACCTCGCCGCCTCGGCTCCCGTCGGATCCACGGAGTGGCTCCGAACACCACGACCATGCCTCACCTGCCCTGCCCGCCACACATGGTAAACAAACCGCCTCCCGTGCCACCAGCAACATTTCTGTCGTCACCAACGGCATGGTTCACAAGCTTTGCCTCACGCCAGGTCCCCCGATCTCCAGTAAACCATGTAGACTTTGACCCAAGCGCCTCTCCGACCTTAATATTCAGATTTCTGAACTACTAAGCTCCGGCATCTTTGAACCCTCTGCCAGTATCTGGTCTATGCCCATACACATTACACCCAAGAAAGACGGGTCCTGGTGCATGTGCAGAGACTACTGTCGACTAAACACATGAACAATTATGGACACCTACCCCATACCCAACACTGCCGACCTTACCAGTTCCCTCGCAGGTGCGACCACGTTCTCTGTCATTGATTGCAAACGGGCCTACCACCAGATCCCTATGGCACCTGAAGACATCGAGAAGACAGCAATCACCACCCCAAGAGGGTTATATCAGTTTCGATCCATGCCCTTCGGTCTGAAAAACGCAACCCAGACCTGGCAACACTTCATCAACGAAGTGCTATTCGACCTAAAATTCTGCTTTACATATCTTGATGACATTCTTGTGTTCAAACTGTTATGAACTCTCTCGTGGCAGCAGGCATCGAGACCAACCAGAACAAATTGCATCTACATCAACCCGCTGTCACTTTTCTTGGTTTTCGGGTCTCTGCTGACGGCATTTCACCACCCCCTGAGAAAGTACAGCCAATACGAAACCTACCCAGACCTTCATCTTTCAAAGAGCTCCAGCGTTTTCTGCGGACGGTTAATTATTATCGCCGACATCTACGACGGGCTGCGGAGATTCAGGCTCCACTGAAGGACGCCTTGGCAGGCACCAACACTTCTGGATCTCGGCCTGTTCCATGGACCCCTGCTACGACTGACTCTTTCACTGCCCTCAAAAATCTCCTTGCCGAGGCCTGCACTATCACACATCCTCATCCCAATGCGCAGCTTTTCATCACCACAGACGCGAGCGATACTGCCATCGGCGCAGTCCTTAGCCAGACAATCGACGGCCAAACTTCGCCTCTTGAGTTCTTCTCGTGCAAGCTCACCAATGCACAACGGAAATATTCCGCGTTTGACAGGGAGCAAGCATTTTAAGACTGACGTTGAGGGACGCCCTTTCTATGTTTTAACAGACCACAAACCCCTGGCTGCAGCCATTACAAACCCGCCAGCTGACCCGCCTCCTCGTCGCTTCAGATACGTGGACTTCATATCTCAGATCACCACTGATGTCAGACACATAAAGGATGCTGACAATATAGTTGCTGATTTCCTTTCACGAGTCGACGCCGTACCTTCGCTGTTAGACCTCTCTGAACTGCCTAACCTCCAACCCGCCGACAAGGAGAAACAAAACCTGATTTCAGACTCTACCTCTTCACTACACTTTGTCCGCACCACCTTCCCTGGCATTTCTGGTGAGATCTGGTGCGATGCGACGACAGTACGGGAACATTACGCCCCCTGATCCCAACCATGCTCCGTCGAGCTGTCTTCAACGCATTGCATAATTTAGCCCACCCCGGTGTTCATGCGTCCTCCCACCTCGTAGCAGAGTGCTTTGTGTGGAGAAATGTCAACAAGGGCTGCCAACAATGGGCACGCTCCTGCGTCGCATGCCAATGCTGCAAAGTACACAAGCACAGTTCACCCCCCCTCGGCGCCTTTTCGATCCCTCCTGGGCGTTTCCAGCATATTCACATTGACATTGTCGGCCCTCTCCCCCCCCCCCCCCCCCCCCTCCCTCTATGGCTTTCGTTATGTTCTCTCGTCTATTGACCGAACAACTTGCTGGGTCAAGGCTGTCCCGCTCCCTAATATTACGGCAGAAACTATTGCTCGAGCTTTCGTCGAGTAATGGGCATTGCGTTTTGGATGTCTAGCTATTATCACGACTGACCAGGACAGACAATTTGAGTTGGCCCTGTTCAACGAGATTTGTAACATTTGCGGCATCCGGCGCATCCATACCACAGCATATCACCCGCAAAGTAACGGGCTAGTCGAGCACTGGCACCCCACTTTCAAGGCGGCTCTTCGATGCCACGACTCTCTATGGACGGAGGCCCTTCCCCTTGTGTTACTCGGCATTCGTGCGATCTATAGGGAAGACCTCAAAGGCACAAAAGCCGAGTTCTTATACGGCCAGAACATTGTTCTCCCTGGCGAACTTGTGAGCCCTTCCGCTTCTCTCCCTCAGTCTGACTTACCTTCATTGACCGCATCAGACGCCACTTCATCTACCTCCACATCCCTCTGCATGCCAGCCATTCCCGCCCTAAGGTTCACGTCTCGAAATCTCTCGACAATTGCAAGTACGTCATGCTCCGAGATGACACTGTCTGTCCTCCCCTCCAACCTCCATATACCGGTCCGTACCGAGTTCTCTGGTGCTCAGCCAACACCCATGACATCCAGATGAAAGAGTCAGCTGTCACAGTCTCTCTCAAGCCTGCTTATGTCGAGCCTTCTTCTACCCCACCTTCAGGCCACGACCACGCCACTCACTGTCGTGACTCACGACGCTCCGACCACTCCCTCCACATTGGACTTACTCACTCAATCGAGTGACTTTCAGCTCCAATCGTCGAGCTCTCCTCAGATCTCGCCCCCTACTCAGGTCTCACGCACTCCGTTGAGTGACCACATTCTCCCCACGTCGAGCTTACCTACGATCATGCCCTCGCCGCCCGGCCCTTTGCTGGTCCATTCAGCCTCTCCACCATTGCCTGCCTCGCCCTGTCGAGGTTTCTCACGCCCCCCCCCCCCCCCCATCTTTAACGTGCCCTCGCTTGAGGTGTTTGTGCCTGTCTCCCTGGACATAATCCACGACATCTCACCTTCATCCAGTGCTCATGACACAACCTCCACCATCCCCTGCCACCTGGTTAAATGTGTTCCCCTCTCACCCGACATTGACCTGGACATGCTTCGTGTGTTCGCCACGCCCACCGGAGACATCGTTGTCGTCGCTCCGTTCCACCCACAGACCGCCAGCCTACCTGTCGCCGCACGACCACCACGCCCAGTACGATGCCCGGCTCGCTTCAACGACTTCCAGGTTCTGTGGCTGAACCTTCCTTCACGACATCTACCCACACAGCTCCCGACGATGCTGTCGAGTACTCCGTACTGTGGGGGGAGGGGGAGGGGGCTGTGTGGCGCCGATGAGATCAACACCAACATCAATCTGAGTATCGTCTTTGAACTAAGCTAAGATTACCGTTGTGCAGTTCCGCCATGTCAGTTTTCTGTAAGCCTTTGATGTGTTTAGGTGAATAAATGAACTACCGCAAAATGGGAGTGTTGTTTGGTGTAACCGACCCGACATTCCTACTCAGTCTCATGTCAAATCTAACATTAAGAAACCAATCAGAAATACACAGTTTACCTGAATAGCTTAAAAATATTTCACCAAAATATTATGAGCATTTTAAATAAAAAAAATGAACTACTGCTTTCTCTTCAAGAAGTAGCTGACACTGCTCAAACTATTGCTGACGGGCTCTGCTTAACTGAACATCACCTAGAATAAAATCAATCAAATACATTTAAATAGTTATAGAATTGCTTCTCACTACTGCAGGGTCAACTTAAAGCAAGGTGGTGTGGCAGTTTATGTGCAAATGCACAAATGTGGCTCAGTACTGTGCTGGACAACATATTGAATACTGTGATGTCAATTTATAACTGGAAACTCAGTTTCTCTTAATAACAACAGTTTACGGGGCACCTGTGGGAACATTAAAATGTTTGTTTTGCAGTTAAAATTATTTAATACAAAACTTCACAGGAATAACAGTCAGATTATAGTATGTGGCCATTTTAACATTAATTTTCTTTTAAATAGTAACAGTCATAAACAACTGGAATCATCATTCTCAACTTTCAACTTACTGCCAATGGTTTCATTCCCAACAAGAGTATAGGGGAACAGCAAGATCTTGATTGATAATCTGTACCTACATCCCACAGATTACAACAATGTAAAAACATGTTGTTGTTGTTGTGTGGTTTTCAGTCCTGAGACTGGTTTGATGCAGCTCTGCATGCTACTCTATCCTGTGCAAGCTTCTTCATCTCTCAGTACCTACTGCAACCTACATCCTTCTGAATCTGCTTAGCGTATTCATCTCTTGGTCTCCCTCTACGATTTTTACCCTCCATGCTGCCCTCCAATGCTAAGTTTGTGATCCCTTGATGCCTCAGAACATGTCCTACCAACCGGTCCCTTCTTCTTGTCAAGTTGTGCCACAAACTCCTCTTCTCCCCAATTCTATTCAGTACCTCCTCATTACTTATGTGATCTACCCAACTTATCTTCAACATTCTTCTGTAGCACCACATTTCGAAAGCTTCTATTCTCTTCCTGTCCAAACTATTTATCGTCCATGTTTCACTTCCATACATGGCTACACTTTCAGAAACGACTTCCTGACACTTAAATCTATACTCGGTGTTAACAAATTTCTCGTCTTCAGAAACGCTTTCCTTGCCATTGCCAGTCTACATTTTATATCCTCTCTACTTCGACCATCATCAGTTATTTTGCTCCCCAGACAGCAAAACTCCTTTACTACCTTAAGTGTCTCATTTCCCAATCTAATTCCCTCAGCATCCCCCAACTTAATTTGACTACATTCCATTATCCTTGTTTTGCTTTTGTTGATGTTCATCCTATATCCTCCTTTCAAAACACTATCCATTCCGTACAGCTGCTCTTCCAAGTCCTTTGCTGTCTCTGACAGAATTACAATGTCATCGGCGAACCTCAAAGTTTTTATTTCTTCTCCATGGATTTTAATACCTGCTCTGCATTTTTCTTTTGTTTCGTTTCCTGCTTGCTCAATATACAGATTGAATAACTTCGGGGAGAGGCTACAACCCAGTCTCACTCCCTTCCCAACCTCTGCTTCCCTTTCATGCCCCTCGACTCTTATAACTGCCATCTGGATTCTGTACAAATTGTAAACAGCCTTTTGCTCCCTGTTTTTGACCCCTGCCACCTTCAGAATTTGAAAGAGAGTATTCCAGTCAACATTGTCAAAAGCTTTCTCTAAGTCTACAAATGCTAGAAATGTAGGTTTGCCTTTCCATTATCTATCTTCTAAGATAAGTCGTAGGGTCAGTATTGCCCCACACGTTCCAATATTTCTACGGAATCCAAATTGATCTTCCCCGAGGTCAGCATCTACAAGTTTTTCCATTCGTCTGTAAAGAATTCGTGTTAGTATTTTGCAGCCGTGACTTATTAAACTGATAGTTCGGTAATTTTCACATCTGTCAACACCTGTTTTCTTTGGGGTTGGAATTATTATATTCTTCTTGAAGTTTGAGGGTATTTCGCCTGTCTCATACATGTTTCTCACCAGATGGTAGAGTTTTGTCAGGACTGGTTCTCCCAAGGCCTTCAGTAGATCTGATGGAATGTTGTCTACTCCTGTGGCCTTGTTTCGACTCAGGTCTTTCAGGGCTCTGTCAAACTCTTCACGCAGTATCATATCTCCCATTTCATCATCATCTACATCCTCTTCCATTTCCATAATATTGTCATCAAGTACATCGCCCTTGTATAGATCCTCTGTATACTCCTTCCATTATATTCATACAAGTGATTCTCTTTTCTCCAAAGGTCTCTTTAATTTTTCTGTAGGCAGTATCTATCTTACCCCTAGTGAGATAAGCCTCTACATCCTTACATTTGTCCTCCAGCCATCCCTGTTTAGCCATTTTGCACTTCCTGTAGATCTCATTTTTGAGATGTTTGTATTCCTTTTTGCCTGCTTCATTAACTGCATTTTTATATTTTCTCCTTTCATCAATTAAATTCAATATTTATTCTGTTACCCAAGGATTTCTACTACCCCTTGTCTTTTTACCTACTCGATCCTCTGCTGCCTTCACTACTTCATCCCTCAGAGCTACCCATTCTTCTTCTATTGTATTTCTTTCCCCCATTCCTGTCAGTTGTTCCCTTACACTCTCCCTGAAACTCTGTGCAACCTCTGGTTTAGTCAGTTTATCCAGGTCCCATCTCCTTAATTTCCCATATTTTTGCAGTTTCTTGTTTTAATCTACAGTTCATAACCAATAGATTGTGGTCAGAGTCCACATCTGCCCCTGGAAATGTCTTACAATTTAAAACCTGGTTCCTAAATCTCTGTCTCACCATTATATAATCTATCTGATACCTTCTAGTATCTCCAGGATTCTTCCATGTATACAACCTTCCTTTATGATTCTTGAACCAAGTGTTAGCTATGATTAATTTATGCTCTGTGCAAAATTCTACCACGCAGCTTCCTCTTTCATTTCTTACCCCCAATCCATATTCACCAACTATGTTTCCTTCTCTCCCTTTTCCGACTCTCGAATTCCAGGCACCCATGACTATTAAATTTTCGTCTCCCTTCACTACCTGAATAATTTCTTTTATCTCATCATACATTTCATCAATTTCTTCATCATCTGCAGAGCTAGTTGGCATATAAACTTGTACTACTGTAGTGGGCATGGGCTTCATGTCTATCTTGGCCACAATAATGTGTTCACTATGCTGTTTGTAGTAGCTTATCCACACTCCTATTTTTTTATTCATTATTAAACCTACTCCTGTATTACCTCTGTTTGATTTTGTATTTATAACCCTGTATTAACCTGACCAAAAGTCTTGTTCCTCCTGCCACCGAACTTCACCAATTCCCACTATATCTAAATGTAACCTATCTATTTCCCTTTTTAAATTTTCTAACCTACCTGTCCATTTAAGGGATCCGACATTCCATGCTCTGAACCGTAGAATGCCTGTTTTCTTTCTCCTGATGAGTAGTCCCCGCCTGGAGATCCGAATGGGGAACTATTTTTCCTTCAGAATATTTTACCCAAGAGGACGCCATCATCATTTAACCATACAGTAAAGCTGCATGCCCTAGGGAAAAATTACGGCTGTAGTTTCCCCTCGCTTTCAGCCGTTCGCAGTACCAGCACAGCAAGGCTGTTTTGGTTAGTGTTACAAGACCAGATCAGTCAATCATCCAGACTGTTGCCCCTGCAACTACTGAAAAGGCTGCTGCCCCTCTTCAGGAACCACATGTTTGTCTGGCCTTTCAACAGATACCCCTCCGTTGTGGTTGCACCTATGGTACGGCTATCTGTATCGCTGAGGCACGCAAGCCTCCCCACAACTGGCAAGGTCCAAGGTTCTTGGGGGGGAGGTGTAAAAACATAAGCCATAATAAAAGGGTGGTCTGTCTGATCATGATGGTCAATCGACAACCTTAAAACACCAGTAGAAAGATGGTAAATGATCACACCCACATCAAACATGTTAGAAGATTAAATACAGAATCTACTAGCTTTTTTAGAAACAGTTTACACCATGAAGTAAATAGTGGATAACAACTGGCATCAAAATATTATATGGTAAAAACAGAGACCAGTATATAGTACAAATGGCTGGTACAAACCTAGCAGTGAAACTACATTACAAAAAATTCATTAAAATTCTAACATGTGAAATGAAGAAGCCAAATAAATGCATTATGCAGAAAAAATGAGCAAGTCAAAGAATAAAGTAAAAGCCATATGGAATATCATAAAAACTGAGACAAATAGGAACATAAAATCTCAACCAGCAGGGACTCCATAGTCTTCTGGTAGTGGTTCCGACAAGAATAATCAAAAAGTTGTAGCCTCTGATTTTAATAACCTTTTTCTCACTGTAGCTGAAAGAACAGGGACCATAACAAACTGCCTCCAACAGAAACCACAGAGCTACTGAATCACATGCAAATCACACAAAGTACAGCATTTTGTTTCGAAAGCACAACTCTTGAAGAAATTGAAGGATATGATGGAATAACAAGTAAGAATCTAAAATCATGTGCAGACTTTAATCAGTCAAATATTATGCTATTTATGTAACCAGTCAACCAGACAGACTGAAACATGCAGTAGTGATGCCCATCCATAAAAGTGGAGCACAGAATGTACTATGCAATTATCGTCCCATTTCTTTGCTGCCAGTTTTCTCAAAGGCATTTGAGAGCGTAGTTTATGGGAAGATTTTTGGCCATATGACAAAAAATGGCTTACTGACATCTACACGGTTTGGCTTTTATAAGGGAGTCTCCAGAGAGAGAGCTATATTTAGACTAACAGATGAAACTCTAGGCATATTAAATCTCAGAATATATCCAATGGGAATCTTTTGTGACCTTGCTAAAGCTTTCAACTGTTTAGATCATAACACATTGCTAAAAAAGCTTCCTCACTATAGTATCAAAGATAAACCTTTGATGTAGTGAGAATTTTACCCACACAAAGGAAGCAAAGAGTTATCTTAATGGATGCAGGTGTAACAGTAAACAGACTGGGGAAATGTAAAATATGTAGTCCCGCAGGGCTTGATCCTTGAGCAACCGATTTTCCGATCTACATAAATGATCTACTAGTTACAATTGATGACAGAGAAAAGTAGTCATGTTTGTAGATGATACAAGTATTTTGGTCATGGGTCTCAACTCCACAATGCAGGATACAGCCCTTCACAGTCACTAACCAAATACACAAATGATTCACAGCAAATAGCCCAACCCTAAATTTTTCAAAAACTAACATTATGCAGGTTCAGGCAATAAATAAAAAAAACTCCAAGTTACTTAAATGGAGATCAAAAACCAAAAAATTTATGAAACCACACATACAAAATTCCTAGGCATCCAAATAGAGCACCAGCTAAGATGGACAGAGCAAATTGATGGCTGGTAAAAAAATTTAGGAGGACACGATTTGCTCTGAGAGCTATTTCTCATCTCGTTAACAGAGAAATATTTTTTTTGTCATATTTTGAATATTACCATTCTGTATTCTCCTATGGAACTATCTTCTGGGAAAACGCTACATGAGTTAAAAGTTTTCCAACTACAAAAATGAGCAGTGAGGTTGATATGTGGGGTCTCTAACAGAACATGCTGCAGAGGTCTTTTTAAGACTCTCAGGATATTTACTCTTACGGATCAGTATATATACTCACTAATGATGCTTGTAGCCTACAATAAGGAATTATTCCAGAAAATTTGTGACATTCACAAGCATATCACAAGACAGGAGAAATGTTTCCACCAAGGCTCTGCAACTGTGACAAAAGTCCATAGAGGAGTAATTGAGTCAGGAATAATAGTATATAATGAGCTTCCCATCACTATAAAAAAGGAAATTGATAATGCACAGGTATTGAAAAGGAAACTGTAAACATTCCTCAGAGAACAAACCTATTATAAAATGAATTAATTCCTAGAACAATTAGACATCCTTCCGAGTAAAAATAGAGGCAAGAAAATCTTTACTTATGCCATGAAGACAAAACTGTGTACTTCTACCACAAATTATGGTGACAAGTAAAGTTACTTATATCATAGGTTAAAATGTGCACTGGCACTTCTTCTACATTCTTAAGTATTCACTCTAACTTACTTATGTGGTGGAGATAAAAAGGTTGCATTTTAATTTAAGTCATAATGACAAAATGTAAATTTCATTTTTTATTTCTGGCACTGGGATCAAAATGTGTACTTCCATTCATTGCGATATTTTAAGTATTCAGTTCAGCTTATACCAGGAAAATGCTGTTTGTAATATTGTCCACAATCAATCGTTCATAGAAAATAATTATTTGTATAATATATATAATGCTCTCATCATTTTGTTTTATTTCACTTTATTTGTCCTATATTACTAGTACACCCTTTGTACAAAATGTAATCAAAAGGACCAAAGAGAAATTAAATCAAATCACGAAATGACGTATGCAAAAATACCGAGAGTGCTCTTCAGTTGCTGCCAACTTGAATGGAATGCTATTTCAGGAATAACTAACCAGGGAATAAAATAGCACTGTACAACATCCGTGGTTAGCCTTTTCCTCAGTTAGCTATCCCTGGATTTAATGGAGATCATACAATTGTGGAACTGGTTTACTCATGTTTGGAAACAGTTTCATTGCTTTTGAAGATTATATTATCACATCTTTGTGGTTTTCCCTTAAGCTACAGTTGTCGTGGCGTACTTCATACGTTAAATAATGCAGGTATTATATTACCTACAAGTTTCCTTCGTTTCACATTAACTGATTTGGCTGAAAGTGTAGCAAAGAAAACTCTGCTTTGTTGGATAGATATATGACGTCTATCTGTAAAAGGTCAGGTCTTCTGGTGTTTACTAGCAATTTTTGTAGAGAGGTTAGGAGTGAGGCAAACCTTCAGTTTGAGAAAGAAACCAAAAAATATAATTCTAGCTTATTACATCAGCATAAGCAGCTATTGGTTAAGAATTTACAACAGTCAGCAGATATTTTAACTCTACCCAATTTTAACTTAGTCAATGTGAAATGTCAGCTATTTTTAGTGCATCAAAATATTCGAGGACTGAATATAAAATTAATGAATTAATTATCTGCACATATGAATTAGAGTCTTCAAACCCAGCTGACATAATCTGCCTCTCAGAACATCATGTGACCACTGGTATAGAACTTTTAAGTGTTACAGGGTTTAGGTTAGCATCTCACTTTTGTACCTCTGTCTGCAGCAGTCAACAGTATAATAGAATCAGGCACCTTTACAGACAGACAAAAAATAGCACAGGTAACACCAATTTTTAAGAAAGGTGACAACAACAAAATAGAAAACTACAGACCAGTCTCAATCCTTCCTGTCTTTTCCAAAATAGTTGAGAAAGTTATATACAACAGGATTATAAACTTTCTTAACAAACACAACCTGATGTTCGAAAATCAAAATGGATTCGTAAAAGGTAAATCAACTAGCACTGCAGCTGCTCAACTAATTGAAGAGGTGTCAGGGGGTATCGAAAGCAAGGAACATGTGGCAGGTGTATACCTAGACCTGGAAAAAGCCTTTGATTGTGTGAACGTTGACATCCTATTAGACAAGCTATGGAACATGGGCATTAGAGGCGCTGCTTATGACCTAATAAAGTGTTATATGAGCAATAGAAAGCAGTTTGTTCTACTTAAAACAGAAAGTGGTGTCTACAAATCAGAGGTCACTTGCATAAAATATGGCATGCCTCAGGGCTCGGTGTTGGGCCCCCTTCTGCTCTTTATCTATGTAAATGATATTAAATACTGTACTATAAATTCCTAAATTGTTCTGTATGCCGATGACACGTCCATTGTATGTAAAAAGAAATCATGTAATGAACTAGAGGCCGAGTGTAATAATGTGACAAAAGAAATTGTCCAGTTTTTTAATGAAAGCCACTTAAATGTAAGCACCAGTAAAACATGTTTAATGGAGTTTAACAAAAGTAGTTTGAATAATGAAATTAAATTATACATGGGCAACGAATTGGTAAAGAAAGAGTCTAGTGTAAAATTCCTTGGCATAACAATCCAAAGCAACCTGAAATGGGACACACATATTGACTCTCTAGCAACTAAGTTGTCAAAAAATATATTTGCAATCAGTACTATTAGCAAGTTCTGTAGAGACACCGTAGTCCTAAAGACTGCATACCATGCTCTTTTCTCCTCTCACTTGAACTACGGTATTGAAATTTGGGGGGCAACAACCAAAGCTAATCTAGATAAGCTACTCATTCTTCAAAAAAGGGGTGTGAGAATAATCTGTGGAGCAAAATATAGGGAATCTTGTCGCAACTTGTTTCCAAAAACAGAGGTGTTAACTGTTATAAACACATACATTCTAAAAGCCATATTGCTTGTGAAAAGATTGCACCCAAACACTTATTCAGATTTCCACCAGTACAATACTAGAAATAAAGAAAGATTTTACATTGGCAGCCACAGAACAGCACTTTACGAAAAGGGGCCTCAGTATGCAGGTATAAAATTAGCTAATGCACTGCCTAGAGCAGTCATGGCTCTTCCTACAATTAAACTGAAACATCAGCTTAAGAAATTTTTAGTAAAACACCCTTTCTACACAGAAGAGTATCATACTTATATGAAGAACAACAAATGCTTTGTGAAATTATGTGAATAGAAACAAGTAAACACCTTATTGTAATTTTGTTGTAAATTAATGACGTATTCAGAAGAATATGTCTTGTGTATTGTACAAATAACTGTAATCATTACTGTTTCTTTGTACATGTGCAGTGTACCATTCGATGTTGAATAAAGCTATTATTGTTATTATATTATTATTATTAGATCAGAAATGGAGAAAGGAGGAGTTGCCACATTCATCAGGAACTGTCATAAATTTAAGAACATAGACATTCATAAATTTTGCCTAGAACAGCATATGGAAGCATGTGCAACAGAAGTAGAATTTCACAAAAAATCCTTCATAATATTAAGTGTATATCAAGCACCTGCAGGTAACTTTAATCTGTTCGCAAACCATCTTGAAGCTGTACTGGCCCATTTAACAACCAAAAACAAAGAAATAGTGATTGCTGGTGATTTCAATGTAGACTTCCTTAAAGACTCTCCCAATAAGAACTTATTTGAGTTAGTAACACTATCATTCAACTTAATTCCCACTGTAAAGTTCCCAACTAGGGTAGCCAATTGCTCACAAACAGCCATTGATAATATCTTTATAGAAAAGTCCAATGAACAAAATTATATTACAAAACCAATAGTCAATGGCCTCTCAGACCATGACATGCAGTTCCTTCTGTTAAATGTTAATATTGAACAGGATATAAAATCTGTTAAATCTGAGCTCAAGAGGGTAATCAATAAGCCAAAAATTGATTATTTTAGGACACTCCTCAGGGACATTCATTGGACTGATGTTTACAGTGTTCATGGCATGAATGAAAATTATAACACTTTTGCTAATAAAGTGCTTACCTTATTCGAACACTGTTTTCCCCCAAAACTTACCATGGTTAGAGCAAAGTCTACAAAGAAGCCACGGATTACTCAAGGAATAGGGGTATCTAGTAAAACAAAAAGAAAACTGTATCTGTCAATCTGAAACGGTTCCGATGTTGATGCTATAGCACATTACAAGAAATACTGGAAAATATTAAAGTCTGTAATACGGACGTCAAAGCAAATATATTACAAGGAAAAGACAGTCATATCAGATAACAAAGTAAAGACTATATGGGATAGAGTGAAGGAGGAGACTGGTAGAACCAGACATGAAGAGGGACAAATAGCATTAAGAGTAAATGATACATTGGTGACAGACATTTACAGTGTTGCAGAACTTTTCAATAAACATTTTATAATTGTTGCTGACAAGATGGGGTTTTCAGGTTCTGTAGATGCTGCTATGGAATACCTCAGACCAGACATTTCAAGTAACTTCCATAATATGAATTTGACTCTCACTACCCCAGCAGAAATAATATAATCATAAAATCATTAAAATCAAAAACATCTAGTGGGTATGATGAAATATCAACAAAGTTAATTAAAGAATGTGATTCTGAGTTAAGTAACATATTAAGCTATCTGTGTAACCAGTCACTTATCAGGGGAATATTTCCTGAATGGTTGAAATATTCTGAAGTTAAGCACTGTTTCAGAAGGGAGATGAAGAAATAGCATCAAATGTCCGTCCAATTTCACTTTTGCTGGCATTCTCAAAAATTTTAGAAAAAGTAATCTACAATCGGCTTTATAACCATCTTATCTCAAATAACATACTGTCAAAGTCACAGTTCGGATTTCTAAAGGGTTCTGGTATTGAGAAGGCTATCTACACTTACAGTGAAAATGTGCTTAATTCATTAGACAAAAAATTGCAGGCAACTGGTATGTTTTGTCATCTGTCAAAGGCATTTGACTGTGTAAATCACAATATCCTTTTAAGTGAATTAGAATATTATAGTGTAACAGGAAATGCTGCAAAATGGTTCAAATCTTATATCTCTGGCAGGAAACAAAGGGTGTTATTAGGAAAGAGACATGTATCAAGCTATCAGGCATCATCCAACTGGGAACTAATTACATGTGGGGTCCCACAAGGTTCCATTTCAGGGCCATTACTTTTACTTGTGTATATCAATGACCTTTCATCAGTAACATTACCAGAAGCCAAGTTTCTTTTGTTTGCTGATGATACAAACATTGCAATAAATAGCAAATCAAGTGTAGTCTTAGAAATTTCAGCTAATAAAATATTTGTGGACATTAATCACTGCTTCCTAGCCAATTCTTTGTCACTAAACTTTGAAAAAACACACTACATGCAGTTCAGAATGGGGTGTCCCACGAGTATATGCCTAACATACGATGACAAGCAGATAGAAGAAGTGGACAGTGTTAAATTCATGGGATTACAGCTTGATAATAAATTCAACTGGGAGGAGCACACCACAGAACAGCTGAAGCGTCTTAACAAATCTCTATTTGAAATGCGATTTGTGTCAGACTTAGGGGATATAAAAATGAAAAAGCTAGCATACTATGCTTACTTTCATTCCATAATGTCATATGGGATTATTTTTTGTGGCAATCCATCAAGCCAGGCTAAAGTTTTCCGGGCAGAAAAACGTGCAGTAAGGGTTATATGTGGTGTGAACTCAAGAACATCTTGCAGAAGCCTGTTTAGGGAACTAGGGATACTAACTACTGCTTCCCAATATATTTATTGCTTAATGAAATTTGTCATTAAAAATATATCACTTTTTCAAACCAACAGCTCAATTTATGGAATCAGTACTCCATTTTCTAACTTCTGTACCAGTTCAGTGCAATAATGTGTTCATTGTAAATAAGTATTTAGTAGTTGTATTACACGTTTATTACCTGATAAATAAAGAAAAAAACTTTTTTATTTTAAATTCAATGCATTAGTATTTGTAAAATGATTCTTTCATATAGCGTTCATTAAAGAATGACAACCATGCCACTTGGGACCTGTGGAATGGTACATAAGCTTATTTGTTTGAATTGTAAATATTTGCCATGTATTGTTGTTTTTTCTGACATGTTCTATATCCTGGAGGACCTCCTCACTGTGGATCGATTGGAATGAAAGTAAATCTAATCTAATCTAAAAAGGAAAAAGAAATTTTTCAGCAAACGTCTGCATGTTACAAAAGAACCGTAAATAAACTGTCCTGTAAAGCACCTTTTCTTACTTGCCAGAGTCCTTAGGAAACTAAATAATCACAAATGGGGTGTATTTTTTTTAGCTATATTCGATTTTTATGGCACTATACACACTCTCTATTGTAAAAGCTATGTTACAACTCAATATAAACATTAGCATTCGCGCTCATCCTGTATTGTATTCATTAGTGTCGCTTTCTGGCCGCTTGGGGCACTGCTATCACTAGTGGTAACGCAAACGAGACAGTGTGTCGTGACTGTTGCGTTACAGACTACTTTCATCATTATATACTGGGCTAAACAAAGTGATTTAGTGTGTTGACATTCCGTCTCGTGTGATGACATTAACATTGGACGATGATGTCGCCTGCTGTCCCGTTCCTTTGACGTGTGATAAAACCCCGTCCATATCAAGTTCAGTGTTTTAGCATACCTTCGCTAAAAAAGGGTGAAGTAGAATATCTTTACTGATAAATGCTGGAAAGCAGATGTTATTGAAAACTAAACGAAAACAAAAATTATTTGTTGTGGTGCCGTAAGACGGACACGAAATTCGTGCGCTGAAGACAAGAAAGACTAACCGAAATCTTACACAGTAATATTATGCAAAGTCATATAACTATGGTGCAAGAACATTAGCCAACGTCTCTATCAATGCATTCCAGTGAATCATTTATTGCACTATAGTGCATGCTGGGAAGATAAATTAGCCGGAAATACAGAAGCGTCCGATCTTACCCGTCGGCTTTGACCCATGACGTCACAAATACCGCGGAAACGACTATAAACAATTCCAATATGGCGGATATAAAAACATCGCATACGTATTGTAAACACTGAAATACACAAGTTTCACAAAAAGCCTAATGACTGTAACGGGACAAGCGTGGGAAATTAGGGGTTTTTGGGTGCGGAGAAACTAAATATACAGAAATGTAGCCACTGACCGCCATTCAAAAGCACGCAAAACAACGAAATAAATCAACATCACAAAACTGACCAAATACCAAAAAACACATTCCTATCCATAATCGGACACTTCCCTTAACCTATATAGCTCAACAGAAGCTACCGATCACATCCCCCAATAGAAAACTAAGAAACGAAAGCTTCCCTTACACCTACATACATCGGCACTTATGCAGTTTAGCAGGTACGGAAAAAATTTTTCATTTTTTTTCAAAATTTGATCATCATGTGTCGTTATGCGGTGGGGGGAGTCTGCAGTGCCACCCCATCCCCCCACAGGCTTCATTAGTGTCAAATCAATATTTTCGAATCATAGGCGGCCGCTGCCGCGGCCGCATTCCAAAAAAAACTCCCAACCTAACCTCAAGTGGGCTACGCTACAGATCAATATGTTCATCAAATTGCTTCATATTACGTATACATGTTCATTAGTGTCAAATCAATATTTTCGAATCATAGGCGGCCGCTGCCGCGGCCGCATTCCAAAAAAAAAAACTCCTAACCTAACCTCAAGTGGGCTACGCTACAGATCAATATGTTCATCAAATTGCTTCATATTACGTATACATGTTCATTAGTGTCAAATCAATATTTTCGAATCATAGGCGGCCGCTGCCGCGGCTGCATTCCAAAAAAAAACTCCCAACCTAACCTCGTATTCAGGGCTACGCTACAGATCAATGTGTAGGTCCCTTACGTCACGGGTCAAAGCCGACGCGTGAGATCGGATGTTTCCTCACCCGACGTACAGCAATGAGCATTAAATTAACCATTAACTCACTAATAGAAATTCCGCTTCAAATCCAACACCTGAGCAACAGAAAACTGACCCCACCACACGAAACAAACGAAAACCATGAACACACCACCAGAGAGCACGACAAACAAAAACAAGACATCTACAAACACGCCACAATCGCAAATCAAACTCCGCGCCGTAATGACGTCACACACCACAACACGCTTACGTCACGGGTCAAAGCCGACGGGTAAGATCGGACGCTTCTGTTGACCCAATTAGCCTGTAAAACTGATAAGAAGTACCAAATCATTGTAAATAGAAATGAGTACTGATAGGAGCGCGTGTTTGTTCTGTAAAATATACGATGGAGACGAACCCACAGAAGTCTTGTATCGGGATGAAGATTACATAGTGTTTCCAGATATTAAACCGTCTGCGAAACATCATTATTTAGTAATTACGAGAGAGCACGTACGGAATGCCAAACAACTGACTTCGAACGATAAAAAAATTCGTAAGTTGTCAGACTAAGTCTAAAGAGTTTTCTCTTTGTAGAATTATTGTTAGAGAGTAGATTATTATGCGTTGTGATGCAGATACGAAACAAACCCTTTTCAGTTTGTGCATAATAGCACCGTCTAATTTTGATCATTCATTTGTTAAAGAAATTGCACTCAACATACTTACATAACCTACAAATATGAGTTGCAAATAGTTCGGGCATAAATTATGCCATAAAACGTGACGTACGTGCGTTCATATATATTGCCCTCAGATTTAGGGTTTACACATTAGTTACACAACAGTATGGGAGACAGTTCATATTACGTTCTTTCAGAAGCTTAACAGATATTTGGAGTGAAACAATCTTTGACAAATAACAAAAATTCATCAGCATTCAAAAAATACCAGATTGATCAAGGAACAGGAATGCAGTGGTTCGAGTGTTATTGACCAAAGTCATTTTTGATAGAGCAATATTGGAAGTAAATGGGAATGTGTTAAAGAGAATTCTGAATCCCACTCTTCTGCCAAAGAAGTATCAGGTGGACCAATCACTTGCTTCGACTAGTGATGGGGAATGTGTGTGTGTGTGCTGCACGGGGGGAGGGAGGGGCTGTTCATTCTGTCTGCTGCTCTCAGCCGGAAAAATTCGTGACAAATTTGCAATAATGCAGCAGTATATGCTGAAATCACTGTCATGATTAAAAATCATTGTTTACGCTTATTTATATCACCTTTTATGGCACTAGGTATTTGTATAAACTGTAAATAGAACATATTGGTAAGTGCTATGACCAAATATGCAAATATTATACTTGTAAATTAAGTTGACACTTGGCATGATGGCTGTTAGGAGCTACTGTAAATGGAAAAAGCCATTACAGTCACTACCAGCAGTTACTACTCAGAGTTTCAACCTAGTGTGCACGTATTACACTATGGGATCACCTCTCGGTGAAGAATCGCAGACGCATATGGAGTACTTTTAGAAAGGAGCTCAGAAAACCAAGCTGAAACCAAAATTTTTCACCGATATATGGAAAATATTTTTGTGATTTCACCAGATAGTGAAAAAAATAGGATGGATTCTTGCAACACTTCTACAGCATTTACAGTAACATAAGGTTCGTAAAAGAAAGTGGATGCCTTCCAATCCCACACATTCTGATAAAAAAAAAAGTTTGTTGCTTTATTTAGCCATTCTGTATCCAGGAAGAAAATGCTCATGTACCAGTCAAGAAGTGCAAAGAGTTTCTAACGTCTACCACAGAGCAGTACTGTGGTCTTGACCTGGGTGCACAGAGTTCAAGCCATCTGTGACAAGAAGAGCTTACGTTCCAAGTTACAGAAACTGCAAGATATCTTCAACAATACATATATTCCAAACAGTAATTTCCGTAGTTGTTAAAACTTCAGCAATAATGCCTAGTCAGAATTGCAAGTAAAACGTCTTCTCCAGATGAACAGTAATAATGAGAATATGAAGAAACAAGAAAACATCACATTTTTAGCCTTGCTACGATATATAAGACCACACTTTGCCTTTTATAATTAATGCTACGCAAGGTGGTGCATTGGTAAAAAAAAAAAAAATTGATTCATATTTGGGAGGTTGGTGGTTCAGATCCCTGTTCAGGTCTACATCCACATCTATACTATATCTGCAAACCACCATGAGGTGCATGGCAGAGGGTACATCCCATTGTACTGTTTACTAGGGTTTCATCCTGTTCCATTCACATATCAAGTGGGGGAAGAATGATCATTTGAGTGTGTCTGTGTATGCAGTAAACATTCTAATCTTATCTTCATGATCCCCATGTTGGCAGTATGTAGGGGATTGTAGTATATTTCTAGAGTCATCATTTAAAGCCGTTTCTTGAAACTTTAATAGACTTTCTTGGTACAGTTTATGTCTATCTTCAAGTTCAGTTTCTTCAGCATTTCTGTGTCACTCTCCCAGGAATCAAGGAAACCTGTGACTATTATTGCTGCCCTTCTGTGTGTACATTCAGTGTCCCCTGTTAGTCCTACTTAGTATCGGTTCCAAACACTTGAATCATAGTCTGGAATCGGTCACACGTGTGATTTGTAAGCAGTCTTCTTTGTAGATTGGTTGCAATTCCCCAGTATTCCATCAATAAATCAGAGACTACCACCTGCTTTACCCGTGACAGAGCCTCTGTGATCATTCCATTTCATATCCGTATAAAGTGCTGTACTCAGGTATTTTAGTGAGTTGGCCGATTCCATCAGTGAATTATTGATATTATAGGATACTGTGTATTTTTTGTTTTTGTTTTGTGAAGTGTACAGTTTTACATTTCTGAACATTTAAAGCAAGTTTCCAATCTTTGCACCACTTTGAAATCTTGTCGGGATTTGACTGAATATTTATGCAGCTTCTTTCAGGTAGTGCTTTGTTATAGATAACTGCATTGTCTGCAAAAAGTCTGAGGGTACTATTAATATTGTCTGCATGGTCATTAATGAACAACAAGGGTCCCAACACACTTCCCTGGTACATACATGAAGTTACTCCTACATCTGCTGATGACCCTCCATCTGAGATAACATGCTGCGTCGTCTGTACCAAAAAGTGCTCACTCTAGTCACAAATTTCATTTGATACCACATATGTTCATTCTTTTGACAATAAGTGTAGGTGTGATACTGAGTCAAATGCTTTTGTTGGAAATCGAGAAATCTGACTGCCTTGATCCAAAACTTTCATTATCTCATGTGAGAAAAGTACAAGTTGGGTTTCACATGATAGAGGATTTCAGAATTCGTGCTGTTAGGCATTGAGGAGGTCAATCGGTTCAATATATCTCATTATGATTGGCTTCTAACATTCCACAACAAATTGTTGTCAAAGATATTGGACAATAGTTGTGTGGGTCACTTCCAGTACCCTTCTTGTAGACGGGTGTGACCTGAGCTTTTTTCCATGAGCTGGACAAGGTTTTTTGTTTGAGTGATCTGCGATAGATTATAGTTAGAAGAGGGATTAACTCAGCTGCAAATTCAGTATAGGATCTGATAGGAATTCCATCAGGCCCTGGAGCTTTGTTCAATTTTAACCATTTCAGCTGTTTCTCAACTCTACTGACATTTACTTCAGCCATCTTATTCAGTGGTATAAGGATTAAACTATGTTGTCCTTTGTAAAGGAACATTTCAAAATGGAGTTAAGCATTTCAGCTTTTGCTTTGTTGCCCTCAGTTTCAGTTCCTGTCTCCTTGACTAGGGACTGTGTGGAGTAGCGGGTTATTAATTATAATAATGATTATATTATATATTCATATCATAAGTAATAGGAGAAAATATTTGAAGTATTGGAATATTGTTGAATTGCTGTAAATATTGAAATACTGTTCGCTGCCTTTTATGAGAGCCTGGAAACCATTTCTGTGGTTAGCTGGAAAGCTATGGAGAACATAATGACCATAGCTCCCAATCTGCAAGTCCACATTCTTGTCCAGCCCACTGAAAGAAATGTTTCTATTCTCTATTTGCTCAGTGGAATCAGGACTATAATTATAAATGAAGATTTTGAGTTGTAATTGATAGATATACATATTTGGTAAAGTTTCACATGCTCAACATTGTAATACTCATTATGTTAATATTGACAATAAATCTCTCTATTCTAAACAGCACTATTGACCAGTACAGAGGCGACCTCCACAGTAAGTTCCTATTGTCTTTTGCCCTGACTTCTGATAATCAAAATAACTGCTCGCCACAAAAGTGGAAAATAATTGTCACCACTTGCCACTCAGATTTGTTAACATTATGGGCGGCACACCAACAGTTACTTCTGTGAAATCGAAGTGATCCAGGACAGTGTACAGTTCTCACGAGTTCACTTTCTAAAATTACTGAAAATATGCATTTAGTAACAGGTTGTCTCTGATGTCATCCGAGGCAGTGCGCACTCCAGCATTTGACTGACGCAGATCGTACAGTGGCTAGGTGCGATGTGAAGCGTAGTCTTGCCTCTCAGGTTGTATTTATGTATGTGGCACTTCGGACAGCCAAGGGAACACCTGCTGTCATCTGCCTTATGCCCATGGTAGCGGCCTCTAAACAGCCACTTTCTCAGACACACAATATTTTATAACACTGTCGTGTATTATTTTAGAATCTTCTTAATTTTTGTATGCATAGAGTTAAGTTGGTTGAAAAAGTTTTAGCTCACCTACATTTAAACTTTGTCGTCTAGAATTTTCATAATGGAACTGACGGTAGAACCTGACCTCTGAACTACAACTTTAAGAGACCTTGTATTTGTTATTCCTTGCATCCAGGCCTTGAAACTTGTTATAGCTCTATTATTTAATAGGTTTCATCAGGCGCTGTAACCAAAACTTTCTAGCATTAATATAACAAATACTTAATCTATTACAAATAAGGACGTTTTAGTTCCAAATTTAATTTTCTGCAAATTACTCTAAAACTATTAGAGATAACTCAATGGGGTTACATAGTTAATATTTTTATATTGAACTGAAGCTTCATAAAAATTTTCACATTTCTAAGTCTAATATTTAGCACCTTCAATTTTTCATAAAAATGCGGATTCTGACCAAAATATTTCTTTAATCATGTTGAGGCTTGTACCAGTTAATTTTGACATACATCTGCACAGTATGACCAAGTTTTTGGTTTCTGGCTTTATTATTTAGTGCCAATTATTTTTTTCTTAAAATGATGTATTTAGGGAAAAATATTGACCTGATCATTCTGAGATTGACAGTTTACAAATTAATATACTTAAGCACATGCTAACAGAGTTTGGAAAAGTAACTTTAACTTTTAATTCCATTCTTAAATTATGGTACAATACTTGTGTGCTACACACAGATGCGTAGTGGTGACATGGTGCTACTAGCAGTGAACTGGGGTAAGTCCCGGCTCATTTGCTTGCCTCTTTATTTCTCCATGATACATTCTGCATGGTAGTCATCTGCATCATGCATTGCTCCCTTGAGAGCCAAATATGTTTCATTCAGCATCGCTCGATATGTAGTCATACACTTTTTTTTCCCTTCAGCTGTTGTGCAGTAATCTCTGTTTCTTCAGTAGTTTCTTTACAGTGACTGTATACCATGGAGATTCTCTCCCATTATGAACTGTTCTACTGGGTACATATATATCCAGTGCATGGTCAGCTATGCTTTTAAACACAAGCCGTGGTTCCTCTTCATGCTTCTACCCTGTGCTAAAAGTTTCAAGTTCCTCTCTGAGATATGTCACTACTGATTTTTTATCTAGTTTACTGAACATATATATCTCTTTGCTTGTTTTAGTTGTCCTTTGTACTTTGGTAATCATTGTTGCCACAACCACATCATGGTCACTGATACTAGTTTCAATGTGGACATCCTCAAAGAGCTCAGGTGGCCACTGTCAGATGTCTGTGCCGACGGTGACTCTCTCTCTCTCTCTCTCTGTGTGTGTGTGTGTGTGTGTGTGTGTGTGTGTGTGTGTGTGTGTGTGTGTGTGTGTGTGTGTGTGTGTGTGTGTGTGAGTCTTTGTCCAGTCGCTTTGCTTACTTTTAATTGTCCTTTATATGTACCTGTCTGTCACTCAATGCCTCTTGTATGTGGTGAGTAGCAATCTATCGTATTTCATTATTGTTATTCCATTCTGAATTTTCCATTCTGGTATACAGTACCTAAAATTATTTGTAGCAATTGTCATAAGAAAAAAGACTTCTTGCAAGTTATTTCCAGCTCCTAGAATCTAGCAAATAGTGATCATCAACAAAGGTTTAACACTCAAAAGATGTTATCCGAAAAAAAGCACTGTATTAAGTGCATTTTTTTCCTTTGTTTTTGCAGTAGAAGACATGGTAAGAATTGGGAAGGAAGTACTGGAGGAAAGAGGTGGTGATCTCTCAGACTTAAGGTTTGTATAAGTATTAGTTTAGTCTGTTACGGGCATAGTGAATAGTACTAGAAAAATGTAAGCATACTTATTGGGAAAAAAGAGGGGGGGGGGGATGTTAATAGACCACTAGCTCAAATATTAAATTTTGTTTTGAAACAATTCTTTGGACATGGGAAGCTCAAATTCGTAAGTTGAAAGGCAGAAACAAATATCTAGTATTACAAACTTCCCATATTACCACTCATTATCATTCATTGCAGCTTGGACTGCTTAAATGAAATATTTTTATTGGTGATAATTTTTGTATTCCAACATAAAATATTTGTAAAGTCATTGAAAAAATATAATAACCTTTTATAGTGCAGTACCTTAATTGTTGTTAACGGTGTTCCATAAATTTATTGATGACTGATAATTGTGTGTGTACGTTTGGTTGACAGACTTGGATTTCATTGGCCTCCATTCTATTCAATTGGACACTTGCATTTGCATGTGATTTCTCCTGCAAGTGATATGTCATTTGTCTCCCAGTTAATTTTTCGAAACAACTCGTGGTGGTTTGTCTCGGTAAGTTAAATTAAGTGTGCTCTGATTTCCATTAACTTATCTGGATAACATATGAGAAAGTAAGACTTCTGTTTCATTTACAGCCGGAATATGTTAAATCACGTCTTTGATGAAGAGAAAACATAGGGGAAGCAGCTTTTCAGTAAATAGAATAAACTATCTGAAGGACAATTTGCAAAGTAATGAGACTGAGTTTTTGATTGTAAGCATGTGTATATATATTATGTACAGCGTATTATACATTTCTAAATATTTGTATTTACCCCTTACCTCACTATTCCATTTTATGGCTACATGATATTATGAAGTTTGTCAGTGATGCTGAACAGTTTATGTATTTGTTGTTCTTTTTTTACAGTTTATATTTTGGCTTCATAAACAGGTCTTCATAGCATTTTTCCACTTTTTTGTTGCAAAGATGCTATATTTGTAACATAGCATAAACAGAACTCCAGAGACATGTAGGCAGCCTATCTGCATTAAACTTCCATATTGTACGTATAAGCGTGGTTTATTGTCAATAGCATCATAATAAATAAACATACCATGAACAAATTCTGAAATATACTGTGAACAAATTCTGGTATTTCACGTTGTGTGGGTGACATACACAATGATGGCAATTAAAGGTTTTTCATGACTGCATAAATATTTGTAATAAATGAAAAAGGTGCACATTTTGCTTGATAGTGTGATATTCCTTCATAGCTCATAGCATAACTTTGCGCATCTTTTCAGGTACATGATCATCAATATTTTTTTTTTTTTTTTTTTTTTATTTTAGCAAGCACACTGAACATCTGAGCCATTGAGAACTGTGTGCATGCCATGCATAGAAGAAAAAGCACACACACACTGTCTCTCTCTTTCTCTGTGACACGACAGACTATATTTGAGCATGGATAACATGTTTTGGTTCCAAGCAGCACTCAACTCGTGCACACCCTGGTCACAGAGGCCAGGGGCATGTGGCCCATGTAGGGCTGTGGTGGGCATGTCAGCTGCCAATAATGGCCAGCAGCCATGTCAACCTGTCAGATTCAAAATAACAGACATGATGGCAGTTTCACCACTGACGCACATAAAGAATAATTTTATATTGTTTGTGTTTATACAGCTACAGCACAAACTGTAATAAATACGGTGAAGGACAATATCTCAAATAAAGAGGAGGGCAACATGATTTTGCCAGTAAGCAGATATGATTTGTAAATAATATATGTGAGAAGATGCAGAACCGAGATAATTTACGTAACTGAAATTTCGCAAATCTTCAGTAGCTTTTATAATATTTGTGGTACAAAAGAGATCAAGCTCTCTAATTGCAGCGTTCAATGATGTGCATCGATTGAGTTACATTTTGTAACAAAATTAAGCTGTAAGAAACATACAAATCAGCAAGGCGGCCTGCATTGGCAGACATTGTTACACACCACATCCAACAGTTAGTTTGTAAGATTTATACTTTTGATTATATTTCTGATTAATTGTTCATAAATTTGCATAGTTTTGCCCATAACTTATATAAACTTTCATAGTTATCATTATTCTGATCACTTCAGTGGAAAGAGGAGGAAATATCCAATAGTAAGGTGGTGCCATATCCATATTTATTACAAGAATTGGTGGCACAGAGATTACGCACTGATTTTTAGCACCACAACAAAACTTTGTATTTGTTTAAATTTTGGGCAAAATACTGCACATAAAATTAAGTATAAGGTATTGGTTTTGATGATAATTTCAGCATGCAATCAATGGCACAGTTGGGTTTTGAATATCATTTATCTATAAAAAGTTGTGAATCTGGTTGGTGAAAATGCAAAGTCCTTTAGTGACATACATGCAGATTATTTCCATGGATGGAAGGCCCGAGGCCTTAAAAGTGCAGCAACCATCTTGAAATTTCTTACAGTTTTGTACGCGGTTGAAGAGGCAAGATCTATGCTGGTCTGAATGGTGGTCCACCCGCACACATTTTCGGTGACAGGAATATTTTGCATTGCCAGGTTTATTTCTGCCAGTAGTTCAGTTTTGTGTGTGTGTGTGTGTGTGTGTGTGTGTGTGTGTGTGAGAGAGAGAGAGAGAGAGAGAGAGAGAGAGAGAGAGAGAGAGAGAGAGAGAGTTGATTTGGACCCTGAGTTTGGGCACTGAGTCTGGACTTTTACTCAGGGACTTTGAATGTTTTCTGCCACTAGTCGACACTTAGGTTAATACATTGTGTATCAGTTAGACTTATTTATATATGAGTTACTGTTAAATTTTAGCTGTGAACACTGCCTGTGTTTTCTAACTATTTTTGTTTATTAATTTTATATAGTGTGTTTGCTAACCACTATATTGAGGGCTCAAGCTATTTTCAGATCACTTAATCACACAGTTGCTTTCACCAATCTGTGAATTAATGTGTGAATATTGATGATGATAAACTTTTATTAGCTAAATTATAAACTGTAGTAGTTGGGGTAAGTTATTTAACATTGAGTGCACAGTAATTAGTTGTCTTTCTACTGGGGATACCACCAAAGCTAATAATTCTCATGAAAATGACCCTAAGCAAAACCAGCTGCAAAATAAAAGTTAATGGAAAATATTCCAATAATTTTCCAGTCTTTCAAAAACTTAAGCAAGGGAATTGTGTGTCACCGACATTATTTAACTTGGTCCTGTAGGCTTTCATGTGAAAACAGCCAAGCAAAACAGATGGTACTGTTTTCAACAGGACAACTGAGGAGATGGCATTTGCAGACGACATAGCCATGCTTGGAAGAAACACAGAACATTTGATGGAAAAGTATGTAGTTTTAGAACGTGAAGTAGCGGCACATGGGTTTGCTGTAACTAAAGAAAAAAACATATGCTCAGTACTAGAAACAAAACAAGGTGGAGAGGTATTAAGCAGTTTGAAGGATTTGAAAGAGTAAATCAATATTGGGAGGAATGGTTACGGTAGGTAATATGGTACCAACAGAGATAAAGGTAAGAATAGCTGCGTGTATCGGGTGCTATTACAACTTCTTTAACATGTTGCAATCCTTCCACATTTCAAGACACATGAAGATGACTGTTTACAAACAATTATAAAACCAGTTGTTATGTATGGGGTCGAAATGTGGCCAATGGCAATATGTTAGAAAAGCCTTGAATGCAAGGGACCGCAAAGTACTGTGCAAGATATATCGTGAAGTGTATGAAAATGGTGCTTGGAGAATTAGGACCAATTCAGAACTGTATGAACTCTATAAAAATCCCCAAGTCACTGTAGATGGAAAGGCACAAAGGTTACAGTGGTTAGGGAATTTGCAGAGAATGGAAGAACAGCGAGTGCCAAAGAAAGATCTGATGGCAAAACCAGATGGTAGCTGCTCAGCAGGGAGACCAGGATTGTGATGGCTAGTGTGTGATATAGAGACGGCTCTGAGAAAGTTTGAAGAGTATAGAACTGGAGAAGGCTGGTGAAGTCAAGAGAGGATTGAAAGAGACAGGTCGTCGACAAGGCCTGGGCCCTCCATGGGCTGTAGCATCGAAAAAGAAGAAGAAGATTCATGTATTAATAGCCTTCTCAGCAGTATGGCAAAATTGCAGACTACCATTATACTGATAGAATATTCATTGTTACAACAACTAGGAGTAAAATTGTATTCTGTTGTTCAGTTTTATAATATAGTTTATTGGCAGCATTAGAAAGCCTGGTGATGTAGCTTGCTGTCCCACTATCCACTCAGAAAGTAGCCTTTCTTTAGTTTTGAAAGGGTGAAATTTGCAATTAAGCCATTTGTGTTCAGTTATAATTTTCCGTATTTGTGTTTGACAGTGAAATTGTAGTCATTTAGTTTTAAAGACCAGCATATTAGGCAACTTTTTTGTGTAATAAATAGTATAATGGACCATGGACCTTGCCATTGGTGGGGAGGCCTGCATGCCTCAGCGATACAGATGGCCATACTGTAGGTGCAACCACAACGGAGGGGTATCTGTTGAGAGGCCAGACAAACGTGTGGTTCCTGAAGAGGGGCAGCAGCCTTTTCAGTAGTTGCAGGGGCAAAAGTCTGGACGATTGAGTGAACTGGCCTTGTAACGTCAACCAAAATGGCTTTGCTGTGCTGGTAATGCGAACAGCTGAAAGCAAGGGGAAACTTCAGCCGTAAGTTTTCTCAAGGGCATGCAGCTCGTTCTCCGGATGGGGACTGCTCTGGAGGCCATCATTATCAGGAGAATCAAAAATGGCATTCTATGGATTGGAGCATGGAATGTCAGATCCCTTAAATGGTGCAGGTAGGTTAGAAAATTTAAAAAGGGAAATGGAAAGGTTAAAGTTACAGTGTGCATTAGTGACGTTCAGTGGCTGGGGGAACAGGACTTCTGGTCAGGTTGTAACGTGCCAGGCTGTATCCTCATATTAGTGCCTCTTACTAGTTCACGCCACAACCGGATGTACCGGTATTGAAACATTTCCTCACCCAGTAGATAGTGCGCAGTGTTCTCGACCTACCTTGCTTTGCTTATTCAATATTGTCTTCTCGGTAGCTGCGTCTGTCTCACCTAAATCACACTACAATTAAGAAGCCAGGATCCTAGATTATGTTTTCCAAAATCAAAAGTCAAGACCTTATTCATTGTTGAACACATATGACAACCACAGTGCGATTTATTTGATATCACTCACACACACAATATTCACGTGACCAGGCCTCTTACACTTAATCGTCACATTAGGTAGGTCAAAAACTTCCAGTCTTTAACAATGTTCACAATTACATTTACCGAAAAATTAACCAACTTGCCGCACTTTTGCTCCAAGAGAATCTGACCGAGAACTAACTGAAAAAATACTAAATGTCTTTTTCCAAAGCTGTTTCACAGAGGAAGACTGCACTGTAGTTCCTTCTCTAGATTGTCGCACAGATGACAAAATGGTAGATATCCAAATAGACGACAAAGGGATAGAGAAACAATTCAAATCACTCAAAAGAGGAAAGGCTGCTGGACCTGATGGAATACCAGTTCGATTTTACACAGAATACGCGAAGGAAGTTGCCCCCCTTCTTGCAGCGGTGTACCGTAGGTAGAAGAGCGTAGCATGTCAAAGGATTGGAAAAGGCCACAGGTCATCCCCGTTTCCAAGAAGGGACTTCGAACAGATGTGCAGAACTATAGACCTATATCTCTAACGTCGATCAGTTGTAGAATTTTGGAACACGTATTATGTTCAAGTATAATGACTTTTCTGGAGACTAGAAATCTACTCTGTAGGAATCAGCATGGGTTTTGAAAAAGGTGGTCGTGTGAAACCCAGCTCGTGCTATTCGTCCACGAGACTCATAGGGCCATAGACACGGATTCACAAGTAGATGCCGTGTTTCTTGACGTCTGCAAGGCGTTCGATACTGTTCCCCACAGTCGTTTAATGAACAAAATAAGAGCATATGGACTAACAGACCAATTGTGTGATTGGATTGAAGAGTTCCTGGATAACAGAACGCAGCATGTCATTCTCAATGGAGAGAAGTCTTCCGAAGTAAGAGTGATTTCAGGTGTGCCGCAGGGGAGTGTCATAGGACCGTTGCTATTCACAGTATACATAAATGACCTTGTGGATGACATCAGAAGTTCACTGAGCCTTTTTGCGGATGATGCTGTGGTATATTGAGAGGTTGTATCTATGGAAAATTGTACTGAAATGCAGGAGGATCTGCAGCGAATTGACGCATGGTGCAGGGAATGGCAATTGAATCTCAGTGTAGACAAGTGTAATGTGCTGCGAATACATAGAAAGATAGATCCCTTATCATTTAGCTACAAAATAGCAGGTCAGCAACTGGAAGCAGTTAATTCCATAAATTATCTGGGAGTATGCGTTAGGAGTGATTTAAAATGGAATGATCATATAAAGTTGATCGTTGGTAAAGCAGATGCCAGACTGAGATTCATTGGAAGAATCCTAAGGAAATGTAATCCGAAAACAAAGTAAGTAGGTTATAGTACACTTGTTCGCACAGTGCTTGAATACTGCTCAGCAGTGTGGGATCCGTACCAGATAGGCTTGATAGAAGAGAGAGAAGATCCAACGGAGAGCAGCACGCTTCGTTGCAGGAACGTTTAGTAATCGCGAAAGCGTTACGGAGATGATAGATAAACTCCAGTGGAGGACTCTGCAGGAGAGACGCTCAGTAGCTCGGTACAGGCTTTTGTTGAAATTTCGAGAACATACCTTCACCGAAGAGTCAAGCAGTACATTGCTCCCTCCTACGTATATCTCGTGAAGAGACCACGAGGATAAAATCAGAGAGATTAGAGCCCACACAGAAGCATACCGACAATCCTTCTTTCCACGAACAATGCGAGACTGGAATAGAAGCGAGAACCGATAGAGGTACTCAAGGTACCCTCCGCCACACACCTTCAGGTGGCTTGGGGAGTATGGATGTAGATGTAGATGTAGAAAACTGCACCAGCTCAGACCTTATATACACGAGCGCTTGAATATTTGACTATTTCCGTTAATATATTATAGTTTATAATTCCCCAGGGTTAAAATGATCCTTTCTAACTGGTTTTGAAGTTAACTATTGGGTTTTATTATTTAAATAACATGAGTGAGCTGTATCAATTTAAATACGCGGAACTAACTTATGCATCCGCCGTGGGAATTCCCGACTTATAACCACGGCAGCCCTTTTGAACAATAATTTTTACATATTCAAATTTACTTAATTCTTAATTAATGCACTTACAAAGTCGAGACTGGAGTTATTTTACATAGAAAAATAATGGTAGCAAAATATCGAAACAGATCTCGGAATTATTTGGTAGTTTGGTCACAATTGGCACTGAAAGTCATATAGGCTACAGATTTTAAGTCTTAATATCTATTTAACTAATAGACTTTAGGTTAATTTAAACACTTTACTGGAAACAGTAAAATTTAGGCTTTCTTTTGGATGCAGTCTTATAGCTGAATTTGACCTATTAGCTCACTCGAATTTTACTTAATAGGTATTGCACAATATACATCATTGTCCATAACTGTTAATAGTATGCATTTCCAATAAAACTGATTAGCTCATTACTTTCAGAATAGACATTAGAATGTACTGAAATAATAGATTTTACTAGGGGAATTTTATTTAAACTATTTCTGAATTTTGTACTATGAGGCTGAAGGCCACAGAATCTGTAGTCTAAATCTGAGTCGTGAAAAAAAAAAGGTAGTTTATTGCTTAATTAAGTTACTGAAGGAGTGTAAAACCAAAACAGGATAGCAGTGGGCAACCCTGCTTCGTTACAAGGTGAATACAACATTATCAATACAAATGGGTAGAGCATGTAACTAATTTGGAGGTACTGAACAGAACTGGGAAGAAGAGGAATTAGTGGCAATACTTGACTAGAAGAAGGGATCAGTTGGTAGGACACATTTGGAGGCATCAAGGAATAATTAGTTTAGTACTGGAGGGAAGTGAGGAGAGTAAAAATGATAGAGGTAGCGTAAGAGATCAATACAGTTAGCAGATTCAGAAGGATGTAGGTTCCAGTAGTTACTCAGAGATAAAGATACATTCACAGGATTGAGTAGCATGGAGAGTTGCCTCAAACCAGTCTTTGGACTGAAGACAACAACAACAACAACAACAACAACAACAAAATAAAGACATAACTGCCATGTCAGTTCAGAATGATACTTGACTACAGTGAAATTTTATACTATATAAGTAATTTGTGGTGCCAGAAACACCCTTTTGGTTGTACTGTAAATAAGCTCTATTTGTTTTAACTTCCATGAAATGTAGCCTATTGGCCTATGAGGTCACCCTAGGCTCAGTTAATATACACGACCATCATAATTGCTAGCACTGCTAGATAAACTGAATGATTTCACAAACTCTTGTTAAACTAATACTGGCAACTACGTTAGAACCTCCTTTTAACTTTGACACCCCTTTTTCACAATTGGGTTCCACATAAAACTTATGCCCTTTTTTAACTGTTAATTAGGGTTGTAAAAATCTTCACATGATGTGGGTTGAATCACAGATCATAGTACAAAAGCCCTTGCAGCAACTGTAATTATTTTGCACAACTAGTGGCAGGGAATTCATGAGCATCGCCTGTTGAGGGTGGAATGGCCATACTTCTTTGCCTGTGATTATACATCACAAATAATTTACAAGTTGATTGCATAAACCTACACTTTTCCAGTTTTAAACTTAAGTTGGTACTTTGTAGTTGATCTGTCATTTTCCATTTGTTCTACATGTTTGGACGTAGAGTGAGAGAAAATTTTGGCACCATCCAGGTCATACTGTGTCTACCCTCCAGCATGGCTATCAATCTGGTTTGCAAAGAGCACACTCATTTGAGCCTCAGTATCTGCTAATAGCTTGACCTGTCCAACCATACCTGTAGATAAGCTTTTACCACATTCACTAATCCCAAAATTCACAAGGTTTTTGCCTCATTGGCTCTCAAGTGCCCAGTGACTAGCCTGGTCAAGAAGGTAACATCCGGTCTCTGCTCTAAATAAACAGTATGGTTGTGATGACTTGGTTATGTCATGCCATAAACTGACGGGCATCTTGTTGCAGCACCACTACATAAACAGCATCTGGTAAAGTTCATGGAATAGAACACTGAGTTTCCATGCCTATGCTGGGATCTATTCCATTAATGAGTGTATCTTCTGCTTGTGCTTCTGCCCCGTCAAGGAGAGCCACATTTTGAGTACTTTTGTTGCCCAGGGCATAGGTTGGACATGATACAGATCATAATTTTATGAAGTTTTTTTTCTTTGAGGGAGGACAACTTGCTGCATTCAAAACTGATGCTCCTATGGTTGGTACATTCTAAACCCTTGGTCAATATTTCAAGCCTCTTCAGTTAACAAAATTTCTGCCGAGTCAAACTCCGCATTGGCATCCACTACGAGCTTTAGTCGTGTGATGTTCAGCTGAAATTCATAACTCCATACAAATATCTTTCTATTTCATGAATGTTCTGAAGGAAAACAACATTCTAGGTCACTGTATAGGTGGGAATAAAATTACTAAGTGAAATGTAGAGCCATATTTATAAATACTGATACCTGAATTTATGGTTGGAGCATTTATAACTAAATCTGCATGATACTGAAGTACATCTTAGGTGTGGTCAGACTTTCCCAGAACACCTGCAACCACTCCCACAGTCTTTTGTATTCTACTTGTTATGGTTCTAACTCCTTTGATGATGACCTCGATACTCCCTCACAATTCGGTATTCACCAATTGGAGCTTTTGGGCCTCAGTTTGGAAAGACAAATAGGCCCCTTCACTGTTGTTAATGTCCCTTTTCAGCTGCTAACATGTGATGCACCACTTTTAACTCTATAAGTACTTGTTACTCAAAATATGGCAGCAAACAAACATTGATATGCAACATAAAAACTGAAGCTAAACACTAGTACAGACAGAACATTCCCATTTGGCTGGTGTGTTTTCATGTGTGTTTGCAATCATTGAAACCTACACTGACACTGTCAAAGACCTTTTTATCTCCACCGTCAAGTTAGTGTAGCCCCCTTTAAACACACTTCCGACCATATGTCCATGTAACCCTTTTACCTCATTATCCTCTCAGCAATAGTTTCTTGCAGTTTGTTCCTATTTAGAAAAAATATCATGTAAGTGAAAAATACCAAGTCATACCATTGTTCAGAATGCTTTTTAAATTGTAGGTACTCTTGTAATTGCCTGAATACTTTGGTTCACATGCCAGATGGAGGTAAAGATATATCACTTGCAAAAGAACTGTGCCCAATAAGATGCTGTGGTGTTCAAACTAACCTTCAGGTTCAGAGAAGCTACAGCTCCTCTTTTCAGTAATACTACACGTGTTAGTGAAGAAAAAATTTAATATGCTTATGGGTAGATTTGCAACTCTTGATGTGCTTCTGTGTTAAATTTGGGCAAAATTAAGAAATATTAACAATGGTAAAATGCATTGAATAAAAGGAAGTTTTATTTCAGCTAATTTTTGAAGTACAAATTTGTATTTTAACTGAGTGGTACATGAGGTCGTTGGAATGTTCCCTCATTAAACATCTTCTCCCATTCGTGTCCAAGTGGGTACTCATAAGATTCTGCTGATTTAGCTTTCATCTTTGTACTGTAACCTGGAGCCTGTTAAAAGATACAGCACATAATTAAAATTAAAATATAAATTAACTGATACAGTATCTATAATTAAGCTGTGTACAAACAACTCATTTCTTATAAAGTGTAGCTGAAGTCCTTTTCAGTAGCTTCCAAGGATGTCTGACCATTGCTTTATGTGGTACACTTTAGAATTTTGACGAGTCCTCATAAGTTAGTCTGTTTGCCACAGCAGTAATTAGGTTTTATACTTCCCTGACTCTTCTGTTTTGCAATAGCACCACTAACAGTGTACCTGAGCGTTTGTAGCTCCTGAGGAATGTCTCTGATAGACTGGCAAAAGTCCCTAAAACCATGCATCATTCAACTTGATCAGGTTTCTCTAGTGACTGATTTGAGACAAATATCATTAGTTGTATTTGTACTTATACACCATCAGATGTATATTGTGACTCAGTGCAGAGTGCAGTCAGCAGGATGTCCAGAAACTCCTTACATAGTGTATGGGAGGCAGGTGCTGTACAGCAATGGTAAATGAGGGAATTTATTGTAAAGACAACTGTGTAGCTCAAATATCACGGTGGGGTGTGTCCTTGATCTTACTGCTACATAAGAATGTTATTTACTCTACTGGCCATTAAAATTGCTACACCAAGGAGAAATGCAGATGATAAACGGGTATTCATTGGACAAATATATTATACTAGAACTGACATATGATTACATTTTCACACATTTTGGGTACATAGATCCTGAGAAATCAGTACTCAGAATAACCACCTCTGGCCGTAATAATGGTCTTTGATACACCTGGGCATTGAGTCAAACAGAGCTTGGAAGGTGTGTACAGGTACAGCTGCCCATGCAGCTTCAACACGATACCACAGTTCATCAAGAGTAGTGACTGGCGTATTGGGACGAGCCAGTTGCTCGGCCACCATTGACCAGACATTTTCAATTGGTGAGAGATCTGAAGAACGTGCTGGCCAGGGCAGCAGTGGAACATTTTCTGTATCCAGAAAGACTCGTACAGGACCTGCAACATGCAGTCATCCATTATCCTGCTGAAATGTAGGGTTTCACAGGGATCGAATGAAGGATAGAGCCACGGGTTCGTAACACATCTGAAACGTAACGTCCACTGTTCAAAGTGCCGTCAATGCGAACAAGAGGTGACCGAGACGTGTAACCAATGGCACCCCATACCATCATGCCGTGTGATATGCCAGTATGGCGATGACGAATACACACTTCCAATGTGCGTTCACTGAGATGTCGCCAAACACAGATGCAGAAACTCGATTCATCCGAAAAAATGATGTTTTGCCATTCGTGCACCCAGGTTCATCGTTGAGTACACCATCGCAGGTGCTCCTGTCTGTGATGCAGCATCAAGGGTAACCACAGCCATGGTGTCTGAGCTGATAGTCCATGCTGCTGCAAACGGAACTGTTTGTGCAGATGGTTGTTGTCTTTCAAACGTCCCCATCTGTTGACTCAGGGACCGAGACGTGGCTGCACGATCCGTTACAGCCATGCGGATAAGATGCCTGTCATCTCGACTGCTAGTGATATGAGGCTGTCGGGATCCAGCATGGCGTTCCGTATTACCCTCCTCAACCCACCAATTCCAAATTCTGCTAACAGTCATTGGCTCTCGATCAACACGAGCGGCAATGTCGCGATACGATAAACAACAATCGCAATAGGCTACACTCTGACCATTATCAAAGTCGGAAACGTGATGGTATGCATTTCTCCTCCTTACATGAGGTATCACAACAAAATGCATAACAAACTGACTTTCAGATATCATTTGAAAGAACAGAAGTAATGACTAACATAAAAGCTGCGTCCCCACACCTCTGGACGAGTTATGGAGATGTCAGCAGAGTAGAAAAACTGAAGTACCTGGATGAGATCATTATGAGAAAAAAGAAAATTGACATGGAAGCAGTTAAGGCATAAATATGCAAACTTGAAATAGACTTCCAAAAGTCTTGCACGATCTACAAGAAAAAATACCTTTCATAAAACCTAAATACATCATTATGAAATGGTTCTGAAGTCAGTAGCTATGTATGTAGCCAAAACCCTATCTGTAAATTCAAATAGAGGCCATCCTTGAAGAGCCAGAAAAAAAAAAGAGGAGCACAGAATCATTAGGGCAATTGTGGGACCCAATTACATAAATGTCATCCACAAGTCTGTGGCAAAGGCGAGAAAGTATGACACAATCTACCAATCTACAAAAGAAGTGCACAATTTTACAATTATCTAGAATAGATGGGCAGGAACAGGTTGACCAAGAAGATCTTCCTCTTTCTTCCTGCAGACTTCAAAAACAGAATGCCTTGGTTTAGAAATCCCAAAGACAACCTCCAACTCGTACCAATCAAACCTGAAGATACCTTTGACAAGAATCTCTTCGGCAAGAAAACTGTGATGAATGGGCTACACTAAGATACATAACCAAAACGAAGATGCCGTGACCCCTTGGACGGAGGAGCGTAAGCAAGCTCGTTGACAAAGAATTAAGGATATTTGGGCTGCTCAGGAATTAAAGTTCACTGCCAAATGCAACAAGATTTAATGTGGTCTTAGACAGCCCCAGCAAAATAACAATATAAAGACAAACTGGAGTGCTATCTCAAAGCTTGCTAAAAACCATGGACTGATAATATCGCCAACTGCCTCTGTCATTTTCTGTGTTATTTATGGTGTATTTTGCTTCTTCAATTGTTTTACAAATAATTAATATCTTCATTTACGTCATTTCTCATCTGATAACAGTTTTATATCCTGAAGTAAGAGCAATGCTACACAGGAAAGCCATGTATGTTTGTGATTCTATTAAGCTACTTCTATTGCAATTTAAGTTTTCATCTGTATTTCATTGTGATGGATTTCTGTGTCAGTGAATACTTACAGTAGGTGCAATGTAGTGAGCATGTTTAACATTGGTTGGGTTTTCAAAATGCTCATGCTGCTGATCGACATACTCAATTACTCGGTTCTCCTTCGTTGTCGAAAGACAGATGTAATCAAATATCTGGAGATGTTGCACCATCTCACAGAGTCCAACACCACCAGCATGAGGGCAAACTGGAACTGTAATAAAGAAAAAAATAATTAATCCTTCCTTCATTTCTATGAATATAATTGAAAACACCAGCTTTTGAAAATATAGAGCTATCATACAAAGTTTTTGTGACTTTCTTCAGATTCAAACGTATGTGTGTGTGTGTGGGGGGGGGGGGGGGGGCGTCTGCCTGCCTGCCTGCCTGCTTAATGTTATGATTTGGAGGTCAATGGTAGGTCAGTGGTGACCATGCTCTTATGTAACTATGTAACTTTTGGAGAACAGATCCCTCCTTAACTCAAATTGAATTGCCAAGAGACATACAGCCACAAAAAGGAGTGTCTTAGATTATGTTATCATTTCATCCAAATCTTCCTTCAGAACAGACATTAAATAAACTAAGGTGAACATACTTTTTATGTTTTAATCTTTCTGTCCAAAAGAGGAATGTGAGTTTGAAATCTTAACAGCCATCACCACTTTTTGTGTGTGTATCCATCACTTACTTGAGTCTTCAACACAGAAGGGAGTGCAGGTGTATCATGTGAATCATTATTTTTGTCTGATCCATAATTATTGTAACAATTATTTTGAGTACTGCAAAGTACATGGAATTATTTTATTTAACAATTTAAAACAGCCCTCAATGTGATCCCTCAGGTTTTCTCTGTGCAAATGATTAATAGTGTGTTTCCAGGTATTCTGCTGAGCTGTTGGTTCCATTTTATGCACAATATTTTGATGAGTGACCTAGCCATCTTCTTCAGGTATGATGAGTTTTGCTGTTTTGTGTGTTCACTGCCTAGACTCCAACCATATTGTGAACTAGTTTCTGGGACAGCATAATTAAGAAGTCTATCAAAATGAAGGTGTCAGAAAACATGAAAAACAGGGAAGGCTCTTGGAGGCTAGCACTCAGGTTATTAAAATGTTGCCAGTCATAATATCCACCAAAGTTGGAAGAAGGTGAGAGAATTACTTTTACATGTGTGGTGTCTGTTCTTTCAGGCATGTCTGAAAGAACAGACACCACGCAGTCATAATTCCACGGATGTATATATACATGATGAAAGAGAGATACCAACATCAGCTGCATGATGGCATTGATATAATTCAACAGTGATAAGCGAAAATTCAGCTGGACTGGGACTCAACCTGGATTTTCTGCTTAAGGTGGGCAGTCTCCTTACTCGCTTCAGCTATCCAAGCATGCTTCTTGTCCAACCCAAATTCCCAGCTTGCTGCACATTGATTTCGTACCTCCCCTAGTCCATTTTTCTTATTGCTTGCAGTATCTCATATGATTCTCGCAAGAAAACGATGTAAATATTACTATTATATGTGTGGTGTCTGTTCTTCTGGACATGTCTGAAAGACAGTCAAATAGCTGAAGCGATTAACATGACCCCTCACTTAAAGCAGGAAATCCGGGATGGAGTCCCAGTCTGACACAAATTTTCACTTGTTGCCATTGTATTATTTCAGCACCCTTAGGCAGCTGATATTGGGTTTCTCTTTCATTGTGTCGAGGGAATTTGAGTTTCACAGAATATCAGTGCTGTCCGTGAAAAACCAAGGGGCATAGTGGGCATCAGAAATAAAACTCAGTTATAAATAGCAGAGTGGGACCAACAATAGTTCACAATCTGGTTTGAATCCAGGCAGCACATACATACAACAGCAGAGCTTGCAGTGCCTGAAGCAGAAAGCTGGGTCAGTACATATTGTACATAAAATGAAAACAACAGCTCAGCAAAACCATGAAAGGCTATCAAGCCCTCAACAGGCAAATAATTGTCCTTAAACTGTAATATGTAACTTTATTTCTATGAGCATGTGTAATGCAATAATATATGAATAACAAGAAATGCTGTAGGAATAAGTAAAAGGAGCTACAAAAAAAAGTAAGAAATTATATACGTTACATAATAAGAAAATTTTATCAACCACTGATGATGTCTGTAAAATACACATTGTACCATGAATGAATGAATAAATAAATAAATCAAAAAGAAAAAAATGATGTAGGCATGTCTCATTCTGCATAGATCTTGGGCACACTACAAGGACTTAAGTAATGATTACGCAAGTATTCAGGGGAACTTATATTTTGTAACCTTTGTTTGAGCCAGCTGAAAAGCAAATGATTAAAGAATGCAATTGGCAGCATTTGTGTACTCTGTTGCCCAACTTATTGGATAGCTCAATAACAGATTCATGAAAATCAACTCTGAACAAAGTGCAATACTTTTGCTTATGTGTTTATTGATTACAATATGTGCCAACAATTCTGATAATTGATTCAGATGTATGTTGTCCCCCCCATGAACCATGGACCTTGCCGTTGTGGGGAGGCTTGCGTGCCTCAGCGATACAGATGGCCGTACCGTAGGTGCAACCACAACTGAGGGGTATCTGTTGAGAAGCCAGACAAACGTGTGGTTCCTGAAGAGGGGCAGCAGCCTTTTCAGTAGTTGCAGGGGCAACAGTCTGGATGATTGACTGATCTGGCCTTGTAACATTAACCAAAATGGCTTTGCTGTGCTGGTACTGCGAACGGCTGAAAGCAAGGGGAAACTACAGCTGTAATTTTTCCCGAGGACATGCAGCTTTACTGTATGATTTAATGATGATGGCGTCCTCTTGGGTAAAATATTCCGGAGGTAAAATAGTCCCCCATTCGGATCTCCGGGCGGGGACTACTCAAGAGGACGTTGTTATCAGGAGAAAGAAAACTGGCGTTCTACGGATCTGAGCGTGGAATGTCAGATCCCTTAATCGGGCAGGTAGGTTAGAAAATTTAAAAAGGGAAATGGATAGGTTAAAGTTAGATATAGTGGGAATTAGTGAAGTTCGGTGGCAGGAGGAACAAGACTTTTGGTCAAGTGATTACAGGGTTATAAATACAAAATCAAATAGGAGTAATGCAGGAGTAGGTTTAATAATGAATAAAAAAATAGGAGTGCGGGTAAGCTACTACAAACAGCATAGTGAACGCATTATTGTGGCCAAGATAGACACAAAGCCCATGCCTACTACAGTAGTACAAGTTTATATGCCAACTAGCTCTGCAGATGATGAAGAAATTGATGAAATGTATGACGAGATAAAAGAAATTATTCAGGTAGTGAAGGGAGACGAAAATTTAATAGTCATGGGTGACTGGAATTCGTCAGTAGGAAAAGGGAGAGAAGGAAACATAGTAGGTGCATATGGATTGGAGGGAAGAAATGAAAAAGGAAGCCGCCTTGTAGAATTTTGCGCAGAGCATAACTTAATCATAGCTAACACTTGGTTCAAGAATCGTAAAAGAAGGTTGTATACCAAGAATCCTGGAGATACTAAAAGGTATCAGATAGATTATGTAATGGTAAGACAGAGATTTAGGAACCAGGTTTTAAATTGTAAGACATTTCCAGGGGCAGATGTGGATTCTGACCACAATCTCTTGGTTATGAACTGCAGATTGAAACTGAAGAAACTGCAAAAAGGTGGGAATTTAAGGAGATGGGACCTGGATAAACTGAAAGAACCAGAGGTTGTAGAGAGTTTGAGGGAGAGCATAAGGAAACAATTGACAGGAATGGGGGAAAGAAATACAGTAGAAGAAGAATGGGTAGTTCTGAGGGATGAAGTAGTGAAGGCAGCAGACGATCAAGTAGGTAAAAAGACGAGGGCTAGTAGAAATCCTTGGGTAACAGAAGAAATATTGAATTTAATTGATGAAAGGAGAAAATATAAAAATGCAGTAAATGAAGCAGGCAAAATGGAATACAAACGTCTCAAAAATGAGATCGACAGGAAGTGCAAAATGGCTAAGCAGGGATGGCTAGAGGACAAATGTAAGGATGTAGAGGCTTGTCTCACTAGGGGTGAGATAGATACTGCCTACAGGAAAATTAAAGAGACCTTTGGAGAGAAGAGAACCACTTGTATGAATATCAAGATTTCAGATGGCAACCCAGTTCTAAGCAAAGAAGGGAAGGCAGAAAGGTGGAAGGAGTATATAGAGGGTTTATACAAGGGCGATGAACTTGAGGACAATATTATGGAAATGGAAGAGGATGTAGATGAAGACGAAATGGGAGATAAGATACTGCGTGAAGAGTTTGACAGAGCACTGAAAGACCTGAGTCGAAACAAGGCCACAGGAGTAGACAACATTCCATTAGAACTTCTGATGGCCTTGGGAGAGCCAGTCATGACAAAACTCTACCATCTGGTGAGCAAGATGTATGAGACAGGCGAAATACCCACAGACTTCAAGAAGAATATAATAATTCCAATCCCAAAGAAAGCAGGTGTTGACAGATGTGAAAATTAATGAACTATCAGTTTGATAAGTCACAGATGCAAAATACTAACGCAAATTCTTTACAGACGAATGGAAAAACTGGTAGAAGCGGACCTCGGGGAAGATCAGTTTGGATTCCGTAGAAATGTTGGAACACGTGAGGCAATACTAACCTTACGACTTATCTTAGAAGAAAGATTAAGAAAAGCCAAACCTATGTTTCTAGCATTTGTAGACTTAGAGAAAGCTTTTGACAATGTTAACTGGAATACTCTCTTTCAAATTCTGAAGGTGGCAGGGGTAAAATACAGGGAGCGAAAGGCTTTTTACAATTTGTACAGAAACCAGATGGCAGTTATAAGAGTCGAGGGGCATGATAGGGAAGCAGTGGTTGGGAAAGGAGTGAGACAGGGTTGTAGCCTGTCCCCGATGTTATTCAATCTGTATATTGAGCAAGCAGTAAAGGAAACAAAAGAAAAATTTGGAGTAGGTATTAAAATTCATGGAGAAGAAACTTTGAGGATCGCCGATGACATTGTAATTCTGTCAGAGACAGCAAAGGACTTGGAAGAGCAGTTGAACGGAATGGACAGTGTCTTGAAAGGAGGATATAAGATGAACATCAACAAAAGCAAAACAAGGATAATGGAATGTAGTCAAATTAAATCGGGTGATGCTGAGGGAATTAGATTAGGAAATGAGACACTTAAAGTAGTAAAGGAATTTTGCTATTTAGGGAGTAAAATAACTGATGATGGTCGAAGTAGAGAGGATATAAAATGTAGACTGGCAATGGCAAGGAAATCGTTTCTGAAGAAGATAAATTTGTTAACATCGAGTATAGATTTAAGTGTCAGGAAGTCATTTCTGAAAATATTTGTATGGAGTGTAGCCATGTATGGAAGTGAAACATGGACGATAACTAGTTTGGACAAGAAGAGAATAGAAGCTTTCGAAATGTGGTGCTACAGAAGAATGCTGAAGATAAGGTGGGTAGATCACGTAACTAATGAGGAGGTATTGAATAGGATTGGGGAGAAGAGAAGTTTGTGGCACAACTTGACTAGAAGAAGGGATCGGTTGGTAGGACATGTTTTGAGGCATCAAGGGATCACAAATTTAGCATTGGAGGGCAGCGTGGAGGGTAAAAATCGTAGAGGGAGACCAAGAGATGAATACACTAAGCAGATTCAGAAGGATGTAGGTTGCAGTAGGTACTGGGAGATGAAGCAGCTTGCACAGGATAAAGTAGCATGGAGAGCTGCATCAAACCAGTCTCAGGACTGAAGACCACAACAACAATGTATGTTGTGTGTGTTTCCTATTTGCATTGTTCAGAAATATAAGAATGCTGATGTTTATAAAGAATTGAAAGAGATCATCTCTGCAAATTCATCGCCCAGAGTATTCACTAGTAGTGATAGCTCATTTTACAGCTGCAACCTTTCAATCTGCCTTTGGTCTACAGCAGAAATATCCTTAGAAGGTGTAGATGATCCAGATAGTAGTAATAATAAGAAGAAGAAGACGAGGAGGAGGAGGAGGAATTTAGGGCATTTGCATGTTCTCATGTTTGTTCGTACTTCTATACACTGATCATGACTGGCTGTTATTACAGTGAAGTACTGCATGAGGAGACAAGAATTATCAACTCCATTCTCAAAAATTTCAAACACACAATTGTATGCTATGTTCACTAGTGAACAATGAAATTATTATTGACTGGTGTTAGAATTTAGAAATAAACTAGTATCAGCTTTAGTACTTACTGATTTCATTCTTTAGGAGTTGGGACACACAAGAAGGTACTTTCTGAAATCTGAACAGGACGGTTAGTTTATGACAGTTTTGTGCAGGAAGTGCAATGAAATGGAACAATTAAACGTGTTGGAAACTTCGCATGGCATCTCCCCTGAATATGCAAATTACTATAATAAGGCAGATGTTCCTCACAATGCAAAATATCTTTATACTAACAGCAGAATCTTTGAAATTATAGCAGCTCCACAAAATAAAAAAATTGTGATTTAGTGGAACTACAATACACAAAACTGTATCACTTTTATGAAACCCTGTAATTGTCTCCCATTGTGATGCATAAGTTTGAAATTTGGCTCAAGGTGGCTACAAACTTCCTCTTTAATGGTGCAAAAACATGGCGCCCTGTGACTTCAACCTCGGGCTCAGTGACACTTCAAACGGCAAGGTGTCAACACAGGTGAAAAATAGGCCACAGCTCAGAAGTTCATTAGACATCCTTAAAGTGGGGTTGAATTGACCAGGATGTGGTTGCAGTGTTGAACAATGTGAACAACATTGTCCTGATGCTCCCTGTACTGTGAACTGTAGGTTTCACCTGAGAAATGTGTGGGAATCAGTGTCCTGAGGGAAGGGGTCATTTCAAATGTTCAGATGTGTGTGAATTCCTAAGGGACCAAACTGCGAAGGTCATCGGTCCCTGGACTTACACACTGCTTAAATTAACTTAGACTAACTTATGCTAAGAACAACACACACACCCAAGTGAGGGAGGACTCGAACCTCTGACGGGGCGGAGCCGCACAGATCGTGGCAAGATGCCTCAGACCGCGTGGCCAGGGTCGTTTCAGTGCCACCTTTTATGCCAGCTCCTGAAGGCGTTTCGTGTTGATTCTGAGAGGCTATGTGTCTCAAATATTTTCATCGGCTTCACATAAGAAAACTGGGTGATTCCAAAGCTGGGTGTTGCAGTTCTGACTGCCTCCACAGAAACGTCAAAGGAAGGGGTAAAATGTGTATAAGAGAGTGTGTTACGACCTTCCCATCATTTGACACATCCATGATTGGGCAGAATTGTGGTGAAATTTGATGCCAATGTCACGTCATTCAGCCACTTTACATCTCGTATGAACTTTGCATGTGTCGACACCTTGCTGTTTGAAGCGCTGCCAAACCAGCGGATGGTGTTGCAGAGTGCCGTACTTTTGCACCATTACAGAGGTAGGTTGTAGGCACCTTTGAGCTAAATCTCAAATTTATGCATTACAATGGGAGACAATAACGAGGTTTTGGAAAAATTGATACTTCTTTTTTGTTGTGCATTGTATCGACACGTCTTTTATGAACTTATTGATACATGAGAACTCCATGAAGACTTTAAAATTACAGTTTGGATATGGTAGTGTAAGCCGCTGAAATAATTTTAGCAGAAAAATTTTGTGCATCTTCTGAATCATTTGAAGCTTATTAGAATGACACCAATTGCAACTGATTTCAGTGTCCATTTTTCAACAATGATAAAATTTTTGATGAAAATATTCTACAAGGGTCAAGAGATGAATTATACTTTATAGGAATTTTGTGATGTGGAGTTGTCATGGTTGCACAGCTTATGTTTTAGGCTCAGAAAATGGATATGGCAATTTTATAGTGTAATTTGAGATAGTTACTTTATTTAGTGTAATTTGAGATAGTTACTTGGAAGACAAATATTACACTGCACCAAACTTTTTTTCAATAGTTTGTATTTCATTAAACTTATATTTTCATACAACCTAGCACCTTTTGGTTAATTGTGCAGTTTTCTAAGTAGTAATCAAAAACAAATCTCAGCCCTACAACGTGGCACTGATAAGAGTAAACTTAAGGTCCAGTGCTCTCTTTTGGAAAAAATCAAATAGGGTTTCCAGTTCTCTGTCTACAATTAGAAGATATATATTTCTGTTTTGTATGATTCCAGAAGCAGAATCAAAGGGGGTGTTAAGGAGTGAGACAACTGGGAGAGGAGGGAATAGTGTGAGTGGGCCAAAGAGGAAGTAGAAATTTTCCCTGGAATATAATATTTAAATGATTTGGCACAGTTTACAATGTTTCTTGTGCACTTTAGAGTTAATATAATAGATATAACAGACTGATAGAACAAAAGTGACTGGATAGTAATAATGAAGTGATGTCACCCTGTCGTTCCTTTCCGTATCCAGTAAGGAAAGACTAGGTAGCTTGTGGAAACACAATAGCAACTTCCAAGATGTAAATGGTATGGAGAGTGGTTGTGAGGTACATTCCTTAATCCAAAGTGATGTGTGTACTATAATCTACCCTATCAGTGCTACAGAAAATTGTTCAGAAGTTCAGGTTATAAAATCACTCTTTGGACCACAACAACCTGGAAATACATGACTTTGTCAGAGTGGCTGGTAATAACAGCTACAAGCTATCTGGTAAACAATTACATATTGAAGAGAAGTGGTGGGCCCGTTGACTCTGTCACAGTAAAAACTTACTTTTTGATCACAGGAGACTTTCAGTTGATGGCCTAGCACCACATCCGCAAAGTATGAACTTGACTATGTATTATGCCGGCCGGAGTGGCCGAGCGGTTCTAGGTGCTACAGTCTCGAACCACGCGACCGCTACGGTCGCAGGTTCGAATCCTGCCTCGGGCATGGATGTGTGTGATGTCCTTAGGTTAGTTAGGTTTAAGTAGTTGTAAGTTCTAGGGGACTGATGACCACAGCAGTTAAGTCCCATTGTGCTCAGAGCCATTTGACTATGTATTACAAATAAATAGTTGAGATATCTGCTCATGACCCAAAATCTCCTTTGAAAAATGCAATGGAGCTGTGAACAGCAATGTAAGTGGCATACCTCAATGTTTATGCACACATGGTCCATCAGTTAGTTTATGTCATGTAGATTGCTGCTCTTCATAATGGCAGATATCCTAAGCATTATGAATGTTCTGGTACTGCAGCATAATAAATGCAAAATTATTTTTACATCTGACTAAGAGTTCATAATACAGGTTGCATTTTAAAAAGAGCCAATAGAATTCAGCTTTAAACATACCTCCCAATTTGTAAGCCATTAGGTAAACAGACAATATTTCATTGACACCACCAATGCGGCATGAATCAATCTGACAATATTGCATTCCACCAGCCTGCAGAAACTGCTTGAACATTACGCGGTTGCAGCACATCTCTCCAGTTGCCACACCAATCCCAAGTGGTTTCAGTGCCTATTTTGTTTAAAAATGCACAGAAAAACAATAAATTATTTTGACATCAAATTTATTTTGTTTCCAATAATTCCATTTCCTAAAATATTTAATTATAGTTACTGGGCATTTGCTGTACCTTGGCTATTGCAGCATGTCCAAGAACATCATCAGGGGAAGTAGGCTCCTCAATCCAAAGTGGCTTGAACTCGGCCAGTTCCTTCATCCAGTCAATAGCTTGCTGTACATCCCAATTCTGATTGGCATCTACCATCTTCAAAAAAAGGATGCCAATCAGTAATGTATGTTATAATATAACTCAGTATTTACAAAGTCAACTTTTACCTACACAAAAATATGTACAGAATGGGACCAGGATGTAAGAAACATAATATTACTTTTAAAAAATCATGAACTTTCAGAACTACACATTTCTTATTTGAAAGGTAAAGAGGAATGACTGGGGAAAAAACAAAATACTAACATAGTTTCACCCAGCTGAGAATCAAACCCGGCCCCCCTGCGGTTGGCATCATTCAGCCACACTCACCCTACAGCTACCAAGGCGGAATTTCCGGTGACTGAGTGATGTGTGCTACACAGAAACATAACAGCACAGGAAATTTATCTAGTGTTTGAACAAGCTACCACTTTTTTACTCTCTCTCTCTCTCTCACTCACTCACTCTCTCTCTCTCTCTGTCTCTCTCTCCCCCCCCCCCCCCCCCCCCCACACACACACACACACACTTGTGTGATTTATAGAGGGTGATAACTGGGAAAGTGTAGAATGAGTGGGGAATGGCACATTAGTTACGGGCACTCTATTATATTTCATTTATATATCATTATTGGATAATGGATAATCCATTCAGCTGTTTTACTGATGTTATTTGATTCATATAATCAATCAATTTAAAAATTATACAGTTTTATCTTCAGACGTCCTTGTGACAGTCCAACTCATCCAAAACACTCAAATAAAAAAGTGATCCAAAACATTGGCATACTGAAAATCAATAGTGCTACTGTAAGCATAAAATATGCCAGTTCTTGTGTACATACAATGTGAAGCTACTGGGGCTGTGACGCACAGCATTTTCAGCCACTGAGCATCTGGGTTTGGGGAAAAGTAGTGTTCCACAACAGCAGCAGCAACGCTATGGGGTATGTTGACATGCAGGAACATAAGGCCAGCATGTAGTCTAACGATAATAGGACAGGAACCATGGAAATGCATGAATTAAGTGGTCAATGTCTTGAATGAGATTTTTCACTCTGCAGCGGAGTGCGTGCTGATATGAAACTTCCACAGTATCCTCCATTTCTATTTACAAGACATTGGCCATGAAACTTCCTGGCAGATTAAAACTGTGTGCCTGACCGAGACTCGAACTGGGGATCTTTGCCTTTCGCGGGCAAGTGCTCTACCACCTTAGATCTGAGCTACCGAAGCACGACTCACTCCCCATCCTCACAGCTTTACTTCTGCCAGTACCTCGTCTCCTGAAGATGTCGATGAACCAAGAAAATGTTTCTTTGGGAGCATTGTAGCCAGTTGTGGTGATGTGACCAGTAGATAGACTAGCGTATTTCATTTGTCTTGCTTTGAAAGAAGTGAAAAGTGCTGGCGTAAGAAGCAGATAGAATCAAGAGACAGATTTTGTTGGAAGCCATATTGGACTTACACAATGGGATCATAGTGGTAATGTTTGTAAGCAGATATAGTGTAAATCTAGCAGAGATATTCAGCCTGTGTCTCTCATCCTTCCCTATCTCTGTTTTGACATATCATTATTTTCTCAGTGCTGGTGAAAGTGATCTGTATCCTCTCTCCTCCCTCAAATTACCTCTTCATCCCACAGATACACAGCCATGGTCACTACAACTGTAAGGGTTGGTTGCATTTTATTTGTGTGTGTGAGGTTGAGGGGGAGGGAGGGAGGGAGGGAGGGAGGGAGGGAGGGAGAGAGAGAGAGAGAGAGAGAGAGAGAGAGAGAGAGAGAGAGAGAGAGAGAGAGCACATATACGTGTGCCTCTGTCAATGGCGAGATTATGAACAATGAAGCATTGTAAAAGCTAGAAATATTTTGCTGACTGTTTTCTTATGTTATTTGACCCATTTCTGCTGTACACGAATATGAATTATTTTTTTTATGTTTATGTTTTTTACATACAGAGTGTACAAAAATGTGCCAGAAAATGTATGCCTAGTGATTTATTCTTCTAGCAATTTATTCTACAAGGGTTAGTGCAAAAGCCATTGCAACTATTTTTTTTTTCTTGCAGATATGTGAACAGACCACAAACTGCTGTTTGTCACATTAAAGCTAAAGATGCATAGTGTGTATTCACAACAATAGATGGCTCTGCGATCGCTCGTAGCAGCATATAGTGCACTACAAAATCAGTTGTGTGGCAAGTGTCATGTGAGATTGAAGTAACCCATTTTGAGCTGCACACACACATCAAAATAAATCTACTCCAAGGAAGAAATGTGAAAGAATGTCACAGTGAATTGGTGGAAGCCCTTGGGAATAATGCCCTCCCACACCATATGGTAGCATAGTGGGTGGGAAAGTTTCAGCAAGAGCATGTGGCAACTGGTGATAAGTATTGCTTGGGATGACCTTTGAGTGTGCAGGCCAGTGTGGCATATTCCATAATAGAGTATCTCTTGGAGGAGACAGACAATGGACGCTACTGCAGTTAGAAAGAGTAAGCGGTATTGAGAAACCAACCATCCACAGGATATTGGGAACAGACCTACAAATGTGCAAAATCGCTTCACAGTGGGTACTTGCTTGAACTGAAAGAAGTTCAGTGGTGGTTTTGATACGTAATATGCTACAAACATTTAGCACACCGCAACAGGATGGCAACCACTTCTTCTCATGCATAATCACCATTGATGAATTTTGTGCCAAGCGATATGAACTGAAACTCAAAAGATCGATCCACGGAGTGGTGACATGCATGATCACCAAGGCAACAGAAGTTATATCAGAAAACTTCCCCTGTGAAACTGACAGTGTTTGTCACATATGATGTCAGGGGTGTCAGTGTGTGCCACTTTGTTTCACAAGGCAGAATAATGAGAACTGGAATTTATTGATGCGACAGGTATGATGTAGCATTTGGGCGGAACGTCTGGATCTTGTGGACAGTGCAATGATATGGCAAGACAATGCAAAACCACATAAAGCAGAGTGTGAATGGTGGCAACTGTGACACTGGGTGTGGGAACGATAGGAACACCCACTGTATTCTCATGAGCTTTTGCCCTATGATCTCACATAAAAGATAAACAAATCACTATGTGGCAAGCAGTTTGCGACAAGAGAGGACATTGCAATTGCTGTGTGACAACAGGTGACCCAATTCAGACATGGTGCAAGAAATGGTGGTGCAGATGGTGTTCAGTGCGTCCCACGTTGTTGGCAGCATTTGGTGAATGTTGCAGGGGGCTACTTTGAATGCCTTTAGATCCAGTTTTTCCATGTCAACTGTATGTGTGATGCGCTGTAATTATTTTGCACCATCAAACCAGTATTGTCCTGGACACTACTATAATAAATATGTGAGGTGCAATGTTCACATGTTCTTCAGTGTCTATACGGATAGTCCCCACCTTGTTGTTTCATCTGTATATGTTGCATTTTCAGATTGGCTGGTATCTGCAGGATGAAAACAGTTGCAACGACTTTTGCCCCAACTGTCATTTATACAAATTACACATGTACAAAACACATTTACAGCTACAAAAATTGCTCGAAGTGACCACTCTCTGCTTCCATGCATTCCCTGAGCTTTCATTCCAAATTTGGTCAAATCAATTTTCAATATACTCTCTCAGAACATCGACATTTGGTAGTTTAATACAGCAAGGAGTTTAAATGTCCCCATAGGAAAAAACCAATGGCTTCAAATCTGACAATCGAGCAGACCCTTCAATGGATCCCCCTCGGCCAATCCACTTGTTCAGAAACTAGTTATCAAGATACTGGTAAACTATCCATGTAAAGTTAGGTGGAACACCATCGTGCATAATCCACATTTGTTGGGTGATATCTAGAGGTACACCATCAAGTGAACAACTCTTGCTGGGAGACTGTAGATGTCTAGCAAGATGTTGCAGAAAGAAGTAGGGACCGATGAGATGATCACGAATGATTCTGTCCCACACTGCAATTGAACTTCTGTTGATGTCTGTCTTGCCATACTTCACGACCATTTTACTAGCTCAGATGCAGATGTAATTGTTATGATAATCGATGACCCCATCACATGAAAAGCCAGATTAAACAGTAAATAAGGTACATGCTAAGAGCTGCAGAAACACAGTACTGAGCCCTAAAATGCATTGGCTGAAAGTTTGCATCATTTAATCCTTGCACATGTTGAAGGTGATATTAATACAGAAGATTTTCATGCAGAATGTTCCAGATCATCAAGTGATTAACCCCATCCCTTTCCACAATTCTCCTTGTACTAGGTGATGAAGTTTCATCCACAGAGTGAAGAAACCGTTCATCTAGCTCAGGCATTCACATATTGTAGGTCTCCTGTCATTTGCAAGTGTCTTCTCAAATGAGATTCTTCCAGAAGCTAACTGCCTCCCTGAGAAATGCTCAGCATAAAGCTGACATTCTGCATTCACATTCCCATCTGCTAGGCCATAAATGTAGTGCATATCTGCCATTTCAAACATTGAAGACACCCTTGTGAAGCGTTCTGGTGGAAGTTACTGTAAGCAAGAAGTGAGTGAAAACACACATTTGAAGATACCGTATTTACTCGAATTTAAGCCGCACTCGAATCTAAGCCGCACCTGAAAAATGAGACTCGAAATAAAGGGGGAAAAAAAAAAAATTCCCGAATCTAAGCCGCACCTGAAATTTGCGACTCGAAATTCAAGGGGAGAGAAAAGTTTTAGGCCGCACCTCCAAATCGAAACAAAGTTGGTCCATTGTAATACGAGACACAATTTACGTCGAATGAATGACGATACAATCGTAAGCTTAGCAGTTAAGCTTTACCAGGTAGCCATTGCTATGCGTCAGGCGCTCCGTCCGTATTTGTGCGAGTACCATTCCTTTTTCACGTGCTCTGTCTGGTTTGAATCGATTGCTTATTTTGTTTTGATCTGATAAGTGCCGTTTTCTTTGTTATAGGTGTTCACGTCATCCTAAGCTGAAAATGCATTACTGTACTGTCAAACATTGTTTGTCGCATTCTGACAGTGCGTGTTTACGGCCTGTCGCCGCTCGCGGCACGGTTTGCTTTTGTGCGCGCTACCGCCGCTTACAATTAAAAAAAAGAGAGAGAGGGGAATCGTCTCATTAGCGAAACAATGGCAAGAGACTGCTATTTGTTGTTACTTACACTGCTGCTTTCTTTGATAATGATCAACAAGAACCAAATAATAGACTGCGTATTTCAGCAGATGTTCTGAACGAGAGTTCGGCGAAAATTTTTCTCCGTTTGAAAATCTTTGCGGCCGCTTCTGTAGTACATCAAATTCTGCACAGAAATTAGAGTCATCTTAGATTTAAAAATCTGGTCAGTTGCCATACTTCATTTCTGACTGTATCACATTAGGTATAAGAATAACACGAATATAAACATGACACGATACGTATATTCTTCCGCGTTTGCTGTTGTCTCACTCTAGTTTCGTAGTTTATTAGGCAGGATTTAAATGAGGTAGCAGCAAACGCGAAAGAATACATGGCAAAATGTTTATATTCGATTATTCTTATGGTGAAGAGAATACTGCATGTGATTCACATTTCATCAGGTTCCTATTAGCAACCAACTCTTCTCACTGGTAGGAAAAAATTCAGAACGTAGAGTTGGCCATATTGACAAACAGTCTTGCCAGTCGGATTTTCGTAGTACATTGAAATTCTGCTACATTCGAAGATGAACAATACGGAATTTGTATTTACTTCGTTGGATAATGTATGAAAATGCAGTGGTCGAAACTCGGGGCGGAGAAAAAAAAAGCTCGTCTTCCACCTTTCTTTTTTTTTTTTAATTTATTTACTGACGCAGAGGTTTTGGCGAAAGTATTTATCTTTGTGCCTACAAAGCATACCTGTGTAGCGCTACATATATTCGACAGCAGAAGTTATAGTTGTAGCGGCACCTACCAACATTTTTCAGAACTTCCACAAAAATGGGAAAAAAAGTGCGGCTTAGATTCGAGTAAATACGGTAATTACACAACCAGGAATCATTGCAAGGAATCCCTTTCATAGCTTCCTAAAAAGGATTTTTGGCCACATGTTAATACAAACATTTTGTAATGTTTTAATGTCAAGAACAAATCCCTAAATTTTCTGATACATGTTTCTATACACCCTGTATAATATAATGGATAGAAAACTAAGTAACATAGCACTAGAATAAACACTGTTTTATGTATGGGTTCCCATTAATCTTTAAAATTGGTTCAGATTTAATTTTCAGAATTTCTACACTTTCTCCTTAAGAAATATGTAAGTACATCAGACAAGAGAGTTTTTGTCTACATACCAATTTATTGTCCCAGCCGATGATTTCTCTTACTATTTTACAACGGCGTTTATCATCCTCTAAATTTTGACCAACTTTAACTTTGAAACACGTGAATCCCTGAGAAAGGTACTCTCGACAAAGATCACGCACACGTTCAGATGAATAACCTAACCAACCTGTAATGTAAAATGAGTATAAATAGGGTTAGTTGATATAATAAATAGCAAGTGAAATTTCAAGTGCAGAATATCCTCTTTCCCTCCCCCAAAGTCACTACTGTTTTATTGTGCTGCCCTATTGCACTGCTGCCAGGAAATCTGTGAATATCTTACTTTTCCTTAAAATTGAGATGTAATATCAGTGAAGTTCATCTAGATCTACACCTTTATCGACATACAAACTGTACAAGCCACACTGTCATGCATGGTGGAGGGTACCTTGTACCACTATCAGTCATTTCCTTTCCTGTTCCACTTGCAAATAAAGCAAGCGAGGGAAAAGCGACTGTCTATATGCCTCTGTATATGCCCTTATTTCTCTTATCTTAATCTTTGTGGTCCGTATGCGAAATGTACACTGGTGATAGCAGAATGATTCTGCAGTCAATTTGAAATGCCAGTTCTCTAAATTTTCTCAACAGTGTTTCACAGAAATAACATAGTGTTCCCTCCAGGGATTCCAGTTTGAGTTCACGAAGGATCTCCATAACACTTTTTGTGTTGACCAAACCTACCAGTAACAAATCTAGCAGAACACCTCTGAATTGCTTCAATGCCTTCCTTTAATCCGACGTTTTGGGGATCCCAAACATTCAAGTGGTACTTAAGAATGGGTTGCACTAGTGTTCTATATGCAGTCACCTTTATAGATAACCTACACTTTCCTACAGTTCTCCCAATAAACTAAAGTCGACGATTCACCTTCCCTACTGCCCAATACATGCTGCCCCATTTCCTATTACTTTGCATCATTATGCCTAGATATATAATTGAAATGACTGTGTCAAGCAGCAAATCACTGAACTCATGTTCATTTACAAGTGTAGTAATCCACTGTATCAACAAAGCTCCCAGAAGCCACCAGTCAAACTTACTACAACCATCCAACAGCTGCATCACCATCAACAGTGTGGCATGTCCCCATTTCCTGATCAGCTGAATCAGCTGAGTACAAGAACCTGATACACAGTCTTGCTATCAGGAACCGTGTACCCGCTCCTCTCCTCTAAATGCTGGATAAATTCTGGCAATGAAATTTGTTGCTCCCACCAAGGATTGAACTAGTTATCTGCACATGCATTAGTGCCCTTGGCTATAAGGCCTGGCATTCCTTCAATAACCACCCACGTAATGAACAGTTTTAGTGATAAGGTGGATGCTGTGGTTTTCACAATGGTATGTAGGGTCCCCCTGAATAGGTCAGGCGTGCACTACACGCCGGAAGCGGCTACAACGGTAGCAGAGTACGTGTGGAGTGCACATGTGGGTTTTTTAGGTTAGAGAATTCCCTCCCTAGGCCCGACAAGATGCCTCCTGAGATGCGGCAAGGTAGGAGTAGGCAAAATGCAACAGGGAATAACAATATTAGTGTGCTAATAGTAAACTGCGGGAGCGTCTATAGAAAGGTCCCAGAACCGCTCTCATTAATAAACGGTCACAATGCCCATATAGTGCTAGGGACAGAAAGCTGGCTGAAACCAGACGTAAACAGTTATGAAATCCTAAACTCAGATTGGAATGTATACCACAGAGACAGGCTGGACAGTGAAGGGGGAGGCATGTTTATAGCGATAAGAAGTGCAATAGTATCGAACGAAATTGACAGAGATCCGAAATGTGAAATAATTTGGGTGAAGGTCACGGTTAAAGCAGGCTCAGACATGGTAATTGGATGTCTCTATAGGCCCCCTGGCTCAGCAGCTCTTGTGACAAAACACCTGAAGGAAAATTGGGAAAATATTTCTAGTAGATTTCCCAACCATGTTATAGTTTTGGGTGGAAATTTTAATTTACCAGATATAGACTGGGAGACTCAAATGTTCATAATGGGTGGCAGGGACAAAGAATCCAGTGAAATTTTTTTAAGTGCTTTATCTGAAAACTACCTTGAGCAGTTAAACAGAGAACCGACTCATGGCGATAACATATTAGACCTTCTGGTGACAAACAGACCCGAACTATTTGAAACAGTTAACGCAGAACAGGGAATCAGCGATCATAAAGCGGTTACTGCATCAATGATTTCAGCCGTAAATAGAAATATTAAAAAAGATAGGAAGATTTTTCTGTTTAGCAAAAGTGACAAAAAGCAGATTACAGAGTACCTGACGGCTCAACACAAAAGTTTTGTCTCAAGTACAGATAGTGTTGAGGATCAGTGGACAAAGTTCAAAACCATTGTACAATATGCGTTAGATGAGTATGTGCCAAGCAAGATAATAAAAGATGGAAAAGAGCCACCGTGGTACAACAACCGAGTTAGAAAACTGCTGCGGAAGCAAAGGGAACTTCACAGTAAACATTTTTTTTTCTCTCTCTCTCTCTCTCTCTCTCTCTCTCTCTCTCTCTCTCTCTCTCTCTCTCTCTTTTTTTTTTTTTTTTTTTTTTTTTTTTTTTTTTTTTTTTTTTTTTTTTTTTCCATCAGTCTACTGACTGGTTTGATGCGGCCCGCCACGAATTCCTTTCCTATGCTAACCTCTTCATCTCAGAGTAGCACTTGCAACCTACGTCCTCAATTATTTGCTTGACGTATTCCAATCTCTGTCTTCCTCTACAGTTTTTGCCCTCTACAGCTCCCTCTAGTACCATGGAAGTCATTCCCTCATGTCTTAGCAGATGTCCTATCATCCTGTCCCTTCTCCTTATCAGTGTTTTCCACATATTCCTTTCCTCTCCGATTCTGCGTAGAACTTCCTCATTCCTTACCGTATCAGTCCACCTAATTTTCAACATTCGTCTACAGCACCACATCTCAAATGCTTCGATTCTTTTCTGTTCCGGTTTTCCCACAGTCCATGTTTCACTACCATACAATGCTGTACTCCAGACGTACATCCTCAGAAATTTCTTCCTCAAATTAAGGCCGGTATTTGATATTAGTAGACTTCTCTTGGCCAGAAATGCCTTTTTTGCCATAGCGAGTCTGCTTTTGATGTCCTCCTTGCTCCGTCCGTCATTGGTTATTTTACTGCCTAGGTAGCAGAATTCCTTAACTTCATTGACTTCGTGACCATCAATCCTGATGGTAAGTTTCTTGCTGTTCTCATTTCTACTACCTCTCATTAACGTCGTCTTTCTTCGATTTACTCTCAAACCATACTGTGTACTCATTAGACTGTTCATTCCGTTCAGCAGATCATTTAATTCTTCTTCACTTTCACTCAGGGTAGCAATGTCATCAGCGAATCGTATCATTGATATCCTTTCACCTTGTATTTTAATTCCACTCCTGAACCTTTCTTTTATTTCCACCATTGCTTCCTCGATGTACAGATTGAAGAGTAGGGGCAAAAGGCTACAGCCTTCTCTTACACCCTTCTTAATACGAGCACTTCGCTCTTGATCGTCCACTCTTCTTATTCCCTCTTGGTTGTTGTACATATTGTATATGACCCATCTCTCCCTATAGCTTACACCTACTTTTTTCAGAATCTCGAACAGCTTGCACCATTTTATATTGTCGAATGCTTTTTCCAGGTCGACAAATCCTATGAAAGTGTCTTGATTTTTCTTTAGCCTTGCTTCCATTATTAGCCGTAACGTCAGAATTGCCTCTCTCGTCCCTTTACTTTTCCTAAAGCCAAACTGATCGTCACCTAGCGCATTCTCAATTTTCTTTTCCATTCTTCTGTATATTATTCTTGTAAGCAGCTTCGATGCATGAGCTGTTAAGCTGATTGTGCGATAATTCTCGCACTTGTCAGCTCTTGCCATCTTCGGAATTGTGTGGATGATGCTTTTCCGAAAGTCAGATATTATATCGCCAGATTCATATATTCTACACACCAACATGAATAGTCGTTTTGTTGCCACTTCCCCCAATGATTTTAGAAATTCTGATGGAATGTTATCTATCCCTTCTGCCTTATTTGACCGTAAGTCCTCCAAAGCTCTTTTAAATTCCGATTCTAATACTGGATCCCCTATCTCTTCTAAATCGACTCCTGTTTCTTCTTCTATCCCATCAGACAAATCTTCACCCTCATAGAGGCTTTCAATGTATTTATTTATTTATTTATTTATTTATTGTTCCGTGGGACCACATTTAGGAGAAGTCTCCATGGTCATGGAACGAGTCAATACATGAAATTATAACACGATTGTAGAAACAGATAAAATGAAATATAAGAAACATATTCAGGCGACAAGTCGTTAGTTTAAATAAAGAAAATCAAAAATGTACACTGGAATTTGCTTAATTTTGTATCTCTTCCAGGAGCTCCTCGACAGAATAGAAGGAGTGAACCATGAGGAAACTCTTCAGTTTAGACTTAAAAGTGTTTGGGCTACTGCTAAGATTTTTGAGTTCTTGTGGTAGCTTATTGAAAATGGATGCAGCAGAATACTGCACTCCTTTCTGCACAAGAGTCAAGGAAGTGCATTCCACATGCAGATTTGATTTCTGCCGAGTATTAACTGAGTGAAAGCTGCTAACTCTTGGGAATAAGCTAATATTGCTAACAACAAACGACATTAAAAAAAATACATACTGTGAGGGCAATGTCAAAATTCCCAGACTATTGAATAGGGGTCGACAAGAGGTTTTCGAACTTACACCATACATAGCTCGAACAGCCCGTTTTTGAGCCAAAAATACCCTTTTTGAATCAGAAGAATTACCCCAAAAAATAATACCATATGACATAAGCGTATGAAAATATGCGAAGTATACTACTTTTCGTGTTGAAATGTCACTTATTTCAGATACTGTTCTAATGGTAAATAAAGCGGCATTTAGTTTCTGAACAAGATACTGAACATGGGCTTTCCACAACAGCTTACTATCTATCTGTACGCCTAGGAACTTGAACTGTTCCGTCTCGCTTATAACATGCCCATCCTGTCTGATTAAAATGTCAGTTCTTGTTGAATTGTGGGTTAGAAACTGTAAAAACTGAGTCTTACTGTGATTTAGCATCAAATTATTTTCCACAAGCCACGAACTTATATCATGAACTACATTATTTGATAATGTTTCAATATTACACACAAGATCCTTCACTACCAAGGTGGTGTCATCAGCAAACAGAAATATTTTTGAATCACCTGTAATACTAGAAGGCATATCATTTACATAAATAAGGAACAGCAGTGGCCCCAGCACCGACCCTTGGGGAACGCCCCATTTAACAGTGCCCCATTGGGACTGAACATCATTACCACTCTCAATATTGCGGAGGATTACCTTCTGCTTTCTGTTCTTAAAGTAGGAGGCGAACCAATTGTAAGCTACTCCCCTTACTCCATAATGTTCCAACTTCTGCAGTAATATTTTGTGGTCAACACAGTCAAAAGCCTTCGTTAAATCAAAGAAAACACCTAACGTTCGCAACCTTTTATTTAATCCGTCCAAAACCTCACAGAGAAAAGAGACTATAGCATTTTCAGTTGTTAAACCGTTTCTAAAACCAAACTGTACATTTGACAGCAAATTATGTGAATTTAAATGCTGCAGTAACCTTGTATATACAACCCTCTCAATAACTTTAGCAAACACTGATGGCATAGAAATAGGTCTATAATTGTCAACATTATCCCTGTCTCCCTTTTTATAAAGTGGCTTCACTACCGAGTACTTTAATCGGTCAGGAAACCGACCACTCCTAAAGGAAAAGTTACAGATATGGCTAAGTACTGAGCTAACATACGTGGAACAATACTTCAGTATTCTGCTAGACACCCCGTCATATCCATGAGAGTTCTTGGTCTTTAGTGATTTAATTATTAACTCAATCTCCCTCTTGTCAGTATCATGGAGGAGCATTTCAGGTAACAGTCTCGGAACACTTTTTTCTAAGAGCGCTATATGATTCCCTGTTGGGACTAGGTTTCTATTTAGTTCACCTGCTATATTCAGAAAGCAATTATTAAGTACTGTACATATATGCGACTTATCAGTAACACGGACATCCCCACTACGCACTGATTCTATATTCTCGACCTGTCTCTGCAGACCAGCCACTTCCTTTACGACTGACCATATGGTTTTAATTTTATCCTGAGACTTAGCTATTCTATCTGCATACCACATACTTTTTGCCTTCCTAATAACTTTTTTAAGCACCTTACAATACTGTTTGTAATGGGCTGCTGCATTTAGATTTTGACTGATTCTAACGTTTTGATATAATTGCCACTTTGTTCTACAAGATATTCTTATCCCTTTAGTCAGCCACCCAGGCTGCCTGTTTGTGCTAGTACCCTGTTTTGAACGTTCTAACGGAAAGCAACTTTCAAAGAGCACGAGAAAAGTCTTGAGGAAAGCATTATATTTATCGTCTACTGTATCAGCACTATAAACATCTTGCCACTCTTGTTCCTTGATAAGGTTTACAAAAGTCTGTACAGCAACTGGATCAGCTTTCCTAAAACGTTGGTAACTATATTTAACATGTGTTGCAGCACAAAAAACTTTTAGACTTAAAATTTGTGCATCATGATCTGAAAGGCCATTCACCTTTTTGCTAACAGAATGCCCTTCTAATAATGACGAATGAACAAAAATATTGTCTATGGTTGTTCTACTGTTCCCTTGCACTCTCGTTGGAAAGAATACGGTTTGCATAAGATTATATGAATTAAGGAGGTCTACCAGCATCCTTTTCCTTGCACAATCACTTATACAATTAATATTGAAGTCACCACATATAACTAACTTTTTGTATTTCCTATAAAGTGAACCAAGAACCTCCTCTAGCTTTAGCAAAAATGTTGTGAAATCGGAGTCTGGGGATCTATAAATAACAACAGTAAGAAGTTTAGCTCCACTAAATTTAACCACACCTGCACAACATTCAAACACCTTTTCAGTGCAGTACTTTGAAACATCAATTGACTCAAATGGGATACCGTTTTTCACATACATGGCTACTCCCCCACACCGCAAAGAGCTCCTAGAAAAGCTGCCAGCCAACCTGTATCCTGGTAAAGGAAGCCTCTGAATTATCTCCTTATTTAAGAAGTGTTCAGATATACCAATAATTTCAGAGTCAACATCTATAAGCAGTTCACTAACTTTATCTCTAATACCTTGTATATTTTGATGAAATATACTAATTCCCTCATTAATCGGATACCCAAGCTTTGTAGAGAGTGGTTTCTTTGTTAGAGAGACTTCCCTTAAGCAGGAATACCTATCAGCTGACTTCAATCTAAAAAAGGTACAGCTCTAACACCCACAACTACCGGAATTTTCCCATGAGTGATCCCACCACCCCCACCTATGCTGTCACCTATAAGTTTTGCCAACCTCCCCTTCCCATACCTGTTGAGGTGCAGGCCATGTCTAGTGAAACCCGTCCTACTGATAGACTCCACCGACACCACTGAAATGTGACTCATGCCTTCTGTCATCAGCGCACCCCCAAGTCTCATGTTATTACGCCTGACGGCTGTATTAAGATGAGGCCGATCGTGACGCTGAAACAGTTCCACGAAATGCACATTCGTGTTGCCAGTCTGAGTGGCTATCTTTTCCAGGTCACCATCTATGTCATACTCCCCATCCCTATCAATACTATTACCAGCCCCACCCACAATCACTACCTGATCCTCTTTAGTAAAATCCCTACATAACCCCCCTATGTTAAAAGTCACCTGAGCCAATCCTGCATTAGGCTTCACAATGCTGGTGACCTGGTACTCACTCCCCAAAACTTCCTGCAACTGCTGGCCTACACCTCTACCATGAGAACTACCTAACAGCAGAACCTTCTTCTTTCTCTTAGACTTTGCAACTGTCCTAGCCACCGTAACTGCTGAGGTCTGCTGCATACTTCCTACATCTACAGCTACTAGAGATTCCTCTCCACTAGACTCTGACAGTTGGTCATATCTATTACAAACACCAATAGTAAAACTATCTGAAAATCTCCTTCTCCTAGCAGATCTCTTGCCAACAGCCAGCTCCCATTCCCCAACCCCCTTCTCCCTCCTCATCCTATCTAGCTCCTCCTGTGCGTTTTTCAACTGCACCTGAAGGGCACAGATCTTACGCTCCTGCTCCTCTATCAACTTACTCTTGCTACATAACCTGCAGTTCCAGGAGAGGATCTCACCAGAATGCCCACTGGCTTCCCCACTGCATTCCCCCCAGTGAAAATACTTCGAACAAGTCTCACACCGCAATCCACTACTCACGAACCTACGGCAAAGCCCACACTTCTCACTCATGGTAAAATTTTACAATTATTGAAACAAGAAAACAACTTTATCTAAGTTCCGCTACTACAATAAGAAGATGTTAAAAACTGACTACAATAATGACAAACTTGCTCTACAAGGGAAGTAACTACTATTATTGACAGTATTAATCAACAACAAATGAGAATATAACAAAATACTAACACAGAAAGAAAATCAAACGTCTAATGACAGTAACGAAACTGAAAGCAGTTCGCAAAAATTTCTTCTGAAGTTATTTCACCGGAAAACACCAAGAACACCGGTTGAAGACTACTAAAGTTCCTAAATAAACTACTATACACAAACAATTAATTAGTACTTAGCTTTCGATGCGCCGCTACAGCTGCAACTGGTCAGCGCGGAATGTAAACACCGGTAAGAGGTTAAGTTGCTCGATACGAAACACTCACAAATATCAGGCCACAACACAAGAAATTCTTTCCACCTATCTGCTCCCTCCTCTGCATTTAACAGTGGAATTCCCGTTGCACTCTTAATGTTACCACCGTTGCTTTTAATGTCACCAAAGGTTGTTTTGACTTTCCTGTATGCTGAGTCTGTCCTTCCGACAATCATATCTTTTTCGATGTCTTCACATTTTTCCTGCAGCCATTTCGTCTTAGCTTCCCTGCACTTCCTATTTATTTCATTCATCAGCGACTTGTATTTCTGTATTCCTGATTTTCCTGGAACATGTTTGTACTTCCTCCTTTCATCAATCAACTGAAGTATTTCTTCTGTTACCCATGGTTTCTTCGCAGCTACCTTCTTTGTACCTATGTTTTCCTTCCCAACTTCTGTGATGGCCCTTTTTAGAGATGTCCATTCATCTTCAACTGTACTGCCTACTGCGCTATTCCTTATTGCTGTATCTATAGCGTTAGAGAACTTCAAACGTATCTCGTCATTCCTTAGTACTTCCGTATCCCATTTCTTTGCGTATTGATTCTTCCTGACTAATGTCTTGAACTTCAGCCTACTCTTCATCACTACTGTATTGTGATCTGAGTCTATATCTGCTCCTGGGTACGCCTTACAATCCAGTATCTGATTTCGGAATCTCTGTCTGACCATGATGTAATCTAATTGAAATCTTCCCGTATCTCCCGGCCTTTTCCAAGTATACCTCCTCCTCTTGTGATTCTTGAACAGGGTATTCGCTATTGCTAGCTGAAACTTGTTACAAAACTCAATTAGTCATTCTCCTCTTTCATTCCTTGTCCCAAGCCCATATTCTCCTGTAACCTTGTCTTCTACTTCTTCCCCTACAACTGCATTCCAGTCGCCCATGACTATTAGATTTTCGTCCCCCTTTACATACTGCATTACCCTTTCAATATCCTCATACACTTTCTCTATCTGTTCATCTTCAGCTTGCGACGTCGGCATGTATACCTGAACTATCATTGTCGGTGTTGGTCTGCTGTCGATTCTGATTAGAACAACCCGGTCACTGAACTGTTCACAGTAACACACCCTCTGCCCTACCTTCCTATTCATAACGAATCCTACACCTGTTATACCATTTTCTGCTGCTGTTGATATTACCCGATACTCATCTGACCAGAAATCCTTGTCTTCCTTCCACTTCACTTCACTGACCCCTACTATATCTAGATTGAGCCTTTGCATTTCCCTTTTCAGATTTTCTAGTTTCCCTACTACATTCAAGCTTCTGACATTCCACGCCCCGACTCGTAGAACGTTATCCTTTCATTGATTATTCAATCTTTTTCTCATGGTAACCTCCCCCTTGGCAGTCCCCTCCCGGAGATCCAAATGGGGGACTATTCCGGAATCTTTTGCCAATGGAGAGATCATCATGACACTTCTTCAATTACATGCCACATGTCCTGTGGATGCACATTACGTGTCTTTAATGCAGTGGTTTCCATTGCCTTCTGCATCCTCATGTCATTGACCATTGCTGATTCTTCCGCCTTTAGGGGCAATTTTCCACCCCTAGGACTAGAGAGTGCCCTGAACCTCTATCCGCCCTCTTTGACAAGGCCATTGGCAGAATGAGGCTGACTTCTTATGCCGGAAGTCTTCGGCCGCCAGTGCTGATTATTTATCAAAATTTAGGCAGTGACAGGGATTGAACCCGGAACCGAAGATGTTTTGATTATGAATCAAAGGCGCTACCCCTAGACCACGGGTATCATAAACATAAATGTAGCCAAAGCCTTGCAGACAAACAAAAATTACGCAAAGCGAAATGTAGTGTGAGGAGGGCTATGCGAGAGGCATTCAATGAATACGAAAGTAAAGTTCTATGTACTGACTTGGCAGAAAATCCTAAGAAATTTTGGTCTTATGTCAAAGTGGTAGGTGGAACGAAACAAAATGTCCAGACACTCTGTGACCAAAATGGTACTGAAACAGAGGATGACAGACTAAAGGCCGAAATACTAAATGTCTTTTTCCAAAGCTGTTTCACAGAGGAAGACTGCACTGTAGTTCCTTCTCTAGATTGTCGCACAGATGACAAAATGGTAGATATCGAAATAGACGACAAAGGGATAGAGAAACAATTAAAATCGCTCAAAAGAGAAAAGGCCGCTGGATCTGATGGGATACCAGTTCGATTTTACACAGAGTACGCGAAGGAACTCTTGCAGCGGTGTACCGTAGGTCTCTAGAAGAGCGTAGCGTTCCAAAGGATTGGAAAGGGCACAGGTCATCCCCGTTTTCAAGAAGGCACGTCAAACAGATGTGCAGAACTATAGACCTATATCTCTAACGTCGATCAGTTGTAGAATTTTGGAACACGTATTATGTTCGAGTATAATGACTTTTCTGGAGACTAGAAATCTACCCTGTAGGAATCAGCATGAGTTTCGAAAAAGAAGGTCGTGTGAAACCCAGCTTGCGTTATTCGCCCACGAGACTCAGAGGGACATAGACATGAGTTCACAGGTAGATGCCATGTTTCTTGACTTCCGCAAGGTGTTCGATACAGTTCCCCACAGTCGTTTAATGAACAAAGTAAGAGTATATGGACTATCAGACCATTTGTGTGATTGGATTGAAGAGTTCCTAGATAACAGAACGCAGCATGTCATTCTCAATGGAGAGAAGTCTTCCGAAGTAAGAGTGATTTCAGGTGTGCCGCAGGGGAGTGTCATAGGACCATTGCTATTCACAATATACATAAATGACCTTGTGGATGACATCGGAAGTTCACTGAGGCTTTTTGCAGATGATGCTGTGGTGTATCGAGAGGTTGTAACAATGGAAAATTGTACTGAAATGCAGGAGGATCTGCAGCGAATTGACGCATGGTGCAGGGAATGGCAATTGAATCTCAATGTAGACAAATGTAATGTGCTGCGAATACATAGAAAGATAGATCCCTTATCATTTAGCTACAAAATAGCAGGTCAGCAACTGGAAGCAGTTAATTCCATAAATTATCTGGGAGTAGGCATTAGGAGTGATTTAAAATGGAATGATCATATAAAGTCGATCGTCGGTAAAACAGATGCCAGACTGAGATTCATTGGAAGAATCCTAAGGAAATGCAATCCAAAAACAAAGGAAGTAGGTTACAGTACGCTTGTTCGCCCACTTCTTGAATACTGCTCAGCAGTGTGGGATCCGTACCAGATAGAGTTGATAGAAGCAATAGAGAAGATCCAACAGAGAGCGGCGCGCTTCGTTACAGGGTCATTTAGTAATCGCGAAAGCATTACGGAGATCATGGATAAACTCCAGTGGAAGACTCTGCAGGAGAGATGCTCAGTAGCTCGGTACAGGCTTTTGTTGAAGTTTCGAGAACATACCTTCACCCAGGGGTCAAGCAGTAAATTGCTCCCTCCTACGTATATCTCGCGAAGAGACCATGAGGATAAAATCAGAGAGATTAGAGCTCACACAGAAGCATACTGACAATCCTTCTTTCCACGAACAATACAAGACTGGAATAGAAGGGAAAACCGGTAGAGGTACTCAAGGTACCCTCCGCCACACACCGTCAGGTGGCTTGCGGAGTATGGATGTAGATGTAGATGTAGATGTAGATATTTTCTCATTTATATTTTATTGCTGCATTATTATTCTGTAGTAGTGGGCTGAAGTAAATTTGTTAGAGTTATCTTTTATTACCAGTCAAAATTAGAAAAGTTTAACTGAAAACTAAAATAATGAAAAATTCCTGAAAGTCTAAAAACTTCCTGAGTTTTTCTCGAATTTCCCAGTTGTCCTGGGGTGCATATACCATGTACGAATTTTCACCATCAGAAATGAGTCTCCAAATGTAAGGTCTTATGTAGTCTTTAGGAATAGCACCAACAGTTCAAAACAGTAATCTCACTCAAGCAGGTGTGTGATAAGCACATTTAGTGGTGCCTCAAATAAGGTGAAAATTGTATGTAGTACAACAGTTTCATGAAAATAACACTAAGACAACTGATGACACAATTGAGGTTATAAAAATGTCATTCAGCCACAAGAACGTGAATCTTTGCATATTCACAAACAATGAGCAGCAAATGTGAAAGACCTGACTGGCTGTGGAGACAGCTACACTACATTTATGATTTGCCTTTTCTTTGAGGTGACTATGTTGCATGCTCCTTTAATATAAATGAGAGCTGCACTAGTTATAAGCACAAAAATCAGACACTCGTAAAATTTATTCGCACATGGTACAGCCTCCTCTTCCTTTTTCTTGTTCAGTCCACTTTACCCCATCCAGTTGCCTCTCCCATCATGCGCTGCTGCTGCTTATAGTCTGGGTTCAGCTGCCAGAAACTGTGGTTGTGTGTGTGTGTGTGTGTGTGTGTGTGTGTGTGTGTGTGTGTGTGTATCTATACTCTCCAAACATTGTGAAGTGCATGGCAGAGGGTACTTCTCATTGTTCTACACATTAGGGTTTCAGCAAGTGTATTTGCAGCTGTGAATATGGACTAATATTAGCTGCATAATGATATGATGACAATGAAATTTTGTGCCAGACTGGCACTCGAACCTGTGTTTCCTGCTTTTCACAAGTGCCCACCTTACTGTTTGGCTATCCGAGCATGACTCATGGCCAGACCCAAACTTACATATGTTGTCAACCGTGTGCCTACAAATTACACTTGTGCATCCATTACGTATATTCCCATACAGGGGAGACAATTTATTTGAAAGTCGCTTGCCCAGTGTTGGTGGAAATACAAAATATTGCAGTGCCTTTTCTGAATTACAAAGCAATGTTCCTTCGTAATTTGGAATAACACAGGCACTGCTTCCACTGGACAAGTGACTTTCAAGTAAAATGTCTCCTCTGTATGGGAATATACATAATGGCTGTACAAGTACAGGTTGTTGTAGACATTATGGCCACCGACCTACTATCAATATAAACCCATTCGGGCAACAGCAACGTCACGTGGCAAGGAATGACTGCTAGTCAGACACGTGCACAGTGCATGTAGTATCAGTGAGTGTGCTGTCCATTTGTAGAATGGGGAATGTGCGCAATCTATCTGAGTTTGACCGAAGTCTGATAGTGATTGCCCGAAAGTTCGGCACGAGCATTCCGGAAACTGCACGGCTTGTCAGGTGTTTGAGGAGTGCTGTGCTGAGTGTCTTCAACATGTGGCAAAACACGGTGAAACCACGTCCAGACATCATGGGGTGGCCACCCCTCATTACCTATGTCGGACATCGTATGCTGGGCAGACCTGTAAAACAGGACATGGCAGAGCACAAATGTGTCTGAGTGAATAGTGGACCAAACACTCCGAATGATGGGCCTAACAGCCAATGACCCATGCATGTATCAATGTTAACACCATGGCATCAGCAACTATGACTGGGCACTTGACCGTCAGCACTGTCTGATGAATGCCGATACCTTCTTCATCGTGCCGATGGGAAGGTGCGAATCTTTTGTCTTCCAGGAGAACAGCTTTTTGACACCTGTACTGTGGGACAGAGACAAGCTGGTGGCAACCGCTTTATGCTACGTGAAACATTCATGCTGGCACCCATGGGTCCAGTGGAGCTCGTGCAAGGCACCCTGATGGCCAAGGGGCATTGTAAACTGGTTGCAGACCATCTACACCCCTTCATGATGATTACGTTTCCCGACGGCAGTGGCATTTTTCCAAAAGATAATGAACCATTTCACATGGCCAGGAGTGTGACAGAGTGATTTGAGGAACACAGTGGCGAGATCCAATTAATCTGCTGGCCCTCCAACTCACCAGATCTGAACCTGATCAACCACATGTGGGATGTAATGAACGTCGTATCAGAGCCCATCAACCCCTTCCCCGGAGTTTACTGGAATCAGGTGACTCGTGTATGCAGATGTGGTGACAACTCCCTCCAGTGACCTAACAGGGCCTCACTGCTTCCATGCCATGATGCATTGCCTCTGTTATCTGTGCCAAAGGTGGACACACCAGCTGTTAGGTAGGTGGTCATAATGTTTTGGTTGATGACTGTGCAGCCATAAGCAGAAAATGACAGCCTTTAAACACCAAACCACACAGCACAACCATATTACAAGAATTTATTATGTTTATGTTGTCAGAATAAAACTTTCACTCAGTAACAGAGTACAGTATATGCAACAATGAAATTTTGTGACTGATTAAAACTGTGTGCCAGATCATGCATTTAAAGTAATTGAATGGATAAAAAAATCTACTCACCAACTGGTGGCAGGAGAACACACACATGAAAGAAGGTTATACTTCTGCAAGCTTTCGGAGTCGCTGGCTTTTTCTTCCAGCAGAATGGTTGAAGGGGAAGGAAGAGGGGTGAAGGAAAAGGACTGGAGAGGTTTAGGAAAAGGGGTAGATTTTGGAAAGGTCACCCAGAACTGTGGATCATGGGAGACTTATCTAAATCTCTCCAGTCCTTTTCCTTCACCCCTCTTCCTTCCCCTTCCACCCTTCTGCCACAAGAAGGAGCCACTGACTCTGAAAGCTTGCATAAGTATAACCTTCTTTTATGTGTGTGTCCTCCTGCCACCACTTGGTGGATAAATTTTTTTATCTATCCAATTATATTATATTGTCAAGTATTAATTATTTTTGTTGTTATATTAGATCATGAATTTAGCATATGATGATAAGTTTATGCCGTCAATATCTGAGTGCATTATGTGTAAGAGCATATACTGTTGACATTATGTCTATTTGAGCATATATGTGGGTTAAGTATTCAGATATATAGATAAGAGGTGAAGGTCAAGAAGAATTGAAATCAATAGTTATCAGTTTGTCAGTAGATAAAAGGAAATAAATGAAAGACAACATGTTGATTAAAGGAAATAACAATACACAAAATATCTTGAAGGTTCAGATGTTTGTGAATGCATACCAACTTGTGTCGTATACGCAGGGTAACCTACTGTCCTCATTTCTTCTTCTCTTTCTCCTTTCCCTTCCTGCTTCGATTTTAGTATTTGAATAGCCTCCTCCTTTGTGATGACATCTGATCTGTAAAAGACAGCAAGTTCCTTTCATTCATTTGGACATAACATCATTTTATAATTTTAAAAAATGCGTACAAAACATCTTTGTGAACTATTTACCATCATTAGTAAAGTGCGTTTAAGCTGTATTTATTTATTAACTCATTTAATCCTGTAGAACGTCTCCAATATCATGCTTATAAATTAACAAAACAATATGAATATACCAAATATATGAAGAATGGTATATCCTAAAAACTGAACACTGTGCTTTTACTGAGTTACATCTTATATAATGGGAGTCATAGGAACCCTCATTTTTTATTACATATTCGTGTAGTACGTAAAGGAATATGAATGTTTTAGTTGGACCACTTTTTTCTCTTTGTGACAGATGGCACTGTAATAGTCACAATCATATAAGTATGTGGTATCACATAACATCCGCCAGTGCGGATGATAGTTCCTTCGTGATACATTACCCATGTTAAAATGGACCATTTACCAACTGCGGAAAAGGTCGATATCGTGTTGACATATGGCAATTGTGATCAAAATGCCCAACGGGCGTGTGCTATGTATGCTGCTCGGTATCCTGGACGACATCATCCAAGTGTCGGACCGTTCACCGGATAGTTACGTTATTTAAGGAAACAGGAAGTGTTGAGCAACATGTGAAACGTCAACCATGACCTGCAACAAATGATGATGCCCAAGTAGGTGTTTTAGCTGCTGTCGCGGCTAATCCGCACATCAGTAGCAGACAAATTGCGTGAGAATTGGAATTCTCAAAAACGTCAGTGTTGAGAATGCTGTATCAACATCGATTGCACCCGTACCATATTTCTATGCACCAGCAATTGCATGGTGATGACTTTGAACATCATGTACAGTTCTGCCACTGGGTACAAGAGAAATAACGGGACGATGACAGATTTTTTGCACGCATTTTATTTAGCGACGAAGCGTCATTCACCAACAGCGGTAATGTAAACCGGCATAATATGCACTATTGGGCAACGGAAAATCCACTATGTATGCAACAAGTGGAACATCAGCGACCTTGGTGGGTTAATGTATGGTGCGGCATTATGGGAGGAAGGATAATTGGCCCCCATTTTATCTATGACAATCTAAATGGTGCAATGTATGCTGATTTCCTACGTAATGTTCTACCGATGTTACTACAAGATGTTTCACTGCATGACAGAATGGCGATGTACTTCCTTTCATGACAGGTGGAGTGGTCGTCGAGCACCATACCGTGGCCCACACGTTCACCGGATCTGACGTCCCCGGATTTCTTTCTGTCAGGAAAGTTGAAGGATATTTGCTATCGTGATCCACCGACAATGCTTGACAACATGTGTCAGCACACTGTCAATGCATGTGCGAACATTACGGAAGGTGAAGTATTTGCTGTTGAGAGGAATGTCGTTACACGTATTGCCAAATGCATTGAGATTAACGGACATCATTTTGAGAATTTATTGCATTAATGTGGTATTTACAGGTAATCATGCTGTAACAGCATGCATTCTCAGAAATGATAAGTTCACAAAGGTACTTGTATCACATTGGTACAACCGAAATAAAATGTTCAAACGTACCTACATTCTGTATTTTAATTTAAAAAACCTACTTGTTACCAAATGTTCATCTAAAATTGAGAGCCATATGTTTGTGACTATTACAGTGCTATCTATCACAAACTAACATTCATATTTCTTTACATACTACACGAATATGTAATAAAAAATGGAGGTTCCTATTTTAAATAACGCAGTTGATATCCGTTTGACCTATGTCAGTACCATCTAGCGGGCCAACCATAGCGCCATCTGGTTTCCCCCTTCAAGCTAGACAAGTTTCGTTCTTTGTAGTTTTTTCGTTTGACGCTTATTTCGTGAGATATTTGGCCTGGTCACGATCAGTGGACCACCCTGTATATATGGTGTCTGTTTTTTGGACATGTCCAACAGAATTGTGAGTGGTTTATTAGTCTTGTAACATACATGATCAAAATCATTTGATTCAGGTACAGGAGACACGTCAAAAGTTTGGTAAAATTTACCGTAAACGTAGAAAGCTGATGTTACATACAGCAGCATAATAATAATACAATTTTGTTTTATATACACAAAAGGCCCTGTTAATAACAATAAATAAAACAGTATCTAAAACTGTTACACTAAATTACCCTAGCTCAAATTATCAAGTCATCATCTAAAATAGTAGCATTTCTCCCCCAGAATATGATGTAGCCTTATTTTCAGGATCTCTGGCTTAACAATAAATTTACTTTTGCCCATTAATTTGTTATATGTTGTCATTTTCCTATACTGTGGAGCCCATTAATATAATTTCAATTTGTGTGTGAGAAGCATAAAATTATTTTTATTTCTTGTGTTGTATGTGTGGTTAAAATGATGTTCCTCAAATAATTTTTCTGCTGTGTAGGAAGATAATAATTTCATAAATGTATATGGAGGGTACAGTTAGGATTTGCAGTTGTCGAAATAATGGACGACAAGATTCTGTTTCCTGTGCAGTACACATGTATCTGATAATTTTTTTCTGAATTTTCAGTATACGAGATACTCTACTTGAACTCCCCCAGAAAACTATACCATACCTAATGACTGATTCAAAATGACTATGATATGCTATTTTTTATGTACTCATGTTGGTAGAATTTGCAAGTATCTGCATTGCAAATGCAAAACTGCTTAGTTTATTTAATAAGGAGTCAATATGTGTGTTCCAGTTCAAGTTCTTGTCCACATTTAGTCCCAGGAATTTGACAGTGTCAACTGCTTCCACAGGTTGATTACTGCATTGTATTTTAAGCTCTGCACATTTTGAGTGTTTGGGTTGGAAATGTACCATATGGGCATTTGCAATGTTCAGTTTCAACCCATTTAATTGGAACCACTTTTCTAGGGTATCCAGTGTACTCACAATGAAGCTTGGAATTTTTTCTGCATTGCCATCTTCAATTAAAACAGAAGTATCATCTGCGAAAAGAACTGATGGGGAATTGATATTTGTGGATAAGTCATTTACATATAATAGAAACAAGATTGGCCACAAAATGGAGCCTTGAGGGACACCTTGTGTACAGTAATCCACTTCGAAAAATAATTCACCACATTTGAAGTGATAAAACAGACACCTTGCGTGATCCTGCAGCCTTATATGATTATTATCCAAAGGAAATAATGACATTAGCTACTAGTGGGCACTGAAAAACATCAATAGGGAAAGTTGAAAATTTGTGCTGGACTAGAAATCAAACCCAGATTTTTCTATTTCTTGTGAGCGGTTGCCTCGAGCGTCTGGACGTAGTCCCTGACCAACTCAAATTTCCAACTTATCCACACACTGCCGACACAATGCCCTGCCCATTATCCTCATTATTCACAGCAATTTGCCAATTCCTGTAAGAGTTTGAGCGTGTTTGTGCCTCTGTACATAACTAGAGTGAGATGGCTGGTTGGCCCAGAAATTTACAAGGGGGAACCACACTGATTATGTTGACTAACCGAGCTAATGTGAGGCTCAAACAGCTTTACTCAATGCTCAACAGGCAAAGCACACTGTATAGGAGAGTGTCGAGGTCCATGTCATGATGATGATATGATGATAATGTGATGATGATGATGATGATGATGAGGTACCATACTCCGAGGAGCGTACAGGACGATGTGGAACACCCGCACTGCCCACTAGGCAAGGTCCTAGCGGAGGTGGTTTGCCATTGCCTTCCTCTGACCGCAATGGGGATGAATGATGATGACGATGAAGACAACACAACACCCAGTCATCTTAAGGCAGGGAAAATCCCTTACCCCACAGGGAATCGAACCCGAGATCTCGTGCATGGGAAGCAAGAACGCTACCACAAGACCACGAGCTGCAGAACACAACACTAATTAGACCACTGATGACGTATGCAGCTCTAGTCTGGCGATATGCAGCTCCAACATGTCTGCTCCACTTGCAGATCATACAAAACAAAGTGCTATGTATCATAAGCGACGCACCACGACACACACGCACCACAGACCTTCACAGAGAATACTGCCGTGAGACTCTCACAGAGGTATTCGAAAAAATTGCCACATGACGGTACAGGAAAGTGAGAATTCGAACAAACCTTTCATCCTTAACATGGGAAACTATGATCACAACCATAGGTGGAAACATAACAGTCCAAAAACACTCCTAGTTAGGGACAATTAACTACCTATGGATAGCAGCAACACACAGACATGGCGAACACTGGTCAATACCTTAGGGGTTGCGAAGCAACTCAAATCGCTTGATACAGGCAAGTCTTCAGGTCCAGATTGTATACCGATTAGGTTCCTTTCAGATTATGCTGATACAATAGCTCCCTATTTAGCAATCATATACAACCGCTCGCTCACTGATAGATCTGTACCTACAGATTGGAAAATTGCACAGGTCGCACCAGTGTTTAAGAAGGGTAGTAGGAGTAATCCATCGAACTACAGACCTATATCATTGACATCGGTTTGCAGTTGGGTTTTGGAGCATATACTTTATTCAAACATTATGAATCACCTCGAAGGGAACGATCTATTGATATGTAATCAGCATGGTTTCAGAAAACATCGTTCTTGTGCAACGTAGCTAGCTCTTTATTCGCACGAAGCAGTGGCCGCTATCGACAGGGTATCTCAGGTTCATTCCGTATTTCTGGATTTCTGGAAAGCTTTTGACACCATTCACAAGCAACTTCTAATCAAGCTGATTCATGATTTCCTGTCAGGAAGGTCGCAGTTCGTAATAATAAACGGCAGATCATCGAGTAAAACTGAAGCGATATCAGGTGTTCCCCAGGGCAGCGTCCTGGGACTTCTGCTGTTCCTGATCTATATAAATGACCTGGGTGACAATCTGAGCATTCTCTTAGGTTGTTCGCAGTTGCTGTAATTTACCGTCTGGTAAGGTCATCCGAAGACCAGTATCAGTTGCAAAGCGATTTAGAAAAGATTGCTGTATGGTGTGGCAGGTGGCAGTTGACGCTAAATAACGAAAAGTGTGAGGTGATCCACATGAGTTCCAAAAGAAATCCATTGGATTTCGATTACTCGATAAATAGTACAATTCTCAAGGCTGTCAATTCAACTAAGTACCTGGGTGTTAAAATCACGAACAACTTCAGTTGGAAAGACCACATAGATAATATTGTGGGGAAGGCGAGCCAAAGGTTGCATTTCATTGGCAGGACACTTAGAAGATGCAACAAGTCCACTAAAGAGACAGCTTACACTACTCTCATTCGTCCTCTGTTAGAATATTACTGCGCGGAGTGGGATCCTTACCAGGTGGGATTGACGGAGGACGTCGAAAGGGTGCAAAAAGGGCAGCTCGATTTGTATTATCACGTAATAGGGGAGAGAGTTTGGCAGATATGATACTCGAGTTGGGATGGAAGTCATTAAAGCAAAGACGTTTTTCGTCGCGGTGAGATCTATTTACGAAATTTCAGTCACCAACTTTCTCTTCCGAATGCGAAAATATTTTGTTGAGTCCAACCTACATAGGTAGGAATTATCATCAAAATAAAATAAGAGAAATAAGAGCTCGAAAAGAAAGGTTTAGGTGTTCGTTTTTCCCGCGCGATGTTCGGGAGTGGAATGGTAGAGAGATAGTATGATTGTGGTTCGATGAACCCTCTGCCAAGCACTTAAATGTGAATTGCAGAGTAGGCATGTAGATGTAGATGTAGATGAACCCTGCAGCATAGCAAAACTAACTAGCAGTGACAGCTGTAAACCAGCTGAGCAACTGGCAATGCAGGGAAGTTGTACTGCACACTAAAATGCAAACAAACCCAACGAAAATCCTTACACAGTGTGATCAATTTATGACCAATATACTGCCTGTATAACGACCTTGGCTTGTTACAGGTACAGACACTACAGCTGGCCCACGAAACTCACACGTGCCTAGCCCAGCAGTACCCCTCCTCGATAGGACTCACACGATATCCAAAACTAACAAAACCTCACCTTCGCATGATCTGTCACAGATGACAAGAAAACTGGTACTGCTCTTACTACCCAACCAGAGTATCGTAGGGACTTTTTTTTCCCTTGGTGGTTGCTTTGGCACTTTTTTCCTTCTGTCCTCGAAACCCTACCCTTTGTTCACATTTTGTCCACTATTTATCTCCTTGATGTGACCACATTTGTGGGTAATCCTACCCACATGTACAGATAGCATCACCGGCCCACATGCCATGAAGTCCTCGATTAGTAACTAACATATACAGAGGTGACAGTAGAACTTTTGTGATGGTCACCATGTTGGTGTAGGGCGTGGAGGGGCTCCACCCTTTTTTTAAAAAAAAAAAAACGGGCCCAATAATCCCTTCAGTGCAGATGCACAAACACACTTGAACTCTTATGGGAATCAGCAAATTGCTGTGAGTAACAAGAATAATGAATAGGGGCACTACATCAGTCATGTGTAGATAAGTTGGAAATTTGAGTCAGTAAGGGACGATGTCTGGATGGCAGAGGTGGATAAGTCAACTGTTCATGAGAAATGGGAAAATCCACATTCAGGCCCCAGTCTGGCAGAAATTTTCAACTTCCCCATTGATGTATTTCAATGTCCACTAGCAGCTAATATCATTATTCCTGTGAATCATAATCAAAAATTTCATTTTGGTTTCTCTGACTGAACCAATGAAATAATTAATAAAGGATATCAGGCAACAGGAACAGTGTACATCCTCTACTAACAGCACAGGTCAAAACCATGTAACATTCAAAAACATATATTTGGATGGTTCATTTCTCAAATAAATACTTGCAACAGTTGTGCATTTGCTTTATCAACAGTGATATCTACTGTCAAGTGTAAAATATTTTAGACTAGTGTCAAATACGTTTTTATACTTACATATATCTGAAGTCAATTGTGGATACAAGAGTTTCTGGATTCATGTCAACCAGCAATTTCCATAGAGGTTTATGTTCTGCTGTAGCCCACAAATCCCACAAGGCATTGACTATTGCAGCTGTTGCCAGATGAATTACTCCCTTCTCGGGACCCACCTGTGGTAACACAGAAATAACAACACAGAAATAACAACTATTATTGTACACTGACACATAATTAACTTATTTCACTCAAAACTTGCAAAACAATTGTTTAACATGTGTAATTTGGCTTTCAATTATTTCTTGTAACTAAAATCTGAGTAAATACATTTTCTCATGTAAGTGAATGGAAGACAAAGATGTTGTATTTGCTATAATAGCTGCCTTCTCTCAAAAATGAAGATGACTGGAGGGATGTGCGTTGAGTCAAAATAAATGGCTTGCCTCCCCCACCACCACCCCTCTCTCTTTCTCAGCCTGTCAAGTTACCGTACCAAAGATTCTGTGAAATGAGAATGCAATCACTTAAGATGATAGAAGTGAAACAGACTGCTTGTACTGCTTAATCAATTAATCTACCATGCAGTTGGATATTTTACAAAATGATGAATTGATGGTTTTCTTTTTTCTAGACTTCCCAATTTTGAAAGCTCATGAGCACCCCTTCTGCATTTCCTACCAAGTCCCAATTTTGTGTGGCTCATTTCTACACAGGATGGAACCAAATTATCAAAATTAAAAATGAAATGCCACACTAAAGGGCTTACTACCATAACCACATTAGAAAAGAGACAGAGAGACATTCAAAAGCTCAAGGTTTACATTTCTTTTGTACCTAGTATTTTAATACTATTTTACTGCTATGTTGATATTCTGTCTTTTTTCTCTAATTTTGCCTTTGTATCCTTAAGAATAGTTAAGAAATTCTGTGAGTCTGAATTTTGATGATATTTTATTTATACGCTAACTCATTTGACATCATTCAATCGCTGTATTCCACAGTTCTCATCAAGATAGAGGATCTTAATGGACATGGAACAGTGATGATATACATGCCTCATACATAATGTTAAACTAAATATTTGTTTTTATAATATTAAGTCCTATTATTGCTGGATCAGTTACATAAGTAGTAATCTTTTCCTATACGCTGCTCTATGACAGTTGAAAGTGCCAAACATCATACTAAGAGAAAATAGTAAACTTTTCTACATGTATTATCTATCTAGGTGCACTGGCATGAAATGACAATGACCTGAGAATGACTTAAAACATCACATGTTCTTCCAGGAAACAGAGTTATGGGTTACAAATAATGGAAGGAATAGAGGTGGCTACTCACCATATAGTTGAAGCATTGCACAGTTAAAAAGCACATAAGTAAGATTGAAACTGTTGCTGAGCTTTCAGGCAGTGTTCTTCTTCAGAGACAACTAATACAAATATACAAAACACACAAATACATGCTCAGTTACACTGTCTCAGCAGTACAGTTTCAGAACAGTGTAGTTGGCTGGGACATTGAAGCAATGTGTGTGTGAATATCGGAACTTTGAATCGGTTAACTCTGGAGAACACTGCTCAGAAGCTCAGCAAATTTTTCAATCTCGTTTATGTGTCTGTCAACCAATAAGGCCTCAACTATAGTGATTAGTTATCTTTTACTCCTTACATTATTTATACTCCGCACAGGACTTTCCAATATAATATTAAATTTATGAGTTAATATAATACTATCCTTTTCAACTACATCTAAACCATAATTTTAATGCAGAGACAATTTTATTTCTCTGCCAAACATAGGGTTTTAGTGCTGTCATATCTGAAAAGAGAGCCATAACCACAAGACAGGATAATCAAAGGAAAAGTGTGAGTACAATATTTTTAACTCATGATTTGGTTCACTTTTGTTTAATATTATGTTCATAGTTGTTTCTTGTATGAATTACAAAAAAAAAAATTGAAATCAGCTGGCACATTTTTTACAGAAAGTAACTTTTCACTCTAGTGATAAAATTGTTTTTCAATTATATTCTTACCCATCTTAGTTGTGATTCACTTGTAAGCTTTCTCCAAAAGCTGCCAAAGTCCTTGAAAATGTCACCTGCATCTTGGCCTACCACAAGGTAAGACAAGGACTTAACTGCTTGCACCACTGAAAAGAAAAAAAAAAATGCATCTGTAAGATGATATCCCATTCATCAAGCATGGAATCTGTGCCAGGCCTACAAACACAATGAAGAGAAAATTTTGATATTCTAATTTTTGTCACTGATTAATTTCTGCAGGTGTGAAAGATGGGAAAGAACAAAAGTATCTCCCATAGCTTTTATTATTAGTTTCAAATGAAGGAATTTTCTTTTACAAAACATCAGATTTCATCACTTATTTTGCAGATAACTTTAACCGCTGGTCTAATAGAAATAGGAGAATAATGCATGAAAATTCTTCAAATAAATAAAACTAGTAAAGTAGCTGTCAGCACTGAGGAGGCTAGGAGCTGAAGTGTAGACATTAGACTTTCTCAAGTATAAACTTTAAAGCACAGGGTTTTATTTAAATAAAATCACATCTAAGTTAACCATGTTACTTAAATCTCACTTGAGGACAGTATTCTGTTTATAACTGTTATGACAAGAACAAACATGATTTATGGAACATAGTACTTTATAGAGCCAATTACAATACAATGAAGTACAGGTGGCATGTAGCACTGAATACACTGAATGGACAACAGTAATACAGGTTACAGAGTATGCCGGGCATTCATTTGTGATTGCTTAAATAATACTGTTTCCTTGGCGGCTCACCAGATCGCGTCTGGAAGCCAACCCATGGGGCCTCTGTAAGCGGGCCTGTGAACTGTATGGATGTGCAATCTCTGAAATTGTTTGAGTCATGAGTGAAGGTACAACACTTGTTCCTTCTAGGTAGTTGGAAAACCACATACATACATAAAAACACTAGGCACAGAAAAATACATGGTACTGAAAAAAATGCAGGGTACAGAAAAAAGTCACTGGTACCAAAGAAGCATGGTACTGGAAAAGCACTAGTACCAAAAAATCACTGATACTATGAAAAAAGCAATGATCTCACAAGGCACTGTGATTATGAGCCATGAAGAACATCACTGGCAGCGCTGACATCCATTTCATCACCCCTAGATGGCAGTTGCTGCAGCATGTGGCAAGCACGCACCAGTAAGTAGGGTTGCAAGTGATGAGGGGGCAGTTTGGCATGCCATTTCTCCTCTTATGAGAGGCCACAGGACAGGACCAGGGATGGCATCTCCATTGCGACATCCTTTTCAAGGTCAACAAAAGGTTCTGGAGGCATCAGTGGGGGCGTCGGAGACAACAGCCACGCAGGACCCAGCAATGGAGGTGGCAGCTGTGGCATCAGGTGCTGTGGAGGCTGCATTGGCAGCGGTAGTCAAGGAGCAGGGGTGCAGGCAGGAACCCCAGACAGCAATATGCTAGGCAGCGACGCCTGCTGCTGTGTGAACTGAACTGTCTATGACATAGGGATAGTCATCAGCAGCGCAGTGGGGGTGGGGGGGGGGGGGGGGGGGGATGGTGGGCCCTCTGGAACAGACCCTGCCACGCATGACCGCAGCTGTTCCAAGTGACCATCAGCAGTGTGGACAATGCACAGATGCTGGTCCCGTGATGCTTGATGATGGCAGGAACCCAGTTCAGTCGGCGGCCGAAACCGTGAGCCCAGACAGGCACACCCAGCCGGAACCAATGCGGAGGCCTTGAGGTCGGCAGGTGCGGCGTCAGATGCAGCAGGTGAAGGAGGGTCTGTGGTTGGCATCCATGGAGCAGCTTGGCCAGGCTCTTGCCCCCACCAGAGTGAAACAGTATGAACTCAAAAAACGATCTACAGCAGCTTCAGGGGACCAGCCGGAGATATAAGTCCGCATTTGAATTTTAAACATCCAAACCACATGTTTGTCCTCACCATTGGACTGACAATGAAATGAGGGAGCTGTGAGATGGCAAACGCCACTAAACTGTCAACAAGATGCAAATTCTCAAGAAACAAACTGGAAGCCATGATTGGTAACTACAGTACATGGAAGTCCCTCAATTACAAAAATCTTAAACAAGGCCAAAACACCACAGACATGGATGGACAAAGCGCCACATAGGGAAACTTGGAATAGGCCACTACAGTGAGCCTACTGATGTACGAGGGGCCCAGCAAAATCAACATGTAGATTCTCCCATGGGCGCTGTTGGGTTGGTCAGGGGGAAAAAGATGCCTGCAGGACAGCCTGTTGCTGAACACCATGAGTGCAAACAGCAATAAGCCACATAATGTCCCTATCTACGCCCAGCCAATACACATGCTGGCGGGCCAAAGCTTAGGTGTGAGAGGTCCCCCAGTGACCAACACGTAGAAGCTGCAGTACATTACAGCATAAGGAAGCAGGAATCACAACCCGTGAAGCAGCATTCTCTGTAGCTAACAAAAGATCCCTGTCAAACACAGAAAGACAGTGCTGCAAGGAGAAGTAATTATGCGAGGCACGGCCCGGCTTTTCCGGCCAACTGTGCTGCACAAAAGAGAGGACATGACTAAGTACTATCATGCCATTAGTGATGGGGAAACCTTCGACTGCATTCTGGTTCTCAATATCTAAATAGAAAGAAAGCAACCCGTCATGATCGAATGGCAGGTCTGACCCAGTGGGAAGGCAAGATAAGGCATCAGTATTGGCTTTTTGAGCCATTGGCCAGTAATGGATCTGATAATTATAATGGGAGAGAAAGAGAGCCCAGCACTACAAATGATGCACTGTCTTGTCTGACATAGAAGCCAAAGGGTTAAAAAGAGCAGTCAATGGCTGCATCTGGCAAAAACATATGGTAGGATGCAACTTTATCTAGAAACACCTGCAGTTCCTTAACAAAGTCGGCCATGGCAAAGTCACAATTGTATCAACATAGTGATGCAATGACTTGACCCTTGTGTGAGAAACCTCAAAACCTAAATAATCAATTGACCACTGAAAAAATTGAGATTTGGGAATATTGCACGTAAGTCCCGCAGACTGCAAAACAGTAAACGACAACTGGACATTTCTAAGGTGGTCTTCAATGGAAGCACCTGAAAGAGTGTTGTCATCAAGATAACTGATGCAGCCAGGCACAGAGGCTGTTCTAAAAATCATTGAAAAATTGCGGGCACACAGTGTTGATATTGCTATAGGCCGAAAGGTGTATTGACAGTGGCCTACTGGCTTCATTCGAGGGGAGCTGGAGGTACACTTCTGACAAATCAGTCTTGGAAAAGTAGTGGTTGCCTGCTAATTTTGCAAGAAACTTGTAAGAGTGGGGCAAAGGGTACATATCTGTCATGGACTGTGCATTACTCATGAGACGGAAGTCACTGCAGAGGCAAATCTTACCCGTCAGCTTCATAACAATGACCAGTGATGTAGCCCGGCCACTGGAAGAAATTGGCCAAATGACATTGAGAGACATCAAATGGTCTAATTTGGCCTTGACAGAGTTGTGCAAGGTGACAGGCACCTGTCGCACCTGAACTAACAAGGGCGGGTGGAATCTTTCATGGTAATGTGAACTGAAAATCGGTAGTACAACCAAGCCCAGGGCAAAATAGTGATGAAAACTCAGAGCAGAGGGCCTCTAGTTGCTGGTATGGAACTTGATCTGACTCTAAATTTACCTCATCGGCAATGGAGAAACCAAAAGCATTAAAAGCATCTAACACAAACAGATCTGTGGTATGGGAATGATCCACAGCAAGGAAGGTGAGAGGGCAAACAACAGATTTGTAAGATACAGAAGTGGAAAACTGACCAAGGATTAGAGTCTGCTGTTTATTGTAGCTAACTAACTTCTGTGAAATGTGTGTGATGGGAGGGAACCCCAAGTCCATGTATGTTTGTGCATTTACTAAAGTCATTGCAGCTCCTGTGTCCACTTGCATTTTTAGCTGTTTATTAAACACACGCAAGTCAATAAACAATTTGTTCAGAGAGAGAGACATTGAAGAGAGGCAGTTGATGCCCATCAGTACTACTGTATCTGTTACGTTTGAAAAAGAATTGCACACTGATGCAATGTGGCCGTTCTTTTGACACTTGCTGCAAACAGCCCAATGCTTAGGGCATGCAGCACACTCATGCTGGATGAAGCAGTACTGGTAAGACAGAAGGGGGGCACACGGTCACTGTTGTCGCATGACCTGATGCAGCTTTTTTGCGGACTTCCCTATCCGGGGCCATACGAATAATAACATCATGCACCACATGATCAGTGTAGGATTCACGATGGGTGCTAGTGACAAATTTTCAGTGATGGCTCAACCCATGTAATTCTGCAGCTCAGGCTTTGTAAGATAGGTTTGGGCATTTCCAACTATAGTAAAATTCTACACATAACGTGTGCTCAGTCACAGTAATAGATTGAGAGGAGCTTGCACATTTTATCAAATGATAAGCTGGCCAGTTCCTGCAAAGCCGGAAGTTGGCGCAACAACTGATACACGTGTGGTGAAAGGCAGGAAAGAAAGAAAGAAAGCCCTACACAGGTTTACATTGCCCACACGAAAAACCTGGAAATGTTGGCATAACCATGTCTGGTAGGAGCCCCAATTTCCAGCAGATTCATCATATGCTGGAAATGGTGACAGTTGCACTGGCGAAAGAGCAATCTACCATGAACATACAAATGCCACTTGAGTGAGAGCGGAGGTGAAAGCCTACTGTTGTTCCACTAAAGCTTGCAGCTGGGCAATGATATATTGTAGTACTTCTTCCACCGAGATGTTTGTCAGTGATTAGCACTGATACAAACTCGTGAAGAAAATCTAACCAAGTTTGTTATGGCAAGAACTAACATGATTTATGGAACGTAATACTTTATAGAGCTGAGGTTAGGGACAATGAAGTACAGATTGTGCGTAGCACTGAACACATTGAATGGACATCAGTAATACAAGTTACAGAATAGGCCGAGCACTCGTTTGTGATTGCTTAAATAATACCATTTCATTGGTGGCTCACCAGATCATGCCAGGCCCGTGGGCTGTATGGATGTGCCATTTCTAAAATCGTATGCATCATGAGTGAAGATACGTCAATAATGTAAACAGTCTGCCTATCTTTCTGTTTTCTGCTTCCATCTTTGTTTGTGTGTATTTCTTGGCTTCAGTTCCTTGAAGAAATTAACATTGTTCTTGAATGCAGTTGTTCATCATGTTTATTTCTGTAGGTCCATTTTCCTGCACTGTTGAATCTAAAAATACCATACGATGCACTATTGGAAAATGCAGGTTGGTGAGTAAACAAATTAAACTGCTTGCAAATCATCAGCCAAGGACTTATAGTGCTCCTGTACTAAGCAACTTAGCCACACATCAGTCACCTACACGAGACAGTACAGTAGAGACATGTGACATGCTAACCAGTCAAGTAGCAGCAACTAGAAAGACACTCAGACAATGAATTTCATGAGGAGGGAAGGAGGGAGAATTTTGATGGCTTTATCTAATAGTGAAATGAATTATCATACAAGCTGAATTTATATCATGATGTTTTGGGGTAACTAAAACAACCATACAACTCCATGCAACATATTTAATATTCCCACCTGGAATAGTAAGTACACTGTAGCTTAATAACAATAAGATAAGAGAATATGCTTCACATAGTTACATGTTTTGACAAGTCATCAAGCATTCTGCTTCAACCAGGGTGAGAGAAAGAAATTACTCTAAAGCTGTTGACGAAAACATACCAGAATTGATTTGTAGCACTTTGGAGAGATAATAAAGAACAAAAATCAGGCACAGAATTTGGATGTGACTCCACCAAGTTGTTGGTTTATTGTTTTACACTAAGTCACACTAATTGGTACTGTAAACAGGTTAATGTGAGGATTACAAAAAGATTCAAAGAGTAAAAGTGAAGACAGAAAAATAATGGGAAAATCTGAAATGTTTTGAGACACTGAAAGAATATTATCGATAGAAAGCTACAGGAATATATTAAGAGAATCAGAGAGGACAGAAAATATAAAATTGTGTAAGAGCAAGAAGAGGAGATCTTGACCTGGCAGAAACAGACTACTTTTACGTCAAAATGCACTTTTTGAGGTAGTTCTCCCTGGGGTCAATACATTTAGCCCACGATTTTTCCCAGTATATTTTCATCCATGATGTGTGTGAGAGCTACAAAATATGTGCCATGACCTCTCAGTTGGACTGAAAATGTTTACCAGCACAAATTTTTTTACATGTGAGAATGGGTGCACGTGAGACATTGCCAACTGTAGTGGATAGGGTGCATGTCCCAACAATTTGCTCTTTAAATTTCTCAGTTAACTAACTGCCAAAAAACTTATGCAGAAGTGCATTGTCCAGACAAAAGATGTTTTTTCTTTAGCTATTCATTTGGTTTTTTCTCATCCTTGTATGTTTCTCATCCAGTTGCTCCAAAAGTTTCCAAAGTATTTGTCAGTTACTGTTTCATCCTTTGCTAACTAATGGATAAAAGGAATCCCTTTTGCATTTCCAAAAACTATGAATATAACATTTCTCAAAGATGAGTTCAGTTCCTCCTGTTCCAATGCTTAGCTGCCAGAATCCAACCTTTTCTTTGATTGCTGTTTCATTTCTGGTAACAAGCAGGCCACCAATTTCTTGCCCACAATAATAAATTAGCATAATTAATGCAGGGATTCATTTTAAAGTAGTCCATGCATTCATTTCCATGTTTGCTTTTAATCAGCATCAACACATGCAGCACCCATCTCACAAAAATCAATGTCATAGTTAATTCTTCATGCAAAATGTACTTGTCTCTTTCTTTTACTATGCTTACAGCATCACAAAGATTCAGTTAGGCAATTTCAGACAACCAAAAATGATCTGCTAATACCAGAAGCAGACATTAATGGCACCCTGTTCAATTGGATTAGAAAATATTCCTTGCTGATTAGTTGGATAAGAAATTTAAATGGAGTCAACACATAAATAAACTAATCAAGAATCCCTGTTCAGCAAGCTTACCCTTCTCTCATTGTGACAGAAAAATTGTATGTTTGCCATCATATGTACAAATCATTTTCTACCAGTTTCAATCATAGCAACCAACTTCACGGGAAGAAAAAGAGCTGTAGATGAGATGGATCACTGAGTGACCATTCTGTTTCAAAATAGTGATGTTAATTTTGTGATTATATCGAAATCATGGCCCTGTTAAACATGGAGTCTGTTAACATTTTATGATTAGTGGGTTTCAATTTATCCACTGGAATGTTGGATTGCATATCCACCTCATATGCATCTTCTTTTTTTCCTCTGAAGATGGTCACCATTTCTCTAACTAGAAACACAAGGAAAGCCACAACTGTAAAAGAGGTACAATTTATTGAATCACAGAGTGACAACAAGAATACATTGAAGGTAGTTACACATCTCGAACATATTACAACCTAGGACCCAGAAGCCTATCCATGGATTAGGGTATAGAGATTCATGCAGGGAAATCTTTGTTCATCATAAATACCTCACAGTCTACTCGCTGTATCTTTACAAATTAATTATATTTTTTGTGACACATCAAATCAAAACAACAAAGTGCTCTGATATGCATGCCTATAATACAAGAAATAAAGACTGCTACTAACCAAATGAAAGTGCTGGCAGGTCGACAGACACACAAACAAACACAAACATACACACAAAATTCAAGCTTTCGCAACAAACTGTTGCCTCTTTCCTGATGAGGCAACAGTTTGTTGCGAAAGCTTGAATTTTGTGTGTATGTTTGTGTGTCTGTCGACCTGCCAGCACTTTCATTTGGTAAGTCACATCATCTTTGTTTTTTATATATATATATATATATATATATATATATATATATATATATATATATATATATATATATATATATATATATATATATATATATAAAGATGATGTGACTTACCAAACGAAAGCGCTGGCAGGTCGATAGACACACAAACATTCACACAAAATTCTAGCTTTCGCAAGCAACGGTTGCTTCGTCAGGAAAGAGGGAAGGAGAGGGAAAGACGAAAGGATGTGGGTTTTAAGGGAGAGGGTAAGGAGTCATTCCAATCCCGGGAGTGGAAAGACTTACCTTAGGGGGAAAAAAGGACGGCACACACACACATATCCATCCACACATATACAGACACAAGCAGACATATTTAAATATGTCTGCTTGTGTCTGTATATGTGCGGATGGATATGTGTGTGTGTGCGAGTGTATACCTGTCCTTTTTTCCCCCAAGGTAAGTCTTTCCGCTCCCGGGATTGGAATGACTCCTTCCCCCCTCCCTTAAAACCCACATCCTTTTGTCTTTCCCTCTCCTTTCCTCTTTCCCAATGAAGCAACAGTTTGTTGAGAAAGCTTGAATTTTGTGTGTATGTTTGTGTTTGTTTGTGTGTCTGTCGACCTGCAAGCACTTTCGTTCGGTAAGTCACATCATCTTTGTTTTTAGATGTATTTTTCCCATGTGGAATGTTTCCCTTTGTGTAAAATCTGAATATTTGTAATAGGTACGATGTAACACCCAATATTGTGCCTTATTAGGTACAATGGTACATTTGTATCATGTATATGTAATCAGATATGTATATATGACTGTACTAAACTTGTATAAAAATGCTATGACGTTTGCAAAAGACACCAGTTGGTGTCTCCATGCAAAAAAATACAATAAATAAATAAACGTCTTTATGAAAACACTATCCCCACCAGGTACTGCTGCGCGAACATGGCAGACCAGGTGATGGCAGTTGGTGACTGGGCAGCCCCTGGCAGCTGCCTCAGGTAGTTGGGGGCTTGCCATTTCAACATTGGCATGCACTACAGTGGGTTACTACAGTCCTCCTTCCTTACAGAGGGGAAAAAGTGGCTTCACCGTCCATGATGCTGTGACTGAAGAGACATCTGTGGCATCCATGGCAACGCCAAGGGTGATAGCCGAAGGCATGGGAAGTTCCTGATCCACACAGAGAGGCACGTATGGACGAAAATAAGTGGGACAAGGGCACCCCCTGCTGCCCACAGACCCTTAGGCAACCAGTGGACAGGTCCAACAACAGGGAGGCAGCAGCCATCTGAATGTAGAGAGTCCACAACGCGGTGTCCAGCATGAGCAGCAACAATTGTGGACTGGGCAGGAGAGGCTCTGGTGATGGAAACCTGACTTCCATCCCTGCTGTCAGTGGCACCTGTTCAGCACAGTGGGAGGTGCCGGCAATTGCCACAGGAAGCAAAACCAGAACTGGTGCTGATGAAGCCCTGACCATTGGGCTGGGCAGGTATGACTGAGCCTTTGTGATGCCTGGAGTGCCAGGGATAAGTAAGAATGAGACGTCCTGCCTACGGCCAAAGGATGGGGCCAAGCGTCACCCTCAGATGCAACTGTTTCTGATGGTATGCCATGAGGTGATCTTTGGTGTGAATCATGAAGATGCTGTAACAGTGCCAGCTGTCGACAACACCCTGAATCCAGTGAGGGTGCCATCCTGAGCCCTGGACCAGACTGATGAGCCAGATGCGAACATCAACTAAACTGGTACTGCTCGGAGCACCTGCCCAGTAATAAGAGGTTGAGTAGCATCAGCAGCTGACGGCTATCCAGGAGCTAGGCAGGAGTCTTGTCCACAAATGGCATCATTTTGTAAGAGCTTAAAAAAGATATAAGAGTCTCCTCTGTTAGGAAACCTTCTACTATGTGTGTCTTAAACATTCAGATAAGGTGTCGTGCCTTGCTGTTCAACTGCAGCTGGAGGGGAGATACTGTGCCGTGGTGAATGCCATTTTGTGTATGAATGTCTTTGAAAGGTTGCACCATGAAATGAGGACCATTGCCTAAAACCAAAGCGCAAGGCAAGCCTTCTATGGAGAATATTTTGGACAGGGTCTCGACAGACATGGCTTCTCCACAGACAGACAACAAATGACACAAGGAAAATGGGAAAAAGCATAAATTGCCAATAACCACAAGGTGTCTAAAAAGCTAAATCAATGTGGACTCTTGCCCAAGGATTGTAGGGCCCAGGATAGCAAAAAAATAGTGTGCGGTTGCTGCCTCTTGGCCCGTACACATGTGGCAGGCCACAACAAGGTTTTTCACCTCCCGATTGATGCCCGGACAAAGCACATGGCAGCGCACCAACAGTTTCGAGCAAGAGATCCCCCAGTGACCCTGCTGTAACAAGTGGAGGACTTCCAGCTACAGAGTGCTGGAACCACTAAACAGGAAGTAAACCTTCTGTCGGCAGGTGAATAATGGCATGATGCATAAAAATTCTGCCCAGCAGACAGTCGAGCCAACCCTATTATAACGTCTACAACCTACCAGAGCCCTGGATCTGCCTTCACAGTACAGGCAGCATGGCAACTGCTGATGGAGAAGCTATCCACTGTGTGCTTCACATCCATATCCAGTTGAAAACAAAGCAGCCTCCAGGTCAAACGAGGGGTCTGGACCCATGGGGAGTCAGGACAGAGCATCTGGATTCAGATGTTGTAACTTGGGGTGAAAATGGATCTCATAACTGTCCAGTAACAAAATCAGAGCCCAATGCTGTAGATGATGAGTAACTTTGTCTAGTAAGGACACTAACAGGCTAAACAGGGAAATCAAGGGCTTACGGTTGGCGATTAAATGAAATTTTGCACCATACAAGAACACAAAAAGTTTTTAAGGCATAGGCAATGGCAAGGGCTTTTTTTCCACTTGAAAATAAAGCTGCTGAGCCAAGTGTTTTCAGCTCAAAGGCACAGGTCATTCAGAGCCATTTGAATGGCAATTGACCAGGACTGTCCCTCCTGCCCTCCCCCTGTGCTCAGGCCCATCCGTGGCCAGGAACAGACGCTTGTCGGGTTGAAATCTTGTAAGACACCATACAAATCAAAGGCTATCCTTAAGCTGCACAAAAGAAAGCTCACAAGCTGCAGAATAAACAAAAGGAGGATGTTTCTGAAGCAACAGATGAAAGAGGCGGTCGATACTAGCTTCTCTGGGAATACACCTATGATAGTATGCCACTTTGCAATGAAATGCCTGTACTTCTTGCACATCAGCCAGATGGAGCAAAGGCGTAATGGTAGTGACACATTCCATGGGGCGTATGGCCTTCTGGGAAATTTCATGACCCAAATAAACAATGGAAGGCTTGACTTCCGCAAGGCGTTCGATACAGTTCCCCACAGTCGTTTAATGAACAAAGTAAGAGCATATGGACTATCAGACCAATTGTGTGATTGGATTGAAGAGTTCCTAGATAACAGAATGCAGCATGTCATTCTCAATGGAGAGAAGTCTTCCGAAGTAAGAGTGATTTCAGGTGTGCTGCAGGGGAGTGTCGTAGGACCGCTGCTATTCACAATATACATAAATGACCTTGTGGATGACATTGGCAGTTCACTGAGGCTTTTTGTGGATGATGCTGTGGTATATCGAGAGGTTGTAACAATGGAAAATTGTACTGAAATGCAGGAGGATCTGCAGTGAATTGACACATGGTGCAGGGAATGGCAATTGACTCTCAATGCAGACAAGTGTAATGTGCTGTGAATACATAGAAAGAAAGATCTCTTATCATTTAGCTACAATATAGCAGGTCAGCAACTGGAAGCAGTTAATTCCATAAATTATCTGGGAGTAGGCATTAGGAGTGATTTAAAATGGAATGATCGTATAAAGTTGATCGTCGGCAAAGCAGATGCCAGACTGAGATTCACTGGAAGAATCCTAAGGAAATGCAGTCCAAAAACAAAGGAATTATGTTACAGTACACTTGTTCGCCCACTGCTTGAATACTGCTCAGCAGTGTGGGATCCATACCAGATAGGGTTGATAGAAGAGATAGAGAAGATCCAATGGATAGCAGCGCACTTCGTTACAGGATCATTTAGTAATCGTGAAAGCGTTATGGAGATGATAGATAAACTCCAGTGGAAGACTCTGCAGGAGAGACGCTCTGTAATTCGGTACGGGCTTTTGTTGAAATTTTGAGAACATACCTTCACTGAGGAGTCAAGCAGTATATTGCTCCCTCCTACGTATATCTTGCGAAGAGACCATGAGGATAAAATCAGAGAGATTAGAGCCCACAAAGAGGCATACCGACAATCCTTCTTTCCACGAACAATATGAGACTGGAATAGAAGGGAGAACCGATAGAGGTACTTAAGGTACCCTCCGCCACACACCGTCAGGTGGCTTGTGGAGTGAGGATGTAGATGTAGATGTAAAACGTGAGACTTTAGCCAGATTAAATTTGAGGCAGTCAGTCAGTAGAACAGTAAACAAAGAACGTTAATTATATAGGCGACCCTCCATGGTAGCACTGTCACAAAGATATCATCAAGATAGTTAATGCAATGGCAGACTACCAACATAACCTATTCTAAAAAATGTGAAAGATAGCAGGTGTACTAGTGAGCCCAAATATTATCCATTGATACTGATAGAGGCTGAAAGGTGTATTAACCACAAGTAATTGTTCTGATACCTTGTCCAATGGAATTTGAAGGTAGGCTTCAGCCAAGTTGATTTTCGAAAAGTATTGACTCCCAGCCAATTTTGTGAGCATGGCAGGGAGTAAGTGTCTATGACTGACTGTGCGTCAATAGTGACCTTGAAGTGGCGACAGGGCTGAAGTTGACCATACAGCTTCTTTATGATTACTAAGGGCATAGCCCATCCACTTGAAGAAATTGGTCTAATCACTCCCAATGACGTCAAGTGATTCAGCTCCGTCTTAATCTGGTCACATAAAGCTACTGGCTCGACTGTGCCTGAAAAAAGTAAGGATGGTTGGAGGGTTTGAGGGTGATGTGTACCATGAAATTGTTTGCACAACATAATCCTGAAGGAAAGAGCTCCGACAACTCACAACACAAAGAATCCAATTTGTGGTAAGGCACACTTGATCTGATACCATATGCACTGCCTTCACAGTAAGAAAAACCAAAGGCAGCAATCTAACCCAAACAAATTTTCAATACTCACATTATTAACCACCGTGTATGTAATGGAATGGGCAACTGATTTTGAGACTATGTCAGCTGTGAATAGGAATCTGCTGTTTGTTATAGCTGACCAATTAAGATTACCAATTAATGCTCAACACATGCCAATGGTGGTGACCCAAGCCTGGCATACGTCTATGAATCAATTTGGGACACAGCAGCTCCTATGTCGATTTGTAGGATTAATGGTTGATCCATCACCCACACTTCAATGAATATTTAGTTTTGTCCTGTAGACAACGGTGAACACAATAAAAAAACAATATAAATATTGACTGCCATTTTCCTGCAGTGACTCCTAGGGTGGGGAGAGGAGGAGGGAGGAAGGGGGGGGGGGGGAGGCAGAGATAGACATACTACTGCTGTGTGACCCCTTTTCTACATTTATGGCAAGAGGCCCACTGTTTGGAGTGGGCTGCCCACTCATGCTGTGCAAAACAAGAGGGGCACAACAGAAGTGACATTTGTTATTCCTACTGCCGACAATGTATTTGTCCACATTGGCCTGATTGGCTGTCTGTACTCCAACTACCTCCTCCATCCCTAGGCTCCAAGCACTGGGGTTGTATGCTGTCAACAACAGCGACATCACTCAAAGCCTCTAAATAGCAGCCAGTGCTGCAGGAGCCTCAAACAGCTGTAAAGTATTCCAAAATTCTTCTAATTTAGGGTCCTCAAACTGAAGGGCATATTGACACAGCTCCTTACCTGGGGCTGAAAGAATGCCTGTGTCTCTGACTATTTTGCCTTAGCCATGACAAACTGACTCAACTGAGTCTATGAACTGTGGCCATCCATGCTTGATATGACTGCTGTTGCTGCTCATGACATTGGCAGAATTCAATACATGTCGCCATCACATGCTTACAATGCACATCATCAGAAGAAAGTGATGCTGGTTGTGCAGAGGAGTTAAATGGCAGAGTAAATGAGCTGTGCAAGGGATATCCATGATAAGAAAAGAGCCTTACAGACCTTCTTGTCAACCAGCTGGAATACCACGAAAGGTTAGCAAAGTCGCTTCTTGTAAGTGTCCCAATCTTCTGCAGATTCATCACAGGGTGGGAAAGCAGGCGGGTGAACAACCAGCAGCTGAGGCTGAGTCAATGCAGTCAACAACGATTCCAACACAGCCATCTGCACATGCCGTTGCAGAATGGACTGGGGTAAAGCCAGTAGGAAAGGTATCTAACCCAAACAAATTTTCAATACTCACATCATTAACCACTGTGTACATAATGGAATGGGCAAATGACTTTGAGACTGTGTTGGCAATGAATCAGCCCAGAATAGGAATCTACTGTTTGTTGTAGCTCACCAATCAATGCTCAATATGTGGATGAGCAGACTCCATAATACACAGATATTCAACCCTCGTCATTGTCAGTTGTGTTCTAACTAGGAACACAAAGCAACACAAGGCCATAAGAGAGATATAATTCATTGAGTCATGGAGTGACAACAATAAGAATTCACGGAAAGTAGTTACCCGTCTCAAAAACATTATGACTAGGGGCCCAGAGGACCACGGATGGCCTTATGAAGATGCTACCCTTTCAGATGTCACTGGTGTAGTGGCGCATGTGCACAGCGAACCAGGTGATGGTAGTCAGTGACTGGGCTGATGCTGGTGGTTGCCTCGAATAGCTACAGATGTGCTCTTTGAATGTTAGCATACACTTTGACTTGCTGTTGTGTACCAACTTACACCCACTGTGGGCGGTATGTGTTGTAACTCGTGAGTTACTACAACTATGACACCAAAACTGGTAGAAAATGACTAATACATTTCTACAGCTCGTGGCAGACAGGCAATTCTTCAAATTCATGACAGCTGTATTGAGTCACCTCATTAAATTGTTAGTCTCACTGTGTTAATGTAGCAACAAGAGTTTTAGCTCATTTTGCATACTTACACTCTTTGTTGTCTTACGTAATTCTCTTCTGGTGCTGTGCACTTGTAGTAAATAAAGTGCTTATTCAGCAGAAGTGAACAGTAAGAATATTGTGTAAAGTAGATAACAATACATCTTACAGATGCCTTTTTAAAGATCTTGGAATTCTTACACTTGCTTCCCATTATATTTATTTCTTAATGGTTTTTGTTGCTGACAATAAAAATTAGTTTCAGCTGAAATGAGATCTACACAGTCACTACACTGATACAAAAATAATTTTGATGTAGACTGTGCCTTCTTGCCTAGGGTATGCACTCTGGTGCCAAGGCATTCAACAAGTCTCCATCTAACATAAAGCCAAAATTGAGAATTCCAGCCAGCTCAAAAGAAAATTTAGCATATCGTCTGAATGTCTAAATTCAAGGACTGAAAAGCTGTGTTAGCTACACGGCAGGTAGCAGTGTTCATTGCACCTGTACAACACGTAGTAAGGTAGTGTAGGCATGACACAGTATTTAGAAATGTAAGTTACTGTTTTCCCTGAAAAGTGCCAGTTTAATCAAATAAATATTAAACTTCCAATAAGATATAAAGAACATCTATTTAATATAACTGGGGAGGTAGCAGCTTTCTCTTTAATTTACTTGATTGAATTTAGCTGACATAAACATGCGTGGTGGTCTGTGGGTAGAGCATCAGACTCTGGCTCTGGAGGTCCCAGGTTCAACCTCAGATAGGGGCAGGGAGTTTCCTCATTCCAGTATTTCCAGGATGGCCCTAGATCCACTCAGTCTGTTATGAAATGAGTATTGCGGATGTTTCCCAAGGGTAAAAGGTGGCTGGGGCTATCGGCCAACCACCTTTTGCCTCCTAAGGCTGTGGCAATGAGACTTTACCTACAGACAGGCCAATAGCCCTGTCACAGGCTTGCGCCACAGAAAAGTAGGAAAACATGAATCCAATACGGTCAATTTATGGTTAAAAATTTGGATAATCTGATCATGGATCATCTTCATGAGAAGTATTGCCATGGTGAATTAAGATGTTTATTCCTTAACTATTGAAAAAGAATGTGCAGACTCCTTACACCTATTCACCAAGTTTGTATCAGGTTTATCACAGCATGAATTTAAGTTTGTTTTCAATACATAGGGCGAGTCAAGAGGAAAGGTGCATGCTTTGATGGGTGATAGCATTAGTGATTCTGAACAGAAGATTTCATATGGATGTATGCCCTACTCTGAATGATTTCACATTTAATATCACTTATTCCATTTTTCTTGAGTAACTCAAAAACTGAGCCACCAGTGAAAACACATCAAAATGCAAAATTAAACTACATTAAATTCTGTACAAAAAGGGAACTATTCATTTCTTTTCTCTAGGACTAATAGATTGTGTGAAGAAAATGCAAGAAAACAAAATCTTGCGGGATGCGCTTGTGCTGTAGCTTGTGGACCAATATGAAGTAGTTTTCTTAGTTGCTAGACCACGAGTGTCCTGCATCAAACTGTTTGTCTTAACTTGCTCTACACTACTATGGTATGTGGTAAACAATGACAATGTTTGAATAATACCAAAAAAAAAAAATAACAATGTATATCAAATGTGTTCTGTCTCAGGAACCAATCAGAATAGGGCATATGTCCATATGTAGTTTTTTGTTCAGAATCGCTAATACTATCAAGTCCTCAAAGCATGTACCTTTTCTCCCGACCCACCCCATATTAACAAACAATATGATTACTTTGAAAAGCCATATAAACAAAATTATTCTGCAGCTCAAGCTACATATGATTTATTTGCAAATCAAGTTGATATTTGATTCATGATATTGTACAATGCAGAAACAAAAATTCTTTGATACCATCACCACCTCAAAGTTAAGCAGCAAAATTTTCACCTTGTACCCATATCATAAAATACGCTTACATCCATACAATGGCTTATCCTTCATAGATATGAATAATGATGAAAGCCCTAACAATGAAATGCATGTAATTCTAATTCTTTGTTTGCTGCACTGAGGTGGCAAGAAGCAATTAACTGAAAAATGTGTGAATCCACGTGGCAGTGAATGAAAAAAACTAAGACATAAAAAATACAGCAGTGATTCTCAGACAGGCACAAACAGCTTACCTATTTCAGTCCCACGGCCACAAGTGAAGGTTAAGCCGTGACCTTCGATTTCTCGGTCAGTATAAATGATAACGTACGCACAAGAATAGTCTGGATCTGTGTGCTGAAAATGGAAATAAAAAATCCTATTTATTACTAATGAAAGATAAAATTAAATGTAACACTTACATTTAAAAGCATTGAGTCTTAAAGAGCATTATTCAAAAGAAATTCATTGCTGAATTAATGGCCTCATTAGAGGACACACAATATAATTTACTACTTCTCATTTTCTGCTTGAAGTAGGTCACTTCATAAATTAATTTGTCACTGTTCATTTACACACTCTATTTTTTCTAGAGCAAAAATTTTTCATTGATACACAAATTTATTTCACAGAATTCTCTTAAAAATCTTTTTTTGGAACATCAGTAACTATCTTTGATTACATACTACTGTTTGCATAACATATATTGTGAAGTGTTAAGCTTTAATGCGCTATGGGGTTATATGTACGCACACAACATCTAAGAAGAATTGAATAGATGGTGACATTGTTCATTGAGTGGAAAATGTGAATAAACATGAGTTCAGAGTGGACCATCTGGCAATGGTGAAAGATTGTCAGCATCAATAGGAATTTCAGAATGAATAATTTTTCTTCCAAGTATGGAAGCAGTTTACACTGATCTAAAGCTATGGCAAAACACATTTCACTCCCATAATGTTCGGTGGTACTTTTCGTGGGCTAGCCCTAAAAGAGATTTCTTTAAGTTATGAATTACTCTATCGAATCTCAATTCTGACAGAAGCATGTGAACATGGAGAATCCTTGATGAAATGCATAAATAATTAAGTGTGGTGATACAGTGAAAGCTGAAGATGAAAGCTTTGGGGTGAACACTTGTAACTACCACAAACTTATGTATGTACTGTTGCAAATACCGGCACATGAATTATCTGTTCCACTTCTTCTCTCTCACTGCTGCATAGCCTTCTGTGTTTTGTATTCATCGCATTATCAAATATATCAAAAAAGGAGGAAGATTAGGGTTTAACATCGGTTTACTGTGAAGTCATTAGAGACAGATCACAAGCTGTTTCAAGGATGGGGCAGAAAATTGGTCATGCCCTTGCAAAGAAATGATCACAACATTTATCTGGAGCAATTTACGGCAATCAGGGAAAACATAAATCAGAATGATCGAACACAGATTTGAACCTTCGTCCTTCCAAATATGAGTCCAGTATGCTACCCACAGTGCCACCTTGACCAGTCACCCAAATAAATGCAGCTTACAGTGACTGGCTCTATAATTTTGATTCTAGATTACTTGTGAAGATCCATATTGTGTAGTTTTGTGGATCTTAATTCAAATTTGGGGAGATTAAGGAAGATGAATCATCGACTCAATTTGATAAAAGATGTTGTGTGGGTGGTGGAATGCAGTAGGTGATACTCAAATTGAGTCTGATATGTTTGACAAGTTTTTTTTTTCTTTTGTTACAAAAGGATTAAGGATTTTGCCCTTGGTTTTTAATTCTTACAAAAGATTTATCACTGGGTTTTTAATTCTCATTTCTACTTCAATGTTGTTTCTCTTGCCTATCCTTTCCTTCCTTTCTGCACTATTTGACTCTTCTTTCCTTTTTCTCTCCTCTATTTTACTATACCTCATGTCTTGCTGCCATTTGAACACTGATTTTCACACTCATTGGTACTGCCCTACTTTCGTCAGCCCCTTTATTTGGCCTGGTGAAAGAGTTCCTAGCTTGTATTACTTTTTTACATAAATCTGTTGTCAACTGTTGATAAGAAGATTTTACTACAAATAATGTTATATTCAATTAAACTGGAAGAAACTGTTACTATTCATTCGTTATAATCCAAGTAAAAAAGATCTGAAAACCTCAAGTTATTTATAATGACTGCTTCTACTTCTCTTTAGAGAGCAGCTTCTTTTACTTTGGAAATATGATGAATCTACAATCCTGTAATATTTATCACCCTCATATAGTTTTTCATTGATGCTGTCTTTAGGGAAACCAAATTTTCCATTTCTGAGGATATTACAGTTTTCCTTAAAATGTCTACATTTCAGTGCTACCAAAATTATTAGTTAGCATACACAGAGTATTGTTTGAATCCCAATGTATACTAATCCCTTACAAATAAAAAAAATAGATATAAAAATGTCAGGGCTACTTCCTTTTGATGTTCATTCCAAAATGTAAAAATGTTTTATACAGATGGTTATTACTGTGATAATCTGACACATTCTACACCCTAGCGATATACGCACATCAAGGATCTATGTAACACAAAAATAAATAAATAAAATTAAATTATCAAGCAGAATACTGAAACTCGGAAACACTCATACAATGAGAGGTTGCCATAGTAGGCACAGTGTTCATGCACTTTAAAGAAACACAAACAAATAAATGAACACTTACTTACTGAATGTAGTGCAACTACTTGATCTGCTCAGTTGAAAACAGTACCTTTTACAAGCACTTGAAATGCCTAATATAATGTATATAACCTTCAACTCATAAGATGTGATTCAGCTGTGATGCTGTAAAACTAAGCACTTATAAACTTAAGAACACTTTGGAATAAACATGTTCAATGCTAAATGCTTGTAGAATGAATTCCACTGATATTGGCTCAGAACAGCACTTACTGTTGTGCTATAGGAGACTGGTCATTAATTTTAGAGCATACTGTATGCAGAACACTGGCTTTGTATCAACTGCAAAAACAATGCAAATGCAGCAAAGAAATGAACTACAAAATTTTGTATGAATAAATGGTCCACTCTTTATAAGACCCATTACATTACTAGCACACGCATAACTAACTTCACAAACAAATATTTTATTAAATAAGTTATTGAATTACCATAGCATCTGAGCCATGCGCACCTAAGGATGTGGGAAAACGAATATCCCGCACATGCAAAGTACGTATCCTTAATCCCGTTCCAGGCATGCTTCCTCTTACACGTCGGACTCTATAACAAAAAATACAAGATATCTGACACACTGTATTTTAAATTGTTATGATCAGTTTTGCAAAAATTGTATACAAAAAAATTTAATTCTCTAGCAAATTTTTATTTGTTCTGTATTATTTGCAGTTCCTTCAGAATGGTACTAGTCAGTAGTTAAAAGATTATGTAGAAATGTCCATAAATATTTTGATTGTGTGCTTATTCATTAACGTTTAACTTTGATACAGGTAAAAAAAATGATAGCTGCTCCTTTTCCTCACAACAGAATACCTCAAATGTGTCTCATGTCTCCAAGATAATTTGCAAACTTCTTAAAAACTGAGAGTGTCACTACATTTATGTATCTCAATAAACACATATACTGTTTGTTATGTTTCATACAATGTTGTTCAGTACATTCCTTATAACTTCTAGTATAAAATAATACATTCCTGGTGTAAACCACAGCATGAAAAATCTAAGCATTTTTAGTTCATCAAATGTACTGTGGTTATTATCTGGACACATGACACCTTTATTACTGAAATGCTGCATAAGTCTGCAAGGATAATGTATTTATGATTAAAACATCATGTCTTGTGTTCTGCTGTCAAGGGCATCAATAACTTGAAGTACTCACAATTTGCAGTTGCACAGGCCGTCACCAGCCTGTGCCTTACTGAATATGCTACACACAAACCCACTACTATCTCTATAGCTCAAGGTCACCAATGTTAGCAGAGCATTTAGAATACGTTACACCATTCAAGGTTTGCACAGCTGAAGGTGTGGCAATTTCTTTGGTGGAAGTTTGGGGGCAGTGATTTGTGCATTAATTTTTGCAAGTGAACTTTTGTGCTATTGTCAGTAAAATAAGAATACTGTGCAACTGTTATATTCCCACTTAAGATTCCTGGGTTATGCCAAAAGAATTCTCTTATTTTTAAATTTTATAAATTCAGTTCATTAACAGAATTCCTGTACAAAAGATGAATGCAAGCAATGACTTCAACGACTGATTTAAACAGCAACCACTACTATAGATATGTTTATCTCCATTTTCATAAGAGGAAAATAAAAACAAATAAAAATGTTATCACATTAAAAAGCGCATGCAGCAATACAGAAAATGAATTACAGTAGCAACTAGCTGTGCAGATAATAAAATGCTGGGACCTGAAATACAGTTAGAGTTAATGGTAGCAGCACAGTTATTTAAGATACGGGTAGTCATTACGAATAAAACAGTAATTATTGAAATCTCATAGTCTGTATAAATTGAATCCACATGAGCTTGAAAAACCACATAATTACCATTATATATCCTGTTAGCTTCTGTATGTTAATGTACCTATTTGTATACCTTAATATCAAAATATCTTTTTAAAATGTAATCTTTCTTACTTTATTTCTTTAAAAAAAAATTAAAGAAAACAACATAAGTATGCAAGTGATAACAACTAAACCAAGTAATTCTTACAAGTTAGTGATGTTAAACACTTCTCTGAAAAACCATTAGGAATTTTGTCATTACCTATATGCTACATTATGGTTTGTCCACTCAATACTATTAAAATTTTGCTGATTATTTAAGGATATTTATTCTTACAATACATAACCATATCATCTTTACACTGAATGGCAAAATATATGATTACCAAGCAAAATAACATTTAATTTTAAAATCTTTTATTTATTTAGTTTATATACATTATCACAGTGATGATTTACATCATGTACAAAATCTTGTCATTCTTATCAACATATCTTTATCATAAAAACATTATTCTGCTTTATTAGATTATAAAATTATATATGTACATATAGGTAAAATAAAAGCTAGTGAAACACCTTGGTCAATTTTACTAAAATAGGTATAGTAACATGTAGCACAAAAGTTAGGTGCATAATTATATACGTACAATGATGAAAGAAGTTTAGTTTTATCTATTATACTTTGATAATTATGAATTTTTGTTTAGAGGGATTATGAGGCAGACCTACAGATTTGAGCAAAGTTCCGGGTATTTATTAGTGCTGTAGACACTGTTGTTTGTTACTAAATTTTTTAGTTCTTTTTTAAATGTATTAATGTTTGGTATTTTTTTGATGTTATCAGGCAGTGCACTTTAGAGAATTCTTGGTTTGTACACAACTCTGTCCTGATATTTTGATTTTCTGTGCATATCCCTATGATAGTCATCTATTTATTTATTTAGTCCTTCCGATCCTACATGTGAGAATATATACAAGGACATTTGACATGGTTAGGTCTTTACAAGATAAAATACAGTTTGTATTGTATTCCTAAGGGCTAGATATTTAAGTAATTTAGGAAAGAATAATATATACAACAAACATTAGAGGCAACATACAATGTAAAATATTCATAATGCATCTTTATTTTTGTTGTTTGGTTTCTAGGTACTCTGTCAGACCGTAAAAGCAATGATCAATTAAATATGCCTTTAGTTCATCCTTAAAACTACTGAGATTACTAGCTGATTTAATATGGTTAGGCAGATTATTGTACATATTTATCCCTGTATGTAGAGTGCCTTTTTGGCACAATTACGTTCTCACCTGTTTCATATGAAGATCAGAGTTTTGTCTTGTATTGATGCATGTATATCTTCATTTTTTAATAAGATATGGGGGGGTGGGGTCTATAAATATACTGTTTGATAAAAACTGACATTTTGTATATAAAAAAGCAAGGAAGAGGAAGAACTGACAGTTTTTTGAATATGGGTCTGCATGATTTCCTATTGGTTACCCCATCAACAATTCTTAATATTCTCTTTTGCATCCTGAAAAGTTTAATATTTGTTGTTGCATTGCCCCAGAAGATTATGTCATATTTAATTACAGAATGCACAGAGGAGTAGTATACATTTAACAGGCTGGCTTTGCTGCAACAAATTTTTAAGATCCTTATCATGTAGCAGGTTTTGCTTAGTTTTCTTTGCAAATATTCAATGTGTACCTCCCAGCTATTCAAAGCTGAAACTTGATGGTTTTTAATGAAGCAGATACTTTCAAATACAAATATGGATGGTAAGGTCATGATTCTTAATTCCTTAAAGATACCTCTACATGATTCTCTGTAAGCAACATCACTTATTAATCCTACAACTTCCTTTTGAAGTTTAAAAGACTGCTTTGCAAAAGAGATATTTCCCCAGAATACTATACCAGACCTCAGTAGACTATGCATGTATGCATAACAAGCACTTAATACTGTTTCGGTAGTGCAGCAATCTTTAAGCTTTCTTAATATGTAACAGTACTTGCTTAATTTTTTGTTAAGCATTTCTACATGTTTATCCCATCATAGATCCTAAATATTTTATGTGATTCTCTTGTTGAATTTGGCTACTCGATAATGTGAATTTTTCATTGATCCTAATTTTGTTCCTTGTATGATTGAAGTTCATCCATACAGTTTCTTTTCAGTGACAAAAATGGCTCAAATGGCTCTGAGCACTATGGGACTAACTTCTGAGGTCATCAGTCCCCTAGAACTTAGAACTACTTAAACCTAACTAACCTAAGGACATCACACACATCCATGCCCTGTCAGTGACAACTAGACAGTTATCTTTGAACCACTTTTCAGCCACTTCTGCTGTTCTGTCAGAGGTTTTTTTTTTTTTTTTTTTTGCTGTATCTCATAATATTCTTTCCTTTTATAAAGAAGCTGGTGTCATCAGCAAATAATATAAGATCAGCTATTGAACATTGTTGTGGTAGGTCATTAATAAAATCCAAGAATAACAATGGTCCCAGTACCAAACCCTGGAGCAACACATGATTAACTCTTTTATACTGAGAATGGTACACATTACCATTCTGAGAAATTTGCACTCTTTGTTGTCTGTCATCTAAATATGACTTGAACCACTTATAGGAAACACCATGGACACAATGATTATATAGTTTTGACAGTAGTAGATTATGATTTATAAGATCAAACACTTTGGAAAAGTCAAAAAACAAGCCACAGATCAATTCCTTGCCCTCAATAGCTTTGTAATCAAGTTTTAGGAAATTGAAGTGAGTCATTTGCATAGATTTGCCTTATCTGTAAACATTCTGTGCATTTACAAGAATTTTACTTTTGTTTGGGGAGTCTAGCAATCTGTCATACATTATTTTTTCAATTACTTTCAAAAATGCAGATCATAATTACAGTGGTCTGAAATTTTTAATGTCAAACATGTCACTACATTTATAAATTGGTATTACTGTTGACCGCTTAAATTTACTTGGAAGCACACCAGTTTCAAAGGAATCATTGATTATGTCCACAGGTTGAGAGACAACTTTATCAGTACTGTATTTAGTAGTTTTGTCAGGGATACTGTCAAATCCCCCAGGTCATTTTGCTCTTTAGTTTACTGATAGCCTTTTGTACTTCTTCGGGTGTTATGGGATACAGGCACATTTTCCTTTCATTTATTGAAGCTTTTACCTTTGTCTTTGGATTACATTTACTTGTGATCAGGTTTAGGGCTACATTATATAATGCTCATTAAGTATATTAGCTATTAGAAGTGGATCATCAACAATTTCATTTCTGTGTTTTATGTTGATTTTATTAATTAGTATTTTCATGTTTGCCTGTATGATTATTAATAACTTTCCACCTTGATTTCATTTTTTTGTTGCCCTTTCTGTTATATGAATCATTGTGCTTCTTTTTTGCAGCAATTATAGCTACCCTGTGCTTTTCCCTATAACACTTTACATATGGTTTCGAGGTAGTATTTTGATTTTCTTGTATTTGAAAACTTTTCATAACTGCATTTCAAAAATTTGCAAAGTGAGTTCTGTGTGAGATTACCTCTTGGAAGTAGCAATTACGCCTTTAACATTATTTATATTTCCACAAAACTGTATATATTCAGTTAAAAGCTGGCTGTATTCTTACTTAGATCAGTTCTCATAGAACTTTCTGGAGAAGCTGATTGTAAGCATTGCAAATCAAAACTCTATATTTGTTAAATGGCCTCAAAACAACATATGGATATAATCACACAACATTCCGTTAGCTTAAGCTAATGTTGTTTTGCAACAGCTCTCGTCATCAGGAACTATAAGGTCTAAGCTGTATAATGTCACGGACTTCTCTGCATTCCATAGATCAAAAATACTAATTTCACAATGACAATGTGCTCTCTCTCTCTCTCTCTCTCTCTCTCTCTCTCTCGCTCTCTCTTTCACACACACACACACACACACACACACACACACACACACGCACACATGTGCGAGTGTATACCTGTCCCTTTTTCCCCCCAAGGTAAGTCTTTCCGCTCCCGGGATTGGAATGACTCCTTACCCTCTCCCTTAAAACCCACATCCTTTCGTCTTTCCCTCTCCTTCCCTCTTTCCTGATGAAGCAACCATGGGTTGCGAAAGCTTGAAATTTGTGTGTGTTTGTTATTGTTTCTATCAACGTACCAATGCTTTCGTTAGGTAAGTTACAGAATCTTTGTTTTATATATATATATATTTATAGCAACTGATCGTTATACTGCATGTGGAGCATACTTAAAAAAACTGTGTTGTTTTGATTTACACAATTGTTGTTACTCAGTAATTTTACTGAAAACTAATTACAGTTAAACAAATCTAGGCCCAGCCCTACTAACACCATGCAGACCTGTTGTAGCATGATGCCCAAAAATTAAAGGCTATGGTTAAGGCTCTTTCTGAGATATTCATCGTTACAGGATTGTCACAGCACAAATTAGGTGGAAGGAACTCTCTGGGAAGTAGAGGAGATCTACTTGCAGAGAGAGTCCTCGAGCATTCTTAGCCAACTTAGTTCATATGATCATAATCTAAAAAATGCTAGTCCAAGAAGTCCAGGACAGCATCCATGGAGTTTTAAAAGTGCATGACAGAGACAGACAGATTGAAGCTCTGAATTTGGCTGTGAGATGTGTACAGCACAAAAGGCTATAGGCTAGGTTTAAGTCCACAGTTGTAATCTGCCAAGAATTCCGACAAAAGACAAATGTTAAACATCTGACAATAAATATTTCAGAACTGAAAATAAAAGGAAAAATTTGGGAACAAATGACACAGGCAACAGTACTTAGAACCCTGGTTCTAGCATTACACAGATTATAGATTAGGATTAAAATGAAGTAACTGAAGTTCAAACATAGTTCTCCTCTCAACGAGAATCATTTCTTTTTCCTACTTTTCTGTAGAAGCTGTTGATGAACATACTGTTCTAGATTCCATTCTGATATACAGTATTGAACAAATGTTCACTGAATTGTTGTCTTTACTCCTTATATTATTGCACAATTAAACTGTATTGTTAAGATTATAAAAGTCTAAATAGGAGGTAGACAACAAGCTCTGCTCAGTTAACTGATCCAGTTTTCTGTCATATGCCACTCTCATAAGCATAAACTTATCGTAAAACTGGCCTTTGGAACACACTGGAAATCCCAGGACAGAATGGATATCATAGGTTTATTGGTGCTACTTTGGTCAGAATTGAGGCTTTTGGCAATTAGCAGTGCAAGTAGCTCTTACTGGAAGAATTCAGGTACAAACCCTGATACTAAATAAATAACTAAGTAAAATATGAGGTGACCTAGTATAAGGTGACACATCAGCCACACCCATGTGTGACTGTCCTTCTCCTCTAAGCGGTTTTCTACGTTCTGCATTAACACTTTCCACAGTACACTTCATCCAGGGCTTGTCATACTACTGAAAGCATGACAGGATCTCCACCCATGTGTGAGAAGCGCTCTCAGCAACATGCCTAGTGCCATCTTCAGTTGTAGAGTTAAGGTTATTGTCCAAACTGCTGCCTGCAACTGTTGCTATTGTTATATGATATTCTTTGCCAAGATATTTCCACAAATAGCCTAAATCATAGGTAATAATGCTGAATACTGCACTTGGTTTACAACTACTAGTTATGGCACCTGGTAATCACTTCCCAAAGAGTTCTGTACGCATTCTGACATTCCCCTCCCACTACTACTACCTAAGAAGAACACCTTAACACTTTTATTACTGAACTTTGCTTGCATCTTATGTCCTGTACTGTCAGATTGCTTCTTTACTTTTCAAATTCCCCATGCCTTCTCACAAACCTGAAGAATCTGAACACTGTAATCAAAAATTCTTAAAGAGAGATGCATAAATAAATAAAACACAATTAATTATCTATATGTCTGTCAGCCATCAATACAAAATATGTCCTCGGGTTATACACTCTTAATCAATGAAATTCATCTGGAGAAAAATAACATAGGTAATGTTTATACTTACACTATATTTAACAAATTCCAAAATAAATAAATAAATAAATAAATAAATATTTTCATAGACAGAATAAGAATCTTAAATATTAACTGTAGAACAACAGTGTAACTTACTGAGATATCAGTGAGAGATCGTCAATACAATAGGACCTTTAAAATGTGTTGTTGGAAACAGGAATCTGTACTGAATCACCTCAAAAAATGTGGGTTCTCTACTGAAGCAACATATTATTTCTACTAAGAGCCTGAAACTGTATGCTTAGTAACTGGAGACATGAGATGGTAACAAAATCAGTGCACCATTTGACAAACAAGACTTCTGAAACTAGATTTAATGAAGGAAAAAGCGACTGGTTTATAAAAAAATAAAACAAATATCATTAGCGCTCATCACTGAAAAGTTCCTCTTCTGTAGCACAACTGAGCTGTGTGCTTTATTTTGTAATAATTTTTTTCTACCTGCTTGTTTTTGACATGAAAAACCATATATTTGCCTTTAGGTAGAACTAACATGCACAAAAATGTGGTAGTATCACATCCTCTGGAGACTTTCCAGGCTACAAAAATTATTTTCCAATTAGGCAAAAGCTCATTAACACCTCATTAAGAAACGTCATTACCAAAACAGAAGCATCTATTTTCAGGAAGTGAATCCTGCAAGGTGAAGGCAACAGATTACAAATAGAGACAAACAGTGTTATTCACTTATGAAAGTCCTGAAAAACACTTATTTCTTTTATAGGAAAGTTACATTAAACACAGAAATGAGCATAAACAACTAAGTAAGAATTTTACTTTTCTGTGATTTAGGTAATGCAAAGCAGTTTTACAGGTTATTGTTACAAAATTGCTTAAATGCATGTTTATAGTATAGCATACCCTTGTTTAGACATTGATGTTAACTTATTCTTGTTTCAGAAAGAAATGAAAGTAATGTAGCTCAGTTATCTTGTTGTTGACTGTTTCTTAATAAGGTTATGTAAGCTACTGTATCTAACCTTGAAATTCAAAATAGCATTCCAAGCAGTGCTGTCATATGTCAAGTATCACTTGACACACAATCTTATCATACAATTGTGATATAACAGCCTATGTCAATGTAGTTCAGTGTAAATAATAATACTTGAATCACATGAAGGCTGCAAAACTGACAGCCAGTGTGCAATAAAACAACATACATATCAAAGTACAAGTCAAGAATGTCATTTCCAATAAAAACTCATAATGTTAATAATATCAGGTGACAATATGTAATACAAATCTAATATCAAAATGCTTGTTTTTGTTTGCATATGTTTCATTTACTTTTGTCTTCGTTCCTCTTAACAGTAATGAAATGTAGTGAATTCCTAAAAATACCAGCACAATCTATATGGCCTGATTCACATTTGTTGAAAATAAGGCTAATACTGCGCACTACTGCATCTAGAAATATCACGGTTGCTAGGACAATCGCATACTGGTACACAAAACTTAGTTATTAAAGCCAGTAACTTTTCAGTTAGTAAAACATTAACTTATTTTTTACCCTATTAATGATAGAAATTGGTCAAAATTTGAAAAAAGAAGATCTTTATTTTATGACTCATTAGAGATAAATAACAAAACAAATGTCATTTTTGAGGGAACGTAAAACCAAATCAAAGACTGACAGAAAGTACATTAATACATTTCAGGGCTCTCAAAATATTTTGTATAGTGTTAACTCTGGTAGTGTATATGCCATCTGATTATAACTCTTAAATTATTCAACTGAATCTAAACAATGAAAGTTCTTTCTCCTTCCAACAATTTTAAATGCAGAGGCAACTACAGCCATTCACTAATATTATTACATTTAATTAGCATCTAACAACTAAATTCAATGTGAAAATAGAAAATTGTGCCTGTATTATAAGCAAAGAATTGAGTAAAGGTGAGTACTAATCTTTCAGCCAAAGCCTTCTTCAGAAAAGAAAGAAAAGGAAAAAACACACACATTCATACGAGTAGGCATACCTCACACACACATGAACGCTATCTTCAGCCATTTTAGTATTTCTTGCTAAAGCAGTAGCAGGTAGGGGTCATGTGTGTATGAGGTGTGCCTACTTGTATGAAAGTGTATGTGTATTTTTTCCTTTCTTTTCTGAGAAAGCTTTGGCTGAAAGCTTAGTGTGTAACAGTCTTTTTTTGTTGTGCCTGTCTGCAACTTGTGTCATCTTTATGGTCAGTAGCAATCTATCCTTTCCGTGTTGTTGTTGTTGTGGTCTTCAGTCCTGAGACTGGTTTGATGCAGCTCTCCATGCTACCCTATCCTGTGCAAGTTTCTTCATCTCCCAGTACCTACTGCAACCTACATCCTTCTGAATCTGCTTAGTGTATTCATCTCTTGGTCTCCCTCTAAGATTTTTACCCTCCACGCTGTCCTCCAATGCTAAATTTGTGATCCCTTGATGCCTCAGAACATGTCCTACCAACTGGTCCCTTCTTCTAGTCAAGTTTTGCCACAAACTCCTCTTCTCCCCAACTCTATTCAATACCTCCTCATTAGTTATGTGATCTACCCATCTAATCTTCAGCATTCTTCTGTAGCACCACATTTCAAAAGCTTCTATTCTCTTCCTGTCCAAACTATTTATCGTCCATGATTCACTTCCATACATGGCTACACTCCATACAAATACTTTCAGAAACGACTTCCTGACACTTAAATCTATACTAGTTGTTAACAAATTTTTCTTCTTCAGAAATGCTTTCCTTGCCATTGCCAGTCTACATTTTATATCCTCTCTACTTCGACCATCATCAGTTATTTTGCTCCCCAAATAGCAAAACTCCTTTACTACTTTAAGTGTCTCATTTCCTAATCTAATTCCCTCAGCATCACCCGACTTAATTCGACTACATTCCATTATCCTCGTTTTGCTTTTGTTGATGATCATCTTATATCCTCCTTTCAAGACAATGTCCATTCTGTTCAACTGCTCTTGCAAGTCCTTTGCTGTCTCTGACAGAATTACAATGTCATCGGCGAACCTCAAAGTTTTTATTTCTTCTCCATGGATTTTAATACGTACTCCGAATTTTTCTTTTGTTTCCTTTACTGCTTGCTCAATATACAGATTGAATAACATTGGGGAGAGGCTACAACCCTGTCTCACTCCCTTCCCAACCACTGCTTCCCTTTCATGTCCCTTGACCCTTATAACTGCCATCTGGTTTCTGTACAAATTGTAAATAGCCTTTCGCTCCCTGTATTTTACCCCTGCCACCTTTAGAATTTGGAATAGAGTATTCCAGTCAACATTGTCAAAAGCTTTCTCTAAGTCTACAAATGCTAGAAATGTAGGTTTGCCGTTCCTTAATCTTTCTTCTAAGATAAGTTGTAAGGTCAGTATTGCCTCACGTGTTCCAATATTTCTACGGAATCCAAACTGATCTTCCCCGAGGTCAGCTTCTACCAGTTTTTCCATTCATCTGTACAGAATTCGCATTAGTATTTTGCAGTTGTGAATTATTAAACTGATAGTTCGGTAATTTTCACATCTGTCAATACCTGCTTTCTTTGGGATTGGAATTATTATATTCTTCTTGAAGTCTGAGGGTTCTTCGCCTGTCTCATACATCTTCCTCACCAGATGGTAGAGTTTTGTCAGGACTGGCTCTCCCAAGGCCATCAGTAGTTCTAATGGAATGTTGTCTACTCCCGGGGCCTTGTTTCGGCTCAGGTCTTTCAGTGCTCTGTCAAACTCTTCACGCAGTATCACATCTCCCATTTCATCTTCATCTATATTCTCTTCCATTTCTATAATATTGTCCTCAAGTACATCGCCCTTGTATAGACCCTCTATATACTCCTTCCATCTTTCTGCTTTCCCTTCCTTGGTTAGAACTGGGTTTCCATCTGAGCTCTTGATATTCATACAAGTGGTTCTCTTTTCTCCAAAGGTCTCTTTAATTTTCCTGTAGGCAGTATCTATCTTACCCCTAGTGAGATAAGCCTCTACATCCTTACATTTGTCCTCTAGCCATCCCTGCTTAGCCATTTTGCACTTCCTGTTGATCTAATTTTTGAGACGTTTGTATTCCTTTTTGCCTGCTTCATTTACTGCATTTTTATATTGTCTCCTTTCATCAATTAAATTCAATATTTCTTCTGTTACCAAAGGATTTCTACAAGCCCTCATCTTTTTACCTACTTGATCCTCTGCTGCCTTCACTACTTCATCCCTCAGAGCTACCCATTCTTCTTCTACCGTACTTCTTTCCCCCACTGCTGTCAATTGTTCCCTTATGCTCTCCCTGAAACTCTGTACAACCTCTGGTTTATTCAGTTTATCCAGGTCCCATCTCCTTAAATTCCCACCTTTTTGCAGTTTCTTCAATTTTAATCTGCAGTTCATAACCAATAGATTGTGGTCAGAGTCCACATCTGCCCCTGGAAATGTCTTACAATTCAAAACCTGGTTCCTAAATCTCTGTCTTACCATTATATAATCTATCTGATACCTTTTAGTATCTCCGGGATTCTTCCATGTATACAACCTTCTTTTATGATTCTTGAACCAAGTGTTAGCTACGATTAAGAAGTGCTCTGCGCAAAATTCTACCAGGCCGCTTCCTCTTACATTTCTTAGCCCCAATCCATATTCACCTATTATGTTTCCTTCTCTCCCTTTTCCTACACTCGAATTCCAGTCACCCATGACTATTAAATTTTCGTCTCCCTTCACTATCTGAATAATTTCTTTTATCTCATCATACATTTCACCAATTTCTTCATCATCTGCAGAGCTAGTTGGCATATAAACTTGTACTACTGTAGTAGGCGTGGGCTTCGTGTCTATCTTGGCCACAATAATGCATTCACTGTGCTGTTTGTAGTAGCTTACCCGCACGCCTATTTTTTTTATTCATTATTAAACCTACTCCTGCATTACCTCTATTTGATTTTGTATTTATAACCCTGTATTAACCTGACCAAAAGTCTTGTTCCTCCCGCCACCGAACTTCACTAATTCCCACTATATCTAACTTTAACCTATCCATTTCCCTTTTAAGATTTTCTAACCTACCTGCTCGATTAAGGGATCTGACATTCCACGCTCCGATCCGTAGAACACCAGTTTTCTTTCTCCTGATAACAACGTCCTCTTGAGTAGTCCCCGCCCGGAGATCCGAATGGGGGACTATTTTACCTCCGGAATATTTTACCCAAGAGGACGCCATCATCATTTAACGATCCGTAACTGTTGATATTCCAACTTGGACTTTCCATTGCAGGTCAAAGTACGTCAGAATCTTTACATGACTCTGAATACTGGGCAAGCAAGGATTTCTTTTTTTAATTTTTTGTAATACTGTTATCATCCAGTATATTTTAATCTTCATAACTAGAAAGGACCGTCACATGGAATTTCATTCCATATGTGTCTATTAACATGTCTTTCTAAGGCCAATAACTTACTTGTCAGTGAAGAACCAGTTTGTAACCCTATTACATATCACCTTGAATAAGTCTCAAATTGTGATTCTTGAGTTTCTCCCGGCGTATTTTTTGCTCGAACAGTCCACGGGTATACTGCCGGTTCATAGTGTCCAACGGGCACAATATTTCGGCGATCAGACATGTTGCCATCATCAGGTGCACTGACAAACTGAGCTCCTGAGGGTGGGCGGCCAATTTAAATCCCCTCCCCCGGGCGGGCCGCTCTCTTCGCAGTCCGCGCCCACGCACCGGCGGTCGCAAAAACGTGGTCGTCGGAATCTGTCATAGTGTCGATGTGCTTGCTATGTCTGCCCTGGTCACCAGTTCGTACTTATTGCTGAGAGTCTTCTTAATTACATTCAATGCCGGGTCCCAAGCCTTGCTGAGATTGTAGCCGCAATCTCAGTTGATAAGATCTTCCCTGGTTAGAATTTCAATAGCCTCCCTTATAACGCTGTCCCAATATTTAGAGGTCTGAACCAGGGTCTTGGTATGCTCATAACCCATCTTGTGTTTCTCTGACAAACAGTGCTCTGCTACTGCCGACTTATTTGGATATTTCAGTCGAGTGTGCCTTTGATGTTCTCGGCAACGATCTTCGATGGTGCGTACTGTTTGTCCGATATAAGTCTTCCCACACTCGCAGGGAATTTGGTATATGCCGGCCTTCCTCAAACCGAGGTCATCTTTCACACTTCCCTGTAATGCTCATGTTTTATACTATGAGCAAACGGATGGAGTCGCAATGGGCAGCCCACTCTCGCCGGTGGTCCTGAATTTGTACATGGAGTACTTCGAGGAGGAAGCCTTGGCGTCATCCAATTTGGAAACCTAGTTGTTTCTTTTGTTATGTTGATGACACGTTCTTCATCTGGCCCCATGGCAGGGACAAGTTCCTGGCTTTCCTTACACACTTAAACTCCATACATCCAAATATCAAATTCACTATGGAGAATGAAGCAGGAGGAAGATTACCATTCCTGGACGTCATGGTCAAGAGAAGAGCTGATGGTACCCTGAGCCACGGTGTGTACAGGAAGAAAACGCACACTGACCTGTACCTGCATGCAGACAGCTGCCACCACCCTTCTCAGAGGAATGGAGTACTTAAAACATCAGTGCACAGGGTGCGCAGCATCTCAGACACAGAGAATCTGCCCCAGGAATTGGAACACCTCAAAACCGTGTTCCGAAAAAACGGGTACTCGGAATGGCAGATTAGACACACTCTCCATCCCACCACCACAGCACAACCTGTGGAGACAGATGAAGTCACGGAAGAAGAGATAGCCACTGCCTTTATTCCGTACAATGGCGCACTATCGGGGAAAATCGGCCATATATTAAAGAAACACCGAGTTAAACCATCTTCTGCCCACCCAGTAAAACATGGGCATTACTGGGAAGTGTGAAAGATGACCTCGGTTTGAGGAAGGCTGGCATATAGCAAATTCCCTGTGAGTGTGGGAAGACTTATATCGGACAAACAGTACGCACCATCGAAGATCATTGCCGAGAACATCAAAGGCACACTCGACTGAAATATCCAAATAAGTCAGCGGTAGCAGAGCACTGTTTGTCAGAGAAACACGAGATGGATTATGAGCGTACCAAGATCCTGGTTCAGGCCTCTAAATATTGGGACAGCGTTATAAGGGAGGCTATCGAAATTTGCACCAGGTAAGGTCTTTTCAACCGAGATTGCGGCTCAATCTCAGCAAGGCTTGGGACCTGACACTGAATGTAATCAAGAAGACTTTCAGCAAGAAGTACGAACTGGCGACCAGGTCAGATGTAGCAAGCACATCGTCGCTAGGACTGATTCCCACGCCCACGTCTTCGCGACCGCTGGCATGTGGGCACGGACGGCGAAGAGAGCGGCCTGCGGGGGGAGGGGATTTAAATCAGCTGCCCGCCCTCATGAGCTCAGTTTGTCAGCACACCTGATGATGGCAACATGTCTCATCACCGAAATATTGTGTCCGTTGGACACTATGAACCGGCAGTATACCTGTGGACTGTTCGAGCAAGTCTCAAATTGTTCATTTTATGTCTCTTGCCAAGATGTTCAAACCAGAAAACATCGCAGGTACTGGAAAATTTTTTAGTATTTTTGATACAGCATTCATGTAGGACGGAACAGGAGCATGTCAAACACCAAAATATATGTTGTTCCCTATTTTAGATTTTACTATTCTGAGATAAATGTCAGTGTTGAATATCAGCCTGTTACAGTGGCCATTATCTTCTGTTGTGGAAATGAGATTACACCCATGCAAAACAGGTATTATTAGTTCCTTAAAATTCTGTTTTTTACTGAAACTATACAATGTATCTCTGGAGAAATGGTCAATATGCAGGGATGTAACAGGAATGACCATTTGAAGCAAACAAATCTAGTAAATGTGGGCTCTAAAATGCATACTTTCAGATCTATGAGCACTTTTTCATCTTTGATATTGTGAAACAGATCTCTTCTACTGCAATCTCTTTGCTATCCCTATTTTGGGAAGAGGTGGTATGGACCAAAATGAGAACAAATTGTCTAGTAAACAGGGGCTCTAAAATGTATATCTTAAAAGCTATGAGCACTTGTTCAGCACAAGAGATGTGTTTCACAGTAGTGATAATAAACAAGTGCTCCTAGCTTTTATGGTATGCACTTCAAAGCGCATGTTTATTGGACTTTTTTTTTGTTTTCATCCATACTACCACATTTCAAAATATCGAAAGCAGAGAGCTTAGAGTAGAAGAGATTTGTATTACAGTATCAAAGATGAAAGGTACATGTATGTATTTTAGATCTCATGTTTACTAGACATTTTTGCGACAAATGATCATTGCTGACATATTCCAGAATAATGATCACTGCTCCCGGGACACCATGTACAGCTCACTCAATCAAAGACACAGAAAGAGCAAACAAGATATGTCTCATTCCTGTTTGCTCTGTCTTGGTTTGATAGGTAATGCTTTGTAAAATACATACCAGGAAGCTGTTACCCCACATTTCTCGAAAAACTGTGCATTCTATTTCATGTGTATACATTTTTTAAATCTATTGATTGAATAAAATGGATTTGTTTAGTCCCTAGGATACAAGATACAAATTCTACATTAAAGAAAGCAAACTGCCTTTAATGGTTGCACTGTTCAACATGACAACTCAAGTTGTAAAGGCTACCATAAGTAAGTGCTCAGCTCAAGGCAGGAAACTGACGACTGTTCAAAAAGTAACCCACTTTTATTTATGAAATCAATCTTTATTCAGATACAATTGTTTGACACTAGTCCCCTTCAGCTTCTACACAGCTCTCCCAATGCTGCTACCACTGCTGGAAGCATCAATGGAAAGTCTATTTCGGTATGATATGCAGCTGCTCCATCAATTCTTTCCTGTTCTTTTTTAGTTTGGGGAAAAGCCTGAAGTCACTCGGTGCTAGGTCAGGGTAAAAGAGAGACTGACATACTACACCTGTGTTGTGTTTGGCAAAAAAAATCTGAATTAATTAAGAATGATGAGTGGATGCATTATCTTGATGAAGGTGCCAACTGCCTGCAAATCTGGCCATTTGTGTCTCACCACTTCACAAAGGTGATGCAGAACCTCTTGGTAATACTCCATATTGACACTGGTGCCTTTTGAGGTGTACTCATATGGAAAACACTACTGAAGTCAAAAAAGATGGTCAGCATGGTTTTCACATTGCTGCAGACCTGCCTTCCTTTTTTGGGTCTCAGGGATGATGGTTGCTTCAATTGCAATGACTGAAACTTTGTTTCTGTGATAACCTTAAACTCAGGATTCATTACCAGTGATCACTGTGTTATGAAAGTTGGGATTACTGTTTGCAGCACCCAGCATGTCCTGTAAGAACTCTGAACAGAGTCGCTCCTGCTCAGTTATTAACAACTTTGACTCAATTCCCAGGTGGTACTTGTTTTTTTGTTACTTCTTTCATTTCTGCCAATGATTTATTACTGTAAAAAAATATTATGAAGCACCATGGTACAGAGTCCACACTAAACTGGATATGTCAGTTCCAAGGACAGAAAAGGGCAAAGGCAGACCACAGGCAACGTAACCATGTCTAGTGATTTGCCACAGAGTTCAGTCCAGCCTCCAGGATAAAGTCAAGTCATCTTTACTTTCTTTCATGTCCAAACAAAGATCTGATATGTAGCAATTTTGGAAATGATGATTATTATTAATTCACTGCAAGTTTAATGCCAATAATTTTTTCTATTAATGGAATTGGCCAAGGGTATAATTTCTTTTTTTCTTATTGTAGTGAAACACATGTACATCACTGCTCTCAATAACTTTTTTCTGCTTGCCACATCAAAACTAGCAACATTCCCATTACTTTAAATTCAGTTGGAGTCTCCAAACCTTTCCCTATCCTTATAACATTTCCTCCTCTTAGAAAATAAAATCTGGTTATACTGTACTCCACAAAAAGCCAGTTTCACACATAATACACAATTACAAATTTCTACTTTTATACTGAGGATTCAAAAGATAGCTGTACATTTTTGACAGTTTTATTTCTTTATTTATAATACCTCCAAAGAACACAGAAATATGTTAAGTTCTGGAAATTTTTGTATCAAAATGCATCAAAAACTTCTGTGAAAAACAGAAAGCAGTCAGTGCAATCCACCTACATGAAATTTCCTCACTTCCAGTCCTACTGGAGCATGTCAAAGTGTCCAAGCAAAATGGCTCGAAACCCCTGGCTCCGGGAAATCTGCACCATGACCACCACTAGATAACCAATTCATTTCACGCCTAAAAAGAATATTCTCTGTGGTTTACATTCTAGCTACTATCAACAGCTGAATGTTCTACACACATAAAAAAAGTTTTGCATCACTTCAGTTCCGAAAATTCCGGAACCTATGCAGAAAACTGGAATAGAGATCAACATAAATATCATTTCCGCCCATTTTATTGCTCATGAAAACCACACATTGCATGTTGTACCACCATACAGTGAGACCTTCAGAGGTGGTGGTCCAGATTGCTGCACACACTGGCACCTCTAATACCCAGTAGCACGTCCTCCTGCACTGATGCATGCCTGTATTCGTCGTGGCATACTATCCTTAAGTTCATCAAGGCACTGTTGGTCCAGATTGTCCCACTCCTCAATGGTGATTCAGCTTAGATCCCTCAGAGTGGTTGGTGGGTCACATCGTCCATAAACAATCTATCCCAGGCATGTTCGATAGAGTTCATGTCTGGAGAACATGCTGGCCACTCTAGTCGAGTGATGTCGTTATCCTGAAGGAAGTCATTCACAAGATGTGCACAATGGAGGCACGAATTGTCATTCATGAAAACGAATGCCTTGCCAGTATGCTGCTCATATGGTTGCACTATCGGTTGGAGAATGGCATTCACATATCGTACAACTGTTACGGCACCTTCCTTGACTACCAGAGGCATACGTCGGCCCCACATAATGCCACCCCAAAACAGCAGGGAACCTCCACCTTGCTGCACTCGCTGGAGAGTGTGCCTAAGGTGTTCAGCCTGACTGGGTTGCCTCCAAACACGTTTCTGACGATTGTCTGGTTGAAGGCATATGCGACACTCACGGGTGAAGAGAATGTGATGCCAATCCTGAGCAGTCCATTTGGCATGTTGCTGGGCCCATCTGTACCACACTGCATGGTGTAGTGGTTGCAAAGATGGACCTCGCCATGAATGTCAGGAGTGAAGTTGTGCATCATGCAGTCTATTGCGCACAGTTTGAGTCGTAACACAATGTCCTGTGGCTGCACGTAAAGCATTATTCAACATGTTGGCATTGCTGTCACAGTTCCTTCGAGCCATAATCCGTAGGTAGTAGTCATCCACTGCAGCATTAGCCTTTGAGCGGCCTGAGCAAGGCATATCATCGACAGTTCCTGTCTCTCTGTATCTCCTCCATGTCCGAACATTGCTTTGGTTCACTCCAAGATGCCTGGACACTTCCCCTGTTGAGAGCCCTTCCTGGCACAAAGTAACAATGCGGACGTGATCAAACCGTGGTATTGCCTAGGCATGTTTGAACTACAGACAATACGAGCCATGTACCTCCTTCCTGGTGGAGTGACTGGAACTGATCGGCTGACGGACCTCCTCCGTCTAATAGGTATTGCTCATGCAAGGTTGTTTACATCTTTGGGTGGGTTTACTGACATATCTGGACAGTCAAAGGGACTGTGTCTGTGATACAATATCCACAGTCAATGTCTATCTTCAGGAGTTCTGGGAACCGGGCTGATGAAAACCTGTTTTGCATGTGTTTACTAAACATAAAAACATTCAGTTCTACTTAGGCTATGAGAAGTTTTGGTTTTGTCTTACTGCATCTTAATCAGCAACACAGGAGCAGGTTAATTTGTGAAAGAATTGTACAGCAGGTGATCCCTGTAGTAATGACATAGGTACAGATAAATTAAAACTATTCAACACATTCAATATATTCCTTTAAAAACTGTGGAAAACGTGTAGCAATTAAAACTAAACAAATACATATGGATTATTTTTACAAAGGTAAGTATTGTATAAGCTTCCAAAAGTCAATAAACCTCTAAGGACATTAGATACAAGCAACTGAAAAGTGCTATCTTACTTGGAAATACTAGTAAATATGTATCCAATAAATCTTTTGTTGGATTGGTACCATAAATCGCTGATCTCCTTGGTAACTGGTTAATGATTTAAACTATATTTTCAGGAGGTTGGAAGGTAATATATCAGTCACATTAGTATGTGTGCATCTTATTCTTCTCAGCTGTCCTTCAAGCCCATCATTCATCTATTCCCTCAACCACATTATCGAATGCTTATCTTGCGACTTGAAGAGTCACATAATCTTCGCATTCCAAGTGATGTAGCTAATGTGGTCTTGTTTTGGCATTAGCCTACGCGGAACTATTATCTATGGGTAGTCACAACATCTCATCTTCTTAATCCTTCTCTTTCTGGCCTTTGCTTACTTCTTGTACCATGTACTGGCATACTGCTTTTAATTCCATTTGATAGTCTATAAAGTTTCAGCTTCTGATCATATGGAACTAAAGTGAGCAAAAAAGTATGGATAAAATTTTAATGGAAGCTGCAGGGCAGAACGGCATAGCTGTGGTTCTGATTCCTAGTTGAACTTTGGAACCCACAAAACGCTCTGAAAATGCTCTCAGGTCAGAGAAGGAAAGAACTTACCTACTAGGTTTACCTACAAAATGACATTGCTTATAATAGTAGGTCATTGTGGTGCTCAGACTGATGATATGTTTTGACTGTTCATGCTAAGGGAGTTACAGGAAAAGTTATTGATTGGCGACTCCATGGAGTGTCCTGTGCACCACGACCAGATAATGGATATACTTGGAAGGAGAGACAGCATTGGTCGTATTTTTGTTTTATTAACCGCAAAATCGATTTTCGGTCACTTAGTGAACACCAGTGCCTACCAATTTAAATTGTATATTACAGCGCTGAGGATGGTCACTAAGTGACTGAAAATCGATTTTGCGGTTAATAAAACAAAAATACGACCAATGCTGTCTCTCCTTCCAAGTACACGAAAAGTGTTACATAATTTTCTTTATATCTGTGTCAGCAGAACACCACTGCCCTCTTTTTTTTATTGCTTGGGCCTGCTTCCCTCGCTCTCCTTCCTGACCATATCTCCGTCTGCATTTGCAGCTGCCAACTTTTCCCATAAAACGATACTTCAGTGCAACAGTAGCTCCAAAACCATTGTTGAACCTGTCGTGAACTTGCAAATACCGCCTATGGCCACTATTTGGTGATTAATTGATTCCTCATCCACAAAAGTGGCAAGAAATAATTGTAAACCCTTTATGATTGATTTTGTGCACAGGATAGCTTTGCTGCCAAATTGAATTCATCATAAAATCCCCTCATTTCCTTCTCTTAGTTTTGTTCAAAATAACTTAAATTGCACTTCAACTGCTGATACAAGTGTTTGGCTCCACTTCAATGTGCACAGTTATTGGACATGTTTACTTGGGTCTAAGAATGTATTTATACTGTAGTTTATATCATTATTAGTATCTGCAGAGTTATGTGGCACGTTCATTTCTGATTACACGTAATACTAAGGCTTCCTTGACTCCATATGGTACTCTTAATATGTAATCTGTCTGCCCCCATGAAATGGGAGTCCACAAAGCATTGAGGGCACTGCGACTGCACAGTCAGAACTTCACCAGCTGCGTTCCATGATTTGAGAGCTATTTTTCAGTTATGTATCTGTTCATTCCTGCTCATATTTTGTCACACAGGGGAAAAGGGAGGCCCCCTCAGAAGTGAAAATGCAACAAACATTTGTTGTTGTTGTGGTCTTCAATCTGAAGACTGGTTTGATGCAGCTGTCCATGCTACTCTGTCCTATGCAAGCCTATTCACCTTCAAGTAACTACTGCAGCACATGTACATTTGAACCTGTTTACTGTATTTGTGAATTGGTTCAAATGGTTCTGAGCACTATGGGACTTAACATCTGAGGTCATCGGTCCCCTAGAACTTAGAACTACTTAAACCCAACTAACCTAAGGACGTCACACACATCCATGCCCGACACAGGATTTGAACCTGCAACCATAGCCGTCGCGCGGTTCCAGACTGAAGCGCCTAGAACCGCTCGGCCACACCGGCCACCTGTGTCTTGGTCTCCTGTAATTTTTACCACAAACAATTACATCTAATAGTAAAGTTACAATTCCTTGATGTCTCAGAATGTGTTCTATCAACCAACAATGTCTTTTAGTCAAGTTATGCAATGAAATACTTTTCTCTCAAATTCTGTCCAATACCTTCTCATAAGTTACACAATCTACCCATCTAATCTTCAGCAGTCTTTTGTAGCACTACATTTCAAAAGCTTTTAGTCTCTTCTTGTCTGAACCACTTATCATCCACGTTTCACTTCCATACAAGGCTACACTTCAGACAAATGCCATCAGAACACAATTCCTAACATGTAAATTTTATATTTCATGTTAAAAAATCTCTCTTCTCCATAAATGCTTTTTTTTTTGCCATTGCCATTATACATTTTATATCCTTTCTACTTCAGGCATCATGTTATTTTACTGCCCAAATAGCAAAAATCATGTACTACCTTTAGAGTCTCATTTCCTGATCTAATTCCCTCTGCTTTTCTTGCTTTAATTCAACAACATCCCATTACCATACCCTTGTTATGATTCTGTCAATGTTCATTTTATATCCTCCTTTCAAGACCTGTCCATTCTGTTCAACTGCACATCCTAGTCATTTGCTGTCTTTGATTTAATTACAATGTCATTGGCAGACTATAGGGTTTTTATTCTTCTTCCTGAACTTTAATTCCCTTTATGAATTTCTCCTCTCTCTCCACCTGAGAACATCTGGAGCTTATGGAGAGGGCCATCCAACCTGCTAGGGGGTTTAGATGGTCTAAGCACTAATTGGATGGAATTTGGCATGGAATTCCTCAGGAGCACATCCAACAACACTGTCAATCAGTGTCAAGCCATATAACTGCTTGCACAAGGGTCGGATGTGGATCAATGCATTACTGACTTTCTCAGTTTGTGAAACTCCTGAAGCTGCAATCATTTGTTTGTACATGTACATGTACATCATACCTACCAGTTTCTATCTCATTCAGATAATTCCTTCCTGGTTGTTCTTTTTTAGTCTTAGACTGTATATTGTTTCATTGGCAGCTTGTGTGTCTATGACACTGATTGGCTACATAAATGCTAATCACTTCAAACACTAAGTAAGTAAAAATGTATTTCGTTTTACACTAAGATGTAAGTGTCATTCCACATGTTAATATCAGTTCGTATTTAATAAGTGTGTGCTTTGTTTATGCATAATATCTGCTAGAAATGACATGCCTGAGCAAACCCTATCAACTTTGTTAACGAGGTGTTTGCATTGCTCTTATTAATTACACATATTTAAATGTGTGTTGTGGCTAATGTGGTACCTATGCTATTGATTTCTGTTGCAGGAGTTTTCTGTATGATAATGCAGTGTATGAGCAAACCATAAGTAAAACAACACAGAATCAATTTCATGATCATTCTGCTAATTTCCAGATCACAGCAGATTTTTGAAGTGACAGAGCAGAATTATCACTTTTTTTTTCTTTTTCTACTAGTTTTGAAGCAGTCTGTCTTGTTTTTCATACATCTGGAACATGGGATGTAATAGATTCAAGAGAGCACACAATCAGAAAAATTTTTTTGCACTCTAGTGTCAGTTCGTGAACGCCATATAGTAGTTGGCACAGAACACTAAAAATATAAGAATTACAAGACTCATATTAAGGCTAGTTCACTCAACAACATTAGGTTGCACAACTCGTATCGTGAAAGAAGTTTTGTGTAGGTGGTTTCATATATGACTGCAGACACAGCAACACCTGCGTGCACTTCAGTTTTGTGTTTTTTCGAGTGTTGGAGTTGTCTTTGAAATAAAAGTTTTGCAGCTGTACGAACGGGGGATTTAATGCATTTTTTGATGAAATCGCTGAAAAAGAAAAGAAATACAAGACATGATTGGGTTCTTGATTGGAGACCTCATTCAGTCATCTGAGAATGTCCACAGAACAGTTCATATTGATTCTAAGTGGGTTAATAATGCAATAAGGAAGAAAGGTACTACACTGCATTAAGCGTTGTCACCTCAACTGAAACTACACATCAAGTTGTGCTTCTCAGATTGTGGGGATTCATGTTCATATCCACAGTAGTATACCATGTTCCAAAATCGACAACTGCCAAATTTAGCATTTTTCTCTTCGCAGTTCCGAACAGTAATTACTGTTTTACTTACATTGATATGGATGCAGCAGGAAGGTAATCTGATGGTGGTATCTCTGCGAACAGTGCTCTAAAATCAACAGCAAGTCTGGGACTCTCGGCCTGCCAGAAGATGCAATTTTATTGGGTGATGAGGCATTTCCACTACAACCATTGTTAATGAAGTCCTTTCAGTTCACTGAGCTTCAGCTTGAGCGTTTGCTGCATTGTGGAAAATGTATTTGGAATTTTGGTTTCCAAATTTCCTTTACATGATTTTCCTTAAAGAAGAATCGGCCAACTTGAACCATGGGTTTTCAGTCTTGTAGACACGGGCTGTTCCAGAGTCAGATGTTTTGCTTGCCTGTATTTTTTTTAACTGCTCTGTATTTGTACTCGTAACTGAGTGAATTTCAAGAATCAAGAATTTTATTCACCGTAAATCATTTTACAATGATACTGGCTTCATCATACAGGATGTCAATACATTATAGTATACATTTTAAGCATTGCAGTGTACCAAATTACACCAGCAATAAGCTATACTATAACATACCATAGTATAGTATACCATGTACATAGTGTATTGTGTATTGCATACACTATGTACATACACACGACTTAACCACAATACATAATAATATGTTTAACTACAGAGAGCTTTTAAATGCTAATATCCTCCTCAGGCATCTCAAAGACTTCTTTACTGTCACAAAATAGGTGATCTGGCAACCAGCTGTACCATTTAATTTTAAAAAATTTTATGACAAATTATTGAACATTTTGAGTGGGTTTACTTTGCGGCAATTTCCTGTTCTTTCTATCTGTGGCGTGGTACGTCTAAATTACCCTTACCTTTGGTGTTGTGTTCATGTATTTCCCCTCTGGCAATACATTCTCAAATATTATTTTTAATATAGAGTACAGACACATAAATTTATAATTGTGAGTATTTTGTGTCTGGAAAAAAGATGACGACCGTGCTCCCTATGACTTCTTTTACATATTATGCCTAAGACTTTTTTTTTTTTTTGTAATTTCAAAATGTTGTTGATGTGAGGGGTGTACCCCCATATAATCAGACCATATGAAATATGTGACTAGAATAGCCCAAAGTATGTCATGCTACAGTACTCCAAACTCACTATCTCACTTAGTGTCAAGATAAGGTGGTTGCCGAGATCCTCCCATTAGAGTTTTGAGTCAATGTAAATACCTAAGAGTTTTACTGGCTTATCACTTGCTTCATTTGATATTCTCATTAAAAGTTGTTGGTTTTTATCAGGATTGCATATGAGCTTAAAGGCCATTCACATCTGAAATGTTGTGATGTGTGGTAAGTGGTGGTGTACCGTCAGCATAACATAAGACAGGGTGGGCTATGTAATTAGATAAATCATTGACAGCTGCAATGAAGACGAGTCCAAGGACAGACCCGTGTCGTACACCTATGCCGAATTCCATTACGGAAGAATTTACAATTCTGACTGACACAAATTGTTTTCTGTTACTTAAATACGAACTTGTCACAGCTAAAGTGCTCTGGAGCTCAGATATGATCAATCCCTCGATGTTTAGGTCCCGTAGGGCAGCCGCAAGTGCAGCTACATATTGCTTCATGTTTTTGTAGTTAGCATAATTGAATTCAAACATATATATAACATTTTCTTCCATTCTCCACTTCATATCTCAGTTTTCCTATCTGTTGACAGGACACCTAATCCCAAAACATATGCAACCAGAGCCGCCAAAGTTGGAACGAACCCAAACTACTTAGTACCTCCATCGAATTGCGCTGTACATTATTCTGCACTTCCACACGACCTAGCTTCGTCGTGTAATACGCAGAAGCAGAGAATGACAGCACCACTCATAGTGGCCTGGCAAAGAACTTAGAATATGAGAAAATGTGGCGCGAAAATCCAAACTTTTAATTAGAAACACGCGATTTATTACGACAATGCTCGAACAGTCCACGGGTATATTGCCGGTTCATAGTGCCCGTTGGACACTATGAACCGCCAGTATATCCGTGGACTGTTCGAGCAACAAATACGCCGGGAGAAACTGAAGAATCATACTAAGACAATGTTTTTCATTTATACTTTATGGATAAGCCTAGTAATCCAGTAACAACGTGCGCGCCTGGAAACTGAAAAGTTTTTGTAAGTTTGCAAAGTAATATATTCGAAAAATCTCAATCAAAAACAAAGATTAACTCACATACTTACATACATACATTAATAATTGTTCCATAGATCATCCTAGCTGAGCCTCACAGTCATCTTTTATTTTGTAAATGACGCTGTAGTCGCCTTCTGCCAGTAAAATTATTTATTTGTAAAACCAATTATTGCAATTTCGACCATGTTTCTATTACTGATTGGAAATAACTGTGCCTTAGCACACACCAAACCCTCAAAAATCATCAGACATATCATGACACGGAATGTGGTTTCACTGCATTATGTTCATAATTACGACTTCTTGTGTGTATTGCACTCTTTGAAATGATTGTGAACATGTTGCTATAATCTGCATTATTTTTGCTCACGTCTGTAATACTGGATAGAGTGTAAATGGTCCCGTATTCGTTTTTGTTTCATATAAAAAGGAAGCTGTTTCTATTACATGGTGCTCTGAGGAAATTTGTGCCCACCTACGAATCTGTGTGTGAACAGTTCAATTTAAATGTGTTTTAAGTATACTGATCGTGTGGCACAAAAGTACAAAAAACAGATGCCAACTAAAATAAAATAGAATACGATCAGCATATTTGTAATGTATTTAAATCGAGCAGCTCACGTGCGAATTTGTAGGCAGGAAGAAATAATGTCCACAGAACACTGTGACGAAACCAACTTCTATTTTATGAAAGAAAAACAAATGCGAAATCATCTACTTTCCATCCAATATTACAGATGTGAGCAAAAATCAAGCAGTATATGAGCAACATATTTACAATGCAATTCGAAGAGCGCATTACACATGTGGGAACTCGGGATATGGATGGACGTAGAATATCGAATACAGGATCCCTACGCAGAGTAACCCTACACTCTCAAAGATAAAATACATGAGACATCTGCACACGACCAGAGCACAGTGTTTGCTAAACAGTCAGAGAGAGTCCAAACAGTCACTCATTCTGGTCAGCAATGTTGTTGTGCTCGATCGGCACTGCACTATAGAGGCGCCCCTCGCCTACAGTGTGAAGCATGGGAGAGGAAATGAAGGAGCGGCCCCAAAGTCAGCGAGGCGACGTGGCAGTTGGTCGGCGTCAGGCGTACTGTGTACTAACTTTGCCTGACCTGCTGCGTCGTGCCTGGCCCAAAGCACGGGGGGATGGGGGGGGGGGGGGGAGGGGGGAGGTGCTGGACTGTTTCTCATAAGGGATGAGGTGCAGATGCACTTGACCCATCATTCAGTGGCTGACACTTTCACAAGACATGCCCTCCGCCACACACCGTTGGGTGGCTTGCGGAGTATAAATGTAGACTGGACCGTTTCTTGAAGTTGTGGTGGCTGTCATACGAATGCTGTACAGGTGGTATATGTGTGATTGATAGGGGAAATGTCTAATGTGCCCACATGGGACGCCGATGGTGTTAACAAATAGAAGAGAGGTGGGTAAGGAGGCCACATGTACCAAAGGGTCTCTTAGCTGATCAAAGTGACAGAGTATTTTGAGAGGATGGTGTGACTGATGTGAATCGCTAATTTCTTAGCCAGAGTGAACTTTAATGGGTGTGGTCTGCATGGTGATTGTCCATGATGGACTGGAGGTCGAGATGAGGCAGGAATGCTGATGCTGAGTTCCAATACGTTTTGGGTTGTGCTTGAACTCGGTGTAGGCAGAGATGCAGTCACAGAGTCTGGCACTGTTGTGTTGAACTCATCTTCAGAACAGACACTGAAGTAGTCAGTGACACTTTGAGGTGAATAGTCCAACTGACAGTGGTTGCACTTTCATTGTGTTGTCTTCGATTCCCCTGATGTGTCAAATGTGATGATGTAGAGCATCGTCAGCCTGTGGTAAGTATGTGGTAATAGAATGTGGAAACAGATGAATGTAGTCAGTGGAGTCAGTGATGTTGTTGAAAACTGGCAGCAGACGGTGATTGAGCTGTGTTCTAGTCAGTCATGTGGAAAGAGATGTGGTGATAGTGTGCTGTCCGGTTGAAGGGGTATGCTCAAAGATGCCAGCAGCAGAGGAGCCAGTGGTGAGGAGAAACATGATGTGCTGGCATGTGTTTTGTTGCATGTCTGGGATCAGTATCAGTGCAGAAGCTAGATGGAGTGAGGAATAAGTGTGATCGTACGTTGGGTAGGCATGACTGGTTGGCAGGACCGGGATCATGAGCGTGCTGCCACAATCATCATGATGGGATGTGTTGAGACGATGAGCTGCTCATATGTGGATGCAGAAGCAACACGGTCTCAATACGGAGTATGTATGATGATGCACAGCAGTCAACATAGTGTTGATGAGTTGCTAAGAACTTGTCAGATGAGGAGGCACACGGCCTGAGTGTGCGTTAGATGTACAGTTATCTTCTTGCTACATTTTCTGAATGGGTAATGTAACAGGTAGGGGCGGAGATGCCAGGGTGAAAGATTTTGGGATGCAGAGGCCCATGTGGAAGTACAGGGGCACAGGGTGGTGAGTGAATAGCGACAAAGATGGCGCTGCACGGTAAAACAGTAAATGAGGACAGTTTCGATAAATGTGACTATAAAAGTGTTAACAATTGTAAGATGTACGACAAAAAAGTGATTAAAGGTGTTCGGTGTAAAGGCTGTCACCGCTGGTTCCACGAAAAGTGCGCTAAATTAAGCATAAAATTTGTAAACGAGGACTACATATGGACTTGTTTCACGTGTGCTAGTCATGCTGTGAAAAACAAACTTAGAAACACCATCATGGAAAAAGACGAAAAATTTAGAGTACTTCAAAGTGACTTACTTACTCTAAACAACAAATACGCTACTCTGAAGAATAAGTGTACAGGTAGTGCAAAGGTACATCTTCAATTAAAGGAACCAAGTGTAAACAAACCAGACTCCTTCTCGGTAAAAGAAGACGATTTCTCGTTTAAGGAAGATTATGGACACAAAGAAACATCGAAAGAAGTCTTCTCAGCGTCGTGTAAAAACGATTCTACGAAGAAGATACAACAGAAGAAGACGGTGAAGATATTCGGCGACAGTCACGGCTGCAACATTCGGGAACTATTGACAAACAGTGTAAATAACGATGTTCATATGTCAGGCATTATAAAGCCTGGTGCCAGTTTTGACAATGTGGTTAAAAGTGTTAACGAAGATTGCTCAAAACTCACAAAAAAAAGACAGTGTGGTGATAATAGGAGGTGCAAACAATGTTTACAGAAATGAAGCCATGGCCTTTATTAAGAAGCTGATCACAGTGCTGCGGTTCCTGTATTTTACAAACGTAATTGTAACAACACTCCCACAAAGGTATGATCTTCCGGACTGGTCGTGTGTTAACAAAGAAATGCGACGAACGAATTATAAGTTATAAAGTTTTTGTGCCAAATTTGTAAATGTAAAGCTCATAGATACTGATACTTACAAAAGAAACTGTTTTACATGCCATGGAATCCATCACAACAAACATGGTAGGAAAAGATTAGCTGCGAGCATTAACGATGTACTTGAACAGATATCTATTGATAACAAAAACAGACCTGTTATTGCTATGGAAGCCCATTCACAGGGAAACTAATACGGCAGACGAATTCCTATGGAAGTAGGTCCAAAAGAACTAACAAAGCGAGGGACCGTAAATTTGCAATAAAAACTCACATAGGTGTAAACCTTGCCAACAGTTTAATAGATACTGTAAATTCTTTAGTCAGTAAAAATAGGTTCATAATGCACTTAAACATAGGTGGTGTGTCGGGAGAAATGATGAACAAACTATATGACTTAGAAATACTCTTCGGGCAAATTAACTCTGTAAAAGTCATATGTTTGAATGAACATTGGCTTAAATGGGACAATGTCAAGCTACTAAATTCACTCTCAGGATACAAGTTAGCATCTAGTTTTTGCAGAAAAAAGGGGTATGAGGGATCATGTATATTAGTTGAACAGACACAAAACTTCGAAGCCAAAACTACTTTCGATTGTTTAAATGAGGAACAGGTATTCGAAAGCTGTTGCATTGAGCTGTCTGAATACAGTTTACTAATCATAAGCATATATCATGTCCCGGAATATTGGGCTACTAGGGCATTTCTAGGGAAATCTGAAACTCTGCTAAGTAGGTTGCAGGTAAGGAAACCATATAAAAAGATTGCAATTTGTTCTGATTTTAATATAGATATAAGAGACAAAAACAGATTTGTTACCACCCTGAAACATTGGTTGGCTGCAAATGGCTTAACACTAAATTTTACTGAGTACACCAGGGTAACAGCCACTTCTGCCACAAGCATTGATAAAATAGTGAGCAGCAAAAATTATGGGAATACAGAAAAACATGTATTAGACTTAGGAATATCTGATCACTCAGCACTTTTTATGTCATTGCCATACGTAGACAAAACATATAGGCCCACAGTGAAATTGGTCAGAAATTTCAGCCAGCCAAATATAAACACATTTATCTTGAAATTAAAGGCAACCTACTGGACCTTCAGCAACCAGTGTTCAGTAAGCAATAATTACAACACTTTCATATCTGAATTCAAGAACATTTTCAATGATTGCTTTCCCCTCGTATCAGCACATGATAAATACAATAAAAGTAAGATATGGATTACGGAAAGTATCAGGATCTCTAGTATTAGAAAGAGGGAAACGCATAAAGAAGCGAAAACCAACCATGATGCTGAATTTATTAGGTACAAAATCAAATACAAAAAAATATTTGATTGGGTAGTTAAACAAGCAAAACAATTGGCATACAGTAAATATATAGGTAATGCCTCAAATAAATCAAAAGCAGTATGGCAGGTTGTCAAGAAAGAAACAGGTACTGAAGAAACAAAACATTTTAATTACAAACTAGAAATTGGTGGGAATACTGTTACTAACACTTGGCACATCTCTGAAGAATTTAATAAGTACTTCATAACCACAAACAAAATTCATAACTTCTTACTTCCATAAATAAGACATGATGCAGTACTGCAGGAATCAAGAGAGTTTAAATTTACTGCAGTATCATGTCAAGAAGTAGCTAACATCATACAATCCCTAAAAAATCTTAAATCTGGGGCTGGGATGAAATTCCAACAAATATCATAAAGGCAGGAAGTGACAGCGTTGCACCTCAACTCTGTAAAATAATAAACCAATCATTTGATGAGGGCTGCTTTTAAGACAGACTGAAATATGCAGAAGTCTGTCCAATCTACAAAAAGGGAAAACAAGATGATTTAGTAAATTTCCGCGCAGTGTCTATACTCCCAGTTTTCTCTAAAATAGTTGAACGAATAGTATGTAATCAATTAGAAAAGTACAATAAGGAAGGTAATATTATTCTCAATAACCAATATCGGTTTAGGAAGGGACGAAACACCTTACAAGCTGTAAATGAACTAACCTCTAAAGTAAGTAAAGGCCTTGACAACAAACAAAGTGTATCTGGTATTTTTTGTGACCTCTCAAAGGGTTTGACACAGTAAACCATAAGCCACTGCTCCAAAAATTGGGTACCTATGGCTTCCATGGAAAATCTATAAGATGGTTTTCATCTTATCTCAAAAACAGATATCAAAGGGTGGTGATACATCAAAAGGGAGAGAAAACTTGCTCTAGCTGGAAAGAAATTCAAGCAGGCGTGCCCCAGGGCTCGATATTAGGACCACTTCTGTTCTTATATTACATAACTGACATGCCTAGCAAAGTAAATAAAGATACAATACTTTATGCAGATGACTCAACTGCTGTAGTCTGCTGCAAAAACACTGATGAATTAGTAAGGACCACGAAACAAACTCTACAAGAACTTGAACAATGGATAAAAGATAATGCTATGAAATTAAATCTTGAAAAAACCCAAATCATACACTTCAGGACCAAACAAACTACTGAATGTATATCACAATTAGAATATTCAGGTAAAGAACTGACCACAGTTGATTCTGTAAAATTTCTTGGGATAACTTTAAATAAAAACTTGCAATGGACTGACCATGTGGACAGTTTACTGAAGAGATTAAATAGTTTAGTTTATGCAATGAGGGTACTACACAAAGTAACGGATTTAACGGTGAAGAAAACTGTATACCACGCGTGTTTCATAACACTTATAAGATATGGAACAATATTTTGGGGTGATGAAAAGACAAACCTCCTTCGAATCTTCAAACTACAAAAAATAAATAAATAAATAAATAAATCAGAGCAATGACAGGAACCAATAGTAGACATTCATGCAAACCACTATTCGAAAGCCAGGACTTCATGACAATCCCTTCCATCTTCATATATGAAATACTTCTCTTTGAACAGCAAAACTCGCATCTGTTTGAAGGAAATACATTCACACATGCCTATGAAACTAGACATAAATTGAAATACATGCTACCTTGTCATCGTCTCACAATATATGAAAATACTCCATATTACATGGCTCTGAAGATCAGAAATAAGACAAGGTCAATATCTGGGGAATCCACATTGGAGACCATTGGCACATACCTAAAAAGCAAATGTTATTATACTCTAGAAGAATTTCTAAATGAATAAAAAGCAATGTTACAGTTTAGAAGAATTTATAAATAGGAATAGATGGTATTCTTTCGAAGCCATATAGATACAAAGTATACACGTTCACTGTATATTCATGTTTATATATAGAATTATAGTTTGAATGGCGGTTTGTATCCCGTTCAGTACATCCATACTTCATATAGGTAGTGAAGGCTATGGTAATGATTCGATGAGTTATGAAAAGATTTAAAATATAATGTTCTTTTTTTATTATAATAAGCAATGTACGTATTACATATTTCCTGTAGTATATAAAATACTGTAACAACATAGGTTATTTTCCCTCTTTTCCTGCTCTGAGTGTGTTTTTCAGTTTTATTAGGTCTCTCCACATTCGTTCCTTTTACTGTGTGTCAGGGCGCTGATGACCTCGATGTTGAGCGCCCATAAACCCCAACACACACACACACACACAACATAGGTTAAAGACTGACGAGTCACCAATGTTCTAAATCGAATGATTGTATAAAAACATGTTATGTGACAATTAAATATCTTATCTTATCTTATCTTATCAGGTGGAATTGGTGTAGAAAGTCCATCGCTAGGTCTGACTTTATATCCTTATGAGAGAATGTCTATGTGAGGCAATGAGATAATGACAGTAGCAGAGTCTGGGTGACAAATCCGTGAACAGTGATCAATGAGCTGGCAGCTTCATGTTGTTGCAATGCCCAGGTTCATCCATTGTCGATGACTCTTCAAGTTGTAGTAAGTTGATGTCAGAGCTGATGACTGCTGGGAAATGGTTCGTCAGAAGTAGGACAGCTGGAAATGGAAGCCTCACAGAACACTCACCAGACTACGAGTCAACGAAAAGATCATGTTCATGGGCAGAATGGGAGATGTGATACCGTTAGCAATCATTGTCAGTGGTGTGAGAGAAGATTCACTGTCCTGCAGACTGGTGAGGGGTCAAGGATAGTATTCTCGAATAGATAAACTTGTTGCAAGCACTATTGAGTAGCGAAAAGCCGGGCGACAGCCGCTCATGGACATGTCATAGCATGGGTTGTGGTCAAATGACACGAAGTCGTTTGTTTTGACAGGTTGCAGGTCACTATGCTGGGCTGTGGTGACGACGTACATTGTATGATAAGGAGTGCAGTGGAATCGTCCATGTTTAGGAGCTATGCAGGTGTGGCACTGTTGACGATGCTCGCACAAGCGAGAGTTTAGCATGCTCGATGGTGTTCTGCCCAAGCCTGGGTGCAATGCAGATGGGAATGTTTTGTGCGGGCACAGAATTGGCGTGCTAGGCAGAATTCTGCACAGGCCTCAGCACAATGTGGATGCAATTTTCCGAGCAGGTATGGAGCACGTCACAGGGAGATGGGGGTTAGTTGATGTGCGAAGGCCATCGCTGCAGCTAGGCACAGGGACGTCAGAGTTGGAAAAGATCGGACGAAGTTGGTTGGGCTTGGCCATTACCTAGAAGAAAGCACACGGAGGCTGATTCTGTGGTGCATGGCAGGCAGCATTGCCATCAACAATGGAAATAGGTTGTGAATATTTGATGAAATTTTCTTGATGTCAATGTTCATTAGCAACTCCACTAATCAGAAATAAACTGTTGACACTCGAAGCCCAGGTTTGAGGTTGGTTCAGATGAAACTGGATATGTCTCATGTACATGTTAGAAATCCAGGCAACTGGTAGCATCTAGGATGGATCGAAAGAATTTGCACATGGTGTGGAAGATGTGCATGGTGAATGAAAGTGAATCCGTGCAGCCATAATGGTGAAATCCATTGATGTCATAAGTAGAACCACATTAACACAGCTCCCTGCCGCCGTTGGATAAGCAGCTGCCAGCAGCAAGTCGTATATTCTTAGCTCACTTATTTGTCACATAGTTTAATTCTTAATTTCATTGTGTGTTTTTGGGTACTTGAATTCATAAATTTCGGACATATTATAGTATTTGAGAGTTGTAGTATCGCGTTTTAGTACCTGAATAGTGTAAAATTGCGTAGTCTCCTTCCGCCGCCAAGCAGTGTGTCAGCAGTGCGCAAGTAGCAGCATTACTGCATTTACTAGGCAATCTTGTATTTTAATAACCGTTTAAATTTTGCGTCGAATTGTTTGTGCTCTCTGTAGATTAGTTCAGGCATTCTTTGCACAACAGTTTTTAGCATGGATAGGGACTGCAACTGCTGTGTTCGGATGCGGGCCCGCTCCCAGCTCCAGGCAGTATTGGCTTCGGTCACACAGCTTGAGGCTGTTGCCAATGGGCATCACTGTGGGAGTCCGGATGGGGGTTTGCTGGGGACTATGGCTGTGGCTGCCCGGGATACTGGCCACATTGAGGCTGACGCCTCACCCGTGGTAGAGTGGGAGGTCATCTCAAGGTGTGGCAGGGGGCGAAAGACATTCCGGAGGGCTGAACGGAAAGCCTCTCCAGTTTGTCTGACGAACCGGTTTCAGGCTCTGTCTCCGGCCTGACATGGCTGCTTGTCCTGTTCCAGAGGTTGCCCCTCAGTCTGCAAGATCCGGGCGGTCGCAGAGGGTGGGCTTACTGGTATTTGGGAGCTCCAACGTGAGGCGCGTAATGGGGCCCCTTTGGGAAATGGCAGCAAGAGAGGGGAAGAAAACCAATGTGCACTCCGTGTGCATTTCAGATGTGGAAAGGGTCCTTCCGGATGCCATGCTGGGTACAGGGTGCACCCATCTGCCAGTGGTCGCTCATGTCAGCACCAATGATGTGTGTCGCTATGGATCGGAGGAAATCCTCTCTGGCTTCCGGCAGCTATCTGATTTGGTGAAGACTGCCAGTCTCGCTAGCGGGATGAAAGCAGAGCTCACCATCTGCAGCATCGTTGACAGGACTGACTGCGGACCTTTGGTACAGAGCCGAGTGGAGGGTCTGAATCAGAGGCTGAGACGGTTCTGCGACCGTGTGCGCTGCAGATTCCTTGACTTGCGCCATAGGGTGGTGGGGTTTCGGGTTCCGCTGGATAGGTCAGGAGTCCACTACACGCAGCAGGCAACTACACGGGTAGCAGGCGTTGTGTATCGTGGGCTGGTCGGTTTTTTAGATTAGATGGCTTTGGGCAAGTACAGAAAGGGCAAGAGCCTCAAAGGGTGCGGGGGAAAGTCAGGACATGCGGGGACCAAGCAGCAATCGGTATTGTAATTGTAAACTTTCGAGGCTGCATTGGTAAAGTACCGGAACTTCAAGCGCTGATAGAAAGCACCGAATCTGAAATCGTTATAGTTACGGAATGCTGGCTGACGCCAGAGATAAATTCTGCCGAAATATTTACAAAGGCACAGACGGTGTTTAGAAAGGATAGATTGCATGCAACTGGTGGTGGCGTGTTTGTCGCTGTTAGTAGTAGTTTATCCTGTAGCGAAGTAGAAATGAATAGTTCCTGTGAATTATTATGGATGGAGGTTACACTCAACAACCGAGCTAGGTTAATAATTGGCTCCTTTTACCGACCTCCCGACTCAGCAGCATTAGTGGCAGAACAACTGAGAGAAAATATGGAATACATTTCACATAAATTTTCTCAGCATGTTATAGTCTTAGGTGGAGATTTCATTGTAAACAGAGGCTGCCTTCAGTACACTGTGCTTCTTATTAAGAATTCTAGCGTGTGTGTAGTGGCTATGGACCACAACAATAACATTTTTTCTGAGTTTGCAAAATGTTATTGTTGTGGTCCATAGCCACTACACACACGCAAGAATCAGAAGCACAGTGTACTGAAGGCAGCCTCATGGTTACTATGAAACGAAAACAAATTGAAGGCTTTAAATCACCGAATACAAAAATGATATGATGGACTGATAAACTTGTTGCGAGTGTCCTGGAAGTGAACTAAGGTGTGTTACCAGAAGTCGCAGCTGGCTTTACACAAGCCAGAGTCACGAAAAGTGGCAATGCTGTGAAGACGGCCTATTATCAGTGAAGAGGGTACTGTATTTGGGGAAGTACGAATTGTGATAGTTTTGATTTCAGTTGTTGTAAAGTGTGCAACGTCTGGTAAAATATTTTCCCCAGACATCGAAAGACCACTGATCTGACTGTTTACTGATTTGTTATTATAGAAACAATATCAAAAGATAGTGTGCGGGACACAGAATAAACTGCATCGATGTAACATGTAAGTAAAAAAAGCTGTGTGTTACTTCTACACAGTGGCGCAAAAAGAATGCATGAGCCCCATACTACTATGTTTAGATTTATTTTGATCATATATAAAATGTATTTACATCAATATAACCTGTAAGTAACCTGGTTTAAGAACTCCAATTATTTTTTTCAAAATAACGTCGGAAAGATGGCGTCTTTCTTCGTGCACAAACATTAAAAGTCGTTCTTTAAGGTTCTGCATAACTTATTTCAAAGTGTCCTTAGAAACAGCAGCAATTTCCTCACATACGCAACTGTCAGATCGTTAAGTGAATGAGGTTCGTGGCAGTAAGTTTGCATTTCAAATAGCTCCACAAGAAGAAGTCATGAACCGACAGATCTGGCGAGCATGCAGACCAGTGGAAATCGCTGAAACGTGAGATCAAGTGTAAAGAAAATGTGTCTCAAACAAGTGCCATGGATGCATTAGCTGTGTGGGGTGTGGCTCCATCTTTTTGGAACCACATTTCTGCCTTGTTGATCCCCAAAGCCTTAAGTAGTCGTCGCAAAAAAATTACATAACGTTCAGAGTTTACTGTTACACTAGCACCGCATTCTCAATAAATAAATAAATAAATAAACAAGGCCCAGTAATTTCCACATTGAAAACTCCACACCATGTGGTCACTTTAGCTCTGTACAGTAGTTTACAGTGTAATTCTTTTGTGTTGTCTGCTGACCCTTTTTCTTATTTACAAAACCGGCCAAGTGAAAGTGAGCTTCATTGCTTTTCATTAACAAAATATTATCTGTAGCAAGAACCTCAAGCAGTCTTTCACAAAACACCCTCCGTCTGTCAAAATTACGTTCGTGAAGTTTCTGTACGATCATATTTTGGTAAGGATGCAATTGTAACTCACGGTTGAGGATGAAGTGTAGTGAGTGACGAGACATCGAAACTTTTTAGCACGCCTCTTTGTGGAGCAGCGAGGACTTTGATGTAAAGATGCTCTTACTCTGGCGACGTCGTCTGTAGTTCGCGTTGTACGAGGATGACCAGTCAACTTTTTCCTCATAACTGTTCCAGTTGTGAGAAAAGAGAACCAAACGACGTATTGTGTTGCGATTAGATACTGAACCATTATGCTCAACATTGTACTCTGTTCGGAAAAACAATTGAATTGTGATAAGCGACCCATTAGTTTTGAAATAACGTTCAACAGTCACAACACGTTGCTGAACAGTCCATGTCATTTTTACTGATACTGGAAACTCTAACCGACAACCGTGATCAGGGCTGATTGACTACTCCACCCATGGAATTATTCTACCTCCGTGGCTCCACCCACTTCTACTACGTAACTCAAATCCATGCACACTTCATTTAGTTTCCAGAAAACAACAAAAACGGTTATTGGAGTAATGCTTATTGCAGCTGTCGAAACTGAATCATACGAAACAATTTCATTGACCATACCTTCCAACCAACAACTAAGTTTTCAGTCACTAAAAAAGCTTAAGATATTATGCCCCTGACGTTTTGGAAATGTTACAAACTGTGATGCAGGCCTTTGTTACATTTTCCGTCGTCACAAAATTATCGGACTGTCGTGTGCTTAGAAGAACTTAAATGAAATGAGCTTTATTACATAAGTAAAAAAATGCATCACTATACAAAAAACAGAGCACAGTTACAGAACACAGTATGTAAAAATATTTACACCGATCTTCATTATTTTTTTCTAGATATGTGGGAACATTTGTACTCTGAGCATACAGCTGGCGCGATTCCGAAACGAAACTTAGCAACTATGGCTTACAAAGGCATACACGAACTGTCTATCTTTCAAAACAACGGCAGAATGACTTACCAAAACATGACACGTAATAGTAAGGCGCGACACCTCAAGGAACGTGCCAACAAAGAAGGCGACGAATGCGGGTGATGAGTGTGTTGAGTCCAGAAAAAAGTGTAAAAACAATGTTGAAAAGTGTTCAGCTTGCAATGTAATCGATATATATTGCGATAGTTTGTGCTTGTCGTCCTATATTATATATATATAAAAAAACAGAATGAAGCAACAGAAGCAAAGAATCAGGAAAAAGACGTGACGAGAATTACACATGTGGAACATCTACGTAATAGTACGATGATTCTAGCGAAATACTCTGTCTGAGGCTCGGATTCCTGCCACTGTAAGAAACATGCAGCTAAAGGTATAACGTTCGATATGTAAAATTATGTATTGTTAAATATGTGTTAATGCAGATACGAAATGTAAAGTATGGATCTGCAAAAAACGTAGCAGAGATGATCTTGATCAAAAGCTAACCGAGGAGGACTGTTGTGCAAGCAAAATTATTGTACTGTTACTACATGCAGTAAGGGTTTTAAAACACGAGTGTAACAATTCAAACAGCAGAACGCAAAGATGCATGTGAATCACACAGTGAACTGCACCTAGATACTACTAATTTTAGTACGAAAAATTCAAGTTATAGCGTGTGCAACAGGCACCGGAGAGTAGGCGGAAATGAGGACATACCAACTGTGTGCGGAACTAATTACCATTTTCTCTGTAGCAAAGTTAATCCGTCGCCGAAAACAGACGAAAACACAATAACAAAGTGGACATGTAGTCACTGCAACACCTGAACCACTAAAAACAGAGGCGAAGTTCTAAACGAAATAAATGATGAAAGTGCTTCAGAGAATGTTATTGATTCACAGATATGTGATTCGTCTGTTGCTGTTCTCCAAGAATACTATAAAACCGCGTCGAAATATGCCACACCACAGCAAAAACAATTCGTAATCGCTTTCAGAAGCTCCACATCCCAGTTGATAGCCACGAACTCGGGATCGCTCCACGTGTTAATGAAGAATCAATAGTGAAATCCATTCGTTTCATCAAGCATGAGTCATCGCCCTCTGAGATAACCACAAATGTCAACACTGAAGAAATTATAAAATTGTCTTCGAACGATTTTGTAGCCCTGTTTGGCGACTCAGATTATTTATAAAAGAATGAAACATCCACAACTTGACGTGAATTAGAGAAGCGCCTGGCTCATGTGTCGCACACAAACATTGTCTTTGTGGACATTCCACACTGCTATGATTTGCCACGTTGGTCTTGTGTAAACAAGGAGATTAGTGCTGTTAACGAACGTTTTTCGAATATATGCAAACAGTTCAAAAATGTCTGCGTTGTTGATATTAATGGCTTTTGGCGCAGATTCCATCCTACACATGGACAGAAAAAGTAAATACTTTTATTCAGATGTTAGCAAAGGAAACCTAGGAGAATTGAGTTTCAAAAACGACAACTGATGACTCATACAATGCTTTTTCTAATACTTTCATGTCCCTATTTGAGATGTGTTTTCCAAAAAATATTACAAAAGTCAATGTCATGCCAATTAACAATAGCCAGCAGAAATCACCTGCTATCAGAGTATCTAGTCAAGTTCTAAAACAGTTCAGTCAAATGAAAAAAGACAGCAAAGATAAACACTTTGCAGGCTATGTTAAGAGATATAAGAACATTTACAGGAAGGTGATTAAAAACGCTAAAAAAAATGCGCAACGGCAAAGTAATTTTAGGGTCAGTAAACACATAAAAATGGTTAGCAGAGTAATTTAAGGGTGGTTTCTGATTGGAACAATTTATTAATACATTAAGCAAGCTGCATGAATTACACACATAAAGCTCAATACACGGAATGTTGCCCATCCCATAGTAACACAAAAGATATTCACACACCAGGGAGGCATAGATTCTAAAATTCCACACACCCACTAGAATTATGCCTGCAAAATAGATACACAGACACACACAACAAAAAACTACTTTCTCAGTCCAAAATCTTGCAGTAGCAAATGATGGCGTGCCTTCATCAGAGATTTTGTCATCTTATATGCCAGAATTTGGTCTGAAGGTATGTGCTGCACAGTAATTTGTGCTGACTTTATTTTTTCCCTTATGAAGTGGTGTCCTGTATCTATATGTTTGGTTCGACTCTTATAGCCACTAGTCTTAGGCAGGTCAATTGCTGCCTTGTTGTGACATAATACTTTGACAGGGTCTTTTTTGAGGTTTGGTGATATTTCATTGCATAGCTTTTGAAGCCAAAGAGCCTTCTGACATGATGAGGCCAGAGCCATACATTCTGTCTCAGTTGTAGATAAGATCACTGTTGACTGTTTCTTACACTGCCAAGATATCACTGCTCCTTGTGATTTAAACAGATATCCAGTTATTGAGTTTCTGTCTTCAGAATCTCCGGCCGAGTCTGCATCACGGTAACCTACTATGTGGCAGTCCTCTGATTTAGAAAACAAAAGTTTCATATCCTTAGTACCTTTTAGATATCTGAAGATTCTTTTGACCGCTTGCCACTGCAGTATGCCTGGATTATTACAAAAACGGCTAACAATTCCTATCGTAAAAACTAGGTCTGGCCTTGTTGTAAGAGGTCCATGACTAAGGAATTTATTGCTAGCACACTCGAGCAGATGTAATTTCGGTGGATTGCTCATGTGCTGCCTGCGATATGTAAACTATAAGAGAATCTCAGACCAAAGAGCAATGTTGGCTGCAGTAGGAACTGTGTGGCGGTAGCAGTAAGTAGTAGCTAGCAGTCTGGTGTATCGAGTTTGCTGGGCCAGGCGGTGCCTGAGCGATGTAGTATAAGGTAAAAGCAGCCTCGTGCATATGTACTATTGTTATATCAAGTCCCATGTAAATGTTTTAAAAAAATATTTTAATAATAATCTTTCTTATAAAAAATTAACTTTTGACAATCATTCATCTCAATTTAAAGAATTTACTAATTTCTCCAATCCATGGTCATCCCAATTATTGTAAAGAACAAATTAGTTGTTCTTTTTATACATGACAATATCTATCGGACAGCATTGCACTGGGCTGTGCCGGAAAAATTTCTTATAGGAACAGATATATATGCGTTATCCGGCGACTTCATTGAGGTAAGATTTTTCAATTTATTAAGAATAATCTTTCAGGGTCATGACGCAGCACTGCTGACGTCCAAAATTTACCAGTTTCAATTCACAGTCAATTATTGAAAGGTTATATATGAGTCACATTTTTTGTTGGGTAGTTACGCTGAATGCGAATGATATATAATTATATTTTTACTGTGGGGAGATTACACTTGTCAACAACTGTCCAGGATCGTATTTTTTTGTGAATTTCTGAGAAGTAGTCAGTTATATATCTGCTCTTATTTACTGAATGTTAAATGTAGTTCACATCTGGAGCAACACATTTATTAATTTGTTACTCTTTCTTTCACAGATCATCGGCAATTTATTGCAATTTGTTGTTATTGTATTTGTTCAATTTTGCTTCGTCTTTGATTTTGTGCCTACCTTAGAGTTGTGAAAATGCCGCGAAAAACTGCTAACAGTACATCGCGATGTGTAATGAGTGACAAAGCCGACTTGGAAAATTTGACTGATAATATTAGCGACACTCAGTGCCATAATGATAATCCTCCAATTATAGATAATCAGTGCGTGCCGACCACAAGTAATGATTTTATTTCAAATGATGAACAGACAAGTTCAATTATCTCCACACTTATTTAACACTTGATGACGTGGCACGCTCCGTTACAATGAATGCTGCCCAGTTTGATACACCTGATTTGCAAAATTTGCACGGTAAACAGATAAATGTTTCTAACGAAAATGAACAATGTAGTCAAAATACGTCAGATTTATTTGATTCCGATGTAGTGACCAACAGTGCACATCTGATTGGCAAACCTTTTCATGAATCAGACAATGACGAAATAGTTACACAAGACGTGACACATGCAGATACATCATCAAAGAAATAAACTGATTAATCAAGGTTACATAATTTTCGCATCTGTTCAATGTGTTGCTGTCGTAATTTTTTTTTTTTTTTTTTTTTTTTTTGCAGAGAAACTTTCAAGATTTATTGTTTAACTATCTGACCGTATCCAAGATGGCTTTGGTTGGACAATCACTGTTTAATTTTGAAAAGTTGACCGGTATGACAAACTACAACGACTGGAAATTCACGATGGAAATGTACCTGAAACATGAGGGACTATGGGACACAATTACTGGCACTGACGAAGATGAGAAGAATGTACAGAAAGCATTATCGAAATTATGTTTATCTGTAAATTCATTTGTGTATCCAAAACTTCGTGGAGCAATGACTGCTAAAAAAGCATGGCAAAATTTACATTCTGCATTTGAAGATAAGAGTTTATCTAGGTATATTGGGCTGTTACAATGCATAATGAATGTACGATTGGTTTCTGAGAAAAACATGGAGGCGTATTTGTCGAAAATTATGTCACTTGCTCAACAAATTCGAAGCATTGGTAAGAAAATGGACGATGATTTCGTAGCTGCAATTATGCTAAGTGGACTTTCGGCAGATTTCCAACCCTTGGTGATGCCAATTGAGAATTCGGGTGTGAAGATTACTAGTGATTTAGTAAGTTAGCGATTAATTCAAGAATCGACGAAGCGTCAGTTTGCATCCACAAATGAGACCACAGATTCGGCGCTGACAGCTAGTAACCAGGACAGTAAACACCAGAAGACGAATATCCAACGTGATGTGCGAAATATCAAGCCTTTTAAGTGTTATAAATGTCAGAAACCTGGTCACAAGGCGAATGAGTGTACAACAAAGAAGATACCAAATAAATTTTCAAATTCTGCGAATGCAGTGAGAACTGAAAACGAAACTGTGTTAATGGCTGTAACTGCATCTTCGTATCATAGTGATGGCTGGTATGTGGATTCCGGGTGTTCACGACACATGACGAATCAAAGAGACTCGTTCAACACTTTCCAATTGACCACAGCTGCTAAAGTGACAGTAGGAGATAATAGCAACCTTCAAGTTATTGGAGAAGGTGATGTTCATCTTCGAGTTACTTGTGACAACAAGAATAAACAGATAACTGCTAATGATGTTGCGTATGTTCCAAGCCTTGCTTACAACCTGCTGTCAGTCAGTCAGAAGACAAGACGTGGATTGTGTGTATTGTTTGACAATGTGCAGTGCGGTGTATACAATAAAAGTGATGTAGTTGTTTCTGGAACACCAGTAGCAACTGCAACTCAAATAAATGGTATGTATCGGTTAGATTACGCAAATGTTGTAGAAATTGACAGTTATGAATTGTGGCGTCGAAGATTGGGACATTTGAATCGTGTAAGTATGCATTTATTAAAAAAAAAAATGGATGATGGACTGAACTGGACGAATGTCAATTTAGATCCGTGTATTCCCTGCATAAAAGGTATTCAGTTTCGACAACCGTTTCCTAAAACATGAAGTAGAAGAGCAAAAGATCTACTTGACATTGTGCATTCTGATGTTTGTGGATCAATGAGCATGTCTTCATGGGGAGGATCACGATATATTCTCACTTTTACGGATGATCTGTAAAGAAAATCTTTTGGTTATATGCTAAAATCAACAACAGAAGTCTGTGACACATTCATCGAATTCAAAGCATGAGTAGAAAATGAAACTAGTCGAACAATCAAAATACTTCGAACAGACAATGGAAAAGAGTTCGTCAATCGGCGCATGAAGTTATTTTTAAAGACGAATGGAATTCAACATGAAACCACAACTCCTTACACGCCAGAACAGAATGGTGTTGCAGAACGCTTAAATCGGACAATCATCGAAAAAGCAAGATCAATGTTAACAGATGCAGTTCTAAGTAGACAATTTTGGGCTGAAGCTGTAAACACAGCAATTTATTTAAAGAATCGATCTCCAACAAAAGCTGTTAAGAATGTCATTCCTGAGGAATTTTGGAGTGGTCACCGGATAAATCTTAGTCATTTACGAATCTTTGGATGTCGAGCATTTGTACATATACCAAAAGAAAAAAAGGACGAAATTAGAAGACAAATCTAAGGATCTTATCTTTCATGGATATTGCGAAGATTCTAATGCATATCGTCTGATTGATCCAAATTCACCAAAGACAATTGTGAAAGCCCGTGATGTGCAATTCATCGAAAACTCAAAGTGCACTTGTGGAAACAGTATTCCAAACAGTAACCCAATTGACGATAATCGTATAGACAGTCGTCAACTAACGCCAGCACCTAACATCATTGAAGAGGCAAATGACCTGACACAACATGCTGAAGTAGACAGAAATCCAGTTTATCTTGAATTAGTACAAAGTGACACGAAGAAAACAGTAAATAGCAACGTATATAGTCACACGGAAGTTACGCAGCCAGAAATGTAACCAGAAATCATCACGTGAGAGAAAACCAAATACTAAATATTTTAATGATGATTTTGCTAGTCTTGCTTGTATTTCTGAACCAAATTCGTATGAAGAAGCAATGAATTGTGACGACTGTGGAAAATGGAAGGAAGCCTTAGATAATGAATATAAATCATTACTTGAAAATGAAACATGGATTTTGACTGGTTTACCACCAGGCAGGAAGGTAATTAATTCGGAATGGGTGTTCAAGGTGAAAGAAACGTCAAATGGTGAAATTGAACGTTATATGGCTCGTTTTGCAGAGAAAGGTTATTCCCAAATACCAGGAATAGACTTCGATGAAGCGTTCTCGCCTGTTGTTCGTCATTCTTCACTTCGCAACCTATTAGTTTCATCAGCTGAATTTGATCTTGACATTGAACGTATGGATGTCAAAACTGCATTCCTATATGGTGACATCGATGAGGAAGTTTATATTCGTCAACCTGGAGGCTACGGGAAGGAGGGGGAGGGGATGAAGGTTTGCAAACTGAAGAAGGCAATTTATGGTCTAAAACAGGCGTCACGCATTTGGAATATGAAATTAGATATGACATTACACAAAATGAACCTAAAGAAGTCAGAACATGATTCTTGCATTTACTTCAGAATTGAGAAACAAAATATACTCATTACAGCTGTTTCTGTAGAAGACTTGATCATTTTCTCTAATATAAGTAATAGGTGGAAGAAAGAACTGAAGAAAGGATTAATGAGTCAGTTTAAGATGAGAGATCTTGGTGAACTTAGTTGGTGTCTTGGCACGAGAATAAAACGAAACAGGAAACAAGGGATGACTAGTATTGATTAAAGCAAATATGCACCAAACATACTCAAGAAATTTGGTATGGAACATTGTAATCCGGTTGCATAGCCATTTGAACCTGGTTCGAAGCTGCAAAAATGTGAAAATAAATTGACAGATGAGGAAAACCTTGTGCAACATCATATTCCTTATCAGCAAGCCGTAGGATCACTACCATATTTAGCTCAAAGCACAAGACTGGACATTGTATATGCTGTGGAGGTTCTAAGTAGATTCAGTTCTAATTATCGAAAAATCCACTGGGAAGCGACAAAACGAATTATGCGATACATTAAAGGCACAGTCAATGTATGACTAACTTACCGAAAAAGTGGAACAACTGAAATTGAAGGTTTCTGTGATGCTGATTATGCATCAGCGGCTATCAACGACCGGCTATATCTTCAAGTTAGCTGGGACAGCAGTTTCCTGGACTTCAAAACGACAACAAACCGTCGCTCTATCAACTACAGAAGCTGAGTATATGGCTTTATCAGCAGCAGCGCAAGAAGCGGTATATCTTCAAGGATTGCTTCGTGAATTGTGTGTTATGCATAGTGAAAAACCAGTAAGTGTATGCTGTGATAATAGAGGTGCCATTGTACTGAGTCACAATGGTGTGCATCACACACGAACAAAACACATTGACGTGAGGCACCACTAAATTCATGATTTATCTAAAACAGGAAAATTCAGTGTGAAACCTGTAAATACCGATAAGCAGCAAGCTGATTTTTGACAAAGGCACTGCCTAAAGGTTGCGCGTGAAAAATTAGGCGTTGAAGTGACCAAGGCAGACATTGACAGGAGCCATCGGGTGGGACGAAAACTACCAGGTGCCACCAAACCTCGTCCAATGATAATTAAATTTGTCTCGTACCGAAAAAGGGCAGAGATCTTTACCCACAAGAAGAAGTTAGCAAGGACAGGGCTTACAATAAGGGAAGATCTGACACACGAACGGCTGAAGATTTTAAACAGTGCCATATCCCATTTCGGTCTTCAGAATGTGTGGACTCAGGATGGCAGAGTAATCATTAAGACAGCAGCTGGAAAGAAGACAGTCACAAACATGACAGAACTGAATAGTATTAAGTGAAGCTACTCGAGCCAAAAGTGCAAACTTAACACCATTTGCAAATTGTAACAATCCCTATACTCAGATACAGTCTTGTAATTGTATTAATTTTTTTAATTATACCCATATTTGTACCTTCAACTAATTGTTTTTGTAACTGTATTAACTTTTCACTATTTTTTTGTGTCTGTAGCTCTAACCATTACTTAATTTTAGTTACTGCTATTACTTTTTTCATTTTCTCAGTTTATTCTCTTCCATTCTGAAATAGTTCTATTGCAATTATTAGTCTCTCCTTTAGTTCATTAATCACCCATCTCTTCGGTTTATATTGTTCATAACAAAAATCACTATCAGTATCACTTTAGCAAATTTCAATCTAATTGTAGCTTCCTACGATAATCACTACCAGTATCGCTTTAGTAAATTTCAATTTAATTCTAGCTTCCTACGATAATTTATTAATTATTAGGCTTACTTCTCTCTGCTGGCAGCATCGGACTCTTAAATCACTCCCTTTTCCCTTATTTCCACCCTAAGCTGTTTCAAATACGCTAATTACATTTCTCCTCTTACGACAGAGGATACACAGTGATACACAGCCGTCACTATTTTGGTCATATTCTCCTTGCACCGAATACCACTAATCCATTTTCTATACTCCCGCAACCTCAGGAAATCTCTAGCAGTCGCCTTTCTTTCGGCACTGGCTGTGTCACAAACAGGGCGCGCAAAATCTCGGACACCCCTGTGTTATGTCACTTGGCGGAAGCAGCGGCCAGTGCCCCTCGCGGCAGGTAGTGCCTAACAAAGGTACAAACCAGTCTGCCACCCTACTCCAGGCTGCTCAGCGGGACGCGTCAGAGCTTTTAGCAGCTCACTGCAACATCCAGTCTTTACCTGCACATTACGAAGAACTTCACCTCCTGCTCAACCTATTAAACTACCACGTAATCCTCTTATCCGAAACCTGGTTGAAACCACACATATCCTCTGCATCTTTTCATCTCCCAGGGTACACATTTCTTAGGGCAGACAGATCAAAAAAGCGAGGTGGCGGGGTCGGCGCGTATATACGAACAGATCTCAAAGCGAAAGTCTTATGTACGTCAAATCCTGCTGAAGAAAAAGAGGCTGAATTCATGTTCATTGAAATAAATATACAAAGTCGGAAATTCTTGACTGGCGTCGTGTACAAGCCGCCAAAAATAAGCTCAATGAGTTCCTTCCAGTCGGAATTACATTCACTTCAGTGTCAATACGAACATGTCATCGTAATGGGTGACTTGAACATAGACCTGCTAAGAGACACTCCCTCCGCAATAAACCTAAGAAGACTGTTTAGTTGCAATAGCATGAACATTCTTCCATTACAACCTACACACCATACGGCGCACAGTCATACTCTTATAGACGTAATCGCAACGAAACAGACTGACAAAGTAAGAGATGTTGGTCAAACATCGGCCCCTGGCCTCTCAGCACATGATGTAATATTCCTGGCCTACTCTGTGCAGCCCCCAAGGATCAAATCGCGTTACATAACTTGTAGGAACATGAAACGTATTGACCTTGACGCTCTAACAGCCGATTGCTCAGAAATCTCATGGCATCAAATAATCAGAAAACCTACAATCGACGGCAAAATTAATGAACTTGGTGATAAACTCACTGCCCTCTATGACAAACATGCACCTGTGCGCACAATCCGTGTAAGAAAATCTCCTGCTCCATGGCTGACAGCTGAATTACGTCAAATGATGACTAATAGGGATACTGCCCACAGGCGTTTCAAGGCAGATCCGAAACCCGAGTGTTTCGAAGAATATAGAAAGCTACGGAACAGAGTGAAACAATGCATTCGCAATGCTAAAATCAGGCACGCTCGCTCCCTTGTATGCAGCGATCTGACGCCCACGACTCTATGGAAGAATCTCCGTAGCTTGGGGGTCGGAAAGGCAAAATCGGAAACTACTTTTCATGTGTCAGCTAACGAATTAAATGAATTCTTCTCTGCACCTCTGAATACCAGCACAGCTGATAATTACCGTCCACAAGAATCCCCAAACAGGATAACTAACAACGATACCTTCCATCTAAAACATGTAACAACAAATACGGCAAGAAAAGCTATAATGAGAATCTCTTCTGATGCAATAGGCAACGACAGTATCGGTATAACCATGATTAAGAATATTGCCGATATCTTAGTACCTGTCTTAACTGATATATTTAATTTTTCCCTCGTGAACGGAATATACCCCACTGCATGGAAAAGAAGCATAATTCGACCCATCCCTAAGATCGAAAACCCGCAACTGCCTAGTGATTACCGACCAATTAGCATACTGCCTGCTGTTTCCAAAGCACTTGAATATATTGTTCATGACAAATCTCTGAACGCCTGCATCAATTCAACCTATATGACAGATTTCAATCCGGTTTCTGTAAACTTCACAGCACAAGCACTGCTCTAATTAAAGTAACTGATGACCTGAAATATGCCATCGACAATCGAAAGGCAACAATATTGACGCTACTGGACTTCAGCAAAGCTTTTGACACTGTTAACTTTGACATATTGCTCAGAAAAATGCAACAGCTTAATTTCTCTGATAGTGCAATGAGATGGTTTGAAAGCTACTTAAAAGACAGACAGCAATGTGTTGTCTGCGTAAATGAAAAATCTTCCTGGAAACATGTTTCCTCGGGAGTGCCACAAGGATCAGTCTTAGGACCACTTTTGTTTTCTTTATATGTCAACGATATTTCGTCGGTTCTGTCCTCCTGTAAATATCATTTCTATGCCTACGACCTCCAGCTCTACCTAAGCGTCAGACCTGAAGATGTATACACTGCAATCGCTCAGATGAATGATGATCTGTCTTCAGTAGTGACATGGGCGAAAAACCTGGGGCTTAAACTAAATGCAAAAAAGTCGCAAGTAATCTTAATAGCCCATCAGAAATTAATAAGTTCAGATTTCCGCGGACGGCTACCTCCTATTCTGCTCGACGGTACTCCAATACCATATCAGAAAACAGTGAAGAACTTGGGTGTAACTTTGGATGAGCATCTCAACTGGGCGGAGAATACAGTCGCAGTGTGCCGAAAGACGTCTGCTTGTCTCTATGCTCTCATAACGTTTCGGAACATATTTCCACAGAACTTGAAACGCCAGCTCGTGCAAGCACTCGTTCTACCGAACCTCCACTATTGTGATGTGATTCAACAAGGCATGAGTAGTGAAAACAAAAGACGGCTAGAGCTAACCATGAATGCCTGTGTGTGTTACACCTGCAACATTCGCCGATATGATCATGTTAGTGCTTCATACTCCGAGCTAAGGTGGCTGCGGCCGGACAAATTGCGTGACTACCACACTCTATGTCTACTCCAGCGACTCCTCGTCGCGCAAGCACCTCAGTACCTTGCTTCAGAGATTAAAAACCTGTCATGCCATCATAATCGAAACACGAGGTCACTCTTATTTGGTATCCTAACTATGTCCACTCACAAAACAAAAACTTTTGCAAACTCCTTCTCAGTTGCCGCTGTCCGCCTCTGGAACAAACTGCCCCTTACCTTGCGCAAAATTCAATCTCCTGCTGCTTTTAAGAAGAAGTTGAAGCATTTCCTACTATCATCCTCATAAAGTTCTCCACAAAATTAATGTACAAGGGCAATCCCCTCATCTGTCAAATAGCAAAGCTAGCGTCTCCTATCTTGCTCCTGAGATGCCTTCCTCTTCATCTATCTCTATTAGCCACGCAATCTTCTTTTCCTTTATATTTCCTTAATTATGTTTCATCATGTCTCTATTCTTCTCCTCCCTTCACCATGAGTCTCCCTCATACTCCCTGCTGCCAGCACTCCTATCTAAAATCTGTCTCTTCAATAATGTCTAATTATAACAGTACTTATGATCTAAGAATATAAACTCCGTATGTGTGTATTTTTCCAGGTGTACCTTTCAAATTGTTTATTTCACTTTTTGTACTAGATGTAGTTTAACATGCCTACTAAAACATATGAATGTAAAATAAGTAGAATGCCTGGTTCGATGTAAGAGAGGGCCTGATGGCCCTAATCTTGCCAGGTTAAATAAATAAATGAATAAATAAAGGTAAACATCTGTGGTGCTGTCAAGCTGTGGGACTTTCAGAGTTCACGACTTGACATCTCGAGAACTTGTGGGGGTGTTGGGAACATTCACATTTTACTCTTTGATGTGATGTATGTATGGTAGTTTATGTTTTCTCCTTGATCTTCGTTATGTACATCGCTGAATAAATGGTCTCTAAAAATGTGTGTTCCTGGCAATACGGTGTATTGTGTATTTGATTAAAAGGTCAACTTTATATTCTCACAGAGGACTAATTAGAGTCAATATCTAATAGTAACACTACAAATGTCTGACAACATACAAATAAGTTCAACCTACTAATCAATCTGATTCTACCCAAAGTACTTTTTTCACTTCAAGTTGCAGCCATATTGTTATCCATTTCATTGTAAGTTGTTGAATACAGTACTGGTATCTACAAAATCTATAAAAAAAACCACTTTATAAATGTGGTAGAGTGCAAGTAATTTAGTATGCTCAGTCATACAAGATAGTCTGCTGGCTCAGTGCTTCAATTAATCTGGCGTCATAGTAACGAAGTGAAACAATTTATAGCAAACAACGAAAGAACAACAAACAACTGACATCACCCACGAAAACCATGGCGAAACGAAATATGGAGATCAGCGCTGACCGCAGGGCCGTGTATCAGGGGGAAATGAGCTTGAGCGTTACGTTATCAACAACAGAGGGGTGACTGGAGCTGTCAACACTTTCTTCCAGAGAAATCTTGACAGTGCCGTGTCGTGACGGCCTGTGTGAATTGGCCTCAAGTTGTAGCATATGTCACTGAATCAGGGATATTCGGCTGCTTTTACTTGTATTTAATGATCATTCATGTCTGTCGATAATTTACAATACTTGAAACTCAAAAATGTAATACGTATTTCGCTAATCAACTGGTAAAATAATTAAAAACACACTTTAATTCTTATGGCTATTTTCTCGCCGCTTGGGGCGCTAGCGTTGCACCAACTGTCGGACAGTAACAGTTTTCACATCAGAGAGTGTCCCGACTATAGATGCTATATATGTTAGACAGTGATACCCCTGGTAAGGTATATGCAAATAAAGGCACGTCCGCAGGGAAGGCAACATAACGTGCCACAAGTTCTCTATGTACACTCTATTTGTTCAGTTCACCCACACATTAAAAACTCGATTAAGAACTGCATTTGCTGATATACTGGAAGTACCTTCAGTAGAAAAATGTGGTTAGCGTACGGAAATAGCCTGTTCAGACAGCAAAGTGGCAAGTAGGTTCTGCCGTCATCCTTTGGGCCAGTTTCAAATGAATGTGACTTTTGACTGCTTGGTTGAAATGCTTTGGCGATTGCACATCGAGTTGATCGACAATCTATACTGTATCGATACTCCACATCCAACACTTCACTACCAATCGCACGTGTGTTTGTTTACATGTTTGGTAGAGTTTTTGTATCCGTGTAGGCTTACCAAGTGATTGGAGTAATGAGTGTTACTAGTTTGGAAATAATAGTAGGAACTTACGAAGAATTTCTACTGGGTTATCGAGTGACCAAGACTGAGATTAAGGTATTCTAAACAGTTGTCATATTTTATTCAGAGAAAAATTGTTGGAAGCCAGGTTTCTTGCTCTGATTATGACATGTCACACTTTCAACGGCAATGAGTTGTATGTTCATCCAATTACTTGCGTTCTGTTTGCGCTATTTGTTTGCGATCTTCCTGTATAACAGTCACAGTTTGTTCACATAAACCCCGCAAAGTGAAGTGCATCTCGAAGAATTTATTTTAATGAGCAGATGATGTGGTTTTCCATTACAGCGACCAAACGGCGTTTGCAATTTTCTCTTAACAACTTGAAGCTCCTCATTCACAGTATCTACAAGTGAACTAACGTCGTGTTCCACTCCATATTGTCACCTAGTTATGCTCTCATTGACTAACTGCAGTGTTAATTGTATAACGACATACAACTAGTTTTTTTTTCATGAAGAACTTAAGTTAAAATTTATATACTTTAAATGCTGCTTGCTAGTCTTTTAAGCACTTTGTTATTTTATCTCTGGAGTAATTTATTGGTAGTCTGTCTGTATAATATGTACAATTCTACAGTACTTGTAGAATCACAATTCCCTGCACACATGCTGATTTGTTTAGTCAACCTGGGAACATTTTACAGTGATATTGGATTTGTCATCACTGTACAATGAAAACAGGTAACTCATAATGCACAAACAAGTTTCTTATAAAGTTGGGACAGTTGGTAATCTGTGGCCTTGCTGAAGGAACCATCCCAGCATTTATCTGAGATTATTTAGAAAAACTATAGAAAATCTAAGTTAGGATGGCCAGACTCCATCCTTTCAAATATGAGCACATTCTCCTTAACAGTTGCACTGTTTTGTATGATTGGCCCCTTTTGTACAATGTTCATTTGATCATACACAGTTTGCACCAGATAACATACACTGTAAAGGGGATTACAGAAGTATCTGGTTCCACCCATCTGCTTTGACCCATGACATCATCAGTATGCTGGAAATGGCTATTCTAAGTGTCTCCAGTATAGCCCCTATGACGTCACTACATACACAATGGCAACAAACACGAAAATACGCATAAATAAGACTATAACATCTCCGTCTAAAAATATAACCAAACTGTGGGACAGCCGCAGGAAATTGGGGATTTAGGTCGGGGACAGGCTATATATACATATATTTAAAATAAATAAATAAAAAAAAAATATTAAAAAAACCACAATCGCAAAACATGGAAAAAAAATTTTTCACCATTCTGTTACACCAGCGAAAATTTACAGGAATTGGAAACTTCCCTTGAGCTTTATAGGTGAACCACAGCTGACAATACCTAAACACCAACACCTACAACAAAAACTGTGAAAATTGGAGTAGGACATTTCCCTTGACCTGTACAGTTCAACCACAGCTGACAATATCAAAACACCAACACCTACAACTAAAACTACAAACATTGGAATAGGGCATCTCCTGTGATTTGTATAGGTCAACCACAGCTGATGATACCAAAACACAACAACTAAACCTACAAAAAATAAAGCCACAACCCCTCAAAACTCACACATCCCAACATTAATTAAAACACATTCAATACCATAAAAACACAAAACATCACAACTTGAGAAGAATAGATGCCAAAAAAATTGCGTACTACCACCAACTCCAACTCTGGCACTGCAAACTAAGTCCGCCGCCTAAATGTCGCCCCGCCCCCCCCCCCCCCCCCCTCGCAGTATTCAAGCAGTGGGCGAACAAGCGTACTGTAACCTACTTCCTTTGTTTTCAGACTGCATTTCCTTAGGATTCTTCCAATGAATCTCAGTCTGGCATCTGGTTTACCGACGATCAACTTTACATGATCATTCCATTGTAAATCACTCCTAATGCCTACTCCCAGATAATTTATGGAATTAACTGCTTCCAGTTGCTGACCTGCTATATTGTAGCAAAATGATAATGGATCTTTCTTTCTATGTATTCGCAGCACATTACACTTGTCTACATTGAGATTGAATTGCCATTCCCTGCACCATGCGTCAATTCGCTGCAGATCTCCCTGCATTTCAGTACAATTTTCCATTGTTGCAACCTCTCGATATACCACAGCATCATCCGCAAAAAGCGTCAGTGAACTTCCGATGTCATCCACAAGGTCATTTATGTATATTGTGATGGCAACGGTCCTACGATACTCCCCTGCAGCACACCTGAACTCACTCTTACTTCGGAAGACTTCTCTCCATTGAGAATGACATGCTGCGTTCTGTTATCTAGGAACTCTTCAATACAATCACACAATTGGTCTGATAGTCCATATGCTCTTGCTTTGTTCATTAAATGACTGTGGGGAACTGTATCAATCGCCTTGTGGAAGTCAAGAAACACGGCATCTACCTGTGGACCCGTGTCTATGGACCTATGAGTCTCGTGGACGAATAGCACGAACTGGGTTTCACATGATCGTTTTTTATGAAACCCATGCTGAATCCTACAGAGTAGATTTCTAGTCTCCAGAAAAGTCATTATACTCGAACATAATACATGTTCCAAAATTCTGCAACTGATTGACGTTAGAGATATAGGTCTATCGTTATTCACATCTGTTCGATGTCCCTTCTTGAAAACGGGGATGACCTGTGCCCTTTTCCAATCATTTGGAACGCTACGCTCTTCTAGAGACCTACGGTACACCCATGCAAGAAGGGGGTCAAGTTCCTTTGCATACTCTGTGTAAAGTCGAACTGGTATCCCATCAGGTCCAGCGGCCTTTCCTCTTTTGAGCGATTTTAATTGTTTCTCTATCCCTCTGTCGTCTATTTCGATATCTACCATTTTGTCATCTGTGCGACAATCTAGAGAAGGAACTACAGTGCAGTCTTCCTCTGTGAAACAGCTTTGGAAAAAGACATTTAGTATTTCGGCCTTTAGTCTGTCAACCTCTGTTTCAGTACCATTTTGGTCAGAGTGTCTGGACATTTTGTTTTGATCCACCTACCGCTTTGACATAAGATCAATATTTTTTAGGATTTTATGCCAAGTCAGTACATAGAGCTTTACTTTCGAATTCATTGAACGCCTCTCGCATAGCCCTCCTCACACTACATTTCGCTTCGCGTAATTTTTGTTTGTCTGCAAGGCTTTCGCTATATTTATGTGCGCTGTGAAGTTCCCTTTGCTTCTGCAGCAGTTTTCTAACTCGGTGGTTTTACCACGGTGGCTCTTTTCCATCTCTTACGATCTTGCTTTGCACATACTCATGTAATGCATATTGTACGATGGTTTTGTACTTTGTCCACTGATCCTCAACACTATCTGTACTTGAGACCAAACTTTTGTGTTGAGCTATCAGGTACTCTGAAATCTGCTTTTTGTCACTTTTGCTAAACAGAAAAATCTTCCTACCTTTTTTAATGTTTCTATTTACGGCTGAAATCATCGATGCAGTAACCGCTTTATTATCGCAGATTCCCTGTTCTGCATTAACTGTTTCAAATAGTTCGGGTCTGTTTGTCACCAGAAGGTGTAATATGTTATTGCCACGAGTCGGTTCTCTGTTTAACTGCTCAAGGTAGTTTTCAGATAAAGCACTTAAAAAAATTTCACTGGATTCTTTGTCCCTGCCACCCATTATAAACATTTGAATCTCCCAGTCTATATCTGGCAAATTAAAATCTCCACCCAGAACTATAACATGGTGGGGAAATCTACTCGAAATATTTTCCAAATTTTCCTTCAGGTGCTCTGCCACAACAGCTGCTGAGCCAGGGGGCCTGTAGAGACATCCAATTACCATGTTTGAGCCTGCTTTAACAGTGACCTTCGCCCAAATTATTTCACATTTCGGATCTCTGTCAATTTCTTTCGATACTATTGCCCTTTTTATTGCTATAAACACGCCTCCCCCTTCACTGTCGAGCCCGTCTCTGTGGGGTACATTCCAATCTGAGTTTAGAATTTCATTACTGTTTATATCTGGCTCAGCCAACTTTCTGCCCTAGTACTATGTGGATATTGTGACCGTTTATTAATGACAGCAGTTCTGGGACCTTTCTATAGATGCTCCTGTAGTTTACTATTACCACATTAATATTGTTATTCCCTGTTGAGTTTTGCCTACTACCACCTTGCTGCATCTCACTAGGTGTCTTGTCAGGCCTAGGGAGGGAATTTCCTGCGTGTAGTGCACGCCTGACCTATTCAGGGGGACCCTACATTTCTCCACCCGATAGCGGATGTCGAGAAATTTGCACCCCAGATCTCCGCAGAATCGTCTGAGCCTCTGGCTTAAGCGTTCCACTCGGCTCCAAACCAGAGGACCGCGATCGGTTCTGGGAACGATACTACAAATAGTTAGTTCAGATTCCACCCCTTGAGTGAGGCTTTCCGCATTCACCAACTCGGCCAACCACCTGTACGAACTGAGGATGACCTCTGAACCCAGACGGCAGGAGTCATTGGTGCCGACATGAGCAACAATTTGCAGTCGGGTGCACCCAGTGCTCTCTATCGCCGCCGGTAGGGTCTCCTCCACATCTGGGATGAGACCCCCCGGCAAGCAGAAGAGTGAACAGTGGCCTCCTTCTCTTACCTTTCCACTATTTCCCTAAGGGGCTCCATCACCCGCCTAACGTTGGAGCTCCCATTCACTAATAAACCCCTCCCCCCGTCTGCCTTCTCGGACCTTGCTGAAGGAGCGGCCACGTGTCCACTCACAGGCAGAGCGGCCGATGCCACTCGGCCAGCCTCCACATTCACCCTCTGCCTCATGCGCCATGAACGCCGCTGAACCTGCCACTCCCCTTGGGGAGAGGGTGGCCCAACCGCGCCCGGTACCCGCGTAGATATCTCGACAGCCGGGACCGTGGGTGAAGCATGTAACACCTGGGGTGTACCATGCAATGCTCCAGACTCCCCACTGCCGCTACACTCCGAGGCAGCAGCCTGAAGACGGCTGATCGCGGCCATCAACACATTCAGCTGTTAGCGAACAGTGCCCAGCTCCTCCCTCGCCCGTACACAGCAGTCACACATCCTATACATCCTAAGGAATCAATTTACTGTAGAGAGTTAATCAACTTTTAACTAGACTGCTAATCCACTAAAGGTGGCTGATAGGTGACTAAACTGTTGTTACTAGACACTTCTTGTTGAAAACAATGAAAATAGCGCTACCTGTCTCTGGACTGTATTCAAAACAAACACTAGCACTACTGGCACTACAGCTGACTAAAGGGACTCTCTCTGACTGTATTCAAAACAAACACAAAATCTATGGAACACTATTACTAGCACTCGAAAATTAAAGCTTCGTAAAAGCAAAAACACACGGGAGGAGAAGTGACAAGTAAGAAAAATACAGTTAATACTTAAATTAACGTAGCTCGCTGCACAGCAGACGTGACGCAGACGGCAGTTACGATGACACTGACACTACTAGTGACCTTAACATCACTAAATTCACTGGGAAACAAAGATATAAACAACATTAACTATTTCACTGCAGCAATGAAATGAAACTAATGGGACAATTGTGGGAAGTTGGGGGCTTAGAGTGGAGACATGCTAAATATGCAGCAATAAGAATAATGACACTGTTCCAAAACAAACAAAACTGAAAAATGAGAAACACGAAATCCTCAGGAATAAGTAGGGGAAAAAAGGAAATTGAATATTTAATTTGTTTTGTATAGCTCAAAGGAAAACAGCAATATAGTGCCCCCTCAGCGCTCCCCCCCCCCCCCCCCCCCCACACACACACACACCTTAGAGACCTGTATCATGAATTTCACATGACATATAGCTCAAACGAAGACCGCTGTACCAAGAACCTACAACTAGAAGAACTATTATTAAAACCTACTTACTTTTATTTTACATGTGACAAGGGCCTTATCGACCAAATGCCTGCTCTATGAGCCTCTTCCACTTCTGTCTGTCCAATGCGCTGTTTGTCCTGTTGCTGTTCTTCCTATTTATGTCCTCCCGAATGTTATCCCTCCATCTGATTCTGGGTCTTCCTCTAACTGTCATTCCATATATTGTTCTCCTGAATGCTATTGTAGGTAGTCTATTCTCTGTCATTCTTACCATACGGCCTGCTCAGTTCAATCTTCTCCTCGTGAGCAGTTCGACGATGTTATGGTGTTTGTACAGCCCTTGTAATTCTTCATTTCTTCTTATTCTCCATTCCATATTATTTTCGTCGTACACCAGTCCAAAAATTTTCCTTAGTACTTTTCTTTCGAATATTAACAGTTTTTCTTCATCTTTCTTTCTAAATTCACATCCATATAACATCACAGGTATATGGTCGATTGATATAAGCGGATTTTGAAGTCACTGCTAAGTGATCTTTTTCTTAGAATTTTGATGAAACTAAAAAAAGTCTTGTTTGCTGTTCCTAAATGGGCATCTATTTCTATATCTGTTCTGTTGTTATTACAAAAAATACTTCCTAGGTATTTGAAGTGGTCAACAGTCTTGAAATTGAATCCATCCATAGTCAAAGGTGCATCTTTCCTGGTTTTCCTGCTTATGGGCAGGTATTCTGTCTTTTCTTCATTAACATGTAATCCTGCTTTCTCAGCAATTTTCTAGTAATTTTGCATCGTTCTGATTAATTCTGTTTTGGAACTACTTATTAGTGCTACATCATCTGCATAGGCAAGTTTTGTATTGTTCACATCCTGTAGCTGGATCCCCTGTGGACTGGTTTTAGAAAATTCTCTATCGAACTTCTCTAGGACAAGGTTAAATAAAATAGGTGAATGGCATCCCCTTATCTAAGTCCAGTGTACACCTTAAAGTCTTCAGTTTCTCCTACCGATGTCTTCATGCGACGTAAAGTTTCGCCTCTACGCATTTTAACTAATCTGATCAATTTTGATGGTATTTTGAATTCCTTCATTATATTTAGGAGTGTCTATCAGTATATGCTATCATAGGCCTCTTTAAAATCTACGAATAATATGTGGACATCTACATTGAATTCCCACTTCTTCTCAGTTACTTGTCTTAGGGTGAATAAGTGATCTAATTGTTTGTATTAACGCCTGTATTACAGTTGTGGGCCTCCATTCCTTAATAACTCAGCATATATCTGGTATTCACCACAAGCTTTGTTATTCTTTAATTTCTTTATTGATTGCTGTATTTCATTTACTGATGGGGTAGTAACTGTATCAGCTGTATCAATTGTACCAGGTTCTTCCAGTTTAAAGTAAGAGTGTGGGTCATTTCAGTTGAGAAGTTGTGAAAAGTATGTCTTCCATCTTTTTTGTACGCCACTTTTGTTGGTCAGTATTTTCCCATACTGATCCTGTATAAACTGCTCCCTTTTGTTGAATTTACCAAAGGATTTTTTTTTTTTTTTTTAAATATTTTGATACATCTGCCTTGTCCTGTGATGTTGGAAATCATCGTCTTCTTCTCTGACCATATTGTTATAGTATTTCCTTTTCTCTTGTCGTAGGGTTCTTTGTGTTTCTTGGTGGATTTAATAGTACTTTACCTTCAACGTCATATTGTCCCTTTCTTAAATCCATGCATTCCTTGAGTTTCTGCTTTCCAGCACTTTTTCACGACACTTTGTGTTAAACCAAATTTTATTAGGTAATTTTCTTTTACCTATGACTTTGGAAGCTGCTTCTTGAATACAGCCCTTCAGGTGTCTCCATCTGCTTTCGACATCCTGCGGTTCTGAATTGCTCAGTCTCGGTTTTGTTAGATTGCTCTCAATTTCTTTTGTAAAATTTTCTTTTATATTTACTTTCGCCAGGTTTCCTATGTTATATCTTGCAATTTCTTCTCTGTTTCTATTTACTTTCCTCTTGAGTTTCACTTTCATTTTTGATATGATTAACATGTGGCCTGTGTCACAATCCGTTCTCCTAAAGGTTCTGACATCTATAATACTGTTTTGGAATCATTTATGGATAGCTACATGATCAATTTGATTGACTACCTTTCCATCTGGTGATATCCATGTTCCTAAAGGAATGCGTTTATGTTGAAATTTCATGCTGCTTATCGTGAGACCATTTGTCATTGCAAAGTTTATAAGTCAAACCCCATTATCTGAACTTTCCTCATGTAAGCTAAAATTGCCGATGATTGGCTTGTAGATTTCTTCCTTTTCTAGTTTGGCATTAAAATCTGCTAACACTGTTTTCACATTGTGCCTACTTAATGAGTTGTATGTTTGTTCCAGTTGGCTGTAGAATTCTTCCTTTGTGTTGTCATCCTTATCTTCTGTGGGTGCATGTGCATTTAGAAATGAAATGTCTAACCACTGCCTCTGAATAGTTATGTATGATGTACAGTTATTAACAAGTTTGAACTCCCTTATCGGGTCATCTATTGATTTATGAATGTAGAAACCAGTTCCAAATTCATGGAGCTGACCGCAGTCTCCATACATTATTGTCCCGTCTGCTATTTTCAGTGAACCTGTTCCCTGCCATATTACTTCTTGGAGAGCTACCAGTTGCACTCCATATTTTATTAATTTGTTTGCTAGTATTTGGGCAGGTCCGGGGTGATACGGGCTTCTAATATTCCATGATCCAAAAGAGAATTCCTTGTGGCTTTGCCAGTTTTTGTTCAAGTAAATCCTGTCCTTTTTTCTGAGGCTCGCACTTCTTACAGTAAAGATAAAAAAAATACTTAAGAGTGTGATTACTACCAAAAGTCAGCTGACACATCTAGGCTGGCACATATCACACACACACACACACACACACACACACACACACACACCAACATAACTATTACTGAAATCAACAGAAACATTGCCACAACACCCATCCCTGGTTCAAGTTGCAGAGACTTTGCCCGAATTAATAATTTCCGCACACTGCTGACACTTTGCACACATTCTTCCAAAAGGCTATATAACTGGAGAAATTTAACTGAATGGATCATGTTGTCATCTATAGCAGCACCCAAGGAATGGCTAGTAAGTTTCATTGTAACATCCTTTCAAACCATTGATGATGTGATGAAGTAAAAGTTTCAAAACTGAGATCAAATCAGTAGCTAATAACTAATGGCATTGAAATAACACACTGTCAATGCAACAAAAACAAAATCCCACAACATCGAGTAACACACAGCACTAAGTCTAGTGCTGTACTGACATCTCTCTCAAATAGTTTGGAAACATAAACGTGTCAGACTAGAGTGTGCCACAATTTACTCCAACAAGCCCTCTGCAAGCACAATCCATTTCCAAGTCACACCGCAATGACATCACATAACACTGTTACGTCACGGGTACATGCAGATGAGTGGAATCGTACCCTTCTGTTGACCCTTTCCTGTAAGATTTCATTTGCTTTGTGCAATAGGAATTCTGCCGTTTTATCAGTGGCTATAGTGTTGTTGTAATAACCAAAGATAAAATTTTCTCCATGTCTTATACTGTCTGGAAAGTAATTGATTTATAGTAGAATGGAATTGGATCCAATGCACTACACTGAGGCATACCTGTGTTTATATGTACGTCTGTGACAGTTGTTTTACTAAAAATTTACATGTGTTTCTTCAGAAGCACCTCCACAGTATTAAGATAATGTAATCTGCCTTTCACGTTGTTCTCAGTATGGTCTCAAATACACTCTTAAGGCAAAAAACAATGTACCATGAAGAAATTAACCAAATGGGGTGAAAATCAACAGCTGTGATGTGCATGTATGAAGAAACAAGTGATTACAACATCAGAAAAATTGGATGATTTAGTCAAGAGAAAGAGCTCCACAAATTAAGCAAGTCAATAACACATTGATCTACATGTGGCACTTGTACAAGCAGTTACTCGGGTTAGCACTGACTGACAGACTTGTTTGACATCCTCTTAAGGAATAGCATGCAAAATTCTGTCCAATTTGTGTGTTAGAGTGTCAAAATCCTGAGCTGGTTGGAGGGCCCTGCCCATATTGCTCCAGACATTCTCAATTGGGGAGAGATCCAGCGATTTGACCAAGGTAGGGTATGACAAGCAGTAGAAGCTCTCACCATTGGTGGGCAGGTATTATCTTGCTGATATGTAAGCCTAGGATGTGTTGCCATGAAGGGCAACAAAATGGGGTGTAGAATATTTGTCAGCATACCTTTATGCTGTAAAGGTGCTGTCAATGACAACTAAGGGGTCCTGCTGTGAAATGAAATTACACCCCAAACCATCACTGCTGGCTGTCATGCCTTTCTGGGGCATCTCCAAACACATCTCCACTTTCCATTGGGGCTCGGTTCGAAGTGGGTCTCATCACTGAAGATAATTCTACTCCAGTCAGTGAGATTCCAGGCCAAATGTGCCCAACACTAAAGGCATTTGCCCTTTTTGGTGTACAGAGGACAAAGGTAGTCGGTGCAAGGGGCACTGTGAGCTCAGCCCCCTTTCTGTGAGCTGCATATCAATGGTCCTCGCAGTCACTGAAGCACCAGTTGCATGTCGGATCGGTCATGATGATGAGTTGGGGCTCTGAGTGCCTCTCTGATGATTGCTCAGTCCTCACATTCTGTTGTCTCTCTAGGCCATCTGATTTCTCCTTGACATTGTGTTCCGCCATTGTTCACCCATTCCTGCCAGTGTTGTATAGTGGCAGTGCTCTTGTATTCAAATTAGAGTGATTCACTGGTAACTCCAACTGGCTTCTTTGAACTCAACAACACATCGTCCCTCAAATTCTGACAACTGTGTATATTGTTTATGGGTGTGTCCATGAGGCATAGCTACTGTTCAACTAAGTACATGGAATAAAATTCACAAAGACTTTATGTCCTGGTATCAACATGGTCCCTCTTTACTATCCATGTCAGCTGTGCAGTGACAATTCACTGCAGCATCACACAGTCATCCTTTGCTTTCCAAAGTTTACAATTTTGCAGTTTCTGTTGTCTGTGTATGAATATCAATTTGTGACCAATCTGTTTAACAGCTTCGTGGTATGTTTTTTAAGTGTCTGTATCCTGTATGTATGTGATTTTCGTAGTAAGTGTGCTACTAAATGTAAAACTCCTTCAAAAGGCTAGAAGCACAGACTAAAGTGTAACTTACTTATTGCGTTGATGGTTCTTGTATTGTGTTCCAATGTTGATAATTCATTGACATTGGTCATAGCCATTTGGGTGATGGTATAGTCAGCGAGAATTGCTGAATCTAATGATTTATTTTGGAAGAAGATGTGAGTTGATTATTATAACATTTTCTAATCTGGTTATTATGAACTTTAATTTTGGTTTCTGATTTTCCTATTTCTTTGATGAGTGGAAAAAAGTAGATGTGCTGACAGACTGATGTATAGTGCAACGTTAGGCCTAGGTTATGTTGGAATGTGACAACGTGGACATGAGGTGGCGAAGTAATGAACGTGAACAGAACAGAACTAGGTGTGCAGACAGACTGACCTGTAGCATAACCCAAGGCCTGGGTTACATTGGAATGTGATAATTTGTGTGAGAGTTTGTGAAGCCAATGAATGTCAGTGCTACAAATACGAGTGTCATAATAGATTTATTTTTAGTGTAGCCTGAGATGAACATTCATCATTCCTTTGTCTCATCACCGATTTTTTCCAAAAATTCCTATGATGTGACTAAATTATAGCCTAATAGATTAAAATACCAACTAACTTTATTTACAAACCATAGGAAATTACGAATTAACATTCTGATTCGCTACTAACTACCGAATCTCGTTCTCTCATATTCAGTTCCCATTGTTCAACATGCAAGTTGTTATTCATATTGGCCTTCAGTGCAACAACTGTGAACACTGCCACATTCCCCCCCTTCCCCCCCTCCTCCCATCCCCTCTCCCCACTCCCATGGCTATATGTGTGTGCCAAACTTACTATATTGTGTTTGATCATTGGGGTGCTCTTTGAAGTGTGGTGGTGTGTGTTCCATGCATGGGATTTGTGATGATTTTGTTTACATTTATGGAAAGGATAGACTGCTGCTCACAGTGAAGATGGCATGTTGAGTTGCAGACAGGCTTAAATAAGACTTACACATTAAGCTTTCACCCAAAGCCTTTTGATGGAGGCTTTGGACAAAGGTTTAATGTGTAACAGTCTTTTCATCTTGCCTGTCTGCAACTCAGCATGTTATCTTTACAGTACCTAGCAATCTGTCCTTTCCAAAATTATTGCTATTCTAACCCAGATTTTCCATTGTTTGACATTTTTGTTTTTAAGTTTCAGTTGTGGATGTTGTTCATATTTTTGGTATATATGTGGTATAGTTGTTGGAGGTGGTTACTTAGGTCATGCTCTTTATTAGACTTATATAGGGCTAGCAAGGGTATTCAGATTGCAGAAATGAACACGATGCAACAAAAAGCTAGTTTTTCTTTTCTTTCTTTGCAAAAAGCTAGTTTTTCTTTTCTTTCTTTGTTTAATGTACATTGCACTGATTGGCAAGTCTGTAGTGGAGCCCATGGCCTAACTTTGATTCTAAGATTACTTTTTGGTTGCAAGTTTCAATGCCAGAGAATACATCATTACAATCTTTTTATTTATTTGGATTGTTCTGTAACTATATGTACATGCCGTTGAAAATGTATGTCTTCCTACTGTGTGCTGATATTTTATAATTTTTCGTATGTTTGGTAGCATTAATAACAAGAATACTCCACCCAAAATCTAACAATGAAAAGAATTTTTGATGAAATTATTTAACTGGATAGATAAAATATCTAATTACCAAGTGGCGGCAGAACACACACGTAAAAGACTGTTGTGACTGGCAAGCTTTCAGAGCCAGTGGTTCATTCTCCAGGCAGAAGGGTTGAAGGGGAAGGAAGAAGGGTGAAGGGAAAGGACTGGAGACATCTAGGAAAAGGGGTAGTTTGGGAAAGTCGCCCAGAACTGTGGGTCAGGGAAGACCTACCGTACGGGATGAGAAGGAAAGACTGATTGTTGGGGCTGCATTGGATGAGATTTGAAAAACTGAAAGCTTAAAGGTGGAAGACAGGGTATGCAAGACAGAGATTACTACTACAACATTAATAAGATGAGTAAGCTAAGTGCATTGTAGGTAACGGAAGTGGGGAGGGGGCGGTGGAAAATAGACAGGAAATACAATGAAAGATGTAGAAAAGCAAAGAGTAGTTACAATGAAGAAAAGTTGAGATGGAAGAAATTTATGTAAATAAACGCCAGGTTGGTGGCTCGAACCAAGGACATGTTGTGCTAGTTCCCAGCTGCGGAGTTCTGAGAAACTGGTGTCTGGGGGCAGAATCCAGATGGCACGTGTAGTGAAGCAGGCACCAAGATGACAAATGTCATGTTGTAGAGCATGCTCTGCAACAGGATATTGTGAGTTGCCAGTATATACCCTCTGCCTATGCCCATTTTTCTTCCAGACACCATTTTCTCAGAACTCCACAGGTGGGAACTAACACTACAACATGTCCTTGGTTCTCACCACCCACTGGGCCTTAATTTACGTAAATTACTTCCATTTCAGCTTTTCTTCACTGTAACTACTCTTTGCCTCACTCTGTTTTAGTTTTCTACATCTTTCATTGCCTTTCGTGTCAATTTTTCACCACACCCTCCCACTTCCATTACGTACAGTTCACTTAGCTTACTCATTCTTATTAACTTATGCATAATGTTTTAGTAGTAATCTCTGTCTTGCATATTACCCTGTCTTCCACCTTTAAGCTCTCAGTTTTTCAAATCTCATCCAATGCAGCCCCAACAATCAGTCTTTCCTTCTTATCCCGTACAGTATGTCTTCCCTGACCTGCGGTTCTGGGTGACTTTCCCAAAATCTACCATTTTCTTACACCTCTCCAGTCCTTTTCCTTCACCCTTCTTCCTTCCCCTTCTACCCGTGTGCCTGAAGAAGGAGCTTCTGGCTCTGAAAGCTTGCCAATCACACCAGTCTTTTGTGTGTGTGTTCTGCAGCCGCTTGGTGAGTAGATTTTTTATATATCCAATTAAATAATTTCACCCAAAATCCAGCTAGAGATTGACAGTGCCCTCTCTGCCCCCACCCACTCCCCCCCCCCCCCCCCCCCGAATGTGATGGATTCATTTAATAGGCTGATGTGTGATGCAGCTCAAGGTCTAGGTTACACAGAAAGATAATAATTTGGGTGTGAGTTTGCAAAGTAAACTTCTGTGAATATGCAATAGAACTTCTGGTAAGATTAACCTGTCACATAGCCTCATGTCTACATTTTTGCCATATTTATATAATAGAGGGAAACATTCCACGTGGGAAAAATATATCTAAAAACAAAGATGTGACTTACCGAACGAAAGCGCTGGCAGGTCGATAGACACACAAACAAACACACAAAATTCAAGCTTTCGCAACAAACTGTTGCCTCATCAGGAAAGAGGGGAAGGAGAGGGAAAGACGAAAGGATGTGGGTTTTAAGGGAGAGGGTAAGGAGTCATTCCAATCCCGGGAGTGGAAAGACTTACCTTAGGGGGAAAAAAGGACAGGTATACACTCGCGCGCGCGCACACACACACACACACACACACACACACACACACACACACACACACACACACACATATCCATCCACACATATTTAATGAATGTTAGATTAGATAAAATAAAACTGCGAAGTAAATTCAGAAAACTTTTATTAGATAACAAACAAGTCTCTGGGGAGTTTGTTGCATTGTACATAAAATACAGAAAATGCTGGTGGTGCACTATGTACCTTTTACTGGAATTCCTTTTCTCCCCCTTCCCAATCCTAGTAGGGGTGTTGTTAGTTTTTGTTTTGACGGAGTTTTCTTGTTTTGCTGTTGTCATCCACAGATCATTTCAAGAGGCTTGATCCCCACCATGTGAATGATGTCATTAGTTTTTCCTGTGCTATCACATTGCTTACAAATCTGCTCAAAACTTGCTACAAATTCAGCTATGTGAAATAGAATGATAATTATGGAGATCAGTTCTGCTGCCTGTTTTTGGGACAAATGTGATAGACCCCAAGTAATTTACATGTAATATATTGACTGTATTTTAATGAACTGCCATAAAAACATACCTTAAAGTCATTCAATGTAACATTCATTATTATTTTTCATAAATGTTACATTCAAGAAACAAAAAGTAATTTAGGTTTGGGGCTTATTGACCCCAGTGGTACTCACTGAAAAAAAAAAATTAATATTTTGTAAATACAAAACATCATTGGATACAGTTGACTCAGAGGGAGAAAGTGTTATATTTTCAAAGTAATAGCTTTGGAAACAAGGGAGGTACATATTTTCAAGGTGCTTGTGAGGTCATATTGACGCCAGTGGTATTAGGAGGGTTAAGGAGAACATTGTGCTGTTATTCAGGCATGTTACTGACAAAGTTCCTTTTCATTTCTGAAAATATGTGGACCTCCAACTTACTTTTTTTTTTTTTTAGTTTCAGCATGTAGTCAGAAATACCAGGTGTAGTTTTCTGTACCACATGGCAACCAACTATTGTACAAAAGTGTTTGAAGAAAGAAATACTGAAGTTGATGGTTTTGATGTCACTTTTGTTTTTGAGAGTTTGAGCCTGGTACATTTCAAAGTGTGACCTCATAAAGATATTACACATGCTTCTTCAGGAGTTAATTTACTACATCTTTATATTCAGTTATCAGTGCAGATGGACATGTTCATATAAGCCCTGGTTCATATCTTTGTTTTGTACTGCATGTCTATTCACACTAAACTCTATTTGCAGGCTATGAGCCATCATCATCTTGCACACAAGGTGATTCATTGCACTCCCTGATTTATAGAATGCACACAACTTCCAACCTGTACAATGTGCTTGGGAACACAAATGATTGTCCTTCAGCAGAGCTGAGTAGCTAGCTGGGCCATGTCAGAGACAATTTTATTCTCGGCGCACCTATTAGGTTGTCTCAGGGCATTGCAGAGCCCGGTAACTCTGGACTGGCCAATATTGCAGTAGCAAGGTGCATTGCTTGTTGTTTGAGAAGACCAGGATTACATCCTCAGTTTCTTCCATCTGGTTTTGCAATCTAAATTGAACACTATAATATACATGGCATACAGTCTCATCAATAGGACTTCCAGATTCCAGCTCAAAGCACCTACTGTAATAGTCTAGACTCTAGAGGAAAGGTCGGGGATTTCTACTGGTAGACCAGTCACATCATGATGGTAAACTCATATGCTTGAGGACCACACACAGTGACACAGCAGCAGTACTAGTGAATGTTCACAAATGTGGAAGTTCTTGTATTGTATTGATTTATATAAAAGGGCGAATTCAGTTGACAAAATTGTTAAAATACAGAAAGGGTCACCGGCACTTAAGCTTGCAATTTATAACACTGCCGAAAGATACACTTAACATCATAAATACTAATCCTAGCTTTTGGAACTATGCACTCCTTCTTAATGGAGGAAAGAAGGATTAGCTGAGAAGGATCAGGAGGCGGGGGGGGGGGGGGGGGGGGGGGTGGCAAATCCCCTCAGGCCCTAGGTTGAGAGGGACAAAGCTGTTGTGAGGCTGATACAAGACAAAGATGCTAGGATTAATATTTTCTACTTTAAGTGTGGTTTGTATATCTTTGTGTACAATTTTGTGTGGGTGTGTGTGGGGAGGGGTTCTGTTCTTTTAAATACTGTGGATTTAGCCTTGATTGAAAAGCTGACATTATATTCCATAGCTATCAAGCTAAGTTCCTGAGGGACTTTTTGTACAGGTTTGTAGTTGTTGGCAGATCTGCCTATGTATCAGCAGTCCACAGCTCGTAGGCTAGTGGCTGGCGTTGCTGCCTTTGGATCACGGTGTCAGGGGATCGATTCTCGGCTGGGTTGGGGATTTTCTCTGCCCGGGAAGTGGCTGTTTGTGCTGTCCTCATCATTTCATCATCATTCAGGAATGTGACGAGACTGGACTGTGAAAAGATTGGGAATTTATATGTGCACTGATAACCATGTCATTGAGCACCAATCGTCATCAACATCATCATATATATCAGGATGTTGTTGTAGATGATTCAGAACAACACACACAATGTATGCAATACTAAATATATTATTAGTGATTTATTATTTTATTTTTCAGAAGTACAAATTAGTGCAGAGTTTTGCTAACCATTCTCATCGTGCTAGTATAAGATGTGTGACTACCTGTGGGAAGTTATTGGCATCTGGAGGTGCTGATGAAACTATCTACCTGTATGATCTACATACAAGGAAAGAGACGGGCATGTTGATGCATCACAATGGTAAGCTAAAAGTGAATTTTGTATTTGAGAGCTTGTGTTACATATGAGGTACACAAATTTGTTCAGAAAAAGAGCTAATGAAGCCCTTATGTAGTATATGTTTGTATAATTGTGTTAGATCAGAAGTTTTCTAACACATGCTCACTCTATATGCATCTTTTGCACTATGTTGTATTGAGCAGTTAATGTTGTAACTGAAATCTGTGCGAAATTCTACTGTACTTTTGTTAAATTATAGAAACTTTGGATCTTGATCTCATATGGGGCTAAGACTTATGTGGTGCTACACTTAGTCAGTCTGTTTGTGGACCCTGCAAACTTATAAAATAATAGTTTATCTTGATTATTATTATTAATCACAGGATGTATCAGCGAACTGTGGTATTTGATAAAATGACATCATGAAATTTTTTCATTATTTTAAACAATTTACAGCTAAAATTTCTTTAAAAAGATGAAATACTGAAGACTGACAAAAACAAAATCAGAAACCTTAACACTGAACTTCATAACACAATACTGTGTGGGGATGTAATGGAAGAAGAACCTAACCTAAGGATTCCTGCCAACAGCCCATTGTTATGCCAGCCCTGGCCTACTCCCAGTGTTACTGACAGTGACTACATCTATTGTTAGTAAGATCTATGCCTGCTATTACTGGTATATTCTGCAGAATTTGCTAGATTTCTGCATGATTTCTATAGCAAACTATAATTTGTATGATTCACACTTCTCATATTTTCTAATTAATTAAAGGTGGCTCTCTCTCAACATGCAGTCTCAATGACCTGCGTCTCCTTTCCAGGCTTCCAAAATGTATCCCGTTTCCCTCTCTAAGGAAGTAACTAACACTTTTGAAGCTAGGAGTAGTATTCTCTACTTTTAATGTGGCTTGTGGCAGTGCTGGAATTTTGTCTCCATTTTGTCTTCTTGTAATGTTACAAATTTCTCAAGGAAATGAACCATTTGATACAATTAAAATTGTTACGGCACATTTTTAAAAATTACAATTAATTCACTGCCAGGCATAAAGGGTATGTTCAGGCGCTATCTGCTACAGTGCATGTGGCTATTTACACCTCAACAGAATGTGACAGTGGTCCAAGGAGCGTCATCAATGTGGGCATTCCTGACAGTGGCAACACTGTTCTGTAATGCATTGCTTCAGCCGGCACTGCTGCAATTAGTACTTCACTAATTATACCATTACTCACATTTTCACTACCACTTGAATAGTGTTTCGTGCTTGCTCGGAGCTTGTTGTGTGGATGTCTAGAGAAATGTTCGCTGTACAGTTGGTAGAAAATAGCATTTACTATAGTGTTTACAATTTCCCACCACTCTTAAAGTGTTTGTTATTTATAATCAATATTCTTTATCTCCTCGTGCCTGCACAGGTTGTAGAATGGATTGTCAGAGGTCTGGGGAACCGACTATTCTGAATTTATATACTCCTTTGATTCTGTATAGGAACTAATGATGAGGGGCATGCCAGGTTTACAGATAAACAATGTCTCAACTTGATGAGACGTAGTGTGGAACATTTCAGAAAATTTTGTAAACCCACTAACACCTATTAGTTGAGTCCCAGTAGAAAAACTCAAGGGAAAGCAGCCAGAGGTGCACATCCCTCCTTTTCAAGACAGAAAATAATAATAATAATGATAATAATAATAATAATAATAATGGCATGTGACGAGGGCCTCCCGTCGGGTAGACCGCTCACCTGGTGCAAATCTTTCGATTTGACACCACTTCGGTGACTTGCGCGTTGATGGGGATGAAAAGATGATGATTAGGACAACACAACACCCAGACCCTGAGCGGAGAAAATCTCTGACCCAGCTGGGAATCGGACCCGGGCCCTTAGGATTGACAATCTGTCGCACTGACCACTCAGCTTTCGGGGGCGGACTTCAAGACAGAAATGCAATGGCAGAGCATGGTGCAATGAAAATTTTAAAAACCTGGTATATGGGACATACACAGGAAGACCACACATGCCCACACAGACAGCAAACACTATCACTATCAATACTCCTGAGATTGGTTGTTAAGATGGCTACTTACTCGGACTTCATTGCAAATTCCAGTACTGATTATGATCTGTATCTTGTACAGTTCACTTTTATGATGCAGCCACATATCTCGCTGTAAATCTTTTGAAAATCACAAGCAGTGATTACTTTGGCAGGCAAGATTACACCAGGCCATATCTAGAAGCTGATGTTTTGTGACACTGGTGTTGACTATAGATGAATTAACAAAGTACAATTTGTGCCCAGCTACACACGTTGCTGAAGTTTTGGCCAAAGCTGCAGCCAGTGGACTTACTTTGACTAAATAATGGAACTTCAGGAAAGATTCAATTTTAAGCAGTCATTTAGTATTTGTTTCTAGAAAATCTATGGCTCTATGTATGCAGTGCAGTCTGTACTTTGTGTGTGCTCATTTGGCAAGAGAATAAATAACCAAATATAACCGACGCATTTGTTCCCTGTTGAACACATATGATGAGCCCACGGAAAAAAACTGGATAAGTCACATTTTGTACACTTTTCAGCAGTGGAAATTTAAACTTTCAAGACTACAAAAAATACATAAAACATTCCAATTGAGTATAACCAATATAATTTTAATGCCAAATTTAGCAACTGTAGACAAAGTACAAAGGAAAACTACTGAAATTATATAATGAAAGAGACTAACCATGCAAAGAAAGTGTGTTTGCCACAAAAAGAATGTGATAAGTCCATCAATTTTTGGTAGGCTTTCAACCCTTTTGTGTTGTTTAGTTGGTCTAGGATTTTTCTTCTTTATGTAGTAGATTGTAATAGAAATTTCTTGTGTCTTGATCACATGTTTTTCATATGCTACTGGCAGGATCCCTGAAGATGTACCTTTAGAATTATTTATATGAAAAATAATCTTGATTTACAATACAAAAAGTTTTGTATTACAAAATGCTTACTATTATGCACTCAATGAGAGAGTAAGAATATGTTAGGTCCCTGGGGTTGAGACTCAGGCTCGACATCTATTTGTAGACAACCAGAATGTTTCAGATCTACTGGTGTCCAGGATCCATTGTAAGTAATCCTGTATTTGAACAGCTTATATTCATTCACAACAGAATGTCACTGAGTGGCCATGTCTTGAATAACACTCTGTTCTGTAAAATGCATTTAAAAGCGTTGCTATTTCTTGTTGAACAGTAATGACTTTGTAAGGCGTTGGATTTTCTCTTGTGGTGTCAAAAGCATTAACCCAGTCTTTTGGTAACCCTGCAATAGTTTTCTTTGTCATCAAACCAAAATGGAATTTTCTGTTAAATGTTTTCTGGTGTGTCTCATTGCAGCAGGAAGTTAAGGTTATTATTCTGTATATAACTAATGGGATTTTTTTTTACTTGTATTTCTTCTGGAAGATAAATTCCATCTGTCTTCCCCTTGCCATAGTTGCTCTTTCTCCCCACAAATGCAGCCGTGTGATTTATAACTGCAGCCTACTTTTCTTTGGATAGTTTCCGAGGCCACTTAGCATGCATGTCTCTTTTGTCTTTGGGAGACCTTCCAGTATCCCTCAGATGGCCTCTTGGCAAACAGGAATTTCACTAATGGTATCATTTCATCTGATTCTTACAATATATCAGAAAGAGCAATCTCTGATGTGGAATTGTCTTGCCTAGGCTTTCTAAGAGCAATTAATGTTGCAGAAATTAAGATGGTTACGTAGGAAGATTGATCATTCTAGTTACCTAGCAAATTAAAATTCTTGATAAGCTGTTCTCTTGAGGGGTCTGCAATGAGTATTTGCAGTCACTATCTAAGTCATGCTGCTCTAAGATCCGTACAAACATTACTCATTCTGCCATAATATTTTCTCTTCCTAGTTGATTAACAGACGACTTCTCACCTTCATCTTGTGATGATCCACACGTTTTAAAGATGCTAAAAGGACAACACTATTATCACACTTCAAACTAAGTGCTATTACTATAAGGAAAGACCAAAAAGTAATAAACTCAACCAATCATGCTTCTATTCACAACCCAACTGACCTAACAGGGGTAATATGAACAGCGGAAGAAAATCCTGGACATGCCTTGTTCTTTCTGTGAGAAGACCAACTTACAACATTCTTTCTGTTACTACTAAAAGTGGAACCCTTTGTATCTTGGTGACTTCCCACATTATTTGAAAGTCATTTTAACTATATTGTAGAACCGGCAGCTGGCCATCAGAATATGCTATAAACTAATTCCCTAATTAAATGGACTTATCCCGTTTTTTCCATGGGCTCTTCATATAAGGTATGCTAACTAGTATCTGGTCAAGTTTTATTACTTGCAGCATCAGTTGACCAGTTGTGACAACAGGTGCATTCTGTGTGGAACACTGACATCTAAGATGTCATCCACCACCTCTGCGATTATATACCCGCACAGTTGCAGGCTTACATGATAGATCAGACTATAAAAGATACATGTCTACGACAATCTGCTTGTGGATGTATTAACATGTGATTCTGATTATTTGGATACAACTTAATTTAGGTAGACCATTGTTTAGGGAAGCTCAATTATCAGTATCCAGTAGTTTGTGCTGAGATATTAACTCCATAATTTAATACCTAGATATTTTTCGTAAAGATTTATGTGGATAAACACATGGTGTTGTTTCTGGACCATTGTACAGGGAAATAGATTTATATTTCCACTTGTTCAAATTAATTACTGTTACAGCACATATGAATAAGATTGGGACTATGGAATGATACTGAAAATTCTGTGGAATATTTATTTATGTATGTAAAGCACTTTAAATTTCTAATATCTACATAATTTTGTTTTACATTTGACAATAGGTACTGTACATTGCCTCGAATTTACTCCAAATGGCTCACATTTGCTTAGTGGCAGTGAGGATGGCAATTTGGCTGTCTGTAGGACAGGGAACTGGCAGCTAGAAAAAGTGTGGGGTGCTGCACACAAAGGATCAGGTAAGGAGAAGTTTAGCTTATAGTGTTTATTTAGTTCATGACAAGTTGGCAAGACGAGGTAAAAGTTTGTTATCTTTCTAAATATAAGTATTGTAACATACAGTACAGTTGAAAAATTTTATTTTGATGTTTTATTATGTCCTTCCTTTCTCTTGGAATGCATGCCTCCATTGTGATATTTTCTTATATTCATTTTCGTATGGAGGCCTTGTTGATGGGATTTCATAAATTTCTCATTCTGCTTGTGAGTGATATAGTAAACCAAAATGTGGCTCTCTATTAACCCAAGTATCTCTCCTATTTGTGATTTGAGTCATTACTGCAAGTGTCTGACAGAACTCATAGCATATTTTTTGCCTTCTTAGAAACTGGATTCTTAGACTTTTGAAAGAGATCCTTCCAATGATGCACGTCATTGTTGTTTTAGCATTTCACACTGGAGTTTCGTGGCGTAACTTTGATGTTGCTACTCTTACTGAATAAATGTGTTATAATGTATGCAACTATTCTTCAGCTCGTCTTTCTCTTTTGTTAGCTATGTTTCACAAAGATCCCAGAGAGAGAAAACATTCTGAAAGAATTTGACTAGATTTTTGTAAATGACTCTCAACTTTCCTGCAGTGTCATTTATGGACTTGAATTCACGGCAGATAATAACACTCAAATATTTGATTTATTGTTTGTAGTGTTGTTAAGTAATATGGGATCTTGTTTGTTCTTGCAATTTATGCTTCTTTTTATAGTATGGTGCTTATCTTTTTTGGTACTAAGTGTGGAGAAACTGTAAGACAGCCACATTAAGCAATAGCTCATGACAATGCTACCATCATTAGCGTAATTGTATTTTCTGTGAAATATATGAGACCTTTGAAGACATTTATATACATCATAAATTGTGGTGGTTGTGTGACAGTTTCTTGAGACACCCTCAACATTACTTCGCTTCATACCTCTCCACATTTAGGAAGATATACTGTGTTCTGTTTGTTAGGGGATTCTCTGTCCTGCCATGTACAACTTCAAATATTCTATGTAACTGAAGTGACACAGTAGTTAGGACAATTGATTCAGACTAGGGACAACCACGGTACTATACCTCAGACAGCTGTCAAGGATTAAGTATTATTCTGAATTGTTTACAGCAAATGGTGGAGTTGTTCCTTTGAAAATGGCACAGCGATTTCCTTTCTATCCTCCTTAAACTGGAGCTTGTGCTCCATGTTTAATGATTGTATTGTCAATGAGACAGAAAACTCTAATCTTCCTTGCATTATTTCCTGAGAATCCTTGTGTTCCAGAATTTATGAAAGATATCTGCAGTCATATCGTCAAACCTTCTGGGTACTGTGATCAAAGTCTCCAAATTATCACTGGATGCTAGCACAAAATGTGTTTAGTAGCATTATAATAAGCTCTGTAGCAAATGCCTGCAATGTTTCTCTGAAACTGGAACAACTGGTGACATTGCAATTACTTCAGTGACCTTTAAGGGAAGAGTTTGTCACATTAACATTGAGATCATTATTGGCACTCATTAATTGCTCTTTCTGTTGTTTGAATTGACTGGATACTTTCTTGAAACATTACTCAATAGAATTATGTTGCAGTATGAGGATCCAGACATAGTCCGCAACCTATTTGATAAAGACACAGTCCGCAACCTATTTTTGTGGGTTTTTAGACTTCTCCATAATTGCATCCAACCATTGAGTTTGTCATAGCTATTAGTCTGTCATCATAAAAACATGTTTGCACTACAAAAATAGAAGTAGTGAGTAGTTTTGCAGTTCAGTGTTCCTGGAAGTTTGAAACTGAACCATTGCTTCATAGAAATGGTTCCATTGTGTTGAGAAGGCTGTCTGTTTAAAGTGTTTTAGGGGTGAAACACAGCTACGAGGACAGATCCTGATCAGCTCAACCTTTTCTTTGCTTGGAACTTTACACTGAGTGTGAGATTTGTGATAAATGCAAGCTGAGTGTGGGACCAATGCCGAAGAGTGCTCTTTGTAAAACCAAACTGGGATTTCATCTGGACCTGGTGGCTGTTTATTTTCAGTTCTTTCAGCTGCCTTTCAATGTTAGGGGCACCTATTCCAGTGTCCTCCATGTGGGAGATGGTGTGGCAGTCAAGCGATGGTACATCTGCACAGTCCTCGTCAATGAATGATTTTTATTTTTTTTCCCCCCTTTTGCTCTCTTCTGTTGCCTCACTAGATTGTCCTAATAGTGACCGAATGGAAGCCATCAGCCGACTCAGAAATTTTATTTGTGATCAGAATTTTATAGCATTCTTGGCAAGATCTTTTGGTAACGTATGACAGTGAAAGTAGTATTCTTCATGCAACAGTCTTCTTAAAGACACACAAATATCTACTAACTTTTGACTGTTGACATTTCTGTGTTCTTTTTTGAACTCCGAGTGTAACAGTCTGTTTTCTCAGCATTTTCTAAATTTTGTTGTTAAATCTTGATAGATCTTTTACATACATAGTCCACTTACTCAACACATACTTCTCCATAATGTAATTTACAATCAGTTTAGACTTTGCCCATAATTATTCTACAGCCATTATATTGGAACTAAATGATGTCAATTTATTGTCTAAGTAGAATGTTAATAACTGGATGTGTGCTCTTTCCAGCATAAAAACTTGCCTAGTCTTCTTGATGGGTTTTTTGACCTTAGCTGGCAACATCCTGTTCCCATACTAACACAGTTGATAAGGTCAGGCCTATTTGTAGCTGCTGCTATTGTTCTAATCAGTCTAAAGATTGGTTTGGTTCAGCTTTTCATGCTAGTCTATCCTCTGCAAGCTTCTTTATCTGTGCATAACTACTACAGTCACCATCCATTTCAACTTGCTTATTGTAATCTTGCAGGTTTCAGTGTAATTGATTAATGGTGTGCATCTGGGTGTTCTGCTGAGTTACAGTTTCCATTTATGCACAATATTTTGACAGCCAACTCAGCTGGCTTATTCACGTTCTGCGAGTTTTGCTGTTATGTGTACACTCTGCCAGGAGTCCAGCGTGTACACATAGCAGCAAAAATCGCAGAACCTGAAAAAGGTAGCTATTCAAGCCTTTGTCTTCCTCTACAGATGTTGCCCTTCCATTACCAAATTGACAATTCTTTGATATCTCAGGATGTTTCGTATCAACCAATCCATTCTTATTGTATAGTTCTGTCATAAATTTATTTTTTCCTGAATTTGATTCGATATCTTCACATTTGTTATTTGATCTACCCACTTAATCTTTAGTATTGTTGTATAGCAACACATTTCTAAAGTCCCTATTCTCTTCGTGTATCAGCTGCTTTTCATCTATGTTTCAACTTACATTCAAGTCGGCAGTGGTAATAAATTCCTCTTTTTCAGAAATTATTTTCTTGCTGTTGTATTCTTTGTTTTATATCCTCCCCCCACTTTGTTTGTTATTGATTATTGGTTGACTGTTACCGACGACTGTGCTGCTAAAGCGGAGTTATTGAACGCAGTTTTCCGAAATTCCTTCACCAGGGAAGACGAATGGAATATTCCAGAGTTTGAAACATGAACAGCTGCTAGCATGAGTTAGAAGTAGATACCTTAGGGGTTGCGAAGCAACTCAAATCGCTTGATACGGGCAAGTCTTCAGGTCCAGATTGTATACCGATTAGGTTCCTTTCAGATTACGCTGATACAATAGCTCCCTACTTAGCAATCATATACAACCGCTCGCTCACCGATAGATCTGTACCTACAGATTGGAAAATTGCGCAGGTCGCACCAGTGTTTAAGAAGGATAGTAGGAGTAATCCATCGAACTACAGACCTATATCATTGACGTCGGTTTGCAGTAGGGTTTTGGAGCATATACTGTATTCAAACATTATGAATCAGCTCGAAGGGAACGATCTATTGATACGTAATCAGCATGGTTTCAGGAAACACCGTTCTTGTGCAACCCAGCTAGCTCTTTATTCGCACGAAGTAATGGCTGCTATCGACAGGGGATCTCAAGTTGATTCCGTATTTCTAGATTTCCGGAAAGCTTTTGACACTGTTCCTCACAAGCGACTTCTAATCAAGCTGCGGGCCTATGGGGTATCGTCTCAGTTGTGCAACTAGATTCGTGATTTCCTGTCAGGAAGGTCGCAGTTCGTAGTGATAGACGGCAAATCATTGAGTAAAACTGATGTGATATCTGGTGTTCCCCAGGGAAGAGTCTTGGGACCTCTGCTGTTCCTGATCTATATAAATGACTTGGGTGACAATCTGAGCAGTTCTCTTAGGTTGTTCGCAGAGGATGATGTAATTTACCGTCTAGTAAGGTCATCCGAAGACCAGTATCAGTTGCAAAGCGATTTAGAAAAGATTGCTGTATGGTGTGGCAGGTGGCAGTTGATGCTAAATAACGAAAAGTGTGAGGTGATCCACATGAGTTCCAAAAGAAATCCATTGGAATTCAATTATTCGATAAATAGTACAATTCTCAAGGCTGTCAATTCAACTAAGTACCTGGGTGTAAAAATTACGAACAACTTCAGTTGGAAAGACCACATAGATAATATTGTGGGGAAGGCAAGCCAAAGGTTGTGTTTCATTGGCAGGACACTTAGAAGATGCAACAAGTCCACTAAAGAGACAGCTTACACTACACTCGTTTGTCCTCTGTTAGAATATTGCTGCGCGGTGTGGGATCCTTAACAGGTGGGATTGATGGAGGACATCGAAAGGGTGCAAAAAAGGGCAGCTCGTTTTGTATTATCACGTAATAGGGGAGAGAGTGTAGCAGATATGATACGCGAGTTGGGATGGAAGTCATTATAGCAAAGACGTTTTTCATCACGGCGAGATCTATTTATGAAATTTCAGTCACCAACTTTCTCTTCCGAATGCGAAAATATTTTGTTGAACCCAACCTACATAGGTAGGAATGATCATCAAAATAAAATAAGAGAAATCAGAGCTCGAACAGAAAGGTTCGTTTTTCCCGCGCGCTGTTCGGGAGTGGAATGGTAGGGAGATAGTATGATTGTGGTTGATGAACCCTCTGCCAAGCACTTAAATGTGAATTGCAGAGTAATCATGTAGATGTAGATTTTTCTATCCAAATAGCAAAACACACTACTACTTTAGTGTGTCAATTCCTAATATAATTCCCTCGAGATCACAAAGATTTAATTTGACATTTCATGACCCTAGTTTTACTTTTGTTGGTGTGTTCTTTTTATAATTATATTTCAAGACACTATCCATTCTTATAATCTCTTTTCAAGACACTATTCATTCTTTTCAACTGGTCTCCAAAGTCCTTTGCTATTTCTGACGGAATCAGTATGTCATCGGCAAACTTCAAAGCTTTTATTTCTTGTCCCTGAACTGTAATTCCCTTTCCAAATTTCTCTGTGGTATCCTAATCAGCTTGCTCAGTGTACAAACTGAATAACACTGGGGATAGGTTACAACCTTCTCTTGCTCCCATCTCAACCACTGCTTCCCTTACATACCCCTAGACTCTTATAGTTGCACTCTGGTTTGTGTGCAAGTTTTAGATAACCTTTTGCACCCTGTATTTTATCACAGCTACCTTCAAAATTCCAGTCTAGTCCAGTCAGTGCTCTCAAAAGCTTTCTCTAAATCTACAAAAGCTGCAAATGTTAAGTTTGCTATTCTCTAACCTATCTTCTAGCATAAGTTGTTGGGTCAGTATTGCCTTGGGTGTACCTACATTTCTCCAGAATCCAAGCTGCTCTCACCCAAGTTCAGTATCTACCAGTTTTTCCATTCTCTTTCGTATCAGTATTTTGCAACCATGACTTATTAAACTGATGGTTTGGCAGTATTCACACCAGATAGCATTTGTCTTCTTTGGGATTGGAGTGATTACATTCTTCTTGAAATTTGTGGGTTTTTCGTCTTCTTTCCAGTTGGCTCTTTCAGTGCTGTGTCAAATTCTTAACTGAATTAACAGCTGAATCAAAGGAAAGTTCTTTCCTCAATTAGGTGGTTTTTTGGTGTGGAAAATCATGCCAAGTCAGATATTGCAACTCACTGAACATACTGAGGATTGTTTCAAACAGGTTAAGATAACTGGAATTACCTTTATTGATGTAACAGCTGCCTACAACACTATCAACGAAAACACTACAAACTCTACTATAAACTACAACACTGTTCAACTAGAAAAATTGAAGAAAATTTACCAGCACACCAATTATTATCAGCAAACATTCCTCATAGGCACTCTCCTGCAGAATAGAAGAGTCCAGGTCTTTCTGCATTATAAATAGAGTAAAGGACACATACAAAAGAATGGCTTACCTCAAGGCAGTATACTTGTTCCAGAGCCTTTTTATACTGTACAAAAGATCAGGCCATTACAAAACAGTCTAGTCATTTCATCTATGCTAATATTACATCAAGGCTTCCAAAGGGAAGACATTTGAAGAGAGAGCAAATGAGGACTTGTACAGCTAGACAGAACCTATCACAGCATCCATTAAGAAGAGACGATTGTTATTTTATGGTCATCTCATAAGGATGGGTGGTGACTGACTAACAAAAAGAATACGGAGTTTCATCCAATCTAAGAAAACAAGGCTGAGATGGTTTGAAGAATGTGAAAAAGGTCTTAGGCAGACTGGTATCTCAGAGAGAGAAATTCCTGACAGGAACAAATTTAGAAGATTGGTGAACAACTACCAAGGTTTTACAATGGAATCAACATCGAAAAGATGGAGAGGACTTTTGTCCAAAGAGCATAAACGGGCACGTCTCATGTGGCTCAAAAGATACTGGCAGGAAGTCAAAGCTGGAACAAGAACAAGACATACACTAAAATGAAATTGGTTGTTACCATGCAGCCTATAGAGGTTTCTCTAAATAAATAAACTCTCAACAACACTCAGGAATCTTCTACTTTTCAAAGAAAATTTCATAGTCCCCCCCCCCCCCCCCCCCCTTCGTATTACATCATACTTATTTAGGGAGTTGATGTCCAGACACTAAGTTTCAAATCCTGCCTATATGGAGAAAATCGAAGACAGCCATCTCAGTTGTCCCATTGTGACAGAATTAAAAACCGAAACAGAATGCACCTTAGCTCTTGAGGACCAGCACCTCCAAGTTACCAGGAGGCACACGTGATGCATGAAATGAAATTTGTTGTGGCAAGGGCCTCCTGTTGGGTAGACCGGTCGCCTGGTGCAAGTCTTTTGAGGTGATGCCACTTCGGCGAATTGCGTGTCGATGGGGATGATATGATGATGAAAACAACACAACACCCAGTCTCTGAGCTGAGAAAATCTCCGACCCAGCCGGGAATCAAACCCGGGCCCCTTTGCATAGCATTCCGTCACGCTGACCACTCAGCTATCAAGGTGGACACATGATACATAAAAGATACTGACTGTTTCCTATAGATCTCATATCCATGTCTTGGCCCCTTTCATGTTATTGTTGCTCTCTAGACTAACATTCTACACACACACACACACACACACACACACACACACGGACCCTTTGTCTCTGAACTCTGCCTCTCCCAGTGCCCACCAAAAACTCTTCAAAAACATCATACATTTTCACACTAGCTGTTGCCATCCTTACCCACTTACCCATACCTTTTCAGGTTTGAGTGCCAGATGTTAGAACAAATCATGGGAAATAACTGTAGGTACCAGGGAGGCTCCATCCAATGCCAGCTTTATTATGAACTGCATGAAAGAGGCATTTCTCAGTTCCCAGCCACTGTGCCACATGGCATTATACAAATTCATTAATTGTATGTTAGTGGTGTAGACTTGGAATAAAGAACCTCACATACCCTTTCTTCTAAAGTCCTTTTTTCCAATTGAAATCTGTCTGGTGCTTCTCCAAATCACATTGCACTTTCCTAGATGTTGATCTCCATCTCATCATAGTTCGCATTCAAACTTTGCTAAACATCAGAGCAACAATATATGAACTTTACTATTGTCTCCCTTTTTGTACCAAACTAAGTCATCCATAATATCGAAGTAATTGTGGCAAATGTGTGTGTTGCTTCAGCACCAAATCCCTCAGCACGTATGACTGTAACCTTTTCCAGGCTTACCTCTTATGCATCTAACAGATTGACCTAATGAAGGGGTGGGGGTGGGGGGGGGGGGGACTTTTATCTGTTCACACCATCAAAAGAATATGCTAAGTCAAAAAATATTTCCAGTGGTAAAACTGTAATTTCTTATGTATCGTTTTTGGTGGGCTATATCATTTGGTAAGGTAAATATAAACCGTTCAGTTACCAGTCCTCTTTTAAATCAAAACTATTTGCTACTGAGAATGTTTTGTGTACTAAGTGTTTATAAATTATTTTGTACATGATCTTGGAGAAAAAAAGCTACTGCTAATAGGTAGATTGATTGGTAATTCTTTGCTGTTTTAGCTCTTTCATTGTGAACTGATTTGAAACAGCATGGTTTAGTATATTGGGGGAAAATACTGCTATGAAATCATTTATTGTATAAGTAACTTAGTAATTTTCTTAGCTGAACTGAACAATTTTTTTATAATTTTGCTATTGATTTCTTCATAACCATTTGGAAATATATTTTTAAGAGAGTTGATAACAATGAAAACATCATTTGGAGATGTAGTATGTAGTTTTAATTTATCAAAAATGCTCTAAATGTTTTTCTTAGAAACTGAAATCTATCTATTAAGGAAATGATTATACATAAATCATATACCGCTGACAGAACAAATGTTATGAAATGTGTGCAATTTTGAGGCTATATTTGATCAGTTTATTATTTACTTTTAAAGAACGTTCCTAATTTTCCTGTCCAGTATCATTTTGGTGGAGGACTGTATTTTTTTTTAATTTTTTAAATTTTTTACTTTTTGTAATGCATAAATTTTATTGCTGGGATGATTACACTAAGACCTTAACAGTACAATTATTAAAGTGATTTAACCCTGCCAATTCAGGTTAATTTTTGTGATAATACTTTTCAAAGTAGCCTATGACTACATCATACAATACATTACACTTTTCGTTAACACCAGTTCTCCTGTGGCCATCTTTCCAGGATGTATTTCATACAATTCTTGCACCTTGATATTAAATGTCAGTCATTCCTTCCAATGTGATGTTTTATGTTTTACTTTATTCATTTCCTCCATCCACCCAGGAACCCTATAACTTCCTCTGACATCTCTCTCTCTCTCTCTCTCTCTCTCTCTCTCTCTCTCTCTCTCTCTCTCTCTCTCTCTCTCTCTCTCTCTCACATATGCTTTTATACTTTATTTGTGTAATTTTATTCACTTTGCTTCTTGTATTATTCTTTTTCTCTGTATCCATCTTTATATCTCACTTTGTTTATTCCTTCCATCATTAATACTTATACTTGCTAATTTACTATATTTGGCCCTCTCCCCTCCCTGCTCCCACTGACACATTTTTCATAGTATTTGTCTCCTTTCAACTTATACAGGGTGAACAACATAAAACCAAACCCATAACATAACATCTGCAGAATCAGTTGATTTTGTTGGAATGAAGTTTTATGAATGATACACAATTTAAGTGTTGCATTTATTAACATTGTTGTTACAAAAGATGTTCGAAATGACAGCTCTGGGCATCAATGCACTTTTGTGCTCTGCAGGTTCTATTAGAAGTCATCAGACAAAAGATTCTGTTATCAATTGTATTCATTTCGCATTGAATGTTCACATTCAGTTCATCAGTACTGTGGGAATGAGATGTATACATTTTTTCCTGTAATTAGCCCCAAGGGGGGGGGGGGGGGGGAAGAGAGAGAGAGAGAGAGAGAGAGAGAGAGAGAGAGAGAGAGAGAGAGAGAGAGAGAGAGCAGACAACCCAGGCAAATGTAGAGGCCACTATACACTGCTCTCAACTTGTTCATTTGTGAAAAGTGCATAATTGTGATTCATTGAAATGTCTGATGTGTGAAACGCTGCTCCATCTTGTTGGAAAAAGCAGTATCTTTTTCATTGTCAGTCAATTGTGCATAGAGTTATTCAAAAATTGTCTATTGACAGACCAGTCAAAAAAATACTGATCACACTGTTACATAGCATGGTGGATTCTTCCCATCTGTTATGTTTTTTCTACTCCCAAAAATAGCTTTTTATTTAGTTATATCTAAAAAGAAAGATGATGAAACTTACCAAACAAAAGCGCTGGCAGGTCGATAGACACACAAACAAACACAAACATACACACAAAATTCAAGCTTTCGCAACAAACTGTTGCCTCATCAGGAAAGAGGGAAGGGGAGGGAAAGACGAAAGGATGTGGGTTTTAAGGGAGAGGGTAAGGAGTCATTCCAATCCCGAGAGCGGAAAGACTTACCTTAGGGGGAAAAAAGGACGGGTATACACTCGCACACACACACACACATATTTAAATATGTCTGTTTGTGTCTGTATACGTGCGGATGGACATGCGTGCGTGCGCGAGTGCACACCCGTCCCTCCCTCCCCCCAAGGCAAGTCCCCCCGCTCCCGGGACCGGAACGACTCCCCACCCTCCCCCTTAAAACCCACCTCATTTCGTCCCTCCCTCTCCCTCCCTCTTTCCTGATGAGGCAACAGTTTGTTGCGAAAGCTTGAACTTTGTGTGTATGCATGTGTCCGTCTGTGCTTCCATCAACCCGCCAGCGCCTTCGTATGGCAAGTCACATCATCTTTGTTTTTTATATATATATATATATATATATATATATATATATATATATATATATATATAATAGAGGGAAACATTCCACGTGGGAAAAATATATCTAAAAAGAAAGATGATGAAACTTACCAAACAAAAGCGCTGGCAGGTCGATAGACACACAAACAAACACAAACATACACACAAAATTCCAGCTTTCGCAACCAATGGTTGCCCCGTCAGGAAAGAGGGAAGGAGAAGGAAAGACAAAAGGATATGGGCTCTAAGGGAGAGGGCAAGGAGTCACTCCAATCCCGGGAGCGGAAAGACCCACCCTAGGGGGAAAAAAGGACAGGTACACACTCGCACACACACACACATCCATCCACACATACACAGACACAAGCAGACATTTGTAAAGGCAAAGAGTTTGGGCAGAGATGTCAGTCGGGGCAGATGTACAGAGGCAAAGATGAAGTTGAAAGACAGGTGAGGTATGAGCGGCGGCAAATTGAAATTAGAAATTAGCGGAGATTGAGGCCTGGCGGATAGCGAGAAGAAAGGATATGCTGAAGGGCAAGTTCCCATCTCCGGAGTTCTGACAGGTTGGTGTTAGTTATCTGGATACTTCCCACACAGGTTGGTGTTAGTTACCTGGATACTTCCCACTGACACCAACCTGTCAGAACTCCGGAGATGGGAACTTGCCCTTCAGCATATCCTTTCTTCTCGCTATCCGCCAGGCCTCAATCTCCGCTAATTTCTAATTTCAATTTGCCGCCGCTCATACCTCACCTGTCTTTCAACTTCATCTTTGCCTCTGTACATCTGCCCCGACTGACATCTCTGCCCAAACTCTTTGCCTTTACAAATGTCTGCTTGTGTCTGTGTATGTGTGGATGGATGTGTGTGTGTGTGCGAGTGTGTACCTGTCCTTTTTTCCCCCTAGGGTGGGTCTTTCCGCTCCCGGGATTGGAGTGACTCCTTGCCCTCTCCCTTAGAGCCCATATCCTTTTGTCTTTCCTTCTCCTTCCCTCTTTCCTGACGGGGCAACCATTGGTTGCGAAAGCTGGAATTTTGTGTGTATGTTTGTGTTTGTTTGTGTGTCTATCGACCTGCCAGCGCTTTTGTTTGGTAAGTTTCATCATCTTTCTTTTTAGATATATTTTTCCCACGTGGAATGTTTCCCTCTATTATATATATATATATATATATATATATATATATATAAAAAAAACAAAGATGATGTGACTTGCCATACGAAGGCGCTGGCGGGTTGATGGAAGCACAGACGGACACATGCATACACACAAAGTTCAAGCTTTCGCAACAAACTGTTGCCTCATCAGGAAAGAGGGAGGGAGAGGGAGGGACGAAATGAGGTGGGTTTTAAGGGGGAGGGTGGGGAGTCGTTCCGGTCCCGGGAGCGGGGGGACTTGCCTTGGGGGGAGGGAGGGACGGGTGTGCACTCGCGCACGCACGCATGTCCATCCGCACGTATACAGACACAAACAGACATATTTAAATATGTGTGTGTGTGTGTGCGAGTGTATACCCGTCCTTTTTTCCCCCTAAGGTAAGTCTTTCCGCTCTCGGGATTGGAATGACTCCTTACCCTCTCCCTTAAAACCCACATCCTTTCGTCTTTCCCTCCCCTTCCCTCTTTCCTGATGAGGCAACAGTTTGTTGCGAAAGCTTGAATTTTGTGTGTATGTTTGTGTTTGTTTGTGTGTCTATCGACCTGCCAGCGCTTTTGTTTGGTAAGTTTCATCATCTTTATATATCTAAAAAGATATATTTTTCCCACGTGGAATGTTTCCCTCTATTATATTCATATCATTAATTTTTATTTAGTTATTTTGACTAAGTTTTAACTTATTTTCAATACATTTATCTATTGGCGTGAAACACTTACATAAAAATCTCAAGTTCTTATTTAGACTTGATTTAACTTGAGTTTGTTGTTCAGGGTATCGTTTTCGTTGTTCAGGTTATCGTGTTCGTTGTTCTGTTTACAGTGATGTAATTAACTTTTATTAGGGCATTCGTAGTTAGAAAATGCAGTAAACTGTTGTGAGTGCTACAGTTCACAAACATGCAGATCCTTATGAGCTTATCAGTATATTTCAGAAATGTGACCCACACCATTAGTAGCTAAGCATTCTGACTTTCCAGTAACATATTTTAAATTACCTAGAACTAATTAGCTTCCTAAATAATTGAACTTGAAGTTCTAAGTCACTAACAAGTTTCACTGCAGATTTTGTCTCAATCACTGTTAGATTCTGACTTTCAACTGCTTACTTTTGTTACCTGAACTTTTCTGTACAAAATGACTTACAGCATTTACACTAATTTGCTATATGGTGCATACATGTAAACAAGGGGATCCACAGCCCTGTGAATAACAATTCCATGTATTTTTCTAAATTTCTGACCACTTTCTGTAATCCAAAGTCACATTAGTACTTGTAGTTTACCCTAAAAAAAATCTGGCCTATCTGGTTTTCAAAGCATAACATGGTTCGCAAAATAAAAAATGGAGACCTTCAGGTTTGAATGTCAGCAATATAAGGAATAGATAGATTGCTACTTACCGTGAAGATGACACGTTAAGTTGCAGACAGGCACACCTAAAACACAGTTACACATTAGCTTTCGCTCACAGCCTTCATCAGTAAAGTAAAACACACACACACACACACACACACACACACACACACACACACACACACACACACACACACACACACACATGAAAGGTGCATTCTGGTCTGAGCTGCTGGAGATGGTGTGCATGAGGTGTGCTTGCTTGTGAAAATGAATGTGTATGTGTTTACTTTTCTGATGAAGGCTGTGGCCAAAAGGTGATGTGTAAGGGGCTTTTAGTTATGCCTGTCTGCAACTTAAGATGTCTTCCTTACAGTAAGCAGCAATCTATCTTTTCCTTAGATTGCTGATAGTTTACAGAATAAGTTTATTCGTATGCATGTCTATAAGTAGTTGGATGTCACCCAAAATAAGCAGTTTGCTGTTCAAAAGCCCACGAGTAAGACCTATGTCAGGTGCACTCTTAATGTTGACTCACTCCACAGTCATGCACATTCTGTACATGAAAATATGCACACCAACATCTGCGAAACTTGAGAACTTTAGTGATGTTTGAGTGATTACTGTAACCTAAATTAATGAACGTTTTATAAGGGACAATCGAAAAGTTCTCCCATTTGAGAACATTGCTACAGTGTATATGCAACATAGCACAACTCCAATGTGGGTATATAAGCACCATCATGTACACAAGAGACTATTTGTCGCTTTTCTGCTTTGTGAGCAGGAAATGTAGTAGTGTGAACCATGGTGACATTATTGCCAAATACATCCAAATGGGACCAATGTGCTCTTATTCTTTTCTTGGCTGCTGAAGGACAAACACCAGTAGACATCCATCGGAAAATGGAGGTGTATGGGGAAGCATGCGTGTCGAAAACCACCCTTATTGAATGGTGCACCAAGTTCCATGTTGCTTCGTGATAACACATGTCCCCACATCATAAATGATGTCCGAAGTTAAACCGACTCAAATGGGAGACATTCAAGCACCCTTCCTATAGGCCTCATCTCTCCCTATGTAACTCTAATGTGTTCAGTCCCTTAGAGAAGGCTTTTACAGGTTGACGATTTATGTCTGAAGCAGATGTGCAGCAGACAGTTACAGACCTCTTCATACATAGGGATACAATGTTTTACCAAATAAGTATCTTGACCCTGGTACATCAGTGGGATGATTGGCTCAGTATTAATGGAGATTTTGTCTGATTGACATACCAATTCTAGACTGTATGGCCATTGAAGGGAAGCTTTTTGATCACCCTTATAAATTAACTTTGATGTGATTAATGAGTAACGTGGAAAGTCACTGTCGACAAAACGAGTGACTGTAGGGCAAGGTGATACTCACTGTAGACTGAATTAGTGGAACTACTGCATTGCATTCCTTTTTATTAAATTAGTTCAAAACAATATTGGTTAAGAACTACAAAGATTTTGTGTAAACATGATGTGCGTTTTGTACCACAATAGAATAATTAAGTTTGCCACTGGATTGAGAATGTTAGGTATTGTAGGTGCTGATCTGGTTTAGTGCACTAATAAATTTTCATAGTGACAAACTGGTCACGATTCTTAATATCTTAGTGAAGAATAAATGTGTGTTTAATGCAGTGTAAATTATGGTGTTGTGCACATTTCTTAGTAAATACCATCACATACTTATTTAGACCTTCAGAGCATGGGGATCAGGAGTTGTGCTACCGGGGAGAGACTACGGGAACCCGGTAAGAATCATTACACCACACCACAGTTACCACACACGGCACACCAAATACCAATTTTCACTTTGTGAAGTGGATGGACAAATATCTTGTGAGGATTCCTCACCATCCAATACATCGTGTTCTGTGGATTAACATAGCTTGATAAATGAAATCGTGCATCAACTGACATTAAATAAAGTATCGGGTCTGCCTATACAGCAGCAGTATTTCCGAGAAGTGAATGGCAATAATCAGTTTGTTTCTGTTTGTCCGTTTCCTTCCATTGTGCAGTTCTAAAGCAATATTAGATTAGATTAGATTAGATTAATACTAGTTCCATGGATCATGAATACGATATTTTGTAATGATGTGGAACGAGTCGAATTTTCCAATACATGACATAATTAGGTTAATTTAACAACATACATAAGTTAATATAACAACTTTATTTTTTTGTGTTTTTTGTTTTTCTTTATTTTTTTTATTTTATTTATTTATTTATTTTTTTTATTTTTTAATATTTTTGTTTTTTTTCTTTTTTTTCTTAATTTATATCTAAAAATTCCTCTATGGAGTAGGAGTTGTCATTCAGAAATTCTTTTAATTTCTTCTTAAATACTTGTTGGTTATCTGTCAGACTTTTGATACTATTTGGTAAGTGACCAAAGACTTTAGTGCCAGTATAATTCACCCCTTTCTGTGCCATAGTTAGATTTAATCTTGAATAGTGAAGATCGTCCTTTCTCCTAGTATTGTAGTTATGCACACTGCTATTACTTTTGAATTGGGTTTGGTTGTTAATAACAAATTTCATAAGAGAGCATATATACTGAGAAGCTACTGTGAATATCCCTAGATCCTTAAATAAATGTCTGCAGGATGATCTTGGGTGGACTCCAGCTATTATTCTGATTACACGCTTTTGTGCAATAAATACTTTATTCCTCAGTGATGAATTACCCCAAAATATTATGCCATATGAAAGCAATGAGTGAAAATAGGCGTAGTAAGCTAATTTACTAAGATGTTTATCACCAAAATTTGCAATGACCTTTATTGCATAAGTAGCTGTACTCAAATGTTTCAGCAGATCATCAATGTGTTTCTTCCAATTTAATCTCTCATCAATGGACATACCTAAAAATTTGGAATATTCAACCTTAGCTATATGCTTCTGATTAAGGTCTATATTTATTAATGGCGTCATACCATTCACTGTACGGAACTGTATGTACTGTGTCTTATCAAAATTCAGTGAGAGTCCGTTTACAAGGAACCACTTAGTAATTTTCTGAAAGACAGTATTGACAATTTCATCAGTTAATTCTTGTTTCTCAGGTGTGATTACTATACTTGTATCATCAGCGAAGAGAACTAACTTTGCCTCTTCATGAATATAGAATGGCAAGTCATTAATATATAATAAGAACAACAAAGGACCCAAGACTGACCCTTGTGGAACCCCATTCTTGACAGTTCCCCAGTTTGAGGAATGTGCTGATCTTTGCATGTTACGAGAACTACTTATTTCAACTTTCTGCACTCTTCCAGTTAGGTACGAATTAAACCATTTGTGCACTGTCCCACTCATGCCACAATACTTGAGCTTGTCTAGCAGAATTTCATGATTTACACAATCAAAAGCCTTTGAGAGATCACAAAAAATCCCAATGGGTGGTGTTCGGTTATTCAGATCATTCAAAATTTGACTGGTGAAAGCATATATGGCATTTTCTGTTGAAAAACCTTTCTGGAAACCAAACTGACATTTTGTTAGTACTTCATTTTTACAGATATGTGAAGCTACTCTTGAATACATTACTTTCTCAAAAATTTTAATTCATTAAGAATTTTACTACAGTATGTGTATTTAACACCAGAGTGTTCAGATAGCTTGCTTACTGATTGTTTTGGACTGGCAGTTTTTTTTTCCTTCTTTATGGGCAGTGGCCGATGGAATACTAATGGCAGGTTGCCTGTTTGATTTCATACTTGAAACTGAACTAGTTGCATGCCAGTTTTTAACTAAATCTTTGATGGTGCTCTTCACTGGGCTACTGAATTTCAGAAATTTTTCTATGAACACTTTGTGTTTCATCTAATGCTTGAGAACAAGTGTTTGTCTCAGCTATAGCTATCCTCTCCTGGAATGAACATAGCATTTTACACAAGCACAACTGCACTCACAAAACTGCACTGCAATGAAATGTATACTGTGCTGACATGTAACATCTGTTGAACATCAGCAACAGTTAGTAGTAACAAACACATCTGCTAGTCACGTTAGTTGTGAGAGAGCCTTTCATAAATAGCATCTGGTAGTGGTTTCATTATGGGTTTGGTTTGATGATGCTCACTCTGTAGCGAGCCCTGTTAGTTTGTGTTGTGGGTGACTTGTTCCCCTCCCCCCTCCCCCCCCCCCCCTCCATCCCCCAAACCTTCCCTTAACCTTCCCTTAACCTTCCCTTAACCAATTGCTCTCACTTCTTTGAGGAAAGAACCTGTGCTTTGTTACCAGTTTTGTGTGTTCCCTTCAGCATAGTACTGGTCAGCCCATATACCTCATTACAAGTTTAACAAGATTCTGAATGAAATTTCCCTTGTTAAGAGATTATAATTATAACTTGTGTCATTGTAACTACTCAATGTTGTGTTTCATTACTTTATAATACTGAGATTAAATTTTAAAACTTTTATTGTAATGTGATTGTTTACAGCTGTAACATCAATGAGTGTACATCCGACAGGAAAGTTGCTTTTGTCACTGGGTACAGATGGTACACTTAGGACGTGGAATCTTATAAAAGGCCGTAAAGCATATGTCACCAACTTAGGGAAGTAAGTTACAACAAATAATTTCAAACTCAATAAAAATTTAAGTCTTTTAGTGTTAACAAGTCATTGTCAATTGAACTACATAGAATGCCTATTTAAGCTTTATTTTAGAGGCTCGTGTCACTGTTTCCATGAAGTTGTACCGGAATTTGGTATACCATATTTGTTTCTTTTACTGCATGTCCAAATAGTACCTGGTACAGAAATCAATTTCACAAAATGTATCAGCCCCTCTAATTAAAAACTGTATTTTCTGTTTTAAAGTAATAAGCTTGATTTTTTTGAGTAGCAGGAAATACGATTTCAGCAAACACTTGTGTGCACAAACCTTCTTACGAAGGTTTTGCCCCTTTACACTCTTGCTATTCAGTTTACGGGAGACAATGACAATTACATTTCATTTAGTGATGAGTGTTGTAGGTAATTCAGCCGTTAGGGAAGAGTGTCATGTAATTCTCATTGGGAACCAGTAATACTCTATCATCTGAATTGTTAATTTGTATAACCACTATATCTCATGTTTCTGTTTAATTGTATTATTTGTTCAAGACTTGTTTTTTTGAAAGAGATGTGGATGCATCCGGCTCATGATTTTCTCTTGAATAGCATGGTGCCCCAAGCCATTCTGGTTTATTATTGTTTCCTTTTATCTTATTTTACACTTCATGTTCACAGTTCCCTGTTAGGATCTGACCTCTTTCTTGTGAATTATTTAGAAATGTAAAGTTTACAGGAAAGAATACCTGATGTACAATCTTCTCTCAGTATGACCATCCTGGGCCCATTTTCTTCTCAAATAACACAGCATATGTGAAACCCAACATGGTAGCGAGTCCGTCATCCGGAGTTTTATATGTACCTGCACCCGTGTAGCTTCCTGGACAATGTGGGAAACAGAATGCTGGTTTATGACTTGAGAACCCTCCACACAAGTCAAAGAATGTATGCCCATCTTTGGGTCCTCTGTTACTCCAAGTAACACTCACTCTCAGGTGACCATTGCCATGCTTTGGTGACACCCGTAAAGGGGCCCCTTTGTTGGATTTTATGTCACCAGGGCAGAAAATCCATAATTAAATGGAGTATGTTCACAAGCTGGTGGCTTTGAGGCTACAGCAGCCTCATCAAGTAGGCATGGTACGAGAATGTAATGCCTCCAAATTTTTTTTGTGAAAAGTGTTAACGATTTTTAAATAAAAATAAAATGTACTTTAAAGATTTTTGAATAAAAAGAACTTTATTAGTATTACACATTTTTATTCTTCATGTGTACATATTTATTTCCCAACATAGTCATCATGGCAATGAAAAAATTCTGTAATTTTTGAGAACATTTCTTGTGGAGAACAAAGCGGTCTGCCTAAAATACTTTAAAAGTGGATTTAAATCAGCTGAGCAATTGACGTTTGTGGACTCTCAACACCTGTTCTATTTACTGTCACCACCTACCATCATGGCGCAAATGGTATGAAAATAGTCACATAATGACCGAAACTGGTAACTAATGCAAATAAATATTTTATTGCAGTCAAAACTGTTTTTAATTAATTTTTAGAACTTATTTCTTCCAATGAGAGACCAGTTTGTTGATACTGTCACTGCAAAATGTATGACTTTGTTGACAAAGCCACAACCTCACCTCTGACTGCATTGCTTCATCACTCTCAAAGTGAAGTCCTTGAAGGTGTATTTTAAGTTTTGGAGACAAATGAAAATTGGAGCCGGCCAGGGTGGCCGGGCGATTCTAGGCGCTACAGTCTGGAACCGCGCGACCACTACGGCCGCAGGTTTGAATCCTGCCTCAGGCATGGATGTTTGTGATGTCCTTAGGTTAGTTAGGTTTAAGTAGTTCTAAGTTCTAGGGGACTGATGACCTTAGAAGTTAAGTCCCATAGTGCTCAGAGCCATTTTTTTGAAAATTGAATGGGACAAAGTTGGGACAATATGGATGACAGTGAACCCAAGGTGTCGGATTGTCCTGGATGTCATAGTGCTTGTATGTTATCTGGCATTGTTATGCTGAAGTAAAGCGGTGCTCCATGTGTGGATGTGTGATTGAACCCTTCGAATGGGTGCTTTCAGTTTGATGAGGGTCTTCCAGTACCTTGCAGAGTTTATGTTGGTGCCTTTAGGCATTAGCTGTAAATGCACCACACCTTGAACGTCCCAGAAGAATATGAGCATGACTTTGCCAGCTGATGACGTGGTCTTGAACTTTTTTGGCATCACTGATCTGCTGTGGTGAAACTCCATTGATGCACTCTTGTTTTTCGGGTCAAAATGGTGAACCCAGCTTTCATCACATGTCACATTGTTGTTACGGAACACATCCTCTCAAGCTCAAATCACAAAAGAAATTGTTGACAGATGTCCAATCTCCTCTGTTTCATCTCAGGAGTAAGCATTTGAGGCATCCAGCATGTAAATGGCTTTCAGTACCACAGTTTTGTAGTCATGCCTTGTACACTCTCTGATGATATGCAACACTTACCTGAGTGCTATGCCTGTGTTACCCAACGTTTTTCTGATGAGTTCATTAGATCGATTCTGAGGAGTCTTGTCGGTTGCTGTACATGGTTATCCACTCCAAGCTCTGCCATACATGTTGAGATTAGCACCACCATTTCCTTCATTACAAGCATGAACAACACAGTATTGCATATTACTGATGTTGATACAGTTATCACTGTGCTTAGCTTTCATTCTTCTATGGACTTCAGTTGAAGGTGCTCTTTCTCCAGTTGGAAACTCAATTACAAAATGCTCTTTCTCATGCCCCGACATAAGTTACGTTACATACCACCACATTACACATTACAGTTTGGACCCTTCTAGCAGCAGAGGTTTGCAACTTGCCTTAGTGAAGTGAGAAAGTCAGTAGAGTAATATGCATGACCTGAAATACCTCAGCTGATATTGAGAACAGAATAAAAAATTCAGAGTCAATACTTTTCACACTGCTTCATAATTATGAAGCTGATAATTAAAATCGTATGGCATTCCTGCTCTTGGCTATGTTATGAGAGGAGGAAAAGTGGTGTCAAAATGTGGGACAGTATTACCTGAATACCTTGTTTTTACCAGGATGGATGAGAATACCTTCTTAACAACTGAACTCCTGTTATTCATAGAATATATTGAGGACAAGTTTGGAGAGATGCCATTATTGGTAAACATGTGGAACATTTCTTGTGTGATTAAGGCAACACATTTTGCTCAGTTGTAAATCTTTACTCCAGTTGCTATCGTTCGCCACATAAATCTTAACATGATTCAGGGCACTATTTTCTACTGTGACTTGACCCTACAATAAGATAAGAAATTTCACAAGGTTAATAGCCTTTCAGTGTTTGTTGTCGAGTGGTTGCTGCAGGTGTCACATATGACAAGTGCCGTAGCACCTCCAAAGTGTGCCAGGGTATGATAACTTTGTTGATCATTGACCAAAAAGTCCAGCTGCAGCTCATAGTCGGGTGACATGGCATAATTGGGTTGCGGCAAGCAGTGTACTTACAACAATGAGCTCTTGTGTTGGCTCATGCCATTACAACAGTTCTCAGCTAATGTGTTTGGAACTACGTACTTAGCAAGATTGTGTGTATCACCTGCAGAAAAATCATAGACATCCCAGTCTATGTTCAGTAGGTTAAAGTCAACTCCCATTAATACTGGATGATTGGGACTTGCTGTATTACTGAGCATAGAATTTCTCTGAATTATTTCACGACTTGTATGGCAGGTCCATGTGGCTGGTAAAAAGTCCAGTGATTAACTTGACTTCACCTTAGTGGCAAATAACTTCGCAATCAGTCTCAATTTTGACCCTCAGTAGACATTCACGTCTACAGTGCGACAGCTTTCCTGGAAAGTGACACATTCAGAGATTTTGTTACAAATATGTTAGCAGTTTACTGTTAAAATCTAGACGTTTGAAGTGTCTTTATCAACGCAGTTTGATTTTGCTCACTGTGTGTTGACCGGTGAGCAATCATCAGAGGCCTTCAAACTATTACACAGCCGTAAAAAAGCCACTTGCAGTTCATAAGCATTCCGATGCACAAGTAGATACTTCTTAGGGATCGTGAAACTCTTACCTACCAAGGGGAATACTACAATTCTACATCCCATAATGCAGTCCATAAATCTGCAGCCAATGCCATCTTAAAATTGTCTGGCCTCTTTCTGAGACTGTCCACTTGGTCCCAAATCAAAGAATGCTGATCAGTTGTGGGTATGATACTGAATTGTAAGATGTGCTTGCACCCTGAGAGCATGACCAGCAGTTTCTACTGCTTCTGCCAGCCATCCACACAAATTGAGGATAGCCTCAGAACCCAACTGACAGGCACCATTGGTGCTGACATGAGCCACAACTTGCAGGTGACGGACTTTGCATCCTTGACAGCCACAGGCAGACTTTCCTTCATGTCTTGGATGTGGTCACCCCAGCAGACGTACCGAGTGCACGTTAAACTTCTTTCCAGCCCTGGACATTAATTGCGTAAGGGCTCCCATAACATTGAAACTCCTGTTAACTAGGGACCATGTTGAGGCAGCATCCACTATTGTCCAATCGTAGGTGAATGAAAGAGAGTAGATGGCCAGTCGCCACACTCACTCTCCGTCTCAAGTGACCTGAACAGGTTGCAATCTGACATTAGCCCAGCAGTGAGCGTGGTTTCTCTCTGTCAGATATGCTGAAAGGTGTCTCAGCAGCAGAACCCATCTGTGGAACAGTTGGGCTATTCAGTGCCAAGTGGTCTAACTCCGGAAAAAGTTCCCACATACTCGTCATGGATTTCACTGAAATTTTATGTGAACATTCACAAATGTTCCTAATGAACATTGGTTAAGTTTTGCTGTCATCAGTTTTAATACTTCCAGAGGTATAGTCATTTGTTTAACCCCATGGCACAGCTATCAACAGTGCATCCATGAGTTTTCTGCTATTTTGAGGCATAATGTCTCCAGTAGTATTTTCTTGAAAGAAACAAAACTTTGCCATCTGATACAACTTTTCATGCTCACTTAAGTGAAATAATAAAAAAAAAAAGATTTCTTGAGTGATTTGCATAATGATAATTTGAAGCAAAGTCGGCAGAAAAAATAGACTCTTGAAAAAAGTGTGAAGTTTATCTTTTTATATCTTCAGAATTAATTGGGGTACACACCTGAAACTTTTCATGTAATAACTTAGCAATACAGGGTCTTAAATGTAAAATTTCATTCTCCTACTACTTTCCAATAGTTATGCAGATTGAAGGCAAAGTTCATAATTTTTGTGAAGAAACTTGGCTGAAAAAATACGTTCTTGGAAAAAATGTGAAGTTTAACTTTTTTTACATCTGACAGTAACTGCAGTATAAACCTGAAAAATTTGCACATAATAACTTACCATTATGAGGTCAAGAATATAAAATTTCGTTCTCCTGCTGGTTTCCAGTAATTTACAAATTGAGGGCAAAGATGACAATTTTTCTAAAAATGTCAAAAATGGGTATTTTTGGTCCACTTTTACGAAAAACAGTCTCCTGCAAACTCATTTAAACTATTTTCATTAGGATATCTGTGTTCTAAACCACCTAAAAAACTGTATTTGGTTTTGCAATGTGAGCATATGAGGTCCTAAAAAGGAATGACACAGTGGAGATGCATTGACAATGGGTCATTTTCCGCTGGTACTCAAATTAAATGTGACATCTTTTATTATGTGCTACAGTTGTTTAGTACTGTCTGAGGAAGATAATATTATACGTCCTGATGACCAGGAAATGAGTTTGAGTCAGAAAAATTGCAAGTAAGTAGTCTTTTTTTTGTCTTTTTAGAGACCTCTACAGCATTCATCTTTACAGAATTCTTTTTACAAAAATGAAATGGAAGAAGGAATGCAATAAAAAGAATATGTGATGGTGCGCCTGCACAATCTGCCACAACAGCATTTGTATCCGGCAGCAGTGACAGTTGGGCAAAGTACAAAGCAAGCGTGTCACCATCACCCACAGCTTGCACCCTGGCTGACAAATATGAACATTTCAGACCCCTGCCAGCATTTCCTCATCCACTTACACTTTCTCTGGCAACGCAAGTCAGACACCTTCATGCCGCGTGCATTCAGTTGCTAGTGATAGGACTCTGCACTTTGACAGTTAATAGTTGTGTTAATGTTTCTCTAACTATATCTTTATTTGGCATGCAGCTGACGTAATTTTTGCTTATTTAATGGTTGTCAATAAATATTGTAGATTAAGCAAAATACCGTATTTACTTGAATCTAAGCCGCACTTTTTTTCCGGTTTTTGTAATCCAAAAAACTGCCTGCGGCTTAGAATCGAGTGCAAAGTAAGCGGAAGTTCTGAAAAATGTTGGTAGGTGCCGCCACAATTAACTTCTGCCATAGAATATATGTAGTGCTACACGGGCATGATTTGCAGGCACAAAGATAAATACTGGTGCCAAAACCTCTGCGTCAGTAAATAAATTAAAAAAAAAATAGGTGTAAGATGAGCTTTTTCCTCCACCCCGAGTTTCGAACACTGCATTTTCATACATTATCCAACGAAGTAAATACAAATTCCATACTGTTCATCTTCGAATGTAGCAGCATTTTAATGTACTACGGAAATGCGACTGGCAAAACTGTTTGGGAGGTGTTTGTCAATATGGCCAATTCTACGTTCTAAATTCCTACCTGTGAGAAGAGATGGTTGCTAATAGGAAGTTTTATGAATTGTGAATCACATGCAGTATTCTCTTCACCATAAGAATAATATGAATATAAACATTTTGCTATGTATTCTTTCGTGTTTGCTGCTATCTCATTTAAATCCTGTCTGCCTAATAAACTACGAAACTAGAGTGAGACAACAGCAAATGCGGAAGAATATACATATCATGTCATGTTTATATTCGTATTATTCTTATGCCCAATAGTGATACATTCAGAAATGAAGCACAGCAATTGACTAGATTTTTAAACCTAAGATGACTCTAATTTCTGTGCAGAATGTAATGTACTAAAGAGGCATCTGCAAAGATTTTCAAACGGAGAAAAATTGTCGCTGAACTCTCGTTCAGAACATTTTCTATCATACACAGTCTATTATTTGGTTCTTGTTGATCATTATGAAAGAAAGGAGCAGTGTAAGTAACAACAAATAGCAGTCTCTTGCCATTGTTTCGCTAATGAGACGATTCCTCTCTCTCTTTTTTTTAAATTGTAAGCGGCAGTAGTGCGCCCAAAAGCAAGCCATGCCGTGAGCGACGACACGCCGTAAACACGCACTATCAGAATGCGACAAACAATGCATGACACAGTACAGTAATGCATTTTCAACTTAGAGTGACGTAAACACCTATAACAAAGAGAACGGCACTTATCAGATCAAAGAAAAATAAGCAATCAATTCAAACCAGATGAAGCACGTGAAAAAGGAAGGGTACCCATGTAAATAATACAGATGGAGTGCGTGACGCATAGCAGTGGCTACCTGGTAAGGCTTAACTGCTAAGCTTACGACTCGAACCAAACTACTGTAGCTGTATCGTCATTCATTCGACCTAAATTGTGTCTCATATTACAATGGACCAACTTTGTTTTGATTTGGAGGTGCGGCCTAAAACTTTTCTCTCCACTTGAATTTACAGTCTCAAATTTCAGGTGCGGCTTAGATTCGGGAAAATTTTTTTTCCTTGATTTCAAGTCTCATTTTTCAGGTGCGGCTTAGATTCGAGTGTGACTTAGATTCGAGTGTGGCTTAGATTCGAGTAAATACGATAGTATTCCCTTTTGTGTGGCTCTAGTACTGTGAGGTAATCACATTTGAAAAGTGTAAGTTTTTGGTTTCTGTCTTATCAAATTTGTTCCCAAACAATCCCATCAATGACAGCATCTAGTTGACAGTATAATTTTCCTCGTGACATTGTACAGCAATTTAATGAAACCTGTAAAAAGCTCAAGTAACCTGAAGTAAACATAAGCTTAGGATTCTAAAATACACCACTTCTAGTTTTGGCCTCAGACACTTAAGAAATTTATCATCAGCTTGGGATCCTGTGTAAAGAAACCCTTAACAGATTTGGGAGCCTGTAGTAAACAGACTCACCCATGACTGCTGTTGCACAGCTATCTGGTGTGGCCCCTATGGTGATGGGTATGCTGGTTTTCTTACTTTAAAGAGAACCAGCTATGGTTAAGCCACCATGGACCATACCAAGACGTGTATAGAATTTTTTATATGTGCACTAATGTTCCACATTAACCACAAAGTATGCGAACACAAAAGTAAGTTCCAGCTTAAACCAGAATTAAACTAGCACATCAGTAGAATTACACAACAGAAATACATACTAATTCTCTATATAATGAATGTGTTCAAAAAATATCAGGAAAATTGTTGTGAACTTTAAAAAAATTTACACAATGTAAGATTGGTGTAAAAGCTGCCAGCTGTTTACACAATGTGTGCTGCATTTGTAATGCAACATTTGTACTGCCATGATCTCCACTGCCTTGATAATGCACAGTTAAGTTGTGAAGTTTATAACCAGTTTGATGCTGCAATTATAGCAGGAAAAAAAAGACTGAAATATGTCACAATAAGTCATGACAAAAGATACCTCTTTTTAAAAAAAAAAAAGTTTCTTGAGTTATTCGGAATTTTCTTAATTTGTAGTCATCAATATTTTTGATATGCCTCTCCCAGAGAGTGCTAAACAATTTTAGAACCTAGAAAAAGATATTGGTTTTAATTTGAGTATCAGCAGCATTTGATCCCATTTTTAAAATGCTGTCCTTGCTAAATTTTTTTTTTTAGCTCTTTATATGATCACATTTCAAAACCAAATATTGTCTTCTTAGATGGGTTTGAAAGAGTTTGCATAAGACTCCTTTTCATAAAAGTGGACCAAAAATAGCCATTTTTTTAGCATTTTCAGAAAAATCATCAACTTTTCCCTCATTTGTAAACTGTTTAAAAGCACTAGGTGAATGATATTTCATTTCAGAATGAAATTTTGTATTTTAATACCATGTATTGCAAAGTTATTATGTACAAGGTTTCAGGTGTACCCCACAATTATTTCCAGAGTTACAGAAAGCTGAACTTCACATTGTTTTCAAGTGTCAAGGTTTTTGACGGACTTTTCTTAAAATTATCCATATACAAACCACTCAGGAAATGTTTTTCTTATTTTGTTGAAGAGAGCACAGTACAAGATCGTGTAATTTTGTTTTGAGAAAATATTACCAGATATATTATCTCTCAAAGTTGCCGAAAACTCGTAGGCGCACTGTTGATATTTGTGCTATGGGGTCAAACACATAACTATATCTTCAGAAGTGTTGAATTAATGATTGTGAAACTTTACCAATGTTCTTCGGGAACCTGTGTTATTGTTGATACAGAATCTCATCAAAATCAGTGATTTTCATATGGGAACCTCTAGACCACTTGGCATGCCATGCCCCAGTTGACACTTGAGGTGGCCCATGCTACTCCCTGAGGCAGCACTGCAGATGGCAGACAGTGGCCCACAGTGTCTTCAACTGTTGCAGTCAGCTCCTCCTGTGTGTGCACACAGCATCCATATTCCCTCCACAAAAGATTGAATGAAAGCAATAGGTAAAAATAAATAAAAATTAGCCCTGTTGTCATTTAGAGAGAGATTTCCACTATCAAATGTAAGCTACTACTGCGAAACTGTCACTGACACCAATTTGCTACACTCAGTAGGTGTCAATTTATGATTTTTTTGAAATGATGCTTAACAGCAACAATCGGTGTAAACATGAGAGTTTGTAAGACTGTGTCATAAATCTTCTCATAACTTGGCTTTAATCTCATTTACTTGAAGGTTTCTTAAGCAATAAATACAGGGTGTTTAAAAAAGAATATACATATTAAAAAGTATTATTTTGTCAAAACTATTGATCGCTGTGCGTCAGCTCAGCTATTGGAGAAACTAATACATAGTGTAGTTTATATTAATAGACGTTAGATGTCAGTTGTCTTTTGTTTTGCTTGGTAACCGTCTTATGTTTAAAATGGCTACTCTGCAGCAGAAATCATTTCGTGTTCTCGAGTTTGCGAAGTGCAGTTCCGTGATAACAGTGCATAGACGTTTCAGGTTGAAGTACCAAATTGATCCTCTTAAGTGGATGGAACATTCGCAGATGGTATAGACAGTTTATAGATACAGGATGTGTATGTAAAGGAAAGAGTCCTCGCCACCCTTGTGTTCTTGAAGAAAATGTTGCATGAATTCAAACTGCTTTCCAACGTAGTCCTTCAATATCAACTTGTTGTGCCAGTCAGGAGTTACAACTGTTTACAACAACAATTTGGCATGTTTTGAGATGTTGGTTGGTTATGAAGCTGTCAAGCTGTTACAAGCTCTGTGTCCTGATGACAAACAGAAACATGTGGCATTTTGTAATGAGATTCTTGGTGCTCTTGGCAATGATAAGACTTTTGCACAGCGCAATGATGAAGTGACTTTCCATGTTAAAGGTGAAGTAAACAAACACATTGTTCGAATTTGGGGCCGACAGAAGCCACACGCAGCCATTGAACATATATGAGATTCGCCCAAAGTCAGTGTGTTTTGTGTGATATCCCAATCATCTGTTCTTCTTCTTTGATGGAAATACGGTTAACGGTTAGCAGTATGTCGCTATGTGAGAAAACTGGTTGTTTCCGAGGCTGCAGGAAGACAACTTCATTTTTCAACAAGATGGGGCACCCCCTCACTGGGGTCGCCAAGTACGTGAATATCTGAATGAAACTCTACCGAACCGTCGGATTGCTCGTCAAGGAGCTGGCAACTTAGCATGTCTCAGCTGGGCTCCATGGTCACCAGACTTGACACCCTCTGACTTCTTCCTGAGGATTTTTTTTAAAGACAGTGTTTATGTACCACCACTCCCACAGAACATGGAAGAGTTGAAAACTGGATCCTTACTGCTATAGCATCAGTGATGAAGGACATGCTTGCCTGAGTATGGGAGGAATCTGAGTATCGATGTGATATTGTTCATGTCGCTGGTGGAGGACATATTGAACATATGTAATCTGAACTTGAGAGGTTCATAAATATGTGTGTAAAGTTTCATATTCGAATGTTGTAAAGTGTAATAAATATATGCATTCGAAATACATATATTCTTTTTGAAACACCCTGTTTACTATCAGCAAATAACTTTTAAATCCTATGCTTTACTTAGGTGTATTACTTATAGCTTTTTAGTAACTAACAACTGCAGATTTTAATATAAATGTGAAATAATGGATCAGCTTAACATTATTGAGTGATTGTGCACAGACTTTTTCATAGTAGACTTACGTTTTATGTAAAAGAATTACTTATTTATTATGCTTGTAATCTGCCATCTGAAGATGAATTTGTAAAGGAAAATCCGAAACCGGTCATGGTCTGAAGATGATAAACCTTTTTAAACCATACATGTGGCTGGTAGCTGTTTTTTATATAAATTATAAACCTTAAGTACAACAGCCACGTTTCTCAACATGTCGTCTTTCGACAAAATAGCGTTATTTATTTCTGTCCTCGATTTTTCCACTTATACTCAATTAACACAGTTCTTACGAGATGTTTATACCACTGTTTTTTATCACGTGTCCAACAATGGAAAATCCAGGATGGAATGTAACAATATTATGAAAAGGATAGTTGATCCTCACTTTGTAGTGGAGATGCTGAGTCGCAGAGAGGCACAACAAAATAAGCTTTTGGCAACAAGGCCTTTGTCAAAAATGCACACACAGCTTCAGCTTCCAGTGACTGTGGTCATGTGCGTGTGAGGTGCGCACACGCGCGTGCTGTGTGTGTGTGTGTGTGTGTGTTGCCTATTTTTGACAAAGGCCTTGTTGGGCGAAAGCTTATTTTGTGAGAGTCTTTTTGTTGTGGCTATCTGCAACTCAGCATCTCCACTACAAAGTGAGTAGCAACTATCCTTTTCATAATATTGCCTCTCTCATCTATGTTCTCACCACATTTGCGTACTGCTTAAGTTATATTTACTGTAATAATTTGTGACATCGTTATTTAAAACCAGCTGTACTTTGACTGCACTGAAGAAAGTTTCATGTATTCTTAAAAGTGGTGCCCAATTTATGATGCAGGAAATAAAAATAATGTGTATATCTTTAAAATTTATTCAAATGTGGGCACACACAGTGCTCTGCAACTCTTCCAATTCTGCAAAATAACAATATTTTGCTACATCCACAATGTGAACACTGTATACGTTGACTGCTTGTGTAAGCAGTTTAATGGTTTCAGATTTTTTTTGCCTCAGTCACACATTCATATGTTAATTTTCAAGTAGTTAACTTTGTTTGAGTGGTGTTATCTTTTGTATATCTTGCAGTATTTTAAAATTTTTATGGCATTATGGAGGTAAATGTCATAGCGCATGTTATTTATTGCCACAGCTTTTTAATTTTTGGTTGTGTATTTAGTTGGCAATAATTACTCACTGGGATATCTGCTACTTTTCTGTGAACAAAATTAATTCCTATTTCACTGTGTTTACTAAAATAAATCTTATTCTGTTGGACAGGGAAAGCCGGTGGTCGTCAGGTGTAATCTGGTCTCCTGATGGTACTCATTACATTGTGCTACCTGGTGGGAAACGAGCTGATGTGTACTCAGTGGAAACTGCTGGTATCAAGTGCTCATTAAAGTTGCAGTGGGGAGTATGCTGTGCTTGTTTCCTCACTCCAGACATATTTTCCCTGGCTGGTGAGGGAGGGAACATAGCACTGTATTCACTGAACGAGAAGAGTGGGGAATCCACAAAACAAGTGAAGGCTCATGAGGACAGGGTGAAAGCAACTGGCGCTATTACTCTGTCTGATGGTTCCACATGGCTTGCAAGTGCTTCTAGTGGAGGTCAAATAAAGCTGTGGCAATTTAAGGTAGGGAATAGTGTATGCATTATGCGTAGTTAAATACCATATTTACACGAGTATATGGAAAGAATAGTTGCTTCTCACCATACAGCAGAGATGCTGAGTTGCAGGTAGGCACAACAAAAAGACTGTCACAAAATGAGCTTTCGACCAACAAGGCCTTTGTTGAAAATAGAAAACACACACACACACACACACACACACACACACACACACACACACAGTCACATCTCACACACACATGTTCCATCACAGATTTTTCGTTGTTTGTATTTACCTGAGTGTAAGACAACCCTGAATATAAGATGACACCCCTTTTTTAAGAGGCTCCTTGAGGAAAAAAAATATTGATCATATTCTGACTAATCAAAATTACAGACCGCTTTACTGACAAAGTATCGGCCAAAAAGTTAACGTTATACCAAACTTATGCCATTTTCTGATTGTCTGTGTTTTGATAATACTTTACTAGGAGAAATAAAAGAAACAAAAAGAAATGGTTTACATTAATTTTCGGACCATTTTCTTTTCTGTTTTTTGCTTGTTAATGCTTTAGTTGGTGGTATCAATATTTTTAATCATTATTGGGTGTAATAGCACAGCTGTGAAGTTTGTATCGTCTTTGTCACAAATATTTCTGTTTCTTATGACTTTGTTGCTATTTCTGGGGTTGTCATTATGGTGGGACATGTGAACACAGCAATTCTGGTCCCCCCCACCTCCAATTCCATTTGTCCATGTAGGCTGATTGAATTCCAATCACTTAGTACAAATAGAGGAACCTTTTACAGCACCTGAAATTGGTGGTTAGGTCAGTCATCAAAATATTTTGTGCAAAAAAGAATGGCCAACCTGATTGGACAAATTAAAGCATACCATCTGTCAATGAGTTTCTGAGAGACTTAGAAATTTTATTACACATGAAGCTTCAAAGAAGCTGGTATAGGCATACAGAAATCTGTAAACAGGCAGACTACAGTGCTGCAGTTGGCAATGTCTCTATGAGACAACAAGTGTCTGGCGCAGTTGTTAGATCAGTTACTGCTGCTACATTGGCAGGGTATCAAGATTTAAGTGAGTTTGAACATGATGTTATAGTTGGTGCACGAGCGATGGGACACAGCATCTCCGAGGCAGTGATTAGTGGGCCTTTTTCCCATACGACCATTTCACAAGTGTACCATGAATATCAGGAATCCGGTAAAACATCAAATCTCCAAAATTGCTGCAACTGGAAAAAGAGCCTACAGGAATGGGACCAACAATGATGAAAGAGAATCGTTCTACGTGACAGAAGTTCAACCCTTCCACAAATTGCTGCAGATTCAGTGCTGGGCCACCAGCAAGTGTCAGTGTGTGAAACATTCAATGAAACATCATGGACATGGGCTTTCGGAGCCGAGTGCCCACTCCTGTACTCTTGATGACTGCATGACACAAAGTTTTACACCTTGCCTGAGCCCGTCAGCACTGACATTGGATTGTAGATGACTGGAAACATGTTGCCTGGTTGGATGAGGGGTTGGACCTGTACAGCTATGGAGACAACCTCATGAATCCATGGACCCTGCATGTCAGCAGGGGACTGTACAAGCTGGTAAAGGCTCTGTAATGATGTGGGGCATGTGCAGTTGGAGCAATGTGGGATCCATGATACGTCTAGAAATGACTCTGATAGGTGACACGTACGTAAGCATCCTGTCTGATCACCTGCATCCATTCATGTCCATTGTACATTCTGATGGACTTGGAGAATTCCAGCAGAACAGTGTGGCACCCCACACATACCGAATTGCTACAGAATGGCTCCAGGAACACTCTTCTGAGTTCAAACACTTCTGCTGGCCACCAGACTCGCCAGACATGAAGATTATTGAGCATATCTGGGATGCCTTGCAATGTGCTGTTCGGATGAGATCCCCACCCCCCTCGTACTCTTATGGATTTATGGACAGTCCTGCATGATTCATGGTGTCAATTCCCTCAAGCACTACTTCAGACATTAGTCGAATCCACGCCATGTCGTGTTGCAGCACTTCTGCATGTTCACGGGGCCTCTACATGATATTAGGCAGTGTACCAGTTTCTTTTATGGATTAAATTGTCAGCATATCTGCCAGAATGATTTGACACATCATATCTGGATGCCTGGATCAGGTAACAATCATTTCCACTTATTACGAGATCAATATTTAATTCATTTTAGCAAGCTGCAACGACCTAAAGTAATTTTGCAGCTTTTAACAGAGAAGGCCGCAGCGTGACGATCAAAATGTTCTTCCAGTAGCCTGCTGAAAATGTGTGTGAGGAAGTAACAAGCAAAAAGACTGTTTCATTTGAAAAGTCTGCGTTGAGGGCAAAGAAATTTGAAACTAACTTCCACAATTGTAAAAGGTTGCCATAGAGGAAGACAATTCCTCAAAATGCTGTAATTATTGTACTTCACACAATAGGAAGGGGGAAAAAAGCTAGTAACCCATGAGCCATCTCTCCATAATGAACAAGAAATTCAATAACACTAACACCAGTTGCATGGGCAAAAATAATTAGATTTTAGTTAAGTAGGTAAACAAGTTGGCTTCAGAAGTGGATGTAGCACAATGGGCCAGTTGCAACTCGAGAATTAAATTATACAGTGTTCCAATGAATGTGAATTACTACTTTGTCTACAGTTCATAGAGTCTGAGAAAGCTTTTGAGCCAGTTTCACTGAAATCTGTACTAACAGCACTTAATTCAATCCATGAATGCTACAGTTTCTGCTGGATTTTTTAAGGTGGTGAGAAATTAAAAATTGAAAATAGATTAAGGTAAAGAGATTTCATATCACTGAAACTATCCTTGTCATACCTGGAGGAAGTTTTGGAGTAGTCCATGTTAATGGAAAGTATCTAAACCACTTTTGTTTTGAGGACAACATATTTTTTGCCTCTAGTGCAGATTATGTTCAACAGTGGATGTAAAACTTAACAGAGCAAGTTTGAAAGTATGCCTGATATCATGGAAATAATGTGTGACCATTGTATCGAAGAGAAAATTGTACAAAGTAACAACAAAGTCGTAGAACCAGTTGGTGCATTTTTGTATTTTAAGGCAGATGAAAACAACCACTGAGTGGACATAAAAAGCATTAATGGAATAATACAAATGGTAAACTATATACGGTAGTTAAAATGTAGCTCCCACTGTGTCTGAAAAAAGTGTGCAATCAGTGTGTACTACTGATTTTGCTTTACATGTGTTTGGACTGAAAATAAATTGGAAGTGGTAAAGATTTGTAGCCACTTTCATGGGTGGTTGATGGACCAAGCAAGTTCTTTGCTGGATTTCTAGACATAAGGAAAAAACGAGTTGACAATTTAGTGAATAGTATGTAGATGACATTAAAAAATGTGCAGGGACAGCATGGATGTTTATCCCTGAAGATCCTGAAACAGGAAAAATTGGATGAGACCTTTATTCAGCAGTGTATGTAAAATGTTGTTAGTGATGATGGTAATTTTGTCTTGGAGTGAGCCTACAAATTTCATTGTATTGTCTCTGGAGAAGTAGGTTGTTGTTGTGGTCTTCAGTCCTGAGACTGGTTTGATGCAGCTCTCCATGCTACTCTATCCTGTGCAAGCTTCATCATCTCCCAGTACTTACTGCAACCTACATCCTTCTGAATCTGCTTAGTGTATTCCTCTCTTGGTCTCTCTCTACAATTTTTACCCTCCACACTGCCCTCCAATACTAAATTGGTGATCCCTTGATGTCTCAGAACATGTCCTACCAACTGATCCCTTCTTCTAGTCAAGTTGTGCCACAAACTTCTCTTCTCCCCAATCCTATCCAATACCACCTCATTAGTTATGTGATCTACCCATCTAAACTTCGGCATTCTTGTGTAGCACCACATTTCGAAAGCTGCTATTCTCTTCTTGTCCAAACTATTCATCGTCCATGTTTCAGTTCCATACGTGGCTACACTCCATACAAATACTTTCAGAAATCACTTCCTGACACTTAGATCTATATTCGATGTTAAGAAATTTCTCTTCTTCAGAAACGCTTTCCTTGCCATTGCCAGTCTACATTTTATATCCTCTCTACTTCGACCATCATCAGTTGTTTTGCTCCACAAATAGCAAAACTCCTTTACTACTTTAAGTGTCTCATTTCCTAATCTAATTCCCTCAGCATCACCCAACTTAATTAGACTACATTCCATTATCCTCGTTTTGCTTTTGTTGATGTTCACCTTGTGTCCTCCTTTCAAGACACTATCCATTCCATTCAACTGCTCTTCCAGAGAAGCAGGTAACAGAAGTAGGTAACAAGAAGTTATGTAAAAATGAAGTCTTCTGTAAAATGTTGTATGGCCACCTGTATGGCAACAGCAAAGATAACTTAATGAGTCTCTGTATGTCTGCAGTGTGCAGTCATTTTTTGTCAAGAAAAAGGCATTAAATTAAATTTTTGCACCAGACAACATTGTGCCCCCCCCCCCCTCCTCCTCCCCCTCCCCCTCTGTGACAAAAGGCAGAATTATGCATCTGGGTTATGGTTATGAAACAAAGGAAACACAGTAATACTGGAAATTAATTACTTTGTAAAGGCGTAAAGTGGGAGGATAAAAAGTGCACACTGTCCATTTCAAATTTAACACACAGTGGTCCTCTGTTTCCCATTTTGTCTCTTTAAAAGTTTCTATTTTCTTTGTACCTGACACTAGAGATGGAAGACGTGTTTCATTCAGTGAATAAAGTTCAAGATAATGTTATAGAATGTGGGTCATAGTGGGTGGAAATGTAATTATCCAAACGGTCACATTTTAACTGAATGTTTACCGTGTTTATCCTTTTACATTATAAGTTGATAAAATTAAACACCACGTGAAACTACTTTGTTTTTAAATCTGTTTATTTTATTGCAGGATGGAAAACTGAAAGAAAAATGCTGTGCAGATGCTGGCTGCAGGATAACTTGTCTCGCTCTTGTACTTCTGGACCCATCTGTTGAGAATATAAAGGAACCAGAGGTAGACATCAAGCCGGAATCTAATTCTGACACAGAGCCAGAGTTTATAGCCACTAGCACTTCCAGCAAACACACTCCAGAAATTGGTGAAGTTATTGTGGAAGTTGATCGCACAACAAGAAAAAGAAAGAGACGCAAATCAAAAAAGAAAAACAGTGTTGGTGAGGGAGCTGACATAGAATGTGTTGAAAATGGAAATAAAAGTATGGAAAATCAAAATGTGAAGCAGGAAAGAACTAAGAAGAAAATGAAAGAATTAACTAGTTCAGGGGGACAGTGGTCAGTGCAAGATATTTAACAAGTGGTGTTTTGTTATTTGTTGAAATGACTCGTATGATATTTTTTAATAAAACAATGTTATGGGACAATGTACCTATTAAATATGGATACATTTCATATTCATTAACTTTGTTAATATTAACTTAACAAATCATACTCTCTTGAGATATGGTATATTCTTTTAGTCCTTAAAGAGAGAAGAAATTGAGAGGGTTTTGTGAAGAACAGTATGAAGGATGTGTGCGGCTACAGTAGGGACAGGAGTGGCCTTGGGATGTTGTAGGGAGGCAGTAGTGGACAAGAGAGATGGTTTTCAGCAGCAGTACCAAATGTGGTTTAATGCTTGTAACAATCCCTTTTCTTTTGGGTGGTGTACTACGTTCATTCACAAATTGTGAGGTGGAGCCATGAAAACCAGATTGGCTTTTTCTTGCATCCCAGCCTTTTTGTGTCACGTTCTTGGAGTGTAGATGCCATAACTGAGTTTGTAGTTCCCCTGTGTTAATGAAATTTTGACTGTCATAACCTTTTCTCCAAATGATTTGATAAATTTACTAAAATTACTCACTTCAGCTATATACATATGAGATAAACTCTACGCAATCTTCTTGTCACAACCTTGAAAAACTAGTTTTAACTAGAGCTCCTGTGCTCCACAATATTCATACGAGACACAGTGATCCTGCTGCAGATGATTTCTGTGCACTGCATGGCTGATACTTTTCTGGTTAATGCTTAGTTGTCTCTGTGGCCTGCAGCATGTACAGTGATCATTACCTCAAAATGGCAGGGACAAAGAGTAGGACTGGGCAGGGGACAAAATGAGCATTGGTATGTGGCTGCTCAGGGATCAGTGTGTCTTGAGGTGTGTTCTGTTCTTGGTGTCATGATCACAGCTGATGCTGGTGCAGACCGGTTGCTCTTGACTGTACACAAAATAGTAAGAACTTGACCGCAGCCTCTTGGCTCACTGGGCTTGGTGCAGCAGGTCAAGCAATGTGTGGCGTTTGCACCCTTGTAGCAACTTGATGGGGAGGACTAAAACTTGCGAGTTAACTTACAAACCTCTATAGAGACCACTGTATGCGAGGAACTGGATTTTGCGTTTATAAGAGTCCTACTGTCTCTATTTAAATTGCATTGTGATGCAGTATATTGAAAACTTCATTATCGCTGTGTACTCTAAACCTTTTCTAAGACATTAATTATTGCAGTACCTTTCCAAGCTGAGTGTTCAAAGAGCCATATCTTACTGTTATCATCAACTTAAACAACAGAGAATTTTTGTATATATTTCCGCAAAAGACATGAAGACTGTGCCTGACATGCTGGATTTTTAGTTCATGTATTAAGTGACCAAGAATTATTGGAATCACCAAAGCGAGAGAATGTACACTACTAGCCATTAAAATTGATACACCACGAAGGTGACATGCTACAGACGCAAAATTTAACCGACAGGAAGAAGATGCTGTGGTATGCAAATGATTAGCTTTTGAGAGCATTCACACAAGGTTGGCGCCTGTGGTGACACCTACAACGTGCTGACAAGAGGAAAGTTTCCAACCAATTTCTCATACACAGACAGCAGTTGACCGACATTGCCTGGAGAAACGTTGTTGTGATGCCTCGTGTAAGGAGTAGAAATGCGTACCATCACGTTTCCGACTTTGATAAAGGTCGGATTGTAGCCTGTCGCGATTGCGGTTTATCATATCGTGACATTGCTGCTCGCACTGGTCAAGATCCAATGACTGTTAGCAGAATATGGAATCGGTGGATTCAGGAGGGTAATACGGAACGCCGTGCTGGATCCCAACGGCCTCGTATCACTAGCAGTCGAGATGACAGGTGCCTTATCCATATGGCTGTAACGGATAGTGCAGCCATGTCTTGATCCCTGAGTCAACACAACAGATGGGGACGTTTGCAAGACAACAACCATCTGTACGAACAATTCAACGACGTTTGCAGCAGCATGGACTATCAGCTCAGAGACCATGGCTGCAGTTACCCTTGACGCTGCATCACAGACAGGAGCGCCTTCGATGGTGTACTCAACGACGAACCTGCTTGTATGAATTGCAAAATGTCATTTTTTCGGATGAATCCATGATGGTCGCATCCCTGTTTGGCGACATATTGGAAGTGTGTATTCGTGATCGCCATACTGGCGTATCACTCAGCTTGATGGTATGGGGTGCCATTGGTTACATGTCTCGGTCACCTCTTGTTCGCATTGATGGCACTTTGACCAGTGGACTTTACATTTCAGATGTGTTACGACTCGTGGCTCTACCCTTCATTCGATCCCTGCGAAACCCTACATTTCAGCATGTTGCAGGTCCTGTACGGGTCTTTCTGGATACAGAAAATGTTCGACCGCTGCCCCGGCCAGCACATTCTCCAGATCTCTCACCAATCGAAAATGTCTGGTCAATGGTGGTCGAGCAACAGGCCAGTCACTACTCTTGATGAACTGTGGTATTGTTTTGAAGCTCCGTGGGCAGCTGTACTTGTACACGCCATCCAAGCTCTGTTTGACTCAATGCCCAGGTATATCAGGGCCATTATTACGTCCAGAGGTGGTTGTTCTGGGTACTGATTTCTCAGGATCTATGCACCCAAATTGCGTGAAAATGTAATCACATGTTAGTTCTAGTATAATATATTTGTCCAATGAATACCCGTTTATCATCTGCATTTCTTCTTGATGTAACAATTTTAATGGCCAGTAGTGTATTTACCAAGAGTGTAAAGTATTCCCTTTTTCACCTAACCTAGTAAATGTCTTTTCAGTGCCAGCCTGGCCACAATCAAATCTGGTACAGTTGTAGCCAGACAGCACTCCAACAATCATTGGACAGACAACACAATCCTTAATCTGAATGTCTTTTGAAATGGGTCCAAGAATGCTGTCAAAGGGAAATGTTTTTAACAGTTTTGTGTCCTTGGTACAGAAAGTAAACAGTGGTTTCCAGTGACGTCTGCAGTGGTTTGTTGTACAAGGTTAACAATAACTTTACACATGGTATTAAAATGTGGAAGGCTTTTCCGAAACTGGTGTGTACCTGGCATGATGATGGTGTGGCATGGGCGTGGCTGGCCACTGGTGGTGACACAGCTGGCACCTGGTGATGCAGTGGCAGGGCACAGGTGGCACTCAGCGGGAGCCAGCACTCGGCCAGCAGTGACCATGTGAGAAAGCAACGATATGTACAAGCCGGTGAGAGGAGGTTGCTCTGTGTGATGGTGGAATCAATGGCAGCTGGGTGGAAGCGCTCGACCAACAGGGGCGCCCAGGATGTGATGATACCAAAAGGAGCGAGTGAGCTGGCGTTGGAAACCGATGAGAGTGAAGGCTCAACCAACAGCGGCACACGAGGACACAGCAGTGTGCCCCGGATGGTGATATGAACGACTGGTGGGCCGTGAGCAGCAGCCGGCATTACTGCCCAGAGCAGTAAAATCATCTGCCTGCAGGTGGTCTCGTCAGGCCTATAAAGGCAGGCAGATGGATATGCATGTAATCACACGACTATGATCGCAACGCCACTATGAAAGATATGCCCATATATGTGTAGTCAAGTGACTGCAGGTGAAGAAAATAGTTCTGTGCTCATGGCACTGCTATCAGCAGTGCACACATGGCTTAGCAAAAAACTGGCACCTCTGGTGAGGAAGTAACTGTGACCTAGTTACTAGACAACCTACAGGACTAGGATATAATGTTGGTGGTTGTTGTGAATCAGTTAGGGGCTGGCTACAGCTTGTCAAATGTCCTCAGTGATTTTCACGTCTTTTGATCCATAAATGTGAACATCAATATTTTTCTATTTTTTCTCAGTTTTATTCAGTGATCTCATTCTAATATGGGTTAGCACTACAGTAAGAGCAGTATGCGTTGTTATTCAGCAGACTCTGTAAGTATAACATTGTCTAGGAAAAACATTGTTTAGTCAGGATACAGCACCAGCTGACTCACAGAGAATGACATTGAGCTTGTGGCTGCTTGGGCTTATATTGGCTGGCAAGATGGTGGTGTCTGATCAGTTGGCTGGAGATACTGTGTTTTCATTACCAACAGCACCCTCACCTGATGTAGATGTACTGGCACTTGTTGACTGTGCTTGTCTTCTGCGTTTTCCATCAATACGTCCAGCTGGGTTATAAGTATGTGGAGCTATCAGGCCTTAGAATTTCATATTGTCGGATATGCTGTCTTGTATTCATTTGCACTGAGTCGTTCCATTTCCATCACTGCATTTAGTTGTTTAATGGTTTTTATATCTCAAAATGTTTTTGTCGTATCTGCTTTGGTGCATCCAAAGCATTTGCTTTTTAAAGTGGAACATATGTGCAACCCAAAGCCAAATATCTATAAGTGAAAAACTTTGCATGAGCTTACACTATAATTATCTATTTTTGTTCCATTTCTAGATCCTAGGAGTGAGGCCATGTTTTGCCTGTTTTCAAATAAAAATGGAACTGCTTACAAACTGTGTTTGAACATGAAAACTGTACTTTTTCAAAGGATTCCAAACTTCTGACACCAAAGTAGATTTGTCTGTCTTGGGTGTTAGTGACCTTTTTTTCCCTGATATCAATGTGAAAAAATTTGTAATGTCTCTAGATTTGTCTCTTGACACTGTACCGTGAAAGAACTTTGGTTCTTTGTCTTTTGACTACAAGCTATCAACTTTTATTCATGTGTTGCAAAAAAGCCATTTGCATCCAGGCCTGCAAATAAATACATCTGGCTCAGAAAGACAAATGTGCCAACTATTGTTTTCAAGTTGCCTAGGGCCTTCTTTCTGTGTGTACAGTTTTAATATTGTGTCATCCATGAACGGCCGCCCAGAACTAGCATTGCTTCAAATTTTGGTTTCTGTTCATAAGTGGCATCAGTCCAGCTCTTTGCCATTTTGCCATAAAGTATTTTTTTTTTTGTAGTCTTCCAGGTGATTTCAAGAAATTGTCAGAAGTCGCACAGTCTGCTGCGTATTTTCTGATTTCCAGATGACCCACAAAAACTGGTGTAGTTACCTGACACCTACATCTTTTTCCCTGTCTTTCTCTGTTTTATTAAATGACACCTCTTCCCAAATGATATGCTAGTTTTCATACTAGAGTTCATTTTGCTGCTCTAACAGTCATTGCTGTAACTTCTCAGGACACACAATAACTATTTTCACTTGATAATATAATCATCACAGAAAGTTTCTACTCGTGTTTCAATTTCACTACTGTTCGACTCCTGCTTTGAAACTTACTGCAGATGTTCTGAGTATTCCGTTACTTCCTTGTCTAGCAACTTGAGAGCCATTTTTAATTTTGATATCACAAATAAACATACCCAAGCATTTAGGGTAGAACAAGACAATAATGAGCTCAGAAGTTCAACATACATGATAGCACCATGAAGTAAGGTACCCAAGCAGCGAGTAAAATTACAAGTCTAATTACTACATTACAATCTCCTTTGAAAACAAATACCATTAAGTCACCAATTTTTCGTATGAAAAAAATTATTATTATTGCTATGGATGGAAACAACCTTGAAACACTAATATTGAATGGCCCAGTGTAATCTATGTGCACCCCCTCTGAATAATGCTATCTGTCTGTGTGATCTAAAGCTGCACCAGAGCCTTCAACCTAATGGGCACCCCAGAACAGTCAGTCCTGCAAGACAATGCAGTGAAAGAGATTTCGAACTGCAAAGCAGAGAGAACTGACTTGTTTTGGTTATCTCGTCCACATATTGGTGCCACCTCCGTTTGTTATCCAACTAGATGCCTAGAAATCTGACAGAGTTTCATTTAGTGTGTGCCTGTCCATCTCTGTTTCTGGAACCAGAAAGTCATTGCTATTTCTTCGGAATTACATAATACCAATATAATGGAAGGAAACATTCCACGTGGGAAAAATTATATATAAAAACAAAGATGAGGTGACTTACCGAACAAAAACGCTGGCAGGTCGATAGACACACAAACAAACACAAACATACACACAAAATTCAAGCTTTCGCAACAAATTGTTGCCTCATCAGGAAAGAGGGAAGGAGAGGGGAAGACGAAAGGAAGTGGGTTTTAAAGGAGAGGGTAAGGAGTCATTCCAATCCCGGGAGCGGAAAGACTTACCTTAGGGGGAAAAATTACATAATACGATTCTTTTTTTTTTTTTTTAAGTTTAAGGGTTAATCTGTATGTTGTGAATCAGTTGTAAGTCTGTTCCATTATTTATACTGGCTTTGGCTGTTATAGATGTATATGGGCCCCTTACTGTTATACTTTCATCATCCATAAATATCACAGTTTTTGAAGAGTCCCTCTGTGTTTAGAAAATCATGTATTTAGGTCAAGAACTGGCTTGCACCAAATACTGAACCTTCAGAACACCACATTTAATGTTTTCTCATTTGTGTTTAATTTACTGGAACTGAATTAATGAGAATTGTGTGTAGAGAATTGTTTATGGAAGGCAAACAGTGCAGTTGTTAAAAGGTTATTGTTAGAGAAAGCTGTAGGGTTGTCAATCAAATAGTAGTAGTCCCTATAATGAAGAAGAAACTAGCGAAGCAGGAGAGCTATTATGAACAGCATAGTGTACTGATTATCGTAGCTAAGCTACACAGAAAGCTGTCACCCACAAAAGTAGAAGTCACACACTAAATTTTGTACAGAGTGTAATTTAATAATTCCTTATAATTGGTTTAAGAATTTTTCGAGATTATACTCGTGGAAGAGACCTGGAGATACCAGAAGGTTTCAGACTGATTTTATTATTGTAAGATATTTCAAAACCAGATTTTAAATTGGAAAACATATCCAGGGGCTGATGTGGACTAAAACTGTGATTTATTGGTTATGAAATGCAAATTAAAATTGAAGTTAAAAAACAGAAAGATACAAAATTAAAGATATGGGACCTGGCTAAATTGAAAGAATCACTGGTTGTTGAGAGTTTGAGGGAGTTAACTGAAACATTGGTAAGCTATACAGTAAGAGACAAATGGATAGCTTTGAGAGATGAAATAGTGAAGTCAGCAGATTTTCAAAACGTCATCAGTGGTTGTCTGCCTTGTGGCAGCTTGAGACTTCACAATCCTCCAATACTTCTGTCCTCTGCTTTCCTCTTCATTATTTGGTATCCTTCTTGTAGTCTACTAATGTCATTCAGCATCTGGCATCTTCTTCTACCCTGTCCTCTCTTCCTTGGAATAAAACCTTCATTTGCCTCTACTAGAAAGCATTCTCATCGCATTTTATGTTGTACCCAGCTTAGCTTCCTATTCTTCACTGTCAGCAACATCTTATGATCTCCAACTCTTCTCAGCACATCCTCTTTCCTGACTTTATCAGACCAGCTGATCTTCATTCTGCAACATATCCACAATTTACAAGCTTCAATTCTCCTCTTGTCCTGCTTTCTCAATGTCCATATTTATGTTCTGTACAAGGCCGTGGTCCATATCAAGCATTTCACTAGCTGCTTCATTAATGCTGTGTTCAAACTACTAGCTAAGAGTCTCTTCTGCTGTGGAAATGCCTCTTTCACAGTGTAGAAAGAGCAAAATGGTAAAGGAGGAATGATGAAATGAGAACTGCAAGGCTGCAGAAGCATGCATGACTGTGGAAAGGATAGATATGACCTATAAGAAAATTAGACACCTTCGGATGAAAGAGAAGCTTCTCTATACATATTAACATCACAGATTACGTCCCAGTACTAAGTAAAGACGGGAGGGCTGGAACATTTAGAGTGTATACAGGATGTCCTAGGACAATGTATTGAATAACACAAAAAATAAATAACAATGCACATTAAATGAGTTCTATCTAGGCAATCATTCAGAATAGGGGCATATGTGGATATGAAGGTTTTTGATTCAAATAATCAATCCTGTCATTTCTATGAATATTGAGTATTTCCCGTGAGACAACCTGTATAAATTTTGATGTGCAGAGTTAACAAACTTTTAGGCAGTAATAAGGAAAGATAAGACGAATTATATGATGGTGAGATGGAAGATTCGAAAGTGCTATGATTTGTCATAGCACTTAAAGATCGAAACTGAAACAAAGCACTTGAAGTAAACAATATTCTCTCAGAAATACGGAGAGTGTTTTAAGAACAAACCTTGAGAAACCATGCAAAATATTACACAAAGGCAAAATACCCTTAGACTTCAAGAAGAAAGAAGGGAGGTGCTGACAGGTGTAAATATCACTGTACTATCAGTTTATCATGTTGAGACTGAAGAAAGGCAAATCTACATTTATAGTATTTGTTGATTTAGAGAAAGCTGTTGACAGGACCACACTCTTTGAAATTCTGAATGCAATGACAAAATATAGGGACTGAATGGTTACCTACAACTTGTACGGGAACCAGACTGCAGTTGTAAGATTCAAAGGGCGTGGAAGGAAAAGTAGTTGAGAAGTGAGTGAGACAGGGTTGTAGTCTATCCCGATTTGTTCACTTTATGCAATGGACAAGCAGGAAAGGAAACCAAGGCGATATGCGGAACAAATTAAAAAGTCTGGTGGAATATAAACACTCCAGGCTCAGAAGTGCCAAAGTGGGTAATTTTCTCTGTTTGTACTTCCTTTGAGATCTTATTCACTTTTTTTTAACTCAGTACAATACAAATAGGGACTGTGCATTTTGTGAGGAGACAGAAGGAGAATTGGTTGTTGTCCATAAGCATCTGGAGGATGTGTTGGCCATGATCTACAGGCTTCTGGCTACTACTTGAAGTTAAAGTGACATCAGGGCACCAGTGATGAGGAATGAAACACCCTTTGTGCTGTTGGAGTCCCGTGGTGGCCTGGTTGTTGCTGTGTTTCGTTATACACAACATTCTTCACTCGAGAGTGACTGGCAGTCAGTGATGGGTTCACATGTCACTGGTCAGAGAGCAAAAGAGGGAACAGGCCACAAGGCTGGCTCCTTATGCCTTAGCATCAGGTACAAGGTGGTACCCAGTTTTGATGAGTCAGCACGAAATGCCTCTCCTGTTGTACCAGCAGCTGATTTTCCTGCTCAGTCCGGACAAGTGCAAGTGCAGAGGGCAGGTATGGCTAGTTGTTGGGAGCTCCACTGTTAGGTGGGTAAGGAGGCCCTCTGGCAAGAATGCCAGTATGCACTCGTTACGTTTGGTGGCGGTCTCGACCATGACGTGGAAGAGGCTCTGCTGGCAGCTATCGTGCATGCTGGGTGCAAATGGCTGCAAATAGCAGCACATGTTGGCACGAATTATGCCTGCCACTTGTGTTCTGAGACCATTCTCAGCTCCTGTCAGGTGCATAATTGATCTGGTGAAGGCAACTAGCAGTGCATGCAGGTTCCTTTCAGAGTATGCAGACACAATAGCGCCTTTCTTAGCAATCATATACAACCGCTCACTTGACGAAACGTCTGTTCCTAAAGACTGGAAAGTAGCACAGGTCACACCAATATTCAAGAAAGAAAATAGGATAAACCCATTGACTTACAGACCCGTATCACTGACCTCAATTTCCAGTAGGATTTTGGAGCATATACTGTACTTGAACATTATGAATCACCTTAAATAAAATGACTTATTGATACATGACCAACACGGATTCAGAAAATATCGTTCTTGTGCAACACAGCTAGCTCTTTATTCCCACGAAGTAATGAGTGCTGTCGACAAAGGATCTCAGATCGATTCCATATTCCTAGATTTCCAGAAGGCTTTTGATACCGTTCCTCACAAGCAACTATTAATCAAATTGCATGCATATGGAGTATTGTCTCAGTTGTGTGACTGGATTTGATTTCCTCTTAGAGAGGTCACAGTTCGTAGTGATAGACGGTAAATCATTGAGTAGAACAAAAGTGACATCTGGCATTCCGCCAGGTAGTGTCATAGGCCCTTTGCTGTTCCTGATTTATATAAATGATCTATGTGATAATCTGAGCAGTGCCTTTGGATTGTTTGCAGATGATGCTGTAATTTACCTTCTAGCAAAAGCACCAGACGATCAATTACAATTACAAAATGATCTAGAGAGAATTTCTGTATGGTGCAAAAAGTGGCAATTAGCACTAAACAAAGAAAAGTGCGAGATCATCCACCATGGGTACTGAAAGAAATCCAATAAATTTTGGGTATACGATAAATCGCACAAATCTAAGGGCTGTCAATTCAACTAAATACCTAGGAATTACAATTACAAGCAACTTAAATTGGAAAGACCACATAGATAATGTTGTGGGCGAAACAGTGACTGCACTTTGTTGACAGAAACCTAAGAAGATGAGGCAAATCCACTAAAGAGACAGCCTACATTACGCTTGTCCATACTCTGCTGGAATATTGCTGCGTGGTATGGGATACTTACCAGGTGGGATTGACGGAGGACATCGAAAAAGTGCAAAGAAGGGCAGCTCGTTTCATGTTATCGTGCAATAGGGGTGAGAGTCTCACTGATATGATACATGCGTTGGGATGGCAATCACTAAAACAAAGGCTGTTTTCTTTGTGGCGAGATCTATTTATGAAATTTCAATCTCCAACTTTCTCTTCCGAATGCGAAAATATTTTGTTGACACCCACCTACGTAGAGAGAAATCATCATCATTATAAAATAAGAGAAAGCGGAGCTCGAACAAAAAGATTTAGGTGTTCCTTTTTCCCACGCACCATTTGAGAGTGGAACAGTAGAGAAGTAGTATGAGAATGGTTCGATGCACCCTCTGCCAGGTACTTAAGTGTGAATTGCAGAGGAACCATGTAGATGTAGATGTCAGTCTGTTCTAGAATTAGGGAATGTATTTTACGCTCAAGAATTATGACCTTATTTGGAGGATGAGAATCTTCTCTATAAAAATTGACAAGGATTATCCAAACAGAGATCTCAAAAACAACTCAACTCTGTTCCTCCAAGAGATCCTTAGTGCTGTAGACAATTACAGATAGAACTTAATGTGTCACTCTTAATGAAACAAAATCAACATATGTAAAGGTAATTTCTGGAGTAACCCAAGGAAGTGTGATGGGAATGTTGCTGTTCACAATTTATACAAATGATCTAGAAGAATCCGTAGGAAGCTCCTTAAGACTGTCTGCAGATGACACAATTGGTTATAAGAGAGTAATGATGCCAAAGGACAGTATCATTTTGCAGTTTGACCTGTAGAGGATTGATGAGTGGTGGAGGCTCTGGCAATTGATGTTGAACATAAATAAATGTAACATATTGCTCATACATAGGAAAAGAAATCTACTACTTTACAAGTACACTATTGATCACAAACTCCTGGGAACAATATCTACCGTAAAATACTTATGATCAACTCTCCAGAGCAACCTTAATGGAATGACCACATAAAACAAATAGTAGGAAAGGCAGATGCCAGACTGAGATTCATAGGAAGACTTTTAAGGAAATGTTACTCATGCATAAAGGAAGTGGTTAAAAGGTGCTTGTTCCACTGATTCTTGAGTATTGTATATCAATCTGGGATCCTTACTAGGAAGAACTGATAGGAGAGATAGACTCAATTCAATGAAGAACAGCTCCTTCTGTCACAGAATTGTTTGGCTGGCATAAGAGTGTTACAAATATGTTCGAAGAACTCCAGTGGCAGATGCTAAAAGAGAGACATTGTGCATCAAGAAGTTTACTTTTGTAATTCTGAGAGAGTATTTTCTAGGAAGAGTTAGGCAACATATTACTTCCTTCCACATAAATATCAAGAAACAACCACAATGAGAAAATTCAAGAAATTAGAGCTCATTTCTGAAGTTTGAAACTTCCTGGCAGATTAAAACTGTGTGCCAGACCAAGACTTGAACTCGGGGCCTTTGCCTTTTGTGGGCCAAGTGCTCTACCAACTGAGCTACCCTAACATAGTTGAAGACATATCCTCACAGCTTTGCTTTCGCCAGTATGTCATCTCCCATCTTCCAAAATTCACAGATGCTCTCCTGCAAAGCTTATGAGACCAGCATTTCTAGAAGAAAGGATGTAGAAACATGGTTTTGCCACAGCCTGGGATATGTTTCCAGAATGAAATTTTTCGCTCTTCAGCAGAGTGTGCACTGTTATGAAACTTCCTGGCAGATTAAAACTTTGTGCTTTATGTAGATTCAAACTGTACACCTTTGTCTTTCACAGAAAAAGTACTCTACTGACTGAGATAGTCTAGCATGACTCGAACTATCCTCACAGCTTCACTTCCACCTGTTCCTCCTCTCCCACCTTCCAAAGCAAAGCTACGGGGACAGGTTGTCAGTCGTGCTTGGCTAACTCAGTTGGTATTGCACTTGTCTACAAAAGGCAAAGGTCCCGGGTTTGTCTTGGTATGACACACAGGAAGTTTCATACCAGTGCTCACTCTTTTACAGACAGAAAATTTATTCTGGATTTTGAAGATTGTTGATGACATTGTAATCCTGTCAAAATAGCAAAGGACTTGAAAGATCCATTGAATGGGGTGGATGGTATCTTGAAGAAAAGTTAAAAGATGATTATCAACAGAAGTAAAATGAGTAATGGAATGTAACTGATTTAAATCAGGCAGTGCTGAAAGTTTGGTTAGGAAATGAGACCCTAAAAGCAGTAGATAGCTTTGCTACTTGGGCTTAACAAACCCTCACAGTGGCCAAAGCAGAGAGGATGTAAAATGCAAACTGACAACAGCAGGAGAAGCATTTCTGAAAAAGAGGAATTTAATAACAATGGCTATAAATTTAAGTGTTAGGAATTCCTTCCTGAAGATACTTGTTTGTAGTGTAGCTTTGTATGGAAGTGAAATGAAGATGGTTAACAGTTCAGTCAAGAAGAGAAATGTGATGCTACAGTAGAATGCAAAAGATTGGATGGATTACTTCAAATTACTAGTGAGGATATACTGAATTGAACTTGGGACAAAAGTAGTTTATCAGACAACTGGATTGAAAGATGGATATGTTGAGGCATATAGTACTGTAAAGAATGAGGTGGAGTGGGGGGGGATTGTAGGGGAAAACAGTGCTTGGCTATGTAAGCAGATTCAAATGCATGTAGGGCACTGTAGTTATGCAGAGATGAAGAGGCTTCCATAGGAGCTCTGTGGACATATTGGTTTCACTGACTCACTTTTGGTGCATGCCCAGCATTAATATCGATTTCCGAAACGTTCAGTAATCTTTTTTGTTAGCATCATTATATGCATGTCATTTATTGTGGTTTAATTGTCCACAAGTGGTCAATCTATGAAGAAAATGAACACCATACGGGAAGTTAAGAGTGAGGTGACAATGCCTGCTGCACAGGACAGTGTTTTACTGGGATAGCAAAATGTTGCTATGGTCAGTGCAAACAGGATCTCCATACTCAAACGACTTCAACCTATGGAGTACTAACAGCATTGCTGTGTTCTGAACCTTCTGTTCTGGTCACAAACACTTTGCCGTTGTAAACATCTCCTAGACTACGGATAGAAAGAAAGTAGAGGTTGTTCAGTATTTACTGGTGCAACTGGACTTATCGTTTAATGAGCTTGGACTTTGCTTCAAACAATGGAAACTCCAGGTAGGAATATCAACAATGTAGGAAAAGACAGATCGCTACTTACTGTAAGGAAGACACATTTAAGTTGCAGACAGGCTCAATAAGACACTTACATATCGCTTTTGGCCATAGCCTCCATCAGTAAAAGAGAGAGACACGCATTCACACATGCAAGCAAGCACACCTCGTGCACACACGACTGCCAATCCCAGCATCTTGTATGATGTTTTAAGAGACAAGATGTGGTTCATACTAACTGCCAACACTTTCGACTTTCTTACATTGGTTTCAGTGTCTATGCAAATAACACCTAAACAAAATAAATAGCAGCATCTTAACGACAGTGTTTTGCATATAATGTATAAATCTTAGGATGAACACATCCAGCAGGTGCTAAACAGTGAACAAATGTTATTTACACAGAGACTTACTTTGCCTCATTTTTGGTTGAACCAGCTGCCACTCCCAGTCAACACCACGTATATATTGCACAGCAATTTTATGATGACGACACCAGCAAGTCTTCATCCACTGTAATAAGAGGGCTGCAACTGCAGCTTTCCAAGCAATACAGGATGCCGTGGACCCACCTAAGCTTCAGATAATGAAACCAGAAGACAAAACATGGACTCTCCTTGCAGCAGTTCCAACGCTCTGATGGTAGCAAAACAAACAAACAGCAGTGGAGGTAGAATCCATCCATGTTTTGGTGCATTCCCTTTCCAGCATCCAGACAGAAACCGCATTGCACCATGTGCACGCCCAAATGGGGTCATCAACAAGCTCAAGGCACAACCATTCACAAGAACAGCAAATGCATGTCTGTCGGTACACAGCACATTGGCAAAAGTGACAACAAAAACATGTTCAAAGCAACTGTCACTATTATCTCCCAAGCAAACAACAGTTACAGTTTCAGCAGCCCACATCTAATCACACCAATCATTTGAAATGTGAGCACTAATCAATTTTCTATATATCTGAGTAATACTAGTCTCTTCCGTGGATCGCAACATTTGTACATAAAAGAGACATCAACATCTTGCTGGAAATGCAGCAAAAGCACCAATGAGCATGACTCGTAGCGACCAACAGTTCACCTATTTCTATGTCCAAAGAATATACATCAATAGTTGACTCGGGTTTCTCTGAACCATTACAATGGACTTTTGTGTTAGCAGATGTTACTGAACCTATATTGGGTGTTGATTTTTTACATTATCAGGTGTTAAAATACAGTTATGCACAGCACAGATCTCAATGGGGACTGAAATCATTAAAGGGTAGTTAGAGACACAAGAACTACCAACAGAACCCTCACTCCAACTTGACACAAGTCATAGTTCAGCAATAATGATTCTAATATCATGACTCCTTTCTATACATTATGTACAAAGGCAGAGGAAGTAGACTCACTCAGGTTAGCATTTTGTGTTTCGGAAAGTGCTTTTCATGATCCTGAATTTCTGAAGCACACCTTCCATGTCGTGTAATCTGAACTAACAGAATTATGGGAAGAGAAGACAAACTTATTTGTTGAAAACCAGAAGCTATTATCCAAATGGCATTCACTGAAAAAGGAATTTGATGCTGCTAAAATGGAACTTCGAAGGTTATAAAAGGATTAGACCCACCCTCAGCTATTATCAGTGGATCACATGACACAGACTGTGGCTGATTCCTGGCTACCAACACAAAGTGCATCATCATGTCACATCAATCTAAAACGCTCCTGGCCTACTGGTAGACAAGAAATCTCTCCATTTGGCTCCTGATCAATACACTGCAGCAAAAAAGGAAATAGATGAACTGCAGCAGACAGGAATAATCCACAGTTTTGGCACACCCTGCCACTGCATCTAGTTAAAAAGAAAGACAGAGCATGGGACCATACAATTACGTTCAACAAAATAGATGGAAAAAGCGGAAGTGCCGTACCTCAATGAGGAACCTGAAACTTAGTTCAGGAGAGGAGTGTGCAGAGGAACTACAGATCAAGTTTAAGAGAATAGTTGACTGTGTAGTAGATAGATACGTACCCAGTAGAACAGTTCGTAATGGGAGGGACTTTCCATTGTATACAATCACTGTAAAGAAACAGAGACTACTGCATAACAGATGTAAAATGAAGCACAGGGTTGCAGATAGAGAGATGCTAAATGACACACGTTTTGCTGTCAAGAGACTACCATGACAGAATATTGTCAAATGAGCTTGCTGGTTGTATGTAAAAGCTGTTACTGTACAGTTACTCATAAAGACAGGAAATGAAACTGAGTGTGGCAAAGAAAAGGCAGAAATGCTTAACACTGTTATCAAATGTTGCTTTGCTAAAAACAACCCAGAAGTATTGCCCCGATTTAATTTGCATACCACTGAAAAGATGATGCCACTGAGAATAACTGGGCAAAGCTCCAGGGCCTGATGGAAGCCTATCAGATTCTCTACTGAATTTTTGGCTAAGTTAGTCCCATTGTTAAGTGTAATCATTCATAGATCCCTCGAACAGGAAATTGTGCCCAGTAGTTGGCAGAAAGCACAGGTCATTCCCATTTTCAAGAAGGGTGGTCGAAGTGATCCACAAAGCTATCTTCCAGTATCCTTGATGTCCATGTGTTGCAGAATCCTAGAACATATTCTGAGCTCGCACATAATGAGGTATCTTGAACAGAATGACCTCCTCCATGCCAACCAACATGGATTCTGAAAACATCAATCATATGGAACCTAACTCTCACTTTTCTCACATGACATACTGAAAGCTTTGGATCAATGTAGTCAGGTAGAAAAAAATTTCTTGATTTCTGAAAAGCATTTGACTTGGAACCACATCTGCACTTATTATCAAGGGGTATCAAGCAAAATTTTTGAGTAGATTGAGGATTTTTTGGTAGGCAGGATTCAGCAAGTTATTGTGGCTGGACAGTCATCAAGAGATGCAGTGGTAATTTCAGGTCTGCCCCACGAAAGTGTGCTGGGACCCTTGCTGATAATACTGTACACCAATGACCTTGGGAACAATATTAATAGTAACCTTAGACTTTTTGCTGATGGTGCAGTTACTTATAGTGAAGAATTGTCTGAAAGAAACTGCATAAATACTGTCAGATCATGATAAGATTTCAAAGACTGGCAACTTGTTTTAAATGTTCAGAAATGTAAAATTGTGCATTTCACAAAATGAAATGGAAAAAAAAGTAATATCCTAGGACCATAATATGAGTTTGTCACAGTCATTACGGTTAATTTGTACAAATACCTGGGTACAGCACTTCGTAGAGATATGAAATGGAATGATCACATAGGCTCAGTTGTGTGTAAAGCAGGTGGCAGACTGGTTTATTGGTAGACCACTGGTGAAATGCTGTAAGTCTACAAGAGGCTGCTTACAAATTAGTCATGCATTCCACTCTAGAATATTGATCAAATGTGTGATGCCCATTAAATACAAACTCTAAGGGGAAAAAACTAAGCAGTATGAAGGAGTCACGCAAATTGGCTACAGATTGATATTCATACTGTTAGTGATGGGAAATGCAAAACCATAGACTTGGGCTGCCAACGGATGAATGTATGACACTGCAGTACAATTTCAACACACAGCTGGCAAGTGTGGTAAACAGGTGACATGATACCGGGGCATAAAATTTTTGCAAATTTCGTTCCACATATCAGTTGGACAGTACCTACGCCTACACCTACACCTGGCACCTGACAGACAGGCATGTGTAAAAAGTACATGCAGTTCTCCGCTTTTGAGAGAGGACATGCAATTGGGCTTAAGCTGGTTGGAGTAATTGGCAAATAGCTTGACATTTGAGTAGGAGCAATGCCAATATTTGATGATGTTGGCAGGAATGGCTGAACCATATCCAAACACAGTGTCAAGAAGGAAGCAGTCGACCTAACGAGACAACAGCACATGAGGATCGAGAAATTGTCAGTGAGGCACTCAGAGCCCCAGATTCATCATTACCGTCGATCTCACATGCAACTGGTGCTTCAGTGACCAAAAAAAAAAAAAAAAAAAAAAATTGGCAGCTCACACAAAGAGGGCCAAGTTCACGGTGCCCCTTAGGCAAATTACCTCTGTACCCTTGAGAAGCCCTTTTGCAGTGTTGATGAGTCTCGCTTTGAACTGAACTGAGCATTGGTAACCAGTGAAGACATGTCTGGAGACACCCTGAGAAATGGTGGGATACCAACCTGACAGTTGCTTGCCACATGGTCCAACATCCAGGAGTGGTGATCTGTGGTGTCATTTCATAGCCAAGCTGGGTTTGCATTTCAGCAAGATAATACCAACTCACACACAGTGAGAATTTCTACTGCTTGTCTTCATGCTTGCCAAACCCTACCTTGACCAGCAAGGTCACCGGATCCCTCCCCAACTGAGAAAGTTTGGGCCCTCCAACCAGCTCAAGATTTTGATGACTTACCGGTAATGCACAAACTGGGCAGAATGTGGCACGATATCCCTCAGGAGAATAGGGAACAACTCTGTGGGTATGCATGAACTGGTTGGGCATGTCCATTGAATAATACATTCATGTTTTATGTGTATGGTACTGGTACAGGGTTATGCAAAATGCAGTAACTGTTGTTATGTTTGTGTTGTGTGGAATGGAGGAATAAATGCTTACTTTGTTCCACACTGGTCAACCTGTTTGTTCATCTGCATATTTCTGAATAAAGTTTGTGATCCAACTCCATAATAGAGGGTAATACAGAGGACCTTACACTGAGCCAAATACGACAAACGGGAACGGGGGATACTGAATGTATACAGAGAATTGCAGCATGAATAGTTACAGCTTTGTTTGATCCAAGGGAGAGTGTCAGAAAGAAACTGAATTGGCAAACTGTTGAAGATAGATGTAAACTATCCCAAGAAAGCCTGCATACAAATTTTCAAAAACAGACTTAAAATGATGACTTTAGAAATATACTACAACCCCCTACATATCACTCCTGTAGGTGTTGTCAGGACAAGATTAGATTAATTGCAGCACACACAGAGGTGTTCAAATAATCATTCTTCCCATGCTCCATACATGAATCGAATGGGTACAATAACGAGTGAATAACTGGTACAACGGGACGTACCATCTGCCATGTCCTTCACAGTTGTTTGCAGAGTGTAGATATAGATTTAAATGTAGTTGTAGATAATTGGGTGTCGGTCTTTACATGAAAATGAGACCAAAGTAGAGGATATAATTTTGCAGTGAAATTTTCAATAAATTTTGTTCCCACTGAGTCAGTATAATGAATTACATGTTGGATTTATATTCATGAGAGGTATGATTCAAACCTTCATTGGACCTGCTAAGTTCAGATTTTTTGACCGTTTAAGGTATGCTAGGTGGATTCCAAGAATATGCTGAATCGTACTCTCCCTCCTGCGGTGCATCGCCAGAGGGGGTCATCGTGCTTAGCGTGCAATCGCTGGCGGCTTTTGGAGAGGGAGGACGTACTAGCGTACCGGCAGTTGGTGGCCCACGTGAACAGCCATGTTTCGCGAGCAGCATTGTATCGTACGGTGAGCTGTTTCGAGGTGGGAAGCCACGCCCCGTTGCGGTTTGTGTTGCGACTCATCCAGAAGGGCAGTGAAGCGATGTGCCTGGAGGAGGCATGATGTGCTGCCGTTTGTATTATCGAGTTCCCGGCTTCTTGTGGTAAGATTGATCTTTCCTTTTGCATTGTAACCCCCCCCCCCCCATCTAAAGAGGACATGGTGGTTTAAACTGTGGCCGTTGGTATTTGAAGCTGCCTCACACAGATTAGACTCTTGGTTGCTAGTAAGTGCTGGTTGTTTGCTATTTATTTTGCTGCCTGCGAGGTTGCACTGGCGAGATTGCCTCCTGGTAGAGCGACACTCACCATTTGACAGTTTGAATCTGCCTGTGGTCACGTGTGTGTGTTCACCGTTAAATGGTATATTGTCAACTTGATCTGCAAGTTCGCATCTTGCGGATTCGTGTCGTGGCTTTCTTGTAGTGTTCCCTGAATTTTCCTGTTGTTGTTAACATGCAGCGTTGAATGACAATTTGTTTAACGACAAGCAACAAGAAGAGCCTTTTGACAGAACGCCGTTGAGTATTCAATGAGCATACAGTTGAAATTACTGTTATAACCAAGTACGTCATTGCTCTGTGATTATTAATAACTTGGCAAGATTACAACTTTTCGACAGAGCACCGTTGATATTTCCTGTTATTAATGTGCAACATTGAATCACAATCTTTTTAATGGCAAGCCACAAGAAGAGCCTTTCGACAGAGTGCTGTTGAGTGCTCAATCAGCGTACAGTTGAAAATACTGTTATTACCAAATGTTTTACAGCCACTAGCATGTACTCTGGGCTTGTGACTTGGTTAATTACGTAGTTTTAGTTTTTTAAAATATAATAAATATATGTTGCTGTTTAAGCCCCGTTTATATATATACATGTTGAGTCGCAGCAGGTCTAGCGACTGATTATTAACGTTGTCAGCAAGATAACATAGTTCTAGTTTTATATATATATTGCTGTTTAAACTCCCTTTTTTTAATATGTATGTATATGCTGGGTCGCAGCAGGTCTGGTGACTAAGTATTACTGTTGTCAGTGACACGTGCTACTTATTGCTTCAATGATTATCTTGTAGTCCTTTATCTATGTCAGTTAATATTTAAAAGGTAAAATAATTTTGGGCATTTAATAGCCTTACCCGCAGCAGGTTTACCTGGTAGCTTACGGCCATCAGCTGTAGTATTCTGGGCTTGTTGCTTGGTTCATTACATTTTTCCAGTTTTATGTACATACATACTGTTTAAATCTGGTCACAACATGTCTGAGAATTAACCTATCATTACTGAGAATTGTGCCCCAGTTGTTGGTTTGATTGCATAGTGACCATAATTTTGGTATATGCTTTTATATACCTTCTTCCGACTTAAGGTTTGGGAAGACAAGAAACGTCTGTATTTACGATCATTGCGGGGCCGACATTGGTTTCGGATGTTCTGCACTCAACCGTGATCCTGTATCCTGTACCTTGGGTGCGTATTTGGGTTGAGAGAGTTGCCTATTCTGAGGCGCACCACCCGCTACCTCTGTCGGAGGCTGTATTGCTCGATCCCCCGGAACTTGGCCTAGCCCTCCCACCCCCACTCCTACATAACGATAAATCCAGACTTGAGTAGGATCATATCATATGCCAAAGCCTATTCCTATACTCCATCTCCTCAGATTACATTAATGATGTTTGTTGGTGAAGCACTGAAACATTAATCTTCTTTCCCATTTTTACACACTTTGTTTCAACAGCTGCTGATATTTGGATGCAGAAATGTTAAACACACTTAAACTGTTACTGATTTGGGAAAAGGAACTGTGGTATTATGTTAATGGAAGATATACAAATAAATGAAAGAACATTTTTTTTTTCTTTTTATAGTTACATATGAAATGTATTTCACAATTTGTTCACATACATCATGTGATGATAACTTTAAAAATAAATAATGATTGTGATACTCTAGAGATCTATGGTATTTACTTATTCATTTGTGATGAACACTTTTAGTTACCATGAGATCAAAAGCAAAAATAACAGATTTTGGTTTCGATCAGGCTAAACCAATAGTTCATGAGTGTTCTGTTTCATTTTGTACTTATGTTATAATTCAACAGGTTGAAAGTTGCAGGGAAAAAACCCATGCGTTGGTCACAAAAACAGCATTTGTAGTACAAAAAGTATACGTCTATGTTGCCGTCAAGTATTTAATAAGAGTTTTGTTTCTAAGATGGTATGTACAGACTATTGAGGTTCTTTTACAATTCTCTTGTAGACCTTCGTAGTTGCCTGTTACATTTGTGGCTTGGAACAGCAAGAGAAACTTACACAACAGTCATATCAGTGCTCCATAGACTGCATTGTAAGTACATATAGTTAAGTCATTGCAGCAGATAGTCATGGAGTATTTTTGAAAATGGCACTGAGAAGAAACTTTTGGAAATGATTTTTTTTGTTAACAATGATCTGAAATAAAATATTTTCAAAATTGGCAGATAAAAGTATGTCCTGTTCTTGAAATCAAAATCCATATTTGTAACTACTGCACATTGAGAGCTGAATCGAAGCTTGCTTTCGAATGTTTCCTTAAGGGTGGCCAGTATTATAATGCATTGCACATTCCATATCCCCCCATTGATTAGTTGCTCGCAAATTTCAGATTAACAGGGGTTTAACATTGAAAAATTCTTTCAGTTAGCAGAGGGGAATATATGAAAAGTAATCACTAATTATGTATAATTAAGCAAGGTTAAAGAACCTCTCATAACTCAAGAAAAAGAAAACAGTGCTGTTGGAACTAATGACTTAAATATTGTAATGAATGAGAACTCTTGTTCTCCTGATGCAGGAAGTTGGTTCTAAATGGTTGCAAAAGAAAATGGATGAAACAATCCATCTATCGCTTGTCCTCAGTTCTGGTTGCATAATGCATTTAACTGAAATTTATTGAATTGGGATTGTAGTAACATTTGTATCTTTCTTACTAAAATTGACCAACACCTGTTTATACATTTTCCAAACCAAAGATTTTTGATAAGACATTGAACGTCAGAAGTTGTACTATGGATGCCCTTGTCAAGGGCACGGACACTGATTTGAGTGATGAATTTCAGAATAGGGTTTTACAAATATCTGCGACAATTTGCTGCAATGTAATTTTCAGTACTTCTTTGAGAACAAATGCAGTCATAGTTTTTAATTTACGGCACAGAACTGATGACTTACAAAAGAAGTGGAATAAAATATTCAATCTTTGGATGATTATTATCTCATTTGTTACATCCTTGTGAAGTGGAAATGATGTGATCTCCTCTGTTGTTATTGGGTGATACACATCATGTTGCTCTGAAAATACATACAATAATCATAATTTCATGGGTAATGAGACTTAATTTATAACTGCCATTTAATTCAGACACTGCCTGATATTCTTTACACATCATACTTATGTATATTACATTAGCAAGATTTCTTGTGCACCCACTTCTTTATCAGTAAAGTATTTTTTTTTCCCCAGTATGCCACAACTCCGTTTGAAAATAATTGTACATTCAGTTTTTCATCCGTCTTTTCTCTTTTTCGGCTGCCTTTGAGTCTGTTACACAATAGTACGAGATTGCTCAAAATATTTTTTCATGATTACATATTCACTCTTTGTTGTTACCAACCATACATTTTTTACAGTTACTCACACACTCATCACAATTACTGCTTCCAAACTGCAGATCAACTTTTTATGTTCTACCTCTGTCACATTCAACAATCTTGAAAGCTTCTAAATCTGGGTTTGCACATCAGTTTCAATCTCACTTGATTGGAGTAAGAATACAAAAATCAAACAATTTTAGAAAATCTGTGCTTGATTTCATGTAAGCCTTATGACACCATAATTGTGACTTGGTAGTGATATATTTTGTTTCACTTGAACCACTGAAACTGAATAATGTTCTTCAGTAGAACCTGAGATATGCTTCCTGATGTTCTCTCAGAACTGCAGTTTTAATTTCTCCATGCAACACTGGTTGTTTGTACCAGTACCATGAAGCATACATATATCTGAGCACATCTTTAGATGCACATATTGTCACATACACTAAACACAACACTACATCACTGTCACTGGTATCAGAGGCTCCTTTTTGGCAGCAACTTTCAGTAAGACACAATTGAACTGATTCACCATAAAACACACTTTTTCTCAGGGTTCATTGGGCTTCCTGGTTTACAGTTCCAGGCCTTTGAAAAATCTTCAGAATTTGACAGTGTGCCAATCACTCGATACCTGTTTGGACTGTGCACTCCTTCAACTACTCGTGACTTGAGTGCTCCTTTAGTTGAATTTCCACACCACATCTGCAAAAAGAAAGATTATTAAGTACTAAGAGTATAAAAAAAAGTATGTGTCATAATGTACTTCACTCAATGTTGCTTCAGTGTATGGGCTTAATGTAGGAGGTGTAAAAAGATCCTGTTCCTCTTTCTTATATGAAAAAGTCCTTGTTTTTTAAAGACAGTTAAACAGCAGCCCACTTCTTGTACCTGCTGCTTACCTTCCAACATAAAACCAGAGGCAATGTAATGTCTTTAGTGAACAAAAAAACTGTCAAAATTGAAAGGTCTAAAACTGATTTAGGAGCTTTGGTATGATGTTTTCATAATGAAAGTCTATATGGTTGTGTAGTAAAATGTAAGTATCTGATAAGAGTATTGCAATATTTCCTTCAGCATTTATGCGAGTATGCTAGAACATAGGAACACCTCTTAAGAATATCCCAGAATTTACTGACTTCAAGGGCAGGGGGAGGAACCTCCGAAATGTCACCGGCAAACTTCCTTGGGCACGGACCTACGAGGGAACACCCAGACGCTGGGCCACAAGCCGGGCGTCAAACCTCGGCGCGGACGGCCAAGAGAGCATCTGCGGTGCGGACGGCAGAGGGAGCGCTCAAGGGAATCTGATATATACCTCATGCCTGCTGAATATTACAGAAGTAATAGAAATCACATGTGTATGATAAGGGTAGATGAAATATAAATGAGATCTTTCGTTCTGAGGATGTATGTTTGAAGAGAGGGCACAAAAACGAAGAGAGAAAAAATGCTGCACGATGAACATGTCTGTATAATACTTTGATTGCCACTGTTGAATTTTAAAGAAAAAAATTGCCAGCTCTGGGTGCTGAAAATCTGTTCAGAAGAGAAAGAATAATTGTCAACAAATGACTTATTACTAAAAATTCTTGCAGTCTTTGTATCTCTCATTGGGTGAACTGGAAATTAGGGCAAGACCTAGCAGCTGTTATTTCCAAATGAGCCTTCTTAATTTGACACTATAACTGGGTCATTCATTTAACTAAAATTTCAGCATGATGGCAGCACGCTTCAGTGAAATCGCACCATTTAGTTGGATGGATATTCAAAACTACTGGACTTTTATGTCTACAACTTGGTCACACAATATTCCATTATACAGAGTTTTGTCAGCCTCACAGGAACTGCTTACAGTCACATAGTGTTTGTATTGTGAGAATTACATCTATATTTTTCAAATCTACCAGATGAAAAAAAGTAGTTTAAAATATTGCACCAGGGTAATTCACTTTTGTTTCAAACCAGGAATTTTTTTAATCATCACATACATAATATTTTGACTGGAAAGGGATTTTGCCCGTAAGATCTTCCATGTCACCATGATACATGTCACTACAAGAAAATTCTCTCTCTATTCATCCTACCCTGCAGGGGAAAATAAAATTTATTATGTTGTATTTTCAAAGGAACCTGGTTTAGTTGTCAGTGTATCCTAATCTTTTAAACAATGTAATCCTTATAGATACAATAATACTTACATGTGCAAAACCGATGTAGAACAGCTGCTCTGGTGAATACTGTGACAAGCCAGGAAGCAATAATTCAGTTTGGTTACCATGCCTTGCTTGAAACTTTTGATATGCTCTTAATGCTTCTCTGATGCCTCCATTGTCAGCAATGTTTTCACCTTGAGTATTGATACCATTAACCTACAAAAGACACCATTTATCACTTACAACAAAGTGCATAAAATATAGCTCAGGAACTTGTTTTACACTGTAATAAGTGATACATGTACAGAGCTCTAACTACAATGACATTCTTATTAGTAATAATTTAATTTAATCTGTTGAGTATGCTGGTAACTTTGTCATTTCTTGTGTTAGCATTAGTTATTTTTATGCCTGTGCTCTTTCTGCATTGCTGTGTCAGCTGCTGAGTGCCAATGTGTACGACAGGGAAATCTTATGAAGAACAAGTAATTACTTATTTGTGTTGCACATATCATAAATGTAAATGAAATGAATAACAAGGAATGAAATATTTGCTGTTTACCAAGTAGCATCAGCAGTAGCAGGCGGCACATACTCAAACGAAGGAGAATGTTAGCTTTTGGAGCCAGAGGTTCCCTCTTCTATAAGAAGAGGGAGAGGAGTTGGAGGAAACAAGACTATAAGTAGAAAAGTCACTGAAGGTCCCATGCCAATTAAAACACAGCAGGACACTATGAGAGCATAAACTATCGATGAAATGTATGGTACAATCAAAAAGTTTCCATTTGAAGGCCATACAGTCCAGAATCAGTATGACAATCAGGCAAAATTACTTCGAGCATTTAAGCAATCATGCCACCAACACACTAGGCTGAAGATAGCCATTTGGTAAAACACCGTGCCCTGCTGCATGAAGAAGTGTGTAACTACCTACTGCACATCCTCACCTAACAAAAACTGTTGACCTTTCAAAATCTTTTTTAACTCTCAAGCGGGTGCGCTGTTTTTCATAACACGAGCCGGCATGTGGTACACATGAAAACAATCGGTTTCCTTATGTTACCAAGGTAAGTCATGTATGTTCAAAATCACAGTTTAATCTTAGTTTATTTAAACAAGGAGAAAATAGACTTACATAATATGAGCTAAACTACTGTTTTATTAAACAATAATGAAATAAATTTTCACTATAACTCTTTTTTGCCAAGGAAAGGTGTTAATGACGCATTCGGAGCATTAAGCAGTGCAGTTGCATCAGATCTCGGGCAGCTGCTTATTTGATCACTAACTATCTCATAGACAACTGCCTCAATGTGGGATAATGTGGCTGGTTTGTAACGGGGGTCATTTTTTTGAACAGATCGTAATTTTTTTCTCATCTAGTTTGCTTTCTATTTTATATTACTACCGCTCACTTGGACGTACGACAACACAATTTATCGCTGTGTTACCTGAAGCAATACTGAAGGAACAGGTATAGGCTTGAAGTTGTGAAACAAAAATGGAACCGCACAAAATCATTTCATTTTTGGTTGGCAGACTTCATACACAGACGCGACCTGCTCGAGGGTTAAGGGACTGAAGATGTGATAATCACCTGGGAAGAGATCAGGACTATAGGGTGAGTGCTCGAGTGTCTCTCACTTGAGTTGATGTAACTTCTGAGTTATGACATTTGTGATATGGGGCACGCATTAACATGAAGCAACAAAACATCTTGCCAAGCGTCATTCCACAATTGTGGTTTTTGATGACATGCTGCCCTATAACTACTCCCTGATTGACATATCTACTGGTGTTTGTCCTTTGTTATCCAAGAAAAGAATAACAGCATCTTGGTCCCATATGGATGCATATGGTAAAAATGTTATCATAACTCATGTTTTCACATTTACTGCACGCACGTTAGAAAGACACAACTTCCACACTAATCCCTTGCCTACCTGTCGGTGCTTACATACCCACATTGCCACATTGGAGTCACGGTACACTCATATATGCTACAGCAGCACCCTCAAATAGAAGCTTAAACAACAGTTAAAATTAGAAAACCTGAAATCAGAATCAGAAGCAACAGAAAGGGCAGCTATAAGTCAGATATAATGGGAGATCAGACTGAAACTGGAAGTGTGGAAGGTACTGGTTTGTATGTGTGTGTGTGTGTGAGGCAATTCCTGAAAGCATTTTGATGAAGAAAATGTAAGCCAGTAACATCAGGATCCCACATTTCCATGTTAATTATGATTACATAAAAAGAGAATATGAAAGTAACTAGCTTTGTAATTACACTTACTGTGAAATTATCTCCAATCTCATTAACTTGATAATGGCTGTACTGGTCAACAATGCACTTGACACGCTTCTCATATTCCGTTAGAGTAGTGTCTGTCCACCATTGTTTCAAATTTCCATGCTTGTCATAACGACGTCCTGAAAAGATAATTTAGAATTTGTCAAAATAAGTCAGAGTAGCTTTTATATTGACAACTAAAAATACAAGTAGATCAAATGCACAGGTTTCTTAGCTGTATGGAAATGAACAGCACTTACAATAAACATCAAAGGCAGGCAACCATTCTGATGAATGATGGTTGAAAACAAAGATGTATTTGAAAGATGAGGCGGTTACATTTATTTCCTCAGCCATGACCGTAGCTACAGTCTGTCAGTTGTAATTCAGAAGTGAGATGACTGGATACAGAGGGTAAATGGTTGTAGAATGGGAGAATGGGAGAATGGGTTGGCGGCTGGTAGAGGGGGGGGGGGGGGGGGGTGTTTCAGGGCTACGTGGGCAAGGAGGGATAAGGAAGTAGTGGGGGGCAGGAGAGAGGGTGATGGGTAGCTGTCATGATGGACGCAAAAATTTGAATTAATACCCATAACGGTAGAAAGCAGCAGGGAGAGGGTGAGTGATACTGTTGCTTTTAAAGGTGAGGCTCCTTTCATGAAAAACTGCTCACCAAAATCTCCACTAGTTCTCATTCTCAAAACACATTCTTCCCTCTCCTTTACTTCTCATTTTACTGCCTTTTCCTCTCCTGTCCTATTCCATTGTGATTCTCTCCCATTCCAACTTTTAACTCCACTAGTCCCTCCTCCTCCCCCCCCCCCCCCCCCCCCTCTCCATCCTCTTTGTTCTTAAATATCAGCAGAGAGCTTTCTTTCTTTCCATCTGCTCATCTGCTGCTTCCTACCACCTTCCTACTATCTCTCCTTAATACTCTTCGTGCATACCCACTGCCACAATCCTTCCATCTGTCTCTCAAACCAATTTGACTGGACAGCCACTCACAAACAATAAGAGTTTTCAAGGTCACAGAGGTGAACTTTGAGATGACTGTGTGTGTGCGTGCACTACGGTTGAAAGAAAAGCAAAAGTTTGTATCTAGACTGTTTGTCTGATCTTTTAAGTGTACAGAAGTAACACCTATAATTCATGTGGAATGGATGATTATTATTACGCTACTGTTTATTATTTCCTCCCTGAGATTTATGTTGTAATTTATAACAGTGGAATATCTATTTCTGTGAAAATTATTTGTGAAAATAATGATCTAGAGTGTGTTGATCTTGATGCTTACCTTGATCATCAAAGCCATGAGTTAATTCATGCCCCATAATTGCTCCAATAGCTCCATAATTTAGTGACCTGCAAAGAAGAATAGCAGAAACTGAATTGCAGCATATTGTAAAGATAATTGATAAATTAGTAATGATAAAACTACATGGCTTGTTTCTGCGATGTGGCATAACATTAGAATGTTAACTTTTGACATAATCATTTTCTCACAGCTGGATATTTAAATTATTGTTTTTTTACCATTCACACAGCATTCTAAAGAGTTAATATAATCTTAATTTAAAAACTACATGCAGCGAGTAAAGCAAAAGCATTACCATATTAGTTGTTTCTGGAAAAAATCTTTTGCTCATCAGCTGAGTGTACAATTTTGCAAAACTTTTTGGCAGATTAAAATTGTGTGCAACATGGACTCCAGTTTGGAAAGTAAAAAAGAAGTACTGACACCACTGAAGATGTGAAAGCATATTATGCACTGTGTGTGGATCACTTAAATGGAAACCACTATCTGCAAAGTTTGGTTCAGCACACACTTTTAATGTGTCATGAGTATTAACAGTAGAGCCCACTCTGCTGGAGAGTGAAGGTTTCATTCTGAAAATAGTTTCTGGGCTGTGGCTAAGAAATTTCTTCATGATACATTCCTTTTCAGGCTTTTTAGTCCAGAAGTAGTGCAGAGGAGCACCTGGGAAAGTAGGAGAGAGGCACTAGCAGAGCTGAAGCTGAGAAGGAAGGTTGTGTGTCAACCCTGGACAGCTGTTATTGAGAACACTGTCTGCAATAGCTAAAGGTCTTGGTTCGAGTTCTAGTCCATCATTCAATTTTAACATGTCAGAATGTTTGACAGTGATACTTATTTTTATCTGTTCATCTGGGTCATCATGAAACAAAATTTTATAGATTCAATTACGTAAACTTGAAAAATGTAGGGGAATAAAACTAGAATGTTTCCAGTAAGGAAGAAATATTAGGGTATAATGCTCTGTCAGTGATGAGGTCATTAGAGACAGAGTACAAGATCATATCAGGGGAAGGAAATCAGCCTTGTTTTTCTAAAAGCAAGCATTTCGGCCACACACACACACACACACACACACACACACACACACACACACACACACACACACACACACATAATCGCAACTTGCACACATATCTGCAGCCTCAGAGAGCTGAAACCACACTGCGAACAGCAGCACGAGTGCATGATGGGAGTGGCTGGGTGGGGATAAGGAGGAGGCTGTGGCGGGGAGGAGGAGGGATAGTATGGTGGGAGTGGCAGACACTGAAGTGTTGCAGTTTAGACGGAGGGCAGGAGAGAAGGTGCGGAGGGGAGAGGGGATAAATAGTGGAAAGGAGAGAAATAAAAAGAAATTAAAAGACTGGGTGTGGTGGTGAAATGATGGCTGTGTAGTGCTGGAATGGGAACAGGGAGGAGGCTGGATGGGTGAGGTCAGTGACTAATGAAGGTCGAGGCCAGGAGGGTTACAGGAATGTAGGATGTATTGCAGGGGAAGCTCCCACCTGCGCAATTCAGAAAAGCTGGTGTTGGTGGGAAGGATCCATATGCACAGGCTGTGAAGCAGTCATTGAGATGAGGGATATCATGTTTGGCAGCGTGTTCAGCAACAGTGTGGCCCACTTATTTTTTGGTCACAGTTTGTCGGTGGCCGTTCATGCGGACAGACAGCTTGTTGGTTGTCATGCCTACATAGAATGCAGCACAGAGGTTGCAGCTTAGCTTGTAAATCACATGACTTGTTTCACAGGCAGCCCTGCCTTTGATGGGATAGGTGATCTTAGTGACTGGACTGGAGTAGGTGGTGGTAGGAGGATGTATGGGACAGGTCTTGCATCTAGGTCGATTACAGGGGTATGAGCCATGAGGTAAGGGATTGGGAGCAGGGGTTGTGTAGGGATGGATGAGTATATTGTGTAGGTTCAGTGGATGGCGGAATACCACGGTAGGAGGGGTGGGAAGGATAGTGGGCAGGACATTTCTCATTTCATGGCACGAGGAGAGGTAATCAAAACCCTGGCGGAGAATATAATTCAGTTGCTCCAGTCTCGGATGGTACTGAGCTATGAGGGGAATGCTCCATTGTGGCCGGACTGTGGGACTTTGGGAGGTGGTGGGAGACTGGGAAGATAAGGCAAGGGAGATTTGTTTTTGTACAAGGATGGGAGGATAAGTATGGTCAGTAAAGACTTCAATGAGATCCTTGGTATATTTTGAAAGAGACTGCTGGTTACTGCATATGCGACGACCTCGGATGGCTAGGCTGTACGGAAGGGACTTCTTGGTATGGAATGGGTGGCAGCTGGGGAAGTGGAGGTATTGCTGGTGGTTAGTAGGTTTGATATGGACGGAGGTACTGATGTAGCCATCTCTGAGGTGAAGGTCAACACCTAGGAAGGTGGCTTGTTGGGCTGAGTAGGACCAGGTGAAGCAAATGGGGGAGAAGTTGTTGAGGTTCTGGAGGAATGTGAATAAGGTGTCCTCACCTTCCAATCCAGATGTCATCAATGGATCTGAACCAGATGAGGGGTTTAGGATTCTGGGTTTTTAGGAAGGATTTCTCTAGATGGCCCATGAATAGGTTAGCAAAGGATGGTGCCATGCTGGTGCCCATAGCCGTACCATGGATTTGTTTGTAGGTAATGCCTTCAAAGGATAAGTAATTGTGGGTGAGGATATAGTTGGTCATGGAGACTAGGAAGGAGGTTGTCGGTTTGGAATCAATAGGGCATCTGGAAAGGCAGTGTTCAATAGCAGTAATGCCATGGGCATTAGGAATATTGGTGTACAGGGAGGTGGCATCAATAGTGACGAGCAGGGCATCGTGTGGTACAGGGACAGGAACTGTGGAGAGTCGGTCGAGGAAATGGTTGGTATCTTTTATATAGGAGGATAGGTTCCGGGTAATAGGTTGAAGGTGTTGGTCTACGAGAGCAGAGATTCTATCATTGGGGGCACAGTAACTGGCCACAATGGGGCTTCCAGGGTGGTTGGGTTTATGGACTTTAGGAAACATGTAGAAGGTGGGAGTGTGGGGAGTGGTAGGGGTAAGTAAAGAGATGGAGTCTGGAGAGAGGTTCTGGGATGGGCCTAAGGATTTGAGTAGTGACTGGAGATCCTGCTGGATTACTGGAATGGGATCACTGTGGCATGGTGTGTAGGTGTAAGTATCTGACAGCTGATGGAGTCCTTCTGCCACATAATCCTTGCGGTTCAAAACAGCAGTGGTGGAGCCTTTGTCAGCGGGTAGGATCTCTGGTATTGTTACATTCCATCCTGGATTTTCCATTGTTCGACTTAAAAGGAAGCATTCCAACACTTGTCTTCAGTGATTTGGATAAACAACACAAAACGTAACCCTGAATAGCCAAATGGGAATTTGAACCAAAGTCTTCGAAAGTCACAGCCACTGCATCTGTGCTAATGCGATATTTTCAGTCTTGTACCCTTTCCCTAACTTTTTGAAGATTTATTTTCACTTATCACTATACAGAGTGATCTCAAGTGGAATGACTACACAAAATAAGTAGTGGGATAAACAGATGCCAAAATGAGATTCATAGGAAGAATCTTAAGGAAGTGTAGATCATCCATGAGAGAAGTGGCATACAAGACACTTGTTTGACAGATTTCGAAGTAGTGTACATCAATCTGCGACCCTTACCAAGTAGGGCTGAGGGAAGAGAGAGATAAGACCCAACAAAGAGTAGCATGTTTTCTCACGGGATCATTTAGTTGGTGTGAGAGTATTACAGAGATGCTCAAATTGTTCTAGTGGCAGACACTAAAAAAGCAACACTGTTCATCACAGAGAGGTTTACTACTGAAATTTCGAAAGAGCACTTTTCAGGAAGAGCCAGACAACATATTACTTCCTCCCACATACATCTCATTGAATGACCATGAGATAATACAGAGGCCTTCCAACACTCATTCTTCCCACATGCCATTCATGAATAGAACGAGGAAGGGGGTGAGTTAGTAGTACCAGAAGTACCCTTGTGGTGTATTGCTGTAGATACAGACGGTTTAAAATTTGGTTCCCATGTATTTTTGGGTATTAACTTACAAAATTTACATGTCATGTTACATTATGTGAAACTTAAATTTTTATCAGATACATTATTATTCTAATTCAGATAAGACTGAAAGTTATAGTTAGTTACATTTACCATATTTTTGCAACAGGATGTAAGAAAATTCCTTGCGCATGTTTATACTTACTCAAGACCAAGACCATAGAAAGGAGGCTGCAATATTCCTGCAGGAAATGCTGCAAAAAGAATACAATACTTTAGATTTTTGATGATAATACTTGTTGTACAGAACTTGTTCAAGGCTCAGCATATTAAAAAAATGAGCTGCAATTTATTCATTAGTAGCTGCCTGATGTTTACCATGGAGCATTGCACAAGCAAAGAAATGAAATTGTATATAACTTGTGGTGATTTGAGAATTTCTGTGTAAATTCTAGAACCACTCAGCCTTCTACTGTCTCGAACACATGATATTCTGGATATGAGTGTGGAATGGTGAATCCCACCTACTGCGCATCACATGTTTGTGTGTGCAGGTTTAAAATCAGTTGCGGGAAGAAAGTATACACCGTGGACAAACGGCATCGACAAGTACCTGTTGGGCAATCCAAAGATGTTTTAGTGAGTGTGTAAGGAAGAACCATGGAGTTTATATCCAGCTCTGTGCTTGTTGGGTCATTGACTATTGTTATTAAAACAAAGACAATCGAAAAAGAACTCCTGAAAACTCTTGACGTAACCTTGCTATAGGCAAGACTTATTTTCTGATTTATGCTAAGAAAAGTTATGGTATCAAAGCCAACTTTCTTGTAACTGTAATTTAACTTGTTTCTGATGTTCAACTGTACAAGGGACTTACCAGAAGTTATATATTTATGTTGAAAGTGATAGTTTTATTGTGTTTGAAAGTCAAGTACATAATTAATAGATGAAAAGCAAAGTTTGTATGTCTACTCTGTCTGAAAATTACTGTACCTAGCATTATTCGATGGAGAAGAAGTGAAGAGGGTTTCCAGCAGCCAGCTATCCAGTAAAGAAGAGTGGCTGCAAATTCCAAGGAAGCCACCTCATAAAGAAGTGGAAGGTGGTTTGGGGGAATAAACCGAAATAACTCAAATTCACACTCACACTTTAAGTCGGAAACATTAGAAACTCTAAATGAGTATTGAGAGCTTTCTGTATACTGAGTAACATATGTACTGGCCACTGAAGACTGTGCTTGCAACAGGATCCATAATCACCATAAGATGTCAAGGAAATTAGTTTCATTTTAAGTCAGATTCTATAAGTAACGTAATCACCAAAATGAGAATTCATTTTTACTTACCAGGAGGCAGAAACTGTTACAGAAATTTCAAAAATGTTAACTTTCAGGACTAGACCTACTTTTATTTACGAGATGGGGGGAACTGTTAAAAGTTATTAGACTTAAAAGATATTAACTGCAAAAGTTACCCAGGATATTTGATCAAGGGAGAAACAGAAGATAATGAAGTGCAAATAAACACTGAAATGCTAGCAATAGATAATACTTCAAAAGTCTGTTGAGGGTAGTTGTTGATTTACAGGTATGGATGAGACAGATTAAAAAATAGAAGCATTGATGAGATAAATATGAACAGCAGAACTGTGGATTTGCTTCTTAGCAGGAGTGAAGATGCAGTTGGTAAATATGGTGTTATTATCCATTATCACTGTCTCTTTTAACTGTTTTTCTTTATTTTAGTGAAAGACAAATAATTTTTCTTGTGCTAATTGTTTACATTACTGTTCATATTATTTTCATTCTTCCTCCCATCACTAGCATATCATAGCTTCATTGACAAGCATAATAAATTATCTGAACAATCATACTAATCACTTCTCTCATTCTCTGCTGATTTTTGTATCCTCAGGGCTCTATTTTCAGTCACTCCTTTCATATTGTGTGTGTTTGATTCCTTGTTGTTCATGATGACAATATAAATAGTAGCTTCTGACTTATGCAGAAGATACAGTTATCTATAACGAAATACTGTTTGAGCTGCAGAAGTATCCAGTCAGATCTGGCAAGATTTTAAAGTTGTGCAAAGATTGATAACTCACTTTAAATGTTCAGAAATGGGAATTTGTGGATTTCACAGACTGGTAAGAGCATAGTATACTATGACCACAATTCAATTAATTACAATTCGAATTGGTAACTCATACCAATACCTGGATGCAGCAGACAGCAAGGATATGAAATGGAGTGAAGACATAGGTCCAGTTGTAGGTAAAACAGGTACTGACTTCAGTTCATTGGTAGGACAAAGGCTACATGCAAGCCATCTTACAGTACTCATGCATGTGGGACTCCCTTCAAACAGGATTGACAGGGGATGTTGAACAAAGAAGGGCAACATGAAAGGTCACAAATTATTGGACTCATCAGAGAGCATCATAGAGATGCTGAAAAACTTAAGCCAGTAGGCACTTGAAGATAGTTGCAAACTACTGGATCCCTGAAAAGTCTGCTTAATAAATTAAAAAAAACCCAGCATTAAATGAGAAATCTAGGAATACCAGGTGTAGAAATATGAAACTGGAATTTGGTTGTCTGTTCTTTTTATACATATTTCCCACCTCTCTGGCAGGCTATGTATGCCATGCCAAAAAGACAGTTCTTCTTTTAAAGCAAACCAGTCAGCGAGCCATTTTTGTACAGTGTAATGTGAATTGAAGCATGGTTCAGTAAGAACATGTCCCATTGATGCAAAGAGATGATAATCAAATGGAGCCAAGTCTGGAGAATAAGCTACATGCCCTAGTATTTCCCAACTGAACGCCTCGATCATTTCCCTGACTCGTTTTTCTGTCTGTGATGGAGTGTTATCATGGAGCAATATGACTTTATGTTGCCTTTTCCCATATTCTGGTCATTTCTCACATAATGCTTGATTTAAATCAAACATTTGCTGTTGGTAGCAATCAGTGGTAATGGTTTCATCAGGTTTTAGTAGCTCATAATGACACCCTTCTGATCCCACCAAACGCAGAGCATGGTCTTCTTTCCAAAGCAGTTTGGTCTTGCAGTGAATGTGGATGGATTGCCAGGATTCACGCTTGATTTGCAATGTTTAGGATTCTCAAAGTATAAGCATTTTTCATCACCTGTCACTATTTGATGGAGGAACGACTTTCTTTTGGATCTGGCCAGAGGCATTTCACAAGTGGTCTTTCGATTTGCTTGCTGTCTTTCATTCAGTTCTTGTGGGCCCCATTTTCCCCAGTTTCTGCACCTTTCCCATAGCTTTCAACTGAATAGAAACAGCTTTCTGTGTCACCTTTAATTGTTCAACAAGTTGCTGCTGAATTTGAGTATTATCCTCATCCAATGAGGCCTGCAATTCGTTGTCTTTGAACTTTTTTGGTGGTTTCCTGCACTCATTGTTTTTCACTTCAAAATCACCACTTTTGAGTTTTTTGAACTACTTGAAACACTATGTTTTCCCAAGAGCATGTTTGCCAAAAGCTTCGAGAAGCAATTGATGTGATTCTGCAGCAGTTTTCTTCAAATGATAACAGAAAACCAATGCTGTTCACAAACTGTAGTCCATAGACGCAAAACTAGTCATGTTTATGAGTTTGAAACAGATGCCAATGTCTGCAACTTGGGTTCCTGTGTGTTGACATTCATCGTCAGCCATTACAGGAAGCAGATAGCACCACAGATGCAGTCTGGCCCCTACACTGATGGTTAGCACCATCTGTAGGGAAATTTTGCTTTCATACTTCTACACCTTGTATGCTACACCCGTTTCATATTGCTCCTTTAGGGACTATGAAGACAAGACCTGATTAATTACAGTCTAACATACACATTTAATCAATCATTCATCCCATGCTCCATACACAATAGGAATGGGAAGAAGCCCTAATAAATATATAATGGGAAGGATCTGCTGCCATTCATTTCACAGTGGTCTGAAGAACTGAGATGTAGATGTTGCTATATGATTACAGATTAATTTCTTGAAGCATCTTGTGTCAGACTTTATCTGGCTTACAGAGTGACTTCCCCAATCAAACTCAGCTTAGCCTTGTTTCGTTTAATTTTTAGCTCTATTTTTGCTATGTTAAGAAAACTTTAGTTCTTGAAGCAAGGTTTTTGAGACGTCTTGATGATGATGGTATGTGCACCTGGTAAGTACAAATATTACCACATTTATGTTTGATTACATTTTTAAGAACTTTTCCTTGTTGCTCACAGCTTCAGTTTTTAGGGATTCTCATAATATTATGGTCTTTTAAGTCATGGAGCATAATCACACAGTGCATCTGACCTCTCTTTTCACCATTTTCATAGTTCCTGAGCTAGTAAATTACTTCACACCAATGAATGAGTGAATGAATGAACAAACACATGAAATGATGAATGAATGTATGTGTAAACCATCCAGTTGGTGATGGAAGAAATCAAAATACAATTTTAACTATCTTTACTTACTCAGAACTTTACAGTTATTTTGTTTCTGTATTTTTCCTCCTTACTTATCATCTTTTATCACTCCAGCTCTGTTAAGCTATAGGTAATTTGTATTCATATAGTAAGTAATGACACTAAGTTACACAATATAATTATTAATTTCTTTAAAGTTACCTTGTCTTCTGTATCTTAGATACATCAGAAATGTTTTAAAATGTTAGCTTTTGGATATAAATGAAAAAGAAATTACAAATAACAACACTCTAAGTAGAAGAGAATACTTACTGACAGAGTTGAGGATTGGTGAGTAGAAAGCATTCACAGTTGTTGCTGGTGTCACCCACCTTTAAAATGAAATAACATTCCATGTTAACAGAATTGTTGATTAATTTTCAATATGAAATGCACATGCACAGAGTTACAAGTAATCACTCTTTTGTGTTGCATTTAGAGATTTACCAGCATACTTATTTTCCAATTTTATCTGTGTTGCAATATTCTCTATGTCCTTAGCACATACAAATGAGGAATTTTGTGTCAAGTCTGTCTGTAAGGAATAAAATAACAGTTTGGTTCCTACAATCACACAGTGGACTGAGATCAAGAGGTGCAGTCACAACATATTACAGTTGCAAGAAGTTTTTTATGTTTGGCAATTTCAGAGTGTTAAAAGTACAACTGGAAATAATTCCAGAATTAAATGAAATTTAAAACACTAACCTGTTATAGTCAGGTGATCTGCGGATATCTTCAAGTGTCCTTTTGATGGAAGTTTGTGACAACTTCAGGTAAGTCTCAAACAGCTGTCCTTCTACGACTTCAGTCTGTAAATTAAATAAAAGCATTTCACATGTATGTGAATAACAACACTGGCCAATGGGTATACTTTATAGACAAATGTTTGTATGGAATATTTCATAAATTCACGAACTGTTCCACATTTCGGACACTTAAGTACATGTTGAACAAGTCACAACACACACAAACATCATTGATGTGACAGGTGTGCTCCATTCGCAAAAAAAAGAAAAAATGCAAAAGGGAGCAAAATTTTAAAACTGCCATTATTGTAATGTTTTATTTTTGAGTTTGAAGACATCATGTCCCAACAACTAAATATTACAGGAAATACACAAAATGTATTATATGTAAAAGTAGTTATAGCCTAAGTGCTCACTCAGTATTTTTTTCTGAAGCTGGATCACTTTGATATTTCATAGGTAAGCATATATCAGCAGGCTGTACAAAGCATTCATCCACCTTTCTTTATTATTAAATAAGGTAATAGGATAGATAAAAAAAAGTCTACTCACCAAGCAGTGGCAGAACACACACATAAATGATTATAATTGGGCAAGCTTTTGGAGCCAGTGGTTCCTCCTTCAGGCAGAAGGGTTGATGGGGAAGGAAGAGTGGTGAAGGAAAAGGACTGGAGAGGTCTAGGAAAAGGGGTAGATTTCTGGAAAGTCACCCAGAACTGTGTGTCAATGGAGACATGCTGGATGGGATGAGAAGAAAAGACTGATTGTTGGGGCTGCGCCGGATGAGATTTGAAAACCTGCGAGTTTAAAGGTGGAAGATAGGGTAATACGCAAGACAATACACTGTTACCACCATCTGCGCAATGCTTTCTGAAACACTTGCCACCCGAACACTTCCGTATCATCGGGTAGGTTTGTGTGTAGCATGCTCTGGGGGAAATAAGGGCAACTGCCTTGCTCCACTCAGGACATGGCTATATGTTACCCTTATCACTGTGGCATCAGGAAGGCCATCCAGTGATAAAGTTAAATAATGAAACGAAATTTGCCAAATACTGAAAAAGCAGATCCTGTACTGGCTGGGATAAATGCTGGCCCCCGCATGCGGTCGCCTATGGCTCTAGCTATATCACTAAAATAAGTCTAAATCCTCAATTGCTAGGTAAATTATTGAACTGGAATCCTCTCTCACATATTCCCTATTGGGATTCCTTTGCATTGTTGCAACCTTGCTAGGATCTAATTGAAAAGCCAGGAATTGTACGATCAAAAACCCTTTGTCTTTTTCGTCTTAACTGCAGTCTTGGCAAAGTTCCAAGTGAACAAGAGAAAGAAATGAGGTGCGTGAGCTTACGCTTTATCCAAACGAATTATTCTGGGGAAATCAGCTGAATAATATTTTCATCTCAGAGCATTTTCACGACGAGAATTTATCGAGAAAATAAGGCTTTTTGAGGCAACAGGGTAAAGACAAACCTCGTTGTAATGTTTCTCCAGTTCCCCAGGCGTGAGCAGCCAGCCTGGGAAGCCAATGAAGGGTCGCATGGCGTGCGCCTTTTCCAGTGTCCGCGCCTTCGTCACGTCGTCCATCCACTGCAGCTCGCCCACCATTTCGGTGAACGCGTTCCTGATGTCGTTCACCATCTCCAGAGCCTGGAAAGCCGTTCAGTTGCCCTTGAATCTTGAGAGACAAACAGTGTTTCCCAAACACAGAGAGACATGAATACATGACGATAGTTTATATAAGCTCAAATTATATATGAACTCAAGTTATTCTAGGCGTGTTTAGTAGAGTAGTTTTACCTTTCAAGTCTGACTCAAGAGTTGGAATCCATAAGCTATGTGACAGAAACAAGAGCTTATTTACATGTAAACAAGCAGGTTGTGAAATTAATCAACTATCCTATTTAGATCGGTTTGATTTTGCTGAAGTAATTAAAATTAAATCTAGATCTACATTTACTTTACACAATGAAGTGTGGATAATTTTTTAAATCAACATTAACCACTTATTGATCTATTTAATTAACAAGACCAACAAGACAAGAGAGAGTGGTGGTTATAGCGTCCCTATACCAATATGTGATAACAATATTTTTTGCAAGTGAATTGAGGTGTAGAAGAACTGTGGGAAAAACTCGTGTGACTATGATATGCGTAAACACACAGTTTTATGCGAAAAGTTCTCTCTGTGGCTGTCTTCCGAAACTTTATTGCGTATACTGCTTATCCAGCTCCGTAATGTAATGTAATTTAGTTTACTGAGCTGATCTCAAATAGAGAACAGGTTAAAGTGCGACTTGAGCTTTATTTGTAGAAGAGTTAAAGCTAAGTTAAACAATCCTAGCTTTCAGAATTATAGCATTTTCTGCAGCGGAGAGAAGACAGCTTTGCCGGAGCGCAGAAGTTTGCCGCCATTACACATTTAAAATTTACATCGTTGTTTTACAGACACGGTACTATCAACGCAGATTATTTAATATTTTTTCTTCAAATAAAGCTGGAGACCTGGACCCGGCACTTTTAATGGCGAATTTGCATTTTAAGGTATTGTGTCGAAAGGAGAACGACTTTCATTACAAAAAGTGAACATTATATTTGAACTAGCACAATGAAAAGCAAAGTGAGAGCTAAAAGTATATTTATGTTCACGTGCAATTATCAAATTGCATTTTGTTGTGTTTTAATGCGTTCGGAAGATATCGATCGTATTTGGCTTAGAATACGTAAAGCGTTGCTAGATTGTTTCTCCTGCATTATCAGTTCTAACAATACTACTCCACACATTGACAGATTCACTGAAACAACAATCTTTAATTAACATCATGCTAACAAACAGAAATATTAACACATATTTAAAGAACATATAAAACATAATTTAATCAAAGTATTTGCAAATTAAATGGTGGTGATGGTTGTGGTGGTGAATTAGTACCAGTATGGCTCTGTATGCAACCTACCTCTCTTATCTTATTGTGACTAAGTGAGAAATAGACCTACCAAAAAGGCAGCATAATTTTTAAACCGTCCATCACAAATTCTGGTTTTCTAAATTTACCCAATCGTGTTTCACGAGAACATGGTCTTTCTTCCAAGAGTCTCAGAGCATGTGTGTTACACAAGTTCCTTTCAGTGCGCCTTTGACAACTTCCGTCAAACCCATTTGGTAAGCACCTGCCAAACTGGCTCAGTGTTCTAGAACTTTTTTTCTTTTTCTTTTTTTCTTCGCGAGAATACCTGGAATCGTGGCAGTTGGAGGGGGGGGGGGGGGGGAGATGGCGCATTGCGGTTTATAAGTCTAGCGGTGAGCAGCGAAATATTTTGAGATCTCACGACAAATGGTCCTGGGTACATTTGTTACTAGTCGGTACTGTCACATGCTCCACCTTTCTGTAAACTGACATGTCTCTTTGATGTGGTAGGGTAGGATGCGAATCTGGTTTAGGAATATATATATATATATATATATATATATATATATATATATATATATATATATATATATATATATATATATATATATATATATATATATATATATACTTTTCTAGGGGTGCAGTGCCTTCCCTTATCCCGCTGTGTTCGCCCATGGTTTCGTATACAGTTCCCTCAGCGGATACATCACAATTATCTTAGGTACAAATTAAATGTAATATCGGTACATTTTTAACAAGTTCAAGTCGACCTTGGAAAGGTCGGTAATGACACGGTAATGTCACAGTCTAACCTAATGTCTTAGTGTTTGCGGTTGTGAAAAGACACTGAGAGGAATTTTATATTGGGATTGGTGCATCATTACCGTTTCTCATGAACAGATTTTGAACAGCAGTGTAATTAAAAAGCGTGATGTAATTGATTTGTTGAGAAGCAAATATAAATCGGGCCTATTCTGCGATATTTCTCTAACAAAATGGACCCCGAGATTTTTCAGAGAATTCGGCAACTGTAACTGCGTACCAGGGCTACATTTATCTCGAGGGCGTTTTTAGCTTTCGGGCAATTACATACTATGGCACAGCTGGCTGGAGAGATTCAAGAGATGAGAAATGTTTGGTGTGAACTTGAAGTTGGCGCAGGATCGGTTACGAGGGGAGTCGGTAATTCCTATGGTTGACAGAAACCGTACGGTAAATGCAATATTCTACCATTATGCGGATTTGCAGATATCCTGGGCCTATCGCTAAAACAAGACTCGTTTCCACAGAGACGACAAGAACCTGACCTACATTATTGTGGAAGTATTAGTCAAGTAATACTGCCAGGTAATTCCTCAATTTTTAATCCAAAAAACCGCACAATTTAACAACACTACTGGGATGAATCTACAAAGCCAACGCTTTTGAGCAAGCAATTCCTGCAATTAAATTTACATTCAGTAAGAATGCGTAAATAATTACAAAAATATTCTTGAATGTGAGGACTCACCTTCACCCGTGATTCATTGTTGAAATGCTTCTGCACATACAAGTAGCTCACCGCCATTCCGAAGTTGGAGTTTACGTTTCCTGTGCAGCCTTTCCATCTGAAAATAGACACCATTTTCACTATCTGTCGATACATATCGTATAATTCAGCAGCAGTGTCAATATCTAGACCGTGTCTTACCTGTAGAAAGAAAAACGACTAATACAAGACATGTCACGTTAGAGTGCTTCTTACTTTAAACACATGTGGATAGTAGTGCAGTCTGAAATCAGATATGACATTTTCCAGTTGCGCTTCTGTATCGATACGTGCATCTGTACTCCGCAAGCCACAGTACAGATCGGGTGCGAAAGATACAAGGCGTATCAGGATCGTATTCCGTGTAAGTATCGATTTCCTTTTGGAAGTAAGATCGAGGAACGTTCAACAAGCAACGCAACACATTTTTTTCTAGCCCAGTTTCAGTTGAAAAACTGCAGAATTTGTTGCAGGTCACAATGGAATATTACAGTTTCAACCCATATAGTTCCATGAAGTTCCGATAGGTGGCAGCGCTGTACGTAGCGTTCAAAATGGCTTCTGTAAAGGAGGTGCGTTCCAAGCGGAGAGCTGTCACTGAGCCGCGTTTGGCGCAAATTTAGAGCTACTCAGATACTCACATGCGCTTGCTGAAGTCAACAAAGACCGTACTGTGAACAAAAGCGTGGCGACTCATTGGGCGAGACGTCTGTCATCATCGCAACAGGACTGTGCAAAGCTGACTGATCTCCCGTATGTTGGGCGGCCACACACTGCTGTGACTCCTGCAATGTTGGAACATGCGGACACTCTCGTTCGAGGTGATCGACGGATGACGGATACCTTGCTGCACAACTGGACGTTTCTCTTGGTAGAGACACACCTGCCCACCACTTTTTTCCTTCAATTTGTTGGCTTTTGGGACCTGCCCATTCAGCCATCTCAGTAGAGGAATTTCAGTTATCATGACACGAATGTAAGGACAACACAACACTCAGTCACCGAGTGGCGAAAAATCTCTGACCCAGCCAGGAATCGAACCCTGGCCCTTTTGGTTAGGAATCCACCACTCTGAGTTGGGGCTATTTGTGGGAAGAGACCAAACTGCGAGGTCATCGGTCTCATTGGATTAGGGAAGGACGGGGAAGGAAGTCGGCCGTGCCCTTTCAAAGGAACCATCTATGTATTTGCTGGAGCTATTTAGGGAAATCACGGAAAACGTAAATCAGGATGGAAGGATGAGGGATTGAACCGTCGTCCTCCCGAATGCGAGTCCACCGCTCTGACCGCGCAGCTACACCTTGGTCCTTTTGGTTAGGAACCCACCTCGCTGACAGCGCAGCTATGGAGGTGGACCGTTCACCAATTGGGGCACTCGAAGGAATGTGCGTGCTGGGTTCCTCACCGCCTAACAGAAGACCATAAACAGCAACGTAGGACCATCTGTGCGGAATTACTTGCGCGTTACGAGGCTGAATGTAACAATTTTTTATCGATCATCATCACAGGCGATGAAACATGCGTTCATCACTTCGAACTGGAAAGGAAACGGCAATCCATAGAGTGACGCCACACCACCCTCCGTAGAAAAAGTTCAAAACTGCACCCTCGGCTGGTAAAGTCATGGCGATGGTCTTCTTCGAGGTTGTTTCTTGGACTCTGAAGGCGTTATTCTGTTTCATGTCCTCCCTCATGGCGCAACGATCAACTCTGAAGTAGTTGTGCTACCGTCAGGAAATTAAAGAAACAACTTCGCATGTTCGTCTCACAAAAATACAAACGAACTTCTCTTTCTCCATAACAACGCAAGACCTCACACAAGAATGTGCGCCCGAGAGGAGCTCCCAGAACTTCGTTGGACCAGTCTTCCTAATCCACCCTACAGCCTGGATTTCGCTCCTTCTGACTTCATGTCTTTTCAGACCAATGAAGGATGCACGCGGCGGGAAGGAGTATGCGGATTATGGGGAGGTTATTGATGCAGCAAGACATTGTCTACGACGTCGACCGGTTGAGTGGGTCCATCCAGTCATAGAGGCCCTCTCAGTAAGGTGACCGTCACATTGAACAGAGATTATGTTGAAAAATAGGGTTATGTAGTCAAAAGAATTTTTATGTTGAAAAATAGGGTTTTGTATCCAAAAGAATTCTTTTCGCAACATAATCCCAGTTCAATGCGTTGTAGCGAGAAGCTGTGAGACCTGTGGCCTAGGGATAGTGTCATTGATTAGTCCTCCATCCCAGGTTCGAACCCTCCCACTGCTTAAATTTTGAATAAAAATCATCAGCTTCGGCGGCCGAAGGCCTTCGGCGTTAGAAGTCAGCCTCAATCTCCCACCGGCCTTGTCAAAGATGGTGCAGAAGTGAACAGAGGTTCAGCGTACTTTCTTGCCTTTGGGGTGGGAAACTGCCCCTAAAGATTCAGCAACGAACAATTGCTTGAGGATCCAGAAGGCAATGGAAACCACTGCATATGTGGCTTGTAATTAAAAAGTTGTCACGATGATCTCTCCACTGGCAAAAGATTCCCGAATAGTCCCCCATTCCGATCTCCGTGAGGGGAGTGCCAAGGGAAAGGTGACCATGAGAAAAAAATAGAATAACCAACGAAAGGATACCGCTCGGGAAGTCGGGGAGTGCAATGTCAGAATTTTGAACGTGGTACGGAAGCTAGAAAATCTGAAAAGGGAAATAGAAAGTTTCAGTCTAGATATATTGAGGTCAGTGAAGTGAAATGGAAAGAAGACAGCTATTTCTGGTCAGATGACTATAGGGTAATTTCAACTACAGCAGAAATGGTATAATGGGAGTAGGGTTCCTTATGAACAGAAAGGCGGGGCAGAGAGTGTGTTACTGTTAACAGTTCAGTGATAGGATTGTTCTCATCAGAATCGCAGCAAGTCAACACCGACAACGATAGTTGAGGTATACATGCCGACGTCACAAGCTGAAGAGAAAGTGAGAAAGAAAGTATTTGAGGATATTGAACGGGTAATTCAGAACGCAAAGGAAGATGAAAATCTATTAGTCATGGGAGACTGGAATACAGTTGTAGGGGAAAGAGTAGAAGAAAGAGTTATAGGAGTATATGGGCCCGGTACAAGGAATGAGAGACGAGAAAGACTAATTGCATTCTGCAATAAATTTCAGCCAGTAATAGCGAATAATCTGTTCAAGAACCACAACAGTAGAAGGTATACTTCGAAAAAGCCAGGTGATACGGAAAGATTTCAGTTAGATTACATCATGGTTAGGCAGAAGTTCCGAAATCAGATACTGGATTGTAAGGCATACCCGGAGCACATACAGACTCAGATCACAGTTCAGTAGTGATGAAGAGTAGGCTAAAGTTTAAGAGACTATTAAGGAAGAATCAATATGCAGTGAAGTGCGATACAGAAATACTAAGGAACGAAGAGATGTGCTTGAATTTCTCTACAGCTATAGATACTGCGATAAGGAATAGCTTAGTAAGCAGTTTGGTTCAAGAGAAATAGACATCTCTAAAAAGGGTGATCACAAACGCTGGAAAGAAAAAACATAGGTACAAAGAAGGTAACAGAAGAAATACTTCAGTTGATCGATGAAAGAAGGAAGTACAAAAATGTTCACGGAAATTCAGGAATCCAGGCATACATGTCGTTGAGAAATGAAATAAATAGGAAGTGCAGGGAACCTAAGGCAAAATGGCTGCATGAAATATGTGAAGAAACTGCAAAAGAAATGACTAACCGAAGAACTAACTCAGAATATAGAAAAGACAAAACAACCTTCGCTGAAATTAAAAGTGAGGGTGGTAACATTAAGAGTGCAATGAGAATTCCACTATCAGATGCAGAGGAGAGAGTGGATAGGTGGAAAGAGAAACTTGAAGGCCTTTATGAGGGGACAGATTTGTCTGATGTGATAGAAGAAGGAACAGAAGTCGACAGGGAAGAGATAGGGGATCCAGTATTAGAAACAGAATTTAAAAGGGCTTCGGAAAATTTAAGACCAAATGAGGCAGAAGGGATAGATAACATTTCATCAGAATTTCTAAAATCGTTGGAGGAAGTGGCAACAAAATGACTAATCACGATGATGTGTAGAAAGTATACCTGGCGATATACCATCTGTCTTTCGAAAAAATATCATCCGCACAATTCCAAAGACTGCACGAGCTGACAAGTGTGAGAATTATCGCACAATCAGCTTAACACCTCATGCATGTAAGTTGCTGACAAGAAAAATACACAGAAGAAAGGAAAAGAGAACTGACGATATGCTTGATGACGATCAGTTCGGCTTTAGGAAAGCTAAAGGCACCAAAGGGAAGTTCTGACGCTGCGATTGATAATTTAAGCAAGACTAGAAAAAATCAAGGCATATTCGTAGGATTTATCGATTTGGAAAAAGCGTTCGACAATGTGCAAGGTATTTTAACTGCTGAGGAAAATAGTGCTTAGCTACAAGATAGACGGGTAATATACAACATGTACAAGAGCCAAGAGGGAATAATAAGAATGGAAGACCAAGAACGAAGCGCTCCATTAAAAAGGGTGTAAGGCAGGGATGTAGTCTTTCGGCTCTGCTGTTCAATCTATACATCAAAGAAGCTATGATGGAAGTCAAAGGTTAAGAGCGGAATTAAAATTCAAAATGAAAGGATATCGGTGTTAAGATTCGCTGAAAACATTGCTATCCTCAATGAAAGTGAAGAAGAATTACAGGATCTGGTGAAATGAATTAATTCTACTGAACTCAGAATATGGACTGAGAATAAATCGAAGAAAGACTAAACTAATCAGAAGCAGCAGAGATGAGAACGTCAAGAAACTTATCATGAAGTAGATGAAGTTACGGAATTCTGCTACCTACGCTGCAAAATAACCCATGATTGACGGAGCAAGGAGAACATCAAAAGCAGACTAGCACTGGCAAAAATGGCATTACTGGCCAAGAGGAGTCTGCCAGTATCAAACACAGGCCTTAATTTGAGGAAGAATTTTCTGAGAATGTATGTTTGGAGCACAGCATTGTATGTTGGTGTAAAATGGACTGTGGGAAAACTGGAACAGAAGAGAATCGAAGCATTCGACATGTGGTGCTACAGACGAATGCTGAAAATTATGTGGACCGATAAGGTAAGGAATGAGGAGATTCTGCGCAGAATCGGAGAGGGAAGGTATATATGGAAAACACTGGCAAAGAGAAGGGACAGGATGATAAGACGTCTGTTACGACGTCGAGGAACAACTTCCGTGGTACCAGGGGAAGTTGTAGAAGGTAAGAAGTGTAGAGGAAGACAGAGATTGGAATACATCTAGCAAATAACTAAGGATGTAGGTTGCAAGTGTTACCTACTCTGACATGAAGAGGTTGGCACAGGAGGGGAATTTGTGGCGGGCTGCATCAAACCAGTCAGGAGACTGATGGCTCAAACAGAAAAGGCGACAAGAGTGGGAGTAATATGTTTTATTGGAATCCTGAATAAAACCAGCCCGCTCTCAGAAAAATGGCACTCCAGACCACTGCTCCTAGTTGTTGAGCTGTATGGCGGGCGACGATCATGTTGTATCCCACAGCTTTCTGGAGGGGGAGGGGGGGGGTCTCCAAACACGTCTTCACTGGTAATTCACTGGACTCGCATTCGGAAGGACGACGGTTCAATCCCGCTTCTGGCAATCCTGATTTAGGTTTTCCTTGATTTCCCTAAATCGCTCCAGGCAAATGCCGGGATGGTTCCTTCGAAAGGGCACGGTCGACTTACTTCCCCATCCTTCCCTAATCCTATGAGACCGATAACCTCGCTGTTTGGTCTCTTCCCACAAACAAACAACCAGCCACTGGTAATTGGGGCTCAGTTCGAAGCGGGACTCATCACTGAAGACAATTCTACTCCAATCAAAGAGATGACAGGCTGTAGACGTGTCTGGAGGCGATCCCGACAGTGGTGGGATGTCAACATGACTGTTGCCAACCATACGGCTCAACAACTGGGTACCTTTTCATTTCATAGCAGGACCCCTTTGGCTGTCATCCGCTGCACGGCGGTACGTCGACGATATTGTACGCTCCATTTTGTTTTTCTTCAAGGCAAAGCAATCTGGGTATACTTTTCAGCAAGATAATGCCCGCCCGTACACGGTGAGAGTTTATACTGCTTGTCTTCGTGCTGGCCAAACCCTAATTTGGCCAACAAGGTCGCCGGGTCCCTCCCCAGTTGAGAACGTTTGGTGCATTATGGGTAGGGGCGTCCAACGAGCTCAGGTTTTTTACGATCTAACGCGCCAATTGGAGACTTTGGCACGGTATCTCGCAGGAGGTCATCCAACAAGTTCAGCAACCAGTGCCAACCCGAACAACTGCTTACATAAGGGCTATTGACGTAATCAGTTTGTCAAGCTCTCTCTCTTGGATAAACCACCCAATGTTTCTGAAATTGTAATCAGTTGTTTGTCTGTACACGGACATCGCATCTACCCCTTCCGTCAAATTCCGTTAATTCCATCGTGGTGCGTCGTTTTTTTTTTTTGTCTTAGAGTGTATAATTACTTGTTCTTCAAAAGACAACTGTGCTGAGAACTCCTATATTTGTGGCTGTGATGTAGCAACAATCGCCGAGTTGGTTTGAGTCGGGAAACAGACTTATTGTTTTTGTTGTTTTATCGTCATGGCTGTGTGGTAATTTTCGCTTCAGATGCGACTATGATGACTTACCTGGCACGTTAAATAATGCAGGTACTGTAGTCCATACCAGTTCCCTCTTTCACAAATTTATAAATTGGTTTAGTTTGAAGTACAGTGAACTAAACCTCACGTATTTCTGCATTGATCATACCTTTTGGTTTTACTATCTCCTTTTTTTTCTTTTTTTAACGAAACGTTATTCTCTAGCAAATTTCTATGGGTTGGAAGAAAATCGTAACCAAACAGTACTGTAATGTGATGTTTCATACCTCTTTAATCCTTAGGAACCTGTAGAATGGCAAATTTTGTGTCATCTTTTCGTTACTGCTACAATTTATTCCGCTGCGTCGCTCCATTTTCTGCAAACAGTGTTACAAATCAATATAAACGACACTATTGGCATTCCCCTCTTGGATGTCGTAATGAGTAGTGTAGCGTGCTGTCCGCTTTCGCGCTGCTGTCACAGTATGTAACAAAAATGAGTAGAAGTGTCGCGATTTGTGTTACAGAACTGTGTCCATACCCCGTACGCCTACAAACGTGGAGACTGGCAACCCGCCCGACCGAATGGCACCGCTGTTAACAGCTACGGAGCGAGTAAAGGCCGTAAAATACGAACACCAAACGCTATTTCCGATATCTCAGTAAATCAGACCTCTGTGATAAAGTTTCCGTCTGTGTAACTCGCCGTCGAGTGCTTCGGGCTTTCTTACGAGATAAGAAGGTGAGAGGAAACTGATTTGTAGGTTTTCCTTCATCTCTGTTTAATGGAGCTTTTCATCAGAGTAGTGCATACATTGAATGTCTTCGATTATTTCATGGGTACATTGTAATCTCTATGTTTCCCTTTACTTTTCGCACTTCACAGCTCCGTCTAATGCAATGGATATTATTTTCCTGAAAATCTCTTAACAAATTATCATTCATCGTGTCTTCCTCTTAGTGTTTTCCATGTGTCCCGTTCCTCAACTGTTCTTCGGTCAATCTCCTTACTTCTCATCTTATCAACGCACTTAAATCTTAGCATCCTTCTGTAACATCTCAAAGCTTCAACATTTCACTGTCCATGATTCACTCGCATACAATGTTGTGCGCCAGATGTACATTATCAGAAATTTCTTCCTCCAGTGCAAGCAAGTGTTTGATAATAGCTGGCTTCCACTAAGGAGGGATGCCTTCTCTACCTGTGTTGGCCAGTTTCTTACATCCTCCTTATTTCGTCCATCACACGGTTTTTCGCGTCCATTGCAGAATAATTCCTTCATTTCATCTACTAAATGGTTCCCAATTTTGACGTTAAATTTATCGCTAATCTCATTTCTGCTACTCGTCATTATTTGCGGTTTCCTTTGGTTTGCTCTCCGTCCATCTTTCGTGTTCATTAGACTGCTCATTCCATTTAACAGGTCCTGTAATACTTCCTTATATTCATTGAGCGTAGCGATGTCATCAGCAAATTTTATCTTTCGTATATATTCTTTATATCTTTTCACCATGTATTTTACCCCCCCCCCCCCCCCCCCCCACAACCTTATTTTTATTTCTGCCATCGCTTCTTCGGCGTACGGATTGAAGAGTAGCGGAGAAAGACTGTATTACTGGTTGACGCCCTTTTATAATCCGAGCACTTACGTCCATTGGTTTTCCATTGATACTGCAGGCTCTTGATTATTCAACATATTGTTCATTACTCATCTTTCACTGCACTTTGTACTTATTTTTCTGATAATTTCAAACATTGTACACCATCTTAGTTTGTAGAGTGCATTTCCTAAGCTGATAAATCCTCTGAAAGTGTTATTACTTTCTTAAGTTTTGCCCTTCTTATCTAAGGCAACGTCTGAACTGTTTCTCTTGTCCGTTTTCCTTTCCTAAGGCCAGTCTTTTGTTCCATTATTCTACCGGTTATTCTGGATAGCAACTTTGATGTATGAGGTATTACGCTGATTGTATAATAGAATACCATATGCTTTTTATAGCAGAATAAGGACTGCAGTCACTGCAAGATATCTGAACAGAGACTACTGTAGCATCGGTTAATGAGATGGTATATGCGTGAGGCAAATAGTCCGTATTTCACGTATAGGGATTTGCAGTTGACCAATCGAGTCCCCTGACTTTTTAAGTTATGTTAAACGGAGGCCCACAGGCAATGGGTAGTGACCCGAAACGTATCCAGCAAGTGGATGTAATAACGGTGTATGTATACCAGTTGAATTCAGAAGAACAGAATACGAAGTGCGATAATAGCTGCTAAGTTACATGGCTTATGTATGTACCAGCACCTTGTGTGTACACTGTTTTCGCTAATTATACTAAGTCTGGCCAGGGAAAGCGTGCGCCTGCCGACGATCGAGAGGGGATGGTGCAGCGGTCGAGCCACTGGACTGGTTGTGCGGGCTTCACAGCCGCGCATCGCCGTCCAGATTTAGATTATCCTTTATTTCCGCAAGTCCCTTATGGAAAATGCTGGGATGGTTCACTTGAAAATGGAGAGCCGGTTTCTTGCCCAATCCTTGTCTATTGCAAGCTGTAGCTCCAACTGAGCCAGGTGGCGTAGTGGTTAGAACACGGAACTGGCATTCGGGAGGACGACGGTTCAAACCTGCGTCCGGCCATCCTGATTTAGGTTTCCCGTGATTTCCGCAGATGGATTCAGGCAAATGTCGGGATGGTTCCTTTGACAAAGGACGCGGCGGATTTCCTTTCCAAACCTTCCCTAATCTGAGCCTGTGCTCCGGCTCTAATGACTTCGTTGTCGACGGGACGTTAAGCCCTCATCTCCTTCTCACCCTCCTCTTCCTTCTCGCCCTTGTTCTCCTCTTCCTGCAGCTCCATCTCTAATTAATTCGCCCTCGACGGGATATTAAATTTGCTTTCAGCGATGAAGCTGTCAGTACGCCATCTTCCGATTTAGAGGTAGATGGCGTGCCTTTCGTGTACCCCGAACAAATGAAGAAAAGTATGCTCTCTTCCAGTACGTGCCAGTAAACTCACCATCCTAGATTCTTGTAAGAGAGAAAAATGTAAAAAAGGTTTGAAATTATGTAAAAACTTTCTTGGAAGTCTCTAAGTGGATTCATTATCAAACACTGGATGAATCATTCTGGGTAATTTGCGCTCCGTCTTAAGGGGAGATTTACTATCTTTTGGTTCAAAAAATAGATTTTTTTAAAAATTGCATTTTTGGATCCATAAAAAGTGTTTAGAATCCACCCCTGAAACGGTTTTTCCGAATACGGAACGGAAATGTTTGTTATTAGTGGTTGAACAAAAAAATGCACCTGCCTGAAATCGGCCTTTTTCACCCACCAGTTTTTTTCTTTCGGAGGACGAGTTACTGTACCGGTGCTTGGGATGAAACACACAAAATTCAAAGGAAAGTTTGAACGCGTGTGTTTGCAAGTTAGCCCCCTAGCATTTGCATTCTGGTGCGAAGACTGTGGAGATTGCGACTTTCCTGGCAGCGAGCAGCTTCAGCAAAGGGTATTCATCGATTCTGAAGACCATGACAACGATGGACGCCACCCTGGGACTCTATTCGACGCAGTTCGCCAAGCATTCGGTCGACCGCCGGATTCAAGCGGCCGAAAACCGCTTGTCACCGGCCGTACGAGCGGCTCTGGAGCAGCGCAGGATGGCCCAGATCGACCAGAACGCCCTCTATGAGGAAGAGGAAGGGCTAGTTTATGCACCCGGAATAGCAGATTGAACGTATGTTGCATAATATTGCATTTATATGTAGTCAAAAAACTTCAAAGGCGTTTTTCTCGAAATGACCTTTTTTATTGCGTGGTACGGTAACTTCAAATCTACTGAACCGAGTGGCATGATTCTCTTTTTCTGACGAAGCTAATTAAATTGTCTAGGAGTTGCACTACTTTTTTTCCGATCCGTCAACTATAAACATTTTTACTTGGCCGACGAAGTCGAAAAATCGATGAAAAAACCTTATTTTTTTCAAATAGCCGCCACTTTGTTTCCTATGGTGCAAATAACTTAAGTGAGGTACAAGTCCTAAACAATCTTATATGCTTCGCTAACGTTAACTCAATTTTGATTTCAGACTAGCCGGCTGACCTGTGACATACCGCACATGGAGGTCCACATCGAAATTTTGTTTCGTTCCGACGGCACATCCGCCTTTGCTCTTCGACATTTCCGATCGAAAAAATTCCAATTTGTAGACTAAATATCAATAACGATTTTGACTAGATTTGACATTGATATCTGTAACACATCCCGAGAAAAAATTCCTCGAAGAACATGCCTTTTTCGGGCCAAAGATAGTAAACTTCCCCTTAAGCAAAAGCAAATTCTTGAAGCATCTCAGTGTTTAGGACGTCATATCTGCTGAACTCTGTCTCGTACAATGATATAATTGTGCACGTACTTTCAGTGGTACATGTGGATACTGTCTGCAAAATGTGCTGCCAATATAGAGTGTAATAAAAAGGTTTATTTAATTTTTGTTTTGTTTTGTTGTGGTCTTCAGTCCTGAGACTGGTTTGATGCAGCTCTCCATGCTACTCTATCCTGTGCAAGCTTCTTCATCTCCCAGTACCTACTGCAGCCTACATCCTTCTGAATCTGCTTAGTGTATTCATCTCTTGGTCTCCCTCTACGATTTTTACCCTCCACGCTGCCCTCCAACGCTAAATTTGTGAACCCTTGATGCCTCAGAACATGTCCTACCAACCGATCCCTTCTTCTAGTCAAGTTGTGCCACTAACTTCTCTTCTCCCCAATACTATTCAACACCTCCTCATTAGTTATGTGATCTACCCATCTAATCTTCAGCATTCTTCTGTAGCACCACATTTCGAAAGGTTCTATTCTCTTCTTGTCTAAACTATTTAGCGTCCATGTTTCACTTCCATACATGGCTACACTCCATACAAATACTTTCAGAAACGACTTCCTGACACTTAAATCAATACTCGATGCCATTGCCAGCCTACATTTTATATCCTCTCTTCTTCGACCATCATCGGTTATTTTGCTCCCCAAATAACAAAACTCCTTTACTACTTTAAGTGTCTTATTTCCTAATCTAATTCCCTCAGCATCACCCGACTTAATTCGACTACATTCCATTATCCTCGTTTTGCTTTTGTTGATGTTCATCTTATATCCTCCTTTCAAGACACTGTCCATTCCGTTGAACTGCTCTTCCAAGTCCTTTGCTGTCTCTGACAAAATTACAATGTCATCGGCGAACCTCAAAGTTTTTATTTCTTCTCCATGGATTTTAATACCTACTCCGAATTTTTCTTTTGTTTCCTTTACTGCTTGCTCAATATACAGATTGAATAGCATCGGGGAGAGGATACAACCCTGTCTCACTCCCTTCCCAACCACTGCTTCCCTTTCATACCCCTCGACTCTTTTAGCTGCCATATGGTTTCTGTACAAATTGTAAAAAGCCTTTCGCTCCCTGTATTTTACCCCTGCCACCTTCAGAATTTGAAAGAGAGCATTCCAGCCAACATTGTCAAAATCTTTCTCTAAGTCTACAAATGCTAGAAACGTAGGTTTGCGTTTCCTTAGTCTTTCTTTTAAGATAAGTCCTAGGGTCAGTATTGCCTCACGTGTTCCAACATTTCCATGGAATCCAAACTGATCTTCCCCGAGGTCAGCTTCTACCAGTTTTTCCATTCGTCTGTAAAGAATTCGCGTTAGTATTTTGCAGCTGTGACTTATTAAACTGTTAGTTCGGTAATTTTCACATCTGTCAACATCTGCTTGCTTTGGGATTGGAATTATTATATTCTTCTTGAAGTCTGAGGGAATTTCGCCTGTTTCATACATCTTGCTCACAAGATGGTAGAGTTTTGTCAGGACTGGCTCTCCCAAGGCTGTCAGTAGTTCTAATGGAATGTTGTCTACTCCGGGGGCCTTGTTTCGACTTACGTCTTTCATTGCTCTGTCAAACTCTTCATTGAAACGTCATGCCTGATATTCAAGTTTTACTGCATGAGCAGCGAAAGTGTAGTAAGCGATAAACTTTCTTTTTTCCTTTCATTATATTGTACAGGGTTGGAACGAGAAAAAGTTTCGTAAAGATTTGAAATAATGAGTAAAGTTCGTCGGAAGTCGGTCACGGCTGTCATTCTCAATTGCTGGATGAATATAATCTGGGTGATTTTTGTGCGACGAGTTACGCTACCTCAAAACATGTAAACAATTTCTATTGTAATACCTGTCTTACCGTATTCGATGTTTAACATATGATTATACTTATATGAGTACATTATGACAGCATTTTAAATTTTTAAATTCGGTCAACTACACTGACGGGCAAACAAATCGCGACACCAAGAAACAGATGTGTGACACAAACAGAATTTGGTAGGTGTTTTTCTACATCTGAAAGGTGATGTGTGTTCAGATTTCTTTGCCAGTCACACAAGAGTGGCAGTAGTAGCGCCAACATGAGGATGCAAACCAGGTTTGCATTAAATGCACGCCGTAACTCTCGTGAGTGTTAGTAACTTTTGAGACTGGACGTGGTGAGTTGATGTTAGGAAAGAGTGCCTTTAAGGCGACAAAGGCTCCATTATTAACCACTCACTAAGTTTGAACGATGTTGTGTAATAGGGCTACGAGAAGCTGGATGTGCCTTCTGCGGTATTGCAAAAAGACGTGGCAGGAATGTAGCCACTGTACATGACTGCTGGCATCGGTGGTCACGGTCGCAAGAAGACCGGGCTGAGGACGGCCTCGTGGCACTGCCGAGAGTGAAGACCGTCGTGTTGGGCGTGTGGCTCTGGCGCATCGTACTGAGTCTGCAGCAGCAGTCTGAGCAGCAGTTGGCACCACTGTGACACAACCAACTGTTGCAAGTCGGTTGCTTCAAGGACAGCTCCGAGCCAGACCCGGTGAACTGTGCATTCCTTTGAACCCAAACCATCGCCATTCGCGGCTCCAGTGGTGTCAAGCGAGAGCTCGATGCAGGGCAGGGTGGAGGTCTGTCGTGTTTTCTGATAACGCTGGCTGTGGCTCGGTGCCAGTGATTGCCGTGTATTAGTTAGAAGGAGGCTAGTTGAGGATCTGCAACCAGCCTGTCTGTGCGCTAGACGCCCTCCACCCATACCTAGAGCTAATGGTGTCGGGTATGATTCCATATGATAGCAGGGGCACTCTTCGCGTTTGTCCCGCGCACCCTGACTACAAATTTGTACGCCGATCTGGTGATTCGACCTGTTGTGCTGCCATTCGCGGACAGCATTTGAGAGGGTATTTTCCAACAGGATAACGGTCGCCCACATACCGCTGTTTTAACCCAACACGCTCTAGGATGCCGGTGTGTTACTTTGGCCTGCTTGTTCACCATATCGGTCTCCAATCGAGTACATATGGGATATCATCTGTCGGCAACTCTAGCGTCATCCACAAACGGCATTAACAGTCCCTGTACTGACCGACCAAGTGCAACAGTCATGGAATTCCATCCCACAATATGACGTCCTGCACCTGTGAAACACAACGTATGCACGTTTGTATGCTTGCGTTCAACATTCTGGCGGTAACACCGGTTGTTAATGCACCAGCATTTAACATTTTCTATGGCTTATCTCGTACTCATTAGACAAATGTATCCCGTAAATTTCATTAATCTACATTTTTATTTTTTGGTGTTGAGATTTTTTGGCGTCACTGTATAGGAAATACTGAAAATCAAGTTTTTGTTTCTGCTGCAAGCCTTTATATAGGCAGCCTGCAACTGGACCCGTGCACTATGAACCGCTTTAGCGGTTTGTTAGGACTAGAGAGTATTCTCCTGTCCAGAGAGGGAGATTATGAATAAAAAGTAAGAGGCAAACAAGTCGTGGGCAGGCGGCGCCTCAAGTACTTCGAAAACCCGCTGCGACTCTATCAGAGAGTTGTGGCGGAGTTCCTCCATTGAAAGGGAGCAGATCTATTCAGCTTGACAAGCACTCATTTGTTACAGGTGCCTCTTTGATACCGCTAACAGGGTCTTAGCGGAAATAGTATGCTGTTGCCATGTTTCGTAGCGCAATGCCCACACAACTCGAATGACCGGCTGTTTAAAGGGAAACTGTGCACTTGACAATAGAACATATCCTACTAGAGGAGGTGATAGTTCGTATCGTGGTTTTTGCTGTTGAATCAAACTTATATCACGATGCGGTAAACTCTGTTTTCAGCTGGCTTTGCGGAGTCGAAATTTTGTCAACCAATAGAGACAATGTGGGTGTAGTTTAAATTTACCCGAGCAACACTTAGCGGGCAATGCTAGGCCTGAACGAAAATCTTAAGAGGCAGCTTTGAAAATTGTTCATATGGCGTAAATTAAATTAGAAAAAATAAATAACATCGTTGACTGTAATATTAAATTATGAAGTGTATCCGTGTTTGTTGTATTAAGAGTCTGACATGTCCCTGTATGGGAGGCATGCCCACAGCAGAAAAGACTGGTGATGTCGGTACCATCTGTCAGTTACCAGCCTTAGTTTCCTCATCTTGACGAGTGGTGCAGCATTTTCTCTGCAGCAGATGTTATTGTCAGACAGACAGTATTCGGTTTTCAGAGCCTATTCAGCTAGGCACAGTACCCACTACACAAATACAAACCAACATCACGAATAAACAAACGTGTAGCGTCACAGACGACCTTTACAAATCTTTACTCTGAACTTTAGTAATATAAGTATGTGGAACCAAACACTGTTAATTGCGCAAACGAAACCTATAAAACTTTAGGAATGTATGAACTGTATCAGAGATACTAGAGCTATAACCATAAATGTAATCTCTGAATGGACAAAAAATCGCCGACGTAATTGATTTGTATAAACCAAATTACGAAGGTCCTCGATCTCACTTTTTGATCTCATTTTTTGCTTGTTTTTCTCGCTCACTTTCTTAGCTCGCTCGATTGTGAATTGCGCTAGCTTTGATCTGACTGGATGTTTACCTTTAATTATTATCTGGAGAATAAGTGTTTGATCATATTCCGGGGGTAATTAAATGTATAGGAACTATATAAAAGTATTATGTTCACAAACAGCATACATATTTTTGTTTTTCCGTCATAACTATCGATCAGTTGCTGTGACGACCAAATTTAAGTTCTGTGTGTCAGTTACTTTGATAATATATTGTTAAATTCATTTTTATTTCATTTAAAATACTATTCCTTTCCTTATTAGATTAATAATTGCGGAATAACTAAATACCGAAGCTATTCCTTTGGTCCGCGTTATTTTCGAGCGCCATTCCAATCGCAGCAATTCCGATAGAACCTGCAACCATTTTTACCTAACGAAGTCCGATTATTAATTATGTATTTCATTCCGGAAGGAAATACCATTACATTTCTCGGTCAGTTTATAGATTACCAAAAGTGCTGCCGTCCAAACTAACTGTGGACCGTAGCCTTCTTAAAATTCCTACTGAAAATGTTTAATAATTTACGTAAAAGCATTAACAAAAGAATCGAAGAAATTATGTTTCGTGAAAAGAGGCCCCAGCTTTCTTTAATGTTGCTGTCATTGCTAATTGTATCAAAGGCAGAATTTACCGAAAGTTAATATTTTCATTTCTCAATTATTTTACGTGACTTCAAGTCATTTAAAGAAAAAAAGGCGGAGACGTTAAAAACGAAGATCCAAAAGTATATGGAACGACTTGGACTAATCGCTATGAGTAACAGGCAGAGTTTAATTGTTGGATGATGATGATGGTGATGATGATGGTGATGAAGATGTAATGTATATCAGTGTCATGAATAGTAGGACGTAAGTTGACCTGCCTCGATAGCCGCGCGCGTGGCACTTGGTTTCGGAGATTCAAGGAGCGCTCTGGGCGCGTATCGAATCCGCCTGGCGGATTAACGACGAGGGCTGGTGTGCTGGCCAGCCTAGATGTGGTTTTTAGGCGGTTTCCCAGATATGACTAGGTGACGTGGAGTATTTTAAAAGTATGAAACGCAAATTGGGTTGTTTAGTGCGTCAACCAGTTTGCGAGACTGCGCACTGCGGCGAACGCACAATTCCGCCATCGCGTTTCGGGGCCACGTGACTGAGTATCACAGTCATACTTAACGCCCTCTGTGGAGTTGCATGGTGCAAAACAACGGAGAGCATCACAGTGTCCTCAGAATTCAGATGAAACTACAGGGTGAAATTCACTACAGATACGTATGAAATGTGTGAACAAACACGTTTGAAATACGTTACATACATGCGAAATTCATATATGTGTGAAATATAAATGACGTACTCTTATATGTATGTGAGCGAAGCCGCGGGAGAAAATCTGGTCTCTCTAGGCAGTATTAATAATTTTCATTATCTGCAGACATACTTGATCAATACTCGTACAAGACAACATAGATAAATGTATTTAAAAATAAATTCAAATCTGCTTTTTATGCAGCTCATAGTCGTGCACGAAGCTACCAACGCGGTGAGTCATAGAAGTGTACACTGATGAACCAAAACATTACAGCCACCTGCCTAACAGCTTGTTTCTACGTCTTTGGTCCGTAATACATCACTGATTCTGCGTTTCAGGGCTCCATCAGCGTCTCGGTAGGTTTATGGACATATGTTGCATTAGATGTCTACGCACCGGTCATGTAATTCGCGTAAGTAACGGACCTCTGGTTTGCTGACACGGTGATGACGCCCGATAGCGACCCAGATGGGTTCCATAGGATTTATTGTATATCAGACGTAATTGGTCACCGAGATGTCAACGTGAGTTCACTATAATGCTTCTCAAACCACCGTAGCACGGTTCTGTCTGCGAGAAACGGACAATTACACTGCTGAAGGATGACATCGCCGTCGGGCAAGAGATCAAGCGTGACGGGATGCACGTTGTTCGCATGTCTTCGATTACTGCCACAGGTCCAGTGCAAACGCAGGAGAACGTCTCCCATAGCACAGTACGGCTCCCAGCAGCCTGCGGCCGTGGCGTGAAGTACGTTTCGAGCCGCCTTTCACCTCGGTGACGGCGTTTGTGGAGACGGCCATCGACCTAGTGTAGCAAAAATGTGATTCGTCCGAAGAGCCGACACGTTTCCATTGGTCGACTGTCGAATGTCGATGGTCCCGTGCCCACTGCTGTATGATCAAAAGAATTCAGACACCCCAAAAAACATACGTTTTTCACATTAGGTGCATTGTGCTGCCACCTACTGCCAGGTACTCCATATCAGCGACCTCAGTAGTCATTAGACATCGTGACAGAGCAGAATGCGGCGCTTCGCGGAACTCACGTACTTCGAACGTGGTCAGGTGATTCTGTGTCACATGTTTCACACGTCGGTTCGCGAGATTTCCACACTCCCTAGGTCCACTGTTTCTGATGTGATAGTGAAGTGGCAACGAGAAGGGACACGTACAGCACGAAAGTTTACAGGCGGTCTTCGTCTGTTGACTGACAGAGACCACCGACAGTTGAAGAGGGTCGTAATGTGTAATAGGCGGACATCTATCCAGGCCGTCACACAGGAATTACAAACTGCATCAGGATCCACTCCAAGCACTAGACAGTTAGGCGGAAGGTGAGAAAACTTGGCTTCCATAGTCGAGTGGCTGCGTGTAAGCCACACGTCACGCCGGTAAATGCCAAACGACGCGTCAGTTGGTGTAAGGAGCGTTAATATTGGAAGATTGAACAGTGGAAAAACGTGTGTACTGACGAATCACGGTACACAATGTGGTGATCCGATGGCAGGGTGTGGGTATGGCGAATGCCCGGTGAACGTCATCTGCCAACGCGTGTAGTGCGAACAGTAAAATTAGGAGGTGGTGGTGTTATGGTATAGTCGTGTATGTCATGGAGAGGGCTTGCGCCCCTTGCTGGTTTGCGTGGCACAGGCCTACATTGATATTTTAAGCACCTTTTTGCTTCGCACTCTTGAAGACAATCCGGGGATAGACAATCCGGGGATGGCGATTGCGTCTTTCAACACGATCGAGCACCTGTTCATAATGCACGGCTTGTGGCGGAGTGGTTACACGACAATAACATTCCTCTAATGGACTGTTGTGTACAGAGTGCTGACCTGAATCCTACAGAACGCGTTTGGGATGTTTTGGGACGCCGAATTCGTGCCACGCCTCACCGACCGACATCGATACCTGTCCTCAGTACAGCACTCCGTGAAGAATGGGCTGCCATTCCCCAGGAAACCTTGAAAGTATGCCTACGACAGTGGAACCTGTCATCAAGCCTAAGTAAGGGTGGGCCAGCACCATATTGAATTCCAGCATTACCGATGAAGGGCGCCACGAACTTGTACGTCATTTTTAGCCAGGTGCCCAGATACTTAGGAACACATAGCGTAATTGACAATATCGTTGGGTCAATATGTGAACACGTAGGGATGGCCTGCTGCGGAGCTCCATGTTAAAAAATGTGCTATGAACGGTGTGCTCCGAAACACTTGTGCGGGTACCAGCATTGTGCTCTTTCGGCAGAGATGCTACAGATCCCAATCTGTCCTACTTTACAGAGGAGACGAACCTTCGAACCCCAAGTTCTCTGAAGTGTCGTGGAGGTCCAACCATTTAGCGCCTAGTAGTAGTATCAATGTCCTTCTACTTCTTTCTGTAGATGCTCACGAGAGTAGCACGTGGACATTCGACCAACTTCGCTGTTTTCGTCACACTCGTTGACAGGCTCTGCGTAATAATAAGCTGCCCTTTGTCACAGTCGCTTATCTCTATGGACTTTCCCACTTGCAGCCCATTCCTTCGCTAGGGCGATTCCCCCTCCGTGTCTGGTCCACTTACACACTTTTGTTACCGCGTCATGTGGCCCCAACGCCACCAGGCAGCACCCAGCGTCGTGGTGTGCAGTGGTCGTAATGTTTTGTCTTACCAGTCTACATTTGACGGGCAGTTGTTAGTGATACAGTAACATTGGGTACTCACCGGGCCGTCTTCTGCGTCAGGCCGTACACCTGCTGGCTGAAGCGGAAGGCCAGGTCTCGGAACTCCTGCAGCGTGAGCGGCGCCAGCGTCGAGAACACGTTCCACCACACGAAGCGCTCTGCAAAAGGTGAGGCAGGGGAGCGTCAGGCGGCCCGCTGTAGTCCAGGAAAGTGGGGAGGCGTAGCGATGGCGCAGGGGGCGAAAGCGCGCGCTAGGCTCCATGGCAATGAAAAGTTCAGTAAGGTATTTTTGTGACCGCAGGTAAGGACTGAATACGAACACTTTCCAAAGTGGTTCCCCCACAAAAAAAAGAAAGAAAGTCACGTCCCTTGTAGGATTGGCAGTAGAGAGAGACAGACAGAGAGAGAGAGAGTCAGTGTCTAAAGGCGCAAAATGATCTGTAGGAGACAGTCAAGTGGACGGGATAGATGGTGCCCTCCTGGTTCGTCCACACAGCCTTTAGAATGTAATAAGAAGGGGGGGGGGGCAGTTTAGATTTAACCAAGGAGTATGTGAGGGCTGTGCTGCCTCACGCAAGAAATTCTGTTCATGCGCAGTAGAGTAACCAATACATTTGTGTTCTTTTACTGAAACTTATATAAAGAGTGTTCATAAAGTTCCTTACCATTTATGTCTTAAAGTAAAAAAAAAATTGACTTTCTTGCAGGTAATCTAAAAGAATGAAATGACACAATTTCAGAGACTTTGGTGGTCTCATATAGATTTGACTTTATGTATACAGACTGAAGCGGCGAGTGTACATTTGTACCAAGACGGTGAATCGAAGCTGGGTCTCCTACTCACTAGGCAGGTTCATAGACTGGGGCGGCAGTGAGAATTTGGATCGAGGGGGAGGTGTGCCAGGTTAATCAGTGCAGTTGTGCGGACCACTGTGCCAAGGTGGCTTGGTGGCTAGCGTACCTGCCTAGTAAGCAGGACACCCGGCTTCGATTCCCGGCCTTGGTACAAATTTTCATTCGCCGCTTCAGTCTATATATATATAAAATCTAAAAGAAGGCATGACTGACTGCACGGAATTTCGTATGAGGTGGTTTCACCTACCAAACGAAACTATGGTCTCTGCTGTGGAACTGCATGCCACCCTGAAGTCTGCAAGCAGGTGAAGGGTGAGAGAAGGAAGGATCTTATCATCTGATCCTTTTGCCTCAGTGGCCTACAGGTGAATCCACAGATGTCGCAAGGAGATAGAATGCTTCAACTCAGTGAGGACACCTTCCAAGATGCTACTCCAGGCGGGTGTAAAAATGAATGTGCGCAACGGAAAATACTGAACGTGAAAATGAAGATTTGGCCCCGTCTGAGTACCCCCTGAAGCAGATCTTAGGATCTCTTAGTTGAGATATTATCTCCTCCTTCTTGCTCTTTAACATATACATTACAACATAAATATAAATGAATGATTAACGGAACTAGTAACTACAAATGATAAATGTTCTTTCTGCTTATACATTTATTGTTGATTAAAACCCCCTTATATATTACAAATGTTTATTTATTACTGTCCAATGGACATAAAGAGATACAAATGAATTTACTAACTAATATGATTGATCAATTTCCTAAATCTGCCCCTTTTTATCGCTACGCGAGCTAACATAAATAACGCGAGATGACTGACATCATCTATGACCAAACACTTCAAGACACTGCTTTCAAAGATGATCTACAGTGGTGTGCAACCTCAGTGGAAATATAATTTACGCGATCACAGCTGTCTAGCTTTAGAGTTCTAATATGCCGAAGCAATTAGCAATATCACCGTATGTACTACGTCCGGTGCGTCGGAGTGATGGTTCTTGTACATGTCTGCAACGATAGAAGAACTCCAGCCACAAATAAAAACTCTTTCAAACACTAGAACGGCAAAAGGCGGTCCTCTGACTAGTATACTCTAATACTGTCTTCTCGTCTCTGTGTTCTACAGACGAGAAACGCGAACTCCCAGCCACAAGGATGGAGTTCAGATAACATCTCAACGTGAGTATAGGTAGAAGAAGTGCTCTCAATGACTGAACGCTGCATACACAACGACGACTCCCTAACCGGAGGCTAAATCCAGTATCTTATAAGTTCGCAACAGTACAGTGCTTAACCGTCCTAACTATAAAATCTCCGAGCCGGCCGGGGTGGCCGAGCGGTTCAAGGCGCTACAGTCCGGAACCGCGCGACCGCTACGGTCGCAGGTTCGAATCCTGCCTCGGACATGGATGTGTGTGATGTCCTTAGATTAGCTGGTTTAAGTAGATCTAAGTTATAGGGGACTGATGACCTCAGATGTTAAGTCCCATAGTGCTCAGAGCCATTTGAACCATTTATAAAATCTCCTGAGAGCAAAGACAGCAAGTCCGTCTGTACCAACAAGAGCTGGCACTGAGCGACCATCAAACGCGGGGGCTCACAACGGAAGACCTCCTTCTCTCCACCGCTGGCTTCCCAGCAAAGCTCGGCTCCCCTCCCTTGTAGTAACTCCAGAAGGCGAGTCATATTCTCGAAACCACGGAATATTCTCCCTCTCTGCAGATTTTTCCGAACGCCGACCAACCACATTTTAGTGTTTTGTCGTCCAGCACGGAAAGTTTCCGAGGAAATACCTATCCCCGTTAATGAGGAATTCGTACAATGGCACGCTTCTCAGAGTAAAAATCCTCGGAAATAACCCAACCTGCGTGATTTCCGAAGTAACGCTTTTTTGTTGCTTTCTGCTGCGTCCAAGATGTTCTGAGTTTCCAGTTATTCTTCCGGCCTAGCTACAATACTAACCAGCTGCCACTCTATTGTGCTTCAGCGCCCAGGTGCCCCGACCGTCCGTCTTGGGCTACTTCCTGTTTCTAACAGGACCAGGGCACCTGTGCGGGCTTTTCCACCAAGGACCTGGGTTATGCCTGCCTTTTCATTTCCACTGGCCTTCCAACGTCTGCTAGTATAGGCAATCATTCATTACGCCGTTTTCATAATAAAGGCAATCCATCACCTTTCATGCAGCAAGAGTTAGCAACTATTTACAAGCTGTACGTGACAATGTCAGTCTTCTTTAAATATTAATATACAGGGTTATTATAAATGATTGAAGCGATTTCACAGCTCTACAATAACTTTATTATTTGAGATATTTTCACAATGCTTTGCACACACATACAAAAACTCAAAACGTTTCTTTAGGCATTCACAAATGTTCGATATGTGTCCCTTTAGTGGTTCGGCAGACATCAAGCCGATAATCAAGTTCCTCCCACACTCGGCGCAGCATGTCCCCATCAATGAGTTCGAAAGCATCGTTGATGCGAGCTCGCAGTTCTGGCACGTTTCTTGGTAGAGGAGGTTTAAACACTGAATCTTTCACATAACCCCATAGAAAGAAATCGCATGGGGTTAATTCGGGAGAGCGTGGAGGCCATGACATGAATTGCTGATCACGATCTCCACCACGACCGATCCATCGGTTTTCCAATCTCCTGTTTAAGAAATGCCGAACATCATGATGGAAGTGCGGTGGACCACCATCCTGTTGAAAGATGAAGTCGGCGCTGTCGGTCTCCAGTTGTGGCATGAGCCAATTTTCCAGCATGTCCAGATACACGTGTCCTGTAACGTTTTTTTCGCAGAAGAAAAAGGGGCCGTAAACTTTAAACCGTGAGATTGCACAAAACACGTTAACTTTTGGTGAATTGCGAATTTGCTGCACGAATGCGTGAGGATTCTCTACCGCCCAGATTCGCACATTGTGTCTGTTCACTTCACCATTAAGAAAAAATGTTGCTTCATCACTGAAAACAAGTTTCGCACTGAACGCATCCTCTTCCATGAGCTGTTGCAACCTCGCCGAAAATTCAAAGCGTTTGACTCTGTCATCGGGTGTCAGGGCTTGTAGCAATTGTAAACGGTAAGGCTTCTGCTTTAGGCTTTTCCGTAAGATTTTCCAAACCGTCGGCTGTGGTACGTTTAGCTCCCTGCTGCTTTATTCGTCGACTTCCGCGGGCTACGCGTGAAACTTGCCCGCACGCGATCAACCGTTTCTTCGCTCACTGCAGGCCGACCCATTGATTTCCCCTTACAGAGGCATCCAGAAGCTTAAAACTGCGCATACCATCGCCGAATGGAGTTAGCAGTTGGTGGATCTTTGTTGAACTTCGTCCTGAAGTGTCGTTGCACTGTTGTGATTGACTGATGTGAGTGCATTTCAAGCACGACATACGCTTTCTCGGCTCCTGTCGCCATTTTGTCTCATTGCGCTCTCGAGCGCTCTGGCGGCAGAAACCTGAAGTGCGGCTTCAGCCGAACAAAACTTTATGAGTTTTTCTACGTATCTGTAGTGTGTCGTGACCATATGTCAATGAATGGAGCTACAGTGAATTTATGAAATCGCTTCAATCATTTGTAATAGCCCTGTATATGATGTACGACTTATCATACGATAGCTATTTCCGGTTTTGAATCACGGCGAGGTATGTAGATGAGTGCTTGTAAGGTGTGAAATTATAGGCACCTTACAACCTTCAAGTAGATCCATGACTGGGGAAACGAAGTAGCATTCTGCTGGGTACCAGGGCATTATCGGAATCCAGGGACACGAGCAGACATACATTTGCAGCCCAGGAAGCATGTCAGGGACGCATTGTGGGAACATGTGCTGTCCCATTGCGAGACATTAGCCCGCTGTTAAGCCACGAAGTCATAAGCCATTGAAGGCAGAGTGACTGGGAGTGCTGGAAAGTTAGTTGCGGTCTGTGAGACTAAGTGTCCAGCTGTGGCGATCCCACTTCCGATCGCAGGGAGGGGATAAAGTGGCATTGACCCGTCTCCGTGAAGGGCATAGTGCTCCGACCCGTGTGCTCTTGCTCCAACTCCTGCGAGAGGACTCACCAGTTCATGGGAATTGTGGAGTGCGTGTTTCAATGCTTCGTATTTGAACAGAGTGTTATAACCTGACGAGACGGCAGGAGTACGTTTCATTGGTGATCTCCTCTCCATATAAGCCGATGACGAGACGATTGTCGTACGCCGGCCGCTGTGGCCAAGCACTTCAGTCTGGATCCTCGTTGCTGCTACGGTTGCAGGTTCGAATCCTGCCTCGGGCATGGATGTGTGTGATGTCGTTGGGATAGTCAGGTTTAAGTAGTTTTAAGTCTAGGGAACTGATGACATCTGATGTTAAGTCCCATAGTGCTTAGAACCATTTGATTGTGGTATGCTGTTAAAATGCTGTGACTTGTCTAGACTACAACCTAAACCACTGAGTTGCATGTTTCACTGTGTTGCATGGTGGTTGGCACATGCCTCTTTTGTTTAGCGATCAGCTACACACATACATCTGTTGTAGAAAATATCTTATCCATTCGTTCTACAATTTTTTAAACACTATTAATCATTTTAACCACATTCGTCACCTCAGGCCTTGATGTAGTGCACCAAAATAACGCTTTCATCTTCATCATTATCACCACCACGATCCTAACCAATTGTTAGGGTGTCAAAAGTGATTATTTATTTCGGTTTTACATCAAAAACCGTTGCTGTTACCTACATTTTTAGCATTTATAAGTATGGAGAAAAGCTTTGACAATGTTGACTGGAATGCACTTTTTGAAAATCTTACGGTAGCAGGGATGAAATACAGGTAGTCAAAAGTTATGTACAACTTGTACTAAAACGAGACTCGAAGGACATGAAACAAAAGCAGCAGTTGAGAAGGAGTTGAGAAGGGAGTGAGACAAGTTTGCACCCCTTCCCCGATTTTATTCAGTCTGTACGTTGAGGGAGGCCAATGCTTGTCTGTAGTACCCAGTACCCCCGCATTCAAATGGATGTAGGTTGCAGTAGTTAGCAGAGATGAAGAGGAGAGGATAGACTAGGATGGTGAGTGCATCAAACCAGTCTTAGAACTTAAGACCACAACAAAAACAACTACTACAAGAACACAGCATTTTCTGCTGTTGTCTGTTCCCATAGAACCACCACGAGTTTGCACGCCCTCTTTCCATGAGAGACAATGTAAAGGTCTGGCTTTTATGTAGGAAACTGACGTAAAGTTTGGTTACGAGATTTACAAACGAAATTCTCCACTTAATGAAAAAAACCGAGAATGTAATTTTTTTCTGTCACCGGATTTCGTACTGGGTATCAGCGGGTTGTGTGCCACAGTATTCAGCGAAGGAGGCGAGTTCATATGTTGGATTAAAAGGAAAAAAATACTCAAAGGAAAACGAAGCAGCGAAACGTTACCACTCTTAACCAAAGTTGACTAACGCTCTGTGTTGACAGACTCTGAAGAGCATTTTTACATCGTAAAACTCTACTGTGTCTACGACCGTTATCCTTAGTGGCAATCAGTTGGTAACAGATAAATATTTAAAACGTTTGTATGTGTTTGGACCATGACACGATTAATCGAAGAGGAACTCTGAGATTCAAAACGATGGTGGTAAACGCACTAACAAAGTTCATCTCTCACTATGCTGCGAAGCGACAAAGATTGCCTTTATGCCCGGAATTTTCGGGAGACGAAGGCCTCCCCTTAATGGATGTGCAATCTTCGTCGTAGCACTCGTGTAGTAGTCTATTACTCCAATTATGGAATTAGCTGGCGGGAACAATTTCGACGACCAATATTTGCAGTAATGCTCCTCCGCAACCCTCAGTTAATACCCTAAATTGCCCTTAAAATCGACCCCACAGACTCTATTAGCGGCTACCGCAGTTTCCCAACGACCATAGTTCACGCGAGCCGCTTCATGCAAATGTCGGCTGCAGCTTCCGATGACGCATGCGCTGCGCTTTATAATTATTAAGGCGGGCCTGGGCGCCAGAGAGCACATTTGCGCCTCGCACGCCACACTAATATCTCTGACCCGCTGCCGCCCATGATGTATCGCTGCCCTCGGCCAGCTGGTGTCTGCGCATTTCCGGCCTTGGAATGGAGGGGAAAAATGGCGCGTGAAGTTTCGCTAAATAACACATGCAATTACTGTGCGACTTTGAAGTACTAACGTATAATTGTCGTTACTTTTGCAGACTTTTTTTTTTACAGGAGATTGATGTCAAAGATTACATTTATATCCCATTCAGTGATAATTCTGAGGTGCAATACTGTAGTCCATGGCAACTACGAACGAAGAAGACTGAAGATCTTATCAACTCGGAAGAATTTTGTTGTAGAAGGACAAGAGATTAAAATAATGAAAAGAAGCAGTACAAAATAGAAATTATTGAAACACATAAGTAAAGACGGACTACAAGTTGTTTGCACTCTGCTTGGAAGTAAGCATGAAAATGGTAGGTGGCTCTCTGTCATACACTAGACTGCCATTAATGACTCATTCTCCATTACAATGCTTCTAACTGATTATCAAGACTTTCTACTAAGTTACTGTAGATTATTATAGGTACGGAAGTTCACAGACTTTCCATTCGTCCTGCAATAGTCCATCAGGATGATATGATGATTGCACCAAGTTAGGTTAATAGAGTCTCTTGATTTATAATAATAAGTTTATTGCAGCCAAATAGCCATACAAATTCAAAGTACAATGATAATAATAAAAGAAATTAGAAATTTTGCATATTGTGATTTGCATAGTCACTTATTGGCCTTGTGCTTTTGGTACAGAACTATATGTGGTAACGTTAGTATATTTCGTGAGACAGTTTACGCTCACACGTTTTGTTTGGTTGTTGCAAATAGGATGGTAGAAACCATGGACTACCATTCTGGTGACCACATGTCTCATTTCGAAGTTTTCCTTTGTCCATGTTCGGTAAATCATGGTGGCTGTGCTGTAAAATTCTGGAGGTATGTCTCCCCTTTTTTCCTTCAAAGTTTTAAGTAGACTTTCCAAAGCGCTGCTGTTGGGAAGCATCAGGTTTGTCCAAAGGTCTTCAGTGAGGAATGGTTCCTTCACCAGCAGGTATACAAGTCCGAATCGTGTTGCTTTGGACACTCCTATTGCTTTCTTTCTAGTGTTGTTAGATTTTTCACTGTAAGATGTGAGCCGATAATTTCTATGCCGTGCGCCAGTATTGGGAAGATTTTGGCTCTGAATAGTGCCACTGCTGTCTCTGGGCTAAGAGATCTGATACATCATATTTCACGGATTGACATTATTGCTTGCATTGCTTTCTCTGTTACATGTTTTGTGAAACACTTTACAGTTGTTGGTGTTGTGACCCCTAAGTACTTGAAGTCTTGTACAATCTTCAGTTTTCTCTCCCGTATGAAGATCTCAGCCGATGCAGGTGCTCTTCCTCCATTTCTGAGTACCATCATTCCTGTTTTCGCCACATTTATTTCGAAGCCAATCTTCCATGTCGTTTATCGCTTCTTCTAACTTTGCAATGTCCTTTACGCCTATTACAATATCGTCTGCGTATGCATATGAGATTACAGCCTCCCTTTGGGGTATTCTTAGGACTTCTTCCGCTGCAAGGATAAATAACAGAGGACTCATTGCGGTCTTCCTGTAGTATTCCGTTTGATTGGAGTATCGGCTCCGAAAGGGAGAGGTTGTCTGAGACCCTTTTCTCGTTCCATCGAAGTATTGCGCTTATGACTGGTGTCCGTACGTTGTTTTCTCCTAGGGATTCCCCTGGTTTTTTGGTCATTAATTTTCTGTTTATAAAGTCAAAGGCTTTTGTGAAGCCTATAAATACTACATAGACCTTTCTCTGTCTTCAAGGGCTTCCCATACGCTCTTTAGCAGTAGTTCTATTGCAGTCAGAGTTGATCTACCCTTCATGAATCTCTTTTGGCTTTCGGGGAGGTGTTCGTCGATTGTTTGCTTTATCCTTCCTGTTATTATTTTTATGAACAATTTGAAAGGTAAGTTTTCTGGGGCTATGCCTCTGTATTTACTAGGGTCCTTGAGGCCTCCTTTTCCTTTATTAAGCAATTTTACTGTTGACTGTCTCCATTGTTCTGGAATGTAGGCTGTTTCTATGCAATTATTGTAGACTTTTGTCCATTAATATTTGGGCAGTGTCTTTCAAATCTTCGCTATAAAGTCTGTCAGAGCTTGCAATGTTTTGTTCTTGGTGCTGTTAATGGCATCTTTGATCTCTTCTGTGGTCAATGGGGCCCATTCCACAGTTGTTTGTGGCATTGTATCCCCTCTGCCCTCGGGTCTCCCTCATAGTCCTTCCTTGTTCAGTACGTTGTCGAAGTGTGTTTCCCATATTTTCATATCGATGTAATGTGTTTCAGCTCGTTTCTGGGGCGTAGCACAATATATGGGTCTTTTGAGGCTCCCTCCACTGGTTTCTTTCCTTCTCTTGCCCAGAATGTTCTCTTCTTTTTCTTTAGAGTTTTCTTATAGATGTTTCGTTTTTCGGCGTAAGTCCTGAGGACTACAAGCTTCTCTACGCACTGTTTTAGTTGATGTAGGTTTTCTAGTACATCTTTTCTTAGACTATAACGTTGTGATTTATAAATTGAAGTTACATTGTTAAAAATGTAAAGCGACAATTCAAAATGCGTTGTTCACAGAATGTTTCCCCTTAGACTTCAGAATTCATTGTTCGAGGACTAAAAACAGTAACTACTAACAAAGCACAAGAAACATCCATATATACTATGAGATCAAAAGTATCCGGACACCTCCAAAAACATACGTTTTTCATATTAGGTGCATTGTGCTGCCACCTTCTGCCAGATACTCCATATCAGCGACCTCAGCAGTCATTAGACATCGTGAGAGAGCAGAGTGGGGCGCTCCGCGGAACTCACGGACTTCGAACGTGGTCAGGCGATTGGGTGTTACTTGTGTCATACGTCTGTACGCGAGATTTCCACACTGCTAAACATCCCTAGCTCCACTGTTTCCGATGTGACAGGGAAGTGGCAATGTGAAGGGACACGTGCAGCACAAAAGCGTACAGGCCGACCTCGTCTGCTGAGACGCCGACAGTTGAAGAGGGTCGTAATGTTTAATAGGCAGACATCTATGCAGACCATCACACAGGAATTCCAAACTGCATCAGGGTTCACTGCAAGTACTATGACAGTTCGGCGTGAGGTGAAAAAACTTGGATTTCATGGTCGAGCGTTTGCTTATAAGCCACACATCATGCTGGTAAACGCCTCGCTTGGTGTAAGAAGCGTAAAAATTGGACGATTGATCAATGGAGAAACGTTGTGTGGAGTGAAGAATCACGCTACAGAATGTGGCGATCCGATGGCAGGGTGTGGGTGTGACGAATGCTAAAAAAATGGTTCAAATGGCTCTGAGCACTATGGGACTTAACATCTATGGTCATCAGTCCCCTAGAACTTAGAACTACTTAAACCTAACTAACCTAAGGACGTCACACAACACCCAGCCATCACGAGGCAGAGAAAATCCCCGACCCCGCCGGGAATCGAACCCGGGAACCCGGGCGTGTGAAGCGAGAACGCTACCGCACCACCACGAGATGCGGGCGTGTGACGAATGCTCGGCGAACGTCATCTGGCAGCGTGTGTATTGCCAACAGCACAATTCGGAGGCGATGATGTTATGGTGTGGTCGTGTTTTTCATGGAGGGGACTTGCGCCCTTTGGTATTTTGCGTGGCACTATCACAGCACAGGCCTATATTAAGGTTTCAAGCACCTTCTTGCTTCCCACTGTTGAAGAGCAATTCGGGGATGGCGATTGCATCTTTCAACACGATCGAACACTTGTTCATAATGCACGGCCTGTGACGGAGTGGATACAAGACAACTTTTTTTTGGTCATCAGTCTACTGACTGGTTTGATGCGGCCCGCCACGAATTCCTTTCCTGTGCTAGCCTCTTCATCTCAGAGTAGCACTTTGAACCTACGTCCTCTATTATTTGCTTGACGTATTCCAATCTCTGTCTTCCTCTACAGTTTTTGCCCTCTACAGCTCCCTCTAGTACCATGGAAATCATTCCCTCATGTCTTAGCAGATGTCCTATCATCCTGTCCCTTCTCCTTATCAGTGGACAATAACATCCTTATAATGTACTGGCCTGCACAGAGTCCTGGCCTGAATCCTATTGAAGACCTTCGGGATGTTTTGGAACGCCGACTTCGTACCAGACCTGACCGGCCGACATCGATACCTGTCCCCAGTGCAGCACTCCGTGAAGAACGGGCTGCCATTCCCCAAGAAACCTCCCAGCACCTGCTTGAACGTATACCTGCGAGAGTCGAAGCTGGCTAAAGGTGGGCCAACACCATATTGAATTCCAGTATTCGTGATGGAGGGCGCCACGAACTTGTAAGTAATTTTCAGCCAGGTGTCCGGATACTTATGATCGCATAGTTTGCCTTAACGCCCCATCAATCGAATTAGAAACGCCACAGACCATAATTCTAGGTGTAGGTACAACGTATCTAGCGTGCAGACAGGTTGGTTACAGGCCTTCAACTGGCCAGCTCCTAACCAACACACAGCCATCACTGGCACCGAGGCAGAACCAGTTTTCATGGAAAAACACAACAGACCTCCACCCTGTCCTGCAATGAGCTATTGTTTGACACCAGTGAAGTCGAAGAAGGCGGTGGTTTGAGGTCAGTAGAACGCACGGTACAGGGCGCCTGACTCAGAGCTGTCCTGTCACTGTGGTGTCGACTGCTGATCAGATAGCTGCTGCAGGTGCAGTATGATGTGCCAGAGCCATACGCCGAACACGATGGTCTTTCCCCTGGGCGGTGTCACGTGCCGTTAGATTAGATTAGATTAATACTTGTTCCATAGATCATGAATATGACACTTCGTAATGATGTGGAACGTGTCAGGTTAATAAAAGATGTCTGTACAAGATAATACATTACACAAAATATTGCATGACACTAAAGTTTAAGTTCCCCCCCCCCCTCCCTTAATTTATATCTAAAAATTCAGCCAATGAGTAGAAGGAGTTGTCATCTAGAAATTCTTTTAATTTATTTTTAAATGTTAGTTGGCTATCTGTCAGGCTTTTGATGCTGTTTGGTAGGTGACCCAAGACTTTTGTGGCAGCATAATTTACCCCTTTCTGTGCCAAAGTCAGATTTAACCCTGCACATTGAAGATCATCCATTCTCCTGGTCTTATAGCTATGCACACTGCTATTACTTTTGAACTGGGTTGGATTATTAACAACAAATTTCATAAGTGAATATATATACTGTGAGGTTACTGTGAAGATCCCTAGATCCTTAGATGTCTGCAGGATGACCGTGGGTGGGCTCTAGCAATTATTCTGATTACACGTTTTTGAGCAATGAATACTTTTCTACTCAATGATGAATTACCCCAGAATATGATGCCATACGAAAGCAGTGAATGAAAGTAGGCATAGTAAGCTAATTTACTGAGATTCTTATCACCAAAATTTGCAATAACCCTAACAGCATACGTAGCTGAACTCAGACGTTTCAGCAGACCATCAATGTGTTGCTTCCAGTTTAACCTCTCATCAATGGACACGCTTAAAAATTTTGAAAATTCTACCTTAGCTACAGACTTCTGTTCAAAGTCTATATTTATTACTGGTGTTGTGCCATTTACTGTTGAGTGGGGTATTGGTAATGGCGTCTTTGTCGCCTTAATGACATTATTGACTAACATCAACTCACCACGTCCAGTCTCAGTGGTAACTAACGCTAACGACTGTTAGAGCGCGTATTTAAAGCAAACCTGCTTTGGACCATCATAGTGGCGTTACTAGTGCCTCTGTTATGTGACTGGTGCGCAATTTGAATAGACATCTTCTTTCCGCTGTAGAAATACGCGTACCAACTTTTTTTTTGTCGCACAGCTCCTTAGTAATGCGATTTTTTTCCGTCAGTGCACCGGGTGATCAAAAAGTCAGTATAAATTTGAAAACTTAACAAACCACGGAATAATGAAGGTAGAGAGGTAAAAATTGACACACATACTTGGAATGACATGGGGTTTTATTAGAACCAATATGCAGGATGGCGCTCCACCCCATATTGCTAGACGCGTGAAAGATCTCTTGCGCGCGTCGTTTGGTGATGATCGTGTGCTCAGCCGCCACTTTCGTCATGCTTGGCCTCCCAGGTCCCCAGACCTCAGTCTGTGCTATTATTGGCTTTGGGGTTACCTGAAGTCGCAAGTGTATCGTGATCGACCGACATCTCTAGGGATGCTGAAAGACAACATCCGACGCCAATGCCTCACCATAACTCCCGACATGCTTCACAGTGCTGTTCACAACATTATTCCTCGACTACAGCTATTGTTGAGGAATGATGGTGGACATATTGAGCATTTCCTGTAAAGAACATCATCTTTGCTTTGTCTTACTTTGTTATGCTAATTATAGCTATTCTGATCAGATGAAACGCCATCTGTCGGAGATTTTTTGAACTTTGTATTTTTTTGGTTCTAATAAAACCCCGTGTCATTCCAAGCATGTGTGTCAATTTGTACCTCTCTATCTACATTATTCCGTGGTTTATTAAGTTTTCAAACTTATACTGACTTTTTGATCACCCGGTATATTCTTACCTAGTGCTGCCCTGTTTTTTTTTTTTCCCCGTTGTTACCACTGTGACGAAAAGCAACTTTAAAGTCATTTTAGTTCCTGGAACATGAGTAGGTATGCTTGCAAATTGTTCTAAATAAACTAGAGGTGAGTGTATGTATTTCGTGTCCGTTATTTCGGTGTCTAATATTTGAATTTAAACGTCAAATTAAGCATACTCATGTTCCGTGACTCTAAATACAAGTAGTTTAAATGAACCAGGTAAAACTACACTCGAAAGTAAAGCGTATAGAAATGTTTGGCGACTGGTTTCTTCCTGGAATTTCAAGACTACACCATTAAACAAAGTACAGCGTCAGTGTCGTTTTCACAGAACCTACACAAAGCTCTGGCAAATCGCGCAATTGTTCTTTAGTTTTTTCCTATGCAACATGAATAGGACTGCTTATCGAACGCGCAGACTGCTAGCGATATATATCGGACGTGTGATTCGATGTCGACCACACGAATCTGGTGGCACGAACTGTGGTAAATGCTTAGTGCATTGCCTGGGGAACATATTTTATCGTTTTCGATTGTCAATAGGAATGCGTGAAATCGTTGCAGTTTCGAATGACGATAGTTTCACATGGCAAAATCTAATTACTGGGTTATATAGTGTGGAAAACTGTTCGAAATTTTGTTGGGACTCCGGATTGCTTCCAATTGAAGATATCAAGATCTGTGTAGAATGTCGTGGCTCCCCTCGGTGAACTTGGCAAGAAAGGTGTGAAAGCTGATTTTCCTTTGCAATAAGCTGATTTTCCTTTGCAGTTGTACTGCGCCCAGTATTGCAAGAGAACATCTATAAGAAAGAACACATGACTTGAAAGTTCCAAGTTATCCATCGAGAAGAATATCATTTTAGCTTTGTTGTTGGGTAAGAAACAGTACGCCACAAGTGACAGCTTCTGAAACACAATTGTCCACGAACACCATTCTACCCAGAAGTGTAGCATATAACTGCTTAGAAATACCAGAGAGGACGAGCGTTTGAAAATGAAGTTGAATGTATTGAGGTACTTGCCACGTGTGGCAGAGAGCGAGAGTGAAAGAAGTACGAACTGGCCTGGACGGACTACCTCGAACTGTCGCCCTCGTTACCCCGGATGGAACAGATGTTACCAGGATATTCCAGCTGGTCGTCCCTCTGGAAGTCGACCAGGCTGGGGAGGAAGTAGAAGATCGGCCACATCGTACGTCATTGTCCTGAGGGCTTTGTCTTCCTATCTGTATATTGTACACTCCTGGAAATGGAAAAACGAACACATTGACACCGGTGTGTCAGACCCACCATACTTGCTCCGGACACTGCGAGAGGGCTGTACAAGCAATGATCACACGCACGGCACAGCGGACACACCAGGAACCGCGGTGTTGGCCGTCGAATGGCGCTAGCTGCGCAGCATTTGTGCACCGCCGCCGTCAGTGTCAGCCAGTTTGCCGTGGCATACGGAGCTCCATCGCAGTCTTTAACACTGGTAGCATGCCGCGACATTGTGGACGTGAACCGTATGTGCAGTTGACGGACTTTGAGCGAGGGCGTATAGTGGGCATGCGGGAGGCCGGGTGGACGTACCGCCGAATTGCTCAACACGTGGGGCGTGAGGTCTCCACAGTACATCGATGTTGTCGCAAGTGGTCGGCGGAAGGTGCACGTGCCCGTCGACCTGGGACCGGACCGCAGCGACGCACGGATGCACGCCAAGACCGTAGGATCCTACGCAGTGCCGTAGGGGACCGCACCGCCACTTCCCAGCAAATTAGGGACACTGTTGCTCCTGGGGTATCGGCGAGGACCATTCGCAACCGTCTCCATGAAGCTGGGTTACGGTCCCGCACACCGTTAGGCCGTCTTCCGCTCACGCCCCAACATCGTGCAGCCCGCCTCCAGTGGTGTCGTGACAGGCGTGAATGGAGGGACGAATGGAGACGTGTCGTCTTCAGCGATGAGAGTCGCTTCTGCCTTGGTGCCAATGATGGTCGTATGCGTGTTTGGCGCCGTGCAGGTGAGCGCCACAATCAGGACTGCATACGACCGAGGCACACAGGGCCAACACCCGGCATCATGGTGTGGGGAGCGATCTCCTACACTGGCCGTACACCACTGGTGATCGTCGAGGGGACACTGAATAGTGCACGGTACATCCAAACCGTCATCGAAGCCATCGTTCTACCATTCCTAGACCAGCAAGGGAACTTGCTGTTCCAACAGGACAATGCACGTCCGCATGTATCCCGTGCCACCCAACGTGCTCTAGAAGGTGTAAGTCAACTACCCTGGCCAGCAAGATCTCCGGATCTGTCCCCCATTGAGCATGTTTGGGACTGGATGAAGCGTCGTCTCACGCGGTCTGCACGTCCAGCACGAACGCTGGTCCAACTGAGGCGCCAGGTGGAAATGGCATGGCAAGCCGTTCCACAGGACTACATCCAGCATCTCTACGATCGTCTCCATGCGAGAATAGCAGCCTGCATTGCTGCGAAAGGTGGATATACACTGTACTAGTGCCGACATTGTGCACGCTCTGTTGCCTGTGTCTATGTGCCTGTGGTTCTGTCAGTGTGATCATGTGATGTATCTGACCCCAGGAATGTGTCAATAAAGTTTCCCCTTCCTGGGACAATGAATTCACGGTGTTCTTATTTCAATTTCCAGGAGTGTATAATATCATTGAGTGTCTTGTTGAATATCGTTGCCTGTTTGTTGTCATAGTTACGTGAATATATACTCTGTAAAAGTGATTGTCTTGCACTTCCTTACTTTCGGAACTCGACCACAACAACTAATGGACCGTAGCGGGCGTTGTAACTGTGACAGAGAGGCGCAGCTCGAAATCATTCACACACTCGTCGACAGTGTGCACTTGTACTGTGGGGAGCGTCGAAGAAGGAACGAGCCGGAGGCATAATTACAGAAACCACTACCTGTATGTTACAAGTACTGATCCTGGCTGTTGGGACGCTTGTCCCACTGTGACACAAGGCGGTGAATGGCTGTCTCATAAAATTCACGGGGCTACGATGTTAACCAGATCCGCTCGTACAGCTGGACGTAGCCGTCCGAGTTGAATCGTTTGCCCCTCAGAGCCTTCTTAAGGGGACCAAAAATGGAGTAATCACAGGGAGAGAGGTGCGGGGTGTATGGAGGGCGGCCGAGAACCTCCCATTTGAATTTCTTCTAGAGTGCCGCGACTGTGTTGGCAGTACGAGGATTTGCAGTGTCGTGGAGCAGAATGAGCCCGCGGGTGAGGTCGCCTGGTCGTCTTGATTTGATCAGCTGGCGAAGGGTGGTCAAGGTTTGCGAGTAGCGCTGGGCGTTCGCTGTTGTCCCGTGCTGCAGGAAGTGAAGCAGAAGGGGGCCACCTTGGTCAAAGAAGAACGTCAGCATAACCTTTCCTGCACTCGTGTGAATGGCTGTTTTCGTTAGTGGTGACACTGGGTGCTTCCACTGGAGACTTTGTCGTTTATATTCTGGTTCTAAGTGATGACACCATAACTCATCTCCAGCCACCACTCGTGCCAGGAACGCATTCTCTTCCCGAGCGTAGCGCTACAGAAGAGTAAGACAGCCGGCCATTCGACATGCTTCCTGGAGTGGTTGAAGACTGTGGGGCACCCACTGGGCATGTGCAGTCCCTTCACGATGGTGTGAACACTTCCGACGCTCAATCCGACCACGGCGGTTATGGCTTTCACTGTCACTCGGCGATGCTGGGTAATGAGTGCATCCACCAGCTGGACGATGTCATCGGTAATGCAGTGCGGTGCTCCAGACCGTGCATCGTCGGCTAACGACACCCCTCCTTTCCTGAAGCACTTGTACCATGCGTTGACCCTTGCAAGGGACATGCAGCGTTCGCCGTACACTTGTGACATTCGTCGATGTATGTCCGTTCCTCCTACTCCTTCCGCTCTGTCAGAAAGCGAACAACACCTCTTTGGTCTTCTGCTGACGCCTCCATGTTATGAAACGTCCCCTTTGAACAATTATACATGACTGTGCTTAACCTGACACACAATATTTTTAGCGCAACGCAATCTGACTTTCAAAATTCCCTACTAAAGAATGGGCCTGACAAACATTAAACTATACCTTTCACAAATCACTTACCTCACAAAAATCTTCGCTGCTCAAGCTACTGCAATACAGCGAGCGCCACTACTGCCAGCTAAATAAAAGATTCAAACTACTGAAGGCACTAACTACTGGTAGGGATAGTTAGCAAATGAAAGATATTAATAGAGAACAAACAATGTATTTACCTTAATATCATCACAAGTCATAATATATATATCAGTTCATGACAAATTAGAAACCTCCGCCATCTCTCTCCCCACATCCACCACTGCTGGCGGCTCACCTCCAACTGCGCAACGCTACGCGCTGTTCACATCCAGCTGCCGCTGCCCAACACTACAATGGCAGACAACAATGCAAACTAGCCACAGACTGCACACAGCACAGCCAGTGATTTTCATATTGAGCGCTACGTAACGTTGCCAATAAGAAAACATAAACAGCCTACTTACATAGAGAAAACATAAACAGCCTACTTACATAGCCCCCATGCTCCCCACAAAAATTTTTACAAATGGTGTTGGGCACTGGCCAATACAGATTTGACAAAAATTTTTCTTTTCATAATTACAATAACAAAGTAATCAAATGCACACACTTATTGATACAATGTTGGTCAAAAGCTAAAATTTTCTCACAGTCCATAAAGACAGTCCTCATCATTCGTCACAGTGAAACTGCCGTTTCTTTTCTCAAAGTCTGAGCAGTAAAAGACAATGCACACGGAAGTAGTGGATTTCCATGCCGTCTTGAAGAAGTAGTGTTGTCCTTCCAACGGAAAGACAGTGCTGACTCTTGACATGCTGACAGGTAATGGGCCACAATGGAGCAAACCCACAGCAGAGTCATTCGACGTTTTGAAGAATATTGGTAGGGAGGTCATCACAGAGCAGACCCACTGTAGTCCTGGTAGAGATTACGGTATTGGTGGGCCACCAGAGGTGCAGACCCACTGCAGTCCTTGTAGAAATAATGGTATTGATGGATCATCAAAGATGTAGACCCACTGTAGTCCTTGTAGAAATAATGGTATTGGTGGGCCATCAAAGATGCAGACCCACTGTAGTCCTTGTAGAAATAATGGTATTGGTGGATCATCAAAGATGTAGACCCACTGTAGTCCTTGTAGAAATAATGGTATTGGTGAGCCATCAAAGATGCAGACCCACTGTAGTCCTTGTAGAAATAATGGTATTGGTGGGCCATCAAAGATGCAGACCCACTGTAGTCCTTATAGAGATGGCCAGCAGCCATGTGTTGTGACTGTGCAGGTGCACAATCACCATCGAAGAGTCTTGCGGAGAACATAGCAAGTCCATAAACCACCACTTGTGCACTCACAAAGTTTTTGGAATTGTCCTTAGAACTAGCAATGCCGTTATCCAGTCCCTTGCTGAATTACCAACACACGTGCAAACACTATCAGTCCCTACTTCTCACATATTGTCCATATACTATGACCAACAGAAATGTGTGCAGTGAAATGGAACTTACAAGTTACTGATATCATGAACTGGTGACAATTACAATTTTATAACAGAAGAATACAATAACAAAGGTACAAAATACATCATTAAAGAACATAACAATATTGATAACAATTGTATTACAGGCTTTACAAAAGAATCGATATAACATATACATCAGTGTTCCAGGAATTATGACATTAGTAAATACATAAAAGATCAGAATAACTTTCGAAACATCAACTTCACACATGAGCATTAAACAGAACGGAATTAATGTCTAACATCTTTACAAAGTAAATAACATATTATTAATGCCAATTATATTCGAGGATAACAGTATTCCTCATCATAGTGAATGTAGCTTAATATTAAAAGAAGAAAAAATTCTATGAAACTACACAGAGACAGGAAGAAAACAAATACACAAGGGTACACAAACACACATAGTGGGATAACACCATAGGAAAGGACAGGGTTCGTTTTCAGTGTAACATGTGGTACTGCAGTCCAACCCAAAACTTCATATATCTTTCCTCTTATTTCATCCTTTGTTTCCACCAAAAAAATTCTATCTAAGCATGCTTTCTGTATTTATATGTTCACACATTTCTTACCTCATTTTTATTTTCCATTATCTTACCTCATCATTTATTTCCAAGAAAATCCTACCTAAACCTGTTTTCTCAATGCATTTCTTCCAATTCATCGCAACTCATTCTCTTAGAGGCTACCCCCTCTTAAGCTAACTTAAATCTACTGAGCTCAGATGCTAAACTAAGGGACGAGGCAATGCAGCATCACATAACAAATCAACACCAACAGCAATGCAAAAAATGCAAATTGGCAAAGCTAGCAGCATAAATGAGCAAAAGTCAAATTCAATAACACTATGCCTGGCAAATAGCAGCAGAAATAACTTATATCTAAACATGACATAGCTCAAGCAGAAAAAAAACATTACACTAAAATGGCCATGTCTAATACCTATGTCACATCTTAACATTAGAGTGATGCATCACAAAAACTTACGCTAGTAGATAAGTTACCAAATCGTAAAAAAATTATTTATGCAATTCCTGTGAAGGGAAATGTTTTTTTTTTTTTTTTGTGCTCCCTCATTTGTTTTGGATAGATCATAAAATTATTTACTGGATCTGTAGGCATAAAATATTTATATTAGTACATATATTAAATTTTATTTTAACCAATGCTGCAGTGCAGCTAGAAACTTGATATTAAACAAAATGTGTAAATAAATACATTAAGCAAGCCATATGGCATTTTTCTTAACTAGCAAGGCAATAGCTGTGAAATGTTTCTCATCGTTTCATTAGGCATTTCAGTAAATATCATAAATTACGAGCTCCACAGTATGCTTTCAACAAGGAGATGTCAGTAGCGCGGACAATGGCCTTCCCTTTCTTTTTTTTTCTACCTGTGCCGCTGAAAAGGGCTCGCAATAATGGCTTTTTCTCCAGGCGTCTGACACAGCTGGGTGCCCGCGACGCATTATGTGCAGGTGGTGACTTTGGTTTCCAACATCCTGTTTCACAAGTCAAGAGTCCCTACCCACTATTCATTACTCCTTACCTTATTACACATATACGTATCCATCGACACTCGTCAATATTTCGTCATTATAAATATGAAGCATATTCAAATAACTCGTATAGCCTCAGCCTATTAATCATAAACATACCTCAGCAGCATAATTCACATCGTCGTCGTAAAAATAACCTCATAACACTTCAGTCAAATCTTAAAATCGTCGTAACTTCCTCCAATAATTAAAAAAATTCTCTGCTCATGTCAAAAGTGTCATCTGCCTCAAACGTACTTTAAAAATCATAATCCCTTTACCAAATACATCATTCAAAGCTCTCATAGTATCACAATGGTTCCGAAAAATATGAACAGTTTACAATGCACAGACAAAATACAGTTTCATAAGTATAAAGTTACCCAACTGTGTATTGCGTAAACATCTGTCACTGATGTAATAAAAAAATGTTTATCTCTCAGTTAAATGATCAGATAGCTGTGTAATTTGTGTGTTAGAGAAATATGGTACCGATGTGTAAAGTTGTATAAGCAAATACCATATTAGCTAGGGTTCCTTGTGGTTGCCACACACATGGTACACAAAGTAGGCGTGTACCCCCCTGAGGATTTATGTAATTATACCCTCAGGTGTTACAGATTACAGCAATGAAATGAAATATATCACGGAAAACTTTCTTTGTAATTAAAAAATCTTTAAAAATAAATGTTTTAAGTACAAAATCTCTCAAATGCGTGTCCTGTAGCGCTAAATGTGCGTCTTGCTGTAAGATAATTCTGTGGAAGTGTCGTAATTATCGTCCTCCGAAAGCTAAGTTCTGCAGAAGTCAATGTACTTACCTCATGATAAACAAAGTGAAATGCTTTGCGTATAGATATCTTAGTTATTACGCTTATTGCCATGATGAAGAAAGTACTGTGCTGTAACGTATTGTTGTGCTATGGAAAAGGCTGTCTCCTTGTAGCTATACCACAAAAGTTACTAATAAAACATGTTTTGATTTCCAGAAGAATTCAGAAAACTGTGCAGATATAAAACAGATACACCGCAAAAGCAACATTGTAAATTGTCACTCATTAGTAGCGTCGTGATAAAAATCGTGTAGCTGTCACATAAACTAACCTCTGTGTCATCTGGTATCTCTCAGAAAGTACTTTAAATCCGGAATGTATTTTCAAGTAAACCAAAATGTTGCATTAAAATCTCATTAGCAGTACTGGTTATAATGTTATTTTTCTCGGAGCCAGCCGGCGCGCGCGGCTGCCTGCGGTGCGAGTCATTGTCTGTTCCTTTGTTGGCGCGAGTCGTTACTGGGATTAGGAGACCTAACTTCCACAAATTCGCCTTGCCGAGAGGGCCCAGCTCTGTTTAAAGCTCGCCAGTTCTGATGGAATTCAGGTCTGTCGTTTTGTCGGTAGTTTACATAGTTTCTTGTTTGTCGGTCATGTGGTGGAGAATTTCTCCCTGAATCGTAACTGCGCGCTGGTCCGTTGCGTCTGAAGTTATTCTGCCTCCCTTGATAATATTTATTTTGGTTCCCGTATTGTCTGTTTATCTTATTGTCTCTGTGATAGTCATTACCACGGAGAGGTGATCTTTCCCTGTAGTTATTACTACTCTGCCAACGGTTGTCATACGGGTGGTGTCTGTTTTGGTCACGATTTGTGTTGTGAGAATAGCCTTGTCGTGTAAAGTTATTACTTCTTTCATCGCGGAATTGCGACGGATGTGACCTGTAATTGCTGTGTTCCTGGTTTCGCGTTCCGCGATTGTCAGTGTCAATTTCTAATTCTTGTAACAGTCCCTGAAATGCTTCAATGTCGTCTTTGCAACGTCCTGCCAAAATAATATGTCGTAAATGTTCAGGCAGTTTGATTAAGCAAATGCGGATGAGTTCTGAGGGGCTGTATGGGTTTGAAAGATACTGATTCTTATGCAACATGTCTTCAAAATATTTCATAAGACTGGAAAATTCAGATTGTTCGAAACGTTTCATCATTATGATGCTATGTTTTACACGGTCTTGTGTGGCTTGAGACCAATATGCTGAGAGGAAGGCATGGTAAAACTCTCCTTCACTGTGGCAATCGTGAATTACCGATCGCATTCTTACAGCTGGTTCATTCTCTAAGTAGCCACACATAAATTCTAATCTGTGTTCCAACGACCAGTTGGGAGGAAAACAATGAGAGAATTGATGGAGCCATGCTTGTGGATGAATGTCGTTGGCAGAATTCTTAAACGTTTTGAATTTATGTGTAGTAATGAACAGCTTATAGTCAAAATCATCATGTCGGCGAGTCGCATGTCGGTCATTGTTACGTCGCTTCGGCGGTTCCATCTCAAAATTCGGTGCACATTCCCAATTTCTTTCATTACTTCCGAAATGCCCTGTGTTATTATTTTGCAGCTTTTCCGTGTTTCTAAGTCCCTCTTCCCGTGTTGGAGCGCGAGTGTCCTCTGAAATACGTAATTCTTGTATTACCTGTGTTAGCTGATCTTGTACTTCCCGGATTTCTCTTTGGTGTTGCGTATCAATTTGATTCAGATTTTGTTTCAGTTTCCTAATTTGTTCGCTCTCTTCTGTGTTATTAAAGACTACCGGTTTTGTGTCATTCAGATTATCATCTACCTTCGTAGATAAATTATTTAGCTGATCCGAAAGTTCAACTACTTTCTCTGATAATGAACTAATTTCCTCCATGTGTCTTTCTACTGTGTCCTTTAAGTTTTCCTGAGTTTTTGCAAGTTGCGTAACCGAATCGGTAGATGCAACTGAGTCAATTTTAGCTTGCAAGGTCTCATGATTTTCATGAACAATAATTTGCAGTTCTTTTATGGCTGCTTCGTGATTCTGTAATGCATTTTCATGCCGCGAAAAAATAGGTTGAAAATGCTCACAAATTTGTGTTTTTACGTCGTTACAGACTTTTTGACATTTCGATTCGATTTTATGCAACTCAATAGTTAAATCTTCACGTGTTTGTTCAAGTGTGGTGTCTAACTTTTGAAGATTTTGTTCCATTGTGTCTAACTGTTGCTGTGTTTGTCTCTGGTGTTGTTCCATTGTGTCTAACTTTTGAAGATTTTGTTCCATTGTGTCTAACTTTTCAAGCTTTTGCTGTGTTTGTCTCTGATTTTGTTCCATTTGTTGCATTAATTGCAATAATAATGTATTAGTGTCTGGAATCTGTTTCTCTACGCTTTTCGGCAGTGCATTTGCACCGGCAACATTCACATTTTGACAAGCAGAAAATGTGTCTTGACTTATTTGAGAAAACGGTGATGACCCAAAACCTGAATCTACAGTATTTGCGAAATTGTGTCCTGTCATTTCGGATTCCTGAGGCGAGCTGTTGCCGACCGATCGATCGATAATGCTTCCCTGTTCACTACCTGTTTCACTGTCTACACCATTGTTTGCAGCCCGCTCCATTTCCCTATGCACGATTACCAAATTACTACTTTGAACATCAGTTAATTCATTACTCGGTGGCGCTAACACACTGCTTTCATTTTCACTGTCATTTCTCAGTTTACTTTGGAGCCTAGTGTTACGTTTTTCACACGCCATTATTGTCACAGTATTTCACACGACAACACAGAAAAACACAATTTGAAGAGCAAAAATAAGAGAACACATTAACATAACACTGAAAATAATATCTAGTTAATTTCAGCTGCGAAATACTTGGTGCAAATCTATATGCATGCCACAACTGTTTTACTGTACAACAATGAAAGGCTACAACTACAAAGGAGATTCTCTCTACAATTACGCGCTAGCAATAAACAAAAGCTACACTAAATACAGAAACTACAAGAAAAATCAGAAGATTCCAGTGAGGTATCCTAGGCTAAGGGTCGACATATGAAACGTCCCCTTTGAACAATTATACATGACTGTGCTTAACCTGACACACAATATTTTTAGCGCAACGCAATCTGACTTTCAAAATTCCCTACTAAAGAATGGGCCTGACAAACATTAAACTATACCTTTCACAAATCACTTACCTCACAAAAATCTTCGCTGCTCAAGCTACTGCAATACAGCGAGCGCCACTACTGCCAGCTAAATAAAAGATTCAAACTACTGAAGGCACTAACTACTGGTAGGGATAGTTAGCAAATGAAAGATATTAATAGAGAACAAACAATGTATTTACCTTAATATCATCACAAGTCATAATATATATATCAGTTCATGACAAATTAGAAACCTCCGCCATCTCTCTCCCCACATCCACCACTGCTGGCGGCTCACCTCCAACTGCGCAACGCTACGCGCTGTTCACATCCAGCTGCCGCTGCCCAACACTACAATGGCAGACAACAATGCAAACTAGCCACAGACTGCACACAGCACAGCCAGTGATTTTCATATTGAGCGCTACGTAACGTTGCCAATAAGAAAACATAAACAGCCTACTTACATAGAGAAAACATAAACAGCCTACTTACAATGTCACTGTTCGCAATGCGACTGGCACCGTCGAACGATTGATGTATGCTGCTGCTAGCTCTCTATAGTCACGTGACGTGCACGTGTGCTCTCCAGCGACGGGCTGTGAACTTCCACGCTCTGGTCGGAACCACACCTTGTTACACACGCCACGATGCTACCCTCGCGTCACCGGTTTGCGCATTCCAGACTCCTGCTCGTTTCTTTTTGAACTCCCCATAGACGAGGGCATTTCGAAAAGTAAAGATACAATGGCTCGCAGTCGTTAAATAGAATATTTATTTAGAAAACGTCGGTTACATCTTATTAACTGGATTATTTGTTATTTTTCGACATAATCACCCCTTTTATCCAAACGTTTGTTAAGTCGGTGCACAAGCTTTTGTATCCCGCAGTCATAGAAGGTTGTCGCCTGTTGTCGGAACCACATTTCAGCTTCATCTTTCGTCTCTTCATCGCCGTGGAATGATTATCCACCGAGATGTGACTTCAGGTAACGGAAGACGTGGAAGTCGGTAGGCGCAAGGTCCGGGCTGTATGGCAGATGGTCCAGTACGTCCCATTTCAATTGTCTGAGTAGTGCTTTGGTTACGAGCGATGTGTGAGGCCGAGCGTTGTCACGAAGCAAGCGGACTCCACTTGTCAGCATTCCCCTGCGTTTGTTTTGAATTGCCCTTCGGAGACGTTTCAAAGTCTGGCAATATGCAGCAGCATGAATTGTAGTTCCAGGAGGCATGAATTCCAACAGAAGAATGCCTTGTCTGTCCCAAAAAACAGAGGCTACGATTTTCTTCGCTGAAATCGACGTTTTGCATTTCTTGCTTTTGGTGAATTCGAATGGCGCCATTGCATTGATTGTTGCTCGGATTCAGGTTTATGGTGATAAACCCACGTCTCGTCACCTGGCGCAATGTGATCAAGGAACTCATCACCTGCTTCAGCAATAGCGTGTGAGGAAGTCGAGTGCAGAGCCCATCCTTTTCTTTTTGTGTTCTACCGTTAACAGTTTTGGAAGCCAGAGCGCACACAATTTCCTGTACCCTACCTTGACAGTCCCAACGTCATAAAGAGTTGTCATTGACACGTCCGTTACGATCTGAAGCAATTCTTTCAATGTGAGATGTCTATTCGCACGAATTGCTTCCTCCGTTCTCCGAAGGAGGGTATCAGAGACCACAGATGGTCGACCTGTTCTTTGTTCGTCACGAACATCGGTCCTACCTTCAGAGAAATGACGACACCATTTCGTTACATTTTGTCGATTCATAATGTTTCCATGAACAGAAACAATTTCTTTGTGAATATCCGCTGGTCGCTGACCTTTTGCACGAAGGAAACGTATGACAGCGCGCACTTTGCATTTGGCGGGATTCTGAATCGGCGCAGCCATTTTAAACACGACCTACTCCAACCAGTAGTGAAGGCAGCAGAGGATCAAGTAGGTAAAAAGACGAGGGCTAGTAGAAATCCTTGGGTAACAGAAGAAATATTGAATTTAATTGATGAAAGGAGAAAATATAAAAATGCAGTAAATGAATTAGGCAAAACGGAATACAAACGTCTCGAAAATGAGATCTGTAGGAAGTGCAAAATGGCTAAGCAGGGATGGCTAGAGGACAAATGTAAGAATATAGAGCCTTATCTCACTAGGGGTAAGATAGATACTGCCTACAGGAAAATTAAAGAGACCCTTGGAGGAAAGAGAACCACTTGTATGAATATCAAGAGCTGAGATGGAAACCCAGTTCTAAGCAAAGAAGGGAAAGCAGAAACGTGGAAGGAGTATATAGAGGTCTATACAAGGCGATCTTCTTGTGGGCAGTATTATGGAAATGGAAGAGGATGTAGATGATGATGAAATGGGAGATACGATACTGCGTGAAGAGTTTGACAGAGCGCTGAAAGACCTGAGTCGAAACAAGGCCCCGGTAGTAGACAACATTCCATTAGAACTACTGACGACCTTGGGAGAGCCAGTCCTGACAAAACTCAACCATCTGGTGAGCAAGATGTATGAGACAGGCGAAATACCCTCAGACTTCAATAAGAATATAATAATTCCAATCCCAAAGAAAGCATGTGTTGACAGATGTGAAAATTAGCGAACTATCAGTTTAATAAGTCACGGATGCAAAATACTAACGCGAATTCTTTACAGACGAATGGAAAAACTGGCAGAAGCCGACCTCGGGGAAGATCAATTTGGATTCCGTAGAAATGTTGGAACAGGTGAGGCAATACTGACCCCACGACTTATCTTAGAAGCTAGATTAAGCAAAGGCAAACCTACGTTTCTAGCCTTTGTAGACTTAGAGAGAGCTTTTGACAATGTTGACTGGAATACTCTCTTTCAAATTCTGAAGGTGGCAGGGGTAAAATACAGGGAGCGAAAGGCTATTTACAATTTGTACAGAAACCAGATGGCAGTTATAAGGGCCGAGGGACATGAAAGGGAAGCAGTGGTTGGGAAGGGAGTGAGACAGGGTTGTAGCCTATCCCCGATGTTATTCAATCTGTATATTGAGCAAGCAGTAAAGGAAACAAAAGAAAAATTCGGAGTAGGTATTAAAATCCAAGGAGAAGAAATAAAATCTTTGAGGTTCGCCGATGACATTGTAATTCTGTCAGAGACAGCAAAGGAGTTGGAAGAGCAGTTGAACGGAATGGACAGTGTCTTGAAAGGAGGATATAAGGTGAACACCAACAAAAGTAAAACGAGGATAATGGAATGTAGTCGAATTAAATCGGGTGATGCTGAGGGAATCAGATTAGGAAATGAGACACTTAAAGTAGTAAAGGAGTTGTTTTGCTATTTGGGGAGCAAAATAACTGATGATGGTCGAAGTAGAGAGGATATAAAATGTAGACTGGCAATGGCAAGGAAAGGGTTTCTGAAGAAGAGAACATTGTTAACATCGAGTTTAGATTTAGGTGTCAGGAAGTCCTTTCTGAAAGTATTTGTGTGGAGCGTAGCCATGTATGGAAGTTAAACATGGACGATAAATAGTTTGGACGAGAAGAGAATAGAAGCTTTCGAAATGTGGTGCTACAGAAGAATGCTGAAGATTAGATGGGTAGATCACATAACTAATGAGGAGGTATTGAATAGAATTGGGGAGAAGAGAAGTTTGTGGCACAACTTGACTAGAAGAAGGGATCTGTTGGTAGGACATGTTCTGAGGCATCAAGGGATCACCAATTTAGTACTGGAGGGCAGCGTGGAGGGTAAAAATCGTAGAGGGAGACCAAGAGAGGAATACACTAAGCAGATTCAGAAGGATGTAGGTTGCAGTAGGTACTGGGAGATGAAGAAGCTTGCACAGGATAGAGTAGCGTGGAGAGCTGCATCAAACCAGTCTCAGGACTGAAGGCCACAACAACAACAACTCCAACCAGAAGCAACGTTCAACTGCCGAACGACCGCGAGGAGAAAGCTAACGGTTCGAGGTTAACACCAGTGTTACCAACTTGCTCGCCAAAACTCTTCTGTTCCTCTGGCGTACGGTGTATGTTTACTTTCCGAAGTACCCTCGTACATTTCCATCTGGCCGTGACTTCTGTGTTCTTCACTTTTTTGTTTTGTCAGGCAGTGTACCTTCCGACAACTGCCGAGAGTAAGAGAAGAGCGCATCCAGCAGAATGCGGCACTGGGCGTTACTACGCGCTTGCTTTAGTGCGGGTACTCTGCCTGCTGAGAGAGAAGGTTAGAGCCTTGGCCAGGGAGCAGCACCAGCAGCGTGGCGCAGAGCCCGTGTAGTCGTCGCCGGGGGAGGGCGGCGTGAGCCAGAGTGTGCTCCTGGCCGCAGCTGGCCACTAAAGAGAGCGGACGCCTTCCTCCCAGTCTGCCCGTCAGCTGCCGTGCCACGGTATTGATCACCGCTCCTACTTCCGACTGCACTTGTCCACTTTACAAACCTCGCTTGTCGTTTACTCAGAGTCTCGGAGAAGGAAAAAGAAAGAGAGAAGAAGCAGGATGTCGCTCTGCTGCTGTAGTGTTGTTATATCACAACTGTCAGCTGCAACTGTGAACCTTCAGACAGCAGCAGCTCAGTGGAAAAGTCACTTTAAGAGGAGGTTTACTTTCTTTGGCGCGAAAAAAGCATGTTTTTTGAGAATTTTTTTCTCGGTATGTATTACAGAGTTACAGATATCAATGTCAAATTTCGTCAAAATGTTTATTGATATTTCCTCTACAAACTAGAATTTTTCCGACCGGAAATGCCGAAGAGCAAAGGTGGAAGTGCCGTCGGAACGAAACAAAATTTCGATGTAGACCTCCACGAGCGGTACGTCACAGTTCAGCCGGCTCGTCTGAAATCAAAATTGAGTTGACATTAGCGAAGTATATAAGAGTCTTTAGGAGTTGTACCTCGCTTAAGTTATTTCCAGCATAGGAAACAAAATGGAGGCCATTTGAAAAAAAATATGGTTTTCGGCGACCAACTAAAAATATTTATAGTTGATGGATCGGAATGAAAGTGGTACAACTCCTAGACAATTTAGTTAGCTTCGTCGGAAACAAAGAATCATGCCAATCGGTACAGTAGAATTGAAGTTACCATGTTGTTGCTGTTGTGGTCTTCAGTCCTGAGACTGGTTTGATGCACCTCTTCATGCTACTCTATCCTGTGCAAGCTGCTTCATCTCCCAGTACCTACTGCAACCTACATCCTTCTGAACCTTAGTATATTCATCTCTTGGTCTCCCTCTACGATTTTTACCCTCCACGCTGCCCTCCAATACTAAATACGTGATCCCTTGATGCCTCAGAACACGTCCCACCAACCGATCTCTTCTTCTTGTCAAGTTGTGTCACAAAATCCTCTTCTCCCCAATTATATTCAATACCACCTCATTAGTTATGTGATCTACCCATCTAATCTTCAGCATTCTTCTGTAGCACCACACTTCGAAAGCTTCTGTTCTCTTCCTGTCCTAACTTTTTATCGTCCACGTTTCACCTCCATACCTGGCTACACTCCATACAAATACTTAAATCTGTACTCGACGTTAACAAATTCCTCTTCTTCAGAAACGCTTTCCTTGCCATTGCCAGTCTACATCTTATATCCTCTCTACTTCGACCATCGTCAGTTATTTTGCTCACCAAATAGCAAAACTCCTTTACTACTTGAAGTGTCTCATTTCCTAATCTAATTCCATCACCATCACCCGAGTTAATTCGACTACACTCCATTATCCTCGTTTAGCTTTTGTTGATGTTCATCTTATATCCTCCTTTCAAGACACTGTCCATTCCGTTCAACTGCTCTTTCAAGTCCTTTGCTGACTCTGACAGAATTACAATGTCATCGGCGAACCTCAAAGTTTTTATTTCTTCTCCATGGATTTTAATACCTACTCCGAACTTTTCTTTTGTATCCTTTACTGGAATTCCTTTGGAATTGGTATTTCGCCTGTCTCGTACATCTTGCTCACCAGATGGTAGAGTTTTGCCAGGACTGGCTCTCCCATGCTGTCAGTAGTTCTAATGGAATGTTGTCTACTCCCAGGGCCTTGTTTCGACTTAGGTCTTGCAGTGCTCTGTGAAACTCTTCACGCAGTATCGTATCTCCAATTTCATCTTCATCTACATCCTCTTCCATTTCCATAATATTGTCCTCAAGAACATCGCCCTTGTATAGACCCTCTATATACTCCTTCCACCTTTCTGCTTTCCCTTCTTTGCTTAGAACTGGGTTTCCATCTGAGCTCTTGATATTCATACAAGTGGTCCTCTTTTCTCCAAAGATCTCTTTAATTTTCCTGTAGGCAGTATCTATCTTACCCCTAGTGAGATCAGCCTCTATATCCTTACATTTGTCCTCTAGCCATCCCTGCTTAGCCATTTTGCACTTCCTGTCGATCTCATTTTTGAGACGTTTGTATTCCGTTTTGCCTGCTTCATTCACTGCAATTTTATATTTTCGCCTTTCATCAATTAAATTAAATATTTCTTCTGTTACCCAAGGATTTCTATTAGCCCTCGTCTTTTTACCTACTTGATCGTCTGCTGCCTTCACTACTTCATCCCTCAGAGCTACCCATTCTTCTTCTACTGTATCTCTTTGCCCCATTCCTGTCAGTTGTTCCCTTCTGCTCTCCCTGAAACTCTCTACAACCTCAGTTTATCCAGGTCCCATCTCATTAAATTCCCACCTTTTTTCAGTTTCTTCAGTTTCAATCTGCAGTTCATAACCAATAGATTGTGGTCAGAATCCACGTCTGCCCCTGGAAATGTCTTACAATTTAAAACCTGGTTCCTAAATCTCTGTCTTACCATTATATAATCTATCTGATAGCTTTTAGTATCTCCAGGATTCTTCCAGGTATACAACCTTCTTTTATGATTCTTGAACCAAGTGTTAGCTATGATTAAGTTATGCTCTGTGCAAAATTCTACAAGGCGGCTTCCTCTTTCATTTCTTCCCCCCAATCCATATTCACCTACTATGTTTCCTTCTCTCCCTTTTCCTACTGACGAATTCCAGTCACCCATGACTATTAAATTTTTGTCTCCTTTCACTACCTGAATAATTTCTTTTATCTCGTCATACATTTCATCAATTTCTTCATCATCTGCAGAGCTAGTTGGCATATAAACTTGTACTACTGTAGTAGGCATGGGCTTTGTGTCTATCGTGGCCACAATAATGCGCTCACTATGCTGTTTGTAGTAGCTTACCCGCACTCCTATTTTTTTATTCATTATTAAACCTACTCCTGCATTACCCCTATTTGATTTTGTATTTATAATCCTGTATTCACCTGACCAGAAGTCTTGTTCCTCCTGCCACCGAACTTCGCTAATTCCCACTATATCTAACTTTAACCTATCCATTTCCCTTATTAAATTTTCTAACCTACCTGCCCGATTAAGGGATCTGACATTCCACGTTCCGATCCGTAGAACGACAGTTTTCTTTCTCCTGATAACGACGTCCTCTTGAGTAGTCCCCGCCCGGATATCCAGATGGGGGACTATTTTACCTCCAGAATATTTTACCCAAGAGGACGCCACCATCGTTTAACCATACAGTAAAGGTGCATGTCCTCGGGAAAAATTACGGCCGTAGTTTCCCCTTGCTTTCAGCCGTTCGCAGTACCAGCACAGCAGGGCCGTTTTGGTTAGTGTTACAAGGCCAGATCAGTCAATCATCCAGACTGTTGCCCCTGCAACTACTGAAAAGGCTGCTGCCCCTCTTCAGGAACCACATGTTTGTCTGGCCTCTCAACAGATACCCCTCCGTTGTGGTTGCACCTACGGTACGGCCATCTGTGTCGCTGAGGCACGCAAGCCTCCCCACCAACAGCAAGGTCTATGGTTCATAGGGAGTGGGAAGTTACCATACCGTGCGATAAAAAAAGTCATTTCGAGAAAAACGCGTTTGAAGTTTTGACTACATATAAATGCAATATTATGCAACTTACGTTCAACCTGCTATTCCGGGTCGATAAACTAATCCTTCCTCTTCCTCACAGAGGGCGTTGTGCTCGATCTGGGCCATCCTGCGCTGCTCCAGAGCCGCTCGTACGGCCGGTGACAAGCGGTTTTCGGTCGCTTGAATCTGGTGGTCGTCCGAATGCTTAGCGACCTGCGTCGAGTAGAGTCCCAGGGTGACGTCCATCGTTGTCATGGTCTTCAGATTTGATGAATACCCTTCGTTGAAGGTGCTCACTGCCAGGAAAGTCGCAATCTCCACAGTCTTCCCACCAGAATGCAAATGCTTGGGGGCTAACTTCCACACACACGCGTTCAAACTTTCATTTGAATTTTGTGTGTTTTCTCCCAAGCACCGGTACAATAACTCGTCCTCCGAAAGAGCCTCGTAGATCGGATGACTCACTTTTTGAACTCCTCTGGAGAGCGGCTGGTCGTGTTGATATTCGTCCAGATGTCCGGTAGCCTCTGCAATGCGCCACTTGCACCAACTAGTTTCCCCTGCCGGACAATTTTGGTGTTGTGGGTGGTCATCCGTCGAACACTTGTGGAAATACGTTGCCCAAATTGCCATCTTCATCTGTTCCACCGCAATGGAATGCCGTCGGATTGCCAAGCCGTAGTACGCCGTAAGCTCCTTGATCACTTTATCAGTTTTAGTCATGGGCAAGCACAAAGAATAATTTTTCGCGGCTACAAAGTCGAAAATTCCGAAGAAAACTGGTGCGTGAAAAAGGCCGATTTCAGGAAGGTGCATTTTGTTGTTCAAGCGTCATTAACAAACATTTCCGTTCCGTATTCTGAAAAACCGTTTCAGTGGTGGATTCTAAACACTTTTATGGATGCAAAAATGGAATTTTAGAAAAATCGCTTTCTTGAACCAAAAGATAGTAAACCTTTCCTTAAGTTGTTCCATATAGTTAAGTGATTCCCAACATTTCAGAGACCATAACCCCAGAACAAGATCACGTGTCAACTTATCCCTCAACAAAGTTTGGCTCTTAACTAAAATTTAACTTTTGTCGACGTAAACTGTTAAGAAATGTGAGATTATCAGAAATATAAATGTAATTTGTAGAGAAAGACGGATAATACACAATACATACAAGTAACAAGAGGGAAAAATAAGAATACGAGACTAAATAAGAGTGTTTGGATTTAAAATGACATACAAACTGAAGAGCTAAGAAGAAATGACAGAAATACAAGATGGGTTCAGGAATGGAGCTAATATTCAGGGTCAAAGGATACGAATGATAAGATTCACTGATGACAATGCTTTCCTCAGTGAAAGTCCCGAAGAATTACAAGATCTTTTGAATAGAATGAACAGTCTAACGAGTACAGAATATGGACTGAAAGTAAACAAAAAAAAAAAAAGACTAATGTAATGAGGAATAGCGGAAATGAATTAACGATAAACTTAATATCAAACTTATGGACCATGAAACAGACGAAGTGAAGGGATTGTCTACCTTGGAAGCAAAATAATACATCACGAACGAAGTAGGGAGAACATAAAAGACAAATTAACACAGGCGATGGGGCATTCCTGGCCAAGGGAAGTCTATTAGTGTCAAACACCGGCTTTAATCTGAGGAAGAAATTTCTGAGAATGTACGTGTAGAGCATCATTGGTTGTGGGTGAACCAGAAAAAATGAAAAGGGGAGTGGTTGAGATGATCTCAGGACATGCTTCAAGAAGTCCAGCAATAACTTCCGTGGTACTAGTGTTAGTCGTTGAGAGCAAAAACTGCAGAGCAAAGACAAAGATGGGAATATCTCCGACAAATAATCGAAGATGCTGGATGGGAATGCTACTATGAGATGAAGAGGTGGGCATAAGGGAGGGAATCGTAATGGGCTGCATTAAACCACTCAGAAGGCCGATGACATTCAACGTGAGATTAAAAAAAAATTAACGTCTGAACGAGGCATTCTCGAAGAGCAATAGCGATTTTCTTATAGTTTAGATGGCAGCTCATATCAAATTTATACTAATGTAACGATATCTACATCTACATCTACATTTATACTCCGCAAGCCACCCAACGGTGTGTGGCGGAGGGCACTTTACGTGTCACTGTCATTACCTCCCTTTCCTGTTCCAGTCGCGTATGGTTCGCGGGAAGAACGACTGCCGCAAAGCCTCCGTGCGCGCTCGAATCTCTCTAATTTTACATTCGTGATCTCCTCGGGAGGTATAAGCAGGGGGAAGCAATATATTCGATACCTCATCCAGAAACGCACCCTCTCGAAACCTGGACAGCAAGCTACACCGCGATGCAGAGCGCCTCTCTTGAAGAGTCTGCCACTTGAGTTTGCTAAACATCTCCGTAACGCTATCACGCTTACCAAAAAACCCTGTGACGAAACGCGCCGCTCTTCTTTGGATCTTGTCTCTCTCCTCTGTCAACCGCACCTGGTACGGATCCCACACTGATGAGCAATACTTAAGTATAGGCCGAACGCGTGTTTTGTAAGCCACCTCCTTTGGTGACGGACTACATTTTCTAAGGACTCTCCCAATGAATCTCAACCTGGTACCCGCCTTACCAACAATTAATTTTATATTATCATTCCACTTCAAATCGTTCCATACGCATACTCCCAGATATTTTACAGAAGTAACTGCTACCAGTGTTTGTTCCGCTATCATATAATCATACAATAAAGGATCCTTCTTTCTATGTATTCGCAATACATTACATTTGTCTATGTTAAGGGTCAGTTGCCACTCCCTGCACCAAGTGCCTATCCGCTGCAGATCTTCCTGCATTTCGCTGCAATTTTCTAATGCTGCAACTTCTCTTTATACTACAGCATCATCCGCGAAAAGCCGCATGGAACTTCCGACACTATCTACTGGGTCATTTATTTATATTGTGAAAAGCAATGGTCCCATAACACTCCCCTGTGGCACGCCAGAGGTTACTTTAACGTCTGTAGACGTCTCCCCATTGAGAACAACATGCTGTGTTCTGTTTGCTAAAAACTCTTCAATCCAGCCACACAGCTGGTCTGATATTCCGTAGGCTCTTACTTTGTTTATCAGGCGACAGTGCGGAACTGTATCGAACGCCTTGCGGATGTCAAGGAAAATGGCATCTACCTGGGAGCCTGTATCAAATATTTTCTGGGGGAGTATCTGATGACTGTTTACGAAACTACAGACGTCATTGCTTTTATTCAGCAGTTGTTGTTAGATGCAGACGACAATGGCTATGACAATCGTTGCTGCCAATTTCTCTGTGCAAAAGGATGTACAGTTGCTGCTCAGTTTCATGAAGAGGTATGCCTAGTTTATTGGCCTGTAACTATAAACGGAGAAAAATCTGTGAACTATGAGAGATCGGTTAATTAATGTAAATTACGCTTCTAGTCTATACAACTGTTTCTAGAACCATTAGTAAGTTCTCACAAAAAATTAAATTAGGGGTAATTATATGAAATCATCTAACAAACATATGTAGATGTAATAGGACCATAGGAAATTCCTGCGTAAAAACAGTAACTAAATATATGTAAGAGTGCTATTGATAGTTTAACCTCCAATTGACTGTTAAAAATAAAACAAATCCTTGTAGTTTCATGGCGGATGCGTGGTTGGGAAAGGAGACTTGGAAGGCCACGTCGCGTGAGTTAGTTCTGTGTTGCATTTGTAGTGTGTGAGCAGCGAGCTATCGAAATGGACTGTGCTACTGCGTCTCTCACCAGCTGCGAGAAACATTCCATCATTCGAGTCCTGGAAGCGATTATGTCGTGTGGATGGGGATGGGATTGCGAGTGATGGTTTTCTGAGGAAATGGTGCAGAAAATTCAAGGCTAGACACACAGATGTGCATGATAAAAGTGCTCGAGGGAGGTTTTCAGATGTGACTGATGAGTTTTGCAACATATTGCCGAAATTATGTGAGCGAAACGTCGGTTCACAGTTTACGAAGATTCTGAAAACATCGCTAAATTTCAAGGACATTTAACATAGTCTAAGAGTGGTTAGGTTGATGAATTCTTCACGGGTTATCAGCCGAGTGGTGGCGTCGTCTTGTCGCAGCCTTTAGATGGGTTTCGTACCCATCATCTTCTGGTTAGGTTACCATAAGTTTTACACGTGGTGGGTACTGAAATGTCTAACAGATGTTCATAAAACTGAAAGAATGAGCTCGGCCTTGACATTTCTTCAGGGTAATCACGAAAAAGCGAAGACATTTCTCGAAAGGATTGTGAGTAAGTGCGAGACGTGATTGGAGGAACAGTCCAAACGTTGGATAAAAAACCTAAAAAAAATTCAAGCAGACGCTATCAGTCTGCAAAATGGCGCATGCATTTTTGTGGGTTCGCAAATAAATTTTGACAAGAGATTTCGCGATAGTAACACGCGAGAATCCTGTGACGTCACATTTTATTTTAAGAGTTTACAAAGCTCCGCGGATCAGTCGAAAACAAACGGACCAGGACGATCAACGAAGGAATCATTCTTCTTCACGAGAATGCGTGACCTCATACTACGAAGCCAACGAGGGAAAACCACAGACTTTTTGACTGGGAGATTTTTCACCATTGTCCCTATAGTTCGGACTTGGAGCAAAATGACTTTCACCTCGTCTCCAAGATGAAGGCCTGGCTGGTTACTCTGCTCTTTACGACAGACGATGAACTCTAGGATGCTGTCAACGACTGGCCGAAGCTCCAGGCTGCTTCATTCTTTGATGAAGAGAAACTGGTGTCGAGGTACGACAAATGTTATAATTTGGGTGGTGGTTATGTGGAGAAACAATGTCAACATGTAAGTACAAACTTCATGCAAAAAATTTTCTCATTGCCAGTCGGAGATTAATTTACGATTATCTCTCGTATTATTAACGCGAGAAGGAGCTCCCATAGCGCGAAATGAGGTATACATCTTAAGTCACGATTTGTTACTGAAAATGAGTATTTTCATGTCGATATACACTCCTGGAAATGGAAAACAGAACACATTGACACCGGTGTGTCAGACCCACCATACTTGCTCCGGACACTGCGAGAGGGCTGTACAAGCAATGATCACACGCACGGCACAGCGGACACACCAGGAACCGCGGTGTTGGCCGTCGAATGGCGCTAGCTGCGCAGCATTTGTGCACCGCCGTCGTCAGTGTCAGCCAGTTTGCCGTGGCATACGGAGCTCCATCGCAGTCTTTAACACTGGTAGCATGCCGCGACAGCGTGGACGTGAACCGTATGTGCAGTTGACGGACTTTGAGCGAGGGCGTATAGTGGGCATGCGGGAGGCCGGGTGGACGTACCGCCGAATTGCTCAACACGTGGGGCGTGAGGTCTCCACAGTACATCGATGTTGTCGCCGGTGGTCGGCGGAAGGTGCACGTGCCCGTCGACCTGGGACCGGACCGCAGCGACGCACGGATGCACGCCAAGACCGTAGGATCCTACGCAGTGCCGTAGGGGACCGCACCGCCACTTCCCAGCAAATTAGGGACACTGTTGCTCCTGGGGTATCGGCGATGACCATTCGCAACCGTCTCCATGAAGCTGGGCTACGGTCCCGCACACCGTTAGGCCGTCTTCCGCTCACGCCCCAACATCGTGCAGCCCGCCTCCAGTGGTGTCGCGACAGGCGTGAATGGAGGGACGAATGGAGACGTGTCGTCTTCAGCGATGAGAGTCGCTTCTGCCTTGGTGCCAATGATGGTCGTATGCGTGTTTGGCGCCGTGCAGGAGAGCGCCACAATCAGGACTGCATACGACCGAGGCATACAGGGCCAACACCCGGCATCATGGTGTGGGGAGCGATCTCCTACACTGGCCGTACACCACTGGTGATCGTCGAGGGGACACTGAATAGTGCACGGTACATCCAAACCGTCATCGAACTCATCGTTCTACCATTACTAGACCGGCAAGGGAACTTGCTGTTCCAACAGGACAATGCACGTCCGCATGTATCCCGTGCCACCCAACGTGCTCTAGAAGGTGTAAGTCAACTACCCTGGCCAGCAAGATCTCCGGATCTGTCCCCCATTGAGCATGTTTGGGACTGGATGAAGCGTCGTCTCACGCGGTCTGCACGTCCAGCACGAACGCTGGTCCAACTGAGGCGCCAGGTGGAAATGGCATGGCAAGCCGTTCCACAGGACTACATCCAGCATCTCTACGATCGTCTCCATGGGAGAATAGCAGCCTGCATTGCTGCGAAAGGTGGATATACACTGTACTAGTGCCGACATTGTGCATGCTCTGTTGCCTGTGTCTATGTGCCTGTGGTTCTGTCAGTGTGATCATGTGATGTATCTGACCCCAGGAATGTGTCAATAAAGTTTCCCCTTCCTGGGACAATGAATTCACGGTGTTCTTATTTCAATTTCCAGGAGTGTAATTATTCTCAAGGGAAACCTTGATCACAACGTTGCCGCACAGAAAGGAATGGAAGAACGTTAAAACAGGTGAAGTGCGAAGTGTGTGGTTATTCAGTCAGAAAAAAAAGCAGTTTTATGTTCCTGGATTATGAACGAAAAAGTTGTTTTTGTAAGAAAGACACTAACTGACCCAGTCAGACGGTTGGCGATGGCATTGTGTCATTCATAACGAGCCTGTCGTGTGTGGATTTCCTCGGTCGGTTTGATCACTGATGCATGCTTTTACCCGTGACGTAATGATGATGTGGCGTGTGACTTATAGGTGCGCAAGCTAGTAGAATATTGAGAGTTTATTTTTCTCCAATATTATTTTTTGCAGTGAAGAGTGTGGCGACAGATGTAGGTTAGTGTTAAAGGTGACAGATTGGTTGTAGGTTGGCAGTGCTAACGAATGTCAATACGGAACTTAGTTCTGACAACAGACTGAAATAAGATGTATACCGAGGCCTACGCTAGGTTGAAAAGTGACATTCTGGTTTGGAATTGGCGGAGCCAATGAATGTGACGTCATGAGAATAACTACAATTCTTCTATGAAGCGCATTGTAAACATACTGGATTCCGATGGGTGGTTTGTGGCCGCTATTTTGGTGACGTATTGGGTGAAAACTGACGGATGGTATTGACAGTTCAATGTTTCAGGTTTGTTCATATGTTACTTGCTTGCTACGTGACGGTTTTCTTAGCCTAATGACGCACGTCCTCAAATTTGAACTTTTACTTGTTGGCCCTTATTTATTTTTCAGGTATTACTTTAATGGCAGTGCGCTTAGCATTCATTTTTCTTGCGATTTCGCTCACTAGCAACTAGAGAATGCTAGTGCTGTACCGTAACGACGATGTTGGTTGAACTTCTCATCAAAATTCGTGCCAAAATTATAAATCACCTCTTAGAGTGCGAAAGAGCATTACGACAATACATTTTACCCCATGGACGGGGTGGAGCATTGGAATATCTACTTGGAAAACTATAGAAAGTCATTAGCGAATATTCTACCGGGAGAGTTAACTCAAGTACAATACTCTAAGGACCGTCGTATCTTTTCGAAATGTTGTGTTAATTATGATAGATGGCTTTAGATTTCATACACGTCCCCCTAACGTAAGTTTAATTAGTTTTGACGGTTAGTTATGCGCAGCATAAACGGAGTTAATAGTCCCCTCGTTGTATTAATTTAGCTCTTATCGGTGTCGTTTCTCATTTCAGGTACGTAATATCCCCAGTTTACCTTATCAGGCCGTTGCAGTATTTAATGATAATGTCGGTTACTTCGTGTTATGTTCTGTAAACCCTCTTCGCCAGTTTTATAAAGGCCTAGTCGCTACTGCCGTGGGGGCACTTTCAGAGTTCGCGAAACGGCTTCTGGTGCAGTACACCGCTAAGAATATTTCTCCCTTCCACTATTACACATCTATGCCCCAGGGTCAGGTTACAGGACAGCAGAACGAAGGTTCTACAACACTCCAACAAATTAATAACAAAGTCACACAAATGAGTTGAAAAGGTTTACTTATCTTTGTGACTTGCTGAATGATTGAGTCAGCAATACAACACACAAAAATGACCCTCACTGGCAAAGTGCAAATAATCGTAGGTAAACGAAATTTACAGCAACTGTCTGTTCACCTCTCAGAGTTCGCCAAATGACGTTCCCTGTCCAAGTCAGCCCTGGACGGTGATCCATAACCAAGTGGGCGAGACCTGCTCTGCCATCTTCCGAGTAGGCTTCTGCCCGTTGTCGCCCCGTCATTGGCGGATTGTACACGGCCGGCAATTGGCCGAAGCGTAGTCGATATCTTCATCGTCAGCGCCGCCCGTAGCGCTGGTGGAACTCGCGCAGGTGACGAGTCCCTACGTCACCGACACCAGCTCGCGTATTTGCGCCTGCGGTGCTTTCGTCCTGGCTGTGTCCTGTTCGGACGACGCGGTATTATGCTGCGTTCTTTCAACCAATTAAGAAAGGAAAGTAGGAGACCAATTTCTCGGCGCTGTCGACATGAGTTGAGACACTATAAGTTTTTATTTATAAAAGGAGGGGCTTGTTCTACAAACGTTTTTGTTCGTAGCGTTTGGTAATTTTTTTTTAGTTTTTGGTCTTTCCTGTTTATTGAAAATTTCCTTGATGTTCTGCAACCGAAGGAAAAAATTTATTTGGTTTTCACTTTTCTTGCGATTTCGCTCAACTGCAACAAGTGAATGTTGCAGCTGTGCCATTATGATGAATTTGGTTTAATGTTCTTACATCACATCAAAATACTTGCAGACATGAGCTGACAAATGCCCCTCCCTAGGTGCGAAAAGGCATGAGGATACGACAAGAAGACAATTGCTGCATGCCTAACATTGTACAAGGTTGCAAACGGTTAAATTTTTCAAACAACCAGAGCGAAGAAGCTATCTCGATTACATTACGGCGGCGTCGACGCGAGGTGGGCACAAAGAATAATACGAGGGCTGTTCGGAAAGTAAGGAACGACAGGTCGCGAAACGGAAACCACAGTGAAAATCAAAACTGTTTTATTTGCAACAGTTAACTACAACTTCCAGCTTCTTATCTCCATAGTCGCCGATCCGACTCAGACGTTTGCCGTAGCGTTGTACCAACTTTCCAGTACCCTAGTTACAGAAGGCAGCCGCCAGTGCTTTCCGCCAGTTCTCTACGCTGGCCTACAGCCCGTTGTCTGTGCCAAAATGCTGTCTTCAAGGCCAGCGCTTCATAGGGAGTGGTTCATGTGATCAGAGAAGAAACTCAGAGGGAGACAACTACGGGCTGTATTGTGGGTAATCAAACATTTCCAATTGAAAACGATGCAGGAGCATCTTCATTGCCCCTGCAGAACGCGGCTGAGAATTGTCTTAAAGAAGAAAGCACACGGCAGTTATGTAATGTTGGCTGCATAGCTTCCGGCGAAATTTCTCACCAGGCCCTCATACTTGGCGGAAGACACTATTGTTATAGGTATCTTTACGTGCTCCCTGTGTGCTCAGAACTAAAAAGAACGACGTAACGCGGTCGACAGGCATACTAGAGACACTGCCCAAAACATATGTGCAAAACTTCAACGGATTTTCACTGTCGTCCACAATTCGCTACCGACCGTTTCTTGCCGGTCGGTGTGGCCGAGCGGTTCGAGGCGCTTCAGTCTGGAACCGCGCGACCGCTACGGTCGCAGGTTCGAATCTTGCCTCGGGCATGGATGTGCGTGATGTCCTTAGGTTGGTTAGGTTTAAGTAGTTCTAAGTTCTAGGGGACTGATGACCTCAGATGTTAAGTCCCATAGTGCCATTTTTTTTTTTAACCGGAGGTCTTCCCTATAGCCCCTGGTCAAGACACCATCGTTCCTGCTACTTCGGCGGACTGACCAGGGCCTACCTGAAAGGCAGACCAAGATCGCTGTACTACACTGCTACACGGCGAGTGTCATCCCAGTTCAACAGATGAAGGAGAACGGCGGTGAGTGTGAGGGGATAGCGCATGTCCCATAAAGATCAGCGTGTGGTAAGTCCAACACACGCGCCGCCTTCACTCACTGCCGCTGTGTCGCATAGAAGCAGACTGCGATGAACGAACATGGTGCGTCAGCTATCTTGAGCGGACAGAAGGCGCAAATCCACGACGGGCATCGACAGCCGCTGTCTATAGCTACTCAAAACATTGATTGTAACTTTCGGAAATAAATAATTTTCAGTCTTCTTTCGCTGCGCCTACCGACAACAACAGGTCCCACCATAGTTCCGAGCATAGCTGGTAAGGAGCGAACTGGGAGTGTGTTTCCTGAGACAGAACCATCTCTACTACCCCCTCCCCAACTGTCACCCTCTAGTATGATAGAAGCTTTCGAAATGTACTGATGTAGAAGGTTTTTGATGATTAGATGAGTAGATCGTTTAACTGATGAAGAGCTGGTGAATTGGATCGGAGTGAAAAGAAATTTGTGTTACAACTTGACGAAAAGAAGGGATTAGTCGACAGGTCCCATCCTGAGGCTATGAAATAGTCGGTTTGGTTATGGAGGGAAGTGTGAGGCTAAGTTGTAGGTAGAGACAGCAGTAAGCAGGTTCAAAGGGGAGGTATTGTAACATAATTTCCTGATCGAGCCCGTGTGATCTTTCTGTGGCGATTTTCTGCGCCACAGTCGGTCTCCGGAGGAAGGAATTTTCTCCAGCCTGAAGTTAATACGCAGACCTTTCCCTAATCCTCCTAAACGGGTTGTGGAGGGCATCTAAAAGTGTGGTTCAAAGGCGAGTGATTTTCAGAGAATGGCAGACGTTTTTGAGCATCTGGTGGGAAATAAACGTTTGGCAAGCCCTGGAATTAGGCAGTGTTTCGCAATGGACTCAGTGATTACCGCGCGCGGGGAACATCCGATGAAGTTGCGATTTCTCAGTATAACTGGTGGAGCGGCCTGAACATTAAATAGTTTTGTGGAGTGCTCTGGAACTCGCGGAATCGACTCGGCCAGCAGCCCTCTTGACGTGTAGAAGTCGTGTTCTCGCTGGGGCGGAGGTGGTGTTTTCGAAGTGTATTCCAGAAATCTGAAGGTGATCGTTTGTGGTCGACCCAGCTGTTTCTTGCAATAAGGAAAATCGAGAGATTGTGAAAGTGCGTTCCCGTGAGCAGGCGTGGATCTTGGGTTGGCCCACACTGCGTCTATAGGTGAGAGTTGGGGTTTAGTCAGTTCGAGACGCTCAATAAGCAGAGACCTCACACATGATTTTGGAGCCAAGTACCTAGCTGGACGATGGTGTTTAGAGGTCGAGTTCGTTGAACCCATTAAATTACGTTTGTTCGTTGAAATTTGGGTGTGGTGCTTTTATTTCATTCTTCCCCTATTGACTCTGAACTATATTCTTGTGTTTGTTGTTGTAGAGAGTGACATAACATTCAGATATCTCTGTGCGATATTTTATTGTTTTTCTGTTTATTTCTCGACTATTTCTGCGGAGAGAACACGGCTTGCTATTTCAGGAAGAAGGCTTCACATTTTATTGATAGAAACTATTGTGCGCAGATGCTCGTCCCATGGTACGGGTTGACCGCAGGAGGTCAGTGACAGAGGCTGAGGGACGGGATGTAGGACCCCAGGACACTGTAGCTTGCGGAAGTCGGTTGCGGTAAGCGCGGCTTCGCGCTTTGGCGGGAAGTACGCTTTTATCCTTGGAAGTCAGTCTGCTGCTAAGCCATTGCATGTCCGTAGCGTATTACTGAGTGTGACGAATTCATCTCGCCGTATGCAGATGAAACGAAGGTCCGTCGCATCTCGTAGCCTTACACTCCAGATTTTGTTGTCCAATCAAATGCACCTTACCCGCCACTGAGCCTCGGCGCGAAGGGATTGACCAGTAAGTGGAACAACGCTAGTAGCCCATACCAACCCCTTGCATGTTAAGATGCATTCTGTAAGCCAAGAATGGGAAATTTTTGCTGGGCTCCCCTGTACACATGAAAACAAAGCAACATTGCGGTGGTCACGGTGGCAGTGGCTTTGAGTTATCCCTTACCCGCTGACTTTTCTAAAAAGTGGGGAGTCGGGTTTAGAGGAGAATATTTTGGGACACTTAGCGGTCCTGCCGTGGACTGAGAGAGGCTTCTCGTCTTGGCAACGATTGGCGCGCACACCTGCTGACGCCGTTTGGGGGCGGTCTTTTATCTCCGCAGGCGGTCTGCGCAGTCTGGGACACGTTTACCGAGTTTGATATAAGTGTCGCGTTTCGCATTAACGCTATCCACTTCCTGAACAGCTCAAAATTTGCGACATTTTCCGCGCAGCTTGTGTTGCTTGATAATCGTACCCTCTCGTGAGTCGTGGACACATTTACTTTGCATTTGCGAGCTGAACAGATTAGAGGCGCTTGCAGAGTTCCTCAAGCAGTCTTGAAGGTAAATGAGGTTCCTTCTCGCAGTGTTAGTAGCACATTTTTGAATAAACTGCACTGCTGGAGTGTTTCGTGTTTCAGTTATATAGACGACGTGGTGCTCGTTGTGTTGGAGTGGTTTTCAGTCACATTTACGACACTTTAGGTTCATTTCGCTGGAAGCTTATTCTCTGGCATTTTAATGCGATATTTATCGAGATTTTATAGTAAATAAATGCCTTGAATCTCAGAACGAATCTATTCCCTCACAACTGATGTTGGTTAGGCGTGTAAGTAAGCTCTTTAGGTTTTTATGTTGGTAACGCCACGTAGTGCTCTGTATGAAAATCACTGGTTGTGCTGTGTGCAGTCTGTGGCTGGCTGGACTCATTGTTGGAATATTCGCCATTGTAGTGTTGGCCAGTTGGATGTGAACAGCGCGTAGCGTTGTGCAGTTGGAGGTGAGCCGCCAGCAGTGGTGGATGTGGGGAGAGAGATGCCAAAGTTTTGAGAGGTTGCTATAAGCGGACGACCTGGAATGTGTCCACCAGAAAAAGGAAATTTGTAAAGATGAAGGTCGTATGAACAGTATTAAGGTAAATACATTGTTTGTTCTCTATCAAAATCTTTCATTTACTGACTATGCCTATCAGTAGTTAGTGCCTTCAGTAGTTAGAATCTTTTATTTAGCTGGCAGTATTGGCGCTCGCTGTATTGCAGTAGTTCGAGTAGCGAAGATTTCTGTGAGGTAAGTGATTCATAAAAGGTACAGGTATAGTCAGGGCCATTATTTTCTAGGGATTATTGAAAGTCAGATTGCGTTGCGCTAAAAATATTGTGTGACAGTTTAGTGATGATCAGAATAGATTACGTACGTTCAGTTTTGCTCAGCTGTTTGAAAATCAAATAACATAAAAGTTTACCAGCACAGTCATTAACAATTTTTCAGAGGGGACGTTTCAGGCGGCCCCTCTAAAAATAAATATAGTCAGTTTATCTGCAATTATAATATGTTTGTCTCATTGTAACGGTGTTCCATTGCAATACCGTGTCTCATTGTCTGAACTGAAGATACTGCCCAAGAATTGGAATTTTAAACGTGAACTGTCAGTTTTTAAGTTTCTGGAGATATGGTCATAACAAGTTTTAAATTTTGTTAATTAACATTGTTACACTGTTAAGATCACAGTTCTAATATTTAGTTGAAATATTATTTATTCGTCAAGAAAGGAATATCTTTGATACGAGGAAAGGTGAGTAATTTCGCCTCCGCCATGTAGACCAAAGCCGGCCAGTGTGGCCGTGCGGTTCTAGGCGCTGCAGTCTGGAACCGCGAGACCGCTACGGTCGCAGGTTCGTATCCTGCCTCGGGCATGGATGTGTATGATGTCCTTACGTTAGTTAGGTTTAAGTAGTTCTAAGTTCTAGGGGACTAATGACCTCAGAAGTTGAGTCCCATAGTGCTCAGAGCCATTTGAACCATTTGTAGACCTAACTGAGAAGGTGAACACATTTTGAAAAATGTGAATTGATGGACACGCTAATTATTGTAAGGTGAACTATTTTTGCGTGTGTTACGCTAGAAACATCAGTGTAATGTAAAATTGCGTTTACAGGATTCGAAATTGTCTAAGTGGGCTGTAAAATAGAAATAAATTTTAGTATGTCGTTACCGGCCACCTTTGTTTCCGTAAATAAATAGTATGTAGTAACTGTTCATCCAGAGAAGTATTCTGGAAATTAAAACGAACAGTAGGTTAGGAGATGATCAGCTTACATACTAAATGATGCACAGGAGCGGAATCATCAGTCTTCTGGGAGATACGAGTTTGCGCAAATAGCGTAATCACTTGTGCCGCGGTCGGGAGTTCATCAGCGGGCGTAATGGGCGCTATGATTACGCAGCGATGCGGGCGATTACTTCAATTATCGCCGCTGTGGCTCACTAAGCCGGCGCGCGTGTTCCCCGTAGTTAGCCGGAGGGCCAGGGGGACAGACCGTTCCGTGCAGACCGCCAGCCGGAGTAGTTTCGCTGGTCATGACTGACGATATTCCAGGGCAGCGGCCAATTATTCACCATCGTAGCCACTGAAACAACGCTATCGAGCTCCACGCTAATCTGTTCTGCTCGACTGGACGAAGAGTTCTACAGAATACAATCTGCCTCTTTCTGTTTTATTCTTTCTCCCTCCAATTCATCTTTGTTAGTTTATTTAACATCAGTTAAGAGCAAGATTGTTAATGAATAGTTGACACCGAATGTTCATGGTTACGACATAAAGCAGACTATATTAGTTACATGTCAATCACATATCAAAACTTGGAACAATAAGAGATGTACGTAAATTATTGTCCACTTGGATTGTCAAATATGTGTTAATTTTCGATTTTACAGGTTATACTCGTACAAGTGCAGGATTAAATGATTCAAAACAGCAACAGCTGCTTGTGGGCTAATGGATTATCATTAAAGTTTGGTGCCTGCCGCGGTGGTCTTGCGGTTCTAGGCGCTCAGTCCGGAACCGCGGGACTGCTACGGTCGCAGGTTCGAATCCTGCCTCGGACATGGATGTGTGTGATGTCCTTAGGTTAGTTAGGTTTAAGTAGTTCTAAGTTCTAGGGGACTGATGACCTAAGATGTTAAGTCCCACAGTGCTCAGAGCCATTTGAACCATTTTTAAAGTTTGGTAAGACTCAATATGTACAGTTTAGGGCTTCTCATAGACCTCCACAAGCTATAAAAATGGTTTACTCAGACAGTGAAATATGAGAAGTAGATAGTGTTATGTTTCTGGTACTAAGGAGGAATCGCAATCATAATAAGAAAACATCCTAGAATTACGAGGGTTATTCCAAAAGTAAGGTCCGATTGATTGCCAAATTGAAACCACAGTGAACATCAGAAATGTTTTACTTGTAACAATTAGCTACACCTTTCAGCTACTTCTCTACGTAGTCGCCGTTCTGACTTAGACTTTTGTCATAGCGTTGTACCAACTTTTCAATAGCCTCATCATAGAAGGCAGCCGCCAGTGCTTTCCGCCAATTCTCCACGCTGGCCTACACCTCGTTGTCTGTGTCAAAATGTTGTCTTCAAAGACAGCGGTTCATGTGACCAGAGATGAAACTCAGGGGGAGACAATTGCGGACTGTATTGTGGGTAATCTAACATTTCCATTTGAAAACGATGCAGGATCATCTTCATTGCCCCTGCAGAATGCGGCTGAGAATTGTCGTGAAGACGAAACAGCACGACAGTTATGTAATGTTGGCTGCATAGCTTCAGGCGAAATTTCTCACCAGGCCCTCGTACTTGGCGGCAGACACTATTTTCTAGACATCTTTACGCACTCACTGCGAGCTCAGAAATGAGAAGAGCGACGTGATGCTAACTGGGGTTATACTAGAGACACTACCCAACACATCAGTGCAAAGCTTTATCGGATTTTCATAGTCGTTTCCATTTCGCGACCGATCGGACCTTACTTTTGGAATAACCCTCGTAATTAAGCATCACAGTTCAACTACATTTCCGAGTATGATTAGTGCGTTAAGTGATTTAAAAATGAAGAAACTAGCTTCATCTGTATATTTACATTCACTAATGAGCTATGTGATCATCTTTGGGGAACTTATAGACATAGTATTTTCACCATACGGAAGTATGTTATAAGAATGATATCTCGTACAGGTAATAGTATCTCTTGCAGAGAATTCATCAAACTGGTATTTTGAGAACTGTTTTTCAATACATGTATTTACTGATGACCTTTGTTGTTACTAACATTTCTTTTTCCTTAAAAGAATAAAATAATACGAAGCATGAGTGTAATTCTGGAACCAAAGACGTCTTCAAATATCACGACTTCTAAGAACCTTCTACACCGCAGCGCGTCAGCAATCGTTGGTGAATATATCAAAGAACTAAAACCCCGCCTCGATTGCGAAAAAAGCACCTAGTGTTAACCCAGGTTTCGGCGTAGATAACTACACCTTCTTCAGAACAACAATAAAACCCACAAGTGCCTAAGAAGACCTTTGTCAACGATTAAAAGAACACCATAGCTATACATTTATTAACGAAAAAGAAAAGGCAAACACAAACAGTCCATGTGTACAAAGTCAAAACCACTACTTAACTTAATAGTGTACGCTCCACCTCACACCGGCCTGTGTTCGATGGGCCATGACCCGCCATAAAGTTTGTGGCGTGCTACGCTGCATGCACTGTCACTGGAAGCCGCTCTGGAGTAACGTCAGGACTCCTAGCTAGTCCTTACTCCTCGCCACATTCCATATGCAAGCACTCGTTCTACCGAACCTCCACTATTGTGATGTGATTCAACAAGGCACGAGTAGTGAAAACAAAATACGGCTAGAGCTAACCATGAATGCCTGTGTGCGTTACACCTGCAACATTCGCCGACATGATCATGTTAGTGCTTCATACTCCGAGCTAGGGTGGCTGCGGCCGGACAAATTGCGTGACTACCACCCTCTATGTCTACTTCACCGACTCCTCGTCGCGCAAGCACCCCAGTACCTTGCTTGAGAGATTAAAAACCTGTCATGCCATCATAATCGAAACACGAGGTCACTCTTATTTGGTATCCTAACTGTGCCCACTCACAAAACAAAAACTTTTGCAAACTCCTTCTCAGTTGCCGCTGTCCGCCTCTGGAACAAACTGCCCCTTACCTTGCGCAAAATTCAATCTCGTGCTGCTTTTAAGAAGAAGTTGAAGCATTTCCTACTATCATCTTCATAAAGTTCTCCACAAAATTAATGTACCAAGCCAATCCTCTCATCCATCAAATAGCAAAGATAGCGTCTCCTATCTTGCTCCTGAGATGCCTTCCTCTTCATCTATCTCTATTAGCCACGCAATATTCATTTCCTTTATATTTCCTTAATTATGTTTCATCATGTCTCTCTATTCTTCTCCTCCCTTCACCATGAGTCTCCCTCACACTCCCTGCTGCCAGCACTCCTATCTAAAATTTGTCTCTTCAATAATGTCTAATTATAACAGTACTTATGATCTACGAATATAAACTCTATATGTATGTATTTCTAATTGTTTATTTCTTCTTTTTGTACTAGATGTAGTTTAACATGCCTACTAAAACGTATGAACGTAAAATAAGTAGAATGCCTGGTTAGATGTAAGAGAGGGCCTGATGGCCCTAATCTTGCCAGGTTAAATAAATAAATAAATAAATAAATATCTCAAGTATTCCTGCGCACACATGTACCATCCAGGCGCAATATTCCTATTTGTCAAGTGCTCCTGCGCTCTCTATGTCATCCGGGCGCAACAGTCTTACTGCTTTGGTGCTCCCGTACTCATACACCGCACTATGGGCGCAATGTTTCTACCATAGTCTTTCCAGTGCGCTGTAGCACCACTCTGTGCTTTCTGGGCACTCCATGCATACTTTCCAGATGCTCTCGCAGCAGTATCAGCGTTCTGGACGTATTATTATTATATGTTCTATCCTTGCAGATAGGCTCCAGACTGTTCGCTCTTCAGTTGCCCCCAGCCATTCTGGGCCCACCCACACCAGCCTCTAATATCCAATCCTGCAGAATCTACTACTGGTGACATCTCTGACACACTGACTGCTGATTCTGGGCAGATGCCACGATGGCTCCCCACCCTAAGCCTCCTGATAGCACCACCCTCGTTTTCTGGGGGAGGATGGCTGCTGGATCGTCTCTCTCCATCAAGGTGACTTTGCCACCTCTTTACTGGGGGGAAGGGATGCTACATCTGTGGCCACTCGCCTATAAGACAGCAACCAGTCGCACACCTGCATCCTACGGGTGAGCACGTGGCAGGTGTTATTTTATGGTTTCGGATTTCCCACCACCAACCCCATCACCGACCAGTGCTTGCCTCACATGTTAGTAAATATCATGAACAGCAACCAAACAGGCTGGTTTGTTGTTCACAGAATCTTCGGCAGCCGCCATGAGAGGTGCCAGGCTTGCTGAACGTAGCGCCTGCATCCATGACCGTGGCACTGCTTTCGTTGACACTATTTCACTTCTGCATCACGTTCCCACGAGTAGGTCACCCCATAGTCAAGCGTCGCCAGTGCACATCGAGCTCTCCACGGACGAGTTCCCTGGGCTTTACACCAACCACTGCCCCACTCCATGTATCAAAATCCTTCTTGGAACCTCCAGTGGTCTGCTTTCTGACGTCAGCTAGTCCGCCGACTTAGTATCTTCACCTCCGACTTCATGTGCACCTACCAGCAGTCGTTTTCATGCTACACAGAGACTTGGACTGTGCAACGTCAGACCTCCAGTACTTAGGTTCTACTGCACGTCGTAGTATTCGTGTAGTTAGAGACAATAAATGCACGACGTGAGATTTTCACACTACTATTTGCACTTTAGCATTCTTCGATGGACACAACTTGAAGTATCGAAATCATTGTTCAAGACAGAGACATGATCGATAAGTATTTCTTGTCTTTGTATAATTAAGCTCCAAAGAAGGAGGAGAGAAGCTTTTAACTAATCACCAATTTACTTTTTGTTCACAGTATACGTGGGCATTAAATACTGCCACGTCGAACACGACCTGCGTCATAACAGTTCCCATGTAAATTTCCCTTAATCGCAATTCCTGGCTTTCCCTGAATCGGGATAGATAGGAAAAGAAAGTTTCAATGGCCAGGTAATGCATGGAACGAATAGAAGTTGAATAGAATTTTTAGGAAGTGTGTAGGTAAGTGTTAACTGGAGAAAGAATGGGTTAGTGTGACTGGTATTGACGTAAGAAATGTATTTAATTCGAAATTGGAAGGAGCGGTTCATAGCAAGAGAGTAAATATAAATAAAGACGCGAATATGGAGAATATTGAATGTAATCAATATGCAAAAATAAAATTCACACAAAAAGAAAATATGGAATACGCTGACAAATCATTATGGGACTAATTTATTTCTTTATGAGAACCTAATTAATGATTGTTAAAATGTAGGTTCAACCTCAATTCACAATGTGAAAGCACTAGAATTGATTTCTTCTCTACGCATACAAAGCGGTAAGTCGTGCTACATACGTGTTCGCATCCGGGTGTGTCTTTCCTGGAGGAATGCGGATCTTCCACGCGAGTAATTTTTGCTTGTTGTGACACTGTCTACGTTCACGAACTGCATAAGCCGTTTCATTTCATTCCCTTATTGACCATGTTGGATCACGTAACAACTTCAATTCCTTTTCTTTCTTTGTTGTTTCTTTCTATTTCCCAGTACTCCCTCATTGTCTCCCCACGTCGTCTTTCCCCTTTTCTGTCGAAGTTGTTCCCAATTTTTTATTTCTTCTGCATTGAAAGCCTTTTAAATTCAGTGTAGTAAATATGCCGTTCTATTCTATTCAGTTTTACCGACTGGACGCATGATGTTGAAGCACGTTTTCGAAGGACGCGGTTACAAGGGAAGTGATCACGATATTTAAAATAGTGTTATTTATATTATTATTTTAATTAATTTCATAAGGCTATGAAGGTTTCTTCCTGCAAAAGACGCGTCAATTCTACCACTTTTCGATTGCGAAAGGTGCTTGAATCTGTGTTTTAACACTGATTTTAACATCTACAAGCCTTTATCTATCGCCGGCCGCTGTGGACGAGCGTTTCTGGGTGCTTCAGTCCGCAACCGCGCTGCTGCTACGGTCGCAGGTTCGAATCCTGCCTTGGGCATGGATGTGTGTGACGTCCTTAGCTTAGTTATGTTTAAGTAGTTCTAAGTCTAGATGACTGATGAGCTCAGATGTTAAGTCCCATAGTGCTTAGAGCCATTTGAACCATTTGAACCTTATCTATGATGCATAAACAAAATGGTTCAAATGGTTCTGAGCAGTACGGGACTCAACATCTGAGGTCATCAGTCCCCCAGTCTTAGAACTACTCAAACCTAACCAACCTAAGGACATCACACACATCAATGCCCGGCGCAGGATTCGAACCTGCGACCGTAGCAGCAGCGCGGTTCCGGACTGTAGCGCCTACAACCGCTCGGCCACCCCGGGCGGCCCTATCATGGATACAATCAAAGGCAATTATTTATTAGACCCAGATTAGTTAATGAAGTGGGAACACGAAAAAAGAAGTAATTGGAGCTCCTGAGTTACTAGCACATTACATTCCACCCAGAAAAGCACGTAGTAATGAGGTAACAGGTATTGACTTGCCTTTAGCATGAATATGTTCTGTCAACAACTGTTCACACTAACGTAGCACAAAGCTGGGCTGCTAATACAAGTTCTGCCATACTTATTGTTTTCATAAAGGCTATGTTTTGAAATGGTCACTGATGTATGTTGCGTTCCCCGAGTAAGTGGCAATTGGCAATGTGAGATAAATTGATGGCTAATTATTAAAGAATTTTACAGAGAACCGATGATTTGAGACGTCGGGTCGATGGAAGGATTCACGTAATTCCGGGACACCAGGTCCACGGTTACCATGGGCAGTCGTCCGGATGGCTGGCGCACTCGCGTTTTTCCCTAATTACTGCAGGCAGTAGCCACCTAGCGCCTGGAATACAGATGGTGACGTGGTAATCGCAGCCGGAAATGTGGTACGCTGGTCCGTGGTTACTCACCCAGCCGCAGGGGATCGGTGACGGCGATGAGGGAAGCCAGCTTCTGCAGGTAGTTGACGTCCATCACGACGACCACGTCGGAGCTGAGGTTGAGCGTCACGTTGGTGTCCTGCAGGACGGCGTCCAGGTAGCGCGTCCAGTTCATCTGCAGGCACCGAAGCGGCATGCCGTGACATCTCAGCAGACAGAATCTTAATTACAGGGCTATTACAAATGATTGAAGCGATTTCATAAATTCACTGTAGCTCCATTCATTGACATATGGTCACGACACACTACAGATACGTAGAAAAACTCAAAGTTTTGTTCGGCTGAAGCCGCACTTCAGGTTTCTGCCGCCAGAGCGCTCGAGAGCGCAGTGAGACAAAATGGCGACAGGAGCCGAGAAAGCGTGTGTCGTGCTTGAAATGCACTCACATCAGTCAGTCATAACAGTGCAACGACACTTCAGGACGAAGTTCAACAAAGATCCACCAACTGCTAACTCCATTCGGCGCTGGTTGAACGCGTGCGGGCAAGTTTCACGCGTAGCCCGCGGAAGTCGACGAATAAAGCAAGCAGGGAGCTAAACGTACCACAGCCGACGGTTTGGAAAATCTTACGGAAAAGACTAAAGCAGAAGCCTTACCGTTTACAATTGCTACAAGCCCTGACACTCGATGACAAAGTCAAACGCTTTGAATTTTCGGCGCGGTTGCAACAGCTCATGGAAGAGGATGCGTTCAGTGCGAAACTTGTTTTCAGTGATGAAGCAACATTTTTTGCTTAATGGTGAAGTGAACAGACACAATGTGCGAATCTGGGCGGTACAGAATCCTCACGCATTCGTGCAGCAAATTCGCAATTCACCAAAAGTTAACGGGTTTTGTGCAATCTCACGGTTTAAAGTTTACGGCCCCTTTTTCTTCTGCGAAAAAAACGTTACAGGCCACGTGTATCTGGACATGCTGGAAAATTGGCTCATGCCACAACTGGAGACCGACAGCGCCGACTTCATCTTTCAACAGGATGGTGCTCCACCGCACTTCCATCATGCTGTTCGGCATTTCTTAAACAGGAGATTGGAAAACCGATGGATCGGTCGTGGTGGAGATCATGATCAGCAATTCATGTCATGGCCTACACGCTCTCCCGACTTAACCCCATGCGACCTCTTTCTGTGGGGTTATGTGAAAGATTCAGTGTTTAAACCTCTTCTACCAAGAAACGTGCCAGAACTGCGAGCTCGCATCAACGATGCTTTCGAACTCATTCATGGGGACATGCTGCGCCGAGTGTGTGAGGAACTTGATTATCGGCTTGATGTTTGCCGAATCACTAAAGGGGCACATATCGAACATTCGTGAATGCCTAAAAAACTTTTTGAGTTTTTGTATGTGTGTGCAAAGCATTGTGAAAATATCTCAAATAATAAAGTTACTGTAGAGCTGTGAAATCGCTTCAATCATTTGTAATAACCCTGTATTATGTGTGTAAAAAATGGAACTTTTAAATTTCACTAAAATACTCACACTCTATGCAACAGGAACTTCTCATTTACCAAACTGGCAGGAGTCAGAAGCAAGACCTGGCTCTCATCTTAACTTACTGTTGCAAAAATGTGTTATGCATGCTGGCCCAAAACTTAGTTATACAGATGCACCGGCTGAAACGAAAAGTGTTACAGCATTAAGCGAGAACTCCTTTTTATAACAAACTGTGGGGAGATAACAATTACTGAATTTCAGATATACCTGTTTTGCAGACTACTGTGTTTTTGCTCTTCTGTATAAATGCTCAAATATGCTTAAGTGCCTTTGTCCCGTTATCAGCAGTTACTTATATTCATTTGCATAAAATTTGGACATGTTTTAAGTAATAAGTATCTTCTGGCTGCTTTCAGGTGTGCACTTGTATCAGAGACGTCAGTAACATTGCTGCATAATAATGTCGGGATATTTACTCGTAATAGGGACTTGATAGCAGTTTCTCTTCTTTTAAAGACAATAAAACCACTTAAAGGAAATTTTAGACTTTTTTTCAAACGACTGATGCAACAATCCTTAACGTTCGATAGTTTAACTTTCAGATGCTACCCTTGGACTGGAGTTACCTGGCCTTTCCGTGGTAGGTATTTAGTCGATTTTTCGTCAACCCTGGTTTTTTCGGCTACATCAGTATCTACCATCGTACAGTGAAGTTGCGGACATCCTGAAACCCATCCAGGTAGGTGGACTGATTGTTTAAAGGATAGTGGGAGACGGATCCGCTCCGCCGCACGACCAGCAGGTCTTCTGTGGTCATTTGGCGTCAATCTGACCGCCACAAACAGAAACGAGACCCATCAGCGAACACGGTAGCACGCCGCTCAGTCCCCCAGTTGAGTCAGGCTCTCTGATGTCTGTGTTGCGGTGTCAGCAATAAACGACGTACGACAACTACCGTACCGTCTTCCAGTAATCTGTTCCGGATAGTTCGCGGTGGCTTTTTGCCTACGACCACAGCCTAGATTTCTGCTGTTGTCCCGTCTATTCACAAGCATACGATATTCTCGTGGTATAGCTCTTCTGTAAGGACACTTGCCTGCTCTTCTTGCCACATTGTCACACTGAGTCTGCGAGATATGCAATATATGCTCCCATGTTATTCATGACACTTATTCGACCTTTCTCAAAGCCCGAAAGATGGTGACAAACTTCATGTGATTGTCCTCTGCGCACGCTGTGTTGCGGTGTGTACGTGGGAAGTTTGAGTAACAACCAAAAGCCAACATATACTCAGCCGCTAACTGAGTCGCCAGTTGGTTATAGACTCTGATAGAGCTTCCATCGAGTCCTGGAGCTATGTTCAGTTTCGACGCTTCAGTTGTTTCTCATCCCCACAGACACTGCCGCTAACTGAGTCGCCAGTTGGTTATAGACTCTGATAGAGCTTCCATCGAGTCCTGGAGCTATGTTCAGTTTCGACGCTTCAGTTGTTTCTCATCCCCACAGACATATCTTCACTCATCTTCTCAGTGATACTATAATTAAGGGCAGGTTTACTATCTTTTGGTTCAAAAAATCGGTCTTTTAAAAATTGCATTTTTGGATCCATCTAAGTGTTTAGAATCCATCCCCGAAGCGGTTTTTCCGAATACGGAACGGAAATGTTTGTTATTCACGGCTGAACAAAAAAATGCACGTGCCTGAAACCGGCCTTTTTCACGCACCAGTTTTTTTCTTTCGGAGGACGAGTTATTGTACCGGTGCTTGGGAGGAAACACACAAAATTCAAATGAAAGTTTGAACGCGTGTGTTTGGAAGTTAGCCCCCAAGCATTTACATTCTGGTGCGAAGACTGTGGAGATTGCGACTTTCCTGGCAGTGAGCAGCTTCAACGAAGGGTATTGAGCAATTCTGAAGACCATGACAACGATGGACGCCACCCTGGGACTCTATTCGACGCAGTTCGCCAAGCTATCGGACGACCACCGGATTCAAGCGGCCGAAAACCGCTTGTCACCGGCCGTGCGAGCGGCTCTGGAGCAGCGCAGGATGGCCCAGATCGAGCAGAACGCCCTCTGTGAGGAAGAGGAAGGACTAGTTTATGGACCCGGAATAGCAGACTGAACGTACGTTGCATGATATTGCATTTATATGTAGTCAAAACTTCAAACGCGTTTTTCTCGAAATGACGTTTTTTTATCGCGCGGTATGGTAACTTCAAATCTACTGAACCGATTTGCATGATTCTTTGTTTCCGACGAAGCTAAGTAAATTGTCTAGGAGTTGTACCGCTTTTATTCCGGTCCATCAACTACAAATATTTTTACTTGACCGACGAATTCGAAAAATTGATGAAAAAAACCCTATTTTTCTTCAAATGGCCACAATTGTGTTTCCTATGGTCCAAATAACTTAAGCGAGGTGTAACTCCTACAGAATTTTATATACTTCCCTAACGTCAACTCAGTTTTGATTTCAGGCGAGCCGGCTGACCTGTGATTTACCGCACTTGGAGGTGTACATCGAAATATTGTTTCATTCCGATGGCACTTCCGCCATTAATCTTCGATATTTCCGGTCGAAAAAATCCAATTTCTAGAGTAAATATCAATAAACATTTTGACCCAATTTGACATTGATATCTATAAGACATCCCGAGAAAAAAATTCTCAAAGAACGTGCTTTTTTCGGGCCAAAGATAGTAAACCTCCCCTTAAATTAGACTAACAACCCTGGAGTTTCCTTGTAAAGAAACATTTGAAAACGGAGTTAAGCATGCCTCCTTTTGTTTCCTTAGATTCAGTTTAAGGTCCTGCCTCGTACGCGAGTGACTGGACACTAATTTTGGTTCCACTAATAGCCTTATGGTTCAAATGGCTCTGAGCACTATGGGACTTAACATCTGAGGCCAACAGCCCCCTAGAATTTAGAACTACTTAAATCTAACTAACCTAAGGACATCACACACATCCACGCCCGAGGCAGGATTCGAACCTGCGACCGTAGCGGTAGCGCCTAGAACCGCTTGGCCACAATGGCCGGCTAATAACCTTATATGCGGCTAGAATTTCTTTGGGTTTTGCGAAAGATCTTTCGGCCATACTGTGCTACAACAGTCATTGATGGCTTCACGCTTTGCTTTCTTGACAGCCAAACATTTCGGCAATATTGTGCTAGTATAGTTACTGATGGCTTCACGCATTGCTTTCTTGACACCCAAACTGGTTATCTGGAAAAAATTTGCGCTGTTCGGGTTTCAACGGCGGTCCTTGCGGTATTCGAACAGATTCCTACCGAGAAATTGTTCGGTCTCCAAAAACATTGTCCTATGTTCACGGAAGTGGCCCGTTTCTAGCGAAGAATGACCTTTATTTACTCAGTATCATTTCTGCTTCTCATAATATATGTCTTTGATAATGTATCGGCCTTAACACTGCCGTTATCGTAGGAATAACAGCTACATACCAGCGTAACGACATTGAAGGCGGTTTAGTTTCGAACGGCTGCATAGCTGTTCTCGTCTACCAGACTCCATCACACGCACTGTGGTTGAACAATGGGAGCTGTACGCGCGGTCAGCGCATCCGATAACCAATTGACCGGAAAACTGTCCGTCCTAATTTCCCAGGCCACTGATCCTCACGCACCGCGGAAACACCATAAAAGCTCTTCCTGTTACCACCCTGCACTGTACAGATGTGGTCTGTCCTTGTGGAAACGCATGTGTCTAAATTCGCTTATAACGCAGTACATCCTTTTCAGCGAGCATGTTAGTGTTTAACAAGCGGATCCATGGTCACATTAGCGGTTTTAAATATTTTACACTTTTTAATTTCTATAATCTCTCTCTCTCTCTGTCTCTATGTCCTTCCTCAGTTTCAGACACTGCTGCAATCCACGTGGAGGTACTCTCTTCGTCCTTACAGTACGGGATGTCTCTCAAACTTCACAATGAAATAACATCACCGATAATAAACTTGTATCCAATGGAGCAAATAAAAAATGATTTCATCTTGCAATCTGTTGCAATCAGGACGACACATTGGACCGAAATTTTAACATTTGATTTGGTCATCTCTTTTATTCTACAGCGACATCAAGTGAATAGGTCATGCTAACTGCCAGCAAATTAGCGTATTACACAAATTTTCTCTTATTTTAATTTGACGAAATTAGTTTATGTAACCGAAGACACATGTTTTGACGATGACTTGTGTTCTACTCGAGTCTAATGATTTCTGATTCTTGTAACACTTGAAAATGGCCTAACGCCGAATTCTAGATTGTATTACAATCAAATGGCGATTATGTCTTTAATACAATATTAATTTATCTTTCCTTCTCCTAGTTGGCAAAATGATGCGTAAGTATTTGAGATCTCAGCCCATTTATGCAGCTCGGGTATTTTCAAAGTGACGAATATTCTTCTTTCAAAATATTTCGAGAAATACACTATGTGATCAAAATTATCCGGAACCCTGGCTGAAAATGCGTTACAAGTTCGTGGCGCCCTCCATCGGTAATGCTGGAATTCAATATGGTGTTGGCCCACCCTTGACTTTGGTGACAGCTTCGACTATCGCAGACATATGTTCAGCCAAGTGCTGGAAGGTTTCTTGTGGAATGGCATCCCATTCTTCACGGAGTGCTACACTGAGAAGAGGTGTCGATGTAGGTCGGTTAGGCCTGGCACGAAGTCGGCGTTCCGAAACATCCCAAAGGTGTTCTGTGGGATTCAGGTCAGGTATCTGTGCAGGTCAGTCCATTACAGGGATGGTATTGTCGTGTAACCACTCCGCCACAGGCCGTGCATTATGAACAGGTGCTCGATCGTGTTGAAAGATGAAATTGCCACCCCCGAATTGCTCTTCAACAGTGGGTAGTAAGAAGATGCTTAAAACATAAATGTAGGCCTGTGCTGTGATAGTGCCACGCAAAACAACAAGGTGGGCAAGCCCCCTCTGTGAAAAACACGACCACACCATAACACCACCGCCTCCGAATTTTACTGTCGGCACTGCACACGCTGGCAGGTGACGTTCACCTGCGATTCGGCATACCCACACACTGCCATCGGATCACCACATTGTGTACTGTGATTCGTCACTCCAGACAATGTTTCTCCACTGTTCAATAGTCCAATGTTTACGCTCTTTAGACCAAGCGATGCATTGTTTGGCATTCACCGGCGTGATGTGTGGCTTATGAGCAGCCGCTCCGTCATGAAATGCAAGTTTTGTCACCTCCCGCCTAACTTCCATAATACTTGCAATGAATCCTGACGGAGTTTGAAATACCTGTGTGATGGTCTGTATAGATGTCTGCCTATTACACATTACGACCCTCTTCAACTGTCGGCGATCTCTGTCAGTCAAGAGACGAGGTCGGCCAATACGCTTTCGTGTTGTTACGTGTCCCTTGACGTTTGCAGTTCACTATCACATTGGGAACATTGGACCTAGGGATGTTTAGGAGTGTGGAAATGTCGAGCACACATGTACGACACAAGTGACACCCAATCACCTGACCACGTTCGAAGTCCGTGAGTTCCGCGGAGCGCCCCATTCTGCTCTGTCACGGTGTCTAATGACTACTGAGGTCGCTGATATGGACCACCTGGCAGTAGGTGGCAGGAGCACAATATACCTGATATGAAAAACGTATGTCTTCGGGGGTCTCCGGATAATTTTGATCACACAGATTATCTTCAGTTCCAGCATTCATCTGGTGATTAAGGGAAAGCAAGAACGGAAATCGAAGAATTAGAATTACTTTTAATTTATAACTGGGGCAATACTGTACATTTTATTGCTTCCAGAGCTTTCAGTTAAGATTTAAGTAGCATTCAAATCAACTTTACACGCGGAAACAACGTAAAACGGGAACGAAAAGCAGCGAGAGGAAAAATAAACAGTTTTAACGGTGGAAATCACGAGTGCGCCGGATCTGGTTGCCGACAGCGGCACAACCAGCAGCAGGAGTTTGTTTGGAGAGAGCTAATTGCTGTGTGTGTGTGACGCGCGGCTGTTCCAGCAGCCTCCAGCGGCCACCTGGCCATCGGCAGGCGGCGCGGCGCAGCGCCTGTTTAACTCGTGACCGTAATCCCAATTTAGCGGGCGCGCCTCTGAAAGGGCCGCCAGAAAGCTCATTTCCGCGGCGGACACAGCCGCCGCTCCGGCCAGAATATTTGATTAACAGTATCGCGCGGCGTACCTGCGGGCCGCCTCGCAGTGCTCCTGTGCAGCAGCGGCGGGCGTCTTAACTCACAACGACTTGACGAACAAGTGCTCGTGGAAGAACTTTTTACGTAGGTTACTTGGAAGTGGTGTATTCGTTGCAGTAGGCACCATACTCAACCCCAAGATGTGACCGCAAACTTGAGATAAAACATCAGAATGCTGTGTTACCTGACCCCAACCATCCTTCCATCTCTATCAGTTCACCTCCTAGTGCAACCAGTGGCTCCTCAAAATTAACCCTGTCAAAACCCAGGCAATAATTATAGGCTTAATCACCCGCACCTTCCGTCCCCACGACTTTTACCTTAGCATTTATAACAGTCCTATACAGGTAATTAAAATACCTCGTAATAACACTTGATCGCTGATTAATAAGGACTTCCAGTATCAGCCGCACGCAGTTGACGTCAACAAGTGTATGGGCCTGGAGATGACTTTGTTACAACGTTGAAACTAGTTACCAAAATACAGGGTGATTCAAAAAGAATACCACAACTTTAAAAATGTGTATTTAATGAAAGGAACATAATATAACCTTCTGTTATACATCATTACAAAGAGTATTTAAAAAGGTTTTTTTTTCACTCAAAAACAAGTTCAGAGATATTCAATATGGCCCCCTCCAGACACTCGATCAATATCAACCCGATACTCCAACTCGTTCCACACTCTCTGTAGCATATCAGGCGTAACAGTTTGGATAGCTGCTGTTATTTCTCATTTCAAATCATCAATGATGGCTGGGAGAGGTGGCCGAAACACAATATCCTTAACATACCCCCATAAGAAAAAATCGCAGGGGGTGAGATCAGGGCTTCTTGGAGGCCAGTGATGAAGTGCTCTGTCACGGGCTGCCTGGCGGCCGATCCATCGCCTCGGGTAGTTGACGTTCAGGTAGTTACGGACAGATAAGTGCCAATGTGGTGGCGCTCCATCCTGCTGAAATATTAATTGTTGTGCTTCTTGTTCGAGCTGAGGGAACAGCCAATTCTCTAACATCTCCAGATACTGTAGTCCAGTTACAGTAGCACCTTCGAAGAAAAAGGGACCAAAAACTTTATTGGCTGAAATGGCACAGATAACGTTCACCTTAGGCGAGTCACGATCATACTGAGTTGTTTCCCGCGGATTCTCAGTGCCCCATATACAGACATTGTGACGGTTGACTTTCCCGTTAGTGTGGAAAGTTGCTTCATCACTAAACACAATCTTTGAAACGAAAGATTCATCTGTTTCCATTTGAGCAAGGATAAAATCACAGAAATCGATTCTTTTAATATTATCAGCTGCAGACAGTGCTTGAACCAATTTCAGACGATAAGGTTTCATAACTAACCTTTTTCGTAGGACTCTCCATACAGTTGATTGTGGAATTTGCAGCTCTCTGCTAGCTCTGCGAGTCGATTTTCCTGGGCTGCGAACAAATGCTTGCTGGATGCGTGCTACATTTTCATCACTCGTTCTCGGCCGTCCAGAACTTTTCCCTTTGCACAAACACCCATTCTCTGTAAACTGTTTATACCAACGTTTAATACACCACCTATCAGGAGGTTTAACACCATACTTCGTTCGAAATGCACGCTGAACAACTATCGTCGATTCACTTCTGCCGTACTCAATAACACGAAAAGCTTTCTGTTGAGCGGTCGCCATCTTAGCATCAACTGACGCTGACGCCTAGTCAACAGCGCCTCAAGCGAACAAATGTACAACTAAATGAAACTTTATAGCTCCCTTAATTCGCCGACAGATAGTGCTTAGCTCTGCCTTTTGTCGTTGCAGAGTTTTAAATTCCTAAAGTTGTGGTATTCTTTTTGAATCACCCTGTCTAATCGACACCTTAAATACAGCTGGAGGAATTTCTTCGTTTTTAATGTAGATTAATAAGGAAGCCCCATATACAAACCATTCAACAGAACGGGCACAATAGACCAAAACTAATGAAACTACTAACTGGCCAAACATGGGGACTGCATCCTTCAACACTGCTCCACACTTACAAAGCGCTAATCCGACCCATCCTCTGCTACGATAATGTGGCATGGACTTCCGCTCCCTCCCCCCCCCCCCCCCCCGCCCCCCTTTTATCAAGCCCTACAAATCCTCGAACGCCACGCACTCCTCCTAGTCTGTCGGTTCCGCTTACCCTCCCCCACCCGTATCCCGCTCATGATCTCGGAATATCCACTGGCCTATGCCAAGGAATTGTATTGGATGTTATGGGTACGAAACGTGTAGGAGCAGAGTTATTTCCGAAGTTGTTGAATTTCGACCAAAAACTAAGTCGCCGAGACATCACTCAGGAATTGCTGAATGAAGTCGACAATGATGCATAACTTCTAAAGAAGGTTATAACAGGTAACGGAATATGGGTACACGGGTATGACGTCGTAACTAAGGCTCTTATCTTCTAATGGGAACTGCAGGAAGAGCCAAGACCGGAAAAAATTGCAAAATTTAGATCATATGCGAAAGTTGTTCTCACTGTTTTCTTCTATTAAAATGGAGTACGGCATGATAAGTTCCTGCCTTATGGTCGTACGGTCAATAAGGAATACTATCTGGAAGATAGGCGCCGTTTGCGTGAAGGAATCCGAAGAAAACTACCAGAGTTATGGCAAAACCCCTCGTGGAAATTGCATTGCGATAATGCTCCCGCTCACACCTTTAAATCTACATCTAAGTAGATACTCTGCAAGCCGCCGCACGGTGCGTGGCGGAGGGTGTCCTGTACCTAAACTTGTCATTATCTTTCCTGTTCCACTAGCGTAGAGGGAGTGAAAAACGACTTTCTGCGTGCCTCCGTGTGAGCCCTAATTTCTCGTATCTTATCTTCGCGGTCCTTATGCGCAGTATATGCTGGCGGCAATAGAATCGTTCGGCAGTCAGTTTCAAATGCCCGATCTCAAAATTTTCTCAGTAGTGCTTCTCGAAAAGAACGCCTCCTTCCCTCCAGGGATCCCCATTTGAGTTCCCGAAGCATCTCCGTAACACATAACGTGTTGTCCGAAGCTACGGGTAACGAATCTAGCAGACCTCCTATGAATTCCTTCGATGCTTTCCTTCAATCCGACCTGGTACGGATCCCGAACACTCGAGCAGTACTTAAGAACAGGTCACATGAGCGTCCAACATGCGGTCTCGCTTACAGGTGAAGCACTCTTTCTTAGATTTCTCCCAACAAACAGGAGTCGGCCATTCGCCTTCCCTACGACATGCTCGTTACATCTCAAATCGCTTTTCAACGTTACGCCCAGATATATAAACGACCTGACTGTATCAAGCGGGCCACTGGTAATACTGTATCGGAACATTACAGGTTTGATCTTCCCACTCACCTGCATTAACTTACGTTTATCCACATTTAGGCCTAGCTGCCGTTCATGACACCAAATGGAAATATTGTCTTGTATCTTCCTACAGGCGCTGAACTTTGACAGCTTTCCATGCAGCACGGCTTCATCAGCAAACAAGCACAGACTGCTGCCCACCCGACACCTCCAAATAATTTACGTACGTGGAGATCAACAGCGGTCCTATGACACTTCCCTGGGGCACTCCTGACGATATCCCTGTCCCTGATGAGCACTCGCCGTCGAGGACGACACACTGGGCTCTATTATGTAAGAAGTTTTCGAGCCACTCACATATCTGTGAACTTATTCCATGTGCTCCTACAATCGTTAACAGCCTGCAATGGGGCACCGTGCTAAATGCTTTCCGGAAATCTGGAAACATGGAATCTGTCTGTTGCCCTTCGTCCTCAATTCTTGGTCGTGATAATTTGGGCAAAAAATAAAACCGTTATGTTGCCTCAGCCACCGCATTCGCCTGCGACTTCTTTCTATGCCTGAGGCTGAAGAGAACCACGAAAAGCCCGCATCTCGTGGTCGTGCGGTAGCGTTCTTGCTTCCCACGCCCGGGTTCCCGGGTTCGATTCCCGGCGGGGTCAGGGATTTTCTCTGCCTCGTGATGGATGGGTGTTGTGTGCTGTCCTTAGGTTAGTTAGGTTTAAGTAGTTCTAAGTTCTAGGGGACTGATGACCATAGATGTTAAGTCCCATAGTGCTCAGAGCCATTTGAACCATTTTTGAGAACCACGAAAGGAAGTCGTGTTGCCGCTACTAGTGAGATCAAAACAGAATCGCAGAAGGAGCTGAACGACATAACGAAAACTGAGTTCCAGAAATGATTCCCAGACTGGAAACGGCGTTTACAAAAGTGTATTATACGAGGGCTATCCACAAAGTACGTTTTGGAATTAAAAATAAATAAAGTATTGGAAATTTTTTTTATTAGATACAGATGAAAGCCACACTTAAATACTACTTTTCTACATAGTTGCCATTTAATTTAAGGCACTGATCGTAGCGATGGACGAGCTTGGAAATTCCTTCGTCGTAAAATTCGGCCGCCTGCGGCTTCAACCACGTGGTTGATCAGTAACCCGGTAGAAATACGATTTTTGTGGATTTCCTGGAAAGAGGCACTACAACAAACTCTCAAAGGTATTGCCAAACTCTGCACAACCTCAGAAGAGCAATACAAAACAAGCGCAGGGGAAAGTTGGGCTCAAAGACCTTGCTGATTCACGAGAACGCCCGGACCCACACGGCAAATGCCACTCGTGAAGTTCTCGAATCATTTAAGTGGGAGTTGTTTCCTCATCCGCCGTACAGTCCCGACCTGGCACCGAGCGACTTCCACTTATTCCCAGCAATGAAGAAGTGGTTGGCTATGCAGCGCTTTGATGACGACGCACAGCTTCAAGAAGAGGTAACCACGTGGTTGAAGGAGCAGGCGGCCGTTTTACGACGAAGGAATTTCCAAGCTCGTCCATCGCTACGATAAGTGCCTTAATTTAAATGGCAACTATGTAGAAAAGTAGTATTGAAGTGTGGTTTTCATCTGTATATAATAAAAAAAATTTCCAATACTATATTTATTTTTAATTCTAGAACGTAATGTACTTTGTGGATAGCCCTCGTATTTGAGGGAAATTATTTTGGGGGTGAAAAAGTTGATGAATTAATAAAGATTGTGTAAGAAGAACAAAACTCCCCGTTATTTTTTGATCACCCCTCGCCAGAAGAAATGAGTGGCGACCCACGACGAGTTCCGTCCTTTTACTCGGAGGAGGCAGTGTCGGTGTGAGCGCCTGGGCAGAAACCCCGCCGCCGCCGTTGCGCCGCGCCGCGGCACTTTGCGCGTGTGAGCAGGTGCGAGCGGCGGCGGGGGTAGAGCCCGCCTCCCGCGGCGGCCGTAAAGCCGTCGCCGTCTCCGCCGCCGTGCTCCGACCTCGTCTGCTCGCCCCGGCACACACACAACCACTCCGCCGCCGTACGTGCACCCGCTCTGCGGCTGGCGCGCCTACTTTCCGGCAGCACCGAAAACAGCCAGCCTCACCTACCCTTCAATCAAACTATTCTTTTTGCTGACATCTCTAACCGGATATTCTTGCCCTCTTCTACATCTTTTTTTTTGTTCCTTTATTGAGTTTCGATTCCCCCCCCCCCCCCCCCCCCCCCCGAAGGCGGCGGGCTGGCAGCAGCTTACTATGCCGCTCTTCAGCCTACAGACTTTGTTAAAAAGATGAAGAGAATAAATAATAAAAACAGGCGATAAAATCGGAGACTTAAATAGTAACATGGCGAAAACAATCGTGGAACTTAAAACATAGAACAGAGGGATGATGATGCTAATAAAATATATACGAAGCAGACAGGTAAAACAAGAGACAGACAATTAAAAAACACGGCGACAGTCTGGTTTGTGTTCGCAAAAGACGTAAAATTCACACTTAGCGACAGCATGGTTTCTGTTCGCAACACGAGAAAGACGAACAACACTGAACGTTCACTGGAACACTGCACTAAAAAGTTGGCAAATGTGAAATAGCACAGCCGAGGGCAGGTGGGGGGAAATTGGACAGATGATGGGAAAATAAAAAAGGGGGGAAGGACAGGAAAAGCGAAGGGGGGGGGGAGGTGGGAAAGGAGCCGATGGAGGATGAGGACCCATAAGAGGGGTGGGGGGGGCGGGTGCTGGGCAGACGCGACAGGGAGTGGGGAAGGCAGAGGAGGGGAATACAAAAGGACTCGGGGGGGGGGGGGAGAAGGGAGGTAGGGAGAGGTTTGGTAGGGAGAAAACAGGATGGAAAGGGGGGGGGGGGGAACAGAGAGCCCAGGAAAAGGATGGCGGAAAGGAGGGGGGGGGCGGGGATTCTACATCTGACACTGCTAGTCTTTAAAATAACGGCATTATAAAAGCGGCAGCAAAGCATGTCAATTTGACGTCGACTGCACTACACGCTTGCATGTGAAAATTAATGTTAATAGGAGTAACGCTATCTAAATCTATCCATACACACATATATACAGGGTGGTCCATCGATCGTGACCGGACCAAATATCTCACGAAATAAGCATCAACCGAAAAGGCTACAAAGAACGAAAGTCGTCTAGCTTTAAGGGGGAAACCAGATGGCGCTGTGGTTGGCTAGCTAGATGGCGCTGCCATAGGTCAAGCGGATATCAACTGCGTTTTTTTAAAAATAGGAACCCCCATTTTTTATTACATATTCGTGTAGTACGTAAAGAAATATGAATGATTTAGTTGGACCACTTTTTTCGCTTTGTGATAGATGGCCCTGTAATAGCCACAAACATGGCTCACAATTTTAGACGAACAGTTGGTTACAGGTAGGTTTCTTAGATTAAAATACAGAACGTAGGTACGTTTGAAAATTCTACTTCCGTTGTCCCAATGTGATACATATATCTTTGTGAACTTATCATTTCTAAGAACGCATGCTGTTACAGACTGATTACCTGTAAATACCACATTAATGCAATAAATGCTCAAAATGATGACCGTCAACTTCAATGCATTTGGCAATACGTGTAATGACATTCCTCTCAACAGCGAGTAGTTCGCCTTCCGTAATGTTCGCCCATGCATTGACAATGTGCTGACGCATGTTGTCAGGCATTTTCGGTGCGCAAATATCCTTCAACTTTCCCCACAGAAAGAAATCCGGGGACGTCAGATCCGGTAAACGTGCGGGCCACGGTATGGCGCTCCGATGACCCATCCACCTGTCGTGAAATATGCTATTCAGTACCCATTCAACCGTACGCGAGATATGTGCCGGACATCCATCATGTTGGAAGTACATCGCCATTCTGTCATGCAGTGAAACATCTTGTAGTAACATCGGTAGAACATTACGTAGGAAATCAGCATACATTTAGACTGCCATCGATAAAATGGGGGCCAATTATCCTTCCTCCCATAATGACGCACCATACATTAACCCACAAAGGTCAGTGATGTTCCACTTGTCGCAGCCATCGTGGATTTTCCGTTGCCCAATAGTGCATATTATGCCAGTTTACGTTACCGCTCTTGATGAATGACGCTTCGTCGCTAAATAGAATGCATGCAAATAATCTGTCATCGAGAATGAGATTTTCACTCTGCAGCGGAGTGTGCGCTGATATGAAACTTCCTGGCAGATTAAAACTGTGTGCCCGACCGAGACTCGAACTCGGGACCTTTGCCTTTCGCGGGCAAGCGCTCTATCATCTGAGCTACCGAAGCACGACTCACGCCCGGTTACTGGCAGAAGTAAAGCTGTGAGGTCCGGGCGAAAGGCAAAGGTCCCGAGTTCGAGTCTCGGTCGGGCACACAGTTTTAATCTGCCAGGAAGCTTCAATCTGTCATCGGCCCGTAGTTTCTCCTGTGTCCAATGGCAGAACTGTACACGACGTTCAAAGTCGTCGCCATGCAATTACTGGTGCATAGAAATATGGTACGGGTGCAATCGATGTTTATGTAGCATTCTCAACACCGACGTTTTTGAGATTCCCGATTCTCGCGCAATTTGTCTGCTACTGATGTGCGGATTAGCCGCGAAAGCAGCTAAAACATCTACTTGGGCATCATCATTTGTTGCAGGTCGTGTTTAACGTTTCACATGTGGCTGAACACTTCCTGTTTCCTTAAATAACGTAACTATCCGGCGAACGGTCCGGACACTTGGATGATGTCGTCCAGGATACCGAGCAGCATACATAGCATACGCCCGTTGGGCAATTTGATCACAATAGCCATACATCATCAAGATATCGACCTTTTCCGCAATTAGTAAACGGTCCATTTTAACATGGGTAATGTATCGCGAAGCAAATACCGTCCGCACTGGCGGAATGTTACGTGATACCATGTACTTATATGTTTGTGACTATTACACCGCCATCTATTACAAAACGAAACAAGTGGTCCTACTAAAACATTCATATTTCTTTATGTACTACACGAATACGTAATAAAAATGGGGGCTCCTATTTAAAAAGACGCATATATGGTGACTCTCGTAAGTGTCTTCAGGCGCAGTTTCTCTGGTGACCTATGTATAGAAATATCAGTGAAATATCTCAAATATTTTAAAAAAAGTATGTCCCAAAGCCATGGGTAAAGCTCCTCTTACAGTTCTGTATCTATTTCAAGAAACCTGCTGTACATACTATCTGCAAAGAAATATGGAGGGGTAAGAACAAGAATCCTTCTGCATTGGTAGGTATGGTAACATGGAGAGAGAAGGAGGTAGGAGGACATGAACACAGATATGGGATAGGAGGCGATGGACAGAGAGAGGGGTAGGGGGTTCAAATGGTTCAACTAAGCACTATGGGACTTAACTGCTGGAGTCATCAGTCCCCTAGAAGTCAGAACTACTTAAACTTAACTAACCTAAGGATATCACACACCTCCATGCCCGAGGCAGGATTCGAACCTGCGACCATAGCAGCAGGGCGGATCCAGACTGTAGCGCCTAGAACCGCTCGGCCACTCCGGCCGGCCGAGGGGGAGACGGGCAGAAAGTCGAGGAGATGGACAGAGAGAAGGAGGTGCAATAGATGGACAGAGAGAGGGAGAGAAGAACAAGGATAGAGAGAGGAGGAGGAGGAGGAGGAGGAGGAGGAGGAGGAGGAGGAAATGGACAGACAATGGAAAGAGGAGAAGATGGACAGAGACAGGGAAAAGGAGAAGATGGAAAGACAGAGGGGTGGGGAGGAGGTGGATAGAAGTAGGGGTGAGGAGGAAATCGACAGAGAAAGGAATGAGGACGAGATGGACAGAGAGAGAGGACAGAAGGAGATAGGTGGAGAGATGGCAGGGAAGGAGATGGACAGAGAGGAAAGAGGAGGAGATTAACACAGACCAGAGGAGGACGAGATGGACAGAGAAAGGAGGAAGTGGTGATGAATAGAGAGAGGCGAAGAAGGAGACGGACAAAGAGGGGGGTGCAGGATATGAGAGGTGGGAGGAGGAGATGGAAAGAGGGGAAAGGAGCTGATGGTCAGGCAAAGGAAAGAAGAGATGGACAGAGAGAGAGAGAGAGAGAGAGGGGAGGGAAAGAGAGAGAAAGGAAAAAGGAAGAGATGGAGAACAGGCAAGGAGGAGATGGGCAGATATAGGAGGAGGAGGTGATTGACACAGAGGGAAGGAGCAGATGGATAGAGAGAGGGGGATGAGATACGGATAAAGAAAGGGGGAAGGAGTAGCTAGAGGGGGAGGAGGTGATTGGCTTAGAGGCGACTTTGAGGAGGGAGGAGAAACTGGACAGAGGGAGAAGGAATAGAAGGTCAGACGTGGGAGGAACAGATGAACAGGAAGAGGGGGAATGTAGAAGTGGACTAATAGAAGATTAGAATAAATACATACTGGGGCGACGCCGGGTATTTAGCTGGTTATCTATAGAAGGAAATATTACACAGCTGGTTTCTCGTTCAGAAATCGCATCTTCTTGTGAGCAGCAGAAACGTCTCCTGGCAAGTGTCAGAACTCGACAGTGGCAGCATAGTGGCCTGTAGAAACCCACAGTTTATCGTTCCTTGCTACTGCTGGTCGCGCTGGTCGGGACACCACGTACATCGTGAGAATATACACCATCCGTCCGAAGAGTCCAAAAAAAGCACTCCGTCTTCAGGCCACGAGTGGCCTACCGGGACCGTCAGACCGCCGTGTCATCCTTCGAGGAGGATGCTGATAGGAGGGGCGTGGGGTCAGCACGCCACTCTCCCGGTCGTTATGATGGTTTTCTTTGACCGAAGTCACTACTACTCGGTCGAGTAGCTCCTCAATGGGCATCACAAGGCTGAGTGCACCCCGAAAAATGGCAACAGCGCATGGCGGCCTGGATGGTCACCCATCCAAATGGCGGCCACGCCCGACAGCGCTTAACTTCGGTGATCTGACGGGAACCGGTGTATCCACTGCGGCAAGGCCGTTGCCAAAAAAGTCCAAAGATTGATTTTATTGCTGGCGTGCAAGACAAGCGACGTCAGCGCAGTAACTAAGGCGGCAGCTTCAACCAACAACTGTAAACAACGGATGTGCTTTCCACCAGTCATTTGCGAGCAGGCAGTGTTATTAAGTGGTGGACGTGTGGCCGTAGTGTGTCATCAGTGTTGTATCACAAATCGCGAGGGAGCAACGAACTGAGCATCTCTAGATCAAGTGTTCAAGGCATTCGTCTGAGTATTTTGATGAAGAAAAAAGGTCCCGCACACTTTGACTCCGGAACAATAAACAACGATGCGTGGACGCCTGCCGAAACTTGCTCGAAAAATTCCGGACAGTTCTTTTCTGGAAGAAATCATCATGGATGACGAGATTTGGCACTATCCATACGAACCTGCAATGAAAACGATGAAGTCCAGAATGGGTCTCTGATGGTTCGTCAAGACCAAAGAAGGTGTGAGTTCGCGCGAGTTGAACAACATCCCAAAGAATCTCATTTCTGAAGGTTCCACATGCTCTTATAAAAGTTCTCTGAGTTGAACTCAAGTGGAGGGAGACCTGGAGCATTCGAAGTACCATCTTAATTTTTCATTTTTTTTTATTAATGTAGTCTCGAAACTTTTTGGACCGCCGGGATACGTCAGAGGCTTCAGGAGGGCCATAAGCCGTGCAGGGTCTCAACGGCCGCACGCGTCTGGCGTCCGAAAAGACAAAGGCTTCGTTCTCCCGGCCGTGCATGATTGTACAGATACGACTCGTGTCGTGAGAGAGAAGTGGGCTGCACCGCATCAGGGCGAGTGTTCTCACGGACAGTGCGACGATACCGGAGACTGCGCCCTTGACGAGGAAGGCACAGAGCGGCACCACTAGGGGCAGAGTCCACAGCGCTACGGCCGACTGCACCATCAGACACTGGCTAGGGTGGTGCCACTTCCTCTTTTCATTCGAGTCCCAGCCTTTCAGCCTCGTCATTTTCCATTTCCTGGCCATCCCATTTTTTTTGACCTCCATAGCATCTTTTTCCTGCTTCATTTGCAATACCTCTATGGTTTCTCCTCTCGTCAGTAAAATTCAGTCTCTCGTGTGTTATTGAAGAATTTCTACGTGTCTTTGTTCTTTTTCCGATTTTACGCTCTGCATTCGGTCTTCCGAAACTGTTTCCCCGATCCCTTTTTCCAATCATCGTACGAACGTCGAAATGGCAGATTGAGATTGCCCGTCGTGCTATAGTACGGCAACTACAGTCACTCAATTATGAATAGCCATCAGGTCCAGGTTAGATACCTTCAGATTCTATAAAGATTACGCGAAAGAATTTGTTCCCCTTCTAGCAGTAGCTCATCGTAGATCGCTTGACCAACGAAGGGTACCTGCAAACTGGAAAAAAAACCGCAGGTTATTCCTGTCTTCAAGAACGGTCGTAGAACAGTTGCGCATACATTTAGGCCTATATCGTTCACGTCAATCTGTTGCATGATTATGGAACATGCATTATCTTAACGAATTATGATGTTTTCGGAGAACGAAACTCTCCTCTATATAAATCAGTGGATTTTGCTGAAATGGATCTCGCGAAACCCAGCTCGCTTTGTTGCTGGATGAGATTCATACTGCTGTAGACAATGGCGCTCGGTTTGCTGCCGTCTTCCTTGACTTCAAGAAGGCACTGGACTGGGCCCGGTCCCCAGTGCAGTTTAATGGAAACACAAGCTTACTGAGTACCAGACCAGATGTGCGACTAGATTCAAGGCATCCTTGTAGATACAACTCAATACGTCACTCTTAATTCAACAAAATCGACAGATGTAAAGGTAATTTACGGTGTACCCCAAGGAAGTGTAATACTAGTATAGCACCATTATGGTTTATGAATCACCTCGAAGGGAACGATCTATTGATACGTAATCAGCATGGTTTCAGAAAACATCGTTCTTGTGCAACGCAGCTAGGTCTTTATTCGCACGAAGTAATGGCCGCTATCGACAGGGAATCTCAAGTTGATTCCGTATTTCTAGATTTCCGGAAAGCTTTTGACACCGGTCCTCACAAGCGACTTCTAATCAAGCTGCGGGCCTATGGGGTATCGTCTCAATTGTGCGACTGGATTCGTGATTTCCTGTCAGGAAGGTCGCAGTTCGTAGTAATAGACGGCAAATCATCGAGTAAAACTGAAGTGATATCAGGTGTCCCCCAGGGAAGCGTCCTGGGACCTCTGCTGTTCCTGATCTATATAAATGACCTGGGTGACAATCTGAGCAGTTCTCTTAGGTTGTTCGCAGATGATGCTGTAATTTACCGTCTAGTAAGGTCATCCGAAGACCAGTATCAGTTGCAAAGCGATTTAGAAAAGATTGCCGTATTGTGTGGCAGGTGGGAGTTGACGCTAAATAACGAAAAGTGTGAGGTGATCCACATGAGTTCCAAAAGAAATCCGTTGGAATTCGATTACTCGTTAAATAGTACAATTCTCAAGGCTGTCAATTCAACCAAGTACCTGGGTGTTAAAATTACGAACAACTTCAGTTGGAAAGACCACATAGACAATATTGTGGGGAAGGCGAGCCAAAGGTTGCGTTTCATTGGCAGGACACTTAGAAGATGCAACCAGTCCACTAAAGAGACAGCTTACACTACACTCGTTCGTCCTCTGTTAGAATATTGCTGCGCGGTGTGGGATCCTTAGCAGGTGGGATTGACGGAGGGCATCGAAAGGGTGCAAAAAAGGGCAGCTCGTTTTGTATTATCACGTAATAGGGGAAAGAGTGTGGCAGATATGATACGCGAGTTGGGATGGAAGTCATTAAAGCAAATACATTTTTCGGCCCGGCGAGATCTATTTACGAAATTTCAGTCACCAACTTTCTCTTCCAAATGCGAAAATATTTTGTTGAGCCCAACCTACATAGGCAGGAATGATCATCAAAATAAAATAAGAGAAATCAGAGCTCGAACAGAAAGGTTTAGGTGTTCGTTTTTCCCGCGCGCTGTTCGGGAGTGGAATGGTAGGGAGATAGTATGATTGTGGTTCGATGAACCCTCTGCCATGCACTTAAATGTGAACTGCAGAGTAATCATGTAGATAGACGTAGATGTACAGCGTTTATAAATGATCTAGTAGAAAGCGTCATAAGCTCTTTAAGACAGTTCGCAGATGATATGCTTATTTGTAAGAAAGTAGCAATGTTAGAAGACAGTATAGATTTGCAGAACGACCTGCAAGGATTGATGAATGGTGCAAACTCTGGAAATTGACCTTAAATGTAAATAAATCTAACATATTGGGCGTACACAGCAAAAGAAATCCATTACTGTAGAACTACACGATTGACGGCGAATTGCAGGAAACAGTACCTACAGTAAAATATCTACGAGTAACAATCAAGAGCGACATTAAGTGGAATGAAAACATAAAAGCCGGCCGCGGTGCCCGTGCGGTTCTGGGCGCTACAGTCCAGACCCGCGGGACTGCTACGGTCGCAGGTTCGAATCCTGCCTCGGGCATGGTAGTGTGTGATGTCCTTAGGTTAGTTAGGTTTAAATAGTTCTAAGTTCTAGGGGACTGATGACCTAAGATATTAAGACCCATAGTGCTCAGAGCCCTTTTGAAAACATAAAACAAACAGCCGGAAAACCAGATGCCAGATTGAGATTCATAGGAAGAGTGTTAGAAGGAAGTGGCGTACAAGGCGCATGTTCGTCCGATTGTTGAGTATTGTTCATCAGTTTGCGATCCTTATCAGACAGGGCTGATAGAAGAGATAGAGAAGATCCAACGAAGAGCGGCGCGGTTCGCCACGGGGCCGTTAGATCGGCGCGAGAGCGTTACATATATGCTGAACAAACTACAGTGGCAGACATTACAAGAGAGGCGTTGCGCATCAGGGAGAGGTTTACTATCGAAATTTCGAGAGAGGACTTTTACCAGTCGGACAACATATTGCTTCGTCCTACATACATCTCGCGAAATTACCATAATAAGAAAATTCGAGGAATTGGGACCAATACAGAAACTTACCGATAGTTCGCGAGTGCAATAGGGAAGGGAGATATAGTTAATGCTACTAGAAATACTCTCCGCCACACGCCACTAGGTGGCTTGCGGAGCGTGATGTAAATGTATATGTGGATGACAGTGTCGTATAACTAGATATACTTGCGATAGTAACTTTGTGTGCTCTGCTGCACACTCTTTTTCCATCCTTCTGAACTGAGCGCGAGCCCTTCGTCTTTGCACTAGCTCGAGCCATATTTTTCGTCGAGTCAGAGGTTTTCAAAGCCCCGGACGAGATTTCCCTCTCTCTTTCTTTCTCCTTTCCAGAACGCCTCTTACAGATCGTTCTACATGGAAGACATAAATCACAGAGCAGCGCTGCACGGAATGTATTAAACGCGGAGGAGGTGAGACTCAATGGGTCCAAAGAGTTTCCGAGGAATTCACTGCTTTTTTTTTACTTTTACAACAGGCTAAGAACGTCTCAAGAAAACCGCTTAATGCGTCATTTTGACCATTTCTACATAACAAAGAAAAATTAATGAATTCTGCGACGAGATGCAAGTATCTCCGTAAAATTATTACCGCTCTGCGCTCGGCCCCCCTGGCGTGACACCAAATCCATTTAAATTATCCGCAAGAACAAGCGCCCAGGACGACAGGGAATATGAATATTAAAACCCATTAAATCAGAGTCTTTTCGGTTTCAATTCAGAGCTGTCCATAGGGATGAAGAAGAACGCGGTTAAAGTCGCAGATATCTTGGTTGGGATTAGGGATGGATAAGATGAAAGAAATAAGCTGTGAACAGAAGTGAATACAGAATTGCGCTCATTTAGCGAGTAGCAGAAGGAGTACATGATGTCACTTGCACTTATTGTTAGTACTGAAGGCTGCAATGACAACGCCGGCCGAAGTGGCCGTGCGGTTAAAGGCGCTGCAGTCTGGAACCGCAAGACCGCTACGGTCGCAGGTTCGAATCCTGCCTCGGGCATGGATGTTTGTGATGTCCTTAGGTTAGTTAGGTTTAACTAGTTCTAAGTTCTAGGGGACTAATGACCTCAGCAGTTGAGTCCCATAGTGCTCAGAGCCATTTGAACCATTTGCAATGACAACTTCGTCAGGCGGCGTTCCAACAACCGTCTGAATCACGAGATAATAGTGTCCTAAATGCAAAATTAGTAACAGGCGAAGGCGGTTTTGTAATGTCATAATTTAACATGAATAGTTTTATTAGTGAAATGAGTGTTTGACACTGAGCGATGTCGGAATGTTAATTATTCTGACTATTGTTCTTCTGACTATTGTTCTCGTTAAGGTTAGCTTGAAACTACTACAGCTCTATAGGTAGACAGTATTGTGTTGTGTCAAAAGAAATAAAAGAGCTCACCTCAACTCATTAATAGGTGAGACTCGAAATTAATTATTCTTCTACCATTATATTCTCATGAATATCTAGAGAGTTCCAGATATCTACGCTCACGTGGGTTTGGGGAGACGCTGAAGACGCGGCGAACGAACCTGGGGGCACACTGCGATTTTTTACAGACTCAAGAACTCGCAATTAGAGCTTTAACAACGCTTTACCAAGATTCCGTCACTCAACATATTAAGCAAACGATGAGTTTAGTTAACAGTGCATTACTTGAAAGCCAACACTACAAACAAAAATCTCGTCCAAATAATATTGCAACACAACATAAGAAACCACAACAAATACAACAGTGTGTGTAGTATTTAGGAAACACCGAAGAAGATGAAGCAGCTGGCTAGGCACACAGCTCGTACGTCCAAAGAGCAGCTTTGAAAATCCTCATTTATAGGTTTTCTTATATGGTGGTTCCGCAGCCTCGACAGACATATTAAAAGTTGTCATTTTTTCCGCTTTTAACAGCCACATTCGTTTCCAATAGGCCAGTTTGTCTTTCGCTTCATTCTTAAGTAACAGCTATACTTTTTCATTCTCAATATTTTTGTCGTGTTTAGATTATTTTAGTTATTACAGTTCACTTCAATTAACTCTTTCGGAATAGTTTTTCTAAGTTGTTGCAGAACGCACTACTTAGGCAATATATCATCGGCTTAATTTGTCGAAAGCAGTAGGATAAGAAATCGTCACCGAAGTCACATTCCTGAACCTCTCATAAGCTACAAATACGCCATGTCATTGACTTGATAACGAGAGTGGAAATACAGGTTATTCTCAGCTGTATTAAGTCTCACCATGCACGTCAGGTGAGACATTTTTTTCCTCTTCAACAATACAGTCATAATGAATTACAATTGACAAGATGTGCTCAGACCATACTCTTTGCTTGCAGAATGAGATTTTTCACTCTGCAGCAGTGTGTGCGCTGATATGAAACTTCCTGGCAGATTAAAACTGTGTGCCGGACCGAGACTCGAACTCGGGACCTTTGCCTTTCGCGGGCAAGTGCTCTACCATCTGAGCTACCCAAGCACGACTCACGCCCCGTCCTCACAGCTTTACTTCTACCAGTATCTTGTCTTCTACCTTCCAAACTTTACTTAAGCTCTCCTGCGAACCTTGCAGACCTAGCACTCCTGAAAGAAAGGATATTGCGGAGTCATGGCTTAGTCACAGCTTGGGGGATGTTTCCAGAATGAGATTTTCACTCTGCAGCGGAGTGTGTTCTGATATGAAGATTCCTGGCAGATTAAAACTGTGTGCCGGACCGAGACTCGAACTCGGGACCTTTGCCTTTCGCGGGCAAGTGCTCTACCATCTGAGCTACCCAAGCACGACTCACGCCCCGTCCTCACAGCTTTACTTCTACCAGTATCTTGTCTTCTACCTTCCAAACTTTACTTAAGCTCTCCTGCGAACCTTGCAGACCTAGCACTCCTGAAAGAAAGGATATTGCGGAGTCATGGCTTAGTCACAGCTTGGGGGATGTTTCCAGAATGAGATTTTCACTCTGCAGCGGAGTGTGTTCTGATATGAAGATTCCTGGCAGATTAAAACTGTGTGCCGGATCGAGACTCGAACTCGGGACCTTCGCCTTTCGCGGGCAAGTGCTCTAGTAGAGTTCGAGTATCGGTCCGGCACACAGTTTTAATCTGCCAGCAAGTTTCACGCTCTTTGCTGTCTGTGCACTGTGTCGCTCTTTTGCAGAGCCCGCACGTAATCTCCTTTTCAGTCGTGACAATGCAATACGAACCAACGATGGTAGCCACGCGAAGAATTCCACGGAGCGCAAAAGATCGACACCGCACCAACACTAATAATAACTCTGGTTGACGAAACATTACGAACAGAAAACATGGTATGCTACACAATACACAGTATTACAATGTAGCACGTAGATGCCACGTGATAAACAATATTTTTGTTCATCGTTGATGGTTGTATATATAACGTCAGGTAAACACATGAATTTGAATAAAAATTAGCAGCCACAAGGTAAAGATGATAATGACGATGATGATATTTGGTTTGCTTGACGCTGAACTGCGTGGTTATCAGCACCCGTACAAATTCCCACTCGTTTCACTGTCCAGTCTCGCCACTTCTCCCGAATGACGATGAAACGATCAGGACAACACAAACACTCAGTCCCCAGGCGGAGAAAATCCCAGGCCCGGCCGTGAATCGAAACCCACATAAGGTAAAGAGTGACGGCTTTTAAGAAGTACCTGTTTACAATCGCGAAGTTTTTCGCGGGGCGAATCTTGTTGTATTGAACGTTCTCGCGTTAAGTCACTATGAAATACCCAGCTATTGGCAGTATCCACCATTGTCTTGATCAGAAAAGCGAATGTCGAAGAAGAAATAGAGTCACACAAATGTAACTGGTGTAGCAGTGGCGACTGTGGGCAGAGATTACATTGGCGCCAACGGTGAAATCTCTCAGTGCATTTCTGGTTCCAAGACTCAAGGCGTACGATACAGGATACAGTGTACAGTGTTTAAGTATTCCAGTCACCCTGCCCCCCCCCCCTCTCCCGCCCCATGTGTTCCACAGCCATTGACCACCTGAGTCAGTGTTCAACCTCTGTTGTCCTAAACGTGGATAGAACGTTTAATTCCAGTGTACTTAACATAGCACTGAAAAAAATTGGCGTTTTTTCCCAAACTACTGTTAAAATTTTCCATCTTTATGTTGTTAGTAGCTTATACGGTAACTACCAGCTTGTTCATCGACATTTAAATTTGAGATCTTGTGCATTAAAACTGCATTATTACTATTAAAATGTGGTCAGTGTATATGGGAAGAACCAGAGGTAAAAGCACATGATGGGCAAAGTATTTTTTCTTGTTGTTTTTGTTTGATGGGTGTAGTGACTCCCGCAATGCCTGTGCATGTCAAGTGATTTTATGCAGCATCGACAGATGGAAAACTAGATGAAACTTTTTCTTTATGTTTTGAATATGTCCTGTAAGTATATTGTTTCGCTACAGCTCCATTCGGTGAGCGGAAAGTAATGATACAACTGCTTCAGTTGTTCGGAGAAAACTCTTTCCTGATTTCAGTCTGGGAAAGTGTTCTTATACCCAATCCAATCTGACCACTCCATTCTTGGACTTCTGTTCTTGCTTTCCCCTCTCGTTTCTTGCACATCTTATGTACCATCGTTGTTTCCTCGTAGCTTACAATTAATTTCCTCAGAATTCCAACATCTTTACGAGCAGTAAGAATAGAGCACTCATCTGAACTTTTTCGAATATAAATGGGGTTGCAGTGTATAGGTCAACCAAGTGCCGTAGTGGATAGGGGTAATGCAGGGGTAGCATGTTCTGTACTGTGGATAGTTAGCTTTCTTTTTTGAGAAGAAGTTGTGGGTAGAACTTGCGACGCACCACAAATTCATCATTATAAAACACACACAGACACACACACAGACATAAATTAAATATTATTCATCTTTCATCATTTTGAAAATAAAAGTGTTCCAAGAAAAGACTTTCATTCTACAGTTTAGTTACGTGCCAAGGCGGTGATAATGTGGGGAAGGGCCAACTAAATTACAGGCCTGTATCATTAACGTCGATATGCAGCAGGATTTTGGAACATATATTTCGCCCGAACATTATGAATTACCTCGAAAAACAAAAACAAATAAAAACGGTCTATTGACACTCAGTCAACATGGCTTTAGAAAACATCGTTCCTGTGAAACACAACTAGCTCTTTACTCGCATGAAGGATTGAGTGCTATTGACAACGGACTTCAAATGGATTCCGTATTTCTGCGTTCGGTCAGAGACAGCAAGGGTCCTGGAAGAGCAGGTGAACAGAATGGACAATGTTTTGAAAGGAGGATATAAGATGAACATCAACAAAAGCAAAACGAGGATAATGGAATGTAGTCGAATTAAGTCGGGTGATGCTGAGGGAATTAGATTAGGTAATGAGGCACTTAAAGTAGTATATGAGTTTTGCTATTTGGGGAGCAAAATAACTGATGATGGTCGAAGTAGAGAGGATATAAAATGTAGACTGGCTGTGACAAGGAAAGCGTTTCTGAAGAAGAAAAATTTGTTAACATCGAGTATAAATTTAAGTGTCAGGAAGTCGTTTCTGAAGGTATTTGTATGGAGTATGGCCATGTATGGAAGTGAAACATGGACGATAAATAGTTTGGACAAGAAGAGAATAGAAGCTTTCTAAATCCGGTGCTACAGAAGAATCCTAAAGATTATATGGGTAGATCACATAACTAATGAGGAGGTTTTGAATAGGATTGGGGAGAAGAGAAGTTTGTGGCACAACTTGACTAGAAGAAGGGATCGGTTGGTAGGACATGTTTTGAGGCGTCGAGGGATCACAAATTTAGCATTGGAGGGCAGCGTGGAGGGTAAAAATCGTAGAGGGAGACCAAGAGATGAATACACTAAGCAGATTCAGAAGGATGTAGGTTGCAGTAGGTACTGTGTGATGAAGAAGTTTGCACAGGATAGAGTAGCATGGAGAGCTGCACCGAACCAGTCTCAGGGCTGAAGACCACAACAGTAACATGGAATATCGTCTCAGATATGTGTCTACATCAGTGATTTCAGAGAGGTCACAGTTCGTAGTAATTTACGGAGAATCATCGAGTAAAACAGAAGTGATTTCTGGCGTTCCCGAATGCAGTGTTATAGGCCCTGTACTCTTCCTTATCTATATAAGCGATTTGGGAGACAATTTGAGCAACTCTCTTAGGTTGTTTGCAGATGGCGCTGTCATTAATCGACTAGTAAAGTCATCATGAGATCAAGACAAACTGCAAAACTATTTAGAAAAGATATCTATATGGTGCGAAAATTGGCGAATCACCCTAAATAACGAAAAGTGTTATCAACATAAGTGCTAAAAGGAATCTGTTAAACTTCGGTTACACGATAAATCAGTCAACTAAATACCTAGGAAGTACTATTCGAACAACTTAAATTGGAAGGAACACATAGAAAATGTTTTGAGGAAGGCTAATCAAAGACTGCGTTTTATTGGGAGAACACGTAGAAAATGTAACAGACCTTCTAAGGAGACTGCCTACAATACGCTTTCAGAATAATGCTGCACGGTGAGGGATCCTTAACCAGATAGGATTGACGGAGTATGTCGAAGAAGTTCGATGAAGGGCAGCACGTTTCGTATTGTCGCGAAACAGGGGAGAGAGTGTCACTGAAATGATACAGGATTTGGGATGGACATCATTAAAGCAAAGGTGTTTTTCGTTGTGGAGGAATCTCCTCACGAAATTCCGATTACCAACATTCTCCTCCGTATGCGAAAATATTTTGTTGACGCCGACCTACATAGCGAGGAACGATCACCACGTTAAAGTAAGGGAAGTCAGAGCTCACTCGGAAAGGTATAGATGTTCATTTTTTCCGCGCGCTATACGAGATTGGAGTAATAGAGAATTGTGAAGGAGGTTCGATGAACCCTCTGCTAGGCACTTAAATGTGATTTACAGAGTATCCATGTAGATTTAGATAGATGTACGAGTAGAGAAGACGGCAGTGTGTGGGGGGTGTGGGTACTAGCTAATGTCTGATTGTACTCAGTGGTGATGGTCTAAGGGAGATTGGGATGCACTGGACTAGAGTAATTTATGCTCGACCATGGCACCCCCCTCTTTTAAACTACGTAAGCACTGGCAATGTGCTAGCTGGATAGCTGGCACCATTTTTTACTTCTCGAGTGATTACTTTCGCTGATTTTATGGGATGTTTCTAAAACCACACTCCGTAGTGCTCCGCCGTCCCTGTTCGTTAATACATGATGTTTTGCCTGACCTTGCTTTAGTTGCAATTGTTCCTTCGCGTTTCCGCTTCATAATCACTTCACGAACTGTCGACTTGTGCAGTTTTAGATTTGTTTGCCAGGTGACATTCAATGACTAGCCCCCTTTCTTTCAGCTCTCCCGAGGGAAACATTGTGTTGTTAATTCCCTACTGACAACACAATCCTCTCTGCATCCTTTTATACTGTCGGGTCCGACTCACGTGACACATAGTAGTCAATTCCGCATTACATACGGGTCTCAGGATGCTTTTGATCAAATGGTGTGCATTGCTGTATTCCGGTCGTCTCCTAACCTTGCAACGGACTTACTTAGCCAGTTGTAGGGAAACTACAGTTTATTGTGGATTCGAAAAATTCGATGCCACTCCGTTAATTCTTACAACCAGTCACTTTCAATAATACCATTTATTATCTACATCTACATTTATATTCCGCAAGCCACCCAACGGTGTGTGGCGGAGGGCACTTTACGTGCCACTGTCGTTATGAACGAATTGTGCCGTTACTCGTTTCCAGCCGGCAGGCACATCGTCAGACTGGTTTTGACGGTGAAAACTACATTCAACTTAGAGTGTACATACGATGTTTGCTGTATTTCGTTGGAGTGATGCTTCCAGGAGGGGTGGGGATAACTTTGTCACAATGAAGAATAGCCGTCATTTTCGTAATAATCAAAGTAAGCTAAATCGATTTTTAAACGTGGACAGCCACCTGAAGATGAAACTGTAGGTTCGAAGCCGGTAATGACGCTATTTGTTCTTAATAAAAAGCGTTATTATTAAAAATGACTGATTCCTGTTTTTAATGTATTGTAATAATTAAACCATATTTTTATACAACCTCAATCTCACCGCGTCACTTTTCGACAGAATAGCATGAAGTTGACATCACAGTGCTTCAGTAGCGTGAAGTATATAGGTTCCAAGAAAGCGGTCGTTTCAGGAAACTGGAAATTTGTTGTAACTTCTATGGGACAAAACTGCTGAGGTCTTCGGTCGTTAAGCTTACACACTACTTAATCTAACAAACTAACACACGCTAAGGACAACACACACCCATGTCCGAGGGAGGACTCAAACCTCCGACGGGGGGAGCCGCGCGAACCGTGACAAGGCGCCCAAGACCGCTCGGCTACCCCACGCGGCGCGGTCGTCTTAATTACGTTACTGAAATCACAGTTATTACAATCGATTGCTGACGAGTTTCACTGTGGTCCTCGTTCAGCCTTACTTTGCTATAACGACCCACCTGGCTCTATATATTAGGTTGCCTTCTCAGGAACTGCGTCTGGTAGGGATTGGGATACATCCATATCGAAAACATTCATTTGTGGTTCGATTGTCCTGCTGCATTTTTGTACTCGTTTTTTGAGTTAATGTGCTCTGCAACTGAACAGTGGTACATACTTTCGATAGTGTGGATGATCGGGACCTATTTCTAACGGGGATTTTTAAATTAATAATATACTACCAGCAGAGCAATAGTCTTTTCTGAAATGCAGAATTTACGAAACACAGAAACACAAAAAAAGTAGTTATTGGTTGCTCTGCTTCCAGTACCAAAGCCATCAGCGCCAAATAATAAAATCACCTGCAGGCGAAAACCTCAGAGCGTAATTAGTTGCTGCGTTGTGTCCATGTGCGAAACGGGAACACTGCACTGGCACCTTAAGCTAATGGAACAGCTGCCGTCTGATACGGGCTGTAATTAATATCGCCCCTTCCATCTGTATGGCCTCTGTATTCCCCTTCCCCCTCCCCTCCCCCACTCCTTGCCACCCTCACACCCCTCTGTCTCCAACTGCTGGCAAAGACGGTATAGAATCTTTTTGATAACGTATTTATTTTATTATTGTTCAGTTAATTTAACCTTTACGTGGCTCAATTTCAGTCTCTATTCTCTTTCTCCTGCCGTCCTCTGCCAACTGAATCCTGTGACTTTCATCATTTCTTATGACAACAGTCGGCTGGTGTGCTTTGTGGTCTTCGTCTTTCTCTGGTACTTCACTTTGAGGCTTTCTCTGTCTTCAGTCATTTCTTCGTGCCTACACATCTCTATTTTCAGACCATCCTGAACTAATGTTATTGCCCTTATGTTTTTACTTCTTTTCTGATCGTTTTTAGCGAGACCTAGCTCTCTGAGCTGTTCGAAGTTGTCTTTTGAAAACCTCGTGTAAAATCGAGGTTTCTTATATCTTAATCCAGCAGAAAACAGACATTTGTAACTTTACTGACACATTAGATTTAAAAATGGTTCCGTTTCTTCGATGAGCCCTACAACATAGCTTGAATCGGCCTGAAGTTTCAGGTTTCAAGAGATCTTAGATATCAATTAACACTTCCAGATAAACATATTCGTCAACATTTTGTAAACGGTTATTGTTCACTATTATTGATCTTGTGGTTATTCACTTGTTGCGCATAATAGTTGTTTCGGAGAGGCCCACTTTCTCACAACTACTTGATCAATCTTGTATAGAACATGGCAGTTCTGTCATATTGTTCGCTAGATTACTATATCATCAGCAATTCTGAAGTTAGTTAGTCTTTTTACACTTATTCTAATTCCCCATTATTTCCAAATAGTCTTGAACATAACATTTTCGATGACTGCCTTGGATGGTTTCGCGGATTAGTGTAACCTTGCTTTACTCCTCTTCCAGTGGAAAATTACTTCATTTTCGTACGCTGACAGAAACCATGGAGGTATCGTAGATGTTACATAACATGTTTACGTACCTTGTTTTTAGGGTCACTGCCTATATGACTGCAATGTGGCCGACAGAATCAAAAGCCTTTTTAAAATCAATAAACGATACGCCCAATGACATTTCGTATTCCTTGGCTCTAGTAACTACTTGATGCAGGGTGCGTACATCATCAATTGTGGTATAGCCACTGGAGAATATGTCTTGTTCTGTGGGTTGTGTGTCTTCCACAGTAGCGCTGATACGAGTGATGTTCTGTACCTGAGTGTTGTAGTAATACAAGACTGGGGAATGTATACTCTGTAAGCACTTACAGTAGCTCAGAAACTGGAAAGCAGGGCTTTTTGAATGAATATACTTATTTGCTGTAGACGGTCAATACGAAAAAGTTTTATCTGGTGTTATTGTGCTGTTTAAAGGTATTCGTGTGTCCTGTTGGTACAGTGGGGATGTTGTTTGTACTCACCTTTGGGTTTTTGCCGTCCCCTGGAGAGTCCATAACTAGCTGCAGGTCTGTAATGTGCATCTCGTGGAACAGGCTGCGAGTGTCCCTCCGTGCCTCCGTCGACGTCATTATCTGTCGGCAAACAGATCTCAGTTGTACGTTGAAATCACCCATTTTCTTTTTTGCGTGCTTATAAAGATGAGCTCCTTTTTCCACTTATAATGTGTGTGTGTGTTTGTGTCTGTTGTCTAGAGAGAGAGAGAGAGAGAGAGAGAGAGAGAAAGAGGCCTGCTATTAAAATGGGGTTCTTTTTCACGAATAGCGCGTGTGTGTGTTTTATGTAGAGGTAGAGAGAGAGAGAGAGAGAGAGAGAGAGAGAGAGAGAGAAGCGGTGGTTGGGCGGCAATGATCGACAATAATAGAAATAATCTTGATAATATTGCACATTACAGTGTGAAGTAAATGAGCATGACATCTATCGTGAATTACGATGGGAAGGATATGCCATATTAAGCCATAGTAAAAGAGGGGCGTGCTAAAGAACTGCTTGTAAAACGTCTGTGATATAACTTAAGTAATACTGATCTCTGTAAACTTTTTTGTTTTCAGTTCTTCAGGGAACTAACGAGCGTCTAGTGCATTCAGAGTGATCAGTCAGGAATATTATATTTTAAAATACCTGTCTCTTAATAAATTTTTGAGTTTAACTTTTCAGTCAAAAGGCTTAAATTCATCTTTACGTCCAGAGGTTCTGAGAATACTCAAATTTGCTGAGACACGAATTGGTTAAGATGTGAAATTTTCGTTAAAGACTTTTTCCATCGACCAGCTTCTTATATAAAAGACAATTTACAGCGAAGTTAAGGTGTGGTAAATTTACAAAGAATATGAAGCAAATTCAAATTTCGATATTTGCAATATGTATATGTCAAGTTTTTGTAAACGTCGATACACAATTATCGACTTTTTATCTTTTTTCTCTTATTATAGTTAGTGGATTGGACGTCCTGGCTTTTAAATTTGAGGGTGTTTTAATACGCATATGTTGTTGTTGTTGTTGTTGTGGTCTTCAGTCCTGAGACTGGTTTGATGCAGCTCTCCATGCTACTCTATCCTGTGCAAGCTTCTTCATCTCCCAGTACTTACTGCAACCTACATCCTTCTGAATCTGCTTAGTGTATTCATCTCCTGGTCTCCCTCTACGATTTTTACCCTCCACGCTGCCCTCCAATGCTAAATTTGTGATCCCTTGATGCCTCAGAACATGTCCTACCAGCCGATCTCTTCTTCTAGTCAAGTTGTGCCACAAACTCTTCTTCTCCCCAAATCTATTCAATACCCCCTAATTACTTATGTGATCGACCCATCTAATCTTCAGCATTCTTCTGTAGAACCACATTTCGAAAGCTTCTATTCTCTTCTTGTCCAAACTATTTATCGTCCATGTTTCACTTCCATACATGGCTACACTCCATACAAATACTTTAAGAAACGACTTCCTGACATTTAAATCTATACTCGATGTTAACAAATTTTTCTTCTTCAGAAACGCTTTCCTTGCCATTGCCAGTCTACATTTGATATCCTCTCTAGTTCGACCATCATCAGTTATTTTGCTCCCCAAATAGCAAAACTCCTTTACTACTTTAAGTATCTCATTTCCTAATCTAATTCCCTCAGCATAACCCGACATAATTCGACTACATTCCATTATCCTCGTTTTGCTTTTGTTGATGTTCATCTTACATCCTCCTTTCAAGACACTGTCCATTCCGATCAACTGCTCTTCCAAGTCCTTTGCTGTCTCTGACAGAATTACAATGTCATCGGCGAACCTCAAAGTTTTTATTTCTTCTCCATGGATTTTAATACCTACTCCGAACTTTTCTTTTGTTTGTTTTATTGATTGCTCAATATACAGATTGAATAACATCGGGGATAGGCTACAAACCTGTCTCACTCCCTTCCCAACCACTGCTTCCCTGTCATACCCCTCGACTCTTATAACTGCCATCTGGTTTCTGTACAAATTGTAAACAGCCTTTCGCTCCCTGTAGTTTACCCCTGCCACCTTCAGAATTTGAAAGAGAGTATTCCAATCAACATTGTCAAAAGCTTTCTCTAAGTCTACAAGTGCTAGAAACGTAGGTTTGCCTTTCCTTAATCTAGCTTCTAAGATATGTCGTAGGGTCAGTATTGCCTCACGTGTTTCAACATTTCTACGGAATCCAAACTGATCTTCCACAAGGTCGGCTTCTATCAGTTTTTCCATTCGTCTGTAAAGAATTCGCGTTAGTATTTTGCAGCTCTGACTTATTAAACTGATAGTTCGGTAATTTTCACATCTGTCAATACCTGCTTTCTTTGGGTTTGGAATTATTATTTTCTTCTTGAAATCTGAAGGTTTTTCGCCTGTCTCATACACCTTGGTCACCAAATGGTAGACTTTTGTCAGGACTGGCTCTCCCAAGGCTGTCAGTAGTTCCAATGGAATGTTGTTTACTCCGGGGGCCTTGTTTCGACTCAGGTCTTTCAGTGCTTTGTCAAACTCTTCACGCAGTATCATATCTCCCATTTCAACTTCATCTACATCCTCTTCCATTTCCATAATATTGTCCTCAAGTACATCGCCCTTGTATAGACCCTCTATATACTCCTTCCACCTTTCTGCTTTTACTTCTTTGCTTAGAACTGGGTTTCCATCAAAGCTCTTGATATTCATACAAGTGGCTCTTTTTTCTCCGAAGGTCTCTTTAATTTTCCTGTAGGCAGCATCTACCCTACCCCTAGTGAGATAAGTCTCTACATCCTTACATTCGTCCTCTAGCCATCCCTGCTTAGCCATTTTGCACTTCCTGTCGATATCATTTTTGAGACGTTTGTATTCCTTTTTGCCTGTTTCATTTACTGAATTTTTATATTTTCTCCTTTCATGAATTAAATTCAATATTTCTTCTGTTACCCAAGGGTTTCTACTAGCCCTCGTCTTTGTACCTATTTGTTCCTCTACTGCCTTCACTATTTCATCCCTCAAAGCTACCCATTCTTCTTCTACTGCATTTCTTTCTCCCATTCATGTGAATTATTCCCTTATGCTCTGCCTGAAACTCTGTACAACCTCTGGTTTAGTCAGTTTATCCAGGTCCCATCTCCTTAAATTCCTACCTTTTTGCAGTTTCTTCAGTTTTAATCTACGGTTCATAACCAATAGATTGTGGTCAGAGTCCACATCTGCCCCTGGAAATGTCTTACAATTTAAAACCTGGTTTCTAAATCTCTTTACCATTATATAATCTATGTGATACCTCTTAGTATCTCCAGGGTTCTTCCAGGTATACAACCTTCTTTCATGATTCTTGAACCAAGTGTTAGCTATGATTAAGTTATGCTCTGCGCAAAATTCTACAAGGCGGCTTCCTCTTTCATTTCTTAGCCCCAATCCATATTCACCTACTACGTTTCCTTCTCTCCCTTTTCCTACGCTCGAATTCAAGTCACGCATGACTATTAAATTTTCGTCTCCCTTCACTACCTGAATAATTTATTTTATCTCATCATACATTTCATCAATTTCTTCGTCATCTGCAGAGCTAGTTGGCATATAAACTTGTACTACTGTAGTAGGCATGGGCTTTGTGCCTATCTTGGCCACAATAATGCGTTCACTATGCTGTTTGTAGTGGCTTACCCGCACTCCTATTTTTTTATTCATTATTAAACCTACTCCTGCATTACCTCCATTTGATTTTGTATTTATAACCCTGTATTCGCCTGACCAAAAGTCTTGTTCCTCCTGCCACCGAACGTCACTAATCCCCACTATATCTAACTTTAACCTATCCATTTCCCTTTTTAAATTTTATAACCCACCTGCCCGATTAAGGGATCTGCATTCTACGCTCCGATCCGTAGAACGCCAGTTTTCTTTCTCCTGATAACGACGTCCTCTTGAGTAATCCCCGCCCGGAGATCCGAATGGGGGACTCTTTTACCTCCGGAATATTTTACCCAACAGGACGCCATCATCATTTAACCATACAGTAAAGCTGCATGCCCTCGGGAAAAATTACGGCTGTTGTTTTCCCTTGCTTTCAGCCGTTCGCAGTACCAGGACAGCAAGGCCATTTTGGTTAGTGTTACAAGGCCAGATCAGTCAATCATCCAGACTGTTGCCCCTGCAACTACTGAAAAGGCTGCTGCCCCTCTTCAGGAACCACACGTTTGTCTGGCCTCTCAACAGATACCCCTCCGTTGTGGTTGCACCTACGATACGGCTATCTGTATCGTTGAGGCACGCAAGCCTCCCCACCAACGGCAAGGTCCATGGTTCATGGGGGAGGGGGGGCGGTTAAACTGAAGCGATTGTACAGGGCTATTACAAATGATTGAAGCGATTTCATAAATTCACTGTTGCTCCATTCATTGACATATGGTCACGACACACTACAGATACGTAGAAAAACTCATAAAGTTTTGTTCGGCTGAAGCCGCACTTCAGGTTTCTGCCGCCAGAGCGCTCGAGAGCGCAGTGAGACAAAATGGCGACAGGAGCCGAGAAAGCGTATGTCGTGCTTGAAATGCACTCACATCAGTCAGTCATAACAGAGCAACGACACTTCAGGACGAAGTTCAACAAACATCCACCAACTGCTAACTCCATTCGGTGATGGTATGCGCAGTTTAAAGCTTCTGGGTGCCTCTGTAAGGGGAAATCAACGGGTCGGCCTGCAGCGAGCGAAGAAACTGTTGAACGCGTGCGGGCAAGTTTCACGCGTAGCCCGCGGAAGTCGACGAATAAAGCAAGCAGGGAGCTAAACGTACCACAGCCGACAGTTTGGAAAATCTTACGGAAAAGGCTAAAGCAGAAGCCTTACCGTTTACAATTGCTACAAGCCCTGACACCCGAGGACGAAGTCAAACGCTTTGAATTTTCGGCGCGGTTGCAGTGATGAAGCAACATTTTTTCTTAATGGTGAAGTGAACAGACACAATGTGCGAATCTGGGCGGTAGTGAATCCTCATGCATTCGTGCAGCAAATTCGCAATTCACCAAAAGTTAACGTGTTTTGTCGAATCTCACGGTTTAAAGTTTACGGCCCCTTTTTCTTCTGCGAAGAAAACGTTACAGGACACGTGTACCTGGACATGCTGGAAAATTGGCTCATGCCACAACTGGAGACCGACAGCGCCGACTTCAACAGGATGGTGCTCCACCGCACTTCCATCATGATGTTGGGCATTTCTTAAACAGGAGATTGGAAAACCGATGGATCGGCCGTGGTTGAGATCATGATCAGCAATTCATGTCATGGCCTCCACGCTCTCCCGACTTAACCCCATGCCATTTCTTTCTGTGGGGTTATGTGAAAGATTCAGTGTTTAAACCTCCTCTACCAAGAAACGTGCCAGAACTGCGAGCTCGCGTCAACGATGCTTTCGAACTCATTGATGGGGACATGCAGCGCCGAGTGTGCAAGGAACTTGATTATCGGCTTGATGTCTGCCGAATCACTAAAGGGGCACATATCGAACATTTGTGAATGCCTAAAAAAACGTTTTGAGTTTTTGTATGTGTGTGCAAAGCATTGTGAAAATATCTCAAATAATAAAGTTATTGTAGAGCTGTGAAATCACTTCAATCATTTGTAATAACCCTGTATGTTCGATGAAAGAAAAATAGTTGAAGAGAAGGTTTATATTTAAAATGTTTGTTGCGTAAAATCACTACCACTACAGAAAATATTCGTAAGTCACGAATCACTTATTAATATCATTTCTTTAGTATGCTTTAAAAGTTACGTAATCCTTTACTCATTCCTGTCAATTTGTTTTATTTTTTCCATCTCATTCGCTAACCATGACTTGTTATTGCTTGCTCGGCTCCTGAACACTCAACTTCTTCAGATTTGATACCTTCTGCGCAGTTGCCACACGTCGCCATAGGGTATCATCGCATGCGAGTAAAACTTGACGAAGAAACTGCTGGACACAGCCTTAATTACACTGATATTTCTGAAATGCCCTATATTCATCACCGTACCTACTATTACTCGCACTTACATTTGTAATACTGAAACATACGTACGCGGGTGGCAGAACGGTGCTTACAGGATATTGAAACAGCTCAACAGACAGGTGAGAGACAATGAAGTAATCCAGATAACACAATAAGAGCAGTGATTAGCATACTAGAAAGATCTTTGGAAAACTATGGAGGAAGAAGTCGAACGTCCACAGAAAATACTGTAGCGGATAACACAGTGCCGGCGAAATTAGTACGAGCTTTAAAACAGATAAAAGATAAAAATAGCTACAGAGTGCGATAATGCTACTTAATTTGATTTCAGCTTAAGACCAAAAGATTTAAAATGTTTGTGAAGATCTCTTGTAGAAGCAGATAGATTCCATTGCAGTGGGAGCATGCGATGATGGTCCTGTATTCAAGAAAGACGACCAGTGAATAAGACTGTGTTGGCTGCAGTGCACTGATTTTCATGTATCACTTGTTAGAAAGGGAGGGAGAGAGAGAGAGAGGCAGAAACTGGAAAATTTATTTCTTTTGCTGCAATCTGTGACTATAATTTTTTTTTGTTTTCAGCCTGATGACAGACTGGAGTAAAAGAAACATGCAAAATAATGATCTAGGGAACTCCTGATGAGGTCCGTGACCTTTATATTGGGTTGGATTATAAAAGTCAACGTTTTGGTCAAATTTTATTAAAACTTACTACCGGTTTCGGCTTTTCAGCCATAACCAGATCTAAAAATATACCAGCGACATGTAGGCAGACAGTGAGCACACGCTTCTACATGTCGCTTCTACATTTCAAGAGGTGATCACTGCAAAGCCGAAACCGGTAATCAATGTTACACTACTGGCCATTAAAATTGCTACACCACGAAGATGACGTACTACAGACGCGAAATTTAACCGACAAGAAAGAGATGCTGTGATATGCAAATTATTAGCTTCTCAGAGCATTCACTCTAGGTTGGCGCCGGTGGCGACACCTACAACGTGCTGACATGAAGAAAGTTTGCAACCAATTTCTCATAAACAAACAGCAGTTGACCGGCGTTGCCTGGTGAAACGTTGTTGTGATGCCTCGTGTAAGGAGGAGAAAAGCGTACCATCACGTTTCAGACTTTGATAAAGGTCGGATTGTAGCCTATCGCGATTGCGGTTTATCGTATCGCGACATTGCTGCTCGCGTTGGTCGAGACCCAACAACTGTTAGCAGACTATGGAATCGGTGGGTTGAGCAGGGTAATACGGAACGCCGTGCTGGATCCCAACGGCCTCGTATCACTAGCAGTCGAGATGACACGCATCTTATACGCACGGCTGTAACGGATCGTGCAGCCACGTCTCGATCCCTGAGTCAACAGATGGGGACATTTGCAAGACAACACCGATGTGCACGAACAGTTCGACGACGTTTGCAGCAGCACGGACTATCAGCTCAGAGACCATGGCTGCGGTTACCCTTGACGCTGCATCACAGACAGGAGCGCCTGCGATGGTGTACTCAACGACGAACCTGGGTGCACGAATGGCGAAACGTCGTTTCTTCGGATGAATCCAGGTTCTGTTTACAGCATCATGATGGTCGCATCGGTGTTTGGCGACATCGCGGTGAACGCACATTGGAAGCGTGTATTCGTCATCGCCATACTGGCATATCACCCGGCGTGATGGCGTGGGGCCCCATTGGTTACATATCTCGGTCACCTCTTGTTCGCATTGACGGCACTTTGAACAGTGGACATTACATTTCAGATGTGTTACGACCCGTGGCTCTACCCTTCATTCGATCCCTGCGAAACCCTACATTTCAGCAGTATAATGCACGACCGCATGTTGCAGGTCCTGTGCGGGCCTTTCTGGATACAGAAAATTTCCGACTGCTGCCCTGGTCAGCACATTCTCTAGATCTCTCACCAATTGAAAACGTCGGGTCAATGGTGGCCGAGCAACTGGCTCGTCAGAATGCGCCAGTCACTACTCTTGATGAACTGTGGTATCGTGTTGAAGCTACATGGGCAGCTGTACCTGTACACGCCATCCGAGCTCTGTTTGACTAAATGCCCAGGTGTATCAAGGCCGTAATTACGGCCAGAGGTCGTTGTTCTGGGTACTGATTTCTCAGGATCTACGCACCCAAATTGGGTGAAAATGTAGCCATGTCAGTTCTAGTATAATATATCTGTCCAATGAATACCCGTTTATCATCTGCATTTCTTCTTGGTGTAGCAATTTTAATGGCCAGCAGTGTATTAATATGCTATGTGATCAAATTATACACTTACGTAATAAAAAAACAAATTCTGCATTTTGTGGCTGAGCGTTTTTTATTCGCGACTGTGAGATTTGGAGATTATTTTGGAGTGTTGGCTCACCTTGGCTAGTTCGGTGCTGAAGGTGAGGATCTCGTCGGCGAATCCCTCGGCGAAGGCCTCCATGTCGTCCTCGGGCTCGACCCTGTTGTCGAGGCGCCTCTCGAAGGCGTGCACCATGTCGCGCACGTAGCGCCGGTACTCTGACAGCTCGGTGGCGAAGCGCGCCGGGTCCAGCAGGTAGCGCTCGCTGATCCCCGGAGCCACCTGGTCCACCTGGGGGCAGAGTTCACAGGCTGGCAGTCCGCGGGCTGCGAGCCGACGCGGTGGGCATACGTGGCAAACGCAGGCATCCCTACCCGGGATCCAGCGGCCTTTTGGAATTTAACGTTCAGAGAAACCGCTACCTGTAGCGCCTTACTTGCTTTATTACCAGTTTTACTCTACAACCGAGAGCGCCTTTGGGTATGCGTTCCCCTGACAGCAACATGTTAGAGATTCAAAGCTCTGGTCAGCACAGTCGTCGACACAGAATGTTGTAAGCAGGATGCGCACCCAGCTTGCACCATTTTGCGTTAGTGGGGGTGCCGAGCAGAGATTTCAAACTTTAACGAGTAGCCATCAGGGTAACGAATATCTGAAGCTGCATCTGAAGGCGCTCTCATTGGGGGAGTGAAACCAGTAGAGTTAGGATCTATCAAAACTACGGCGCGGTAGTGCAGGTGCACTAAGTAAACGATGTTCTAAATGGCAGCATGCGAAGGGAAAGAATGTGTAACAGAGAAACTGGGAGTCGAAGCACAGCACATCACATCATTAACACAGCACAGCACATCGTTGACTATTACTCCGCTATGGATTTTATATCCTTACGCAATGTAAATTGCATTTCATAAGTAATAAAAATTAGTCGATCGCTTAACTTCGGCGCTTTTACGTAAACAAAGCAATTACTTTTGGTGCAAGTGCAGTTTACACGCACAAACATTACGCACACACACACACACACACACACACAGACACACACACACACACACACACACACACATATATATATATATAACATTCCTCATCATGATCATTGCCAAGTGTTTCCTGTTATTATAGATAACAGAGAAAATAGTTCAAATGGCTCTAAGCACTATGGTACTTAACTTCTGAGGTCGTCAGTCCCCTAGAACTTAGAACTACTTAAACCTAACTAACCTAAGGACATCACACGCATCCATGCCCGAGGCAGGATTCGAACCTGCGACCGTAGCGGTCGCGCGGTTCCAGACTGTGGCGCCTAGAACAGCTCGGCCACTTTGGCCGATTTATAGCGATTACATTTGGAATAATAAGCAGTTAACTTGCTTTTTTCCATTTGCTTCACTTTCATTTGACTGCCTCTTATACATTTCTCTAAATAATTGCTCCATACAAAAATAAGAAAGAAAGGAACCTTAGGCTGTAATTTCCCATCAGTGATAAGGACACTGAGAACTGGTACTGGACAAAGGATGCTAAAAAAAACAAAAAAGAAAAAAAAACGGTCTTCTCGTTTCGAGAGTACCATCTCGATAGTCGCTTCTAGAAGTTTGTAGAGAAAACGCAAAAAAAAAAAAATTGATAACAAGGTTCTTGCGAGTCTAATGCTATAACCATTGTCTCATACCATGTGGTATTCTTTGGATGTAGTTTTTAGATTGACCACTGATATTTTGCTAACTGGTGCAGTTTGCTGTCGTTGATCTCGTGGTAGACGGGTACAGGGACTCTAAAAAATGGCTGACGGTTGTTTGGAGTGCAGTATAGGGCCTGTGATAGCAGCGTGCAGCGGTTTCATGTGCAGTGTGTGAGAAATAGCTCCTTACGTAGACTGCAAAAACCGTATGGCCGGATAGAGAGGAGAGGACGCCACACGCAGCGACCGTGTTAAGCAGTAGCGTGTGGGGCTGCAATCTGTCTGAAAGTGCTCAGTTTTAAATTTAAGAGGAGTGGTTCTCAGTGAGTGGTGTGAGCTACTCGAACCCCCCTATCGGCGCCTGGGTGCGGAAAGTTCCTGTAATAAGAGTGCGTTATGTGTGGCTCTCATTACCACTTTTATTACAAAAGTCTTTACGAGTGTTATTTTAGTATCCCTCATCTAACACGGAACTACCATTGTAAGCAAGGAGGGCTGCATCGAGCTCGTAATCCAGAGTTGCCAACCTAGTTATCACATACGAGTACAGGGCGACGAAAAAAAGATTACATAAATAGAACCCGGACCGGGCGTAGACGAATGATGGAGAAGAGGACGCTGCAGCTGAACTTTTATTTCTCTTTATGTCCCTTCTCCCTCTCCCTCTCTCTGTTTTCTCTCTTCCTCTGTCTCTCTCTCTCCGTACGGCCCACCCTCCCCCCTTCTCTGCGACGTTGATGATGTCACCAGGTAGTTAACCTCTGGTAAGCTTCCGTCAAAGAAAGTTTGAACACAACAGATGTACTGGCGTCAAGCCTGTATCGGCAGTGTGGGTCACAGTGCCGAACAAATCCTTTCTTTAGCATGACCAGCTGTGTAATCTGTGGGCTGCTGCCCACTCGTCGCTTTTAGGGCACCTAGAGGATGCTGCTTTCTCGGATAACTATACAACAATTCATGCAAATCACATTAATGGTTTTTATTAGCATAAAGTAGACTGACAATCTACATCTACATCTACATCTACATATATACTCCGCTAGCCACCAAGCGGTGTGCGGCGGAGGGCACAATTCGCGCCAAAGTCATATCCCCCCCCCTCCCCCCCTCTGCTCCACTCGCGGATAGCGCGAGTGAGAAACGACTGTCTGAACGCCTCAGTACGAGCTCTTATTTCCCTTATCTTTGAATGGCGGTCATAGCGCGATTTGAAAGTTGGTGGTAATAATATATGCCCTACATCCTCGGTGAAGATCGGATACCGGAATTTAGTGAGCAGCCCCTTCCGTTTAGCGCGCCGTCTATCTGCAAGAGTGCCCCACTTCAAACTTTCTATGAGATTTGTAACGCTCTCGCGATGGCTAAATGTACCAGTCACGAATCTTGCCGCTCTTCTTTGGACCTTCTCAATGTCTTAAATCAGACCCAACTGGTAAGGGTCCCATAGAGACGAACAATAAGACTGGACGAACTAACGTATTGTAAACTATTTTCTTTGTTGAAGGCTTGCATCGCTTCAGGATTCTACCAATAAATCGCAATCTATAGTTTGCCTTACCCGTTACTTGTGTTATCTGATCATTCCATTTGAGATCATTTCGAATAGTCACATCCAGATACTTGACGTACGTTACTACTTTCAAAGACTGGCATTTATTTTGTACTCATACATTATGGGGATTTTCGCCTTGTTATACGCAGTAGGTTACACTTACTAATATTGAGAGATAACTGCCAGTCATTACACCACGCATTAATTTTCTGCAAATCCTCATTGATTTCTTCACAACTTTCGTGTGATACTACTTTGCTGTAGACTACAGCATCATCGACAAACAGCCTAATGGCACTGTTAATACCACCAACCAGATCGTTTATGTAAGTCGTAAAAAGCAGAGGAACTATCACGCTGCCCTGGGGAACGCCTGAAGTTTCGCTTGTTTCTGTTGAAGTCATCCCGCTCAGGACGACATACAGCTCCCAGTCTGTCAGAAAACTATCTATCCAATCGCACATGTCATCGGACAGGCCGTAAGCGCGCACTTTTTGGAGCAAGCGACAGTGTATAACAGAGTCGAACGCCTTTCGAATGTCGAGAAATATGGCATCAACCTGGGAGCCGGTATCTAGAGCCTGTGATGTATGTCACGCACAAAGAGGGCCAGCTGTGTCTCGCATGACCGCTGTGTCCTAAAACCGTGCTGGTTTCTGCAGATGAGCTTCGCAGAGTCTAGAAAGGTCATTATGTCCGAAAACAAAATATGTTCCATGATTCTACAACAAATCGATGTCAGTGAAGTTGGCCGGTAATTTTGTGCATCTGATTTTCTACCCTTTTTATAGATTGCTATGAGCTGGGCCTTCTTCTAGTCCCGTGCAACTTTCCGCTGCCCCAATGATCTCTGATAGATGATGGATAAGAATGGTGCTATATTTGTTGCATTGTTGTTGTTGTTGTGGTCTTCAGTCCTCAGACTGCTTTGATGCAGCTGTCCATTCTACTCTATCCTGTGCAAGCTTCTTCATCTCCCAGTACTTACTGCAACCTACATCCTTCTGAATCTGCTTAGTGTATTCATCTCTTGGTCTCCCTCTACGATTTTTACCCTCCACGCTGCCCTCAAATGCTAAATTTGTGATCCCTTGATGCCTCAGGACATGTCCTACCAAATGATCCCTTCTTCTAGTCAAGTTGTGCCACAGACTTCTGTTCTCCCCAATCCTATTCAATACCTCCTCATTAGTTACGTGATCTACCCACCTAATCTTCAACATTCTTCTGTAGCACCACATTTCGAAAGCTTCTATTCTCTTCTTGCCCTAACTATTTATCGTCCATGTCTATCTTGGCCACTATAATACGTTCACTATACTGTTTGTAGTAGCTTACCTGCGCTCCTATTTTTTTATTCATTATTAAACCTACTCCTGCAGTACCCCTATTTGATTTTGTATTTATAACCATAGTCAACATATAATCTTATGGGGATACCGTCTGGGCCCCTATGGCTTCCTGGCGTCTAAGGATCTTAACTGTTTTACAATCCGAGATACACTAAACACTATGTCAGCCGTCCTTGCGTTTGTTCTATAACTGAAAGGGGGAATGGTGCTGCAATACTTAACTTTGGTTTACAATTAGTTGTCGCAAACAGTGGGCGAGAAGCAAATAACCAATGTCCTTCGCTACAGACAATGTCCATTCAAGCAATTAATGTAAGGCACAAGAGTCAGTATAACAGGTAGGATTACGGCTCTGCTAGTGTGCGTCTTGTGCTGTCCTGGTCTGCTAGTGACGCTCTACTCCTGTCCGGCCGAGGCTGGCAGCAGCGGCTCTTGCGTTCTCTTCTTGTAGAGGCCGCTCCTGTTGTGGTGACGTCCCAGTCAACGGGCTATCGGTTGACGTCGCCTCACAGCCTTCTCTGCTCTTGCGTTCTCCTTCTTCGTGCCGACGTTTGTCGTTACTCCGGAAGATAATCGATAATTTTTAAATGTACGTTATCATATATTTATCTGAGACAAAGGAATGCGTTCAGCACTCAAACATACGTCGTTGGCCGTCTCCCGTTTGGAATCTGTCCCATTCATCTATCAATATTGCATTAATTAAATCAGGATGTAACAACACCAACGCTATACTATTGTACATATAATAATTTTTTCTTCCGATTTTCGATAAATTAGTGTAATCGATGTTCTGATTTCATTTCTTTTTCTTTTCTTGCCATTGTGTTAAAGAAACTATAAACAAATTTCGATGTGAATATTAATGTTTATGTCAAATTGCAAGCAATATTATAACAAAATTGAAATGTAAGAAATGTTGAAACTGTTGTAAGATGTTAAAGTTGTAATTGTGTGCCTGGTCCATACGTAGGTAATGTATTAGGATATGTAGAATGCAAAACCTCGGGTGAATATCCGGCTTGTAAGGGAGCGGTAAAAGGTGGATGGCAGGCGAGCGCGGGAAAATGCACACGGGCGCTGCACGGCATAACGGGCTCAGCAGTCGTAGTAGTCGGAGTTGGGCATCGGTCTGAGCCACACGTTCTGGATCGAGGAGGCTCTCCTGGAAGACGTAGTTTCATTGAGCCACGGATATGCCGTTCCGACGCCTATACAGCATGGAAAAATTCCATAGGCACTAAATGGAAAAGTATTGCGACGCTGTGAAGAAGTAAAGTGCCGATACATCAAGAGCCATTGCTGTGATTGTATGTGTGCTCTGTGCCTCGCCATCTCGCCGCCTGCCAACCGCCGCATCGATACGAACAGGTTGAAATTTTTAGTACTGTATTCGTGTGGACCAGTGTTACTTTTGTTCCATACTGTTCAATAACAACTTAAATTTTACCAGAACTGTCCTATCATTTAATTATCCTCACAGCTAACCTAGACAGGGTCCTTTCCACATGTTGTGCAATCCGACTGTCCCGAAATGAAGATTCAAAGTTTATGTTAATAATAATTACCTGCAGACCTATCTATGTTAGAATGATGTTTAAAGAACTTTGTTGTTAATGAATATATAGGTAAATAACAAAGGTCTGACAAAGTTGGAGGATAATGTTGAAATTGGTTTAGTAATAAAGTTTAATTAATTTGAGACCAAATTAATGGTAGTTAAATGAGCAGGAAATAAGACAAAAAGAGTAGTAACTCATATATTGTAAATCTTGAGTGCTTAATGATTTCAATAATCAAAATTTCATTACAGTGATCATAACAGTTTCAGGGTCCCCCCCCCCTTTTTCTTTTCTATTCATTTGAATTCTGAAGTGTACTGAACTGATTTGACCAGCAAAGTTAAAGTCAATATAATACCAAAATTTATCAGTGTTTTACCTTTTTCAAAATTGACATTGTATGTGTGTTTCGAAAGTGCTATTTCTAGGGCAACCTATGCCCGATTTTAATCAGATCAATAGACAGTACGAAGTTTGTAGTAAACATTATAGTGTATTGTTGTGTATTTATGGCTTGTCCATATTAGTACACAAAGTGAAATTATTAGTTCAGTAGATTTTCTGGTTCTAAAATTTACCATATTATGCAGTGTTATTACGTGTTCTTTTGTATGAACATACACCAACTTGTACAGGAAAGAAACTCAGTTAATGCCTAATTAGGCTGGCGACCATATTATTAACAATTTGGTAGCATCTGATGTGTTGTTTCTTGTCCGTCCTAATGTGTGGTTGCACTCCGGAATTGCTTGACGTATCTTTGTTATTACTGAGTGGGTGTAAGTCTGGTTTTGCCTCCATTCAGGTACACGCGGTCAAAATCTATACAAAAATCCTTTCTCTTAAGGTGAAGCCCGTCAACTTACCATAGTACATGCTTTAAAGAGTATTGTGTGCATTAGCACAGTGTTACAAGGAAATCTGCCACTTGATCATCATATTCAACCTGTGACATGAAAACTGTTAACTGTAACCTACAATTGACGTCATGCCGAACCGTTGTTTCTTACGGAAAAGATGGTTACATTTCGCTTTAGCAACGCTGACGGTCTATTTGACAATGAATTGACACCGAAGCCCATTATAACTACTGTGTGAACATGAAGGGTCCTACACTGATTAAAATAGCAGTGTTGTACTCAGACATTCAGTCGCCGTGCATATTTGATAGCGTCTGTCTTTATAGAACAGTTTTTGTCACCAGATGACTCATATAAAGAGGATTTCAAGAGCTACCAGAAGACACCTTGGAAGGCGTGTATTTCATCTTCCTTGCTTCCATCGTCGCCCACATCCTGCCAAGCGGCTTCTAATCAAATTGTGGGCCTATGGAGTATCGTCTCAGTTGTGGGACTGGATTCGTGATTTACTATCAGAGTGGTCGCATTTCTTACAAGGGAACCTCCCCATCGCACCCCCCTCAGATTTAGTTATAAGTTGGCACAGTGGATAGGCCTTGAAAAACTGAACACTGATCAATCGAGAAAACAGGAAGAAGTTGTGTGGAACTATGAAAAAATAAGGAAAATATACAAACTGAGTAGTCCATGGGCAAGATAGCCAACATCAAGGATAGTGTGCGTGCAGGAGCCCCATGGTCCCTTGGTTAGCGTGAGCAGCTGCGGAACTAGAGGTCCTTGGTTCAAGTCTTCACTCAAGTGTAAAGTTTAATTTTTTATTTTTAAGACAATTATTATCTGTCCGTCCGTTATGTTTTCATCATTTTTTTTTTTTTGGAGTGATTATCACTTCTACAAGAAAACCTAAATCGGACAAGGTAGAAGAATCTTTTTACCCATTCGCCAAGTGTACAAGTTAGGTGAGTCGACAACATATTCCTGTCATGTGACAGACATGCCGTCACCAGTGTCGTATAGAATATATCAGACATGTTTTCCTGTGGAGGAATCGGTTGACCTATGACCTTGCGATCAAATGTTTTCGGTTCCCATTGGAGAGGCACGTCCTTTCGTCTACTAATCGCACGGTTTTGCGGTGCGATCGCAAAACACAGACACTAAACTCATTACAGTGAACAGAGACGTCAATGGACGAACGGACAGATCATAACTTTGCGAAAATAAAGAAAGTAACCTTTTCAGTCGAGGGAAGACTTGAACCAAGGACCTCTCGTTCCACAGTTGCTCACGCTAACCACGGGACCACGGCGCTCCTGCACGCACACTATCCTTGATGTTGGCTATCTTGCCCATGGACTACTCAGTTTGTATATTTTCCTTATTTTTTTCATAGTTCCACACAACTTCTTCCTGTTTTCTCGATTGATCTGTGTTCAGTTTTTCAAGGCCTATCCACTGTGCCGACTTATAACTAAATCTGAGGGGGGTGCGATGGGGAGGTTCCCTTGTTAGTAACTGTCGGAAAAAATAAAATTGTTAAGGCTTTCGTGGCCACTTGTTGACAAACTGCCTATTGGATTCTGTCTCGGGTTCTTCGGCCGACGTTCGTCTGATGATTTTACTGACGTTTCGCCAGCACGAGTGGCTGGCATTGTCAAAGCTTCTCCCTCCATTGCTGGTGGTGAACTGGAGCCGAGCTCGCGGCCGCAGACTATATGTACCTGGCACGCTAACGTCCGAGGGCTTCTCCGCGGTCATTTCCTGTGCGATTCTCCCTTTGCTACACAATAGAGGTCCTTCAACACTTCCTTCGCGAACGCCAGTTTTGCTTTCCTCGACGATTTTCCGTCGAACTGCCTATTGGCTTCTGTCTCGGGTTCTTCGGCTCACTTGTTCAGAGAAGGTATAAAAATACAAAAATGCGGGAATAGCTTCAACAAGAAAGAAGAAAGTCTCAAGGTAAACAGATCCTGGCTTCCCGTGCTGCAGCGAACGGCCAACGCAGGTAGCGGAGTCATTTCCGATGCGGTTCTCCTCTTAATTTTTCCAGCCTCATTATTCCCTCTTGGTTCTTCTACATACGTATATTATTCGCCACTCTGTATAGCTTGCCCCTTTTTTCTCATAATTTCGGATATTTTACATTGTCGAAGGCGTTTTCCGTGTTGACAAATCCAATGAACGTCTCTTGACCTTTCTTCAGCCTTGCTTCCGTTATCAATCGCTACGTGAGAACTTTCTCTCTCGTGCCTTTACCTTTCCCAAAGCCAAACTGATAGTCATCTTATAGATCCTCAATTTTCCTTTCCATTCTTGTGTATATTATTCTTGTCAGTAATTTGAATGCATTAACTGCTAAGCTCACCGTGCGATAATTCTCGCACTTGTCAGCTCTTGCAGTCTTCGGAATTGTGCGGATGATGTTTTCCGAAAGTCTGATGCTATATCACCAGTCTCATACATGCGACACATCAACGTGAATAGCCGTTTTGTTGCCACTTCCCCCAAAGATTTTAGAAATTCCGATGGTATGTTATCTATCCCTTCTGTCTTATTTGATCTTAAGTCTTCCGAAGCTCTTTTAAATTCTGATTCTAAAACTGGAGCTCCTAACTCTTCCCGGTCGACCCCTATTTCTACTTACATCAAGTCGACAGATAACTCCTCACCCTCAGAGGAGCATTAATAGTACGCTTTCCACCTATCCGCTCTCTCCTCTGCTTTCAACAGTGGAAATCCCACAGAACTCTTAATGATATATTCCTTGCTTTTGAGAACGTAGGAGGTCATAAACGTTGATATGCGTGAAAAAATTGATTTTGCTTAATACGGATCATAAATTATCCAGACTATAGTATTGGAAAATGAGAGCACTTAGTTCCTTACAACAGACCTTGAGCATAATTTCAAGTCTTTTTCTAAATTTTTCAGTGGATGGACAACGCAAAACTAAAAGAAAAACCCAACATAATTAGAGCTCTGTGTCCTCAGCCATAAAAGTTTTACGGGCTTAACGTCAAATATTTAACGTATTAACTCATTTGTAAACTTATGAGATGTATACAGGTCTTTTATACATGGCATCGGAAAGGGGTGATTACTAGTTTATGTAGTAAACACGAATGGTGCTATAACATTCACTGGGGTACTCCAGAAATGAGATTTACGTCTGTAGATTCCGTGACCCTTTAAACAGCGGCACGACACGAACAGTAGTTGACAGTCTGCTTAGAAAGCAGGTGGAACGAGTGAGCAAGCCAACAATGGTCGTAGCATTTGAAGAAAACGACTGGGTGGGTCCTCGAAATTTTGTGCATATAATACAATCAAGAACTCAGCTGACTATTCGGACACGAACGGGGTTGTAGGTTACAGTCAGAGGGCTACACTTTAGCACTCTCCACTGGAATCGCATTCGGGATGACGACGGTTCAAACCTGCGGCCAGCCTCTCTTAATTTATCATTTGTCTGTCCATCCTTTTGAGTGGAGGTCTGGGGAACCACGATCTTTCGCTATTGTAAGAAAATGAAACGCCTGTGCCGGCCGGTGTGGCCGAGCGGTTCTAGGAGCTCCAATCCAGAATCGCGTGACCGTTACGGTCGCAGGTTCGAATCCTGCCTCGAGCATTAATGTGTGTGATGTCCTTAGGTTAGTTATATTTAAGTAGTTCTAAGTTCTATGGGACTGATGACCTCAGATGTTAAGTCCCATAGTGTTCAGAGCCATTTGATCCATTTTGAAACGCCTGTAGCCGTCCTTCTGCTCTTATTTATAGTGTAGCTACCAGTTTCGGCGCTTCAGTGCTCCATCTTCAAGGCTTAGTTGATGCTGAAGGTGTAATCACGATCCATATATATGATGCATCAGAGGCCAACATAAGTGGTTTACGCAGACCATCTGTAACTGTGATGCTGTCTCTCCAATAGTCGTATATATCGATCGTTATAACACCTTCAGCATCAACTAAGGCCTGAAGATGGCCCATTGGAGCGTCGAAAATGGCAGCAAAACAATAAATAAGATCATAAGAACAGCTGCAGGCGTTTTATTTTCTTACAATCATGATTTAGGTTTCCCGTGGTTTCCCTAAATCGCTTCAGGCAAATGCTGGGATGGTTCCTTCTCCACCGTTCCCTAATACGAGGGCAGTTCAATAAGTAATGCAACACATTTTTTTTCTGAAACAGGGGTTGTCTTATTCAGCATTGAAATACACCAGGTTATTCCCCAATCTTTTAGCTACACAACACTATTTTTCAACGTAATCTCCATTCAATGCTACGGCCTTACGCCACCTTGAAATGAGGGCCTGTATGCCTGCACGGTACCATTCCACTGGTCGATGTCGGAGCCCACGTCGTACTGCATCAATAACTTCTTAATCATCCACGTAGTGCCTCCCACGGATTGCGTCCTTCATTGGGCCAAACATATGGAAATCCGACGGTGCAAGATCGGGGCTGTAGGGTGCATGAGGAAGAACAGTCCACTGAAGTTTTGTGAGCTCCTCTCTGGTGCGAAGACTTGTGTGAGGTCTTGCGGTGTCATGAAGAAGGAGAAGTTCGTTCAGATTTTTGTGCCTACGAACACGCTGAAGTCGTTTCTTCAATTTCTGAAGAGTAGCACAATACACTTCAGAGTTGATCGTTTGACCATGGGGAAGGACATCGAACAGAATAACCCCTTCAGCGTCCCAGAAGACTGTAACCATGACTTTACCGGCTGAGGGTATGGCTTTAAACTTTTTCTTGGTAGGGGAGTGGGTGTGGCGCCACTCCATTGATTGCCGTTTTGTTTCAGGTTCGAAGTGATGAACCCGTGTTTCATCGCCTGTAACAATCTTTGACAAGAAATTGTCACCCTCAGCCACATGACGAGCAAGCAATTCCGCACAGATGGTTCTCCTTTGCTCTTTATGGTGTTCGGTTAGACAACGAGGGACCCAGTGGGAACAAACCTTTGAATATCCCAACTGGTGAACAATTGCGACAGCACTACCAACAGAGATGTCAAGTTGAGCACTGAGTTGTTTGATGGTGATCCGTCGATCATCTCGAACGAGTGAGTTCGCACGCTCCGCCATTGCAGGAGTCACAGCTGTGCACGGCCGGCCCGCACGCGGGAGATCAGACAGTCTTGCTTGACCTTGCGGCGATGATGACACACGCTTTGCCCAACGACTCACCGTGCTTTTGTCCACTGCCAGATCACCGTAGACATTCTGCAAGCGCCTATGAATATCTGAGATGCCCTGGTTTTCCGGCAAAAGAAACTCGATCACTGCCCGTTGTTTGCAACGCACATCCGTTACAGACGCCATTTTAACAGCTCCGTACAGCGCTGCCACCTGTCGGAAGTCAATGAAACTATACGAGACGAAGCGGGAATGTTTGAAAATATTCCACAAGAAATTTCCGGTTTTTTTAACCAAAATTGGCTGAGAAAAAAAATGTGTTGCATTACTTATTGAACTGCCCTCGTACTATGGGGCCGATGAACTCGCTGTTCGTCTCCTTCCACAAATCAACCAGCCATCTCCACTGGAGATGCGGGTTAGCACCGTAAGGAGTGGCGCGACACCTTTGTCGCCGAGTCTGCCACACAGAGGCGAGTGCTGCCCTGGGAGTCGCGGGATTGGAGGCTGGGCTGGGCTGGGGGCGGGACGGTGTAGCGCGGCGTTCACTTAGCGATGCGCAGTCGTTGCGGGGTGCCGGGCCGGCCGATATAGGGCGCCGATAATGGGGCGCAGAATAGCTTCCGGGAAATGGGCGCAGGCAGGGTGTGTGGCGCGGTGTGGCGGGCGCAGCCGCAGGGGCCGCGAGGCCGCCCCGTGCATCCGGCGCGAGCGGGGGCCCAGCCAGACAAACGGCGACAAGTTTCATTAACACGAGTGCAGCCGCCCGCCACGGCGGCAGAGCGTCCCCCGCCCTACTTACGCATTCTGCGGTTCTCGCGGAGCGACTGTCGCAGCAAATTCTTCGCGTCGCCGCTCTCAGCTTGATTAATTAGTGCGACATTTGCGCGTGCCGCTGGAAGTGGCCCAGTATCGTCTGCAGTCACGCCCACACCACGGAAACGAGCGAGTGCACAGTGTGACAACATTACTTCTCTTCCTTTCTAGTACATTTGTGGATGGTACGGGGGAGGCAAGGCCGTCTGTACCCTTCCGTGTCGCGGTCATTAAGACAGCTGTATGTTGCAAAAAAATTGAGTACATCTGGAAAGGCGGCCTCGATTTTGATCCAATGTTGGTATATAGTACCAGGGGGTAGTAGATGCACTGATAATACACTACTGTCCATTAAAATTCGTACACCACGAAGATGACGTGCTACAGATGCGAAATTTAACCGACAGGAAGAAAATACGGTGATATGCAAATGATTAGCTTTTCAGAGCATTCACACAAAGTTGCCGGCGGTGGCGACACCTACAACGTGCTGACATGAGGAAAAATGGCTCTGAGCACTATGCGACTTAACATCTTAAGTCATCAGTCCCCTTGGACTAAGAACTACTTAAGACTAACTAACCTAAGGACATCTCACACATCCATGGCCGAGGCAGGATTCGAACCTGCGACCGTAGCAGTCCCGCGGTTCCGGACTGAAGCGCCTAGAACCGCACGGCCACCGTGGCCGGCGACGTGAGGAAAGTTTCCAACCGGTTTCTCATAGACAAACAGCAGTTAACCGGCGTTGCCTGGTGAAACGTTGTTGTGATGCCTCGTGTAAGGAGGGGAAATGCGTACCATTACGTTTCCGACGTTGATAAAGGTCAGATAGTAGCCTATCGCGATTGCGGTTTATCGTATCGCGGCATTGCTGCTCGCGTTGGTGGAGATCCAATGACTGTTAGCAGAATATGGAATCGGTGGGTTCAGGAGGGTAATACGGAACACCTTGTTGGAACCCCTGCGGCGTCGTATCACTAACAGTTGAGATGACAGGCATCTTATCCACATGGCTGTAACGGATCGTGCAGCCACATCTTGATCCCTGAGTCAACGGATGGGGACGTTTGCAAGACAACAACCATCTGCACGAACAGTTCGACGACGTTTGCAGCAGCATGGACTATCAGCTCGGAGACGGTGGCTGCGGTTACCCTTGACGCTGCATCACAGACAGGAGCGCCTGCGATGGTGTACTCGACGACTAACCTGAGTGTACGAATCACAAAACGTAATTTTTTCGGTTGAATCCAGGTTCTGTTTACAGGATCATCATGGTCGCATCCGTGTTTGGCGACATCGCGGTGAACGCACATTGTAAGGGTGTATTCGTCATCGCAATTACTAGCATATCACCCAGCGTCATGGAATGGGGTGCCATTGGTTACACGTCTCGGTCACCTCTTGTTCGCATTGACGGCACTTTGAACAGTGGACGTAACATTTCAGATGCGTTACGACCCAGGGCTCTACCCCTCATTCGATCCCTGCGAAACCCTACATTTCAGCAGGATAATGCACGACCCCATGTTGCAGGTCCTGTACGGGCCTTTCTGGATACAGAAAATGTTCGACTGCTGCCCTAGCCAGCACATTCTCCAGATCTCTCACCAATGGAAAGCGTCTGGTCAATGGTGGCTGAGCAACTGGCTCGTCACGATACGCCAGTCACTACTATTGATGAACTGTGGTATCGTGTTGCAGCTGCATGGGCAGCTGTATCTGTACACGCCATCCAAGCTCTGTTTGACTCGATGCCCAGGCGTTATTACGGCCAGAGGTGGCTGTTCTGGGTAGTGATTTCTCAGGATCTATGCACCCAAATTGCGTGAAAATGTAATCACATGTCAGTTCTAGTATAATATGTTTGTCCAATGAATACCCGTTTATCATCTGTATTTCTTCATGGTATAGCAATTTTAATGGCCAGTAGTGTTGTTTCAACGTCGCCTGCCAAAAGATAGCGTAGTGGTGTAGGCTACCTGAACGCTGTAGGGGGGTTAATGGGGAACACTCACAGCCAGAGGGTTCCGCGTGGCGCAAAGGTGTGGGCCAAGCAGGCAACCATACCACGGAGACACACTCGTGCTTCATGCAGCCAAATGAGTGAGTTTGAAAGGTGTCAAATTAAGGCTTTCCGAGTGGCGGGACGGTCCTTTCGCAGAATTACCTCGCAAGTCGGGAGGTCTGCGTCAGTTGAGCAACGATGCTCGTACCAATGGTCAAAAGAACATTGTCACGCCCATAGACGAGAATTTGGACGTCCGCGCATCACAGACGCCCGACAGGATCGTCGTATCATAAAGGCAGCAGTGGCAGGCCGTGCAGCTACCACGGCACACAGCCCAGACGTCTCAAAAAGTAGTGTCCCGAACAGCTTGTTATCAGTGGGAGTACGGGGCACGCACACCTCCAACCCGTCTTCCACTCACACCGCGGCATCGATAGACTGGTGCCGTCAGAGGATCACTTGGAAGATGGAATGGCGCGCCGTCGTCTTCAGCCATGAAAGCACATTCTCGCTGCACGCTAGTGATGGTCGTTTGCGCATACGACTTAGACCTGGTTGGTGTCGTCTCATAAGAGTGCATTCGTCCAGGACACACTGGGCTCACCTCAGGCATCATTGTCTAGGGTGCGATAAGCTACAACTCTCATTCATCTTTGGTGCTTCTGGAGGTGACGCTAACCAGCCCTCGGTACGTTGCCGAATGTTGTTAGGCCCGTTCTTTTGCCGTTCTTGCAGCAGGAAGGTAATGTGTTGTTCCAACAGGATAATGCCCGCCCAAAAACTGCCCATGAAATTCAACGTGCTCTGCAAGCCATGCAGCAGTTTCCCTGGCCAGCACCATCTCCGGATTTGCCTCAGATCGAGCACTTGTGGGATACGATGGGACGAGAAGGACTCGTCAGCCAACAACTCATACAGAACTACGTGAACAGGTCGAGCAGCCGTACCATGAAGTACACAGTGTTCACCTCATGTACGATCGACTGGACGCCAGGGTCTGTGGCTGCATTCCCGCCCGTGGAGGCTACACCACGTACTAGTACAGGTGTTTCTGCATAGGCCGGTACTGGTATCTCAGTTCAGCTTGTACTATTGATCTGTACATGTAATCATTTCATGTTCTCCTTATACATTGTTGCAATCATAAATTTTGACTGAACTGGAGACCTCTAAAAGGCGTACTAATTTTTTTCCTGCAACGTATTTATCCTTCTAAAATAATGAACAACTGCCTACAGTCACAATCGTGATTTTATTTTAAGACACAATGCATTTCGTACCCTGGGGGATCATCTTCAGCTGCTTTAATCTTATTCAGATTTAGATTAATTCTGGTCCTGAATTCTGAGTGCTCGCGTAGGCGCTACAGGATACTAGGCAGGTCTACCATTTTCTTTGGCTCTTCAGTGTACATTCTGTGTGTACTTGTGTCTACGCCAGCTAGGTACAGTATGGGGACGGATTTTCTTCAGGTACCACGATGCAGTCCACTATAAATATCCGAAACGCAACAACATTTCCGCTGCATAAACGTTTCGTTACCGACTACTAAAATTTCGTCATTTTCGGCAGCCCAGTAATCACAACAGCCAGCTACACTTACTCGACGATATAATTTTCCTGTAGCACCTCCATAAGCTGATGAGCCTGCAGTGGCTCGAAAACTAGTTAACGGCACAACAAATCGTATCAAAAAAATCGAAAAAAGCGACTGGTTCGTATTTATAGCCAGATAAATCAACATCTTATGTCGTGGATGACGTACACTTCTTTAATATTCTCCCAGTGAATCACAGCCTGATATCTGCTTTGCCTAGAATTAATTTCATTTCCTTTTTAGGTCTCTCGAGATGATTATGCATAGATATCTTACGGTTGACACTGTTTACAGTGGTTTATCACCAATACCCCTATCGGTCTTGTCAGTTATTGAGGCACAGTGCGTTACATTTACTTACCGCCAACCGTCGATCCTTTGCTGGTCATTCTAGTATTTCGCTGCTGTCTTCTACCGTTGCAGCCTTCCTACAGCCCCGTGGAACTTCCGACGTCAATCAAGATCATGATTTTCCTTCCATGGAAGCAGACGGCCTGATTTTTAGAGATATCTGAAATACACAGTATAGCAGACGGACCAAATTCACGACCGCAGAGGCTCACAGCGTGACCGGCAGCTACTCATGTCGTGGGAGGGCGACGGCGCTGCGGCGCGAGGACCGTAAAACCCGGGGGCCGGGCTACAATAACTCCGGCCTGAAAGGCTCGTAACAGCTGGATGGCCGCCGGGCCGTCGTGGGGTATCTGCGGGAGCGGTCCGGCGGCGGGCAGTTTGCGTGAGCTGCGGGCCTGCCGCACAGGCAGGGGCTGCGCCGCCCGATTTACGGCGCTTGTTCGATAACAAACAGTAACCGCCGCCCAGCAGATGTGTGCAGGGGAACGCTGGGTCAGCCTGCTGCTGCTACTGCTGCTGATAGGTCGATCCGTTTAACCCAGTTGTTTTCCAATGAATTTCTATGCCCTTCAAATAGGAGACGTGGCCAACGACGTGTAGAGTTGCAAGACACTACAGCCGTATTCAGAAGGACAGAGGTTCAAATCCGCCATCATCCGTATATAAGTTTTCCTTCATTTCCTCAAGCGGTTTAAGGATAATGCTGCCCCATATTTCCCCAGTCCGAGCGTTCGTTCTATCGCATCGTCGTTGATGGGCTAGTCATCGGTGGGACGTTTAACTCTAATCTTCCTTCCTTTTTAAAAACTTGAGATAGCCCTTCAATGCAGACACACGGTCCGATTCATCATCAGGAGGTCGTGACGTTTTTGTTCGTTTACACGAAACAGGGCTCATTGGTTTCAGTAACTCATTTCGCAGATAAATGTTCCTTGGTTATCTTATTGGCGCCTGTTTTGTTTGCTTCCTCAGTCATTCAACGCCTCCCTCTGACGTCATTGTCTGAATCTATCTCTCACAGAGGAGAGTACTGCATGTAGAGGATAGTATACCTAGGAACACACGATGTTTCTTGGTTGATTTTAGGATCACATGACGTAGTTTCCGCCATTTTCTAAAGATTTTATTGTTACACATGAGATTGTGTTTTGCATCGTATTTGTAAATACACTGACGGAAAAAATCGCAACACCAGAGAAATTAATGTCGAATAGTGAAGTTTTGGGAACTCATTTGTGTAAGTTACATATTTTATGCATGACATCACTAGATCACAGGTTGACGTAAGCACGAGATAAGCCGTTGCAAATGTGAAATGACGGCACATTAATAACTCTGCTGGGCAGAGTACAAGTGCGTCTGAACACACAGTGCATCGAACACTGCTACCGATGGGCCTCAGCAGGAACAGAGCCATGCACGTGCCGATGTTAACACCACGAAATCGGCAACTACGACTGAAACGGGCACATGATCACCGGTACTGGTCGTGGGCGCAGTGGCAGAGCGTTACAGGGTCTCATGAATCCCGATGCCTTCTTCATCATGCCGAAGGGAGGGCGCGAATCTGTCGACTTCCAGAGCAACTGCTCCTTGAAGCACGTACTGCAAGACGGGAACAAGTTGTCGGCGGCTCCATTATGCACTGGGGAACATTCATGTAGGCATCCAGGGGTTCAGTGGAGTGTGTGCAAAGCAACATTAACGGCCAAGGAGTATCTTACACTTGTTGCAGATCACGTACACCCCTTGACGATGATCACCTTTCTCGACGGCAGTGGCATTTTTCAACAAGATAATGCGCCATGTCACAAGGCGTGGTTCGAGGAACACAGTGGCGAGTTCCAGCTGGTATGCTGACACCCCCCCCCCCCCCCCAACTCACCGGATTTGAACCAGATCGAACACATCTGGATGTCACTGAACACGGCGTCAGAGGTCGTCGCCTCCCTCCCCGTAATTTACGGGAATTAGGTGACTTGCAGATGCGGTGCCAGTTCCCTCCAGCGACTTACCAAGGCCTCACTGATTCCGAGCCACGACGCGTCGCCACCAAGGTGGACATACCGGCTATTGGGTCTGATCATAATGTTCTGGCTGATCAGTGTATTAAGCTTCTATTACGTGTCGGCAGTCGGAAAAGCGCAATAAGACCACAACACCTCACCTAGTAACAGGGCATGTAGTGGTTTCACATGTTGGCTCAATTATGCTATGGAGACATAACGAAGTCATGGAACTTGTATGTACCGGGTGATCAAAAAGTCAGTATAAATTTGAAAACTTAATAAACCACGGAATAATGTAGATAGAGGGCTAAAAATTGACACACATGCTTGGAATGACATGGAGTTTTATTACAAAAAAAACAAAGTTCACAAAATGTCCGACAGATGGCGCTGGACAGCGAAACGTCAGTGACTGCACATGACAATCGTGTATAAAAGGAGCTGTAATGAGAGAGAGAATCAGATGCGCCAGCAGTAGCAGCGTGTTGCCGTTACCTGAAAAGGCGCTTTTAGTGAAGCTGTATTATCAGAATGGGGAATGTGCTAGTTCAACGTTACGATCTTATTGCCATAGGAAGGGGATTCGAACGGGTAAAGGTCCGTTGACAAATGCCGCTGTGGCGAGAATGATTTCGAAGTTCGAAGCCACGGGTTGTTTAGACGATAGACCTCGTAGAGGCCGACCGAGCACAAGGCGTAATGCTGCTGAGACAGTTCAGGAAGAAATGGAGACTGTAGCGGGTTCGTCTATGCACGAGGAAGTCAGCGCTCGTGCAGTCGCACGTCGCATCGGCATTCCATACACTACTGTTTGGTTGGCACTGAGGCGTACCCTCCGATGCTATCCGTACAAAATCCATCGGGATCATGAACTGTTACCTGGCGATTTAGTGAAGCGGAGGGTATTTGTGGTGTGGGCGTTTCAAAAGACGGCGGAAGATGACGATTGGTTGAGTAACGTGTTGTGGACCGACGAAGCTCATTTCACGCTCCGAGGGTCTGTCAACGCCCAGAACTGCAGAATTTGGGCTACCGAAAATCCTAGAACTGACGTGGAAACCCCATTGCACGACGAGAAAGTCACGGTATGGGTTGGATTTACCACATCGGGCCATTTTTCTTCGAGGAAATGCGTGATTATGGTTTTGTGACTGCTCCCGTGACGGGTGAGAGGTACGCCGAAATGTTACAGAACCGCATCATCCCCAGCCTGGCTGATAAACACCTGCTGGAACGTACGATGTTTATGCAGGATGGCGCTCCACCCCATATTGCTAGACGCGTGAAAGATCTCTTGCGCGCGTCGTTTGGTGATGATCGTGTGCTCAGCTGCCATTTTCGTCATGCTTGGCCTTCCAGGTCCCCAGACCTCAGTCCGTGCGATTATTGGTTTTGGGGTTATCTGAAGTCACAAGTGTATCGTGATCGACCGACATCTCTAATGAAAGACAACATCCGACGCCAATGCCTCACCATAACTCCGGACATGCTTTACAGTGCTGTTCACAACATTATTCCTCGACTACAGCTATTGTTGGGGAATGATGAAGGACACATTGAGCATTTCCTGTAAAGAACACCATCTTTGCTTTGTCTTACTTTGTTATCCTAATTATTGCTATTCTGATCAGATAAAGCGCCATCTGTCGGACATTTTTTGAACTTTTGTATTTTTTTGGTTCTAATAAAACCCCATGTCATTCCAAGCATGTGTGTCAATTTGTACTTCTCTATCTACATTATACCGTGATTTACTCAGTTTTCAAATTTATACTGACTTTTTGATCACCCGGTACTACTACAGATTGTGAAACGAAAACGTATCCAAAACATATACCTACTGCAACTGTGTCATCAATGACGCCATTAAGATCGGAATGTGGAACTTTAATTGTGACAGCGACTGTACTCTTAGTGGGTAAGCGCGTTGTAGTATCATTTCCTTCCCCAGAGTCGATAGTTGCCTCTATACAGAGCACATATGAGAACTTTATCGTCTCATTATTTTGTAATACGAAATGTGACGTCCCAAATTACTATTCACCTACTCTCTGGAAAGAATTATAATTTTTCCCTTGCCATGGTTGCGACGAATAATGGTTTCAAAATAAAAATTTGCTACCACAAGCCGTTCTCCAAAAGTAGAGGTTTTATTGTTTACTAGCTGTACCTGTAGCTGTGGCTCAGTCGGGTTAAATGAAAAAGAAAGAAAAGAGGAAGCACTTCCTGATCTCCTTCTCCAATCTTTATCTTTCCATCTCCTCCTCCATCCCCGTCTCTCTGCCCATCCCCTCTTCTCTCTATCTTCTCCTCCCTCTCTCTCTCCTTCTGTCCCCAGTGTCCATCTCCTCCTTTCCACTGTCTACGTCAATTTCCTCCTACTTCTCCGTTCATCTCCTCCCTTCTCTCTTACCTTGAGTCTTGTTTACTGCTATTGCGAATTAAGATTCTGTAGCCTGAATGTTTAATAGAGTACCGTTAAAAATTTGAAGCAAGCTGATCAAGAATGTTTCAAGATTTTTGCTAACGTTTCATTGCTTATTCGTCCAAACGTTGATTAGGGTAAGATGTAAAGGTTTGAAGTAAATCTCTCAAGTACTTTTTGAGATTTTTGATAACGGTGTCTTCTCTTTGTATATTTCAAATGTATTTATATATTATATTTAGTAAAATATGTAGGCTATTGTCTGTCCCAATGTCCATTAGAACGACGTGTAAATATTCGAAGTAAACCTGTCAAGAACGTTTCGAAATTTTTGGTAACAAGGTTTCCCCTTTATACATTTCATGGAAAAACACGTGTATTCGAAAGCAACGTTGTGTCAAAATTTCAAGTCGATCCATGGAGTACTTTTCGAGTTTTGCCAGCACAAACACACGTAGGCTGAATTTTTATGTATAAAGATAAAAAAATATAAAATGTTGAAACCTAGGAAAGACAAATATTTCATCCAGGGATAGGTTTCAAAGGACATGTTGGTCTTTTTCTTTTAGATTCATGTCCCATCGTGTCTCTAAGGACCAACAATATTCTGCCAACAAAGTGCTGTTCCACCTCCTTAAAAACCGCTCTTTCGCCACTACACTATCCTGACGAAAACGTTCGCCGATCTCATCATCTGTATCCCTCAAGTTCTGATGGAAAAAGTCAAAATTGCAATCAAAGAGATGTAACTTTGGTGACATATGACATTTCATACGTTGAAACCTGTCATCACGCGATTTACAACCAAATTTGTGATATCCAAGAAAGTGTGTTCACACTTGCTTGAATGCATTCCACGCATGTTTTTCATTCTCAGTCAACTAGATGGTAAAATCTGTATCTTTCATAAACTATAGTATTTGGCGTCCAATAAATACAATCCGTACGCCTGCATAAATGAGTAAGATAACGCCTTTGGCTTTTCACTGTATATTCCTCACGAATGTAAGGAAACAAAATTGGGTTATTTACACATTTAGACATTTTGCACTGAAGTTTCTGAAAGAATACACTCACATATTACAAATTTCTCATAAGCACAGCCTAGAAAAACTGCAGTAATTCCCATTACACCATTCACCAATAGCTCTTCTTCGAAATGGCACGAAAACTCACCACGTGTATATGCTAGCTAACACTAAATGTACCCTGAGAAAAAAATGGCAACAGAAAAAAGCGCAGAAAATATGCCGCAAACAGCGTCAATAATTTTAAAAAACATGCTTCAAAATACTATAAATAAGGTAGTATGAAAGTATCCATAGAAAACTACATTTCAAAGACGGATAGTAAAAATGTAATAATGTGTTACTGTGTTTGTATAACTATGCTATTTGCTGCATGTTTTAGATTTAAAAAAAAACAAAAACACTGATGACGGTGATATTTGTTATCGAAACTAGTTCGCAAAATAAATAATTAGACAAGTAACAAGATGTTTTGCATCAAGGCGGACTCAATTGTAACACTAAATGGATAAACACAGAGATCAAAATAAACACAAAGAAGAAAGTTTCCCTGTTGCTCGTGAAATGAAACTTGTTTTGGTCAAATTAAAGCATATTTCAGTAGCACAGGAAAAAACTAGTATCCAGAAGAATGTGTACGTGATTGAGAAAAACTAAAATTTTATCTCAACGCAGCATACGAAAATTGGTCATAATCGTCCATTTTCATGCAGTGGACTGTTATAAAAGATTTTTTCAAAGTCCTTGCATCAATCGTCTAGAGATGATAGGTCACGTCATGGGGAACAACTTTCGTTACATACAAAATGTTCGCTAACGCTTCCCGACGACGCTAGACGGGCCGTACGGTTATAATTTAAGTGCAGCTACTGACGTGGTATGTACTGGTTATGCCCCTGAAAAGCAGCAGGGCGCAGGCACTCTGTGGCGTGTGTATGCCGTGTATGTTGCCTGTGATACAGTAATCTGCTTCGTATGAAAGGGCCCAGCAAAATTAAAGTTCCTGATTCGCTTCTAAAATGTCTCTCGCCGCTTAGGGACTTTTATTCTCAAGGTTTTATTGTTGAAAATCCATCAGTTGACTGGGCTAAGCCTTATGCAGCACACCTGTTTAGTAGTCGCTGCTAGTTAGGTGAAATCTCGTTGTCCCATGGCCGGCGAACACCAGGTGGTTACAGTTAAACTGCATCTACTCACAGAGGTCCAGTGTGGGCTGTAATTATCGTATGGCAGCGAAACTTGGTAGATATATCAATGTGGAACTGATTTACGCTGGGAAAAAATTAGTTCCAGTTTTCGCCACAAGGTACAAATCTGGCGCTGTACTGCATCTGGTCGACGTCTCTGATGCTTATACTGAACAAATTGCGTAAATGGCGGTTAATAATAAAACCATCATCAAGCCTTTCTCATTTGTTTGGCCTTATCTGCAGATGTCCTGTTCCAGATCCATTACATATGGGAACATTTCTGCACGTCTGTCTTGCGCTCACAGTGCCAGATTTGCATCTGGTGGCTAAAATTGGAACTAATTTTTTTGCAGCGTAAATCAGTTCCACACTGATGTATCTACCAACTTTCGCTACCATACGATAATTACAGCCGAAACTGGACCTCTGCGTGTAGCTGCGCTTTAATTGTAACCATCCAGTACACTTTCCATTCTTAAGGATTTAATGTTGAAAATTATCAGTTTACTGGGGTAAGCAGTACGCAGCACACCTCATTAGTAGTCGCTGCTAGTTGCACTATGTAGTCAAAAGTACCGGACACCTGGCTGCAAATGACTCACATGTTCGTGGCGCTCTCCATCGGTAATGCTGGAATTCAATACGGTTTTGGCCCACCCTTAGCCTTGATGACAGCTTCCACTCTCGCTATCATAGGTTAAATCAGGTGCTGGAAGCTTTCTTGGGGAATGGCAGCCCATTCTTCACGGAGTGCTGCACTGAGAAGAGGTATCGATGTAAGTCAGTGAGACCTGGAACGAAGTCGGCGATGGGACGACGAGATTTCACCTACACTATGTGATCAGAAGTATCCGGACACCCTCCAAAACGTGAGTTTTTCATATTATGTGCATTGTGCTGTCACCTACTGCCAGGTACTGCATATCAGCGACCTCAGTAGTTATTAAGACATCGTGAGAGAGTAGAATGGGGCGCTCTGTGGAACTCATGGACTTCGAATGTGGTCAAGTGTTTGGGTGTCATACGACTGTACGCGAGATTTCCACACGCCTAAACATCCCTAGGCCTACTGTTTTCGATGTGGTAGTGAAGTGATAACGTGAAGGGACACGTAGAGCACAAAAGCGTACAGGCCGACCTCGTGTGTTGACTTATTAAGCGGAAGGTGAGAAAACTTCGATTTCATGGTGGAGCGGCTGCTCATAAGCCACACACCACGCCGGTAAATGCGAAACGACTCCTCGCTTGATGTAAGGACCATAAACATTGGACGATTGAACAGTGGTAAAACGTTGTGCGGAGTGAGGAATGTCGGTAGACAATGTGACGATCCGATGGCAGGGTGTGGGTATGGCGAATGCCCGGTGAACATCTGCCAGCGTGCGTAGTGCCAACAGCAAAATTCGGAGGCGGTGGTGTTATGGTGTGGTCGTGTTTTTCATGGGTGAGACTTGCATCCCTTATTTTTTGCTTGTAACTATCACAGCACAGACCTATATCGATGTTTTAAGCACCTTCTTGTTTCCCACTGTAGAAGAGCAATTCGGAGAAGGCGATTTCACCTTTCAACACGATCGAGCACCTGTTCATAATGCACGGAGTGGTTACACGACAATAACACCCCTGTAAGGTACTGGCCTGCACAGAGTCCTGACCTGAGTCCTATAGAACACGTTTGAGATATTTTGGAACGGCTACTTCGTGCCAGGCCTCAACGACCGTCATCGATACCTCTGCTCAGTGCAGCACTCCATGAAGAATGGGCTGCCATTCCCCAAGAAAGCTTCCAGCACCTGATTCAACGCATGCGTGCGAGAGTGGAAGCTGTCATCAAGGCTAAGAGTGGGCCAACACCGTACAGAATTGCAGCATTACGGATGGAGGGCACCACGAAGTTGTAAGTCATTTTCAGCCAGGCGTCCGGATACTTTTGATCACATAGTGTAACTAGCGGCAACTTCTATTCAGGTGTGCTGCATACTGCTTACCCCAGTAGACCGATAGATTTTCAACAAGAAATCCTGAAGAATGAAAGTTTGTAAGCGGCGGAAGATATTTTAGAAGCGAGTCAGGAACTTTAATTTTGCTGAGCCCTTTTATACGAAGCAGATGGCTGTATTATAGGCAACACTCCTGACATACGCATGCCACGCAGTGTCTGCACCCTGCTGCCTCTCAGGGGCATAACAAGTACAACAGGACGGTAGAAAGCGTCTGCGAACGCTTTGTTCCTGACAAAAGTTATTACCCAATCTGTCACCCCTAGACGTCAGATGCAAAGACTTAACAAACTCTACAGAAATTTTAAATTTTATTTTTATTTGAAGATGGCCGTTTGAGATGGCCGAAACCAGTCATCTGGAAAGGTGATGTTATGACTGTTCTGGACTTTTTTTTTCTTACGATCACCAAATTTCGTAGCCGCAGCCGTACTTTCTGGAGGCGACAGTAACAACTGGAGTAAGGCACAGCGCGCACTGACCACCATGAGGTTGCGCGAGGTGTTTCTCATGTCCTGGCTGACCCAGAAGCCGATGAGCGCGCTGAGGCCCAGCATGCGCTGCGCGCGGCCCAGCGTGAGCACCCAGTCGAAGGGCGCGTCCCGCTGCCCCGCCACGCCCCCCGGAGGGCCGGCGCTCACCCGCAGCTGGCGCATCACCGCCAGCATCGGCTCCACCCCCAGCCGCTCCAGCGTCTCTGCCAACACACCGGCCGCGCCGCAACGTCACCCACCTGCGCACTCTGCAATGCACTGCTGCCAAGAGGACGAGCCTTCACTAAGGGTTTGTGCTCGTGCGGGAGAAATAGACCCAGGACCAGAAGCTAACCTGAGGAATGAGTCCACACATATTATAAAAAATGGATGTACATACGCCTGTATGTCAGGATCAGTAAATAATGCCCTTGAATATCTGAAACTAGCCTTTACAAATACCTTCAGCTACATGAATATGTCACTCACTTCACCAAAAGAAATAACTTCCATAATAAAATCTTTAAAAACAAAGCATGTAACACCGGAAATGCATAGCCGGCCGAAGTGGCCGTGCGGTTAAAGGCGCTGCAGTCTGGAACCGCAAGACCGCTACGGTCGCAGGTTCGAATCCTGCCTCGGGCATGGATGTTTGTGATGTCTTTAGGTTAGTTAGGTTTAACTAGTTCTAAGTTCTAGGGGACTAATGACCTCAGCAGTTGAGTCCCATAGTGCTCAGAGCCATTTTTTTGAACCGGAAATGCATATCCTCCTATTTCCATCTATTGCACTGCAAATTTTTTTCCTTATTGTGTTACCTGAAGATATAACATTTCTGTGTCTTTGTATATTGTAATTGTTTTACTATTTGTATGTATATGCATTTATGTCGATGTATAATTGGTTTGTTTTGTGAATATTACTTGTATTTATACGCTGGGTCTGGCTTAGGGAAAACTATACTATCGAACGAATACATCGATAGGTCGTGTGGAGAACGAAAGTGTTTAGGATCTTTGGTAGTGTTAACGCTGTCGCGTGGAGCGCGAGCAGAGAGAGTCTGGCTGGGGTGGTGCAGTGGAGCAGGTGTGTTGTGTGACGCTCCCGCGAGTTGCCGCGCGTTCCGGGTTGGACAGCATGTAATTGCGCTCGACTGGCTATAATAGTTTCTAGCACGGTGTCGCGGACGGGAAGCATTAGCTGGCACACATCGCCCGGTGACCGTGTCGAGAAGAAGGCGCGCCAGCATCCAGCTTCTGTTCTGCAACAGCGACGGCCGACAATGAGTGACTGTCGCCACCTCCTCGATCGACGGCTTCGAACCTTCAATCAACCAACAAGGAAGACTAAAAGCACGTAAAGTTTCAGAACTGTATGGCAGACCTCAGCTTTTAAAATTGTTGCATCACAAAATTACAGCAACTTAGCATGAACCTTTGTTGCTCATTGTCCCAATTGCATTGCCAAGCAGGGTCCTTTCCTTCTCCGAAATGAACCCGAGTGTCGTTGAAATTCAAACACCAGCATTAAAATAATATAATTCGGTTTCACTGCTTTAATTTCAAAGTTCAGTTAAAGTATTCATAGCCAGCTACAATATTTAGATTACACAAATTAAGAGTGTGAGTTTTGTTACCGTATTTTAGCTTACCTGTGACTGCAGCTCAGCTTGGTACGTACTAAATTTTACTATTGTTAATTTTTCACAATCATTTAATTCAGGTTCAAAGTTAAATCTCTTATTTCTAAATTGCGTAGATTCGAGTAGCTTTTGAAATGATTGTTGAGGTAGTCCAAGACTAACCGTATTTTACTGAATTTCGATGTGCTTCAGAAAGAAAGCTCACTATTAACTTCAGTCACTACATTAAGTTTCGATTTTCCGGTTTTATTAATTCTTTTGCTAAATTAAGTCAGAGTGTAGCGAAATTTACTACTTCTGACAAACTTTCAGTTTTCACACTACATGTGTCAACCTTCAGTTGCCACGCTTCTAGTGCTAATTATATGTGTAATAACCTTTCTTTTTGAGTTACTATAGTAATTGACCATAGGACTGGCGACCGTAATTTTCCCCAAATCTCAAATATGCAATTAACGTCAATTAATTATTAACGTAACGACCGCACATTTACTTTCTTTATTAACTTTACCCCTTTTCAAAATTAATTTCCACCAGTTTCATTTGCATTTTTCCTTTTCATTTAGATGTAACCCTTTCCTCCCTCTTTACCTACAGATTAACTTCGGTGACAATTGCTTTTCCCAAATTTCCATTAGGTACATACGGTTTAATTTTTCACTGTCAATAAGGACGATAAGTGAGGGGGAGGTTACAAGCATTCTAGTGGTTACGATGAAATATCAACAAAGTTAATTAAGGCATGTTCTTGTGAGTTTAGTACAATTCTAAGTTACTTGTGTAACCAGTCAATTATAACTGGGACATTTCCTGACTGGCTAAAATATGCAGATGTTAAGCCTCTATTCAAGAAAGGGGATAAAGAGATGCCATCAAACTACAGGCCGATTTCACTTTTGCCAGCATTCTCAAAAATTTTAGAAAAAGAAATGTACAGGGAGCTTCTCAACCATCTGACCACAAATAACATATTATCAAGAACACAGTTTGGATTTTTGAAGGGTTCTGATATCGAGAAGGCTATTTACACGTACAGTGAAAAATTACTTAATTCATTAAATAACAAATTACAAGCAGCAGGTATTTTCTGTGATCTGTCAAAGGCATTTGACTGTGTGAACCACAACATCCTTTTAAATAAATTAGAATTCTATGGTGTCATGGGCAGTGCTGCAAAATGGTTCAAGTCATACCTCGCTAACGAGAAACAAACTGTGTCAGTGCAAGGGACTAGTGAATTAAGTCATCAGTCATCATCAGAATGGGAAGAAATTACATGTGGTGTCCCACAAGGATCCTTCTTAGGGTCATTGCTTTTTTCTTGTGTACATTAATGATCTCTCATCAGTTACACTGCCAGAAGCAGAGTTCGTTTTGTTTGCAGATGACACAAGTATTGCAATAAATAGTTTGTCGAGTGTAGTTCTAGAAAGATCTGCTAATGATATTTTCATGGATATTAATAAATGGTTTAAAGCCAACTCATTGACATTAAACTTTGAAAAGATTCACTGCATGCAATTCAGAACCTGTAAGAGGTTTCCACCCAGCATATGCATAAAGTATGAAGAAGAGCAGATACAAGAGGTTGACAGTATTAAATTCCTGGCATTACAACTTGATAATAAATTCAGTTGGGAGGAGCATACCACAGAACTGTAGAAACGCCTTAACAAATCTGTATTTGCAATTCGAGTGTTAGCAGACATAGGCGACATAAAAATGAAAAAGCTTGCATACTTTGCCTACTTTCATTCCATAATGTCATATGGTATAATATTTTGCGGTAACTCTTCAAGTCAAACAAAAGTTTTCAGAGTCCAAAAGCGTCTAATACGTATTATGTGTGGAGTAAATTCACGGATGTCCTATATAAACCTCTTCAAAAAACTGGGTATACTAACTACTGCCTCTCAGAATATTTACTCCTTAATGAAATTTGTCCTAAATAATATATCTCTTTTTCCAACAAACAGCTCAGTTCATACATACAATACCAGGAACAAAAATGATCTGCACAAGGACTTAAAAGCACTTACTTTAGTTCAAAAAGGGGTTTGCCAGCAAACATAAAAAATTTGTTACAAATAAAGATCAGTTTAAAAGGAGCCTGAAAGACTTACTAGTAGCCAACTCCTTCTACTCCATTGACGAATTTTGTAATAGAGACAAATGAGGTATTGTATATATTCATACTATTAATATTGTTATTTCAGCAAAAAAAATGACATGTTTCACATCCACGAGGATCTCCTCAGCACGGATCTATGGAATGAAAAACTAATCTAATCTAATGTCCCACATCTTCTCCTAAACCACAGCAGCGATTTCAAGTGAACTTGATATACACATCACATACTGTCCGGAAAACATCACTGTGGGTTAAGAAACACGTACCTACCAAACACCCAAATACCCATACTTTAGTCATTAAGTATTTGAGAATGAGAACACTTAAGGACTTGTTCAAATAACTTACGGGTCGACGTCGTCGACCACGGCCGATATTTCGACAGGAGCACACCCTGCCATTTTCAAGGCACAACTGCAAGGAGGAAGCAACGTGCAAAGGAATTTAATACCTCAGTTCATAGAGGAGAAACAAGGAAGATATCACACACAAAAGAAGTAACCGCAGAGTCAACTCACAACCAAAGATAACCAACATCACAAATATCGATAGTGACTATTAATCAACAAATGACGTAGTACTAATTCAGTCGCTCTGTTTTTCGATGAGAGACAGAGCCGGATTCCAAGCAGCATTTAAACAAAATCCACCATCTCTGTTTATAAGGTTGCTTGATAGTTTGATTTCAACAGCTTCCTTAATAACATTATCCCGATAGCTGGACGTGCAAGCCAGAATCTCCGTGTTGTTGTATTCCATAGGATGACCGGTGTCAAGGCAATGTTCTGCAAAAGCGGATTTACTCGGCTGTTGTAAGCGTGTGTGACGCTTATGTTCAGTATACCCGTCTTCCACACTCCTGATTGTCTGACCAATGAATGAAATGCCACAACTGCAAGGAATACGATAGACACCAACCTTACGCAAACCGAGATCATCTTTTACGGACGCCAACAGGGCCCTAATCTTAGACGGTGGTCGGAAAACACATTTCACATCATATTTCCGCAAAATACGGCCAATCCTGTTGGAAATGCTTCCTGCGTAAGGCGAAAAGGCCGTAGACTTAGGTGCCACTTCGTTGCTATCGTCACTCACCCGTTGCACAGAAGGCTGATAGCGCAACGCACGTTTGATCTGCCTCTCACTATAACCATTCTGACAAAAGGTGACTTCGAGATGTCACCCGGCAGCAAACGCTTAAGTTATTTAAACGTTCAATTCGCCGGAAACAGTTAAGGTCTCACACTTAAGGACTTGCAACGAACTTAACTCATAGTTTCAAACTCTTACGAAGCTTGTTGTCGCTGACGACCCCCACAAAATGATGAAGAGGAAAAAAGTTTATTGCTTACTACATTTTCGCTGTTCATGCAGTAAAACTGCCAATTTTTAATTTATTACTTCTTCACTATAAACTGTTTTCGCGGCATATTTTTCTGGCAATATTCGGATGTACCACTGAATGTACCAGAAGAATTACATCATCGTACGACAAGTAGTTCAGGAGATACGACATCAAATACTGAGATGCATGAAAAACCGCAGCATCATGCATCACGTTTTAATTTATTACTTTCTTACTACTCATTCTACTCGCAACTCTTGCAGACAGTATCCGCATATGCCGCTGAAATTACAAATATGTACATGTAACACGACAGCCTCAGTTGCAGGTAGAAACCAAACTTTACCCAGGTTTCAGCCAAAGCTCTCGCGGCCTACCGACCTTGTCCGCGCGGTGGGGCCTGCTGCTTCTCTTCAACCCAAGAAATGTACATTATGTCTGGGTACTACGGTGCTACGTTTTATACTTGACGTGGCCAAACTTCGGCATGCAGTAGTTTAGTGTCACTCGCTTCTCAAGAAGGCCAAATTATTTTGGCTGAAACCTCGGTGAAGTTTGGCTTCTATTTGCAACTGAGGCTGACGTGTTATATATTCATTTATCACAGTTGCTGACAGGGCTGCAAAATGTTAAAAATTCTTACAAATATGTATCGTTTTACGTCACATAGTTTAGAAGATATCAAGTAAAATACCGAGAAGCGTGAAAAACGGCGGCATCATGTCTGACCTTTTAATTAATTACTTGTTTACTGTTAATTACATTCACAACACATTTCGCATACAGTATCCCCATACGGCGCTGAATGTACGTAGGTAAATATACGAGGGTTGGAACTTAAATAGCGGCAACTATTTATTCACAACCGATACAAAAGAGTTACATGCTTGCACCTGTTACTGTCCTTCAAAGTAGTCACCAGCGTTGTATAGAACCCCGTTTGCCAGCGATGTGGAAGGCGTAGTATACCGTTAGCAAAGCCTGTTCTGTCGATGGTACGAATGGAGCGGTCTAAAGTTATGGCTATTCTCGTGTACGACTGTGTTGGTGTTGTCCTCACGCATTACGTTCCTCCAAGGCAGAGCGTCAATACACAGTATTACTGTTCGTTTTTGGAGCATCACCTGCTACCAAGTTTGCGGAAGAAGCGGCGACACTTTCTGCGCAACCCACCCATCATTTTGCACGACAATGCGCGGGCGCAAACAGCGCAAGCTGTGGCTGCTCTGTTCGGTCGATGGGACTGGGCTGTACCATCCACCATACTCCCGGGACTTAAGTCCTTGTGACTTTCGTTTGATTCCGAAGACGAAGGAACCACTTCGAGGCATTAGCTTCAGAACTGTTCCAGAGATTCGATAGGCAGTAGACCGCTCCATTCGCACCATCAACAGAACAGGCTCTGGTAACGGTATACTGCGCCTTCCATATCGCTGGCAACGGGTTCTACAGAACACTGGTGACTACTCTGAAGGACAGTAACAGGTGCAAACATGTAACTCTTTTGTATCGGTTATGAATAAATAGTTGCCACTATTTAAGTTGCAACCCTGGTATTATTGTACGATGTATAGTTCACGAGATATAACCTCACAAACACTGAGATGCGTGGAAAACTGCCAACTCATTACTTTTTTAGTTGTAACTCTGTTCATAACACTTTTCACAGACAGTACCCACATACACCAGTGCACGACCAGCAAAATTATCTCATTGAAATGCACGCAGTTAAGAAGATACGACGTCATAAACATTGGGCTGCGTGAAATGAAGTTGTAAGGCGAAATTTGCTGGAAGTACAGATGAAATACGTGTATAAATACGTGTGAAATATGTTGAATATATGTGAAATGCGCGTACGCGGGCAAAGCCACGATAAAAAGCTCATCCTAGACCGATGGAACGATTTCACCCTAATTTGCTACACACAGCAGTTGGAACCTGGAAAGAAATATTGTTGGGGTAGGAAGAACCAGCCTACTATTAGGGTGAGCGTTATAAAGTGGAGAGAGAAGGGCAGGAGCAGATGAGCAGACAGGGAGGGGGAAGGAGGAGATGGGCACAAATGGGTGTACCAGGACGTGGACAGACAGAGGGCAGGGGGAAGGGCGAAATGAACAGAGAGAGGGGAGAGAAGGAGATGTGAACAGAGAAAGGGGACAGGAACAGACGAGCAAGGAAACAAGGGAAGAGCAGATGGACAGAGAGAGGAAGAGGACGGGATAGACAGAGGGATGGCGAAGGAGGAATTAGAAAGAGGAGGAGGAGATGGGCGGACGGGGAAGATGCAGATCGACAGAGAGGGGAAAGGCGGAGGTGAACAGAGGGAGAGGTAGGAGGAGATGGACATAGGAAGGCGCAGGGGAAGACAGACAAAGAGTCGCGGGTGGAGGAGGTGGAGAGAAGGGGCAGGAGGAGATGGATTAATAGAAAACAGGAAGAAATGCATATCGGGGCAGCGCTGCGTGCTGAGCTAGTTACTGATACAAATAGCTATATATCACATTCATCACTTGTTTTCTTGTTTATCGTAAACCTGTTACATTCTTCTAATTAAATATTTCCCTGAGACATTTAAGTCTCTTTTTTATATCTACGATAATGATCGAAGCAGACGAAATGAATTAAAATTTACGCTGGTGCCGGGACTTGAACCCGTGTCTACTTGCTTACTATGGAGAAATGCTAACTATTAAAGCACCGTAGCACGATGGTTAACATTGTTTCACGATCGTTTCGCGAACTACCTAAGCTGAGTGCCCTCCCCAACACAAACTTATATACATTTTTTCTCTTACATATTGTCACTAGTGCCAGGGCTCTCCGATATTGACAAGCACCCCAGAATTGAACGAAATGGGACGTCCTTGTATCATTCATGATCTTAATTCATTTCGTCTGATTCGATCTACATCTACATCTACATTTATACTCCGCAAGCCACCCAACGGTGTGTGGCGGAGGGCACTTTACGTGCCACTGTCGTTACCTCCCTTTCCTGTTCCAGTCGCGTGTGGTTCGCGGGAAGAACGATTGCCGGAAAGCCTCCGTGCGTGCGTGCTCGAATCTCTCTAATTTTGCTTTCATGATCTCCTCGGGAAGTATAAGTAGGGGGAAGTAATACATTCGATACCTCATCCAGAACCGCACCCTCTCGAAACCTGGACAGCGAGCTACACCACGATGCAGAGCGCCTCTCTTGCAGAGTCGTACATAATAAGAAGAGACATAAATGTCTCAGGGAAACATTTAATTATAAGATCTATAAGATCACCAATGGTAGAAGGACGTCCCACTACGCCAATATCGGAGAGCCCTGGCAGTAGTGACAATATGTTGTCGTTGTTGTTGTTGTTGTTGTGGTCTTCAGTCCTGAGACTGGTTTGATGCAGCTCTCCATGCTACTCTATTCTGTGCAAGCTTCTTCATCTCCCAGTACCTACTGCAACCTACATCCTTCTGAATCTGCTTAGTGTACTCATCTCTTGGTCCCCCTCTGCGATTTTTACCCTTCACGCTGCCCTCCAATACTAAACTGGTGATCCCATGTTGCCTCAGAACATGTCCTACCAACCGATCCCTTCTTCTAGTCAAGTTGTGCCACAAACTCCTCTTCTCCCCAATTCTATTCAATACCTCCTCATTAGTTATGTCATCTACCCATCTAATCTTCAGCATTCTTCTGTAGCACCACATTTCGAAAGCTTCTAGTCTCTTCTTGTCTAAACTATTTATCGCCTATGTTTCACTTCCATACATGGCTACACTCAATACAAATACTTTCAGAAACGACTTCCTGCCACTTAAACCTATACTCGATGTTAACAAATTTCTCTTCTTCAGAAATGCTTTCCTTGCCATCGCCAGTCTACATTTTATATCCTCTCTACTTCGACCATCATCAGTTATTTTGCTCCCCAAATAGCAAAACTCCTTTACTACTTTAAGTGTCTCATTTCCTAATTTGATTCCCTCAGCATCACCCGACTTACTTCGACTACATTCCATTATCCTTGTTTTGCTTTTGTTGATGCTCATCTTATATCCTCCTTTCAAGACACTATCCATTCCGTTCAACTGCTCTTCCAAGTCCTTTGCTATCTCTGACAGAATTACAATGTCATCAGCTAACCTCAAAGTTTTTATTTCTTCTCCATGCATTTTAATACCTACTCCGAACTTTTCTTTTGTTTCCTTTATTGCTTGCTCAATATACAGATTGAATAACATTGGGGGTAGGCTACAACCCTGTCTCACTCCCTTCGCAACCACTGCTTCCCTTTCATACCCCTCGATTCTTATAACTGCCATCTGCCTTCTGTACAAAATGTAAATATTCTTTCGCTCCCTATATTTTACCCCAGTCACCTTCAAAATTTGAAAGATAGTATTCCAGTCAACATTGTCAAAAGCATTCTCTAAGTCTACAAATGCTGGAAACGTAGGTTTGCCTTTCCTTAATCTAGCATCTAAGATAAGCCGTAGGGTCAGTATTGCCTCACGTGTTCCAACATTTCTACGGAATCCCGAGGTCTGCTTCTATCAGTTTTTCCATTCGCCTGTAAAGAATTCGCTTTAGTATTTTGCAGCTGTGGCTTATTAAACTAATAGTTCGGTAATTTTCACATCTGTCGATACCTGCTTTCTTTGGGATTGGAATTATTATACTCTTCTTGAAGTCTGAGGGAATTTAGCCTGTCTCACACATCTTGCTCACCAGATGTAAGAGTTTTGTCAGGAATGGCTCTCCCACGGCTGTCAGTAGTTCTAATGGAATGTTGTCTAATCCGGGGGCCTAGTTTCGACTCAGGCCTTTCAGTGCTCTGTCAAACTCTTCACGCAGTATCATATCTCCCATTTCATCTTCATCTACATCCTCTTCCATTTCCATAATATTATCCTCAAGTACATCGCCCTTGTATAGACCCTCTATATACTGCTTCCACCTTTCTGCTTTCCCTTCTTTGCTTAGAACTGGGTTTCCATCTGAGCTCTTGCTATTCATACAGCGGTTCTCTTTTCTCCAAAGGTCTCTTTAATTTTCCTGTAGGCAGTATCTATCTTACCCCTAGTGAGATAAGCCTCTACATCCTTATATTTGTCCTCTAGGCATCCCTGCTTAGCCATTTTGCACTTCCTGTCGATCTCATTTTTGAGACGTTTGTATTCCTTTTTGCCTGTTCCACTTACTGCACTTTTACATTTTCTCCTTTCATGAATTAAATTCAATATTTCTTCTGTTACCCAAAGGTTTCTACTAGCCCTCGTCTTTGTACCTATTTGTTCCTCTACTGCCTTCACTATTTCATCCCTCAAAGCTACCTATTCTTCTTCTACTGTATTTCTTTCCCCCATTCCTGTCAATTGTTCCCTTATGCTCTCCCTGAAACTCTGTACAATCTCTGGTTTAGTCAGTTTGTCCAGGTCCCATCTCCTTAAATTCCCACCTTTTTGCAGTTTCTTCAGTTTTAATCTACAGTTCATAGCCAATAGATTGTGGTCAGAGTCAACATCTGCCCCTGGAAATGACTTACAATTTAAAACCTGGTTCCTAAATCTCTGTCTTACCATTATATAATCTATCCGAAACCTGTCAGTATTTCCAGGCTTCTTCCATGTATACAATCTTCTTTTATGATTCTTGAACCAAGTGTTAACTATGATTATGTTGTGCTCTGTGCAAAATTCCACCAGGCGGCTTCCTCTTTCGTATCTTACCCCCAATCCATATTCACCTACTATGTATCCTTCTCTCCCTTTTCCTAGTGACGAATTCCAGTCACCCATGACTATTAAATTTTCGTCTCCCTTCACTATCTGAATAATTTCTTTTATTTCATCATACATTTCTTGAATTTTTTCTTCATGTGCAGAGCTAGTAGGCATATAAACTTGTAGTACTGTGGTAGGCGTGGGCTTCGTATCTATCTTGGCCACAATAATGCGTTCACTATGCTGTTTGTTGTAGCTTACCCGCATTCCTATTTTCCTATTCATTATTAAACCTACACCTGCATTACCCCTATTGGACTTTGTGTTTATAACCCTGTAGTCACCTGACCAGAAGTCTTGTTCCTCCTGCCACCGAACTTCACTAATTCCCACTATATCTGACTTTAACCTGTCCATTTCCGTTTTTAAATTTTCTAACCTACCTGCCCGATTAAGGGATCTGACATTCCACGCTCCGATCCGTAGAACGCCAGTTTTCTTTCTCCTGATGACGACGTCCTCTTGAGTAATCCCCGCCCGGAGATCCGAATGGGGGACTATTTTACCTCCGGAATAGTTTACCCAAGAGGCCGCCATCATCATTTAACCATACAGTAAAGCTGCATGCCCTCGGGAAAAATTACGACTGTAGTTTCCCCTTGCTTTCAGCCGTTCGCAGTACCAGCACAGCAAGGCCGTTTTGGTTAGTGTTACAAGGCCAGATCAGTCAATCATCCAGACTGTTGCCCCTGCAACTACCGAAAAGGCTGCTGCCCCTCTTCAGGAACCACACGTTTGTCTGGCCTCTCAACAGATACCCCTCCGTTGTGGTTGCACCTACGTTACGGCTATCTGTATCGCTGAGGCACGCAAGCCTCCCCACCATCGGCAATGTCCATGGTTCATGGGGAGAAGTGACAATATGTAAGGGAAAAAATGAATTGAAGTTTGTGTTGGGGAGGGCACTCACCTTAGGTGGTTCGTGGAGCAATGTTAACCATCGTACTGCGGTGGTGTTATGGTTAGCATTTCTACCTAACACGCAAGAAAACCCGGGTTCGAGTCCCAGCCGCAGCGCAAATTTTAATTCATTTCGTATGCTTCGATCATTTTGTGTTTCATTCTGTTGTTCGCAAGTAATTACCATGTACAGCCACCACTGGAAGGAGCTGAAATTTAACTTAGATTGTCACTTTACAGCTAGAAAGATGGTTCAGCACGGGCTGTTGCATGCCGAGTTGGCGTATACCATAGTGACGTCATACTCCGTAGCAGCTCACACAACTAACCTGCCACCTTGTCTGTCGGCTGTAAGGAAGTCCTTTTAGAATTTATCTGGTATGTCTGGCGTCGTTGATATAATACACGGAAAAAATAAGAAGAAGAAGAAGAAGAGGAAGAAGATAGATGACGAAAGAATTATCCGAATGGGACGGAAATGGGTAGATATGATGTACATTTATAGACACACAGCCGGTATGTTGTCGTGTGTTACCGGTATCTTACTGAAACGATAGCCCAGTATGGGCTGCATGAAGGGTGACAAAATGGGGCGCAGAGTATTGTCGACATACCGGTCTGCTCTAAGGGTGCCTCAGATGACAGCCAAACTGGTCATGCTATAGAAAGAAATGGTAGCCACTGACCATCACTTCTGGTTGTCAGCCCGTCTGGCGGCCGACACTCAGGTTGGTATTCCAGAGCTGTCCGGGGCGTCTCCAGACTCGTCTTCGGCCTGGAATCTCATTCGGTGGAGTAGAATTGTGATCAGTGATGAGGCTCGCTTCGAACTGAGCCCTAATGACCAGCGATGGCGGTGCGATACCAACCTGACTCCCGGCCGCCGTAAGGCCCGACGGCCACGTGTGATGGTCTGGAGTACCATTCCTCTTCATAGCAGGACCCCTTCGGTTGTCATCCGTGGCACCCTTACAGCACACCGGTAGGTCGACGGTACTCAACAGCCCGTTTTGTTGTCCTTAATGGAAGCCATCCTGGGCTTACATTTCAGCAATATAACGTCCGCCTGCAAACGGTGAGAGTTTCTGAAGCTTGTCTTCGTGCTTGCCAAACCCTACCTTGGCCAGAAAGGTCGCCGCATCTCAGACCAGTTGAGAACGTCTGGGGCATTATGGGCAGCGTCCTCCAACCAGCTGGTGAGTTTGGCGATCTAACTCTCCAGTTGGGCAGAATTTGGCACGGTATCCACCAGGAGGACATCCAATGACTCTGTCAATCAAGCCGATGGTCCAGAGGAGGACCAACGCGTTACTGACTTGCTCAATTTTCTCTTGAGTAACTCATCGCCGCGCGGGATTAGCAGAGCGGTCTACGCGCTGCAGTCATGGACTGTGCGGCTGGTCCCGGCGGAGGTTCGAGTCCTCCCTCGGGCATGGGTGTGTGTGTGTGTGTCCTTAGGATAATTTAGGTTAAGTAGTGTGTAAGCTTAGGGACTAATGACCTTAGCAGTTAAGTCCCATAAGATTTCACACACGTTTGATCATTTTTGAGTAACTCATCCAGTTTTTTTGAAATTGTAATCATGTGTTTGTTGTACACATATATCTACCAATGCCCGAGCCGTTCGGATAATTCCTTAGTGGTGCATCTATTTTTGTCTTAGGGTTTATGCGCCTATATATAGTTAATTCTTGTCTTTTGCAAATGATGAGTTGTTGAATAATCAGAAGGGGTGGTATTAATTGATATATTCGCGGCAACCAAATGTACTCCGCACTTCAACTACAAAAAATCGTACAAATTTTTGTTCCTTTGATTACCATCACTCCAGCTACTTTCGTTACACAAAAAGTACTCATAGTGTTCCATAATTTCAAAGTCTTTATACTATAAGTACCCAATAACATCACACAAACACATAGTTTCGTAGCGACTTGGAAGGTGGCCGTCGTTATGCTATGAGCTAGCTTCGGCTATCACAACCATAGAGCCTTGTACCTGAACACACGCGTGGGATATACCTCTTCGGGAGCCAGACTGTCGGTTGGTACAGGCTGACGTCAGCCGCTTTCATGGGGAGGACAGAACTGTTCCCTTGGGCGATAGCGATGCCTCTCTGAGTATGCTTATTGGACAACACGTGTCAACGCTTTGGCATCTCCAGCGATCTGTGATATTCGTGTAGTATGTTTAGGATAGTTTATTCGCGTTGCGAGTTATTTTGTGCACGTTTTATTCATGATTAGGAGATATTTGGCTTCGTAACTGTTTCACGATTTTGACGCATAATTTCAGAAAGCCGTTACATCGTCCCTCGTGTCCTGAGAATTTTATTGCGTTTGTATGTAGTGATCTTTTTTGACGAATTCGTTTAATGGACCGGTAGAGTTTATTTTTCCATGTTTGCACCCAGTTGATTGTTACTCACAGCGATGTTTAACCATTTTTTCAGGCGGCAGTCAGCAGCAGAAATATATTTTGAGAAACGCATAACATAATGTATTGTAGTTCGTATTTCACATGCATAGATAAGAAACACAATAAAGCGGTGTGTTATGCATTTATCAAAATTTCGTTTAAGAGAAGCATGCATTTTCATTCGCTGTAAATGCAGCTCTTTAACCGTATACATTTTCTTAGTCACAAAAAAAAAAAGCGTAACGCAGAGAGAGATTTTGATTCACACCTCCACACTTCCTGTTGACTACTGAAAGCCACCTCGTATAAGTATACAAACTCGCATTGCATAGCAGCGTGACTTATTTCTGGTCCACTTAGTAGCGTGTTTTATCTGAGGTGAAGATGCAGACAATTATATTTCAGATACTGTTTCAGAGCAGAGCAGATCTGTTGTTGCGTACGTAATGTTTTATTTCACAAACACGAGGAGCAGCTCCTTCTTTGCATTTTAGGGTCGAAGAACGTATTTCCACTTTCGTAAAAGTTAGCAGCTAGAACCAGTAACCGTTGACAACGTCGTTTTACTATGGAGCATTTCACATTGCAAAGTCTTCACTGTTCAAAGAAAAGCTGTAGATTAATGGGTATCATAGGTAATAACTTCTAATGCTGGAACCGTTAAATATTAACGGCAATAAACAGATAGTAAATTTCAGATTTTAGTTTAACATAATAAGTTTTCACAAAATATGTATTCAGTCACTAAGTCACACAGTACAAATCTCAGCATGGGATTTTCACATATTGCACAATCATTAAAAAGGTTTCACATGAACAGGTTACTTGGTTACATTTAGAAAATTTCAAACTTCATTCTGAGTCACAAATAATATTTCTTAGGCGAAACCAATGCCGACTTTCTGGCATTTCAGCACTAGAACTCGATAGTCTTCGCGACCTTAAGCTGTTTCTGGCTTGACAGTTCGCTGGTAATCGTTACATAAATCTTCCACTTCTCAGTTAACTAAAAACAAAATTAACGCGCGGAATTTATGAAGAGATATACAGGGCTATTACAAATGATTGAAGCTATTTCATAAATTCACTGTAGCTCCATTCATTGACATATGGTCACGACACACTACAGATACGTAGAAAAACTCATAAAGTTTTGTTCGGCTGAAGCCGCACTTCAGGTTTCTGCCGCCAGAGCGCTCGAGAGCGCAGTGAGACAAAATGGTGACAGGAGCCGAGAAAGCGTATGTCGTGCTTGAAATGCACTCACATCAGTCAGTCATAGCAGTGCAACGACACTTCAGGACGAAGTTCAACAAAGATCCACCAACTGCTAACTCCATTCGGCGATGGTATGCGCAGTTTAAAGCTTCTGGATGCCTCTGTAAGGGGAAATCAACTGGTCGGCCTACAGTGAGCGAAGAAACGGTTGAACGCGTGCGGGCAAGTTTCACGCGTAGCCCGCGGAAGTCGACGAATAAAGCAAGCAGGGAGCTAAACGTACCACAGGATGCTGCTCCACTGCACTTCCATCAAGTTGTTCGGTATTTCTTAAACAGGAGATTGGAAAACCGATGGATCGGTCGTGGTGGAGATCATGATCAGCAATTCATGTCATGACCTTCACGCTCTCCCGACTTAACCCCATGCGATTTCTTTCTGTGGGGTTATGTGAAAGATTCAGTGTTTAAACCTCCTCTACCAAGAAACGTGCCAGAACTGCGAGCTCGCATCAACGATGCTTTCGAACTCATTGATGGGGACATGCTGCGCCGAGTGTGGGAGGAACTTGATTATCGGTTGATGTCTGCCGAATCACTAAAGGGGCACATAGCGAACATTTGTGAATGTCTAAATAACTTTTTGAGTTTTTGTACGTGTGTGCAAAGCATTGTGAAAATATCTCAAATAATAAAGTTATTGTAGAGCTGTGAAATCGCTTCAATCATTTGTAATAACCCTGTATATCTTGTGGTCCATTTTTGTGGCCATTACACATTTTGTTCAGTATTTACTATCGAAGTATTGCGCTGTGGTGCTCAAGTAGCGAGCGTGGTGTGACTTCTTGTTACTTGCTACAACTGATCTTCTCATACAGAACACCCTACCAACTTCACTTTGATCCGTGGCCTTTACGTCAGAAGCATCGGACGAATGCCATTTGTCGTCTCTGATCGCGTCCCTTTCTCTTCGACATTTTGTAACTCTTGTCAAAATGTAATATTATTTGTAGCAAAAGAATGTAAATAAAAAAAAGAGCTGTGACAACGAACGATGCGCTCTAAAGTCCCGAAACAATTCAGAGCTGTCGCATTGTCAGCGACGTCCAGTAGTGAGTGTCGAACTGCCTGACGTTTTGTACCGACACTCAGCGACACTGACATTGGATCGTGTTTTAGCAGTGTGTCCGCCCTCTGTGACGTGCACGTCCGACAGCTTCCAGAGGGGAGGTTAATTTGGTGTCACAGTAATTAACGCTGCGTTATGCGACACTTGTCCTGATTGGTCGTAAATATGAAAGAGCGCCCAGATTGATTTTCATTTGCTTTTTTTTTCCATGCATACGCTTACAAACATCCGCTGGTCACACGTACAACAGGGACAGCGTTTTTGCTGCGAGTAAAACTGTGCCACACATAACGCCTCTCTTTATTGAACAGTCTATCTCCGTGGATGAGATTGCGCCGATGATCCAGCAGTTTACAACCACGAAACCTTAATAACAATAATAATAATAACTACAATTGTAATAATCATCATCAACGTCATCAATTGATGAGGGGCAGATGGGTCGTTCTGCCACACAGAATCCCGGCACCAGGAAGAATATTTCGTTATTTAATTATCAGTTCTTACTTTCCTGTTGCTGTCGCAAACGATGTGCAGGGGAACGATTATTGGTAGGGCTCTGTGCAGTGTCGAATCTCTCTGATTTGGTCTTCATGGTGTTCTAAAGAGATGTGCGTAGGAGTAAGCAGTATACTGGTTAAATTTCATAGGACCGTACTCTCTCGGTAATTTAACAGTAAATCACTCTGTAACGTTCCACGACTCTCTAACAGCGTTTGTCACTGTAAATTGGATACGCATCTCTTTGACGCCTTCCCGCTTCCTTAACCAACATGTGACGAACCGCAATGGTCTTCTTTGGAACTTCTTTATTACCCCTGTCGATCCTATCTCGTATGAATCCCAGAATGGCTAGCAGTATACAAGTACTGGTCAAACGAGAGTTTTGTAAGCTGCCTCCTTCGCGAGTGGACCACACTCCCCGAGGATTCTTTCAATGAATCTCAGTCTGGTACAGTCTTCCCTATCATTGGTTGTGGCATTTCCACTTTAATTCTCTCCTTAGCCAGACCCGTTTTTAATTGGTGTGGCTAGTTCGATGATCGTTCACAAATCGGGTATTCCTACAGTAATGGGTCTTTCCGCCTATGTAGGAAAACTGGAACTCTGTCTCGCAGAGAGATAATCGACGAGGAAGCTGAGAGTGTGGTTTCTAAACTAGACGCTACGGCCAAAATGTAGACTGCAGTAGGAGGATCCTGCCCTCATATTGCGCAGTCCTCAAATTACCCTCGAATAACTGGCGTACTGTACGTGGTACCAGTCCAAGACATGACTGACCTACCTCACTACTGAACGCGTGAGACAGCGTACTTCAGACGAGTATTGGTGCAAGCTCGTTTCCACACTACTTTGTGATACAAGCAGCTTTGGATATGAGGACGCAGATTTACCCTCAGCTTGATAACACGGGTAGTTGTACGTAGCAATTTCCTGTAGTCACTAGAGACTCCTGTAAAAGACTCACAAACTATGCGAATCAGGAGAGTTGCGCAGTTTATAATCTGAATTAAGTACTATATACAGGGTGCCAGTTATTGAACTACATGAAAAAAAACGTAATAGTTACATACTACGGCGTTCATACACTTTATTCAACATGTAAACGTCTCTACAGATATTCAGATTTAGGTTATGACATGTTCGATATGCCTGCCATCATTGGCGATGATGTGGCGCAGACGAACAGCGAAATTCTGCATGACCCGCTGAAGTGTCGGAACGCAGATTGCGTCGATGACCTCCTGAATGGCTGTTTCCAGCTCAGCAGCGGTCTTGGGGTCACTGCTGTACACCTTATCTTTAATGTAACCCCACAAAAAGGAGTTCCATTTGTTCTGATCTGGAGAATACGGCGGCCAATCGAGGCCCGTACCAGTGGCCTCTGGATACCCCAGAGCCAGGATGCGGTCCCCAAAGTACTCCTCCAGGTCGTCACTCTGCTGCTTCGATGCGGTCGAGCTCCGTCTTGCATGAACCGCGTGTTGTCGAAATCGGGGTCACTTTGGACAATGGGGATGAAATAATCTTCCAAAACCTACACGTGCCGTTCGGTAGTCACCGCGGCATCGGGGAATATTGCACCGATAATTCCGTGACTGGACATTGGACACCACACAGTCACCAATTGAGGGTGAAGACACTTCTCGATCGTGAAATGCAGAATTCTCAGTCTCATGAATGCGCCAATTTTGCTTGTTGACGAACCCATCCAAATGAACGTGGTCTTCGTCGCTAAACCAAACCATGCTGCGCGTACTAATACCCATCATACCCCACGGCCAACCGCGCAGTTTGAACGTCCTAAGGCAAACCGCTCAGAAATTATGACGGTTTTATTTCGTATATTTCAGTAATTCTCACCCTGTAAATGCCTTTGGTGTGGAAGGACGTCGTTTCGTTTCTCGGTACCTCCTCAGACTTTTTTGTGAGGCAGGGAGGTCTGGAACGGGGTCCACTCGGCCTCTTGAGCCCAAATGAGGAACTGCTTGAATTAAGAAGCAGCAGCTGGTTTCACCACGATTCATGTACTGTCAGTAAGGACTGGAGGTGTTTGTGATAGGCTCATCACACGTCCCTCAATCACAAGTCGCTGGTCGTACTGCTTTGTAAGCAGCAGACGGACCGGTAAGAATACACTTAAGAACCTAATCAGTGAGTGGTGGCGGTAGTATAAGTGTATGTTTGTCCGAAACATAAAACGGAAGCAAAACTGTTTGAATTTGGTTTGAAATATCTGTAATTTCTATTTGAGAGAATATTATTTTATCCATCCTCAGCAACTGTAGTCGCATGTGATGAATTACTAAGCAACCGGTTGCATAGAAGAAATTTAATTTCTCTACCTGTTTCGGACACTTAGCGCTCTTCTTCAGAGGCTTATACCCATCGCATTATTTGAGACTTGGAAAAAAATGCGATAGGTATAAGCTTCTGAAGAAGAGCACTAAGTGTCCGAAACTGATAAAGAAATTAAATTTCTTTTATGCAACTGGTTGCTTATTGTTTCATTATACACTACTGGCCATTAAAATGGCTACACCACGAAGATGACGTGCTACAGACGCGAAACTTAACCGACATGAAGAAGATGCTGTGATATGGAAATGATTAGCTTTTCAGACCATTCACACAAGGTTGGCGCCGGTGACGACACCTACAACGTGCTGACATGAGGAAAGTTTCCAACTGATTTCTCATTAAAAAACAGCAGTTGACCGGCGTTGCCTGGGGAAACGTTGTTGTGGTGCCTCGTGTAAGGAGGAAAAACGCGTACCATCACGTTTCCGACTTTGATAAATGTCCGATCGTAGCCTATCGAGATTCCGGTTTATCGTATCGCGACATTGCTGCTCGCGTTGGTCGAGATCCAGTGACTGTTACCTGAATATGGAATCGGTGGGTTCTGGAGGGTAATACGGGACACCGTGCTGGATCCCAACGGCCTCGTATCACTAGCCGTCGAGATGACAGGCATCTTATCCGCATGGCTGTAACGGATCGTGCAGCCACGTCTCGATCCCAGAGTTAACAGATGGGGACGTTTGCAAGACAACAACCATCTGCACGAACAGTTCGACGACGTTTGCAGCAGCATGGACTATCAGCTCGGAGACCATGGCTGCGGTTACCCTCGACGCTGCGTCACAGACAGGAGCGCCTGCGATGGTGTACTCAACGACCAACCTGGGTGCACGAATGGCAAAAAGTTATTTTTTCGGACGAATCCAGGTTCTGTTTACAGGATCATGATGGTCGCATCCGTGTTTGGCGACATCGCGGTGAACGCACATTGGAAGCGTGTATTTGTCATCGCCATACTAACATATCACCCGGTGTGATGGTATGGGGTGCCATTGGTTACACGTCTCGGTCACCACTTGTTCGCATTGACGGCGCTTTGAACAGTGGACGTTACATTTCAGATGTGTTACGACCCGTGGCTCTACCCTTCATTCGATCCCTCCGAAACCCTACATTTCAGGAGGATAATGCACGACCGCATGTTGCAGGTCCTGTACGGGCCTTTCTGGATACAGCAAATTCTCCAGATCTCTCACCAATTGAAAATGTCTGGTCAATGGTGGCCGACCAACTGACTCGTCACAATACGCCAGTCACTACTCTTGATAAACTGTGGTCTCGTGTTGAAGCTGCACATGCAGGTGTACCTGTACACGCCATCCAAGCTCTGTTTGACTCAATGCCCAGGCGTATCTAGGCCGTTATTACGGCCAGAGGTGGTTGTTCTGGGTACTGATTTCTGAGGATTTATGCACCCAAATTGCGTGAAAATATAGTCACATGTCAGTTCTAGTATAATATATTTGTCCAATGAAGACCCGTTTATCATCTGCATTTCTTCTTGGTGTAGCAATTTTAACGGCCAGTAGTGTATATTTGAGAGTGTTCAGATTTCAGAGTTAGATATTGCTGAAACAATTCTCGCGCTTGCGGACCGGCCGTAAGTACTTGTCTAGCAGCGTTTACCAAGGGACGTCGTGTGTGTTGGCGGCTGGGTTTGCTGTTAGCCATGCGTGGTACTCACGCAGTATACTCCATCGAGGATGAAAGTAGAGATTTCTCACGGAAAGGCTAGCTGACACCACATGGTGAAGAGTTACAATAAAACAGACGCGATCTAGCCTGTTTCAGTGAGAGGTGAGCTGCGTCCACTCGTTTCCAGTGACACAGAACACTGATATCGATATCTGCAGTGTTGAGAGGCGAGAACACTGACCGAATTGCAGCAACTGCATTTAGCTACATCTGTTTCATATTTAAGGTTCCTGTTATTTGCTCAATTACCTGGAGGTACGAAATTACAGCGATCCAAAAACTAAAGTCTTGTTTATTGGCCTTGCAACGTATCCAGTTCTTGTGTTGATTGCCCACGGTCCTTTGTAAGATTGCCACATTTTTTTTCCATAAACAATAAATGCTATTACTTTAAGAGAATAATCGTGTTTATCATATTTATAATACAGGTCGCCTTAAACTTGATTTTATTAAAAGTGGCGCGTCCCGGAAGAATAAGGTTCCGTCTCCATCATACACACAGCCTGGAATGAATCACAATATCCTCCCCGATAAAAACACAAAAGCTTCAACGAGATTCTATAAATCGTAACTCTGGCTACAGCGCATATTTGCACAGCCGTGAGACACATAGACACTATCGTTGAATATAACATTTCTTCAGATGGTATGCATATATTCTTTCAAGTACAGTTAACGCCGCAATCAAAGGAGGGACACAATTACCAGGACAGAAAATTATCAAAATATGCAAAATGTATTGCCGACAGTGCTACGTGTATTAGGTATATAGAACTGCGAAGGCTATTGCAAGACAAAAAGGCTTGGAAGTCAGCATAAAAAGACAAAAAAGTAGGTAAAAGATCTGACACGAAGCAGGAGAAAGTGCAGGACAACCAAACGCATAGACTCACCACTCGAATTCATTTTGAACAGTTCGATTCAGTGACTTTATGGAATGTATTACATAAATCAACAACAAACAGTTCTTTAGTTTATGATGGGCAAATAAAAGTCTCCGTTAAACAATGAGTTTCGGGATGGGCGTGTTATACATGCAAAGAACAACATCTGAAATCAAACTAGTGCATGGGATAAAAGTAAAAGAACACATACAAGCGGTAAAGACAGTTTAAACACATTTAGTGAAATCAGCGGATTAGCGAAATGTTATCATTCCCAGTTTTCCATTTACACAGTTTTATTTTTAATGTAAAGCAAAAATGTCGGTAGCAAGAAACTAGAGACTGAAAATAAGCCAGTTTATTTACATCATCTTTAGTAAACATGGAGAGACAAGCATTTATTTGACGAATTAAGCGAAATCTCTCTCCGCCGCTTGTGTCTGTCCATCCAATGCTCTTCTGAAGCGCTGTAGAATTTGCCGTTTTTAAAAAGAAGCGCTTTGAAACACGCGAAGAGGAGAAAAATGAAATTAATTCCTGTCAAAAGATTACGTTTGACTGAGTTAGCGAACGGTGTTTTATATCAGCATTGTTCTCGTTTTAAATCCTCGCTCGAAAAGAATTAATCTTCATTTAAACGGTTTATTTCGGAGAAAACGCTGTGGGGAAGTTACAGATCTTTATCTCTGTCGACAGGAGTGTAAATCACGAGGTAAATGTAAAAAAAAGAGGCGAAAATACATACTGGTTAAAAAGAATGTTCCACCCTAGGTGAACATTTCTGGCGTGATTTGCGCCGGAGACAAACGATGCGAATTGAACGATCTTCGGAGTTACAGAACTGTAATTCGTTTCCGAAGATATATATGGTTTATGAATTAGTAGCTGGCGTGGACCACGAACTTATGCTGTCGCTACAAACTGGTTCAATAAACGGAGCGGAAAATCGAAGATCGTTGATTTCAATAGAAGTTTAATAATAAATATATCTACGAAGACGATTTATATTTTGTAGGGCACTTTTCTGAATATATTTGGAAGTTTTAGATAACAAAATCGCTTTTGTTCGAGGAAATTTTATTACCATAAGTTTGTCGCGGTCTAAATATTCACCACGAACATAATTTTAGCAAAAAAAAAAAAAAGCTCGTTATCTGCGTATAACTTTTCTGCAAGTTACGAAAATGTGTATCTGTTCACGAATGAACCTCAAAGAAATTGAGTTTGTATGGTATAGAAACCAAAAAAAATGTATTGAAAATACTCATACAGCGATACATTTTGCCAATATAATAAAACAAGTTTTTATGAATATCTTTTCAGATGTCCCATTACCAAAGAGCATATAAACAAAAATGTGTTGTTATTTTACATATCAGTCATTAGACTGCTTTTATTTCTTAGTCTTTTGAACTCATCTTTCCTTTTCCGTATATCTGCTACTACACTGAACATCTTCGATTTTTTTAGATACTCGAATCTTAGCGTGTCGCTACATTTTCTCATTCCAGTGTCCCTTCAAGAAGCAAGTTACCTAATCATGGAGGGCCTTGGAAATATTCCATCAATCTTTTCCTTTCTTCCAGTCACAGTTTTTTATCTGTTGTTTCTAGTACCTACTGCTTCCGAATTTTATCTCTTTAAGTTTGATAAAATCCTGTTCTCTAACACTGATACTCATTCCTTAACGTCATAAGCGTGTGACTGCGTGTGAGATCGCTCTCTAAATTTTCATATATTATTGGTTTCAGCTACATATTTTAACGGGTTTTGTGATAATATTTACTATATAAGTGACGTATTAGTGGTTTCTTCATTCACCTCTGCCTTTCTTGTGTTGTGACCTGATATTTGTGTGTGTTTCGTATCGAGCAACTTAACCTCTTGCCTGTGTTTACATTTCGCGCTGACCAGTTGCAGCTGTAGCGGCGCATCGAAAGCTAAGTACTAATTAATTGTTTGTGTATATTGGTTTATTTAGGAACTGTAGTAGTCTTCAACCGATGTTCTTGGTGTTTTCTGGTGAAATAATTTCAGAAGAACCTTTTGGGAACTGTTTTCAGCTTCGTTACTGTGTCATTAGACGTTTGATTCTCTTTCTGTATTAGTCTTTTGTTATATTTACATTTGTTGTTTATTAATACTGTTAATAATAGTAGTTACTTCCCTTGTAGAGTAAGTTTGTGATTATTGTTGTCAGGTTTTTAACATCTTCTTATTGTAGTAGCGGAACTTAGAAAAAGTCAAATTTTACCATGAGTGAGAAGTGTGGGCTTTGCCGTAGGTTCGTGAGTAGTGGATTGCGGCGTGAGACTTGTTCGAAGTATTTTCACTGGGGGGAATGTAGTGGGGAAGCCAGTGGGCATTCTTGTGAGATCCTCTCCTGGAACTGCAGGTTATGTGGCAAGAGTAAGTTGATAGAGGAGCTGGAGCGTAAGATCTGTGCCCTTCAGGTGCAGTTGAAAAACGCACAGGAGGAGCTAGATAGGATGAGGAGGGAGAAGGGGGTTGGGGAATGGGAGCTGGCTGTTGGCAAGAGATCTGCTAGGAGAAGAAGATTTTCAGATAGTTTTACTATTGGTGTTTACAACAGATATGACCAACTGTCAGAGTCTAGTGGATAGGAATCTCTAGTAGCTGTAGATGTAGGAAGTATGCAGCAGACCTCAGTAGTTACGGTGGCTAGAACAGTTGCAAAGTCGAAGAGGAAGAAGAGGGTTCCGCTGTTAGGTAGTTCTCATGGCAGAGGTGTAGGCCAGCAGTTGCAGGAAGTGCTGGGGAGTGAGTACCAGGTCACCAGCATTGTGAAGCCTAATGCAGGGGTGGCTCAGGTGACTGTTAACATAGGGGGGTTATGTAGGGATTTTACTAAAGAGGATCAGGTAGTGATTGTGGGTGGGGCTGGTAATAGTATGGATAGGGATGGGGAGTATAACATAGATGGTGACCTGGAAAAGATAGCCACTCAGACTGGCAGCATGAATGTGCATTTCGTGGAACTGTTTCAGCGTCACGATCGGCCTCATCTTAATACAGCCGTCAGGCGTAATAACATGAGACTTGGGGGTGCGCTGATGACAGAAGGCATGGGTCACATCTCCGTTGTGTCGGTGGAGTCTATCAGCAGGGCGGGTTTCACTAGACATGGCCTGCACCTCAACAGGTATGGGAGGGGGAGGTTGGCAAAGCTTATAGGTGACAGCATAGGTGGGGTTGGTGGGATCACTCATGGGAAAATGCCTGCAGTAGTGGGTGTTAGAGCTGCACCTTTTTTTAGATTGAAGTCAGCTGATAGGTATTCCTGCTTAAGGGAAGTCTCTCTAACAAGGGAATCACTTTTGACAAAGCTTAGGTATCCGAGTAATCAAAATATACAAGGTATTAGAGATAAAGTTAGTGAACTGCTTATAGATGTTAACTCTGAAATTATTGGTATATCTGAACACTTCTTAAATAAGGAGATAATTCAGAGGCTTCCTTTACCAGGATACAGATTGGCTGGCAGCTTTTCTAGGAGCTCTTTGTGGTGTGGGGGAGTAGCCATGTATGTGAAAAACGGCATCCCATTTGAGTCAATTGATGTTTCAAAGTACTGCACTGAAAAGGTGTTTGAATGTTGTGCAGGTGTGGTTAAATTTAACGGAGCTAAACTTCTAACTGTTGTTATTTATAGATCCCCAGACTCCGATTTCACAACATTTTTGCTAAAGCTAGAGGAGGTTCTTGGTTCACTTTATAGGAAATACAAAAAGTTAGTTATATGTGGTGACTTCAATATTAATTGTATAAGTGATTGTGCAAGGAAGAGGATGCTGGTAGACCTCTTTAATTCATATAATCTTATGCAAACCGTATTCTTTCCAACGAGAGTGCAAGGGAACAGTAGAACAACCATAGACAACATTTTTGTTCATTCCTCATTACTAGAAGGGCATTCTGTTAGCAAAAAGGTGAATGGCCTTTCAGATCATGATGCACAAATTTTAACTTTAAAAGATTTTTGTGCTGCAACACGTGTTAAATATAGTCATCAGCTGTTCAGGAAATCTGATCCAGTTGTTGTAGAGACCTTTGTAAACCTTATAAAGGAACAAGAGTGGCAAGATGTTTATAGCGCTGATACAGTGGACCATAAATATAATGCTTTTCTCAAGACTTTTCTCATGCTCTTTGAAAGTTGCTTTCCGTTAGAACGTTTAAAACAGGGTACTAGCACAAACAGGCAGCCTGGGTGGCTGACTAGAGGGATAAGAATATCTTGTAGAACAAAGTGACAATTATATCAAAACGTTAGAAACAGTCAAAATCTAAATGCAGCAGCCCATTACAAACAGTATTGTAAGGTGCTTAAAAATGTTATTAGGAAGGCAAAAAGTATGTGGTATGCAGATAGAATAGCTAAGTCTCAGGATAAAATTAAAACCATATGGTCAGTCGTAAAGGAAGTTGCTGGTCTGCAGAGACAGGTCGAGGATATAGAATCAGTGCGTAGTGGGGATGTCCGTGTTACTGATAAGTCGCATATATGTACAGTATTTAACAATCACTTTCTGAATATAGCAGGTGAACTAAATAGAAACCTAGTCCCAACGGGGAATCATATAGCGCTCTTAGAAAAAAGTGTTCCGAGACTGTTACCTGAAATGCTCCTTCATGATACTGACAAGAGGGAGATTGAGTTAATAATTAAATCACTAGAGACCAAGAACTCTCATGGATATGACGGGGTATCTAACAGAATACTGAAGTATTGTTCTATGTATGTTAGCCCAGTTCTCAGCCATATCTGTAACTTTTCCTTTAGGAGTGGTCAGTTTCCTGACCGATTAAAGTACTCGGTAGTGAAGCCACTTTATAAAAAGGGAGACAGGGATAATGTTGACAATTTTATACCTATTTCTATGCCATAGGTGTTTGCTAAAGTTATCGAGAAGTTTGTATATACAAGGTTACTGGCGCATTTAAATTCACATAATTTGCTGTCAAATGTTCAGTTTGGTTTTAGAAATGGTTTAACAACTGAAAATGCTATATTCTCTTTTCTCTGTGAGGTTTTGGACGGATTAAATAAAAAGTTGCGAACGCTAGGCGTTTTCTTTGATTTAACGAAGGCTTTTGACTGTGTTGACCACAAAATATTACTGCAGAAGTTGGAACATTGTGGAGTAAGGGGAGTAGCTTACAATTGGTTCGCCTCTTACTTTAAGAGCAGAAAGCAGAGGGTAATTCTCCGCAATATTGAGAGTGGTAGTGATGTTCAGTCCCAATGGGGCATTGTTAAGTGGAGCGTTCCCCAAGGGTCGGTGCTGGGGCCACTGCTGTTTCTTATTTATACAAATGATATGCCTTCTAGTATTACAGGTGATTCAAAAATATTTCTGTTTGCTGATGACACCAGCTTGATAGTGAAGGATCTTGTGTGTAATATTGAAACAGTAACAAATAATGCAGTTCATGAAATAAGTTCGTGGCTTGTGGAAAATAATTTGATGCTAAATCATAGTAAGACTCAGTTTTTACAGTTTATAACTCACAATTCAACAAGAACCGATATTTTGATCAGACAGAATAGGCATATTATAAGCGAGACGGAACAGTTCAAGTTCCTAGGCGTTTGGATGGATAGTAAGCTGTTGTGGAAAGCCCGTGTTCAGGATCTTGTTCAGAAACTAAATGTTGCTTTATTTACCATTAGAACAGTATCTGAAATAAGTGACACTTCAACACGAAAAGTAGTCTACTTCGCATATTTTCATACGCTTATGTCGCATGGTATTATTTTTTGGGGTAATTCTTCCGATTCAAAAAGGGTATTTTCGGCTCAAAACGGGCTGTTCGAGCTATATGTGGTGTAAGTTCGAGAACCTCTTGTCGACCCCTATTCAAAAATCTGGGAATTCTGACATTGCCCTCACAGTACATATTTTCTTTAATGTCGTTTGTTGTTAGCAATATTAGCCTATTTCCAGCTTTCACTCAGTTAATACTAGGCAGAAATCAAATCTGCATGTAGAATGCACTTCCTTGACTCTTGTGCAGAAAGGAGTGCAGTATTCTGCTGCATCCATTTTCAATAAGCTACCACAAGAACTCAAAAATCTTAGCAGTAACCCAAACTCTTTTAAGTCTAAACTGAAGAGATTCCTCATGGCTCACTCCTTCTATTCTGTCGAGGAGCTCCTGGATGAGCTAAAAAATTAAACAAATTTCAGTGCTACATTGTTGATTTTCTTCATTTAAACTTACGACTTGTCACCTGAATATGTTTTTTTATATTTCATTTTATCTGTTTCTAATATCGTGTTATAATTTCATGTATTGACTCGTTCCATGACCATGGAGACTTCTCCTTAATTTGGTCACACGGAACAATAAATAAATAAATAAATAAATAATCTTTCACGTTTATTTTCGTAGTGAACTCATACAATTTTTGTGCGAATAGAACCAAATATCTTTCCTTTTTATCTCAATATCCGCTATCGTTAACAGCTGTCTGTGAAAGAGTGACAACAGAATTTTATTTTACTTTCATTAAGTCGTTAGTCACTTCTTCTCTCGCTAACTTCTGTTTAACACGTCATACGGGACTTTTAAAGCCTTCAAAATTAAACTGTGAAGACTAAACAAAACTATTCCAGTGATTCTGGCAGAGACACGAGCGGGATTCACACGCAGTTACTCAAATTTAATGACATCTTTTGCTTCTTTCGTAGCCGTTGTCATTGAAGATAAAATCTTCTGGGTGCATGATGATATTCTTGAAACTTCTCCAAAATCTGACGTTTGATCCCTTTTTCAGGAATTTTCTGGTATTGTCGTATGGCTGAATATAATTGAGGAGGAGCTCAACGGATGGAGAGCAACGCCAGTTTTTGGATAAGAAATTTGGAGAGGAATGTGACGCAGCCTAATCATTCAGAAGTTAACACTTTTAATTGTAACTTGTTGTGGCAAGAGGGCTCGTTAGCACCCAAGCTCAATTGATTCTTTTCTCCTGTAAAATAAAATTAATCCAAAAGAGAAATTAAAATATAGAAATAAATAATCGAAAATGTCGAAAATAAAAATGTACGATAATTTTAGTAAATTATAAAGGTGTCTATACAGGGAAGATTTTGGCAAGGAACAGAAATTTACATTTCTGATCATACATCGTGGCAAAACAGAGTGCAAAACTGTGGCCTACCTTCTCGTTAGTTAATTTCACGAACTCATTCAAGATAAGATGTACGGAGAGTCGTACGCCACAAGTACCGGATACTGGTGAATCCTTTCGATGGAGGATGGAACCGTGATTCAAAAAGGAGAAAGCTTTCTGGAGGAGCGTTGAAGGGCCTTCGTTTCTTCTCAGTTGCTGCAAAGAGCTACGCCAGTGTGAGGTAGTTTCAACTCGGTTTCCCTAACTTCTAATCATTCCTCCTCATAATGACGCGTGAGGCCTCCCCCCAACAGCGATATTACGGACTGTAGGTGGAATATATGTTTTGATAGTGTAGGTGCATCCTGCTGCATCCTCTAGTTCGTTGCTCCAAAATATCAACTTGCTCTGATATCGAGAAGTGTATCGTCTGCTTCCGAAGATTACTGTAGGCGATCGGGAGAAGCCAGGGACTGAATGGTTGGTTCATCTGTTGGGTACATGGAAGGTACGTAATGCTCACAGAGGGATGCAGCAGACAAGGAATTTAGTGACAGGAGGACGTTTCGTGCACTCCATTTTCCTCAAAATTTCATGTGTCTCTATATCATCTTCTGCGGTCACAATAAACGGATACTGAGAACACACCATTATCGTCATACTGTGTTTTGCCCATTGGCAGATCCACATCTGATCTTGCTCCAGGTCAACTGCTACGCAGTCTGGTACCTCCCTCTCTTGGTTTCATCCAATATTTTTATTCTTGTACTCGCTGTTTTGTTCTGTCCTTTCACTGCTCCTTCGACAGCTGGTGTTAGAATTCTTTTTTCTCTCGGTATACGTCCATCCAATCTACTTTTCTTTTCTGAACTAGGTTTAGTTTGCTCCTTTAGTCTTTCCAGTACGTCTCTGTTGGTGACTATACACGCCATCTTGTTTTATCCATTCTCCTCCCAACCCACACCACGAATACTCCAGTTTTGTCTCTTTTTCTCTTCTTCAGTGTTCAGCCTTCACAAATATACAGAAAGGAACTCCACAAGAAAACACAATCGGAGCAAATTACTGGCTAGCCAAGGTTGTCCCCACCTGCTAAGCAAATTTGGCAAATAATCGCGGTAATGGTTTAAGATATTTATAAAATAAATATGAAGATGTTTCATTGTTGTATTCCAGGGGGTTAAAACAGTTCTGAGTCTCTTGAAAATCCATAAGAATTTGACCGATCCTATATGACTAAAATGGTCTTGAGGATCACCAGTCTTCTGACTGGTTTGATGCGGCTCGCCAGGAATTCCTCTCCTGTGCCAATCTCTCCATCTCACAATAACACTTGCAACCTACTTCCTCAATTATTTTCTGGATATGTTCCAATTTGTATTTTCCTCTACAGTTTTTACTCTCTGCAGCTCCGTCTAGTATCATGGGAATAATTGCCTGATGTCTTAACATACGTTCTACCATTCTGTCGCTTCTTCTAGTCAGTGTTTTCCACATATTTTTTCATCGTCGATTCTCCGAAGAACATCCCCATTCCATACCTTATCAAGCCACCTAATTTTCAATTTTCTTCTGTAGCACCACATCTCAAATGCTTGGATTCTCTTCTTTTCCGATTTTTTCCATACTCCACATTTCACTACCATGCAATGCTGTACTCCAAACGTGCATTCTCAGAATTTTATTCCTCAAATTAAGGCCTAAGTTTGATATTGGTAGGAGTCTCTTGGAGAGGAATGCCAGTTTTGGCAGTGGTAGTCTGCTTTCGATGTCCTACTTGCTCCGTCCGTCATAAGCTACTTTGCTTCCAAAAAAAAAAAAAAAAAAGTTTCAAATGGCTCTAACGACTAAACCACTATGGGCCTTAACATGTGAGGTCATCAGTCCCTCACACTACTTACAACTACTTAAATCTGGCTAACCTAAGGACATCATTCACAGCCATGCCCGAGGCAGGATTGGAACCTGCGACCATAGCAGCAGCGCGGTTCCGGACTGAAGCGCCTAGAACCACTCGGCCATCGGCCACAGCGGCCGGCTCCTAGGTATCACAAAATGTTAAGTTCATCTATTTCGTGATCACCAATCCTGATGCTAAGTGACTCGCTGTCCTCATTTCCACTACACCTCGTTCTCTTTCTGACCATGATGTAATCTAACTGAAATCTTCCATTATCTCTGGATCTTTTTCAAGAATGACTTCTACTCTTGTGATTCTTGAACATAGTATTCGCTATTACTAGCAGAAATTTATTGCTGAATTCAAGTAGTCTTTCTCCGCTCTCATTCGTAGTACCAGGCCCGTATTCTTCCGTAACCGCTTCCTCTACTCCCTTCCTTACGACCGCTTTCCAGTCCCCCATGACTATTAGAATTTTCACCCTGCTTTACGAACTGAATTACCCTTTCAATAACCTCATATACTTCCTCTTCAGTTTCGGCTTGCGACGTCGACATTTATACCTGGACTATCTTCGTCGGTGTTGGTTTGCTGTCTGTTTTTATCGGAACAACCCTATCACTGAACTACTTACAGTAGCTCACCCTCCGCCATGCCTACCTATTCATAACGAATTCTACTCCCATCGTACTATTTTTTGCTGTTGTTGATATTACCCTACACTCATCAGGCCAGAAACCGTTATCTTCTTTCCCTTTCACTTCGCTGACCCCTAGATTGAGCCTTAGCATTTCCCTTTTCAGATTTTCTAGCTCCCCTGCCACCCCGCCGTGTGCAGTCCTAAAGCACCGTCCGGCGCAACGCTGCGAAAGTGCACCAGGAAGGCGCTGACCCTCGCGCCAGTGAAAGAGCGGGCGCCGCCACACCTCCAGGAAGACAGAGCTCTACGGCCCCCGTTAGCGCTGACTTAACGAGCCGCCCATGGCTAGTCGACCCAGTTCCGTCGCAGACTTTGAGAGCATCAGTACTGAGTAATGGGAAGATACTTAGCCTGCGTTCTACGAGTAGTAACAGTGTCTAAAAGTAATTGCATGTAGGCACGGGAAGCACATCTAGCTAGCTTATAAAATGAAATTATGTTCCTTTCCTTTTTAGAAATAAAATGTTCTACAGTATTAATCGGTAAGTGTTACGTACAGATCATTTTGGATTCCTGCTGCCGCGGCGCGATTCTTTCCGTCCCTTTACGACTAACCTGCACCTACCTGTGAACATTGTCTCAGCATATCATCAGTAGGGAAGCCGAGTGAAACCTACTGTACTTCGACGTGAACCAATCTGAAATTAAAGTCACTAATCTACGTTTCTGGAGAAAGTTTTCACACGAAATTAAAGGTTGGAAATTTTGACCTCAGTTAATACACTCCTGGAAATGGAAAAAAGAACACATTGACACCGGTGTGTCAGACCCACCATACTTGCTCCGGACACTGCGAGAGGGCTGTACAAGCAATGATCACACGCACGGCACAGCGGACACACCAGGAACCGCGGTGTTGGCCGTCGAATGGCGCTAGCTGCGCAGCATTTGTGCACCGCCGCCGTCAGTGTCAGCCAGTTTGCCGTGGCATACGGAGCTCCATCGCAGTCTCGTAGCATGCCGCGACAGCGTGGACGTGAACCGTATGTGCAGTTGACGGACTTTGAGCGAGGGCGTATAGTGGGCATGCGGGAGGCCGGGTGGACGTACCGCCGAATTGCTCAACACGTGGGGCGTGAGGTCTCCACAGTACATCGATGTTGTCGCCAGTGGTCGGCGGAAGGTGCACGTGCCCGTCGACCTGGGACCGGACCGCAGCGACGCACGGATGCACGCCAAGACCGTAGGATCCTACGCAGTGCCGTAGGGGACCGCACCGCCACTTCCCAGCAAATTAGGGACACTCTTGCTCCTGGGGTATCGGCGAGGACCATTCGCAACCGTCTCCATGAAGCTGGGCTACGGTCCCGCACACCGTCAGGCCGTCTTCCGCTCACGCCCCAACATCGTGCAGCCCGCCTCCAGTGGTGTCGCGACAGGCGTGAATGGAGGGACGAATGGAGACGTGTCGTCTTCAGCGATGAGAGTCGCTTCTGCCTTGGTGCCAATGATGGTCGTATGCGTGTTTGGCGCCGTGCAGGTGAGCGCCACAATCAGGACTGCATACGACCGAGGCACACAGGGCCAACACCCGGCATCATGGTGTGGGGAGCGATCTCCTACACTGGCCGTACACCACTGGTGATCGTCGAGGGGACACTGAATAGTGCACGGTACATCCAAACCGTCATCGAACCCATCATTCTACCATTCCTAGACCGGCAAGGGAACTTGCTGTTCCAACAGGACAATGCACGTCCGCATGTATCCCGTGCCACCCAACGTGCTCTAGAAGGTGTAAGTCAACTACCCTGGCCAGCAAGATCTCCGGATCTGTCCCCCAGTGAGCATGTTTGGGACTGGATGAAGCGTCGTCTCACGCGGTCTGCACGTCCAGCACGAACGCTGGTCCAACTGAGGCGCCAGGTGGAAATGGCATGGCAAGCCGTTCCACAGGACTACATCCAGCATCTCTACGATCGTCTCCATGGGAGAATAGCAGCCTGCATTGCTGCGAAAGGTGGATATACACTGTACTAGTGCCGACATTGTGCATGCTCTGTTGCCTGTGTCTATGTGCCTGTGGTTCTGTCAGTGTGATCATGTGATGTATCTGACCCCAGGAATGTGTCAATAAAGTTTCCCCTTCCTGGGACAATGAATTCACGGTGTTCTTATTTCAATTTCCAGGAGTGTAAGAACACCGTGAATTCATTGTCCCAGGAAGGGGAAACTTTATTGACACATTCCTGGGGTCAGATACATCACATGATCACACTGACAGAACCACAGGCACATAGACACAGGCAACAGAGCATGCACAATGTCGGCACTAGTACAGTGTATATCCACCTTTCGCAGCAATGCAGGCTGCTATTCTCCCATGGAGACGATCGTAGAGATGCTGGATGTAGTCCTGTGGAGCGGCTTGCCATGCCATTTCCACCTGGCGCCTCAGTTGGACCAGCATTCGTGCTGGACGTGCAGACCGCGTGAGACGACGCTTCATCCAGTCCCAAACATGCTCAATGGGGGACAGATCCGGAGATCTTGCTGGCCAGGGTAGTTGACTTACACCTTCTAGAGCACGTTGGGTGGCACGGGATACATGCGGACGTGCATTGTCCTGTTGGAACAGCAAGTTCCCTTGCCGGTCTAGGAATGGTAGAACGATGGGTTCGATGACGGTTTGGATGTACCGTGCACTATTCAGTGTCCCCTCGACGATCACCAGTGGTGTACGGCCAGTGTAGGAGATCGCTCCCCACACCATGATGCCGGGTGTTGGCCCTGTGTGCCTCGGTCGTATGCAGTCCTGATTGTGGCGCTCAGCTGCACGGCGCCAAACACGCATACGACCATCATTGGCACCAAGGCAGAAGCGACTCTCATCGCTGAAGACGACACGTCTCCATTCGTCCCTCCATTCACGCCTGTCGCGACACCACTGGAGGCGGGCTGCACGATGTTGGGGCGTGAGCGGAAGACGGCCTAACGGTGTGCGGGACCGTAGCCCAGCTTCATGGAGACGGTTGCGAATGGTCCTCGCCGATACCCCAGGAGCAACAGTGTCCCTAATTTGCTGGGAAGTGGCGGTGCGGTCCCCTACGGCACTGCGTAGGATCCTACGGTCTTGGCGTGCATCCGTGCGTCGCTGCGGTCCGGTCCCAGGTCGACGGGCACGTGCACCTTCCGCCGACCACTGGCGACAACATCGATGTACTGTGGAGACCTCACGCCCCACGTGTTGAGCAATTCGGCGGTACGTCCACCCGGCCTCCCGCATGCCCACTATACGCCCTCGCTCAAAGTCCGTCAACTGCACATACGGTTCACGTCCACGCTGTCGCGGCATGCTACGAGACTGCGATGGAGCTCCGTATGCCACGGCAAACTGGCTGACACTGACGGCGGCGGTGCACAAATGCTGCGCAGCTAGCGCCATTCGACGGCCAACACCGCGGTTCCTGGTGTGTCCGCTGTGCCGTGCGTGTGATCATTGCTTGTACATCCCTCTCGCAGTGTCCAGAGCAAGTATGGTGGGTCTGACACACCGGTGTCAATGTGTTCTTTTTTCCATTTCCAGGAGTGTATTTCAATTTCCAGGAGTGTATATTCTGAAACTTACGTGAACAAGTATCACTGCCAAGCCCGTGTTAGTCTTAACCCTTTCAAGGATAAAATTCATTTCTTACAGTGTTTTAATATATTATGGTGGCAATGGTTTCTTTTCAATTTCATTACTACACTTTCACCACCAAAATATTTTTTAGTTCTCAGTCTTCTTCACAATACAAAGTGGGGCAAGTATGTCCCACGAACCAATACGAGATACCTTATCTGTTGACTCAGTGATTTTGTAATTTTCTTGTTTAGACATAAACAGGATTTTGCAGGGAATAAAATAACTACAAATTATACATGCATGCAACCAGAGGTAGGAGATCAATACGTAAGTGATTCTGACAGTGACTGGAGTCTGACAGTGACTGGGGTCTGACAGTGACTGGGGTCTGACAGTGACTGGGGTCTGACAGTGACTGGGGTCTGACAGTGACTGGGGTCTGACAGTGACTGGGGTCTGACAGTGACTAGGGTCTGACAGTGACTGGGGTCTGACAGTGACTGGGGTCTGACAGTGACTGGGGTCTGACAGTGACTGGAGTCTGACAGTGACTGGGGTCTGACAGTGACTGGAGTCTGACAGTGACTGGGGTCTGACAGTGACTGGGGTCTGACAGTGACTGGAGTCTGACAGTGACTGGGGTCTGACAGTGACTGGGGTCTGACAGTGACTGGGGTCTGACAGTGACTGGGGTCTGACAGTGACTGGGGTCTGACAGTGACTGGGGTCTGACAGTGACTGGGGTCTGACAGTGACTGGGGTCTGACAGTGACTGGGGTCTGACAGTGACTGGAGTCTGACAGTGACTGGGGTCTGACAGTGACTGGGGTCTGACAGTGACTGGGGTCTGACAGTGACTGGGGTCTGACAGTGACTAGGGTCTGACAGTGACTGGGGTCTGACAGTGACTGGGGTCTGACAGTGACTAGGGTCTGACAGTGACTGGGGTCTGACAATGACTGGGGTCTGACAGTGACTGGGGTCTGACAGTGACTGGGGTCTGACAGTGACTAGGGTCTGACAGTGACTGGGGTCACTGTCAGAATCATTTACGCATTGATTTCCTATCTCTTCAATGTTTATAACAGATGCATTATGTTCAGCCTTTTCATCAGAGTCCTCAGCAGCGAAAATATCAAGAAAGACATTCGCAACTCTACTGTTACTGTTATTTGCTATTTGTGAAACGTCTGAACTATCACCTGCTGTTGTATCTGCGAAATGGAAATGATAATTCATTAATAGCAAGCTGTAACTGTATTATTTTCAGCGCAAATTAATGAAAAGGAATTAAACAGCATCACGTTATATTTCAAACCGATAAAGAAACTTACAAATAAGGTCTGCTGGGACACATGTGTCCCACTAATTTTATTTCGAGTGTAAAATAATACAGTGACTGGTAAGTACATTCGACAGTGTATTTGTACTAAAAATGAATATTACGTTAGTAATAAGACGAATTACTTACTTCAGACATCTCTATAAAGCGAGAAATGATGAAAACTGTGGTATGACACAAATCAGTGAAGTTGCAGTGGCCATATGCATGCGCCAATCAACGAAAGTAGCCATAGCCTCCTCTGGTGTCTGTGCAGTGCAGTCCAGATTTTTTCTTAGGTTCATTACAGTCCTCCCTAGATGGCAGGAACTTGCAGAGCAGGATAATATATATCCCGACACACTAATTTGTGCTCAAAGTTAGTGGGACATATATGACCCATCAACCACGAAAGGGTTAACACGGTCACTCACAATCCCTTCCACTCACGTTAGCAAGTTTATGGTGTTGCATTTCCCGAAAACGTATTAGCTACAAAAATACTGATTGTTTTTGACTGATAATGCTCGCCAAACATTAAGTCTGTCGGTACCAAACACAGTCACAGTTTGTAGCCACCGACCTACTCAATACGCCACGTGGAATATATGTCTTTTTCTCTTCACTTAAAAATTCCGAAATTTCTACACGCCCATCGGAATGATTATGCTGTCACTTTCCAACACTTTTGATGTATGAAACACAGCTAGATCCGGCAACTATCGTTTCCATTGGAACTACTACTATACACGTCCGAACTGTTTCATGGCTAGGCTCCGACTCCTCTCTAGAATACTCTAAGTCTTCTCTACCAGCAGAGAAAGGAGCGCGAAGAATATTGCTTTACCATTGGTCAGTTTACTCAACAGCCAATAGCAAAACAACATTCTCCCGCGTCAATCCGCTCTTTTCACCAATAACCAATCGCAAAATAGTAAACCTCACGACTGCACTTTTTACCGACGTAATTATATAATATGCTGAAGTTTTGCTTATGCATAAAGTTATTTACTGTTGTTATTTATAGTGAATTAACTTTCCCTTTACCATAAACTTACTTTACAAACCTATTCTACAAAAATCCCCTTTGTCCATATCCATACTTCTTCGAAATGTTCCCACAGTAAATCCTACTACATAAATCGTTAAACAATTATCTTCATATTAAGCTTAAACCACACTCACGCATCATTCATGCTGCTAAAACACATGTATAACATTTTACATACACATAATGACGTAGTAACACTTTATGAAAATACTGCAACAGTTTATAAGAGACATTCTATTACTTTAGTGCACTCTAGTGGGCACAATCGAAACTAAAATCACAGTCCCCCTATCCAGTACTGTCCTCTATCGGCTGATACATAAACTACGTGCGCGTCCAGTCTCGCGTCACCATCTGTCACTCTCCAGCTCTGAGACACATCTCCCACTTAACCGCCTCCAAGGCAGGATCGCTATGCGGCGCTACGCCTCACTGCCTTGTCTGTGTTGGTGCTGGCTCCCACAGTAGGCGACACAACACCACGACACGTCCAAAGCTATCGTTTCGTTGTTCATTCAGTCTTTTTCTCACGGTCACCTCCCACTTGTCTGCCCCTTCCCAGAGATCCGGATGGGAGACTATTCCGGAAACTTTTGCCAATGGGGAGATAATCGTGACACCTTTTCAATTACGGGCCATATGTTCTCTGGATACATGTTATGTGTCTATAATGTAGTGGTTTCCAATGCCTTCCGCGTCCTCATGCCGTTTATCATTGACAATTCTTCCACTTTTAAAGGGCGTATCTTAGCCCAAGAGCAAGAGAGTGCCCTGAAACTGTGTCCGCTGCTCCACCTTCTTTGACAAGGCAAGGGTGACTTCTTATGCTAGAAGTCTTCGTCCGCCACTGCTGACCATTTTTATTAAGCGGAGGCGCGATTCGACCCTGGGTCGCAGGACTGATTGATTACCAACCAGAGGCGCCACGCCACGACCACGGCTGGAGACTCACCCACGTCCAGACAGGTCTTGTAGAGCGCCCTCGCCTGCTTCACTGGCCGCAGGTCGTCGTCCTTGTTCTCGGCCTCCAGAAGCTCTGCAACAAGTGATGCGATAAATGCGTAAATAAAGAAACTCGTCACAGATGAAAAACATTGAAGATTAAAAACAGGACAAATAATAGCTGCTACCCAGAAGCGAACGACGAGCTATGCCAACTTGTCGAGCATGAGCTGTTGCCACAGCGGGACAGATACCCAGAATGCCTCACATACGCCGCAGGCAGCCACGGCATGCATTATGGACCAGTCATTGCCGAACTACAGCAACGAGAGGAATTGCACAACGTCAAACGAACAGCATCTGCCCGCCTTAGTACACTACTGGCCATTAAAATAGCTACACCACGAAGATGACGAGCTACAGACGCGAAATCTAACCGACAGCAAGAAGATGCTGTGATATGCAAATGATTAGCTTTTCAGAGCATTCACACAAGGTTGGCTCCGGTGGCGACACCTACAACGTGCTGGCATGAGGAAAGTTTCCAACCGATTTCTCATACACAAACAGCAGTTGACCGGCGTTGCCTGGTGAAACGTTGTTGTGACGCCTCGTGTAAAGAGGAGAAATGCGTACCATCACGTTTCCGACTTTGATAAAGGTCGGATTGTACCCTATCGCGATTGCGGTTTATCGTATCGCGACATTGCTGCTCGCGTTGGTCAAGATCCAGTGATTGTTAACAGAATATGGAATCGGCGGGTTCAGGAGGGTAATACGGAACGCCCAACGGCCTCGTATCACTAGCAGTCGATATGACAGGCATCTTATCCGCATGGCTGTAGCGGATCGTGCAGCCACGTCTCGATCCCTGAGTTAACAGATGGAGACGTTTGCAAGACAACAACCATCTGCACGAACAGTTCGACGACGTTTGCAGCAACATGGACTATCAGCTTGGAGACCGTAGCTGTGTTTACCCTTGACGCTGCATCACAGACAGGAGCGACTGCGATGGTGTACTCAACGACGAACCTGGGTGCACGAATGGCAAAACGTAATTTTTCGGATGAATCCAGGTTCTGTTTACAGCATCATGATGGTCGCATCCGTGTTTGGTGACATCGCGGTGAACGCACATTGGAAGCGTGTATTCGTCATGGCCATACTACCGTATCACCCGGCGTGATGGTATGGGGTGCCATTGGTTACACGTCTCGGTCACCTCTTGTTGGCATTGACAGCACTTTGAACAGTGGACATCACATTTCAGATGTTTTACGACCCGTGGCTCTACCCTTCATTCGATCCCTGCGAAACCCTACATTTCAGCAGGAAAATGCACGACCGCATGTTGCAGGTCCTGTGCGGACCTTTCTGGATACAGAAAATTTTCGACTGCTGCCCTGGTCAGCACATTCTCCAGATCTCTCACTACTTGAAAACGTCTGGTCAATGGTGGCCGAGCAACTGGCTCGTCACAATACGCCAGTCACTACTCTTGATGAACTGCGGTATCGTGTTGAAGCTGCATGGGCATCTGTACCTGTACACGCCATGTTTTACTCAATGCCTAGGCATATCAAGGCCGTTATTACGGCCAGAGGTGGTTGTTCTGGGTACTGATTTATCAGGATCTATGCACCCAAATTGTATGAAAATGTAATCATATATCAGTTCTAGTATAATATATTTGTCCAATGAATACCCGTTTACCATCTGCATTTCTTCTTGGTGTAGCAATTTTAATGGCCAGTAGTGTAGTTTTTTTTTGGAAATTTTGTGGTGTGCCACACTTCCCGCTAAGAAGAGATACGGAAGTAAAAGTCTTCTATTTTTCGAGAGACGTAAGGGTGATCCAAAAGTTAGTTAAAATACACTAATTCACGGAATAATATAGGTACACAGATAAAAGTTGACACACGCGCTTGAAATGATATGGAGTTTTATCGAAACCAGAAACGAGTGCAACAACTGGCCAACAAATGGCGCTGGACGGAAACACGTCACTGATGAAGCATGAGAATCGTATAAAATGGGCTATGGTAAGAGAGAGATAAACACCTGCTGGAAAGTACGACTTTTATCCAGCGCAGCGCTCCCCCTATGTTGCTACGCGTGTCAAAGACCTCTTGCACACATCATTTAGTGAGGATCGTGCACTGAGCCGCCACGTCCGTCAGCTTTTCCTCCCAGGCCCCCAGACCTCAATCGGCGTGATTCTTGGTTGTGGGATTACCTGAAGGCACAAATATCCCGCCATCGTCCAACCTCATTACGGATGCTAAATCACAACGGAACTCAGAAGCAGATATCCTCTGAGTAGCGGATAAACTTAAATCACTTAATAAAAGCAAGTCTCCCTGTCCAAACTGTATACCAATTAGGTTCCTTTCAGAGGACACTTAAACAATAGCCCCATACTAAATAATCATATAGAGCACTCTTTCGACGAAAGATCCGTACTCAAAAACTATAAAGTTGCGCAGGTCACACCAATATTGAGGAATTAGGAGTAATCCACGTAATTACAGGCACATATCATAGGTGGCAGGATTTTGGAACATATATTGTGTTCGAACATTATGAATTACCTCTAAGAAAACAGTCTGTTGACACACAGTCAACGTGGGTTTAGAAAATATCGTTCCTGTGAAACACAACTAGCTCTTTACTCACACGAAGTATTGAATGCTACTGAAAAGGCATTTTAAAATTGATTTCGTGTTTCTACCGTTACAGAAGGATTTCGACACTATACCTCACAAGCTGCTTGTAGTTAAATCGAGTGCTTGTGGAATATCATCTCAGTTATGTGACTGGATTCGTCATTTTCTGTCACAGAGGTCACAGTTTGTAGTAACTGACGAAGACTTATCGACTTCAACAGAAGTGATTTCTGGCTTTCGTCAAGGTAGTGTTATAGGCTCTCTACTTTTCCTTAGCTATATGAGCGATTCCGGAGACAATCTGAGTAGCCGTCTTCGGTTGTTTGCAGATGATACTGTCATAAACCCTCTTGTAAACTCATCAGAAGATCAAAGCAAATTGAAAGGCAATTTAGATAAGATATCTGAATGGTGCGAAAATTAGCAATTGGCCGTAAATAATGAAAAGTGTCAGGTCATCCACATGAGTGCTAAAAGGAATCCGTTAAACTTTGATTACACGATAAATCAGTCTAATCGAAAGGCCGTAAATTCAACTAAATACCTACGATTAAGAAAAACTTAAATTGGGAGGAACATAAAGAAAATGTTGTGGGGAAGGCGAACCAAAGGCTGCGTTTTATTGACAGAACACTTAGAAGATGCAACAGATCTGCTAAAGAGGCTGCCTACACTACGCTTGTCTGTCCTCTTTTGGAGTACTGCTGCGCAGTGTGGGATCCTTACCATAGGTAAGGTACTATTCTCTTCGTTTTACGAGCATTACCGGCCAAAGAATGTGGTTTGCTTTGATTTCCACGTGTGAACAACGTGTCGACGGAACACCAACTTTATTACACCACCGTTTAAGTACCGTTTCTTTCTTCGTGAAACGGGAGATGTAAGAGCACCGATTCTTCGGTAGAAATAAATATGAGACTCGCATGGAACCTGCTGATACGTTGTTGACAGTGAGCTCAGCGACAGTTGTATTCTCAGTCGCCCGTTTATTCGGATTTATGCGTCGACGGGCCTGAATGAAATGCCTCGTACTTAACACCGAACTGTCAACTTATTTTGACTAATAGCGACATATTAAACCTGTACGTTAGTTAGGACTGTGAAAACTGATTTATGACGTGCGTGTGTTAAAAGGACTGGTTACTCAGTGACAAATAAAAATATATTTTAATCGCCCACGTTAAAATACCCTACAGGCTTTGATGAGCATTTTCTGGGTCCTCGATAACATATTTTTGGGAATTAATATAAATTTTGGCACGTCATTTCATTTTCTGCTGAGGCAGACATTCCCATATACTACGTACATTCTTCACTTTATACTTTTTTGTTCATACTAATTGCAACTTCAGTTTTTCTGGACATTTTTCTCAGTAAAGTGTCCGATACATTCAGTTTATATTGAAATAAGCGTAAGATATTTTAAACACGTTTGTAAATAGGCTCTGTCATTTTGTTCAAAACAGAAACCGAAAGTGAATACACTACTGGTACGTGATAATTGGAGGCTGAATGGCCCACAAAACCCGTCATTTGGAAACACTTAGAATTTTCCATTTCATGCAATCTGTTATTGGAATTTAAGCACAATTATATGTAACGTCTTAAGAAAGAGCACTAGACGTAAATCAAGTAGTGCGATATTTAATCTTAAGCAATTATGTAACGAACTTCCTAGCAGATTAAAACTGTGTGCCGCTCCGAGACTCGAACTCGGGACCTTTGTCTTTCGCGGGCAAGTGGTTCGCAGAAGAGTTTCTGTGAAATTTGGAAGGTAGGAGACGAGATACTGGCAGAAGTAAAGCTGTGAGGACGGGGCGTGAGTCGTGCTTGGGTAGCTCAGACGGTGGAGCACTTGCACGCAAAACGCAAAGGTCCTGAGTTTGAGTCTCGGTATGGCGGCACACAGTCTGCCAGGAAGTTTCATATCAGCGCACACTCCGCTACAGAGTGAAAATCTCATTCTGGAATTATATAACACATTGTATTTCAAATAGTACCTTAGATATTTATCTTATTTGGTGTAAATACAAGAAAATTATGGAGGTGTGAGTAGCCACCATACATTCTGAAGATTCTATTCCAACGTTACACTAAATGAACATGTTGCTGAGTAAGTCGACTACATACACTTCAAGACACAGACTTGACGCCTGGGGGGCATACAATTGTGTTAACATTGTGGCGTTGCAGGTTGCCAGCCTACCTTCTCAGAAGGCGCAAACAGGGAGCTTTGTTAAAGGAGAACGGAATATAGTGCGTACAGTAATCAGCTTCCTGTGGGCGTCATCAGATGTTGAGACATTCGCTGATTCGCTCCGAGGCACGGGAGGCTCTTCTCGTTCACACTAGCTGTCCAGTGCATGCACCCTAGTCACTTTTGATGTGAAGTCGCAGTTTTACATCTTGCACTCTTTCCCTATGTACTCCCTCGTGTGCCTTCGTGAGTATGGCAGAGAGATGACAGCTCTTTATCTCAAGCCAATTTATAGCATTTATTGACCTTACATGTAATATTTATTCTCGTAAAACGTTTCATATCACAATAAAAACCTATACTGAATAGCCTACAGAAAAAACTGCTTCAAATTGTTTGTAAGGTATTCTCTATACTGTGTGTGTTTTATTCCTACACAGATAAGAGGAATGAACAAAATACTGAAACTAATGACTAAGAAACTGGTACAAAAAAAATAATTTGATGAGACTCCGAAGTTCAGAAACATTGTATAGCTTGTAGAAACAGTTTCATTAACTATGCAGTTTAGGTAACCAAACACATATAGTTTCTTCGGCAGTGATAGGTCGACGTAATTTTATTTACGCTTTGGCTACCAAGTTAAATCATCGGTATTATGCCTCATTGTCCATACCATTCAGTCCTACAAAGGATAGTAATGGAACAAAATCAGTTTATTTTAAAGTACGCCCAGATGAACTATTCTCATAAACATGTTTCCGTGACGACAAAACCGAGTATCAATATTGCTACCTTCGGTGAGCTTCTGAGTGTTGCCGATGTCTGTGTTGATATAATTTGATATTTATTTATCTGCAACTTTCACCTTTTTTATATTTTCGCGGCCAAGTGTACACGTTACACGTTTGCAAACACATAATACACAAACAGAAGTTTGTTTGTAGACGGCACTTCATTACGGATACAAATATTTGCTACCAACTGTACACTTGCTGCTAACATCGGTATGAATATTAAAATTACGCTGTGCTGCTTGGGACTGAAGAGCATTACATAATAAAAAGAACAAAAAGAGGCTGAAATATTAATTGCGGTATAACATAATTATTCTTTTACCGGTGTATTCTAGCAGAAAGAGTGTGGCCTACAGGAAAGGGGGAGAAAATGTTATTTTCTTTTATTACGGGAAAGTAATTTTGTTATTAAAGACACAAGACTGCTGTCAACGCACAGTACTCAAGTACTTAGACAGTCTGTGTGTTTAACACCACAGTAACACAACTGTTGATACAAATTTTCGTCTTTTCTTTATCCGGAGGAATATAGGGGGTTGTTCAAGATCCGATCATCTGTACAGTTATTTTTGATCAAGGACCCAACTGGGAACATTTGCTTTACAGCTGAGGGAAAGCTCTCGAAAATCTTCGTCGAAATCGTGGAACTGAGGTTATTTTAGTTCCTGAGACAAAAATACGAAGACGTAACCTGCGTATGATTGTGTACTGTTTATCTGTGTGACAGAGGAAAGTCGATAGTTGTGCGACATATTTAGTAGCTGGCGTGTCCTGCAACAAGAGTTTTAACTACATATTTGTTTCAGTTACAGCTATGACGACTTGCAACTGATTATGAATGGTACCGTGAACCCACGTATCGATATTAAAATCGAGTATTATGTAACACTATAACCAACTTATCGAGATCTGAAAATGGCCTTTTACGAGCGAAACTTGTCGTAGTCACTTATACGCCCTTGAAGCTGCCACAGAAACAATTTAACTGATGACAGAAGACAATAAGTTTGTCTGCAAAGCGTCAGAAGAAACACTTAATGGCTTGTTTGGCAGCCATAATCTAATAAGCTCTTGTAGCTGAGACGAGGAATTAGTTTAGAAAAAATTGGAACTGTGATTTAATTTCTCCACACTTAATCAAGATGAACAAAACCTTGCTCCAATTATCCCTTGCTAATAGTGCATTCATTTGTACCTCTACAGACACCAGGATAAGATAACAAGTTTCACCACAACGCTTTTCTAATTTCTTACAACAACAGTAGAAAATTTACAACGACATCGTTTTGCAACACAGTCACTTGGTTTTAAGCGCACTAGGACCGTCGTTGCAAGCATAAAAAACATTTTCTCGTTAGAGCAGCAAACCACGTATTCCCTACTTCCTTGACCTATTCGTCGGAGTTGAAGCGACTGCCTCGTAAACCATCTTTAAGCGGACCAAACGAATGGAAATCCGACGGGTCGAAATCAAGACTGCATGCAGGGCGTCCAATATTTAGAGACACATATTCTGGAGTGTTTGAACGGTGTAGATCGCAGTATGTGGAAGAGCGTTGTCATGCAAATAGAGAACGTCCTTTGATAACACTTCGTCGTTTGTTTCAAATTACAGGCTTAAATTCGTTACATGTCATCGTACTGCCAGCTTTTTTACTTCTGACCCCCTTTCCAGGTAGTGTTCCTGTGAATCAGAACAAATTGTGAGAATCGTTTTTCCTGTTCACGGCTGACTCTTGGAATTTCTTTTTGGCTGCTTCCATTCCCTGCTCTGTCTTTTGCTCTATGGTTCGAAGAGATGATACTATGTTTCATCTATAGGGATGATTCATTTAAAAAACGTTTTACCTTTTTTGACGTGAGGGAATCTGATAATAGATTCTTACACTGTTGCGAGTGTTCTCTTCATTGAGTTATCTTTGGACCCATCTTGCACAGAATTTACGAAAGCTGAGCCAGTTAAGATTTATGTCACATACTGAACTATGACTAACGTGCATTTGGTCTGCCATTTCTTCGTCAGTCACTTATCGGTTATTCTAAATCAGACCACAAACCGGCTGGTCCCGGCGGAGGTTCGAGTCCTCCCTCGGGTATGGGTGTGTGTGTTTGTCCTTAGGATAAATTAGGTTAGGTAGTGTGTAAGCTTAGGGACTGGTGGCATTAGCAGTTAAGTCCCATAAGATTTCACACACATTTGAACATTTTTGAGACCGCAAACTTGCTCTGTGTTGGAGTCCGTAGTGGATATCGTTGGACGTCCTGATATTTCCTCGCTGTTAGCTCTTAGCTGTGGTAAAACATTGCCTCTATAGAATGTTCTATGGATTTCATTTCTTGTGACACTTTCAGAGCACAAAATACGGATTAGAGATCGCTGGTCCTCATCGGTGCAAACGAAGATTGGCGCAACCATGTATTCTCCTCAACAATTCAAAGCGAACTCTTGTTACACGTGAAGAGAATGGTGCGATCTAGGTGCTGGCGTTTGCACTAAGCTGTACTGCCAGCCTAGAGACGATAACAAGGAAAGTACAGATGCTTACTGAGTTACCATTGTAAATAGACAGCAAGGTCTATTGCTTTTGCTGTGATGATGGTCACTTCGTATAGCGTTTTGATCTCATAGGGCTCCGTCAGCTAAATATAGAGCCAGTGTTCACAATAGGTAAGCTGTAAACAAACTTGGTTTGTGCTTATTGTCTTTGTCGGACGAGCCCTTTCAAACACCAACACTACCCACTGCCAGTAGTAGTAAGGGATTCACGGTTCCTTATTCAGAGATAAACATATTTTGCTCACACAGGCTGGGGATAAGCCAGTAATCGACTGTCAAGAGGCGAGTGCTCCGAGCGAGTGATATTGTTGTCTGAGGCAGTCAGTAAGTAGAGCGTGGTACTAGTCACGTAGAGGGAAGAGGCGTACTGAAATGTACCGGATGAGTGCGTCCCCGTCGCTGTTGGTTGACCTTCAGTAAAACGAAAGAATTACAGCGAATGGTGACAAAGTGTTTGCACCAAAAAGTGACTTTCAACAAGGAATGCCGATAGTACGCCTCGCGTCTACCGCTGCGACCAATAGACTGCAGAGTGGATCGCTGATTTTTATAACAGCGTGTGACAATATTTTGATATACTGGACCTGTGTTGACATTAGGCATGAGTAGATTTGTATGAAAGAGCTAGTGGCTGACTTCTGTTATGTTTGACGACTGAACTGTGTGTACTCAGAAAAACACCAAGTTTTAGTGGCAGGTTCCTTAGACCCAAACAAGAGAAAAAAAGTCAACTAGATGTGGACTCTGAAATGCATAGCTTAAGAGCTCTGAGCACTTGTTTGTCTTCGATACTATGAAATTCAACTCTTCTACTTCAAGCTCTTTGCTTTCCATATTTTCAGAAGAGGTAAAGAGGACCAAAACAAGGAAAAAATTCCTATTAAACATGGGCCGAAAGCGGCATACCTGAAGAGCTGTGAACTCTTGTTCAGTAGAAGAGATGTGTGTCGGACAAGCGCGATCTACAAGTACTCATAGCACTTCTGGTATGCCTTTTTCGACCCACGTTTAACAGGCATTTTTTTTCTTGTTTTGAGGTACGGAATCCGACCCTAAAGCGTGTCGGTGTTTTTTGGGACCTTAATTGGTGCAAATGTACTTGACCTTAATTACTGCTAAAACTATGTTCCTTGAATTTAGTATTACTGAGCAGCCAAAATCCGACTGAAACAGCTCCCGTAGCACGTAACGCCGATCAGCTCTTATTTATTTGATAATGTCATTAAATAAAAAAACTATCGGGTGGGGACGGACCCTCAGTTTGATGGAGCACGCTTAGCCACTGACTGCGGAGTCGCACCTGCGGAACAGTTCCCTGAGGAACCACGTCGCACTCGCACCCCCTGATCCGGCTTACTGTACCGGATATGCGCCACCCAGCCTAGTTCAGAGAGCCGCAGGTTAAACGCGAATGCTAGAAGCGGTAAATCCGTAGGTGACATGCTCACCCCTGAGGTCGATGAGCAGGTCCTCGCGCAGCAGCCGGAACTGGTCCCACGAGGACTGCGACTCGGGCACGGGGTGGCGCCGGATCCAGCCGCCGCACGCGAACTGGTAGAAGTCCTCGCACGGCTCCGCCGTCGTGTCGAGAGACTCCAGGATCCGCGACGCTGCAACATCCAGTCACAGATTTACGTCGTAGAAAGTAAATGGGAATGCCGTATGGCTAGGGCCTCCCTTCAGGTAGACCGTTCGCCTGGTGCAAGTCTTTAGAGTTGACGCCAGTGCGGCGTCTTGCGTGTCGATGAGGATAAAATGATGATGATAAGGACAACACAACACTAAGCCCCTGAGCGGAGAAAAATCTCCGACCCAGCCGGGAATCGAACCAGGGCCATTAGGTATGACATTCCGTCGCGCTGACCACTTTTTTTTTATCGAACAATATATATATATATATATATATATATATATATATATATATATATATATGTGTGTGTGTGTGTGTGTGTGTGTGTGGAGTGTAGATTTAAGAGTCAGGAAGCAGTTTCTGAAAGGACTTGTATGGAGTGTAGCCATGTATGGAAGTGAAACATGGACGATAAATAGTTTGCACAAGAAGAGAATAGAATCTTTCGAAATGTGGTGCTACACAAGAATGCTGAAGATTAGATGGGTAGATCACATAACTAATGAGGGGGTATTGAATAGATTTGGGGAGAAGAGGAGTTTGTGGCACAACGTGACTAGAAGAAGGGATCGGTTGGTAGGGCATATTATGAGGCATCAAGGGATCACCAATTTAGTATTGGCGGGCAGCGTGGAGGGTAAAAATCATAGAGGGAGACCAAGAGATAAATACTCTAAGCAGATTCAGAAGGATGTAGGCTGCAGTGGGATATGAAGTAGCTTGCACAGGATAGAGTAGCATGGAGGGCTGCATGAAACCAGTCTCTCGACTGAAGACCACAACAATATATATATATATATATATATATATATATATATATATATATATACGATGCAACAGCTCTTCAAGGTACCATTTAAACATATACAAATGATTATTATTTAACAAAATTATTACAATAACATTAAATACAACAAAAAACATATTTTGTCTTCTTCCTTCTTTTATTTTTTGTCGATGCATGAGAACGTGGATAAGGGTGTTGCATCATGTGACGTGTAGGCATGGTACACCACAACTTTGAGGGGAATCAAGGAAGACGCTGCGGAGATAACCGGCAAAATTTGTCTGTAAGATGGTTTTCGGGTGAGGGTGCTATGCGCGGTCACAACTTTGTACCAGAAGTCAAAGACTGTATGCGGACCACTCTTAAAGACGTATTCTAAAGCCTGTCCTCGAAACTAGATGACTGTATGGTGCTTAGCAAGAGGGTACTGAAATGTTTGGGGCAACAACAAGAAATCTGGGGTTACCGTCGTTGGCGGGGCTCGGAGGAAAAAGCCCACGATGCCTTGGATGAGGAGCCATACGTTTCGTTTGAGGGGGCACGTAAGACGGTGCTCGTCGGTGTCTTCGAGCTGACAGTCAGGGCAGAGTGGGGAGGTGGCCAGTCCTATGCGATAAAGTCGACTATTAGTGGGAAATTTGCCATAGACTAAAACATACCAGACTGCAGACACAGACGACGGTAAAAAGGGTGCGTGCACACACCCTCAAACCGTTCGCCAGTTACTATCAGGATGCTGTAGCACCATGGGGTCGCAAGGGTTGGACAGCATAAACAAACGATAATAATCTTTTGTACGGGGAGGACGGGTGACTGGGACATCGGCCCGAACGTAGCGGAGTTCTATGAAACAATTGGCGACGTGGTGCAATAATGGAAAGATAGGCGCCACATTGATCGGTGGATCGAGAGAAGCTGGTCGGAGGATATCTAAGAGACTGCGTGTTAAGGACGGGACCGGCCTCTGCCAGTGCCGCAACAGTGTGTGGACAAAGAGTGCAGAAGATCGTGCCCGCACGTTGACGAGTCCGGGACCACGTTTTGCAGGAGGCAGTGTTAGAGCGTTGTAGCGGACTTTGATACCTCAGGGAGTCACAGCTAGTGATACGTGGCTGGCGACCACGGGGCCCCGAGCTGAGTCCTGGCATTGCTTCCACTTACTTATGCCAGGCTCCTGACTTTTATCTTTCCTATCCGACCACCCTTGACCAGCTCTTGTTCTTTTCCGACCCTGACGCTATTAGGTTTCGAGGGCTAGGGGTCTTTCATTTTCCAACCTGTAATTCTCATGCAGCGTCTGACCCGGAGCGGGCGGCTGTGAAAGGCGTCTGTATCCCATGTTAGGGGCGGCCGGCAACGGAATACCACCGCAGATTATCTTCCCTGCATAATGCAGTCTCCATTTTACGCACAAAAAAATGGCTTCCTCTCATGTTAAATCAGTGTCCGGAGGTAAAATAGTCCCCCATTCGGATCTCCGGGGGGGACAACTTGAAAGGAGGCAAAAAATCAAAACGAGAATTGGTACCTGGAATGTCAGAACTCTGCTACAAGCAGGAAAACTAGAAAACCTTAAAAGAGAGATGGAAAAGAATCATATGGACCTCGTAGGAGTTGCTGAGGTAAGATGGAATGGACATGGAGAGTTGCAGTCAGATGAATATGTATTCTACTACTCAGGAGGAGAAGTAAAAGGAATTAATGGAGTAGGAATGATTATGACAAAGGAATTGGCTAAATGTGTGGAATATGTAGACTATGCAAATGTCCGGGTTATTGGTGTAAGGCTGAAAGGAGCACAAAAAGATATACTGATTGTCCAGGTGTATATGCCAACTTCAGAACATGATGCCAAATTGTAGAGGAAACGTACAATGTAATAGAGAGAATAATGGACGAAAATGATAAATGCTGCAAAATAGTAATGGGAGACTGGAACGCCATTGTGGGAGAAGGGAAAGAGGGAAACATAGTAGGCAGTCATGGTCTTGGAAAGAGAAATGACAGAGGTGAATGATTAATTGACTTCTACAGGGAAAGGCAGCTGATAGTGGCAAACACGTGGTTCAAGAAACATAAGAGGAGGCTCTACACTTGGAAATCACCAGGGGATAAATACAGAAACCAAATCGATTTTATACTGGTAGAAGAAAGATACAGGAATGGAATCAAGAAGGTGCACACATTACCAGGTGCAGATATTAATAGTGACCACAACTTACTTATGGCGGAAATAGAAATAAGAATGAAAAAACTGAAAAAGGCGACAATGGTGAAGAAATGGGATCTAGAGAAGACAAGGTCCAACAAAGAACAAATTACAGAAATGCTGTCTCGGGACTTTCTAAACACATTACGAGACAAAGAAGCACCTGATAATGCCAACGAGTACTGGAATATGCTGAAAGAAGGAATCATTAAAGCAGGACAGCAAAATATAGGATATGTAAAAGGGAAAAGGTCAAAAAAACCATGGGTCACACAAGAAATGATTTCCAAGATGGAGGAGAGAAGAAAATTGAAAAACAAGAACACTGAAGATGCAAGAAAGATATACCGAAGGTTAAATAACGAACTGCGAAGAGAAACAGAGCAGGCTAGGAAAAAATGGCTAAAAGAGGAATGTGATGAAATTGAAGAACTGAACAGGAAAGGAAGATACGACTTACTATACAACAGAGTAAAGACTATGACATGGGAACAAAACAGAGCAGGAAGTGCTACTATGGAAATTTTGAGTAAAGACGAAGAGGTAGTGTATAAAGATCGTGACGATGTCCTCCAGAGATGGGAAGAATATATAAAAGAGCTATATGACACAAATAGCAAACCAGAAACTCTGGAACTTGAATCACACAACAGTGTAAGTGATGAAGAGAAAGGACCGACCATCATAATGGAAGAAGTAAAGTCTGCCATTGCTGCAATGAAAAATGGCAAAGCAGTAGGTACAGATACAATACCGGGAGAAATACTAAAATGCTTGAACCACAATGGAATAAGAGAAATATTGAGGTTATGTAATAAAATATATGACAGTGGTGAATGGCCTGAGGACTTTTTGACAACAGTAATGATTCCATTGCCGAAAAAACAAGGAACCAAGAAATGCAGCGAGCACAGGACAATCAGCCTCATTTCACATGCAGCCAAAGTGATGTTAAGAATAATTAATAAAAGACTTGAAAAAGTAATAGAGGAGAATCTCGGCGTGGAGCAGTTTGGCTTTAGACGGAATACGGGCACCAGAGATGCAATAGGGCTCCTACGAATCTTGGGAGAAAGGTTTATTGAAAAAGGAAGAGACCTATATATGTGCTTCATCGATTTAGAAAAGGCATTTGACAATGTGGTTTGGGACAAGCTGGCGACTATTATGAGGGAAAAGAGAGTGGACTGGAAAACCAGAAGACTTATAAACTCATTGTACCTTAATCAAAAGTTTCAGTTAAAGTGAGAGGAGAAAGTACAAACTGGATCAGACTAGGGAAAAGAGTAAGACAAGGATGCTGTTTATCACCTACTCTTTTCAACCTGTACTTGGAAAATATGATTGACCATTGCTCATTAGATGACAAAGGAGTAGAAATAGAAGAAGAGTAGGGTGCTTGAGATTTGCTGATGACATGGTCCTTCTAGCCACAGGGGAAAAAGAATTACAGGATTTGGTGGACACCATTGCAACTAACGGAAAAAAATATGGAATGAAAATTAACACAAATAAAACAAAAGTATTGGCAATAGGAGGAAATAAGGAAATAAAAATTCTGCTGAATGAAGAAACACTAGAACAGGTGCAAAATTTTAAGTATCTTGGAAGCAGGATAGACACCGACTGGAAGTGCACCACAGAAATTAAAACAAATAGCAATGGCAAAAGAGGCATTTTATAAGAAAAGGAGAATCTTCTGCAGTGGTATGGACAGGGAACGCAGAAAGAGACTCATAAAATGTCTTGTATGGAGTGTTCTTCTATATGGCGCTGAAACATGGACTATGAGGAAAAAAGACAGAGAAAGGCTGGAGGCTTTTGAGATCTGGACATGGCGGAAGATGGAAAGAATAAGTTGGATGGACAGAGTAAAATATGAAGAGGTACTGAGAAGAGTGGGAGAGAAAAGGCAGTTACTAGATGTAATAAAGAGAAGAAAAAGAAATTGGATTGGGCATATATTAAGAAAGAATGACGGACTGATAAAAACAGTTTTAGAAGGTTATGTAGAAGGGAAAAGGAAGCGAGGAAGGAAGAGATTCCAGATACTGGATGACATGATGGACGGTACAACATACAGCAGCCTTAAGAAGGAATGGATCGCAGAAAATGGAGAGGCAAAGGACCTGCTAATATAGCAGATAACTGATGATGATGAGCGGACTTTGAAAAGTGCCCCTGCTGACACGAAATATCCAAAGGCTGATTGGATGCGGCGGCCAAGGAGTAACGGCATTGGGAGGATCTGAGCGACGTGTACCAGTTTAGGGGCGACGTACATGTTGACATACGACACACGTTGGAGTTGGTTTAAGTTACGGTGCACTTGACCGCGGACATGGTGCCGAATCGACTGCAAAAGCCGCCGGTAAGCCAGGGCCACTGTGCAGTTTTTGGAGCTCGTAAATTCGATACCCAAGTAACGAAGGTTGGTACTGACTGGGAGTGGGGTCGGCACCACAGCCGGGAGGCCGCGCCCAATGTGCATCATAGTCGATTTACGGACATTAAGAACGCTACCAGAAAGACGTCCATACTGGTGGATCCATTGGATGGCGTCATTGAGTTCCGTGGGAGGAGTAGGTGAGAAAGAGGAGGTCGTCCGCATAAGCCCTGCACCGCTACCAGGGGTGGACAGGTCATCGAAAGTGAACGACATATACGAGGACTCGCATTTTCTCGGTTAGTTTCACTGATGTTTACGTAAAAGGGCTATACAGGGTGAGTCAACAACTATTGACACCTACAATAACTCAGAAACTATGATAGGAGCTGAACAGTTCGTGGGACAAAAGTTGCATTGGACAACGGGGGCCATAATATGACGCTGGTTTTTTTTGTTGGTAGGTGGGGTCGCTTCAGAGATATGTAGGTCGACTTTGTTTTTTTTTAAATGGGGTGCTATAGTCTGGTACTTATTTTCTGACAGCGGCTATCGAGACGAATCGAATGTTGTGTAACAGTAAGGTCTTCGAAGGTCAACGAAGGTCATAATGGTGACATGAACGTCAATTTACAGAAGGTGTTCGAAGTGGTGACCATTTGTATCAGTGCAGTGCTGCAATCTTTTTATCATGGGTTGAGTGGTATTCCTTATCACTTCGGCACCTATCGAAGCACATGCTCTGACAATTCTCTCTCGTATATCGTGCAAGTAGTAAATATCCGCCGAATGCGGCCTATCCATCTAACGTGCCATTGACATGTAAACACCATTCGACGGTTTCGCAACGCAACACTAATAGGAACGGTAAGAGTAATATCGACGAATCAAGCATATGTGAATGATGTATTCCTTCGAAGAACAAGTCGATATGTTTCTTATTTACGGAGCATGCCGACGAAATTCAGTGAGAGCTAGAGATTTATACGCTGAAAGATATCCTCAACGTACTCACCGTACACGTCGTACATTTAAATACGTGTATGATAAATTCAGAACTGGATCTTAAGCGCGACGGAAACATATCCGGCAAAGGAAAGTTACTAACGAGGAAACGGAAATTCGTACTCTTGCCACTGTGGTTCGAGATCCTCGCGTTAGTTCGCGTCAAATCGCACGGGAATCTGGCATCAGCCAGAGTAGTATTGTTCGTGTTCTGCATCGCCATAAATATCATCGTCACCATACAAGTCTCCACCAAGAATTAACTGGTACGGATTGTATGCGCCCCACTGAATTCTGCCGATGGGTCAATTCAGATTCAGAGGGATGACACATTTATTAATTTGATTTTATTTACTGACGGGGCTGCATTCACGAACCATGGAAATGGTAATTTGCATAACATGCATTATTGGGCAACTGAAAATCCGTGTTACACACCAAAAACCATCGTCGGTGAATGTATGGTGTGGGATTCTGGGACAGAATTATAGGCCCCTATTTCATCGAAAAAAAATTTAATGTTAGGAAGTACACCACATTCCTGCAAGAAACATTAGGTCTGATATTGGAAGAAATACCTTTAGGAACAAGGAACAGAATGTGGTATCAACACGATGGGTGTCCGGCACATTTTTCGCTGATGGCTGGAAATTCCCCAATCGTTGGATTGGACGCAGAGGAGATGTGTCGTGGCCGGCTCGTTCGCCAGACTTGACGCCTCTCGAGTTTTTATTCTGGGGTTTCGTAAAAGACATTGTTTATAAAGACGTTCCAACTACACCTGAAGATATGCGACAGAGAATTGTCAGAGCATGTGCTTCGATAAGTGCCGAAGTGATAAGGAAAATAACTCAATCCATGATAAGAAGACTGCAGCACTGCATTGATACCAATGGTCATCACTTCGAACACCTTCCGTAAATGGACATTCATGCCACGATTGTGACCTTCGTTGACCTTCAAAGACCTTACTGTTACACATGATTGGATTTGTGTTCCAATGTGTCCGTAAAGGGAAGTTTAGATTCAGCACGAATTACGAGTTTTGACTTTTGGTTGTGATATATGCACGTTTTATTAGAAAACCAATCGAGACATGCGTGTTGGGAGTTGCTTGAAAAGAAAGGGAATGAAACATGGATCAGCGGACAAATTGCAAGGAAACAATTACAGCTGTAATAAAAAATTTAAAAGGAAATGGGGTGGATATGTATCCAAGGGTATGGTCGGTGTATGGACTGAGACAATTCTTTCCATGATACCAAAAGATAAAAAAAAAAATGGATTGAGACGACATCGTTATCGGAAGTGGGAAGGCGACAAGAGAAGTTATGCAAGAGCAACGTCGGTACGTAGGGCTGAATACAGTGAACCATGGAGAAGTTTGGAGGAGGCCTTAATCCAGTAGCCAATGTTGAATGGGTCATGGTAAAGATAGTCATTGCAATAATGACGCAGCTGTTTACAAAATACTAGTAGCATGTGAAAAAACTTGTATATTTATCGAACTGATGGAAATCTCAGTTTAGGACTTTTCGTTTTCGTTAGCTCCGATAATAGGTATACCCAAAATGCGTTTGAAGAGAAAGACAGTTTATTCACTGATTGGAATTTTTTTGACGTTTTAAATAAAATGGTAAGTAAGTACCTCCTCCGGTGAGTAAATTATCAGAAAAACAGTACGTTGTCTTTGCAGTATTACGACGCTCTGACATTAGTGCAGATAGATTATGTCATGACATTGCTCACTCTGTATCAACGCTGTAACAAGTGGGCGTGACACGATGTTAAAATTCCTTAGCGAGAAAAGTCTAACGGCAAGAAAAAAGACAACTGAAAGCGTGTCCTCCAGGCGTGAGCTGCGGTAACTCTTGCGGACGCCCCGTTCCACTTTCCGTAATGAGCACACAGAAAAGAGCCGGGAGACCGCCGAGAGAAGACGGCTGAATATTACGCAGATCAGCAGTCGACCACAGGCTGTGGCATTACGCGTCACTGCTTGGTTCATTCACCGAAATCCTACTGTGGTGCCACGAATTTGTGTTATCCATTTCCCACGCTGTTGTGGATATTGTGAAAGATAACGATGGAGAAAATTTGCGCTGGTCTTGGGTACAACAATAATACGACGTTTAGTGTTGGCAATGAGCTTATTTAGAGATCTGTGCTGAATCGTAAATTATCAGAAGTTTTCGTGGCAACATGAATCGAAAGAAGGTTGTGTTTTGGTGAGGAATCAGCCTCATATTGCGATGCAAGCCGTGGTGTTGTGTTTTATAGTTTTTCCGTTTATCTCTTATAGACTTGCCAAAAAGTGTGCTCGTCAAGCAGAAAGCAGCGGATGTAGCAGGCCTAAGAGGAAATTAAAAGCTTTTTACAGAGGGTTGTGTACAGTGTGTTTAATGAACTGGGGACCTAGAAACGACGGAAAAGCTATGTCCCGTCGTAGCCCTAAGTGATTCACAACCCCACAACGGGCCACAGCAGTCAACTCACCCCACCGCCGCCCCACACCGAACCCAGGGTTATTGTGCGGTTCGGTCCCCCGGTGGACACTCCAGAACAAAGACACCTTAAAATCGCTTTAAGAGATAAAGCACACATGACGAAGAATAAAAACTGCAAGGGAGAGGCCTGAGAGGATGGAAAAAGAGGGGAGAGCAAGGTGCAGCGTGAGAGAGGGCGGCATGTAAGGAATAGGGGGGGTCAGGGGGTGTATCTAGAGGCAGGAGACAGTTGGGGTGGGAGATGAAGAGGGGAGACAAGGCAGGAAGGAGTGCAGAGACACTGAAGGGGATCACGAGAGAGGGAGGGGGTGTAAGAGGGGGAAAGCCACTCAGGAGAACGGAGGGGACGAGAGGGAGCCCTGAGGAGGAGGCAGGAGGGTTAGAGTTGGTTGGAGGGTTAGACGTCAGGGCAAAGTTGATCATTCTTGAGGGGTAGATGATGGAAGTTGTATTGGTTAAGGAGGTGGAGGGTGTGGAGATGGAGAGAGGGTGGGACACAAGGCGCGGCAACGGGTTGGGGGTGGAGAGGAAGGGGGACATCAGGGGGTGGGGGAGGATCGAGTCGGCGGACAATATACAGGGTGCGGATGTGTTCAAGGAAAAGGAGAAGGTGGGGGAAGGGGTTGAGGTCATAGAGGATGTGCGTGGGGGATGGAAGGCGGATACACAAGGCAATGGAGAGTGCATGGCGCTCGAGGATTTGGAGGGTGGTATAGAAACTGCTAGGGGCGGAAATCCAAGTAATGCTGGCATAACACAGGATGGGGTGGATCAAGGATTTGTAGCTGTGAAGGATGGTGGAAGCCATGATCGGCGGCGGGGGTACACTTCCTCCTGGATGGCTGCACGTGACTTTGGCTAAGGAGCAGAACATTCGTGGCAGGAGCGACCTCTCTTGTCAATTTACACACCCTCTGTGTTTTGGTCCGGTGCACGCGAAGGCCCTCTGCAGGTCCCGCTGCAAATGACAGAGCCGGAACGCCGTGTAATCGCAGAGGCAGAGCAGGCAACCAGCCAGACGGCGGTGTGTTGCAGTGTGGCGTTGGCGCCTGACGGCTTTCGAGACGCGCCAGGTTCTTTTTGGGAGCGATGCTATTTTTGCCCTGGCAACTTTGGCTCCCTGCTAGTCGCTTCCCACCTTTCGTATATGATTGTTACAGGTTTCAGATGCATCTACTTAACAGTAAACTGAGTGCACTCAACTCAAGAATGAAGCACCAGAGGTTGAGATGCAAATCCCTTGAGCAAGTAGTCATTCAGTGAAACTACTCTGTAATTGCAGGTCTGGATTAGCATCAAAGTCATGAGATGTTCAATTGACTCTTTTATTAGAACATGTTACGCGTTTCGGGATTACACCCATCTTCAGACATCACAAACTTCAGTTCCTTCCTAACCAACCAGACGTACAGCCTTGACAACTCAAAGAAAGTGTCGAATAACATGTGACTGCGACACAAGCAGTCTTGAAGCAGAGAGATAAATGGTTTAGGTTAGAGTCACGCAAATCGGAAAAGTGACGTCCAATTAAAAGATTTGCACCCGGGCACTGAACCACACAAAATCATTAAAAGGGTGTTTTATAAAGAATTCAACTTTTGACCCATAACAGCATCCAAATTTACTGATGAAATTAAATAATTTCCATATTATTGCAATGTATGCTAAACTGTGATTATTAATGAAAGGATTTTAAAGTACAAGTTACATACATAAAAAAGGGGGGAAGGCTTTCAAAATACATATAAAAAGATGTAAAAATGTACAGAGTTCTGTTATACTGGACTACACACATAATTTCAATGTTTTTGACACAAGACGCTAGCGCTTTGAGCTCAGTCAAAATTGCAAAGGCTTCCACATCTGGATTGTTCTTCGAATTTGTCTTTAGCAAATCCAGAAAGGATGTCTCTAACACTGATCGATCTGTTCCACTGTTCCTCCTTCTCCATACCTTCTTCTTCCAAACTCTCAATCACAACAGGCAAATACTTGTAGCCATACACTCCAAAAAGTTCCAACTATAGGTCTTTGTTGTTGACTACTTGTTGGCCCTGCTTGATTGGTGTTGCGTCCGATAAAATATATGAAGTCTTTGATTGAGGTTATCAAAGTTTTTGCACAAGAAAACGGCGCGTCTTATCTAAGTACTCAACCTTATTGTGATTGGAAACTGTGGAAGGTGAAGCCCTGCCATTTCTTGGTACAAAACTTGACGACAGGGAGGCTTTACGAGAATTTTCTTCAGAGCAACATTGAAGTCTTTTTCTCTGCAGTAATTTTCCCTGGTACTGTCGCAAACACGGTGTAGACCATGTACAATACATGTCCCATGGTTGAGGTTGGGGTATATGCCCTTCAGTTATTAGTAAGCCGAAAGGATGTAGCGTCTCGGTATTTTAAGGTGATTATCAGAGACACATCAAAGTTAGGTGGAAGAATCTAGAGGAAAAGTGAACAAAGCTTACAATTGTACACTCTAAGAGAAACGGAAAAAATGAGACACACCTCAAAGGAGTTATCCAAATGAGACGGAACTCGATAGATGTTATGTCCGTGTGCAGACAAACAAATGATTACAATCTGAGAAAAAAATGGATGATTTATTCAAGAGAAACAGCTTCAGAACTCGAGCAAGTCAATAACGTGTTGGTCTACCTCTGGCCCTTATGTAAGCACTTATTCAGATTTTCGTTGATTGACAGAGTTGTTGAATGTGCTGCTAGATATTTTGTCAAGAGGAAATATAAAGTTGGATGGTAGTTGATCCTTTGATCGGTGGCAAAATTTCATAAAGTTTATGCAAAAAAAAAGAGACTTGCCTTCAGAAAGCTTTTGGCACTTGAAACGTGGACAGCTTATTTAAAATCACAGCATGACGAAGAATTTTATTCGGAGTCCTTGAAACAGGCAGGATATTACCTTGCAATTCGAAGCCATAATGCCAGCGTGAAAAGGGAGTTCTCTTTCGTAAGCGCCTAGTGGACAAAGGAAATGATTTCCTGGGAAAATTAGGTCCTTGGTAAAGTGGATTCCGGTGAATAATATTAATGATTAACCACAGATTACTGTTGTTTGTGTATGTGTCTAATTGAAATGACGAGATATATTGAATATCTTTTCACTTTCCTTTCCAGAAGAATTGATAATAGTTTATTTTGTTTACTGAAGAAAGTTTAGTTTTTTGTGACGTGAGTTATCTTAGGCAGAAGACCGAGCAACTGAGAAGACTGAGCACTTAGTTTCTGATATAATTGCCAAAACATAAGGCTGTGTATAGGCGAAATACCCACAGACTTCAAGAAGAATATAATAATTCCAATACCAAAGAAAGCAGGTGTTGATAGATGTGAAAATTGCCGAACTATCAGTTTAATAAGTCACAGCTGCAAAATACTAACGCGAATTCTTTATAGACGAATGGAAAAACTGGTAGAAGTCGACCTCGGGGAAGATCAGTTTGGATTCCGTAGAAATGTTGGAACACGTGAGGCAATACTAACCTTACGACTTATCTTAGAAGAAAGATTAAGAAAAGGCAAACCTACGTTTCTAGCATTTGTAGACTTAGAGAAAGCTTTTGACAACGTTAACTGGAATACTCTCTTTCAAATTCTGAAGGTGGCAGGGGTAAAATACAGGGAGCGAAAGGCTATTTACAATTTGTACAGAAACCAGATGGCAGTTATAAGAGTCGAGGGACATGAAAGGGAAGCAGTGGTTGGGAAAGGAGTGAGACAGGGTTGTAGCCTCTCCCCGATGTTATTCAATCTGTATATTGAGCAAGCAGTAAAGGAAACAAAAGAAAAATTCGGAGTAGGTATTAAAATTCATGGAGAAGAAGTAAAAACTTTGAGGTTCGCCGATGACATTGTAATTCTGTCAGAGACAGCAAAGGACTTGGAAGAGCAGTTGAACGGAATGGACAGTGTCTTGAAAGGAGGATATAAGATGAACATCAACAAAAGCAAAACGAGGATAATGGAATGTAGTCAAATGAAATCGGGTGATGCTGAGGGGATTAGATTAGGAAATGAGACACTTAAAGTAGTAAAGGGGTTTTGCTATTTAGGGAGTAAAATAACTGATGATGGTCGAAGTAGAGAGGATATAAAATGTAGACTGGCAATGGCAAGGAAATCGTTTCTGAAGAAGAGAAATTTGTTAACATCGAATATAGATTTAAGTGTCAGGAAGTCGTTTCTGAAAGTATTTGTATGGAGTGTAGCCATGTATGGAAGTGAAACATGGACGATAACCAGTTTGGACAAGAAGAGAATAGAAGCTTTCGAAATGTGGTGCTACAGAAGAATGTTGAAGATTAGGTGGGTAGATCGCGTAACTAATGAGGAGGTATTGAATAAGATTGGGGAGAAGAGAAGTTTGTGGCACAACTTGACCAGAAGAAGGGATCGGTTGGTAGGACATGTTTTGAGGCATCAAGGGATCACAAATTTAGCATTGGAGGGCAGCGTGGAGGGTAAAAATCGTAGAGGGAGACCAAGAGATGAATACACTAAGCAGATTCAGAAGGATGTAGGTTGCAGTAGGTACTGGGAGATGAAGAAGCTTGCACAGGATAGAGTAGCATGGAGAGCTGCATCAAACCAGTCTCAGGACTGAAGACCACAACAACAAGGCTGTGTAATAATTTCTTTTAGTTTAGGCACATTTAATGTTGATCTCGCAAGGGTCTGACCGTGCCTGGTTATTAACAAACGACCAACTGATTATTTCTATTTAAAATAGGTAATCTGGCATTTAGGACAAATGTCCAACTAAATATGACTTTGAGTCGGGCTTTTCCATTTTTGTTCCTGACAACCCTAAACACGAGGATGTTCCAAACGCTTAATGTCCACAACCGAACCGGTCTTCTCAGATTTAGCAGCCAGCCTCATCTCAGTGGATTTATTCAGTTCGTTGCCTTGGCCAAACATTCCAGGAAGTTGTGAATAATGCAACATTCATCACATTTTAATAAGTTTTCACAGTGACAAAAGACTGTTCCATTACAATGTGCAAAGAAAACAGAAGTGAATCGTACAATGTTCAGTGCTGCCAACTTATTGGAAGAGAAATGGCGGGCATTTCAAAATTTATGTTCTTTAAACGACACCCGTTAGAATGGAAATCTCTGAATGACCTCAAGTGAAACGGACGATGAAGCAGTGAGCACGTTAGACATGCGGACTGACATTTTATGGCGGTGCTGGCAATCTGATTTTGTGCCGAGTCAGGAGAACGTCGAGGAACATAACCGCTGAGGTGTCTGGGTCTCAGAACTTGGAGGAAGAGAACTAGTTTCTGACTCCCCCGCCCCCCCCCCCTCTACACACACACACACACACAAACACACACACACACACAAACAAACAGACCAGTCGGAGGAAGTTTGAACTCTGCTCGAGACTTGGACTGCCGTGCATGCAGCCGGGGAATCCCCGCCGGAAGTGACGAGCCGGCAGGCAGGCGGCGGTGGCGCCGCGCCGCGGCACTCACCGGACTTGGCGCACGCCTCGGAGACGCAGGTGCGGGCCTCGGGGCGCCGCAACATCAGCGCCATCTTCTCGCCCGACTTGGAATCTGTGGCAGAGGAAAACAACAATCCTCAGGAGGAATCGTGAACACGTGGTGGAGAATCGCGGTGGCATGCCGTTCATTTGTTATAGCACCGTAGCTATGTGGCGTATTGACGTAGTGAAGACATTTACACACACAAACACACACACACACTAACGGAGAGAGAGAGAGAGAGAGAGAGAGAGAGAGAGAGAGAGAGAGAGAGAGAGAAGGATTCACTTACACAAGTTATTACACAACCAGAAACCATCAGCTTGTTTCTGCGTACAAAGGAAATGCTCGGTGATAATCTTTCACTTTCTAATATACAACACGGTACATACATAAAATCTCTTTATAATTTTTCACTTTTATTTGCGTTCATACGTATGCTGGGGTGTTGCTTGTTTGTGTACTAGTGAAGAAAACTGTTTTTCTTTCAGATATTGTAATTCAAAAATTATCAAATATATTAATTATGTTACTATTGTCATTACTAACTGCACAATCATTAACAATTTAAATAATGTATACTATAGTATAAAAATAAAATCCTAAATTACGGATTAAGTTGTTTTTATCTGTAACCATCCATATTAACGTCAGACAGTATCTTTGTACAGATTAGTGGATCTTTGGCCATTTTGCTGAAAATGTGTTTTAGAAAGAGACAGATGTAATCTGATGCTTGTAAGTGACGGACATGTTGTATTGAAACGACTGAAGCTGAGAAGTATTAACTAAAATGAGCAAGAAAGAAAATAAATTCCTTTTGTCGCGTCTGTACTTTCCTGCGAGCGGATCAGGATGGGAGCTGGACGCTAAATCCAATCATGAGGTAGCTCGTCGAACTCGACATCCTGGTGCTGGAATATAAGCTGGAAATTCTTTGCAGATAAGGGAATTCGGTGGGATACAGGACGTATACTTTTGATGAAATAACTGAGATGGAACACGAGGTAGGATAAGAGCACTGTCGAATCCTAAGAGGCACCAACACATTGAATGTAAGTTGAGCAATCCTGCATGTACCCTGTGCAGCTAAGTTCCACGAGAAACTAAGTCCCAAAGGGCAGAGTAACTCAGGTCCAGCGTCTGAGGCAACTGTCGGAGGAAACTCCCAGCAGCACCAACGGCCCAGCTTATATAGGCTCGTCCGATGCAATCCCCCGCGATCACTCGCGCCTCCCGTGTCTTGTCTTCCTTCCGGAACATTCTGTCGTAGCTGGACTCGTAGCTCCAGCGTCCCTTGCCACAAAAACGAAACCTCTCCTGCTTCCCAGCGCCCTGGCTGACGTTAGGTTGCGATCCTACAAGTTCATCTTATACATTTCTACTCACATCAGCGACCCATTCGCGACACTGTACCATCTCATTTGTAGTTGTACATAAAACCTAATTAAACCGCGATTCTTATACACATATTTTAACAACGCGTTTCAAGAGACAATGCTCTCATCATCAGGTTGTAAAGTCTATGTCATGAAATTAAACGGACTAAAAGGCAAAATACCATCACAAATAGTTGGGAAGTCCATAGAGTAAAACAGAATTAAAAGTATATTGGACTGTGGGTCCTCGTCTTACATTGAAGTTGGCCGTCCCATAGCTACCAAGTATGCTGTCGCACTGTGCCGGCTCCGGAGCTGTTGTGGACTGGCGTGCCTCGGTGTTGTGGCGTGGTTACAGCCGTGTGGTTGACGGTAACGCTATGCTACTGGGCGCCTTATTTCCTTATTGCATTGGTCTGCCATCGTTAGCCTCTCGCAACTCCGTCAGTGACATGTTACAAGTTTAAAGTCGCATACCTACCCTAAAATAATTCCAAAAACCCGCTAAAAAATCTCATTTCTTTAAAATTATCTTGTGCATTTAGAATATTGCTTTGTTTCTTTTCATGGATAGCTATCTCGAATTCCTCTAGTAAATCAAGTTTCCTCTCTTTCTTATCTACATGCAAAATTTGTACGTTGTCTTCTATGCTATTAAGGGGATGGCCTGTTTCATATATATGGTTCGCAACAGCTGATTTGTCATAATTTCCTAACCTGAGCGCATCTTTATGTTCTTTATACCGCATCGCGAATGATCTTCCTGTCTGCCCTATATATTTTGCATCACAAGTTCTGCACTGAATCTTACAAACATCCGATCTTTCAAACTTATTTCTCTTCTCGCCAATATCGTGCTTAAGGCTATACCTCACTAGGTTATTAGTCTGAAAAGCTATTTTGACATCGTATGGCTTAAAAATATTTGCTATCTCTTGTGAGACTGTTCCGTAGTATGGCATCGTGATAATTTTCACTTTCTCTCCATCGGGTTTTTTCTTTTTGCGCTTATTACTTTTCCGGAACAGTTTTTTAACCATATCTATTCTGTAACCGTTATTCATCGCTATTCTCTTAACGGTATTAATTTCAGCCTCCCTATCTTTTTCACTCATAGGTACATTGACTGCCCTATGCACGAGACTACGGAAAGCAGCTTCTTTATAAGCCTGCGGATGGCATGAATCATTTGGGATCACGGCATCAGTCGTAGTTTGTTTTCTATAAACGGAGAACGCATGTTTGTTGTTCTGCTTCTTTTACATTCAGGTCCAGGAACTGTAAACAATTGTCAGTTTCATACTCCACGGTAAATTCTACTTTATTATGTACGTCGTTGAACTTTTTTACTATTTCCTCAATGTCCTCATGGGAACCATCGACAAGTAACAGAGTGTCGTCAACATAACATTTGTAATAAACAATTTACCCATAATGTTATCGTCAGAATTTATAACTTTATCTTCAAGGTCGTTGATAAAAATGTCCGCCATAGTTCCTGAAATACTGGACCCCATGGCTAACCCATCGTCCTGAATATAAAATTTGTTATGAAACGAAAAATAATTAAAACTTGTAATGAGCTGTAGGAGTTCAATAAATTCAATTGTCTCTTGCGTTGAAATTTTGCCGTATTTAAGGAAATCTCTCTTAATGATTTCTATAGTTTCGTTAACCGGAACACTGGAGTATAAGTTCTTAACATCCAACGAAACCAAACGAGAAGTGTCAGTGACGCGTATCTTTAATTTCACCTATCATGGTCATACTACCACGCACCAAATAGTTGTTTTTATACACGTAAGTCTTTTTCAGAAATTAAGGCTAACGATGGCAGACCAATGCAATAAAGAAATAAGGCGCCCAGTAGCATAGCGTTACCGTCAAGCACACGGCTGTAACCACGCCACAACGCCTAGGCACGCCAGTCCACAACAGCTCCCGAGCTGGCACAGTGCGACAGCATACTTGGTAGCTATGGGACGGCCATCGACTTGTGTCAACAACTTCAATGTAAGACGAGGACCCACTGTCCAATACCCTTTTAATTCTGTTTTACTCTATGGACTTCCCAACTATTTGTGATGGTATTTTGCCTTTTTAGTCCGTTTAATTTCATGACATAGATTTTACAACCTGATGATGAGAGCATTGTCTCTTGAAACGCGTTGTTAAAATATATGTATAAGAATCGCGGTTGAATGCTAACAGTGATAACCAGTATAACGAAAACTGCTACCTAGACTCCATAATGGATTATATTAAAACCTAATTAATCTTGAAGCATTTCGCTGTAACAGTGAAGTTTATTGAGCATTATTTTAATTTTGACTCTGTTATTATTGATAGATATTAGATCAGACAGGGATGCTAATGAGGTTCAAATGATTCAAATGGCTCTGAGCACTATGGGACTTAACATCTGAGGTCATCAGTCCCCTAGACTTAGAACTACTTAAACCTAACTAACCTAAGGACATCACACACATCCAAGCCCGAGGCAGGATTCGAACCTGCGACCGTAGCAGCGGCGCGGTTCCGGACTGAAGCACCTAGAACCGCTCGGCCACAGCGGCCGGCATGCTAATGAGGGCTAGGAGCAGTTGATATGGGACTTCTCTGTACTGCATATAGTAACTAGGCATGCTGCAGAAACCTCCTGGCAGATTAAGACTGTGTGTCAGATCCACGTTTGAAGTCAGGACCTCTGTCTGCCACGGGAATCTGCTCTACCAACTGAGCTACCCAATCACGAATCAAGACGTGCCCTCACTGTTTTACTTACACCGGAACCTCGTCATCTGTCTTCCAAACGGTTACTGAGTCATGCTCGGGGGCTTGCCCGCGCAAAGGCAAAGGTCCCGAGTTCTAGTCTCGGTCCGGCTTATTTGGTAGAGCACGTGCCCGCGAAGGTGTGTCCGTCTGGCACAAAATTGTAATCTGTCAGGATGTTTTACATCAGCACACATTCCGCTTCAGAGAGAAAAATTTGTTCTGTAACTACATCACTTATGTACTGTTTTATTATATTCCGTCCCAGTGGCCGGCCGCTGTGGCCGAGCGGTTCTAGGTGCTTCAGTCCGGAACCGTGCTGCTGCTCCGGTCGCAGGTTCGAATCCTTTCTCGGGCATGGATGTTTGTGATGTCCTTAGGTTAGTTAGGTTTAAGTAGTTCTAAGTATGGAGGATTGATGACCACAGATGTTAAGTCCCATAGTGCTTAGAGCCATTTGAACCGTCCCAGTGAACCACTGTCAACCATCACAGATGCACTTTGGAATCAGGTGAATGTAGCATGGATGGATATACCACAGGAAGCCATTCGCGCCTTTTAGGCGTCGATGGCATCACGCATGGAACAAGTTACCAGCGCGCATGGCGGACCCTTTGCCTACTAGACAACAGGACTCATTCTCAACCGGGGTCACTGAAATGCTAATCATTTTTGCAGAACATACTATCGTACATGGTCTCTGAATATGAACGTCCTATCTCTAATCCTGCAAGGTGCTCTGTTTTCTCTGAACATGAGAGTAGTTAGTCATATATATATTCACTACCAACGATCTTTGGGTTCAGAAAAAAAGACAGTTTTTTAGATCTTCAATACAAAGCCACACTTTTCAATAATTAAAACAAGTAAATATTTTATCTTCTTAAAATTTTTAAGCTATACATTTATTTATAAATGCTCTTGATCGCAGAGCGGCAATTGTACCACTGTCAGTCCACCATCACGCAGCCGGACGAAAGAGCGAAACTGCAATAAAGGAAAAAATGTACACTAGCGGATTCGTTCAGACACATTTTTCTTTTGTAAATATTGATGTGCATAAGTTAGTTTAAAAAACGTTATTTCACTCGCATCAGATTACTTTTTTGATGAGTTAAAAATGAAACTATCATAAAGCGTCGATAGCGGAATATCGACAGCGAGACTAATATTGAGTTAATCATGATAATAGCATGTTTGGATTGGGGGTACTGCGTATGAAAAGAATGAACAAGCGGGAAATGATGTGACATACGGCTGCAGCTGTATCGAGCCCCACGAAACCAGTGGGCTTTATGCAGACCTAAAAATCACACTGTTACGAAGCTTTTCACAATACTGGCGGTATTATGTATGAAAACATGAATGAATGGAAGCTCACATGAGAAGTGGCGGCTTTAGTTTTATCTGGTTCGTCAAAACCTCTGGGCTACATGCAGTCTGTAGAAAATGTAAAGAGGAACTGGATTTCTCAAGCGCTGTGCAGTCCCTGGAGCTTTTTTCACACCGGTACAGAATCGTCTAGCAGTAGTATTAGTATTTACAGGTACCCGAGGCTAGCTGAAGATCTGTACTGCGTTGAACTGTAATTTATGCGGTCCTCTTTTCTGCAGGTGTGTTACGTTAAGTAATAAGAATAATGAACGTATGGCATTGGTGGCCGGGAGACCCCTAACGAGGCGGTTCGGCCGCCGCTCCACAAGTTCTTTATCGCCACTACGGCGACTTGCGAGTGAATGAGGATGAAATGATGGTGAAAGACACACAACACCAAGTCATCTTGAGGCAGAGAAAATCCCTGACCCCGCCGAGAATCGAACCCGGGACCCCGTGCGCGGGAAGCGAGAACGCAAGACCACGAGCCGTGGACTTACGTTAAGTAAATTCTAAGAACTATCCTTTGTCAAATGTTGTGTTGCAGTTGATTAACGAATGTAAAAGTGAAGTATACGAATGAGCACAATTACACAGGGTAAGTCACCTAACATTACCGCTGGATATATTTCGTAAACCACATCAAATACTGACGAATCGATTCCACAGACCGAACGTGAGGAGAAGGGCTAGTGTAATTGGTTAATACAAACCATACAAAAATGCATGGAAGTATGTTTTTTAACACAAAGCTACGTTTTTTTAAATGGAACCCCGTTAGTTTTGTTAGCACATCTGAACATATAAACAAATACGTAATCAGTGCCGTTTGTTGCATTGTAAAATGTTAATTACATCCGGAGATATTGTAACCTAAAGTTGACGCTTGAGTACCATTCCTCCGCTGTTCGATCGTGTGTATCGGAGAGCACCGAATTACGTAGGGATCCAAAGGGAACGGTGATGGACCTTAGGTACAGAAGAGACTGGAACAGCACATTACGTCCACATGCTAACACCTTTTTATTGATCTTTTTCACTGACGCACATGTTCATTACCATGAGGGGTGAGGTACACGTACACAGGTGGTTTACGTTTTTCAATTACGGAGTGGAATAGAGTGTGTCCCGACATGTCAGGCCAATAGATGTTCAATGCGGTGGCCATCATTTGCTGCACACAATTGCAATCTCTGGCGTACTGAATGTCGTACACGCCGCAGTACATCTGGTGTAATGTCGCCGCAGGCTGCCACAATACGTTGTTTCATATCCTCTGGGGTTGTAGGCACATCACGGTACACATTCTCCTTTAACGTACCCCACAGAAAGAAGTCCAGAGGTGTAAGATCAGGAGAACGGTCTGGCCAATTTATGCGTCCTCCATGTCCTATGAAACGCCCGTCGAACATCCTGTCAAGGGTCAGCCTAGTGTTAATTGTGGAATGTGCAGGTGCACCATCATGCTGATACCACATACGTCGACGCGTTTCCAGTGGGACATTTTCGAGCAAAGTTGGGAGATCATTCTGTAGAAACGCGATGTATGTTGCAGCTCGCCGACCGTGGCCCGTGTTTGTTACAACACGCAACTGAACGTCGGAGGTTTCAAGCGTCAACTTTAGGTTACAATATCTCCGGATGTAATTAACATTTTACAATGCAACAAACGGCACTGATTACGTATTTGTTTATATGTTCAGATGTGCTAACAAAACTAACGTGGTTCCATTTTAAAAAACGTAGGTTTGTGTTAAAAAACATACTTCCATGCATTTTTGTATGGTTTGTATTAACCAGTTACACTAGCCCTTCTCCTCACGTTCGGTCTGTGGAGTCGGTTCGTCAGTATTTGATGTGGTTTACGAAATATATCCAGCGGTAACGTTAGGTGACTCACCCTGCATACAGAGTTCATACACATTAATTTCACTGAAATGAAATGAGTGGAATCAACGCAGATGAAATCAATGAAATGCAATAACATGAAATGAAATAATTACAACCGGTACGTATATACCGAAGCTGGACTGTAGGAATGTATAATATGCTGTGGTAAATGATAGTTTCTGCTGAAGCGATATTGAAAGTTCGATGTCTGGCTTGCCGAGAGCAGACCGTTCGACGGTCGCCGTAAACATTTATTCCACGTTGAGAAGCAGGATTCCGGTGAATTACAAACATTCAGCTAGAGAGTTGATTGTGTAATTCAGTAGCATCAGTCATTCTAAACTCATCGACGTACAGACGCTCTTTCTCAGCTTTTGTCTATGTCATACGATGCTTATTACAGCCGATGCGACAGTGTAATTTGTTTGTAAAGGTGGAGATTTGAGAACTAACAGTTGTAAACTGTACTCAGGTGACTCCCATTTGTACCTTTCTCTAGCTGAAACTACGTATTATTAAATGCATAGGGAAGTTACCAATGTCACACTACTTTTTCAAAAGGTACATGTTCCCTGAGATTTCAATCAACAAATGACCATAGGGAACTACAGCTTACGATAAAAGTTTTGTGAAATTTTGCATAGATCGTTAGCTCCATCGAAACACACAATTTCCAGTTTCTTAGTTCCTAGGTGCTATTAAAAGACTGGAAAATTGTATTATAGTTTTTCATGTTGAAACGAAAGAATTTTTGAAGTTGTGTTATGCTACTTTTGCTATTATAGTATTGTAAAGGATGAATTTACTTTTTAAAATATTACCTTTTACAATTTGCCTTCGATAACGCAAAGTATAAAAATACTGCTGCACCAATGGAAAAGAATTTCTCGCCCATTCTTTGTTCACGCTGGTGTACTCTCAATGAATTACAAAGACAAGCTTCAGCAAATGTCGTTGGTAAATATATTCTCTGTTATTTGGCAGATCCGCTCATTGTGTTCGTTATATATTGCCTCTGCGGGTTTTGATAGCCCTTTCTCTACCACCGTTATCCCACGATTTATCCAAAGACATGTCTGAAAGAACAGACCTTGTTTGACGATCCACAGCTGTACAAAATAATTCGATATGCGAGTATATTCCCTGGCTGTGAATTCTTTGATATCAGCTATATTCGGTATAGATGTACTAGCTATTAGTGACATTATGAGAATTTGTGTTGGCTGGGACTGGAACCCAGACTTAACCACTTCGGCTATCCATGCACACTCGCTACACCGACTGAAACCTCAGTATATCAAGTTGTCCACATCCTAATGCCACAGCTCTTTATGTTCATCACCTTATGCTTGCCAACATTACTAAGTGGATTCTTGCATAAGGATGTAGACATTGTAACGTACAGAGGTTTGGGTTTGTCCAGAGTGTGTGCACGGATAGCCGAAATGATTCAGTCTGCCTTCGGCAGTGGTGAAGTGAGCGCGCCTTGACTGCGCCTCGCCTACTTGCGACCGAGCGCGCGTTTGTTTACCTCCGCGTAGCGGCATGACTCCATGTCCGAATTCATCGACCGCCATGGCATTTTCCATTCGCCAATCCACGATTAAACTAACTTTTCCTTTGGATAATGGACGACCTAAGGCGTAACAACTAGAAGGTTCGTACGGGACGAAATGCGTCTCATGCCGCAAGATGTTCTTGCAAATCGTTTTCCAATCCTCAGTTCTACTGTGCACATCAAGATGGCGAATGAAGAGCTGTGAGCTGACCTTGTGCGGCGCCATGATACCGATCTCAAGTTCCGACACTCTATCGCCTATACAGAGTGGTCCACTGACTGGGCCAAATATCTCACGAAATAAGCGTCAAACGAAAAAACTACAAAGAACGCAACTTCTCTAGCTCGAAGGGGGAAACCAGATGGCGCTACGGTTGGCCCGCTAGATGGCGCTGCCATAGCTCAAACGGATATCAACTCCCTTTTTTTAAATAGGAACCCCCATTTTTATTACATATTTGTGTATTACGTAAAGAAATATGAATGTTTTAGTTGGACCACTTTTTTCGCTTTGTGATAGACGGCGCTGTAACAGTCACAAACGTATAAGTACGTGGTATCACGTGACATTCCGCCAGTGCGGACGGTATTTGCTTCGTGATACATTACCCGTGTTAAGATGGACCGTTTACCAACTGCGGAAACGGTCGATATCGTGTTGATGTGTGGGTATTGTGATCAAAATGCCCAAGGGGAGTGTGCTATGTATGCTGCTCGGTTTCCTGGACGACATCATCCAAGTGTCCGGACCGTTCGCCGGATAGTTACGTTATTTAAAGAAACAGGAAGTGTTCGGCCACATGTGAAATGTCAACCACGACCTCCAACAAATGATGATGCCCAAGTTTGGTTTTTAGGCGGTTTTTCACATCCCACTAGGTGAATACCGGGCTGGTCCAGTCTTCCACTGGAGTTTATCTGTAATCTCCGTAACACTTTCGCGATTACTAAATGATCCTGTAATGAAGCGCGCTGCTCTCCGTTGGATCTTCTCCATCTCTTCCATCAACCCTATCTGGTAAGAATCCCACACTGGTGAGCAGTATTCAAGCAGTGGACGAACAAGTGTACTGTAACCTACTTTCTTTGTTTCCGGACTGCATTTCCTTAGGATTCTTCCAACGAATCTCAGTCTGGCATCTGCTTCACCCACGATCAACTTTATATGGTCATTCCATTTTAAATCACTCCTAATGCGTACTCCCAGATAATTCACAGAATTAACTGCTTCCAGTTGCTGAACTGCTGTATTGTAGCTAAATGATAAGGGATCTATCTTTCTATGTATTCGCAGCACATTACACTCGTCTACATTGAGATTCAATTGCCATTCCCTGCACCACGCGTCAATTCGCTGCAGATCCTCCTACATTTCATTACAATTTTCCATTGTTACAACCTCTCGATATACCACAGCATCATCCGCAAAAAGCCTTAGTGAACTTCCGATGTTATCCACAAGGTCATTTATGCATATTGTGAACAGTAACGGTTGTACGACATTCCCCTGCGGCACACCTGAAATCACTCTTACTTCGGAAGACTTCTCTCCATTGAGAATGACATGCTGCGTTCTGTTATCTACAAACTCTTCAATCCAATCACACAATTGGTGTGATAGTCCATACGCTCTTACTTTGTTCATTAAATGAGTGTGGGGAACTGTATCGAACGCCTTGCGGAAGTCAAGAAACACGGCATCTACCCGTGAACCCGTGTCTATGGCCCTCTGAGTCTCGTGGACGAATAGCGCGAGCTGTGTTTCACACGATCGTCTTTTTCGAAACCCGTGCTGATTGCTACAGAGTAGATTTCTAGTCTCCAGAAAAGTCAATGTACTCGAACATAATACGTGTTCCAAAATTCTACAACTGATCAACGTTAGAGATATCGGTCTATAGTTCTGCACATCTGTTCGACATTCCTTCTTGAAAACGGGGATGACCTGTGCCCTTTTCCAATCCTTTGGAACTACATTGCAGTCTTCCTCTGTGAAACAGCTTTGGAAAAAAGACATTTAGTATTTCGGCCTTTCTATTTCAGTACCATTTTGGTCACAGAGTGACTGGACATTTTGTTTTGATTCACCTACCGCTTTGACATAAGACCAAAATTTCTTAGGATTTTCTGCAAAGTCAGTACATAAACTTTACTTTCGAATTCATTGAACGCCTCTCGCATAGCCCTTCTCACACTACATTTCGCTTCGCGTAGTTTTTGTTTGTCTGCAAGGCTTTGGCTATATTTATGTTTGCTGTGAAATTTCCTTTGCTTCCGAAGCAGTTTTCTAACTCGGTTGTTGTACCACGGTGGCTCTTTTCCATCTCTTACGATCTTGCTTGGCACATACTCACCTAATGCATATTGTATGATGGTTTTGAACTTTCTCCACTGATCCTCAACACTATCTGTACTCGAGACAAAACTTTTGTGTTGAGCCGTCAAGTACTCTGAAATCTGCTTTTTGTCACTTTTGCTAAACAGAAAAAATCTTCCTACCTTTTTTAATATTTATATTTACGGCTGAAATCAGCGATGCAGTAACCGCTTTATGATCGCTGATTCCCTGTTCTGCGTTAACTGTTTCATATAATTCGGGTCTGCTTGTCACCAGAAGGTCTAATATGTTATCGCCACGAGTCGGTTCTCTGTTTGACTGCTCAAGGTAGTTTTCAGATAAAGCACTTAACAAAAGTTCACTGGATTCTTTGTCCCTGCCACCCGTTATAAACGTTTGAGTCTCCCAGTCTATAGGCGGCAAATTAAAATCTCCACCCAGAACTATAACATGACTATGATTGAGAAGTAGCGGCTCCAGTATGGGGGAAGCCGAAAACCGCCGGGAGAGCGGCGTGCTGGTCGCGCGCCCCTGCATACCGCTTTCGAGTGACGCTGTGTGGCAAGGACGACACGGCGGCCAGCGGAAACCGCGCTGTCCTGTCGTACTGATCGTTGCGCATAGTTTCTAAACGTATAGTACGAAGGACACTTTTCGCAGAAAAGTGAAAGATTTGTATGAAGACCTCTGATTCGTGTACACTACGAAGCCACCATCTTCAACAAGTGCCCTTTTGTGGTTCATGGTACCTGAGTCTGTAGTTCTTTTTTGCGCGTGAAAAGAGTGTTTTTTTCATGAGCGTACTTTTCCTCTGAGCATAACGTCGTTTAGTTAAACATGTAGCTGGAAGCAGTCGTGTCCACTCTGCCGTTAATTAAACATCTGTTTCTGAGTGGAAAAAGGTTGTTAAAGCAAAACTCTCCGTTGGCGCTTGTATTTCTGCAGTACAGCGCCTGTAATTAAACAACTCTGTCTTTGCTCCAACATCGACACCTTTCTTAGTAGAAAGTCTGTCTCGGAGTTTGGAAAGCTTTATAGAGGAATACGCGATGTACAAGCAGTCGACGAAACCATAGCAATTTACATGTACCCTGCCGTTACAGTGGGAATTATGTCATTCAGTGTGTGTTATTTCTCTTCTTACCTTGGTGCATAGACGAAACCAAAGTCATGCCTGGCAACAGTTTGCGTCCACTTAACACAAAGCATGACACATCTACTTGGGAAAGCGAATTTAACGACTTCACGTCAAGAGTAAGGAGCAAGTTATAGTTCAATGTTACGTTTTGTACCGTAGAATAGCTATTATATAAAATGAGATTTCATAAGTTTGTCGTAAAGTGTATTTATTTCTGCACTATGATTTTTGCGATTGCAGATTGGGCTGATATTAGGTACCGAAAACGGTCATCATTGAACAAAACGGAAGTGCGGCTGTGGCAAATAATTCTTTTTTTTCTCCTAGGAAGGCCATGACTGAAGTACATAGACCACATTCAATGACATATTGGTTATGGCTGACCTCTGGTTTCTTATCTCATTGTAGTCAATTTAGGATCGTTTACCGTAAACTCGTGAAGCTTTGGCACAATCTGTATAAACTTAGAGCAACTGCAATGAAACCTATTGATCATATTTTTCAAACAAATAAAATTAATTCCAATAGCTTCTTTTCGGAAGGAGCCGCAGCATGCATTAGGTGAAATTAACTGCTGCATGGAATCACTATACCCTTTTTGGTATTTGCGCTTGAATCGCTTCATTTATTTAGAGACTAGTTTTCATTACTCAGGTGACATGAAAGCTTCTAGTTATGTGGTAAATAATTACCACTGATGAAACCAAAGTCTGGGCAAAGGTTACAATGGCCTTCTTCTGGAAAGACGCAGGAAACCCACAGGAAGGCCAGTGCAGACCCAAAAGACCCAGAAGAAGGCAACCGTAAACGTGGCCTAAACATTAGTTTCATCAGTGACAATTTTTTACAGTATGACGCGGTACGAAAACAAGAAAACTTCCATGGTAGCTGATTGGCCGCGGAAACCTACGCCATTATGCTTTCGCCACTCGCTATTATCTATCGCACGCCGGCGTTTATTGTTTTCCGTAATTGTTGTTTCAGTGAGGTTTCTCTAGTCGAGCCCACGAACAACCGCCGAAGAACTTTATGTGACTTGTTGTTTAAGCAAGATGACTGATGCTCAAAGAAATCCTTACACTTCATCCGTTTACAATTCTATGAGTGCTCAATTTTACAGGTGTTCTCTGTCGGGTTTTCCTTGAGTTCCGTTGAAGAAATTATTCACTACTTTGCAGCAGCTAAATTTCTGTTCTTCGAAGTCGCGCACAAATACATGCCATGGTCTTAGAAACCTTCTGGTGCCACGGGTTCACGTACTATTCCTTTCATGACCACATTTACTAGAAGGCTCATTTAGGAACAACTGTCAGATTGTATGCCTTAGTAAAAATTTATGTATTTTGGTGTTACCAACAAACAGCGTGTGCTGCGTTAATTACCACATAAATCATTTAAAGTGTATCAGACAGTCTATTCCGCTAATAAGAATAAATTCAGTTAGTCGGCTAAGCAATAAGAACGTTCCCTGCCAAAAATGAACTCTGCAATCCAACTAAATTCCAGGGTCTTTATTTCAGACACACATTTTGTATTGTACAATCCCTCACGGCAGCAATGCAACAAGCTGAGCTCCATTTCCGTTCAATGAATTGATCATAACGTGCATTTGGCCCAAAGAATAGCAATCAAACGATAAAAATAATGATGTAGGCTGAAGCAATCAATCAAAATTTGTACCATCAACGGGATTCAGACCCGGGTCTCCTGCTTAGTAGGCAGATGCGGTAGCCGTTACGCCAGACTGGGACTGTAGCTACCTCAGCAGTACGGATTACCCCAGTACGTCTCCCTCCCCGATACAAATTCAAACTCATCCCTCAACCCTCTGCTATTCTCCTTCTAAGTAAGCATCAGTATTGCTGAAATTCTCCAATACTGGAATAGCAGCTTAGCAATAGGTGAAATGGCGTTAATCCTGTGTGTACCTCAGTCGTAGGTGATGTATGTCTCAGGAACATTAACTGTATACGATTAAGATAAAAATAATGTTTAGATGGGTAAGCTGCAAACCAGATACCACCATCTGTTATTTTCACACTGAGTTGTGGACACTGATGTTATGGCCAAACGCATTTAATATTTTATTGCGAGCACCAGATATATCAGTACATTGCATCACCAACGTTTAGGATCATTCTAAGAGAAAGGAATTACATTTAAAATTAATGTTTGATTAAATTGGTGACACTAGTAGAGGTTTCTTAGTGTACTTTACCTAAGTGTCTTAGTTCCCTTCATCTCTGAGACGTACTTTCAAAACATGCCACACTAGTTATTCATGTCTGCAGGAAATTTATGTTGGGGATGATGTGAGTTGGGTTTTGCCTGTCTTAACGTGGATGAAATATTTTTCGGGCCAGAACGCTTTGCCCACCCTACCTACATTGAGCAGTGGCTGCAGGAGCAGCACGCATGCGGTGGTGATGGTTTGCAAATGTTGTGACTTATAGTGTCTGAACACAATAACGCAAGTGTTCAGAGTGGAATGCTGAAACCCACAGAAGAATCCTTGAGGTCTGTCACTTTAGCGATACTCTCGTTTACAACAATGAAATTTGAGCCTAATTAGATGGGAAGTTATGGTTTACATTTCAAATGCATTTCTACTAACAAGGGCCGTATTTCGTAATGGAGTCAGTGGCGGCTGGAACCCACATGTTCGCAGTTATCTCGCAAATGGCTCCTTTGGGTTCTCACATTTACTGGCACGCCATTATCGCGTTCCTTCAGTCGTGTTAGAATTCGCTAATAACTAGATGTAAAACCGGAAATGCATATCCTCCTATTTCCATCTATTGTACTATAAATTTTTTCCTTATTTTGTTACCTGAAGATATGACCTTTCTGTGTCTTTATATATTGTAAATGTTTTACAATTTGTATGTATGTATTTATGCCTTTATGTAGGTGTACGATTGGTTTGTTTTGTAAATATTATTTGCATTTTTACGCTGTGTCTTGCCTAGGGAGAACTATGCTATAGAACGATTACATCGATAGGGCGTGTGGAGAACCAAAGTGTTTAGGATCTATGGGAGTGTTAACTATGCCGCGTGGAGCGCGGGCAGAGGGAGTCTGGCTGGAGTAGGGCGGTGGAGCAGGTGTGTTGTGTGACGTTCCCGCGAGCTGCCGCGCTTTCGGGGTTTGGCAGCATGTAATTGCGCTCGACTTGCCGTGATAGTTTCTGACACGGTGCCGCGGACGGGAAGCATTAGCTGGCACACATCAAGAGCCCGTTTCGCCTGGTGACCGTGTCGAGAGGAAGGCGTGCCAACATCCACCTTCTGCAACAGCGGCGGCCAACGATGAGTGACTGTCGCCACCTCCTCGATCGACGACTTCAGACCTTCAGTCAACCAACAAGGAAGACTGGAAGCACGTAAAGTTTTAGAACTGTATGGCAGACCTCAGCTTTTGAAATTGTTCCATTAGCACCACTAAAATACAGCAACTTAGCACGAACCTTTGTTGCTCATTGTCCCAATTGCATTACCAAGCAAGGTCCCTTCCTTTACCGAAATGAAACCGAGTGTCGTTGAAATTCATTAAAGTAATATCATTCCATTTCACTGCTTTAATTTCAAAGTTCAGTTAAAGTATTCATAGCCGGCTACAATAACCAAACAGAACTATATTTAGATTACACAAGCACAAATTAAGAGTGCGAGTTTTGTTACCACATTTTAGCTTACCTGTGACTGCAGCTCAGCTTGGTACGTACTAAATTTTACTATTGTTGATTGTTCAAAATCATTTAATTCAAGTTCAAAGTTAAATCTCATATTTCTAAATTGCGTAGATTCAAGTTGCTTTTGAGATGATTGTTGAGGTAGCCCAAGACTAACATAATTTAATTTCGTAGTGCTCTTCAGAAACAAAGTTCACTATTAATTTCAGTCACTAAATTAACTTTCAATTTTCCGGTTTTATTAATTCTTTTGCTAAATTAAGTCATAGTGTAGCGAAATTTATTACTTCTGACAAAGATTCAGTTTTCACACAACACTTGTCAACCTTCAGTTACCACGCTTTTAGTGCTAATTATATGTGCATGAACCTTTCTTTTTCAGTTACTATAGTTGTTATCCATAGGACTGGCGACCGTAATCTTCCCCAAAATCTCAAATATCTAATTAACGCCAGTTAATTGTTAACGTAACGACCGCACACTTACTTTCTTTATTAATTTTACCCTTTTTCAAAATTAATTTCCACCATTTTCATTTGCATTTTTCTTTTCATTTACATGTAACCCTTCCTGCCTTTTTACCGACAGATTAACTTCGGTGACGATTGCTTTTCGCAAATTTCCGTTAGGTCCACGCGGTTTAATTTTTCACTGTCATTAAGGTCGATAAGTGAGGGGGAGGTTACATAGATACTCCCTGAACGTGTGCAGTTTTCTCCAGCGTGTGTGTTGGCAGCACTGCGGCCGTACTCACTGATGGTGGCGAGCACTGCGACGGCGGCTGCCAGCGACACGACGGCGGTCGCCAGGGCTGCCACCACCACCACCAGCTTCCCCGGAGTCCGAGTCCTGGAACACAGCGAGGCCGCCTCCGTCAGTGACACGCCACAGCACGCGGCCTGCCTGCAGCGAAGCACGGCTCGCAGTCCGTCGGAAATCACTCACTCAGCACATCTCCCAGTAATAACTTACAGTTACGTTAGCAGTTACGTGTTCAGTGGCCTTTTAGACCACAGATCAGACAGCGCATGACGGCATTAGCTGGCGATCAACATTACGAACAGCTTACTGGTGAACGTCAGTTGCAAGTGGAGTATGCACTTATTCTTAACATTTTTGTTGTATTGTAGTGTTATAAGTCACAATTTCGCGAATAGGAACATTTGGTCACAAAGAATAATTCAAACCTTTCAGCCCCACTGCCTATAACTGTGTACGTTAACTTTTACTGTGTCTTCGATGCGGCAGAAGTACTTTTCCCCAACGAAAAACTGAGGTCCACGTTTTTCAGTGTTCAGCCTTTTCATCATGTTCAAGTGCTGCTAACTGATGGGCATAACTGTGAAAATATCAGCAAGTCGACGTAGCAGGTCGTGACCATCAGAATTCACGGATGTGGTTGGTTTGCTATATTCAGCTCTATAATTGGATATACTTATTGTTATTTTACATAGTAATTATTGAATGACCATTTTACTAGTTATTACAACAGGGAATGTTTCGTAGCTATTTTAGTGTATACAATGGAACCAAGTGTACATATTTTTTCACAAAACTTGCATCTAAAATCATTAAAAAATCACATAACATTACCATATAAATAAAAAATTTCCTTCTTCTAGAAAAAAAAAGATTCGACATATGAAAGGAAGTAAGCGTGGTTGCCGACATATCCCTGACGATGCCTCCCGCAGACTGTAACATTTCTGGCTCTAGAGCCATAAGATTTATTCCTGCACTCCAAACCTCAGCTGCTAAGGATAGGAACTTGAAATTTGGATAGGGCGTTGATCTTATACTGTAGGCAGTGTTTAAGAAGGTATTGTTCGAAATTCCACTCCTAAGGTGCTGAAATTGGGGATGAGAGTCTTTTTGAAAATATGTCGCTATTAAGACCATTTTGAAGTTGCAACTACGAACATTGTTATTTATCGTATCAGTAAAAAATTAAAAAATACGTGTTTTGGCATTTTTGGAAATTTTGCCACTAAGTGGGTAAAAGTTTTTTGGAAATAAATCATTATTGTAGAACATGTAAAACCTTTTAAGGATACTTCTGTGTAAACTGGTATTTGACTTCTCGGTTAGATGTAAAAAAAATCGACTCTCAATGTTTTTGGAATTCAGTACCCTAAGGGAATGAAATAAGGGATGAAAAGTTTTATGAAATTATTTTATTACGAAAGCATTTTCAAAAATAAACCTATAAAAATTTGTGTTTGGTTTGTCTGGCAAATTAAAAAAAAATGTGTTTCATTGTTTTTGGAAATTTAACCCCTACAGGGATGAAATAGGAGATGAAAATTTTTCGGGAAATGTTTCGTTATGTTAAAAAATTGTAAGATAAATTTATAAAAATTGGTATTTCACTTTTGGGTTAGATATGAAGAAATATATGTTAGGGGATGAAAGTTTCTGTGGAACTGCCACCACGAGAACTCAAAAGGCATGAAATAAAAGCCTTGGGCTCCAGCTAGCAGAATCGCTATTTGGTCAGAAGTACATTCAGAAAAGGCAATCCTTCTACGGCTTTAATTAGTGTAAAAAGTTTAGGTGCTGCAATTTGTGTACAACATAAAAATCGATTAAGACCAACCAAAAACGTCTGTATTGACCATACTAGGCAGTTAATATAAGTCCACTCTTTGAGTTTCCCTTGATTCGTTAATTTCACATTTTATAATGATTAATATCCAACTAGAGTCCAGCAACTCTGACTACACGATATCCCGCGTGGTGTCGAATCGATTCACTGTCATCACCTTCAATGCCCGACGAATGTCCATCTGGCTGCGAGAGAACTTGGAACCAGCAGATGTTGTGCGTTTACAAGTGTTTGCTACTAAAACTGTCAGAGAAGAGGAACAACCTTTGTGCCTGCTTAGAACGGCCAACAGAGGAGAAATGTTTTGGAATTAAAGGGCTTTTGTTGCGGATAAAGCTTAACCTCAGATGTTAACTTTGGGATTTTACGGGCGATACTTCTAATGGAAGGGAGACGAGTTTTACTGCAACATTAGCGTTTTATGGCGCAAATTTTAATTTTATGCATTATTCGCGCAGATTGTGCCGCAGTAACACCTCTTGATGCTAGTGTAGCTTACCTTTGATGCAATCAAAGGAAGGATTCTTAACACCGTTCTGCGGAATTTCTTGTTCGTAATTTCTCTCCAATTTGCTTCAGACTACATTAAAAATAATTGAATTTTGCACCGCCAAACAACAACACGTACGTTTGCAACGCGGATAAAGAGCGTAACGATGACCGTAGAAAATGTCATCTCACGAACGTGTTCTGCTGCGAAATTAAAGGAGTTGCCCTGACGTTGCAAATACATGCTGAAAGATGAATTGTCGTGGAAACTACGATCGAATAATTCTTACTTTGGAAGGGTCATTAACACCATAACTGTCGATTAAACTCGACGCTCTTAATTAAACTCTTTCGAAATGTACATTTACTTCATATTTTGGAAATATGCCCGTCAGTTTATCAAACCGAGAAACGAATTAGTAACACACTGAGTTCGATATTTCCTGGACGTGATTTACTGACCTAGAACTAATATTGGAGAAAATTGCCGCAGCGCGTTTTTCATTCACTAACTCACCAATTATTTAATAATAGGGTAAATGGGTAAATTGGTAAATGGGTCCCATGAACGTTTTACAAGCACTGCCATTTGCAGACTGACTGAATTTTGCCAGTTACACATCAAAATGAAGTCTACCACCTGCTGTTCCAATGATTGAGCCATGTGATTAGTCTGACAAATCGTTGCACACAGGTATTTGTATGGGTTGAATGATTGTGATTGTGACACATTGATATTATAGTCATTACATACTAGATTTTGGCATTCTGTGAAGTTTCATTTCTGAACATTTAAAGCATGTGGTCAGTTTGGTACCACTTTGAAATACTATCAGGACATGACTACTTCTTGTGGTGTTGTGTGAAGAGTTTCCATACAGCATTCGGTAAGCTTTTGCTATCATTCTTGAATCTATCGCAATTAACAAAGGTGTACCTCTTTTTAGATAAATACCTTAGCCAATTATTCGGATACTTCGATGAATTTTATTTGTAAGAAACGGGAATGGGTCTTCGTATTGTGACGAGTGCTTTGATTGTTTCCTGGCATTGTACCAGTTTTGTCACGAACATAGTTCCAAGTGTTTCCCATTGATATATCAAATATTTTCCGACAGAAGCAGACTTGACAACCATGTTAACGACGCCTCTATTGTGGACGCAATCAGGGAAACTACGACAGTTTAGTTACCTGGCCTTCCGGTAGAAGAAATCCTCTAGAAATAGCTGTGCTATTTCCATTCCATTAACAGCTCCGAAAAATCAGGCACTACGACATCCCCATTTCCTTGTGCTCTTCATACGGAATTTGTGCCGCTTATTGGACCAACAAACCTCCACAGAACATGTGCCGTCGCACCAGATGCGTCCTCTCTGTCTCGACGAAAATATGCAACTAAACAATTCCAAGACTCAACATGAAACAATTATGTGAAAAAAACTGAAACATGTGGCTATAACAGGCAGCTGACAGCGACGGCATCGATTGTTTCACAGTACACTCCAACGGACAAAAAGTACATCGTAGTTAAAGTGCCCGGAAATAATTATTTACTAGAAAGTTGTGACTCAGAAAATAAGGAAATAGCGCTGATAATAATTTCAGAGGAATCGTCTTGGTGCGCTTAATGAAATCACTGATCATCTAAGAATTCATAACAGCGCCGTCAAAAGTTTGTTGTCAGAAATTAAGTTACGTATTTTACTAACCTCTATGATGGGGCTACCACTTTCTGGCGGGATGGCATCCTTATGTATTTCAGACCCTCTATACAACGTGGCGGCTTGTCATCTCGTAACAATAGAATTTTAAATACGTCGTTAGAGGAGCATGAAGTTTTTATAGTTCACCTTCTCTCTGCTGACTGTTGAATCAGAATCTCGTCTGTGGTGAGTGCAGGTATAGTCCCCTACTCCGAACCATATTTTCTGGTGATATCAACGTAACGAAGAATAGCAGTGCAAGTTTCTTTATTTTTCGATAGCAAATATCTTCATTACATCCTAAGATATGACTTCCATATCTTTTTGTTCAGATAATAATTGAAACAGAGTGTCTAGCAATTGTTAAAATACAGCTAGTAGCTAACCTTAGCACTCCTGGCAAACTGATTCTTTCTTTATTTTCTCAAATATGATTGTGGGAATCCTTATACTATCTTGTATACTGTTAAATTTGATGGTGTTAATGTGTAATATCTCGTGGGTACAAATTATGTAACAAATTTTAATAAAATACTAAGTAGTATTTCAGCGAGTAAACCTGATATTACGTGAAGTCACAGATAAGAAATAATCGTACATCTCTGGCTATCTTCTTATGTTTTTCCTTCCGTAGAGGAAGAGGACGTGTATCTATTTTAGAAAGCTCGCTTCCACCTTAGAGACTATAGCACGCAAATGGTATATAGTGGCCATTGTATCGAACTGCACTATTAAACTAGTCTCCTTGAACTCAATACGACTGATTAAATTAACTACGTGAAGATGTGGAGTTTTGATAGATTAAAGCTGTTATTTAACTGCCGGACGTGTCGTACTCAAACATTGTTATGCGACACTTGAAGAACAATAGAAGGGAAAAAGTACATAAAATTGCTATTATAATTTTATAAATGGTACTAGTTTCATTTAAAGCTGTCTCTACTCCTTGGCTCAAATTATTTTCATAAGTTCTGCCTCACGTTTTAATGTGAAGAATGAAAAAAATGCTGAGAAACTCAATCAATGCAGGATATTGGAAGTTTACTTTCTGGTGAGAAATCACAAATGAAAAGCCGCCTGACTGCTTTTGGTAAGCTGCAGAGGCTACTCAAAACCAAACATTCAATTTATCTGTAAGCACCGTGAGTCAGGCACTTTTAATGCGACATACATTCGAAAACAGATGTTGCTTGGCGAATAATGTAAAGGTTTTAATGGTAATTATTAGGAGACACAATACATAACGATTTAAAGAAGTGTCGTCAGTGAGTATTTTCTTGATAAGGTTGACAGTGATAACATCGATAAGAAATTCATCCAACAGGTTAAAAAGTGTTGTGCGAACGATGGAATCACGTGGTTTTTTGAAGTCCGCGAAGGATACACCCACGGTTTGCAGGTAATTTGTCTGTGCCTGAGTAGTTTTTGGCTCAGGATCAACTCGGGTCCAGAATGTCCTGAGCAGAATCTTGTTGGTATTTACCTATAGTGTTTTCGGCTATGTCTTGTATAATTTTAAACAAAATACAAGAGAGAATTTTATGGATTACTGGCGGAAGAGATATCCCTCCATAGTTGCTAACATCTGTGTTGTCACCCATTTTATACAGTGGACTGGTAAGGACAACTTCATGCTCTTGTGGGATAGACTCTATGTGCCATATCTGGACTAACAAGGTTTGAACTTCTGCGAGTGAGTTATCATCTACCTCTGTCAACAGTTCAGCCACTACGTCATCGTTCCCTTTATTCTTTGTTATTAAATAGCTACTTCCAGCTCTGCCTTTGCGTGTGGTGCTGGGGCTTTGGTTAGACATATGTTAGGTCTACTAGGGGGAATCTCTCTGCTGGCTCTGGACAGCTTAGTAATGTGTTCAAATACTGTACTAGTGCGAGAGCTCTTTTTTCATGTCAGATCTGTCACGAAATTAAAACCACAGTGAAAATACGACATAGCTTCTCGCAGATGAGTTGGGCAGTGTCCGTCGATCGCGTCATGTCGCACTTTTCGGTTCTGAGCACAGAGTGAGCACGCGCAAAGACAGTTCCTCCAAGTGTGAAGTGCACACTGAGGGGTTACGCCTGATTTCATGCAGCACACATAACTCAACTGTCATGCGTTTACTTCTTCATGGCAATTGCTGCAGATGCAACAACGATACAGTTGCAGTGTTTCTCAATGGGAAGTGTTTCATCACCCGCCATAAAGCCAGGACTTGGCTCTTCGCTCACATGAATCGCTGGCTATGAGGACAGCATTTTGGCACAATAGAGGAAGCTGCAGGCCAGAGTAGGAAATTGGCGGAAAGCACAGGCGGCTGTCTTCTGGGCGAGGGTGCTGGAAAGTTGGTACCACACTACGACAAATGTCTGAGTCTGAGTGGCTGCTATGAAGAGAAGTATTTGGAATGTGTAGCTAAATATTGCAAATAAAACATGTTTTTGATTTTCACTGAGCTTTCCATTTCGTGACCAATCGGAGGCAGAAAAAAGAAATATCCACCGTATTATGCAGTTATTGGCCATGGCCATTTCATCCATGAAACACGAACATGTCCAGTGGATCATTGAGTGTTGAGTATGAGTAGTCTTTAGTATTTCATAGAAAAATTCTCCCGAAAATTGCTCTAATTTTCTTTTATGATGGTCGCGTCTGATATGTGTGCAAGTTTTTGTTACAAATTTCGTCCATGCCATACGTCCTTCTAGCGTTTAAAGTGCCGGTTTGTGAGAAGTAGTTTTTTCTGTAGAGCTCGCTGGGTTCAATCACCTCATTGCATTCAACCATCTACCGTGAGTGTCTCTTCGTATTTGTGCTCATCATGGTTCCCGGCGCTGTCTGTTTGAGCTTTCCTCCGAGGTCCCTCCAGCTGTTCGCCCGTTGTCCGTCAGCTTTTTGAGTGAACGTACGTGTGGCGTTTGGTAATTCCGTTCTGTCAGAATTTACATTAGTTCGTTTGGACCTTGATATGTGTTTGCTTATGAGTGGATTCACCTAACGAGGGTGAGCTAGTAGTCTGTATCTAGCCCTTGTTTGATTGATACAAATATTTTCTAAGATCTTGTCACGTTTTCGAAATGGTATGCAGATTGTCACTTTGTTTTGGATGTTCGTAAATCGAAAATTGTGGCTTCCACAAAACGCAGAAAAGTTATGTCCAATGAACGCAATATAGGTTAGTAACAGCTGGAATCGGTCAACTTATACAGATACCTGAGTGTAACAATTTATAGGGATGTGAAATATAATGGTCACATAGGCTCACTCGTGGGTAAAACAAGTGGCAAACTTGGATTCATTGCTAGGGTACTGGGAAAAAAGTGACCAGTCTTCAGAGGAGATTGCTCACAAGACACTAGTCTGATCCATCCCAAAGTACTGCTCAAGTGTGTGGGACGAATACCAAATAGGACTAACAGTTTCAAGAATGACTGTAAAGTAAGGAATTTAGGAATATATTCAAGCGCCATACGTATCGCACCCGTAGGGGCCGCGAGGACGCCGTTACACTAGTTATAGCTTGCAGAGAGAAATTTAATCAAACGTGTCGCACCCTTAGGGGCCGTGAGGAAACAATTAGTTATAGCTTGCACAGAGAAATTTAATCATTCTTGCAGTCCTCTATACGCGAATTGATGGGGAAGAACTTGTTATGCGTGGAGTAATGGAACGTAACTCCTGCCAAGCTTTTCATATTGATTTGGCAGAGTTTGGACGTAGATGTAGAGGCAGACGGAAAACTGTCAGTGTTCTAGCAGTAGTGGACATCAAAAGACCCTGAGGAAGATCCCAGCAGAGGGGTCGAAACGTCGAACATTTTAGAAGAAACATGACGCGGCCTAAGAACCCAGAAGATTTTAACTTCAGTGACAACGGCCACGAAAGCCTGCGGACTTACACAAAGCGAAGACTCCACGAATTTTTGGCCAGCAAATCAATCACAGTCCTGAATCACCCGTCGTATTCGCCAGGTTTGGCCCCAGCCGACTTCCGGTTGTTTCCTCAAATTGAAGTTGGCAATGAAAGGGCAATGAGGCACTCGAGAATATCCAGGAAAACTGTACCGTGGTACTAAATGCAACTCCACAAATTTGGTTCAACTGGCTCTGAGCACTATGGGACTCAACTGCTGTGTCACCAGTCCCCTAGAACTTAGAACTACTTAAACCTAACTAACCTAAGGACATCACACACACCCATGCCCCAGGCAGGATCCGAACCTGCGACCGCAGCAGCAGCGCGGCTCCGGACTGGAGCGCCTAGAACCGCACGGCCACCGCTGCCGGCCCACAGAATTACTACAGTGATTGTTTCAAAACACTTTTAAAACAATTTCAGTAGAGTTTTGATTCAGGGGCAGACTAATTTGAATAAATACGATGATTTTATGAGCTGAACTGGGACACACTGTGTATTTAGCTCTTTAACATATCAGTAAAGAAATCAGAAACTTGAAGCTGTTTCTTTGAAGACCTCTTAACCCTGATCACAATATGAGTCTATTTACGTTCCCTGGCTGTGGAAGCCACACAGATATCTTCCAAAAAAACAACCACTGCAGCGGAAGTAACTATCTCTCGGCGCAAATACTCGTAAAAAAATTAATCTGCGTTTCCATTAATAGACTATCGCTATGAAAATGACAAACTTGCATATTTTAGTCGTGTTGGAATAAGAAATACTGGCGAGTCCGTTGTACTGCACGAACAGAATCGTTGCAAAAAAGTTTACCTGGAAGGAAGCCAAGCGCGCGAAGAAACGACTATTTCCTGTTCGCCACGAGCGGGCTATGCGTCATCTGAGGGGGCAGCCGACATTAAACTTTAAGGGATAACCCCACTCCGGAATTGCTCCGCTTCTTATTCGTTTATCTGGAACTCCCGAACCGATCATCCATCACGATGCTATAAAGACGCAGTGCGGACTTAATGCATTACACGGCCGGAGCCCTTCGTCCCTGCTGTCCGTGATTTATCACCGGGAAATGAGGTTCACAAAGTATTTTCTGTCTGTAGGGACGGCGGAAATATTTCGCAGTAAGTTGCGTGTGAAATAACGGCCCACAGCAAATATTCTGCGCGCTCCGTCGCCCATCGCAGTAGATCTCCCTGCGGCGTGTCTTCTGCCCGTTCCCCACAGCGCCCGATACATTCGTGTGTGCACAGACGACCTCTGACTTCTGTTCAGTGTTTTGAAGAGGGCAGTTAGGATATATCTGCCTACCTTGGCATTAGGCATGTAAAAGAACAAGTATGAAGGTTTAACATCATTTTGATATCTATTTGGAGACGTACACACGACAAAGAGTAATAAGTGATTTTAGAAATCATAGGAAACCGTATCCGGGAACCAATGACGAACTGTTGGATACGTCAACACCACAATACGAGTCCATACTGTTAACCACAGTATCTAACCCATCAGAAATGTATTTCTCATTGTTTGTTGTTGTTGTGATCTTCAGTCCTGAGACTGATTTGATGCAGCTCTCCATGCTACTCTATCCTGTGCAAGCTATTTCATCTCCCAGTACCTACTGCAACCTACATCCTTCTGAATATGCTTAGTGTATTCATCTCTTGGTCTCCCTCTACGATTTTTACCTTCATGCTGCCCTCCAGTACTAAATTGGTGATCCCTTGCTGCCTCAGAACATGTCCTACCAACCGATCCCTTCTTCTAGTCAAGTTGTGCTACAAACTTCTCTTATACCTAATCCTATTCAATACCTCCTTATTAGTTATGTGATCTACCCATCTAATCTTCAGCATTCTTCTGTAGCACCACATTTCGAAAGCTTCTATTCTCTTCTTGTCTAAACTATTTATCGTCCACGTTTCACTTCCGTACATGGCTACACTCCATACAAATACTTTCAGAAACGGCTTTCTGACAAATCTGTACTCGATGTTAACAAATTTCTCTTCTTCAGAAACGCTTTCCTTGCCATTGCCAGTCTACATTTTATATCCTCCCTACTTCGACCATCATCAGTTATTTTACTCCCTAAATAGCAAAACTCCTTTACTACTTTAAGTGTCTCATTTCCTAATTCAATTCCCTCACCATCACCCGACTTATTCGACTACATTCCATTATCCTCGTTTTGCTTTTGTTGATGTTCATCTTATATCCTCCTTTCAACACACTGTCCATTCCATTCAACTGCTCTTCCAAGTCCTTTGCCGTCTCTGACAGAATTACAATGTCATCGGCGAACCTCAAAGTTTTTATTTCTACTTCATGGATTTTAATACCTACACAGAATTTTTCTTTTTTTTCCTTTACTGCTTGCTCAGTATACAGATTGAATAACACCAGCGAGAGGCTACAACCATGTCTCACTCCCTTCCCAACCACTGCTTCCCTTTCATGCCACTCGACTCTTATAACTGCCCTATATTTTACCCCTGCCACCTTCAGAATTTGAAAGAGAGTATTCCAGTCAACATTGTCAAAAGCTTTCTCTAAGTCTACAAATGCTAGAAATGTAGGTTTGCCTTTCCTTAATCTAGCTTCTAACATAAGTCGTAGGGTCAGTGTTGCCTCACGTGTTCCAATATTTCTCCGGAATCCAAACTGATCTTCTCTGTGGTCGGCTTCTACTAGTTTTTCCATTCGTCTGTAAAGAATTCGCGTTAGTATTTAGCAGCCGTGACTTATTAAACTGATAGTTCGGTAATTTTCACATCTGCCAACACCTGCTTTCTTTGGGATTGGAATTATTATATTCATTCTCATTGTTTAGGACCGATTGAATTCAGGTTTTAGCTAATGTCTATGGGGAACAACAGTATCAAAACATTAAACAATTTTCATAAGGATAAGGTGAAAAATAGCCAGATCAGTTGGAATAGCGAAAGTTTTATTAAATCCTTGATCTACGTTTCGACACCTTTAAAAACGTCTTCTTCAGAAGGATCACTGATTCCCACTGGTTACATAATGCTGAAGAGGCACCTTAAAAATGTAGCCGCGAGGCACAAACTAAGATAAAATCCACCTCCATAATAATAAAATCACGACATATCGTGCTGACTGTCATTAAAAAATGCTTCTCAAATGGATCTAATGAGCTCACTAGAGGACTTTTCAAAGATGTCAAAAACTAGGTCAAGGGGTTTTATCAAACCTTTGTACTGTTGCAACTGATTTGACTGTTTTTCACCCTGTACTCAAGAGTACCGTATTCTACAGTTGCTGCCTCCAGCCATGTTCAAAGTTTTAAAATCAAATAATCAGCAACGAATTGTTAATGCTGGACATAAGTTGTTTGGAGAAACACTTTTATACTCCCAAAACATTTTAAAAAAAATTTACGCTTTACATAGATCATTGAGTTACACATTCATAGCCGTCTTCCGCCTCTACAGGCCTCTTTCGTTCCAGTCATCCGGTCGTAGAATTCTGTCTTCTGTTGCTTCCTGTGCGTATTTTCCCCATCTTCTTCGAGGCGGCTCTTAGTATCAAATCTTCCTTTGTCAACTATGGTTAGGAATTTTCTGTTCGTGCCCGTCCCACTGAACCGTCTATTCTCCGCAGTTTTGTTATGGAGCTCCTTGTCTCCTTTCGCCTCCCTACCTCGTCATTTCATATCCTTTCTTTCCCCGTTAACTGCAGGACATCTTCTCTTACAGTCCATTTGCAATGTTCTAATTTTCTGCCAAGCTTTCCCCGTTTGAGGCCACATCTCAGTCTATATAAACTACGCTCTCGACCATGCAGTCAAATATTCTCTTCATAGTGTTGTCGCGGTACGTCACATAACGTGAAAAGAAAAACATTGAAGAATTTCGAAAATTTAACAAAATTGACGTCGTAATGAAGTAAATGTCATCGCAGAAGAAGCACAAAGACTATATAAACTAATATGATCTACGACTGTAATTGTAATCTCTGTTCCTTTTGAAAAATGATCTAACACTTCCCTTTTGTTTCTTGGTAGTGTAAGAAGCCATTTTTTTTTTTTTTTTTTTTTTTTTTTTTTTTGACGTGGCACGAAAACGTGTAAGTTTCATGTGATATTTAGACTAAAATAATCAACTAGTACTTAAAGGTGTCGCTAATGTTTTACTGTAACAACTCATGAAGTGATATATATTAACGATTTATGCAAATTTTCTGGGGTAACACTGGCGCAGAGGTCAACGCCATTGTTCTAAATGACAACGGCCTAGTGTCATAATAAATATTTGGTAATTATGACAAATAATCACAAATAAATGTAAATGTAGGAGATATTTCTTGGTTAGTAGTTCTCCTTTTCAAACAGTAATAGCACTCAGTTTTTCTAATATTGAACCATATTAAATTAACGTGGTTTCATAAAATTTCTTTGATCTCAGCATTGCCTTTTCACAAAAGTAAACAAGAATAATTAACGACAGAAAACTGCAACTCTATGAATTGGTGACTGTGTCTTTTGAGATAAAAATAGCTTGTCGGGCAAACTAACTGAGAGAAGTACCATAACTAAGTCCATGGCATAAATAATTTTCCAGTTGCGAAGCAGGCAGAATAATACCATCTCCAACTTTACAAAACAAACAAATACCAACAATACATACGTAAAAAGAACCACCACAGTGTCCTGCGGAATAATATTATTCCATAGTATTTCATGCCGAGCTTTAGTAGCTCTCGTCCCCATCGCTATTCTGGAATTAATATCCTTGTCAGAAGCATTGAAGTTATCTATTATTGTTCCAAAATATTTGTAGTTTCTGCAGGATTTTATTTATCCTTCCTTTGTGTCAGTCTCCACCAAATCTTGTACCACATGCCTACGATCCGTCTTCTCCAGATTTATTTTCAAACACAATTTGCTATACTCCTCTTTAAACTCTTTGAGCATGTATTCCATATACTTTTCATCTTGAGAGATTATTAGCTGCCCATTCGCAAATAAAAGAGAGTCAGCGTTTCCTGTACCAGCCATTCAGCGCCTGTTCGAAGTAAATGTGAAAAAGAGTAGATGACGTTCCATAATCTTGTTTTTGACCTTTGTGAAAGAAAATACTTCGGGTAATCCTGTTCCAGCTTTTGTGTCCTTGTATTACTTTTAAAAGAGGTTAATCCATTTTTCTCTCAGATTAGACCTACTCATTGCTTCCCATAATTTTATTCTACGGACGTTGTCATACGCTTGCTGCAGGTCTGCAAAGGTCATGTACACGTAGTTTCTTTTATTTATTGGGTTTTTCCACACTTTCTGATACAGTGAATGTTATCAAAACATGACCGTCCGTGTCTAAAACTTAAAGCTGACACATTACTTTCTGTTTTTTATTCAAAATACTGGGAAAAAGCCAAGCTGTTGCCGGGATAACATTTATTCCTGTGTACTTGGTGCACTTGTTAACTTTTCTTTATAATATGGAGGAGATATATGGCAAATTCCATTCCGTAGGTGGATCTTCTACCGTCCCTATTTTGCCAAAACGTTTCCGTAGTTATCTTATCACTACACTTCCTCCATGCTTCAGAAGTTCCATTCGTAGCTCTTAACATTATAAAAACTCATAATTTTTTTCCACGGCGACTGTCTACGCATGTATCACTGTAGAAAAAACAGCAACCAAACACGTTCTTTCAATGAACGATTTATTTCCCGGTAACTAGTTTCCAGCCTGACATGTAGTATCACTCATATGTCTTTACTCAAGCTCACGTTCAGCATGATCCGTATCAATTACGATACCCCTACCCTGCACTGTATAGAGAAAAACGCTTCCTAAAGATAGAAACATGAAATCTGTACAAGAAGTCCTCTCTGCTGACTGAAGATGGGCCCAGGTCAGAAACTAGTTATGACGAAGTAAATCAGTCATTCAAAGAGTGTGGCTGGTGGCAGTTTTTTCTTCAGTGATATTTGTAAAAACTCATACCATGCATTTCCAGGCAGAAATGACTCATAGGCAAAAAAAGTAGATATGAACAGGCACGCATTTAACCGTCTCTGTGTGCAAAAATCCTGTGCATCCAACTGTTGACATCCATCACTTGGATTAAAATAACCAAGAAACTCTCTCAGTGCAATGATCTACACAGGGGAGCGGCAGCGTACTTTGCACAATTTCACTTCGATACTGCACTATGACATAGTCTTGTGGTCAAATGAGGCTGAGGTAATAATGATAATTGTTTTACAGAAGCGTGCAATAATGGTATGGGATTCAAGTCGACCATCCAATGTCTTTCTGATACTTTGTGATACGCTCAAAGTGCCAGTGCAGCCATTTGTCTAGAGTTCAGAATAGACTTTCGTGTTCTGGCCCTTAACTGGTTCCAGGTAGATATCAGACAGGAAACTGGAAGTTCACAGATCAGAAACGAAGTGAGCGAGTACAATGTTAGCTACTTATGGTGTGTATTATCTCAATATTTGTACTTGGGACCGAAAATTCCTGTTGGCACTAATGCTCGTATTAAACAGGTGGTCTGAAATCAGTAAAATTACATAAATATTTAATACAAAGTAGTAAGAAAAAAGCAGCAACTGTGTAGTGTAAAACGAAGAAAAGCAGCTCTTTTCGAAATATCTATTTTCCGTTAATATGCATAATACCCTAATTTGTTGTTGTTGTGGTCTTCAGTCCTGAGACTGGTATAATGCAGCTTTCCATGCTACTTTATCCTGTACAATTTTCTTCATCTCCCAGTACTTACTACAACATCCTTCTGAATCTGCATAGTGTATTCATCTCTTGGTCTCCCTCTACGATTTTTACTCTCCACGCTGCCCTCCAATATTGAATTGGTGATCCCTTAATGCCTCAGAACATGTCCTACCAACCGGCCCCTTCTTCAAGTTGTGCCACAAACTCCTCTTCTCCCCAGTTCTATTCAATACCTCCTCATTAGTTATGTGATCTACCCATCTAATCTTTAGCATTCTTCTGTAGCACCACCTTTCGGAAGCTTCTATTCTCTTCTTGTCCAAACTATTTATCGTAAATGTTTCACTTCCATACATGGCTACACTCCATACAAGTACTTTCAGAAACTGCTTCCTGGCACTTAAATCTATACTCGATGTTAACAAATTTCTCTTCTTCAGAAACGCTTTCCTTGCCATTGCCGGTCGACATTTTATATCCTCTCTACATCGAGCATCATCAGTTATTTTGCTTCCCAATTAGCAGAACTCCTTTACTACATAAAGTGTCTCATTTCCTAATCTAATTCCCTCAGTATCACCCGACTTAATTCGACTACATTTCATTATCCTCGTTTTGCTTCTATTGATGTTCATTTTATATCCTCCTTTCAAGACACTGTCCATTCCGTTCAACTGCTCAGCATTAAAAGTAATCTAAAAGTAATTCCTGTGGTGAGTGACGTGAGCAGTTTAGCTTTAGGTATAACTGTTATACCATACAGAAATTTCATGCAGTAAGCACTTCTGTCCATAACGTAGCTCATTTCACATCTTCATGTTCGATTTGTACACTTTTGGCAAGACCTGACAAGCTCGGATGAGGGCGACACAGCCGTCTATAATTATTTACAGTAAATTTTAATGGTCCTGATAGCAATAAAATGTAATTATAATTTGGTGATTACTGGTTTCTTCTGACCACCAACCATACTCAGGAACTGCTTACAACAGAACTGCTACCTAAGTACATGGACTCACCTGGTGATGAGCTCCGGGTGGACGTGCGACCCGCTCTTGCCATCCTCCACGCTGCTCCCCGTTTCAGACACCTGCAACAGAGGACTCAGCGTCATTTCGTGTTCTCACCGCACTGCATCATACACACAAGCCAACAGTTAAAAAAATATCTTTAATTATTTAACTACGTCGATGCTTATCAGGGAAACATTGACTGTCTGTGAACATTTGAGAAAAAGGAATTTATTTTACATTAATCAGTTCTCCACTACATTACTTAGTTTTTTTAAATCGTTTAATTTTTACAGAGTTCACAGGAATGTTATCCTAAAACCGAGAGTTCCCAGCCATCTCCGTCAGCGGCGAAACTCACGCAGTGGGTGGAGAATGATATTAGTTTTCTACGTCGCGTGTAGTCAAACTACGGAATCACTAGCCGTACTTGTAACTATAACTACACTTTATTGTTACCTCTTACAGGAGAAAACATTACTCAAATCATTTGCCACGTCTAGTGAAAAATTATTACTAAATTGGTGTAACGTACATCAGTAAAAGCCGTCATTTTTCTGACAGCACAGTACGTGATGCAGACTCTACACGTCTACTCTACTCAGTGGCAAAACTCGAAGTACTCATTACTCTGGCTTACAGTACTTAGCCGTTAAATGTTTACATGGCTTAATACAGCTGCGATATGTTAACTGCTGGGCTTAACAAACTATTTAACGCTTGATTTACAACTGCCACTATACTGTTTTATTCGAGGCAATTACTACGTTTTCGTCATAAGACGTATAGGCAACTTTGACACGACACTCGCTGATGGCTTATACTCGAGAGGCTCTCCCCCCTTCATTTACGAATCACCCAAAGAGCAGCTTGCTGTGGGCTTAAAAAGTGTAGAGTACAGATAGAAGAGGACGTAATGAGGCAAGCATGAGATACTGGGATACAATTACTGAAGTATTTGAAAACAAAAAGAAAATTGGTTACAAACTACGGCGTGCACATACTTTGTTCAACATGTAAACCTCACTACAGATATTCAGATTTAGTTTATGACATGTTCGATATGCCTGCCATCATTGGCGATGACGTCACGCAGACGGATAGCTCAATACTGCATGACCCGCTGAAGTGTCACAACATCCATGCTGACGATGACCTCCAGAATGGCTGTTTCAGGTCAGAAATGGTTTTGGGGTTTTTGCTGTACACCTTGTCTTTAATATAGCCCCACAAAGAGGAGTCGCATGGTTCAAATCCAGAGAATATGGTGGCCAATCGGGGCCCATGCCAGCGGCCTCTGCGTACTCCAGAGCCAAAATGCGCTCCGAAAGGTGCTCCTCCAGGACGCCAAACACTCTTCTGCTTCGACGGGGTCGAGCTCCGTCTTGATGCCGTGTTCCTTGATTTCAGTAAGCCATTCGACACCGTCCCGCATTGCCGTTAAATGAAAAAAAAATACGAGCTTACGGAGTATCGAAGCAGACGTGCGACTGGATTCAAGACTTTCTTGCAGACAGGACTCAACATGTCGCTCTTAACGAAACTAAATCGACAGATCTAAAGGCAATATCCGAAATACCATAGGGAAGTGTGATAGGACCGCTGCTGTTTACAGTGTATATAAATGATCTAGTAGAAAGCGTCGGATGCTCTTTAAGTCTATTCGCAGATGATGCAGTTGTTTATACCAAAGTAGAAACGCCAGAAGATAGTAAGAATTTGCAAACGCCCTGCAGAGAATTGATGAACGGTGCAGACTCTGGCAGTGGACCCTAAACGTAAACAAGTATAACGTATTGCGTATACATAGGAAAGGAAATCCACTACTGTACAGCTACACTATTGATAACAAACAGCTGGATACAGCGTCTGCCGTAAAATACCTAGGCGTAACTGAGAGCGACCTTAAGTGAAATGACCATATAAAACAGATAGTGGGAAACGCAGACACAAGACTCAGATTCATCGGAAGAATCTTAAGGAAATGTAACTCATCCACGAAAGAAGTGGCTTATAATGCGCTTGTTCGTCCGCTTATTGAGTATTGTTCGCCTATCAGGTAGGACTGATAGGGGAGATAGAGAAGATCCAACGAATTGCGTCACGCGATAGTTTAGGTGGCGAGAGAGCGTTACGGAGATGCTAAACAAACTACACTGGCAGACGTTACAAGAGAGGCGTTGTGCCTCGCGGAGAGATTTACGATTCGGGACAGCACTTTTCAGGAGGAGTCAGACAACATATTACTTCCCGCACATACATCTCGCGTATTGGCCACGAGGAGAAAATTCGAGAAATTAGAGCCCATACAGAGGCTTACCGACAATAATTCTTCCCACGCATTATTCGCGAGCGGAACAGGATTGGAGGGATCAGATAGTGGTACCGAAAGTACCATCCGCCACACAACATTAGGTGACTTCGGGATTATGATGTAGATGTAGGTGAGGAGGAGGAGATGCCAGAAATATACACTGATTGAAAAATAATTTCAAAACCAAAACATAATTAATGTAGACTAATACAATTTCGGGAATAGATTTGTCAAGGTAACACGCAAGTACGAGGCCTGTTCAGAAAGTAAGCTCCGATTGATTGCCAAATTGAAACCACAGTGAACATCAGAAATGTTTTACTTCTAACAATTGGCTACACCTTTCAGCTACTTCTCTACGTAGTCGCCGTTCTGACTTAGACTTTTGTCATAGCGTTGTACCAACTTTTCAATAGCCTCATCATAGAAGGCAGCCGCCAGTGCTTTCCGCCAATTCTCCACGCTGGCCTACACCTCGTTGTCTGTGTCAAAATGTTGTCTTCAAAGACAGCGGTTCATGTGACCAGAGATGAAACTCAGGGGGCGACAATTGCGGACTGTATTGTGGGTAATCTAACATTTCCATTTGAAAACGATGCAGGAGCATCTTCATTGCCCCTGCAGAATGCGGCTGAGAATTGTCTTGAAGAAGAAACAGCACGACAGTTATGTAATGTTAGCTGCATAGCTTCAGGCGAAATTTCTCACCAGGCCCTCGTACTTGGCGGCAGACACTATTTTCTAGACATCTTTACGCACTCACTGCGAGCTCAGAAATCAGAAGAGCGACGTGATGCTAACTGGGGCTATACTAGAGACACTACCCAACACATCTGTGCAAAGCTTTATCGGATTTTCATAGTCGTTTCCATTTCGCGACCGATCGGAGCTTACTTTCTGAACGCCCCTCGTATTTATGTACCCAGATAAATGTGAAATAATAACCGGCGTAATCGCCAGAATGTTGAATGCAAGTACGCAGATGTGCATGCATTGCGTCATACAAGTTAGGGATGTCGGTTTATGGTTTGGAATCCCGTGCCTGTTGCACTTGGTAGGTCAACACACGGAAAGGTTTGTGGATGACGCTGGAGTTGTCCGATAAGATCCGATATCAGTTCGACTGGAGACAGATCTAGTGATCGAGCAGACTAAGTCAACATATCGAAACTTTGTAGAGGATACTGGGTTACAGCAGCGGTATGTGGACGAGCGTTATCCTGTGGGAAAACACTCGTTGGTTGCAGGCCTCCAACTGCCCTCCAATGACCTCTCACTTGATATAAGAGAAGTAGCAATTGGCGACGGTTAGGGGTCAGTGGAATGCGCGCTACAGGGAGCTGCCCTGGAAGTGAGTGATTTGCAACAGTTCGTTGCGTCACTGTGGTTCCAGCTGCTACTCAAATAGCTGCCGCAGATGGAGTAGGATGCCCCAGAGACGGTACGCCGAACACGATGCTCTCCATAGTGCCCATCCGGAGCCTGGTCTTCTTGCTACCGTATCCTCTCCTGACCACCGGTGCCAGCAATCACGTACAGTGGCTGCATTCCTGCCAAGACTTCATGCAGTATCGCAGAAGGAACATCCTGTTTCTCGTACCTCTATTACACGATCTCGTTCAAACTTACTGGCGTATTGATAATTGCGTCTTTTGCCACCTTAAAGGCATCTGTGCTAACATCAGCTCACCATGCCCAATATCAAAGGCAACTGACGCTCACCACCCTTTCAGCACGTATTTAGAGCAAATCTTATTATGCGACTGGCGGGAAATTTGTATAGACTATCGTTTATCTCGCACAACTTCTTCATCTACATCTACATTGTGCGACTCGATACGTGATTTCCTGTCAGGAAGGTCGCAGTTCATAGTAATAGACGGAAAATCATCGAGTAAAACTGAAGTGATATCAGGTGTTCCCCAGGGTAGCGTCCTGGGACCTCTGCTGTTCCTGATCTATATAAATGACCTGGGTGACAATCTGAGCAGTTCTCTTAGGTTGTTCGCAGATGATGCTGTAATTTACCGTCTAGTAAGGTCATCCGAAGAACAGTATCAGTTGCAAAGCGATTTAGAAAAGATTGCTGTATGGTGTGGCAGGTGGCAGTTGACGCTAAATAACGAAAAGAGTGAGGTGATCCACATGAGTTCCAAAAGAAATCCGTTGGAATTCGATTACTCGATACATAGTACAATTCTCAAGGCTGTCAATTCAACTAAGTACCTGGATGTTAAAATTACGAACAACTTCAGTTATAAAGACCACATAGATAATATTGTGTGGAAGGCGAGCCAAAGGTTGCGTTTCATTGGCAGGACACTTAGAAGATGCAACAAGTCTACTAAAGAGACACCTTACACTACACTGGTTCGTCCTCTGTTAGAATATTGCTGCGCGGTGTGGGATCCTTACCAGGTGGGATTGACGGAGGACATCGAAAGGGTGCAAAAAAGGGCAGCTCGTTTTGTATTATCACGTAGTAGGGGAGAGAGTGTGGCATATATGATACGCGAGTTGGGATGGAAGTCATTAAAGCAAAGACGTTTTTCGTCGCGGCGAGATCTATTTACGAAATTTCAGTCACCAACTTTCTCTTCCGAATGCGAAAATATTTTGTTGAGCCCAACCTACATAGGTAGGAATGATCATCAAAATAAAATAAGAGAAATCAGAGCTCGAACAGAAAGGTTTAGGTGTTCGTTTTTCTCGCGCGCTGTTCGGGAGTGGAATGGTAGAGAGATAGTATGATTGTGGTTCGATGAACCCTCTGCCAAGCACTTAAATGTGAATTGCAGAGTAATCATGTAGATGTAGATGTACGTGGTTACTCTGCAATTCACACTTAAGTGCCTGGCTGAGGGCTCATCGAACCATTTTCATACTACTTCTCTACCATTCTACTCTCGAATGGCACGCGGGAAAAAGGAACACCTTAATCTTTCCGTTCGAGCTCTGATTTCTCTTACGTTATTACGATGATCATTTCTCCGTACGTAGGTGGGTGTCAACAAAATATTTTCGCATTCGGAAGAGAAAGTTGGTCATTGAAATTTCGTAAATAGATATCGCCGCAAAGAAAACCGCCTTTGTTTCAGTGACTGCCACCCCAACTCGCTTATCATATCAGTGACACTCTCATCCCTATTGCGCGATAAAACAAAACGAGCTGCCCTTTGCACTTTTTGGATGTCCTCCGTCAATCCTACATGGTAAGGATCCCACACTGCGCAGCAATATTCTAACAGAGGACGAACGAGTGTAGTGTAAGCTGTCTCTTTAGTGGGTTAGTCGCATCTTCTAAGTGTTCTGCCAACAAAGGGCAGTCCTTGTTTCGCCTTCCCCACGATATTATCTATGTAGTCTTTCCAATTTAAGTTGCTCGTAATTGTAATTCCCAGGTATTTAGTCGAATTGACAGCCCTTAGATTTGTGCGATTTATCGTATACCCACAATTTTTCGGATTTCTTTTAGTTCCCATGTGGATGACCTCGTACTTTTCTTTGTTTCTGTCCTCTAATGAAGAATTACTGATTCTTCTATCTGCGTTAATGCATTGAAGAATGACTGTAATCATAATCCAAATGTCTCTGGATAGAATCCTACACTTAGAATTCATTGATGATGTACCACTTAATTAGAGTGAAACGAAGGCATGACCTTTACTCGTTTCATTTAAATCCGGGACTTTTTTTTTCGTCAGTGTATGTGACACAGCCCTAGGTGGGCGGAGACTCACATAAAAGTCTGTCAGTCAAGATACAACCACTTTTGGATATTTCAGTACTGTTCTATAAACAGAATTTGGTGTCTACAATTGTTAAGAACGGAATAATTAAATATTAGTCGCCGAGATTTAAATGAAACGAGTAAAGCCCATGCCTTCGTTTCACTCTAATTAAAAAATGTATCATCAATGAATGCTAAGTGTAGGATTCGATCTAGAGGAATTTGGATTATAATTACAGTCATTCTTCAGTGCATTAACGCAGATAGAAGAATCAGTAACTCTTTATTTGAGGACAGAAAGAAGGCCAGCATAGGTCGTAATATAATTTGTAAGCTATTCACGGTAAATGATAACAGCCAAACAGCTGCTGGATAAAGATTTATTGAAATCCTTGACCACGGTTTCGGTATATCTAAATATACCTTCATCAGAAGTAAAATACACTAAAATCACATCCTGCAGTGGAGATACGTAAAACAATTGAGCCAAAGGCGTCGGCAGTAGCTAAAACATCTCCATTTATACAACATAATTGTGGACAGAGGGTCGATGCGAACACAGCATAGCAGCATTACTTCGCCCGTGAACTAGCGTGAAGAAGGTTAGTTTTTACTCCTGCCATCGTTCGTTGTGAAAACGCCTCTCTTCCTGGACTGGAATCTTTTGCCGACTGAGATGTCATTGCCTACAAGACCTGGCATTTTGATGTCGACCCGAAGACCCAAAGTAAGCCTAGTTATGTTTATAGTAATATGCCATTTACACCCTCTTCACGCTAGTTCATAGGCGAATTAATGGTGCTATGCTGTGTTCGCATCGACCCTCTGTCCATAATTATGTTGTATCAATGTAGATGTTTTAACTACTGACGACGCCTTTGGCACAATTGTCTTATGTATCTCCACTGCAGGATGTGATTTTAGTGTATTTTACTTCTGATGAAGGTACATTTAGATATACCGAAACCGTGGTCAAGGATTTTAACAAATCTTTATCCAGCAACTTTTTGGCTGTTATCATTTACCGTGAAGAACTTCAACAGTTGCTGTTTCAGCCACGTTTAAAAATCTTGAAATTTGTAATTTATTGTAGATATAGATTTCAGCAAAGAGCGCAGCTAGAATCAGTGTGTTATAGGTAGTCATGTAGACTCAGCGTAGTTATAACGACACATATCACAATATTTATTACTCTGACATGTGCGTCGTTACAACTATGCTGACTCTACATGACAAGTACTGCTGGTATACACTGTTAGCCGAAAATTGGATCTGCAATAACATACAGATAATATTACGACAAATGCTGGCCCTCTTTCTGTTCTGGATTAAATCACAGTCGTAGGGCATAATTATTCCCACGGGATGTTTTGTTTATTTCAGTATTTTAAACATAGCTGCACAACAGCAACGGTTCCACGTAATAAAATTATAAACAGCCGACCAGTTGCAATGGATAAAGAATTCTTTACCTAGCTTTCGACAAATATAAATTTGTCTTCTTCAGAAGGTGGCAATTTTACATTAGTAAGGACTAATGTACCATCGCCGTTTTTACAAATGTCGGCATAGATCCATTTGTCAAAAATGAAATATAGCCCTAGAATTAGGGTTTGTCGCGTAAATATAAATTAGTACATGGATCTTGCAGAGCTCACAACCGTCTTTATATTTACGTGACAAACCCTAATTCTAGGGCTATATTTCATTTTTGACAAATGGATCTATGCCGACATTTGTAAAAACGGCGATGGTACATTAGTCCTTACTAATGTAAAATTGCCACCTTCTGAAGAAGACAAATTTATATTTGTCGAAACCTAGGTAAGGAATTCTTTATCCATTGCAACTGGTCGGCTGTTTATAATTTTATATTGTTTATTTGTTTTTAAGGAGATGTGGCATGCGCTGTGTAAAACAGAAATGAAATTTTATTACTTATCTAATTTCATCAAGCCTCTGAAAGCACATTAATGTGTTAAGAGCGTGCAAATGCGCAGTAAATGCGGGTAAGAAGTTGAGTAACTCACTTCATTATCCCACGAACGCATGATACTCCACGGCTGAAGCACGGCGAACAACATAATGCGAGGTATCCGAGCGGAAACATCGCGCGATTAAATACCTAAAGTCTGCAAAATTATTCAAAGCTGTTTCAGTGGCCATAAAGCGCACGCAGATACAGCCACTGCGAACCCGGATTCATTCAAATGAAGCTTAAGCTTTATGTAAAACGCAGAAACACCTGGTTACCGCCATCGCAGGGAAAGCAAAACTCCTTTCAGAGACGCGTCGGGGCGTTGAATAGCTCGACAGCAGGTGGGATCAAAGAGAGAAGCAGAAAGAATATTGCCTGCTCCTTCCCGGGAAGAACAGGCCGCTCTGCAGTGGGTTAGCAGTGCCCACTTGGCACGCAAATGGATTTCTTTGTGCCGCCACCTGCGGAGAACTTCGTGACGCAAACCGATTATCTCCCCACGACGCGCAGACGGGTTCTCTGTGCTTTGCTGCCTGCTCGTGATTTTAGAGCCATTAAACGAAGCGGCTCCGGCAGTGGCAGAGGTCGGCAAAGAGGAAGAGGAAGAGATAGAGAGAGAAAGCAAATGGCCCAAATGTAAACATGGGATAACGTGCCGGCGAGATTCCCAAGTGCTTAAAGTTTCTCCGTCCTGAAATCGGCTTCATTCCGCTCGGATCTGCTATTAGAAATATCTCTCCGGCTTTCATCGTCGGGACAAACAGTACTGCGGGAAGTACGATCCGGATTCGACGATAATGGCAGTGTTAATGGATTCTGCTGCAGAATAAGCGTCGGTATCTTAAATTCTAAAATTCTTAGCTGACATAATTGTGAAAAGACAAGTACTTTCTGTCGCACAGTCATGAAATATAGGTTATACAAATGCGCTCCTCTTTTGTTTCTGTCAGCGTCTCTGCTTTTCGTTAAAAGTATGTGATAGTTATGTTTTCCTCCTATTGTCAGTGAAATAAATGCATAAATAACTAAGCAATATGTGAAAACAATTTTTCTTTCTGCATGTTGTTGATTTTTTCCTTTCCTTGAAGCTAATTGCTGTCAACATCGCATATAAATTGAATTCTATACTATAAAAGTTTATAATTGCAGAAATTTTTGCTAGAGATTTTTAAATGTTTACGTGGAACTACCCATATAGGCTTTTATTGTATTTTGCAACAGTTGTCTGGTGCAGCAGTGTCGAAATTAGAAATGAAAATAAAACAAACGAACCACTGTCGGGTCGTAAACTAGTGATTCTAGTTTAAATCGCAAACCTTTTGCGCCCTGATTCTTTTACGGAGCTTTGTGAATACTGTTCACATGAATAATAATGTCAATACTTTTGTTGTCTATCACACGAGCGTCGTAACATAAAAACGTTTTGCAACTGTAGTGACAGATAGGGCATTGTGATAACCTCATAATTAATCGTTGCCTGTATATAAAACGATGTCACAAATGTTACACAAATATGTGACAACTGAAAGTTTTGCATGCTGCCACTGAAATTTATTTTCCTTACGGAAAAATTTCAATGTTTAGTCAGAAACCTGTTTTCGGAACTTTCATCGTATTTCAGAACCGGAAAGCAGTGCATCAAGACTTGAGAATCTGTGACGAAGGCTTTAACATGTATTCCTGTTAGACTTTGATTTAGAAGGAGTAATCACGAATTTGCATTGTCAGCAGAATCCTTCTAAATCTGCTTACTCTATTCATCTCTTAGTTTCCCCCGCGCACACACACACACACACTTCCCTCCAGTACTAAACTGGTGACCTCTTAACGTCTCAGAAGGTGTCCAACCAACCGATCCCTTTGTCCAGTTAGGTTACGCCACAAATTTCTTTTCTATCTAATTCTGTATAGCACCTCCACATTAGTTAAGTGATCTACCCATCTAATATTCAGCATTCTCCTGTAGCACCACATTTCAAAAGCTCCCGTCCTCTTCCTGTCTAAACTGTATATTGTCCGAGTTTCACTTCGATACTTTTGCAGCACTCCACACGAGTACTTTCAGAAAAGACTTCATAACACTTGAGTCTATATTCGATGTTACGAAATTTCTTTTCTTCAGAAACACTTTTCTTGCCATTGCCAGTCTGTATCTTACATCCTCTCTACTTCGGCCATCATCAGTTATTTAGCTGCCTAAATACGAGGGGCGTTCAGAAAGTAAGCTCCGATCGGTCGCGAAATGGAAACGACTATGAAAATCCGATAAAGCTTTGCACAGATGTGTTGGGTAGTGTCTCTAGTATAACCCCAGTTAGCATCACGTCGCTCTTCTCATTTCTGAGCTCGCAGTGAGTGCGTAAAGATGTCTAGAAAATAGTGTCTGCCGCCAAGTACGAGGGCCTGGTGAGAAATTTCGCCTGAAGCTATGCAGCTAACATTACATAACTCTCGTGCTGTTTCATCTTCACGCCAATTCTCAGCCGCATTCTGCAGGGGCAATGAAGATGCTCCTGCATCGTTTTCAAATGGAAATGTGAGATTACCCACAATACAGTCCGCAATTGTCTCCCCCTGAGTTTCATCTCTGGTCACATGAACCGCTGTCTTTGAAGACAACATTTTGACACAGACAACGAGGTGTAGGCCAGCGTGGAGAATTGGCGGAAAGCACTGGCGGCTGCCTTCTATGATGAGGCTATTGAAAAGTTGGTACAACGCTATGACAAAAGTCTAAGTCAGAACGGCGACTACGTAGAGAAGTAGCTGAAAGGTGTAGCTAATTGTTACAAGTAAAACATTTCTGATGTTCACTGTGGTTTCAATTTGGCAATCAATCGGAGCTTACTTTCTGAACAGGCCTCGTAACAAAATTCTTCTACTGCTTCAAGTGTCTCGTTTTCTAATCTGACTCCCTCAGCGTCTTCTGATTTAATTCGACAACACTGCATTATCTTTGTTTTGCTTTTGTTGATGTTCATCTTATATCTTTCTTTCAAGACATGTCGATTCCGATCAGTTGCTTTTCCAAGCCCTTTGTATCTGTGACTGAATTACAATACCGTCAGCAATCCTCAAGGTTTTTATTTGAATGGTTAGCTATGTATATGGGTAAATTGAATAAGTTCACAATTTTGCTTTCTGATTTTAACATTCGACAAACTATGATGTGATAACACACAACTCTGTCAATTGTAATTCAGTTTAGTGATGAACATTGGCTGGTTTGTGCTTATTCCAACATTCAGTTAGCCCCATATGTCCGAATGGATCACATTTTAGGACCGCACCATTACCGCTAAACCTCATTTTCTCGTAATCTGAAAATAACTAATTCCGAAGGCTAATAAAATCAACACCAGCGCCCCAGTTTGGTGACAGTGCTGTATGGCAGCGATAGGTAGATATTGGTATGAAACTTTCAGACGAAGGAGGATTAGGCCTCTAAGACAACACAGAACTGATCTGCAGAGTACCCACCAGAAAGGTAAAAGGGTATACCGATTATGAGATACCTTTGATGAATGGCTTACACTGGAGAGCAATGGGATACAGAAATAAAAGTGTCAAAACTAGTACTTGAAATGATAGTGTGTTAAGTGTTAACAGGGATACGTCTTGTACAAAATTAAACCCAGTGTCTCAATGAAGTATGGGACGATAGAAGGTAACTGCATAAATGTTCTGTGCAAAATCACATTGGAGTTGTTTCCCATTGCCTACGCCAGGCGAATTTCGAAATTGCGGCTGGCTGTCATTTGCGTTTGTGCAGTGAATTATTGTTTGTGTTAAGGATATAAGCAGAGTTCAAGAAATGAAAAGGGAAGAACCAGGGTTTATCACTTGACCTACTCTTAAAGGATTAACACTAAGCCAATCTTACCGCTCCTATTCGGCTGATAACAGACATTGTACAAGGCAAAATGGTTTTTCACGAAAATCCTTAAGCGTAAAGCTTGGGATGATAAATCATTAAAGCTGTGTTTAGTACATAATTTGTATGGATGCGAAACATGGAGAGTGAGTAAAACAAATATGATACGACGAATTGTCTTTGAAAAATGGTTCAAATGGCTCAAAGTACTATGGGACTTAACATCTGTGGTCAGCAGTCCCCTAGACTTAGAACTACTTAAACCTAACCAACCTAAGGACATCACACACATCCATGCCCGAGGCAGGATTTGAACCTGCGACCGTAGCAGCAATTGTCTTTGAAATTCGTTATCACAGGAGACTACTGAAGATCAGATGGGTTGATCCCGTAAAGAATAAAGTCGTCCTGCAACAAACCAACGGGGAAAAATAGCTGGTAAGATGATAGCGAATCGAAGAAAAAAAGAATATCTGGCCAAATGCTACCCAAAACTGTAATAGAAGGAAAAATTGTAAATTTGTGGTAAGTTCTATGGCACCGAACTGCTGAGATCATCGGTCCCTAGGCTTACACAGTACTTAACCTAACTTACAGTGACTTACACTAAGGACAACCCACACACCAATGCGAAAGGGAGAACTCGAACCTCCGACGGTGGCAGCCGCGCGAACTATGGCAAGGTGCCCTAGATCGCACGGCTACCCCTCGCGGGTGTAATTGAAGCTCTGGTGGAAAACAATCTTAGGGGAAGGACTAGATATGAGTATACAAGGCAGATCGTTGATGGCGTAGCATGCAGCAGTTGCACTGAAATGAATGGAATAAATGGATAGCAGTCGCGCTAGATGTTCTGGAGACATTCATCAAACCAGCCTCAGTGTTGACTGGAAAATGTCCGATTGATGGAGCACCACCGGCAGTGTCCCGTGTCCTAGCTCGATGTACGCAGGGACTTCAGAACGTGCGTTACACTTGTTGTCCCCTCGCTAAGACCTGCCGCCTAAGCAATAAACATTAAATTCAGGCTAAAATGGTCATTGTTGATTAACTGCACGCTTGGTGACCCATGTACGTATTCATGGAAAGGAAATTACCTTGTGATAAGTGAATGGGACTTCGTATAAAGATGCAGGTTCGGCCTTCAAAAGATAAAACAAGCGACGATAGAGCGCTTATGGCACTCAATCGTTACGTCAACAAGCAGATCACTTCCTAATTAAATTAAATGCCCAAAAATCACTTGTGTCATACAGTTAATACAGGAGGACTGAAAGATTGATCATTTTACTAAATAAAACATATTTATGAAACAAAAGGATCCAACTATTGCTGGCAAAAAGTTTACAACTAACGCAATTGCATTTCTATCATTTTTCTGCCCAAAACGGGAAGAACAAATAATTGAAGTCACTTTTTACATATAGAAAGAAACTATAAATTTGTAGAACAAAGTAGCTGCTTAGACACAGTGTAGAGAAGTTCAGAACCTGTGATTTAGTCATCTATTTTATTCCACAACCATATCTAATGAAGAGGTCACGCTAATTTCCTGTAAATTAGCCTACTTACTTTCATAGGATTTGTCGACCTGGAAAAAGCGTTCGACAATATAACATGGTGCAAGCTGTTCGAGATTCTGAAAAAAGTAGGGGTAAGCTATAGGGAGAGACGGGTCATATACAATATGTACAACAACCAAGAGGGAATAATAAGAGTGGACGATCAAGAACGAAGTGCTCGTATTAACAAGGGTGTAAGACAAGGCTGTAGCCTTTCGCCCCTACTCTTCAATCTGTACATCGAGGAAGCAATGATGGAAATAAAAGAAAGGTTCAGGAGTGGAATTAAAATACAAGGTGAAAGGATATCAATGATACGATTCGCTGATGACATTGCAATCCTGAGTGAAAGTGAAGAAGAATTAAATGATCTGCTGAACGGAATGAACAGTCTAATGAGTACACAGTATGGTTTGAGAGTAAATCGGAGAAAGAAGAAGGTAATGAGAAGTAGTAGAAATGAGAACAGCGAGAAACTTAACATCAGGATTGATGGTCACGAAGTCAATGAAGTTAAGGAATTCTGCTACCTAGGCAGTAAAATAACCAATGACGGACGGAGCAAGGAGGACATCAAAAGCAGACTAGCTATGGCAAAAAAGGCATTTCTGGCCAAGAGTAGTCTACTAATATCAAATACCGGCCTTGATTTGAGGAAGAAATTTCTGAGGATGTACGTCTGGAGTACAGCATTGTGTGGTAGTGAAACATGGACCGTGGGAAAACCGGAACAGAAGAGAATCGAAGCATTTGAGATGTGGTGCTATAGACGAATGTTGAAAATTAGGTGGACTGATAAGGTAAGGAACGAGGAGGTTCTACGTAGAATCGGAGAGGAAAGGAATATGTGGAAAACACTGATAAGGAGAAGGGACAGGATGATAGGACATCTGCTAAGACATGAGGGAATGACTTCCATGGTACTAGAGGGAGCTGTAGAGGGCAAAAACTGTAGAGGAAGACAGAGATTGGAATACGTCAAGAAAATGAGGACGTAGGTTGCAAGTGGTACTCTGAGATGAAGAGGTTATCACAGGAAAGGAATTCGTGGCGGGCCGCATAAAACCAGTCAATAGACTGATGACCAAAAAAAAAGCCTATTATACAAATCTTCTCTCATTTATTTTTGACAAAATTGGTTTATGTAACTGAAGATACATACTTCGGGCTGATTTGTGTTCTGCTCAAGTCTAATGACTTTTTTAATACTTGTTACACTTGCTAAAACATAAAGACGATACATACATTGCGGAATAAAACCTATTGTACATTCGAATGGTGGTTATATGTTCCAAAAAATATTATATAAGGTTCACAGAGATTCTTTTTTATGAAATCTTTGTTCTTTTGTAACTGTTCTTTTCTTCTTTTCATTTAACATAATTGTCGTAAGCCTGGGAATATTTTAATTGAAATAATATCGGGAGTTATTATATAGATGACCGTAATCGGAAATACTGCTTTTTGCTGTTTCGTTGAAAGGTACGTATTATTGGTCGCACATTTTCTGTGTTTATACTTTTCGCTTTCAGGTATTGGTATCTGGTCACATATTCGAGTTTAATTTGAAAATTATAAACTGATGTCTTACAATTGGCCGCGCGGGATTAGCCGAGCGGTCTAGGGCGCTGCAGTCATGGATTGTGCGGGTGGTCCCGGCGGAGGTTCGAGTCCTCCCACGGGCATGGGTGTGTGTGTTTGTCCTCAGGATACTTTACGTTAAGTAGTGTGTAAGCTTAGGGACTGATGACCTTAGCAGTTAACTCCCATAAGATTTCACACACATTTGAACATTTTTTTCTTAAAATAAACTGGAACGGGATGCACTCAGTTCGTGACGCCAGTTGAGGCGCTACTTGACTGAGAAGTAACGGCTCCAGGTGTCGAAAACTGACAACGGCCATGAGAGCTGTGTGCAGACAACACGCTTCTCCATAGCCCATCCAACGTCGCCATTGGCAGGGGATCAGATGGTGGTCGGTGGGTACCGACGGGCCCGCTAGCAGAAATTACATTTTACTGTCTCAAAATTCCGTACGGCCCACCACACCTCCAGTACCTCCATCCCTGCACCTCCCCCCCCCCCCCCCACCCTCTCCCGCCGTCGCCCATCCCCACTGCCCCTCCACCACCTCCAGTGCTCCAACGTTTGCGTAAGATTACGAAGCAGCTGACACGTAATCTCAGGTATTCGAACCGCTGACTGTGTAATCGATTGCCCCTGGCGCTGAGCTGTGGGTAACCGACAGAAAGCGGCTGCGGTTCGCGACGCGCCTGCTGGAAGGAAAACCGGGCTGTCGGCCGGAAAGCGCACTCGCTAGGCGGCAACCCGGCCAGGGGTAACGGCCGCGGCGAGTGGCGGGGCGCCGCCGTTACGTCAGCAGCTAGCAGACGACGCGAGGTACCGAGCCGTTGTCGAGGCGGTCGGCTGGATCGTCGTGCAGTGACGCTTAGCCTCGCTGTGTTTAATTAAAGTTGTTCTCGGTTTGTAGCGCGTACGTGTAGGGTGGGCAGAATAAAAGTGCCCCGGTAAATGTTTCGCGTACCTTAAGATAGGCAACCCGACTCGCACTATCTGTCTCGTGTAGGAATGATGTACGTTTTGTTGACTGCCTTAAGGTGCTCTAATTTCACTGCTGAAAAAAAACGCAGCACAAAAAAATAATTAATATGGAGTATGTAATTTCGGAAATAACCCGCCAGGTTAGCTGAGAGCGCTAATGCGCTGCTTCCTGGACTCGAGTAGGCGCGGTGGCCCCGGATCGAATCAGCCCAGCGGATTAACGACGAGGCCAGCCTGCATGTGGTTTTTAGGCGGCTTTCCACATCCCACTATGTGAATACTGGGCTGGTCGCCATGTTTCGCCTCAGTTACACGCCTCGCAGACATTTGACAAACCGTTCGTACCATTTCATGGCTTACACTAGTCGCAGACAGCTGCGGTACCACACTACTTCCGTCCCGGGTGGTACGGGATGGTGACAGGAAGGGCATCCAGCTACCTTCTGACACTGTTGTCGTTGTGGTCTTCAGTCCCCAGACTGGTTTGATGCAGCTCTCCATGCTACTCTATCCTGTGCAAGCTTCTTCATCTCCCAGTACCTACTGCAACCTACATGCTTCTGAATGTGCTGAGTGTATTCGTCTCTTGGTCTCCCTATACGATTTTTAGCCTCCACGCTGCCCTCCAATAGTAAATTCGTGATCCATTGATGCCTCGGAACATGTCCTACCAACCGATCCCCTCTTCTAGTCAAGTTGTGCCATAAACTCCTCTTCTCCCCAACTCTATTCAATACCTCCTCATTAGTCATGTGATCTACCCATCTAATCTTTAGCAATCTTCTGTAGCACCACATTTCGAAAGCTTCTTCTTCTCCAAACTATTTATAGCCCATGTTTCACTCCATACATGGCTACGCTCCATACAAACACTTTCAGAAACGACTTCCTGACATTTAAATCTATACTAGATGTTAACAAATTTTTCTTCTTCAGAAACGCTTTCCTTGCCATTGCCAGTCTACATTTTATATCCTCTCTACTTCGACCATCATCAGTTATTTTGCTCCCCAAATAGCAAAACTCGTTTGCTACTTTAAGTGTCTCATTTCCTAATCTAACTCCCTCAGCATCACACTACTTAATTCGACTACATTCCATTACCCTCGTTTTGCTTTTGTTGATGTTCATCTTATATCCTCCTTTCAAGACACTGTCCATTCCGTTCAACTGCTCTTCCAAGTCCTTTGCTGTCTCTGACAGAATTACAATGTCATCGGCGAACCTCAAAGCTTTTATTTCTTCTCCATGGATTTTAATATCTACTCCGAATTTTTCTTTTGTTTCCTTTACTGCTTGCTCAATATACAGATTGAATAACATCTGGGAGATGCTACAACCCTGTCTCTCTCCCTTCCCTACCACTGCTTCCCTTTAATGTCCCTCGCCTCTTATAACTGCCATCTGGTTTCTGTACAAGTAGTAAATAGCCTTTCGCTCCCTATATTTGACCCCTGCTACCTCCATATTTTGAAAGAGAGTATTACAGTCAACATTGTCAAAAGCTTTCTCTAAGTCTACAAATGCTAGAAACGTAGGTTTGCCTCTTCTTAGTCTAAGATAAGTTGTAGGGTCAGTATTGCCTCACGTGTTCCAATATTTCTACAGAATCCAAACTGATCTTCCTCGAGGTCGGCTTCTACCAGTTTTTCCACTGGTCTGTAAGGAATTCGTGTTAGTATTTTGCAGCCGTGGCTTATTAAACTGATAGTTCGGCAATTTTTATATCTCTCAACTCCTGCTTTCTTTGGGATTGGAATTATTCTGACACTAACATTGCCAAATCCATAGTAACAGGGACAACCCCGTGTTGAAGTGGGAGAAAGGCACAATGAAATCATGACTGTAATTTAGGCAATACATTTGTCTAGGTAACATATTTAAGTGATTAATACTGCAACATCACAGGATAATGTAAGCGTGAGATAAGCCGTTGCAAATGTGAAATGCTAGTACATTAATAATCGGTGTAACCGCCAGAATGTTGAATGAAAGCATGCAAACATGCCTGCACTGTGTTTTACGGGTGCCGGCTGTCAGTTTGTGGGATGGAGTTCTATGCTCAGTTGGTCGGTCAATACAGACACAGTTAATGCTGTCTGTGGATGACACTGCAGTTGTCGCCCGATGGTGTTGCAAATGTTCTCAAGTGAAGGCAGATCTGGTGATCGAGCAGGTGAAGGCAACATGTGGACTCTCTGTAGAACATGCTGGATTACAGCAGCGATATGTGGTAGAGCGTTATCGTGCTGGAAAACACCCCCTGGAATGTCATACATGGATGACAGCACAACAGGTCGAATCACCAGACTGACGTACAACTTTTCAGTCAAGGTGCGTGAGATAAACAAGAGAGTCCTCCTGCAGCGCCTAGCATGCAGTCGCGTTGGCTGGTGGCCCTCAACTGGTCTGCTTCTAACTAACATACGGCCATCGAGGCGGGGAAAAAACTCTTTCGCTTGACAACACTGAAGTAGCGAATAGCAGTGGTCTGGGGTCAGTGGTACGGGGTGACTGGCTCGGAGTTGTCCTTCACTAAACCGATTTGTGACAGTTTGTTATGTCACTAGAGTCCCAACTGCTGCTGAGATGGCCGTTGCAGATGGGTAGCATAATGCGATGTGTATAGAAAGGATAGATTGCATGCAACCGGTGGTGGAGTGTTCGCCGCTGTTAGTAGTAGTTTATCCTGTAGTGAAGTAGAAGTGGATAGTTCCTGTGAATTATTATGGGTGGAGGTTACACTCAACAACCGAGCTAGGTTAATAATTGGCTCCTTTTACCGACCTCCCGACTCAGCAGCATTAGTGGCAGAACAACTGAGAGAAAATTTGGAATACATTTCACATAAATTTTCTCAGCATGTTATAGTCTTAGGTGGAGATTTCAATTTACCAGATATAGACTGGGACACTCAGATGTTTAGGACGGGTGGTACGGACAGAGCATCGAGTGACATTATACCGAGTGCACATCCGAAAATTACCTCGAGCAATTAAACAGAGAACCGACTCGTGGAGATAACATCTTGGACCTACTGATAACAAACAGACCCGATCTTTTCGACTCTGTATGTACAGAACAGGGAATCAGTGATCATAAGGCCGTTGCAGCATCCCTGAATATGGAAGTTAGTAGGAATATAAAAAAAGGGAGGAAGGTTTATCTGTTTAGCAAGAGTAATAGAAGGCAGATTTCAGGCTACCTAACAGATCAAAACGAAAATTACTGTTCCGAGACTGACAATGTTGAGTGTTTATGGAAAAAGTTCAAGGCAATCGTAAAATGCGTTTTAGACAGGTACGTGCCGAGTAAAACTGTGAGGGACGGGAGAAACCCACCGTGGTACAACAACAAAGCTAGGAAACTACTGCGAAAGCAAAGAGAGCTTCACTCCAAGTTTAAACGCAGCCAAAACCTCTCAGACAAACAGAAGCTAAACGATGTCAAAGTTAGCGTAAGGAGGGCTATGCGTGAAGCGTTCAGTGAATTCGAAAGTAAATTTCTATGTACCGACTTGACAGAAAATCCTAGGAAGTTCTGGTCTTACGTTAAATCAGTAAGTGGCTCGAAACAGCATATCCAGACACTCTGGGATGATGATGGCATTGAAACAGAGGATGACACGCGTAAAGCTGAAATACTAAACACCTTTTTCCAAAGCTGTTTCACAGAGGAAGACCGCACTGCAGTTCCTTCTCTAAATCTTCGCACAAACGAAAAAAATGGCTGACATCGAAATAAGTGTCCAAGGAATAGAAAAGCAACTGGAATCACTCAACAGAGGAAAGTCCACTGGACCTGACGGGATACCAATTCGATTCTACACAGAGTACGCGAAAGAACTTGCCCCCCTTCTAACAGCCGCGTACCGCAAGTCTCTAGAGGAACGGAAGGTTCCAAATGATTGGAAAAGAGCACAGGTAGTCCCAGTCTTCAAGAAGGGTCGTCGAGCAGATGCGCAAAACTATAGACCTATATCTCTGACGTCGATCTGTTGTAGAATTTTAGAACATGTTTTTTGCTCGAGTATCATGTCGTTTTTGGAAACCCAGAATCTACTATGTAGGAATCAACATGGTTCCGGAAACAGCGATCGTGTGAGACCCAACTCGCTTTATTTGTTCATGAGACCCAGAAAATATTAGATACAGGCTCCCAGGTAGATGCTATTTTTCTTGACTTCCGGAAGGCGTTCGATACAGTTCCGCACTGTCGCCTGATAAACAAAGTAAGAGCCTACGGAATATCAGACCAGCTGCGTGGCTGGATTGAAGAGTTTTTAGCAAACAGAAGACAGCATGTTGTTATCAATGGAGAGACGTCTACAGACGTTAAAGTAACCTCTGGCGTGCCATAGGGGAGTGTTATGGGACCATTGCTTTTCACAATATATATAAATGACCTAATAGATAGTGTCGGAAGTTCCATGCGGCTTTTCGCGGATGATGCTGTAGTATACAGAGAAGTTGCAGCATTGGAAAATTGTAGCGAAATGCAGGAAGATCTGCAGCGGATAGGCACTTGGTGCAGGGAGTGGCAACTGTCCCTTAACATAGACAAATGTAATGTATTGCGAATACATAGAAAGAAGGATCCTTTATTGTATGATTATATGATAGCGGAACAAACACTGGTAGCAGTTACTTCTGTAAAATATCTGGGAGTATGCGTGCGGAATGATTTGAAGTGGAATGATCATATAAAATTAATTGTTGGTAAGGCGGATATCAGGTTGAGATTCATTGGGAGAGTCCTTAGAAAATGTAGTCCATCAACAACGGAGGTGGCTTACAAACCACTCGTTCCACCTATACTTGAGTATTGCTCATCAGTGTGGGATCCGTACCAGATCGGGTTGACGGAGGAGATAGAGAAGATCCAAAGAAGAGCGGCGCGTTTCGTCACAGGGTTATTTGGTAACCGTGATAGCGTTACGGAGATGTTTAGCAAACTCAGGTGGCAGACTCTGCAAGAGAGGCGCTCTGCATCGCGGTGTAGCTTGCTCGCCAGGTTTCGAGAGGGTGCGTTTCTGGATGAGGTATCGAATATATTGCTTCCCCCTACTTATACCTCCCGAGGAGATCACGAGTGTAAAATTAGAGAGATTCGAGCACGCACGGAGGCTTTTAGGCAGTCGTTCTTCCCGCGAACCATACGCGTCTGGAACAGGGAAGGGAGGTAATGACAGTGGCACGTAAAGTGCCCTCCGCCACACTCCGTTGGGTGGCTTGCGGAGTATAAATGTTGATGTAGATGTAGAACCATACGCCGAACACGATGGTCTTCCCACTCGGTAGTGATACCTGGCCGTCCGGATCCTCGTCTTCTTGCGACCGTACATTTTCATGAATATCGCTGCCAGCGATAATGTACGGTGGCTACGTTTTAACGACTGTCTATGTGCATTCGTACGAGCCCTAATCCCTCATATTTCATCTCCGTGGTTCTTAAGCGCAATGTATATTGGCGGCAGTAGAACCGTTTGACAGTCAGCTTCAAATGCCGGATCTCTAAATTTCCCCGATAGTGATCCTTGGAAAGAGCGTCGCCTTCGCTCCAGGGATTCCCATTTGTGTTCCCGAAGCATCTCCGCAACATTTACGCGTCGAATGTACCGGTAACTAATCTAGCAGTCCGCTTCTGAATTACTTCGATGTCTTCTAATCCTACCTGGTAGAGATCCCAAACACTCGAGCAGTACTCAAGAATAGGTCCTATGTGCGGTCTCCTCTGATCCACTCTTTGCTAAAATTCTCCCAATCAACCGAAGTCGACCATTCGCCATCTGCAGTATTGCAGAAGGAGCCCTACTACGCGACTTCATTCAAACTCTGTCTGGTGTTGATAAAGGCGTCTTTGTCGCCTTAAAAACATTTTTGACTAATATCAACTCACCACGCCCAGTCTTAAAGGTAGCTAACGCTTACGGCGTGTATTTAAAGTAAACCTGATTTGCGTCCTCATAGTGGTGCTACCCGTGTAATTAGACCACTGGGATGAAAAGTGAATAGCCGTCATCTTTCAGATGTAGAAACACGCCTATCGACTTCGTTTTGTTGCGCAACTTCTTTTATGTCAGTCTATTTTTCAGGTCGGTTTTATTTTGTCCAGCCTGTTCAAAATAATCTGCATGGCGCCTTTTTAATGATGCAGGTTATGCATCCAGAGTCTTTTTGTCTCAACCACTCTGAATGTTGATCATTGTGACTGTGGTTAAAATTTTGGTTGGTGTGTATGAAAACTGCAATCAGTCGGTGACTTGCTTTATAGAGTCCTTTTTTTTTAAGAAAAACTTTTATTGATGCATTGCCCGCTTTCCAGTAACTGCAGGATCATCATCAGATGGAGGGTATTCGCAGAAACTTTGTATTTTATGCCAAGTACCGCTAGTTGCTGTTGCTGTGACATCTGTGAAAATAGGTGAATTTATACGGGATGGCTATAAACAGTATGGAAAGCTTATAAGATTTTTGCAGGGGAGGTTGTGGTGAGATACAACCGTCAAGAAAAAAATTCGATACGTTGAGCCGTTTCCGAGTTACTTAGCATTGAAGTTACCCATTCGGATCGTTGCTCGGGCAAATTGAAGCACCTTCTCGAGCTAAAACACGGTAATGCACAGATATCTGTGAGTCCATGAGTTACCACTTGTTCGGATAAACTGTGCTTTTTCCGGAAATGATAAATTTAAGCTAGGTGAGCGAAAGCTACGTTTGAGGAAACCAAACGATGAACAACTTTGGCAACACTGTCTCCGGCTGGCGGCTTGAATTTGCGAGCGGGACGGCCTGATCAGCTAACTTCAATCCCAAATAATTCGGGAACGGCGCAACGTATACAATTTTTTTGCTGACAGATATCTCTTAACACAACGTCACCTGCAGCACCATCAAAAGCGTTGCAGATTGTTTCCGACCACCCTGTACAGATTCTGACGATTTATGCACGTAAATCTGCATCGCTAAATTAGTTAATGTCATGTACTCTCAGAAGTTGCAAGTATGACACTTTAGAAACATCCATTCGGGTAGGAGAATTCCTTCATTCTGTCTGGTACATGGTTCCCAGATACGATGTCACTATTATCGCGGATCGCCTGCTCCTGAATACTTCGCTCAGCAGGTTATTCAGTCTACCCAGCATGTACTGAAATTCTTTCGCACTTTCCAAGAGGATACCAACGCCATCAGCGAGTCACTTATTGCTGAAATACTGTCACGTCCCACCTAAACACCGCTTCTGATCCATTATTTTGTTTACTACATTGTATTTTCGATAGACTGTTTGAGCGGGAGGGATGAGACTTAAAGATATTGTAAAAAAATTAATACTCATTGTAAGGTCATTTCTTTTGCAATTTTCCCCTTATTTATTGAAACCCGAGTTCCTAAGTCATTATTTTTCTCGTGTGCACGCCAAATATTTGCATCACCTACTTCGACCGCAGGAGAACAAACGTAGAATTTCGGCAGGCACCTTTGCGTGTCATATAATCGTAGAATGGAACGAGTTCACGCAATGTAGTTTACGATGACACTTGGCATGTACATCCGTAAATGTGCCTGCAAACGGTGCGCCACGTGAGGACTGTACAAAGTTTTTTATTCAGCCGACCGTGTATTGGCTTTTGCTGTTATTGGGACGGGACGGAACGGGAGGCAGTTTGGGTGCAGTAACTCAGCCGAGAAGTGCGTTGCCAGCACTGGGGGACGGAGGGGAGACGGGGCCCCAGCGTATACAGCGACCTCTGTGTCAATATGGCAGGCACATACCGCCGTATGCTGCGGCTGCGGTGGAAGGGACGGCTCAACATCGGTTTTAACGACCTGCTTCTACAGTCGATAAATCACCTTTTGCGTGGTATTGAGGGCGGAGAACTAGGAGAATAACAACTTGCTTAGCGCCAAAGTTGGGGATGACGCTGTAGTGAGACCAAAACGGTAGTATAAAGGACGAGTGAAGCAATGAAGAGGCTACAAGTAAACAGATGAGATTTTTACCAACAACAAAATAATAGCATGCAATTGTGGAACAATTTCTTGAAAGCATGTTATGGAAGTGAAACAGTGAAAGAAGGAGGGGGGGGGGGGGGGGGAGGGGGGGGAGGAGCCGATACGTTAAACTTTCACTGAAAAGATCCTTTACTGTATGATTATATGATAGCGGAACAAATTCTGGTAGCAGTTACTTCTGTTAAACTGGAAGAGTCCTTAGAAAATGTAGTCCATCAACAAAGGACGTGGCTTACAAAACACTCGTCCGACCTATACTTGAGCATTGCTCATCAGTGTGGGATCCGTATCAGGTCGGGTTGACGGATGAGATAGAGAAGATCCAAAGAAGAGCGGCGCGTTTCGTCACAGGGTTATTTGGCAAGCGTAATAGCGTTACGGAGATGTTTAGCAAACTCAAGTGGCAGACTCTGCAAGAGAGGCGCTCTGCATCGCGGTGTAGCTTGCTGTCCAGGTTTCGAGAGGGTGCGTTTCTGGATGAGGTATCGAATATATTGCTTCCCCCTACTTACACCTCCCGAGGAGATCACGAATGTAAAATTAGAGAGATTCGAGCGCGCACGGAGTCTTTCCGGCAGTCGTTTTTCCCGCGAACCATACGCGACTGCAACAGAAAAGGGAGGTAATGACAGTGGCACGTAAAGTGCCCTCCGCCACACACCGTTGGGTGGCTTGCGGAGTATAAATGTAGATGCAGATGTAGAAATCCGACGCCACTGAAGGATGTCAAGATCAGTTTTACTGATTACGTGCGGAAAGAAGAGGTATTAAAACGATTAGGCGAGGTGTATCAGAAAATCTTAGCAGAGAACGACACAGGATACTGAGAGACCTGCTGGAAGCAGCAACAGTGGAGTAAGAAATCAGTGGATTGGATTGAATAAAACACGCAGTACAGGTTTCTAAGTAATGGCAAATGTTGTAAGTGGAAGGTATTAACGCAAGGTAGATAGGATGCTGCATAAAAACATTGGCCATGGCCCAATTCAAAAATACAATCCAATGTTTCCCGGAAGTCAGTTAGGGAACCTGTAAAAAACCAACTATTGGGATTGACCATCAAGGTTTCTAGATCAATTCCTTCTCGATTTCACTTCAATTTGATAGTCACTGCGCCATCTTAATCGTTATTTTGTGTCGTGTACACTGTAAAGCCTACAGAATAAACCCTGCAATGGTCTGATGTAGAATAGTACAAGTCAACAATAAAATCGTTGGATCAGTTGAGAACTACCGGGCACTCAATGAAGTCGTCCCTCCATCGCACGACTTAGAAAACCGTCTTGACGTATTTTTTAAATTTGTCACTTTCGCATCTTTGTGACTGCCGTGTATTGCCTCTGCGTGGAGGTCTTCGGCGAAGGAATTTAAAAGCTCAATCATTTTGTATTTTAGCATTCGTTTCATTTTCTATGGCCATAATGATCAAGTAGCATCTCTACCGTGACTTAGTTCGACTGATGTTGTTCCGGGATACGCCGAAAGCTTCTCGAAGCGCAAAGGAAATCATTAAAGTGCGCTGCACGTTGATGGAACTCGTCCCGCATGAAGAGTGATTTAGCATTTACTTTTTGATTACATTTCATTTTACACCGTAGTATAATTTGGTGTGAAAGTCTGTATTTATTAATTTGTAGCAAGAATACGTGTATAGAGTGTAGGGGTACAGGTTCAGATATTTCTATTAATGACTCAGGGCAACGTACTGAATAACTTTACATCAGTATTTACTTAATTTGAAGATTAATAATTATAGGTGTTACTAGTAGTACATTATTAGGTTGGTTACTGCCTCCAAGTAACTGTGGCACAAGCGAGTGTTTAATGTTCGTTTCTCCTTGGAACCAAGTCAGGTGCTGAGTGTGGACGCAATACGGATAGTCTATACTGACAGACGTAGTCCACTTCAAGTAGCAGTTACACAATGCAGAAAACATTAGATAGTAAATGGTGTGATTTCTGGTGGGCGGACCGTTTGACGCGGAGAATAAACAACTAATACAGTGTAGTGAGTACATATTAATTTACCAATTATCAAGATATCTGTACCTATTCCTCCAGAACTCTGTAGCATTGCTACCTGGAAACTATAGCAGACTGTAATTTTTCATTGCGTTTACCAACTATTATCCTCTAATTTCGTTTACTAACTACTTTTAAATAGATAACAATTCCCAGTTGATTCGTTAATAACTGAGACAATATTACTCTCTATCTAGATTTATCGAAATACTAACTACTTAATAATTACTAGTTATGGCTTGAGTGCTTCCTTAACTGCACTTTACTTGAGTTCACGGCCTCCAGCACTAGGAAGTGCTTCTGGAGTCCAGGTGTACCTGGCCACGCTAAATGTTCCAAATTCGATAACTTCTGAAGTTCTTTAAAATTTTGGACTGATCTAAAACACATTGTCACTGTACCACTTCGTGTTGCCTTCAGTGCCATATGCCCGACAGCTCTAAGATTTCCTTCATCGCTTAAGTAAAGACATGCGCTGCAGCAACGGATAGCGTCCTAGCTTCCAGTTTCCTTTGGTCGCTGTACAGCAGACGACAGCCCTGGGGTTCATAGGATCAACTCCTGCCACTCTCCAACACTTTTCAGCCCGCCGCAAGCAGCTCAGCTCATATCTACGTCACAACCTTCACTTATATTTATTAAAATAGTTTATATAGTAATATAGGTGATTCTTTCTTTCCTGTCTTGTCTTTCAAGGTAAATAACCAGTTCTTTCCTAGATACCTTTTCGATTACTTCATTGAACTCGTCGTACCATTAAGATTTGTCCCATATGACAATGTGTACTGCCTAACCATCTTTTTCAGTTATTTTGATTTCGGTTACGTATCCGAAATTAATACACTGCCGAATAATGTGGTCTGGCTCCCTAATTTTTGCGCAATCACAATTATCGATAAGTCGACGTAGTAGTGTTCTGAGATTCGTGGGGTACTGTCGATGTCCTGTAATAAAACGGATCATTCCTCCAGAGGTTAGAATGTACTTCGTCTGAAGTACTGCTCTCACATTGGGAAAGAATCAGAAGATGCGTCGTTCTTGTATCCTTGTCCTTTTGGTATTTTCGCATTATGCGCGAAGTGATTTCTTACTTTCAGTTTTCTCTTTGCCCTAATGTATTTGTCTGTTTCTCAAGGTTATCTCTTTGTAAGCAATACTGTGCTACATTATTTATAAATACTCTGCGCAGAGCTAATTTTGATTTAGTTAATCTAGCCCCATGTTCCCACAGACTTGCAGCGTAACCTACTACAGAAGAAAGTATAGCCTCATGATACAGTCTGATGGTGTGTGGACCTAGATGGAACTTATTTTGGCCAATCATCGAAATTTTGGTCATCAGATTTGCAGCTCATTAGTAGACAGTTTTAATGTGTTCTGGAAAATTTACTTCTCATCAACAAGCAACCCAAAATATGTTTATTCTGCACATCTCTTGATCAAATTGTTACTGATTGTTATAGTTGAGTTTCTAGTCCGTGGCAAATTGCATCTGAACACCCTGTATGCTGTTTGCAGCTGTTTCAAGTTGGTTTTTTGAACATGATGTGGCATGCAGTGTCACAATATCTTGAGTTTTTGTTCTGGTTCTGCCCCAGGATACATTTTTATTACTGACATTCAGTTATCAGTACATGCGAAGCATCCTTTGTTTGGGGTAGTTCGCTGCCTTTTTGCTATAGCTTCGAGGCCAAAATTCAAGAAATACTGAGGCTTGGGGAGATCCTTTAGTTGTAAGTTTTCTCGTTACTCTCGCCGGACAAAGCCGTTTGGTTTTCCGTTCTCTGCAATAGTCCGGAGAAACAGCTAGAGATTTTTTGGGCTCCCCATTTGTCACAGTCTAAAAAAGAATGTCGGCCACCAAAGGTTATCAAAAGCCTCAGCTATGTGTATCAAATACGTACTTTTCCTTTGATGTATTGAATTTTTTAACTCACATTCACAGAACATTTGGCATATATGTTTTTCCTGAATTGAAACTGAGATTCGTTCGCAAAGACTATGTCTCTGTCTTCTTTAACCCTACTGCATAGAACGCTTTGAATGTGTCTCTGTCTTCTTTAATCCTGCTACATAGAAAGTTTTGTATTTTTCCTAATGTATTTAATAAATATATTGTCCTGTAAGATAGGCGGGGACTCGAACTCGAACCCTTGTCTTCAAAGGCAGCGCTCTTACCGACTGAGCTATCCAGTCATGTATAATTCTTCCCCTCACAGCTGTGTGCTCCCAAAACCCAGGACTTCATGTTCTAGTCCCAACTCGGCAAACGATTTTAATCTCTCACGAAATCTCATTACAACGTAGTCTCTGGTGAAGACCAATGTGTTTCGACGGTTTATACAGGTTATTTCAAAAATGTAGCACAGTTTCCAACATGAGATATTTTTAGTTCTCCATGCATGTCTGATGACCTGAAGATGTTGATTAGGGAAAAGAAAAATTTCTATAAAAATGGTTATCAACCAAGTCACTACAGAACTGGCATAACTACCAGACAACAAATTACGTATTAATAAATAGAATTAAATTATAAAAGAACAAGATGTTGGAGCAGAAATGTATTGAAATTGAGAGTCTAATAGGTGGATCAGAAACAACAGACGTGTGGAGGACAATTACCAGTATGAAGAAAACTCAAGTAAACAATGCAGTAGACAACCTAATTCCCTTAAAGGAATGGAAAAAGCATTATGCAGACCTTTTAACTGAAGACAGGTCATATTAAACGTAAGGGAATGAAGTGAAGAATGAAGTAACTGATCGAAATATAAACATTACAATAGAGGAAGTGAAATATACATTAATTAAAATGAAGAATGGCCGATTACCTGTTCCAGGAAACATTCGTGTTGAATTAATGAAGGCTGGAGGAAGATATCTGAAGAAGCGAATAGCATGCCTGATGAAGAACTGTTGTAAAAGGATTGAAATTCCCCCAGAATGGAACAAGTCATACATGGTTTCCATTTTAAAGAAATGGAATAGAAAAGACACAAACTGCTATAGAGGCATTAGTGTCAACTGTACAATGAGCCGCTTATTTGGCAAGATAACCTTTGAAAAAATTAGACAAAATAGTTGCCACCATATTGGGGAATACCAGAGCGGGTTTAGGCAGAACAGATCATGTACAGACAACCTATTTATTTTACAATAAATAATGGAGGAATTTATAGCAACAGGGAAGGAGCTAAACATTGCCTTTGTAGATTTAACGAAAGCTTGCGATACAGTTCCTAAATCTGTGGGAAGCTATTAAAGATATAGGTATGGATGATCACCTTTACAAATTATTATGGAAATGTACAGACATAATGTTGTACATATTAAACGAGGTTCAAAGTTATCAGAACCTATTAATGTCACTAAAGTTTTGCGACAGGGTTGCAGTATGTCAGCCATCTTGTTCGATTTATATGTAGAAGTGGCTCCCCGAAACTGGAAGAACAGCTGCAGAGGAATGGGAATCACTGCCAACGATGTACAGATATTTTCATTAAGTTTTGCTGACGATCAAGCTATTATAGCACAAGATGATTATGATTATATCAGGAATACAACAGATGGGGAGTACAAACGAGTCTAACAAAAGCAAAGTATCTGGTGGTAAATAGTGATGATAAATTTGAAGTACTTATCAATGACAAAGCAGTTATGAGACAGGGAGATAAATTTAAATATCTCGTGGTACATATTGATAAAAGTGAATTGGGCCATACAGAAGTAAAATATAGCACACAGCAAAGCAGAAAAGTGTTAGTGTGTATGAATTCTTTTTGGCGGCATAAGAATATTTCCGACAACAATAAGGGAATTAGATTAGGAAATGAGACACTTAAAGTAGTAAGGGAGTTTTCCTATTTGGGGAGCAAAATGACTGATGATGGTCGAAGTAGAGAGGATATAAAATGTAGACTGGCAATGGCAAGGAAAGCGTTTCTGAAGAAGAGAAATTTGTTAACATCGAGTATAGATTTAAGTGTCAGGAAGTCGTTTCCGAAAGTATTTGTTTGGAGCGTAGCCATGTATGGAAGTGAACATGGACGATAACTAGTTTGGACAAGAAGAGAATAGAAGCTTTCGAAATGTGGTGCTACAGAAGAATGCTGAAGATTAGATGGGTAAATCACATAACTAATGAGGAGGTACTGAATAGGATTGGGGAGACGTTTGTGGCACGACTTGACTAAAAGAAGGGGTCGGTTGGTAGGACATGTTCTGAGGCATCAAGGGATCACCAATTTAGTATTGGAGGGCAGCGTGGAGGGTAAAAATCGTAGAGGGAAACCAAGAGATGAATACACTGAGCAGATTCAGAAGGATGTAGGTTGCAGTAGGTACTGGGAGATGAAGAAGCTTGCACAGGATAGAGTAGCATGGAGAGCTGCATCAAACCAGTCTCAGGACTGAAGACCACAACAACAACAATAAGAAAAGAAAAGAGTGCTATGCTATGGATCAGAACTATGTACCTTAAATGTGGATCTCAAAATTAGAGTAATACCTGCGGAATTGGATTATTTGCGTAGGAGTGTCAGAATATCAAGAATCGAAAGCAAAAATAATGATGAAGTAAGAGCTAGAATGAAGGCAAATGATACAGTGATGGAATTGAAAGAAAATCATTAAAATGGTAAGGACATATGATGAGAATGCCACATCATCGGTGGCCAAAACAGTTTTATGAATGGAAACCATCCGGCAGACGTAAGCGCGGACCACGACGCTCTTGAACAGACGACATAAACGGAGTAATGGAACATCGCAGCATCGAAAAGGAAGATTCGCTGGATAAAGAGGCTTGGAGGAGGATAACAGGAATAAAACAAGATGTTGTTATTAATCAATCTTTGTATTGATTAATATTGTAACAATAGTAGTAGTATTAATCAAAAACTGCTGTAATTATGTGTTCGGAAACCAGTACCTTTTGAGGTACGGGCTGTCTTGCATTTTGTGTCGAGTAATGTGTAGTATACGGAGGCGTAGGCCGTTCCAGAAGATAACATAGTGAATTGCCATACTACGACCGTGTGGGGGTAATAAACAGTATCGCTGCAGTATCAATGTACCCCGCCAGTCCAAAAAGTTTGGAGACTGGATAAATAAAAAATTAGAGAAAAGTTATGACGGTGGTTTTAATGCTTCAGGTGTTGTACATAGTCTCCCCCAACTTTACAAAGCTCAGAACGTTCATTCAAACACATGAAACTCTCAGAAAAGTCCATCTTCGGGATAGTGTTCAATTCGCGCGTCACATTCGCACCTTCTTCGTTCTTGGCGAACCATCAGGGACCTATCGTGTACTGTGTCGTTCTGTTGTAGAACCTTACTTATAATACCAAGCCTCGTCATTCGTGACGATTTTTTTTTCAGAAAAGAAATTGTCGCCCTGATCATTTCAACCAAAGACACGTAGTTGATTTTATTCAGTAGTCAAAGTATGCGGAGTCAAAGCGTGCGGAGTCAAAGTTGTCGGGACAAACTTTGCACAGAATTTTCTCTTCAAGAATTTCGGAAGAATGTCTTGAGCACTTTATTTAGAGATGTTCAGTTCGTTGCTCTGTAGCGACCTGTGACACAACAACGCTGACGGCCGCACGTGCACTGTTTAACACTGCCTGGTCACGAGGAGGGGGACGAGATTAGTGTTTAACATCCCTTCGACATCGAGGTCATTAGAGACGGAAGACAAGCTCAGGTTACGGAAGAATGGGAAGGAAATCGGTCGCTCCCTTTTCAAAGGAACTATCCCGGCAATTGCCTAAATCGAATCAGGAAAATCACGGGAAACTTAAATCATGATTGCCGGAAACGCCTGCCCACGACTGTCTGCTCGAAAGCGTATCGGTTGTTTACAGTTGCTAGTTCAAGCCGCCAGCGTTCTACTGAGATGAGATCTCTTATATGCCACGAATAAAATCAGTTTCGAGAATTTTGTGATGGATGCTGTATGAGCGAGAATAGCTGGTTACAGACTCACAGGGCCATACGTTTTACCAAACAAGTTTAACAGACGCTGTGTATCACCGATTTCTGCGCAGTGAATTACCAGCGGTACTGGAGAACGTTACTCTTCCAGAAAAATAGCGATTGTGGTTGATGCCCGACTGGGCACCAACCCATTTTGCACGGATCATGTGACAGAACCTGACCGCAACGTTTCACGGGCAGTGGATTGGCCGAGGAGGTACGGTAACATGGCCTGCCAATTCACCGGAGCTGAATGCGTTGCATTTCTGGCTATGGGCGCATTTAAAGACACTGCTGTATATTCAAACCATTGACAATGCGCAGATGTTTTTGCCTTCTCATCTTATCTCATGACAACTGTTTTCTGCGTGGCATTGTCACAATCGTGGTTTATGCACACTAAACACCTGGTCATTAATGGTGTGTGTCTGCCATCTACAGTAGAGGCAGGTATGCACACAGTAACTCCACACAGAGCCGACTGACTAGAAATCTACTCTGTAGGAATCAGCAGGGTTTTGAAAAAGATGATCGTGTGAAACCCAGCTCGTCCTATTCGTCCACGAGACTCAGAGGGCCATAGACACGGGTTGCCAGGTAGATGCCGTGTTTCTTGACTTTCGCAAGGCGTTCGATACAGTTCCTCACAGCCGTTCAGTCAACAAAGTAAGAGCATATGGACTATCAGACCAACTGTGTCATTCGATTGAAGAGTTCCTAGATAACAGAACGCAGCATGTCATTCTCAATGGAGAGAAGTCTTCCAAAGAAAGAGTGATTTCAGGTGTGCCGCAGAGGAGTGTTGTAGGAGCGTTGCTATTCGCAATATACATAAATGACCTTGTGGATAACATCGGAAGTTCACTGAGGCTTTTTGCGGAAGATGCTGTAGTATATCGAGAGGTTGTAACAACGGAAAATTGTACTGAAATGCAGGAGGATCTGCAACGAATTGACGCATGGTGCAGGGAATGGCAATTGAAGCTCAATGTAGACAAGTGTAATGTGCTGCGAATACATAGAAAGATAGATCCCTTATGTTTTATCTACAGTATAGCAAATCAGCAACTGGAAGCAGTTAATTCCATAAATTATCTGGGAGTACGCATTAGGAGTGATTTAAAATGGAATGATCTTATAAGGTTGATCGTCGGTAAAGAAGATGCCAGACTGAGACTCATTGGAAGAATCCTAAGGAAATGCAATCCGAAATCAAAGGAAGTAGGTTACAGTACGCTTGTTCGCCCACTGCTTGAATACTGCTCAGCAGTGTGGGATCCGTACCAGATAGGGTTGATAGAAGAGATCGAGAAGATCCAACGGAGAGCAGCGCGCTTCGTTACACGATCATTTATTAATCGCGAAAGCGTTACGGAGGTGATAGATACACTCCAGTGGAAGACTCTGCAGGAGAGACGCTCAGTAGCTCGGTACGGGCTTTTGTTGAAGTTTCGAGAACGTACCTTCACCGAGGAGTCAAGCAATATATTGCTCCCTCCTACGTATATCTCGCGAAGAGACCATGAGGATAAAATCAGAGAGATTAGCCCACACAGAGGTATACCGACAATCTTTCTTTTCACGAAGAATACGAGAGTGGAATAGAAGGAAGAACCGATACAGGTACTCAAGGTACCCTCCGCCACACACCGTCAGGTAGATGTAAATATACTGAGTGCCACGCTCTACCATCTGGATCGTTGATTTCTTGTTATATATTGTGTTACTGACATCAAATGCGATAGTATTTGTCCGCTTTCGTCAGTATAGTGGATCTCATACTACTGCATATAGTGTGATTTACTATTCTGGCTGACAGTGTTAATTTGCTTGTAACTATCCGTGCCCTTATACTGACTTCCACTACAGTACATCAGTAGTGTGTGGCTAAGATGAGATTTTGGGCCGGTCAGGCGCCGTGTACGGATAGCCGAAGCGGTCAAGGCGACCGTTCTCGAGAAACGGAATAATCCAAGTACTAGTCCCAGTCCGGTACAAATTTTCTACTTTCGCCGTTGTATTTCAATGCCCACATGCAGCTAATGTCATTATTCTTTTGATTAATTGTCTGCAAAGGCGTTCGTGCAGGAATTTCAATAGTACAACGATGGTGAGACGAGGCTCGATTTGGCCGCTGCCGCGGCTGTTCCCTTCGCGGTCGGCAATTGCGTTCCGCGGTCTCGTAAGACAAGCGACGTGAAGAGAGTAAAAGTGATTCTCGCACGCTGTCCGGCGCGTCCCCCGCCGTCGACAGCCCCCGGGGGCGGCCGGCAGTTGTCGTCGGGCCCAAAGTGCGCAGCGCAGCCGAGCGAAGAGTGCGATAAGGCCGGCGAGGCGGCGAGGCGGCTGCCCGTGGCAGGGGGGCGGGGGGGGGGGGGGGGTGGCCATTAAGTGTCCGTGTTTAGCGGGCCGGGCCGCTATCAGGGCCTCAAAGGGCGGGCCGCCGCCCGCCGTAATTACGGCGGCGATAGCGCCGGCGGCGGCGGCGGCGGTGGCGGTGGCGGGCGGCGGGGGCGGCAGCCGGGGGCGGCCCGCCCCACCGCGAGGGGCGCCCTAATCACGGCGAGCAGTGACAGGGGCCTGCGTTACCTGCCACAAGGATATCGCTGTGTCCACTGCGGTAGCAGGCGCGGGTGGCCTTTGTTCAGCTGTTGCATAATTTAGCCGGTCGGTGTGTCCGTGCGGTTCTAGGCGCTTCAGTCTGGAACCGCGCGACCGCTACGGTCGCAGGTTGGAACCCTACCTCGGGCATGGAGGTTAGTTAGGTTAAAGTAGTTGTAAGTTCTAGGGGACTGATGGCCTCAGATGTGAAGTCCCATAGTGCTCAGAGCCATTTTAGCCATTTTTTTGCATAATTCACTTATTCCTAAGACACTGTTATTTGAAACAGTGACCAGCACAATTAGAAATAAAATTTACTCTATCCTACAGCAGGGCTTTAATTTCGTCAGATTACTACCTGTTTCAGTTTCAAGTACCTTCACCGTTACACCCACATATGACACTATAACACAGATGTTTCTACATATACATCTACATGGTTACTCTGCAATTCACACTTAAGTCCCTGGAAGAGGGTTCAGCGAACCATTTTCATAGTACTTCTCTACCGTTCCACTCTCGAATGGCGCGTGGGAAAAAGGAACACCTAAATCTTTCCGTTCGATGATCCTTTCTACTGTGTCCAGACTAAGCGCCTGCAACTCTCGCTTCCCGCGAAGGAGACCGGTACAGCGGGTCCCGGACGGAGTAGGGGTCAGCGTGGCCGGTCGTCCCGGAAACACAGACGCTTCCCAGAGACCACGGCGCCGCAAGAGGTCGCTACAGACGCGGATCTCTTTCCTTCCGCTCGACACGTGACTGCGAATAGAGCCAGCCATACCCATGCGCCGAGCAGTATTTAGGGGCTGTAGAGCAGCGTAGTAAGCTGCTGCCAGCCCGCCCCCTTCGGGGGCAATTGAAAATCGATAAAGGAAAAAAAAAAGTATTTAGGCTGGTGCAGGAGCCTGGAGAGGCAGTACACGCCGAGCGAGCCCACTGGTGTCATCGTAGCCGCCGCGCCATCGTCCACCGCCGCCAGCGTACCGGAGCCGTCCTCGCAGGGCCTCTACCCGCCCTCGGACTCAGGTGACGGCAACGTGGAGTCAGCGCCGCTTCTCACGAGACGCCCGGTTTGCTGAAGTTTTATGGTTACTACAGACAGTTTATGTTTGGAGGAATCTCTGATTTACTTATTGGTAGGCTTGTAGGATCAGTCCTACCTCACGAATATTGTTTTGTAAATCTTGAAGAAAGACTTTCGTTTAAATAAAAACTCTATAACTCACACTCTGAGATTTTCCTATCCGCGGACGGCGGATATATTACTTTCTCCCTACGTAGGTGGTTGTCAACAAAATATTTTACTCATTATGCTTATTGTACAGTGAGCTGACACAATGGATGGGATAACGATATGCACATATATAGATGGCGGTAGTATCGTGTGCACAGGGTACAAAAGTGCAGTGCATAGTCAGAGCTGTAATTTGTTCTCAGATGAGTCATGTGTAAGGGTTTTCGATATGCCGCACGACCACGAATTTAGAGACTTTGACCGCGGAATGGTAGTTGGAGTTAGACGCACGGGAGAGCCCATTTCGGAAATCATTAGCGAATTCAATATTTCGGTATCCACAGTGTCAAGAGTGTGCCGAGAATACCAAATTTCAGGCACTGCCTCTCACCACGGACAACGCAGTAGTCGATGGCCTTCACTTAACGACCGAGAGAGGCGGCCGTTAGCGTAGAGTTGTCAGTGCTAACAGACAAGCAACAGTGCGTCAAATAACCGTATATGTCAATGCGGGGCGTACGACGAACGTATCCGTTAGGACAGCGCGGTGAAATTTGGCGTTAATCGACTATGGACGACCGACGCGAGTGCGTTTCCTAGCAGCACGATATCGGCTGCAGCTGCCCTCCTTCTCGTTTCGACCCTAGACAGCTGAAAAACCTTGGCCTGGTCAGACGAGTCCCGATTTCATTCGGTAAGAGCGATAAATGTAAATGTCGTGTGACTAGGGACTCCCGTCGGGTAGACCGTTCGCCTGGTGCAAGTCTTTCGATTTGACGCCACTTCGGCGACCTGCGCGTCGATGGGGATGAAATGATAATGATGAGGACAACACAACACCCAGTCCCTGAGCGGAGAAAATCTCTGGCCCAGCGGGGAACCGATCCCGGGCCCTTAGGATTGACATTCTGTCGCGCTGACCACTCAGCTACCGGGGGCGGACTGGTAAGAGCTGAAGGTAGGGATCGAGTTGTGCGCAGACCCCACGAAGCCATGGGTCCAAGATGTCAACCAGGCCCTATGCAAACTGGTGATGACCCCATAATCGTACAGACTATGTTTACGTGGAATGGACTAGCTCCTCTGGATGTTCGGCTACTTGGAGACCGTTTGCAGCCTTCGATGGACGTCGTCCCTAAACAGCGGAGAAGTTTTTGTGGATGACAATGCGCCATGTCACCGAGCCCTGGGCAAAGGGAGGTCCGACACGGTATTAGGAGGTCTCCCACGACTTTTGTCACTACAGTCTAAATATGATGTGGTATTCTGTCAATCTTTAGAGTCTATGTATTAATTAAAAATGTGATACGGTATGTAGCCTGTATAAATTATTTTGTGTCATGATGTATTTATTCTAATGACGTTAGGGGAAGTCAGGACATGCAATGTCGTTGGCAGAGAGTTACATTTTTCTGCACTTAGAGTTAGCGTCCGTTCATCACACCAAATAGAAATTTTATCTAAGTCATCCTGTACCCTCCTACAGTCGCTCAGCTTCGGCATCTTGTGACACTGTTGTCGATATTACCTATAAGAGTCTTATCTAACTTCTTTTTCTGTTTATACTTAATATGCTTTCTGTATAGCCATGCTCTTTGACGTAACATCCACGTAAATGTTTAATTCGTTACTTATGATAATTTATGTAACTGTAAGTAATCCGCGAATGTAATGTCGGAAATAATGTGCTGTAAAAGAATGAAAATGTTATATTTTAACTGTAATACTGGTTCATGCATAGAGTAAGTAGGTTTTTAATCACGTAAAACTTGGAGGGAAGGGCCTTCGCAACGGAACAGGCTGGGCGGGAATAGAAAAGGTGAATCTGGCGGTCGAACAGCAAGGCTCGTAGGTGGCAGGAATTAGTCGCCAGCTGGGAGGCAAAGGGTGTGCATCTTGTGAACTGAAAGACGCAAGAAGAACCGCAAGATTATATTATATAGCTTCGGATGCGGAAGTAAATCGGCTTATTATTCAGGGCATACTTTGGCTAGCTCTGTACTATGAAAATCCGTCGCTAAGCAGAGAATTTCCAGGGCTTGTTACAGATGAAGGGCCGTGGATAGTTTTGCCGCCCTTTTTGGATAGCACAGGAGATCGACACTTCCTCCGGCTGCGGTGGTCTCGCTGTTCTAGGCGCGCAGTCCGGAACAGCGAGACTGCGACGGTCGCAGGTTCGAATCCTGCCTCGGGCATGGATGTGTGTAATGTCCTTAGGTTAGTTAGGTTTAAGTAGTTCTAAGTTCTAGGGGACTGATGACCACAGTAGTTAAGTCCCATAGTGCTCAGAGCCATGTCATGTCGACACTTCCATCTCAAATTATTTGTTGGGTATTGTACAATTGCATCGGTCAGTTACGTGGTTTCATTTTCAATAATAATTTTGTGTAAACATTTATTTTTTAACAAAACTTAATAAACTTTGTGGAGTTGTGAAGTACATAATCATTTAGTGAGGATAAGTTTTGAAATACACCACGTACTTTTCGTAAATGGACAGTTAAAGTTTCATCAAAGTACAATAACTGAGAATAGTTTTAAAGTATTCATTTCAAAGAGTCTTCTTATTGAAATAATAATGTCTACAATTTCATGTGTTATGTAGTTGACAGTGTTTCGCATAATATGTTGTGAGTATAGTGTTCAACCTCGATTTGAGTCTAGCGATAGATTAGTTCTTGGGTCGCTAAGCTAATAGTTGAGCAAGATTTAAATGTCCTATTACAATAACAGCAATCAAGGATAAGCAACAAATATTCCAACTATACTAGATACATGTATCCCATGTTCCACTTGAGTGAAATAATATGATGAAGTGAATGTTCCTTGAGAATGTAAATAATAATCAGTGCAAAAGATACAATTACTTCACAACTACTTCAGTATTAGTAATTTTCTATAGTTAAAGTGACAAAAGAACCTCATGTCCAAGTCAGTAGTGCTCAACCATTCGTAATTATTTACCTGTAGTTATCTTTAGGTTCCTACTGTAATGCACAGATACTGAGTGTTATTGAGAACCAGTTATTGCCTAAATGCAGTAATACTCTCCTGTGTAGTTCAAATCAAACCACTGATACATTACCTGCTATACTGTTATATTGCCTTGCATCTTATCAGTTAAACTCAGTAACAAGTAAAACAATCCCAAAAGTTAAATTGTTTTATGAACCATGCTAGTACTGGATACAACTTTGACTCATTAGGCTGATGACTATTTCTTTTTTACGTAATAACAGTTTTCTTGATTACTAATAGAATCTTGGTGCGATTAACGTTTGTGTTGCTACTGATTTTTTCAATAGAATCCTCTATCTTTCCATTATACACAATCACGGTCAAGGTAGTATCATTTCATATGAATAACATTATCGACTACTATTTCAGTAGTAACCGGTAGTGTTATATGTGGCTTCTTTTCTCATGACAGTACAAATAGTTCTGTTAGGGCGAAGAGTGTTATATATGGCGACCGTGACAAGAATAGTTGTATTGTTGGGGAAGACTGTTAATGTGGCGCCACGTGACAGGCTATTCATTAGCTTCTTATACAGTGATATGCAGCTCCTAGCATATGTACTAAGCGCGAAAGGAACGTATTACAAGCACTGAGTGTCCAGCAGCACGAACTTGCAGTAAATTCGATAAAACAAATAACACAAATATTATGGGAGGTTAGAAAGTAAACTGCAGTTCATATTCAGTATTAAATGGATACAGAAACAGTTGTAGATCGAAGCGGACAGAACGAGACACCACTGGATGTACTGAAAAACATCACGGAGTGCGATAGCATTTACCAAAGTGAGTACATAGGTTGCCCCACGGAACTGCAGTTGGCTTACGTAACAAACCACACATACATAAATGATCAGATGCACATGATGAGCCCATCACAAACCGAACAGGAACGCAAGGACAGAATAAATGAGAAAAATTACGTAGAAGATAGCGCTTGTGTGAATGAACTGGTTGATATTTTCAGATCGTCACAAATAGAGAAAGAACTAATACAGAAACACGAGGCAGGATCAAAGCATGAAGACACGGTTGAGCAAGACAGTAAAAAAAAAACCTCTGAGCACGAATTTAATCTGCACAAACTAAAGCACAAGGCAGCAGCATTAATAATCAAATTAGTGGTCTTGATAACCAACTCGAAACTCAAATTATTGATCTTGATAACCAATTCAAGACACAAGTTAGTGGTCTTCAGAATCAGCTGAAAACACAGACAAGTGGTATTAGAAGCCTCAATAATCAAATGCAAACACAGAGTGTAAAGATGAGTAAACAGATAGAAAAAGTCGACGAGAAAGTACGTTCTTGAGTGCTGCAATCAAAGAGACGAAAATTGAAATAAATAACTTATATACCAATGTTGCCATTATGCAGAGGCGGATCAATGGTATCAACGAAAGGCTCGATTTAGAAATCAACGATCCAAGAAACGGTGGAACCTGTAATAGTAACTAAAGTGGACGAAAAACTTTTCAATCTGAAAACCGAAGTGGTTAATGAATGTAGAAATGAAATCTCACATTTGAGACAGACAGTGGTTGATTCTGAGAAAGAAATGAGAAAACAGGTTAATATTTGCGAACAGAAGTGTAACCAAAACACTTTTAAATTCAAGGCAAAATCGGCGACCTTGAAAAGAAAATAAGACAAATCCAGTTGTGTCAACGATAGGATACCTCATAACAAACTATTAGAGAGCGAAGAACGCTTTGATCCTCCTAAAAGACCTACTGACGGGTACCCACTGGATTTTTGAAAAACTGCGAAATAATTTTTCCTGAATATTTGACAGATTAGGAAAAGTTTAACGTAGTTATCAGTGCATTAGCAGGTGATGCTAAACGATGGGGACTGGATCTGAACACTGATCTGACAGTAAAAAAACCTCTATCGAGGAATACTGGTCGGAAGGAAAACGAGATGGTTTGTGGCTAGAATTCATAATGGCTAGATTACGTGTCAACAGGGACAGATACTCTATGAAATATTTATGCGAGTCCTGGTACCATTAATTGACGAGGAGAAAGCTGCCAGAGGATTCAAAGAGATACATAAGAAGCAATCATTAAGGATTTTGGTTGGTTGGTTGACTCGTGAGAGGGAACCAAACTGCGAGGTCATCGGTCCTCATAAAACCTTTTCTGCGTTTTTAGAAAGAGTAGAGGATGTAGATTAGTGGCGAAGTAATTGTGATTATTGCCACAGTAAAAAAATCAATAGAGTTAATCACACAAAATGATGGCCATAGGTAACGCGTTAATATTGTTCAACGAAGTAGGGGCAGAGGTCGAGATACTTCAGCCGTTCGAGGAAGAAAATTTGCACCGTGACGTCACCACGACAGCAACAACGCGGATAACTGAAGACCGCGTATGTTGCAGGCTAAACTAACGCGATTGTCACGGCCCAAACGTAAGAAACAATAACGGCGAAGGCGTAATGAATCTAAAACTTGTGAGCTCGACTGCGAAGCACCGCAGGTCGCTGCAGGCAAAGCGACAGGTGTGCTCAGGAATGAGTCACGGCAGGCAGGTGATGCAACGTATACTAGCAAGAGGACAGTGAGCCTTCCCCCGTAGGATACATCAGACCCATCTGTTTTTCGTATGGAAGCTATGGTTATGACAGCAGAACACAACGAGGGCGTCACAATAGAATCCAAGAAATGGGTCTGAGCACTATGGGACTTAACTGCTGAGGTCATCAGTCCCCTAGTACTTAGAACTACGTAAGCCTAACTAACCTGCCGAGGCAGGATTAGAACCTGAGACCGTAGCGGACTCACGGTTCCAGACTGTAGCGCCTAGAACCGCTCGGTCACACCGGCCGGCAATAGAATGCAGTGAACCTGCTTCGGCAGAAAACACCGGGGCAAGAGAAAACGTGAACATGTTCGTAGGCGAGCAACAAAGTACCGACGACAGTTTGAATAACGATAAAATTTCCGAAAATGAGTTGTCAGGGATTACTTGTTGGTGTGAACATATCGATGATCTGTTCCAAGAGCTAAAGCTGTGTGAGTGGGAGTATTTCAAAAGGAGTTATGCGACGGAAAGGTTAGGTAGTAGTGAAAGGAGAAAAAGGGATGTCAAGAATAGGACTTGGCCGGATAGTAAGAAAAGAAATACGGTCGCAGTGAGGAGAATGGAAGATGAAATCCTCGGCAGTGCTGGCGAATCGCCGGCAGAAGAAACTGTTGTCAGTAGGCCGCAAGAAGTAAGTACAAACGACTGTTTACGAATTACCGAAGTTCACGAAGACTTCACAAAATACGAAGTAAGGTAGATGTAGTTAGAGCCGATGTAAATGACTGTTCAGGCGAAGAGCACGCTGTGAAAACAAAGAACTAATAACATGCGAAGGAAACCGTAACCATGAGTATTTAAGACCTGACGAAGGTCGAATGAGGAAATTAATATGAGTGTAAGAAAGTCGTTTTTTTAGAAACCAACAGTGCCCCAGAATGGTGAGATATAAAAGATAGTTCGGATGAAGAATATGTTGAAGTAATAGAAATCGAGGGAGGTGTGCAGAAAAGTTGTTTTGTACCACCAGACGAAGCAACGTCAAAACAAGAGCCGGAAGTAAGCACAGAACCAAGAAAGAAAGAACCACCGGATGACGTTATATCTAACAACAACGGATTGAAATTGCAAAAGAATCTGAAATCCCAAAACCAAGCAAACTTCCAAGAATGAAAATAACATTTCTTGGGATGGAATTAGACAGCCTTAGGTCCAGTTATGGTAAAATCAGGACAATGAAATTAAACTGTGCACATAGCACATACTGGTAGCACAGTTAGAGGATGTGGGGCAGGTTTATTTCTAAATGTATTTACAATGGCTCGTTTGAAGTGCAAGGAACTCCTGACACTAACGTATACTATCTGGTGTACAGAAAATCAGAGAAGCCATTAGGTTTCCGTAATATAATGGACTTGAAATTTTATGTCCACAAACAGAATAAAAAGCGCCGTCTGAAAACTTTTAATAAATATTATGTTGTGTATCACAAAGTGTTTATTCTTACAAAATGTGTTTTGTTACGCATGTTATAATGCTGTGAAGAATTAGTGTCATGTTTCCAAGTTTTAGATTCTTAACGATGTAGCTGTGTATAGAACGAAACGGACATTCCTATAAGACATACTAGAAGGCTATACTGCATAACGAGCGGTAGCTTAATAAAATAGTCTTCCACCGCGTCAAATTGGCAGCTTAATTTCTTTCTAAGTGAATAAAGCAGGAAAGGATGTTTCAAATGGTCTGCCAGAAATCTCTGTTGGCAGCTAAGTGATAAACAAGGTTTGTAAACAAAGATGTTGGAGTGGACTGCCTGAAATAATGAAGAGGCTCTGCTCATTGTAAATAGTGTTACGTTATTTTGTTGAACTGTATAAAGATTAACGCAGCCAGAGAGTCTTGTCTGGTGAAGGTGATAGTTCTTCCTAATATTTTTTTCAATCAAAGAAACTGAAAGTAAAATCTTCAGTAGTGTTTTCAAAATGATAAAAATTTAAAGAAATTAGTTCCCTTTAAAGCGAGATAACCAAAATACTTAAAAATTCTAGTAAACAACAGTAAATACTGAACGCATTTTAAATAATATTTATGTAAAAGCTTGTATGATATTTTCTTCCTTATATATGTGTCATTATCGTATGGGTGTAGCAGTTGTTATCCAGTGCTGTATGTAACACAGAATTTCATTCCAACGGTGAAATATTACATGACATGTACTGAAGTTGCTGTACGAATTAGGAAAGAACGTCTTGTCCAAATGGAGCATATGTGACAGTAGGTGGTGTGGAACCAGCACACAAAGATGGTTCGAGGTGGAGACGTGTTCGAACGTACCAGTGAATGAAACTGCTAGATTCGTTGGTGTATCAACGCAAAAATCCTATTCGTCTACACGAAATGGCGGAACCCTCACATCCGTGTAACGCGCTGTAAGAAGAGTGGTCGCTCAAAGATCCTAACCAATACTGACTAGAGGCGAATGGCACGGCCTGTAAATGGAAATCGGTGTCAGACTCGACTAGAATTGCTGTTGCCAATGAATCCAGGTCCATCTCAGACAATGCAACTGACATTTGGAGTCGAGTACCCCAAAAATGGCCATTACTCTCAGCAGCACACAAAGGTAAACGTCTTCACTGGACCGAACTACACGAAATTGGACAATAGCAGACTGGAGGCTTGTAGCATGGTGCAATGAGTTACCATTAGGACTGGTGATATTTTTAAAAATATCTGGAATCCGATACATCGAAATTTAAAACAATATCATTACAGGTCCTCAATATATTTAAAGAAAGTATCGATATATGGACGGAAGAAATATGAGCGTACCGGCATATAAAAATATCAGCAGCCGGTTTTAGAGCTGTATGTGTAAGTACTAATTACTAGGTTTTCTGTATGTCAACAAGCTAGCAGTCTCCTTATTACTTCTCAGAGCAAGAACTGAAAGGTAAACGGCGCACGTCCAGTTTGCCGATAACCGCTTTGCTAGCAATCGTAACTGCATGTAAGTGGCACAATGAAATGTGTTCGAGGGGTCCGTCGTTCGGTTTCGTCACATATCGAATTTGTCGAAACACTTAATGTCGACTTCCTTGTTTTCTTTTTTTTTTCATTTCTGCAGATTCCAGTGACCTAGCAGTTTCTGTTGGTAGCGCCGATCACCGATTACGTCAGCATTTCCCCTCACACGTCTCCGACCACCGTAAAGACCAGTCTTGTTATTTAGGTTTTTGTTCATAATTTTCAGCAACTGTTTTCGAAGAACGCTCATATGAAAAAATAGCATACTAGTTTCCTTAAAAATTGTTTTTCAACGCACCTATTGTGCTATTACTCTCACATCAGAAGCCTTTTCATTCCATACCGTTATTCCCCCCCCCCCCCCCCCCCCCCACCTGCAGTACAACCTACAACCGGACTTCGTCTTTGTGCCACCTATAGCTCAAAAAATAATAACACTCCTTCACACAGCGAAAGTAAAATTTTGTTCTGCTACAATTTCAAATATATACCGTAACTCACGAAAAAAAATATAATAGAAACCAAAAATTGCGGCACTCGATGTAGTCAAATGGTTCAAATGGCTCTGAGCACTGTGGGACTCAACTGCTGTGGTCATCAGTCCCCTAGAACTTAGAACTAAGTAAACCTAGCTAACCTAAGGACACCACACACACCCATGCCCGAGGCAGGATTCGAACCTGCGACCGTAGCAGCAGCGCGACTCCGGACTGGAGCGCCTAGAACCGCACGGCCACCGCTGCCGGCTCGATGTAGTCGTTTCGATATCGATATACCGATATATCTTTGAGAGATTATCACCAATATTTATAGATAAATGTTGATATTTCATTGATATATCGATTTATAGATCTTTCCCGGCAGCCCTAGTCACGATGTATCACTTTTTTCAAACGATTCAAGGTGTCGGATGCACCGACAGCACAATGAGGTAATTAACCATCAATAAGTGAATGGCTTGGTTCAAGCCGGGGGTGGTTTGTTATGTTTTGGGGGTGATTTTTTTATATCTCACGTAGTGAGATGGCTAAGGGATGAATAAGAGAGAGGTTTATTAAAAAACAGCAGCGCACAGACAGATCAAAAATTTCTTCTCACAAAACTGAATGCAAAACTCCCTCTGTCTTGTATCACGCATGCACCTGGAAAACAACAAAATGAATTAAGATGTCGGGACCTAGAGACTAATTCAACGGAGTTTGCAACGAGAAGGAAGCAGAATGTACTCGACGGAAGCTGGCCGAAGATACATCCCGTGGGGATGTTGGAGAGATGGCACCGACCGGGATCTGACTGAAGGGATAGTATTAGCCGGCAAATAAGTTGGTCCGGAGTGTCGGCGGAGAAATGCCGGTGAGAGGAACTGAACCGCTGTAAATAGCCGGTGCGCGGAGGTGCACTTGTCACCAGTGGCCCAAGTCCGGAGAGGCGACGCCTGGAGGCATGTGCGGGTGCGATGCCTGCCCGTCCGAGGGGTTGCCGACCCTTCAGGCGTACTGCTGGCATATCACATTTTTCGAACCATGACACGGGTACTCTCTTTAAGGTTTCCGTAAAAAGAAACTAGAACGTTTATTTCAACATTATCGTAGAGCAAGAGCTCCCATTTCTTCAACATCTTTAAGACGAGCGTCCTGTGGGCACGTCTTTCCGTCTTCACACGTGCTGCAAGTGTACGTTGCTGGTTTATCGAACACTAAAGCACCATATTGCGCCTCCACTGGGCCGTTAAGTCATATGATATTTACGCCATAGAAAATGTATAGTACTATTTGGAACATCTGATGAAATGGAGAAATAAACATCCCGATAATATGGTAACTCAAAGAGATCCAACCAATGAATGGCTTCGGCTGAATATGGCACACTTTGAAGAAACTTATGAAATCTCTTCTTCGTAAAACTGAAGCCATTATCAAAGCTAGAGATTATAAGGTATTACGAGTCTCCACTGGGTGTTTTTATCGCTAACCTCACTTATTCTGGACAACTCTCGTATATCCTCCTGCTGGTTGCGACTCGTTATATAGTCTGTGTCGTAGGTTCAACGATCGTGGAAAGCACCGACTGATTTGAGCATACAAGGGTCAGTCAGAAAGTAATGGTTTCAACCTTTTTAATTTTTCTTTTACAAGAAAAGTAAATGTCATGTACATAGGATAAAATCTGCAGCATTCATAATTAATTTGTCACTTTTTAAAACAGTCACATTTTTGTTCACAGGTTTTACGGTTCCGTTCCTTGGTCGGTATAAAGCGGAGCCCCTATGGGATCTCTTTATTTTCAGCCTGTGTCTCTCTCTGTCTGTCCAACTGTTGAAAACCCTATTTTCCTGGAACGTATCAAGCTGAAATGTGTAATACATGAAGTAAGAGGCAATACTTTATCTGACAGCAGCAGACATGGTAACAATTTGTCTACGTAAGTGCTTAGAACTTCAGTTTAAAGACTGGAAAACGCCGCTACAGAATTACAAAGGGAGCTGAATTACTCAGCGAATAGGAAAACGGTATAACATGAAATGTAGTTAAGATAAACCATTTAGTGAACAAACAGTTATGAATCGACTTAGATAGAGGAATTATTTCGGTAACTGTACTAGAGAACACGAAATCAAATATCAAGTAAGGGCTTTATAACATTTAATCTACGCCCTTTCTTCTCAGTGTGCAAAAATCGTGAACAGCTATAGGAGCGTGACCTGTAATTAGGAGGTAGTCAGCAAAAGACGAATTTCGGCTGTTAGTACCATTTTTTCTTAAAAAATGTTCTTTATATCTGACTATAAAGGCACGCCCTGTTTGTCATGTGTAATAAGAAGAGCAGATGTCGCGAAAAAGTTTTTCAAAAGGGAATGGGTAGATATTATATTATGAATAAATTTTTTTTCGTGCTATTATAGGTTGAAAAGGCGACATGACAGTTGCATTTATTACGAAGAAGGCATTGGATCTGATATGAGTTGGGTCTCAAGAAAGGAATAGAAAAGTGCTTCTTCTTTAGGCTGATTCATTGATAGATATGCCAAGTGTAGTAACTCTTTTTGCAGTTTTCTTTTTAAGGATGTTATCTGCTATGGCAGGTTCGTATTCGATATTAACTGCTATCGTTTTGATTATATTAATTTATTCCTCGTATTTTTCTTTCGGGAGTGGAATAGAAGTAGCTCTGGGAATAGCAGAGTGAAAGAAAGCGTTCTTATGAGATTGTGGGTGCATAGAAGATGAAGGTATGATCTGATCGGTATATCTTTACGAAAAACATTAAATGAGATTTTATTTTCTTCTACTGTAAGCGTCAAATCAAGATAACTCAATCTCCGGGTCTCGTTTTCGAGTTCGCTGGTAAAGGATATTTTCTCGTAAAGTTCATTGAAGAGATTGAAAATACGGTCAATGCCATCAACAGGTCCTTTGTAGATGACTAGAATATCATGGTCATATCAAAAATACGAGAGAATGCCTAGCGCTGTAGCTGAGAAACAGTTGAAGAACTTTTCTTCTAGAGAGTTAACGGATTTCCCATAGCGAGACCGTCGGGTTGCTGGTACAATTTATCATTAAATTCAAAATAGTTGTGTTTTACTACGACTATAATTAGATTCATAATGTCAGTGATTTATCAGTCTGAAATTTATTTTTTGAAATGAAGTAATTTTTTTCCACGCCTTAAGCATTTCTTGTACGGGAACACTTGTATGAAGAAAACAACTTGGTATCTGGGCTGCATTCTAGATCTTTTGTTTTATGGACTGAGGCGTGACTATTGGGGATGGAATAATTGTTCTCGAAAACGAACGATTTTTTCAGAGTTTCATGAAGAAATTTGATTTGGCTAAGTCATGGTATACGCTATTCATACTATTAGAAATCGAGCGTAATGGATGATTAGGTTTGTGAACTTTGAGTTAAGAACGAAGTTTTGGGGGCTGAGGGTTCATGTTGATAGGTATTTTCTTATGGAAAGGTCTGATTAAAAATTTTGCGTCACTGATACCTGACCCGACTTTTTTTTTTTTTTGTAATTCCGAAATATTATTTTTGTTAAAAATCTAGTATTTTAGAAATATATTCAGAATTGTAGGCAATAACCAAAGAGCGACCTTTGTTAGACTTAGTTATTAAAGCGCCAGCTTCTTTAAGTTTATTATTCATATATTTAACCAATTTCCTACCGTTATGCGCAGCATTTTGAAAACAGGCCGTGGTTTTACTAAGAATATTAGCAGCCGCGAGGAGTAACCGCGTGTTCTATGGGCGCCTTGCCAAGGTTCGCGCGACTCCCCCCGTCGGAAGTTCGAGTCCTCCCTCGAGCATGGGTGTGTGTGTGTGTGTTGTCCTTAGCGTAAGTTAGTTTAAGTTAGATTAAGTAGTGTGTAAGCTTAGGGACCGATGACCTAAGCAGTTTGGTCCCATAAGAAAAATAATTAAAAAAATGTTAGCTACGTGGAAGGCAATTCTAGTTTGACATGAATTATTCATTTTTATACAGTCAAGACAGTTTTTAGATCGACAAGCATATTTTCTATTACATTTTTGTCCGCCAAGTTGGGCATGACATTGTACTTCAGGCCTTTTTCGAGTAAGACAGTTTCATTCTGTGTAACAGTAATGTTAGTCTTATTTAAAATTCTTTTATAAAATACATGGCTGCCCTTTAAAAGTACCTTTGAGGATTTTTTTCAGCAGGATACAGACAAAAAAGTCTACTAAGTTTCTTTCCGTACTTACGCAGTATAACTTGTTTTCAAATTTCTAAATGTTCGTTAATCTGTATCAAGAAATCGTCAACATTAAAATTAAAATTAATACGGAAGATATTTGTGAGCTTTAAATACAGATAAAATACCTCATCATTGAGAATATAATTTTTAGCGTGTAGCTTTTTAACATGATCAGAAATGAGATTTTTAACTACATGTCTAAAAATCTTGGGATCTTTTTTACAGTTTGCGAAATTAAGGTAGGCTTTCACATGATTAGGGACTAGCCTCCTTCTGTCTCGTTGCTTATTAAACTGAATGGTCGTATCTGTACATAGCAGTTTCTTCTTTAGTTCTTTATATTTAGAGGCAGCCTTGGATGCTTGGGTAGGCAGAAATCTTAAGCTTTGAAACCGAAATATTTCTTCTATCTAAGTGGATTCATAACTGTTTATTCAGTAAATGGTTTATATTAGCTACGTTTGATGTTGTACCGTTTTTCTATTCGCTGAGTTATTCGGCTCCTTTTGTAATTCTATAATGGCGATTTCCAGCCTTTAAACTGATTCTTCTGAGCTCTTATATAGACAAATTGTTACCATACCTGCTGCTGACAGATAAAATAATGCCTCTTATTTCACGTGTTACACATTTCACCTGTCTATATTTGGAATGTTCAGTAGTCGATTTGTATTTGCGGCTACCAGATGGCACTCTTGGTATAACGTCCACCTGCCTCAGTCTGGCGCTACCGTAGCTCGATTGTGGTGCAGCCCTTCGTGGCCTGCCTCTATGCGTTCTATTTTAATATTTTGCGACTCAAGCGTTATCGCTTCATAGTTTCTTTTATACGTGACATACAATTCTCAAATGTTTCACTTCTGATGAAGGCACTCTTAGAAGTGGCAGAAACCTAGGTCAAAAAGACTTCATTTTCGCGACCGAGAGCTGGAATTGTTTTAATTTTATTTTGTCTACATACATAATTAGGTTTGCGTGGAGCCGTCAACGGGCGGATGCTACAAGCGCCCGGCACTTATTCCCACTTTCAGACGAGAGCGGTAAAAATCATGGGCCTGCTACCTTATCCACTGACGTTCAGAACTCTTCAACGTCCCAGCGTCTTCAAAATAGGCCCTCGTGACCGCCTTTGAGTGAGCCCGCCTTTCAGTGAGCCGAACAGTTTGATGGCGTAATGTCTGGGCTGTATGGTGGACGGGGCGAGATTTGTCAGACAGTTTTTGCAATTAAGTCAGTGGTGGGCGACTGATGAATGATTTCGTATTGTTATACCAAAGAAGAAAGCGCACTGCATTGGCTGGCTGGCTGGCTGCTCCACGCTACGGCAGCCAACCTTCAGCTTCTCTACAGTGACGAGTGCAACTTCTAACATTGGCGACTGCACGGCAGCCTCTCCACACGCCTTCTTGAATCGGACCAGGCGTTTTACTTTCTTCAGTAGGGAGTTCAGTGACAGAACGCTGCCTTATACGTGCGTATTGTGGGCCATTTTCTAAAGTTATACAGTGCTGCCTTCTGTCGATGTAGGACGCTGTTGTTAGAGTGGGCGAAAGAAGAAGTTTTGCAGATGTGCGCTAAATTCATGGGTTCTACATTATCAACTTAATGAAGGAGGAGAAAAATAGTGGGCGTCATCTTATGAGTGGCCGTCGCAGATAAGTCCACCCCAGTGTTCACTCTTTGCTCGTGCCACAACGGATGCGGTGGAGAGCGCAACCTGTGGAGCAGTGGAGCGGAAAGTGAAGTAAGGACTGCTCTTCTAGGATGGCCTGGGAACCTCCTAAGCTGTCTGCTACCGGCCGCTCGTGACTCACGACCCGCCGTTTGCTCCGCCTCCATCATCCAGCCCGGCGCCCGCTTTCCCTTAACGCCCTACAAGGCCTCCAAGCTCAGGTTCTGACGGCCGCAGCGATTTCAGTGGCGGAGGTTTCACACTGTACTTCGCAAGTGGCGCGGGTCCGTTTGCCTCACACGGCCAAAGACACTTCCAGATATCAGCTGTTCAGGAATTCTTAAACAGGTGAACTCTTGCGGCCATTTTAGCTTGTCAAATTTATCAAAGTGGCTTTCCCAGGTGAAATCGAGACAGGAAGCTTTTCATATTTAAGTAAACAAGCACTATTACGATTGCCTAACTGAATTTCACAACATGTGAGAAACCCATGAAACGCTATTCCAGTCAAATCAAAATTACACTCATCGAACAGTCCACGGGTATACTGCCGGTCCATAGTGTCCAACGGGCACAGTATTTCGGCTATCAGACATGTGGCCATCAGCAGGTGCGCACCTGAAGATGGCGACATGTCTGACCGCCGAAATACTGTGCCCGTTGGACACTATGGACCGGCAGTATACCCGTGGACTGTTCCAGCAAGAAACACGCCGGGAGAAACTGAAGAATCACATCAAAATTACACTGTTTACTACCAGATCGTGGTATTATTTTCGTAGTGAAGGTCAAAGTGAGTAGTGCAATGACAGTGCAGCAATTGCTGCAGATGTGAGTTATACGGTAGCTTCAACATCAGTCGCCGGCCGCGGTGGCCAAGTGGTTCTAGGCGCTTCAGTCCGGTACCGCGCGACCGCTACGGTCGCAGGTTCGAATGCTGCCTCGGGCATGGATGTGTGTGATGTCCTTAGGTTAGTTAGGTTTAAGCAGTTCTAAGTTCTAGGGGACTGATGACCACAGGTGTTTAAGTCCCATAGTGCTCAGAGCCATTTGAACCATTTTTCAACATCAATATCTCCGACTCTTTTTCAAATTTGCGGCTGAGACAGCTCCTTTGTTAACTGCAATCTATAGTAAACCCCAACAAAGACCGTCGAGCCAGCCAATGTGGCCGAGCGGTTCTAGGCGCTACAGTCTGGAACCGCGCGACCGCTACGGTCTCAGGTTCGAATCCTGCCTGGGTCATGGATGTGTGATGTCCTTTAGGTTAGTTAGGTTTAAGTAGTTCTAAGTTCTAGGGGACTGATGACCTCAGAAGTTAAGTCCCATAGTGCTCAGAGTCATTTGAGCCAAAAACCGTGCATAGTAGGTGAAAGAAAGAACAGTTCACATTTGTCTACAAGAAGGGTAGCAAATGTGACCCACAAAACAACCGTCCAGTGTCCTTGATATCCATTTGCTGCAGAATCCTAGAACATATTCTTAGCTCAGACATAACGAGGTACCTCGAACAGAATAACGCTCTCCATGCTAACGGGCACGAATCCGGAAGCATCGACCATGTGAAAGAAACAGCTTTAAATGAGGACTCCGGGGACTTGCTACAACCCCCTACATATGGCTCCCATCGGTATCACGAGGAAAAGATTAGATTAACTATAGTACGCATAGGAGCATTTAAACAGTAATTCTTCCCTCACTCCATACGTGAATGCAAAGCCAAAAAGCCCTGATAACTGCTACAATCGGACGTACCCTCTACCATTCACTTCACAGTGGTTTGTAAGGTGTAGATGTGGATGTGCGGTAATGTATCGTATGTATGTAAAATAAGTTTTAAGATCGGATCACTTTCAAAGATTGGCCGGCCGAAGTGGCCGTGCGGTAAAAGGCGCTGCAGTCTGGAACCGCAAGACCGCTACGGTCGCAGGTTCGAATCCTGCCTCGGGCATGGTTGTTTGTGATGTCCTTAGGTTAGTTAGGTTTAACTAGTTCTAAGTTCTAGGGGACTAATGACCTCAGCAGTTGTCCCATAGTGCTCAGAGCCATTTGAACCATTTTGAACTTTCAAAGATCCAGCTTCACGCTACGCACACAATGCAGAGTGTGTGCTTTGCACGAGCCCACGGCATAGATAATTTTTCGAATTCTAGTCCTCTGTGTGTAAGGGCTCCTCAGAGAAAATTCTTCAGCGTACTCTAAACAACATACCAAGAAAACTCCCGCGCGCATTTTTGAAGATTGTTTCAACTGCGCTGCAGACGTTTAACTGGGAAGCCCGTGCCCACATGTTCCACACAGTCCTAATCTCTCCCCAAGCGATTTTCATTGTTTTGGAGCCTTGAAGAAACATAAACATGGCCGTCGATTTGCTTCGAGCGAAGTCTGTGGGTGAAGAGATGTTGATGTTAAAACAAGCAGCCGTTTGGGGGACCTCCAGATCCCCGTTGACAACACACGGCGATCACATACATGTACATCTACATCCACGTCTGCATGGTTACTCTGGAAATCACACTTAAGTACTGGCAGACGCTTAATCGAACCACCCTTCACAATATTTCTCTATTATTCCTGTCTCGAACAGCGCGCCGAAGAAACGAACACCTGTATCCTTCCGCGTGAGCTCTGATTTGTCTTATTTTCTTATGATGATAGTTTCTCCCTATGTATGTCGGCGTCAACAATATACTTTCACGAAAGTTTCTGGCAGAATAAAACTGTGTGTCGGACCGAGATCCGAACTCGGGAACTTTCCCTTTCTCGGGCAAGTGCTCCACTGACATTATCTTTTCTTTTTATTTTTTTTTTGCATTTTGTTCTTTGTATTTGGTCATATCTGAAGTCACATGATATCCGCTGAAGTTCGTTGTTGATCGTTTCACTAAGAGTTTTTTTTTTTCTTTTTTTTTTGCTTCGGCCTCCCAGCTCTCTGACCGAACACGCTGAGCCATCGTGCCGACGCCGTCTGAGCTACCCAGACACGACTCACACCCTGGCCTCACAGCTTTTCTTCCTTCAGTACCTCGTCTCCTACCTTCCAAACTGGACAGACGCTCTCCTGCGTTGCTGCAGAATTAGCACTCTTGGAAGGAAGGATATTGCGGAGACATGGCTTGCCCGCGAAAGGCAAAGGTCCCTGTACACAGTTTTAATCTGGTAGGAATTTTCATATCACCGCACACTCCGTTCTGGAAAAATATTTTCTCATTCTGAGGAGAAAGTTTATGATTGAAATTTCGTGAGAAGCCCTCCGCAACGAGAAACGCCATTGTTTTAATGATGTCCACCCCACATCCTATGCCATGTCCGTGACACCCTCTCCCCTATTTTTCGGTAATACAAAACGTGCAGCTCTTCTTTGAACTTTCTCGATGCACTCCGTTAATCCTATCTGATAAGGATCCCAGACCGCGCAGCAGCAGTCCCGAAGAGGACGGACAAGCGTAGTGTAGGCAGTCTCTTTAATAGACCTGTTTCATCTTCTAAGCGTTCTGCCAATAAACCGCAGTCTTTTGTGTGTTATTTCGAAATTTAAGTTGTTCGTAGTAGTGATTTCTGGGTATTTAATTGAATTTACGACCTTTAGATTTGATTGATGTACCGCGTAACCGAAATGTATCGGATTCCTCGTAGGACTCATGTGGATGACCTCACACGTTTCGTTATTTAGGGTCGATTGCCAATTGTCCCACCGCGCAGATATATTTTCTAAATCGTTTTGCAATTTTTTTTGATCTCCTGATGACTCTACTAAACGACAGAATCTTCTGAAAACACCCTAAGACGGCTGCTCAGATTGTCTCGTAAATCGTTTATGTAGATAAGGAACAACCGAGAGCTTATAACTGTACCTTGGGGAACGCCAGAAATCACTTCTGTTTTACTCGATGACTTTCCGTCAGTTACTTCGAACTGTGACTTGCCTCACGGGAAATCAGGAATCCAGTCGCCTAACTGAGACGATATTCCATACGCATAAGCACTCAATTTGACTACAAGCTGCTTGTGAGGTACAGTGTCAAAAGCCTTCTGGAAATCTAGAAATACAGAATCAATTTGAAATCTCTTGTGAATTATACTCAGTACTTCGTGTGAGTAAAAAGCTAGTTGTGTTTCACAATGCACTCCGAAAACAAAGGCAGTAGGTTACAGTACATTTGTTGGCCCACTGTTTGAATATTGCTCACTGGTGTGGGATCCGTAGCAGATAGGGTTGACAGAAGAGATAGAGAAGATCCAACGGAGAGCAGCGCGCATCGTTACAGGATCATTTAGTAATCGCGAAAGCGTTACGTAGATGATGGATAAACTCCAGTGGAAGACTCTGCAGGAGAGACGCTCAGTAGCTCGGTACGGGCTTTTGTTGAAGTTTCGAGAACATACCTTCACCGAGGAGTCAAGCAGTATATTGCTCCCTCCTACGTATATCTCACGAAGAGACCATGAGCCTAAAATCAGAGAGATTAGAGCCCACACAGTGGCATATGGACAATCTTCCTTTCCACGAACAATACGTGACTGGAATAGAAGGGAGAACCGATAGAGGTACTCAAGGTACCCTCCGCCACAAACCGTCAGGTGGCTTGCGGAGTATCGATGTAGATGTAGAACGATGTTTCCTGTTTCGTGTTGACTCTGTGTCAATAGGTTGCCACACCACACACTGCACCGAGAGTGTGGGCACAGTGGTTATGACACTGGACTCGCATTCGAGAGGACGACGATTCAAACCCGCGTCCGGTCATCCGGATTTAGGTTTCCCCTGATTTCCGTAAATCGCTTCAGAGAAATGCTGGGATGATTCCTTTGAAAGTGCACGGCCGATATACTTGCCCCTCCTAATCCTATGGGACCGATGACCTTGTCGTTTGGTCCTCTCCCCCGAACCAACCATCCACACTCTGCGCGACCTGTCCGTGGACTGCGTGAAGTTTGTTCTGTGTGCGCTCGCCTTTTAACTGCTTGTGTTTCCTGAAGCAGAAAGTGGGAACCAGCCCAGCAGTTATCTAAACAAGCGAGGGAAACAGCCTGAGAACTATGCCCAGGCTGGTCGGTGTTCCAGCTCCAGTCAGTGGCGCGTATTTAGTCCGGCTCTGACTCACCTGCCTTTACTCTCAGGCTAGCGCGCTGCGCGTTACGCTATACGAACATGGAGGGCATTTTGTTATCGCTTTGCCAGATACTGTAGCCTACCAACACGTGTGCCAAATCAATGCACAAACATGTGGCATTGTCGCAGGAACTAGTGAGTGTACGCGCACTGGGACAGTCACATTCTTTGTGAGGCGTGACTGGCACCTGCCATTTCCGCTTACAAATACACTACTGGCCATTAAAATTGTTACACCACGAAGATGACGTGCTACAGACGCGAAATTTAACCGACAGGAAGAAGACGCTATGATATGGAAATGGTTAGCTTTTCAGTGCATTCACCTACAGTGCCGACACCTACAACATGCTGACATGAGGAAAGTTTCCAGCCGATTTCTCATGCACAAACGGGAGTTGACCAGCGTTGCCTGGTGAAACGTTGTTGTTGTGTAAGGAGGAGAAATGGTTACACGTCTCGGTCACCTCTTGTTCGCATTGACGGAACTTTGAACAATGTACGTTACATTTCAGATGTGTTACGACCCGTGGCTCTACCCTTCATTCGATCCCTGCGAAACCCTACATTTCAGCAGGATAATGCACGACCGCATGTTGCAGGTCCTGTACGGGCCTTTCTGGATACAGAAAATGTTCGACCGCTGCCCTGGCCAGCACATTCTCCGTATCTCTCACCAATTGAAAACGTCTGGTCAATGGTGGCCGAGCAACTGGCTCGTCACAATACGCCAGTCACTACTCTTGATGAACTGTGGTATCGTGTTGAAGCTGCATGGGCAGCTGTACCTGTACACGCCATCCAAGCTCTCTTTGACTCAATGCCCAGGCGTATCAAGGCCGTTTTTACGGCCAGAGGTGGTTGTTCTGGGCACTGATTTCTCAGGATCTATGCACCCAAATTGCGTGAAAATGTAATCACATGTCAGTTCTAGTATAATATCTTTGTCGAATGGATACCCGTTTACCATCTGCATTTCTTCTTGGTGTAGCAATTTTAATGGCCAGTAGAGTAGATCAGTGCTTTTCCTAGCGACCATGGAGTCCGATGTGTAACATTTCGACACTAATGAGGTACTGGAAACGGCAGAGCGCTACGCCGGTTCGCTGAGGTTTCGCGACATTCGGTACGAACTGGAGTAACTTTCCGCGCCGCGGCCTGCCTCGGCGCACAGTTGCAGAGCCGGCCAGCAGAAGCGGAACGGCGCAGTGAGCTGGTGGGCGGGCGCTGCGCTCGTAACGTGGCCCCGAAATACGGGGGGCCGGGCTTTATCAGCGGCGGCCAGCCGCACGCCGGGGTCAACAACAGCACCGGCGCCGCCGGGCTGTAGTAACCGGCACACGCCGCTGCGGCTCTGGTCGTGTGCTCCTCGGCGCCCGCACAGAGAGGACCGCTGTTCCTTGTCTCAATCTGATTGCCCTTCTCCGTTGTCCTCGGAAGTCTGTGTCACCATTCAAAGACCTGGTGCACCGTAAAATTATGTTGTTGTTGTGGTCTTCAGTCCTGAGACTGGCTTGATGCAGCTCTCCATGCTACCCTATTCTGTGCTAGCTTCTTCGTCCCCCAGTACCTACTGCAACCTACATCCTTCTGAATGTGCTTAGTGTATTCAGCTCTTGGTCTCCCTCTACGATTTTTACCCTCCACGCTGCCCTCCAATACTAAATTGGTGATCCCTCGATGTCTCAGAACATCTCCTACCAACCGATCCCTTCTTCTTGTCAAGTTGTGCCACAAGCTCCTCTTCTCCCCAATTCTGTTCAATACTTCATCTTTCGTTATGTGATCTACCCATCTAATCTTCAGCATTCTTCTGTAGCACCACATTTCTAAAGCTTCTATTCTCTTCTTGTCCAAACTATTTATCGTCCAGGTTTCTCTTCCTACATAGCTAGACTCCGTACAAATACTTTCAGAAACGACTTCCTGACATTTAAATCTATACTCGATGTTAAAAAATTTCTCTTCTTCAGAAACGCTTTCCTTGCCAATGCCAGTCTACATTTTATATCCTCACTACTTCCACCATCATCAGTTACTTTGCTCCCGAAATAGCAAAACTCCTTCACTACTTTAAGTGTCTCATTTCCTAATCTTATTCCCTCAGCATCACCCGACTTAATTCTACTACATTCAATTATCCTCATTTTGCTTTTCTTGATGTTCATCTTATATTCTCCTTTCAAGACACTGTCCATTCCGTTCAGCTGCTCTTCCTACTCCTTTGCTGTCTCTGACAAAATTACAATGTCATCGTCGAACCGCAAAGGTTTTATTTCTTCTCCATGGATTTTAATACCTACTCCGAATTTTTCTTTTGTTTCCTTCACTGCTTGCTCAGACTGCTCAGACTGAATAACATCGGAGATAGGCTACATCCCTGTCTCACTCCCTTCCCAACCTCTGCTTCCCTTTCATGCTCCTCGACTCTTATAACTGCCATCTGGTTTCTGTACAAATTGTAAATAGCCTTTCGCTCCCTGTATTTTACCCCTGCCACCTTTAGAATTTGAAAGAGAGTATTCCAGTCAACATTGTCAAAAGCTTTCTCTAAGTCTACAAATGCTAGAATCGTAGGTTTTGCCTCTCCTTAATCTTTCTTCTAAGATAAGTCGTAAGGTCAGTATTGCCTCATGTTTTCCAATATTTCTACGGAATCCAAACTGATCTTCCCCGAGGTCGGCTTCTAGCAGCTTTTCCATTCGTGTGTAAAGAATTCGTGTTAGTATTTTGCAGCTGTGACTTATTAAACTGATAGTAAAATTATAGGCTGACGAAAAGTGCTACACCATGCAACACCAGTCATATATTTATCAGACACTTGCTGGGTACCCGGCGTTTCCCGGGTATGCATCAATTCCAACATTCTCTTAGCTCATCCTCCCCCCCCCTCCCCCCCCCCCCCCCCCCTCTGACCAGTTCCTCCTCACCCTACAAGTCAATTTCCCTTACTCTCTCTCTGCTTCTCACACCTTCTAAGTCCGAAGGATTGATCATACTGCCTTCAGCCTCGTGTTTTTCGAATTTCTTTATTCAAGGCGACAGGTTTCAGTGCTACACTGCACCGTCATTAGGCCCTCAGAAGCCAATAATTGGATCTACGACCATGTACCCATCCACTCTTTATAAGGGACAAAACTAAACCGGCACCTGCGAATCTATTCGTGTATGGAGGGAACGCTATGCACATCAAACAGCTCACAACTGTCCGTCTCCTCTTCGTTTCTCTTTCTCCATCTCCTCCTCTCTCTCTGTCTCTCTCTAGTTCCTCCTCGTTTGTCTTTCTCCGTCCTCTCTCACTGTCAGTCTCCACCATTCTCCTTTCTGTTCAAAATGGTTCAAATGGCTCTGAGCACTATGCGACTTAACTTCTGAGGTCATCAGTTCCCTAGAACTTAAAACTACTTAAACTTAACTAACCTAAGGACATGACACACATCCATGCCGGAGGCAGGATTCGAACCTGCGACTGTAGCGGTCACGCGGTTCCAGACTGTAGTGGCTAGAACTGCTCGGCCACCTGGCCGGCTCTCCTTTCTGTCTGTCCATCTCATCCTATGCCCTTCTCTCTGCGCGTTATTACCCCTGCCCCAATAGGAGGGTGCTGTTTCTTACCCCCAAGCTATTTCTTTCTATATAGTAGGTAGTACGTGTACGAAATTTGGTTGAAATGTATCCAGGGGTTAAGGAGCAGCTTTATATCAGCGGCTTTGCCCGTGTACGGCCAAGTCACATACATTTCGCGTATATTTAACGTATTTCACACATGTTAGTAGTCACAGTTCACCTGTATCTCTCCCAAGTGCCATTATCAAGTGTTTTAATGTTATACAGTCCTAAGATGGCATATTGTCGTATTTAAAATACACTATTAGACACACTGTCTAAGGGTTAATATTTCTGGTGAAAGCCTCCTGCTTTGCTTTATCACTGAGACAAGATGGTATACGCAATAATAAAACAAAGCAGTAGGCTTTCACCAGAAATATTGACCCTTAGACAATGTATTTAATAGTGTATTTTAAATACGACAATATGCCATCTTAGGCACTGTATAACATTAAAACACTTAAGAATGGCACTTTGAAGCCGAAATAATGATCGTGTAAATATAACACTGCAAATAAAAAAGTGTAATGGCGGTACTGACTTTAAAGAAATGTATTATGACTGTGGCCCCGCATTATGAAAAAATTATTACTGAAAATTTGTTTTGTTTGTGATCCATGCTGTTGAGAAATGTGAAATATAAAACCAAGATATATGCGGTACTACCGCGCTGCCATTTAAAAGCTCCCTATCCATAGTTTGCCCCCTGAAGCGTTCAGACGATGTGGCATGGCCGTGGGGGAAATGTGCAGCGAGGATGAGCGCTATGGAATTTGTGCCAAGGCATGGTCCGCGAGCTGAAAACTTGGCCACCCTGCTGTAAGCGGTGTAGATGTTGTTCTGATCAACTGGCCCTTGTGGAAAGTGTTACGTTTGTAGCAATATATCACAAAAATGTCCAATATACTCTGTCTGTGCAAAAAGTTTCGTGACTGAATTAATAAAAAATTGAGAAAAATTGAGATGTTGGCTTTAATGATTCAGCCATTCTACATAGTCACCCTCATCTCCCCATTACCCACCTCCCCCCCCCCCCCCTCCCACTTGAGTACACCGCACAAAACTTTCAACCATGTGAAATTGTGAGATACCTCCTCTCTTGGGTGTTTCTGAACTCACGCGTCAAATTAGTGCCTTGTTTGGTCCTGGCGAACCATCGAAGATGATTTCTGTGCTTTGTCGTTTTCTGGTAGCTTCATACTGATAAGACGAGTCTCGTCACCTATGATGCTTTTTTCCACAAAAGAACTGCCCGCGTTGTACATTACAGTGAAGTCGAGCCAGGCGTCCATACATGTTATTCCAGGGTTAAGGTGCACAAAACGTTCTGGAAAATGTGTTAAAACACTGCGGTTTTTTAATAATTATTTTTCATAATGCGGGGCCACAGTCATAATATATTTCTTTAAAGTCAGTACCGCCATTAGACTTGTTTATTTACAGTGTTACATTTACACTTACACAATCATGATTTCGGCTTTGCCATTACCAAGTGTTTCAAGTGTTATAAATTGACCAAGATGGCAAACTGTCGTATTAAAATACAGTGTGTCTAATGGCGGTACTGACTTTAAGGAAACGGCAGTTTTTGACACGACAACGAAGATACAGGGTGGCAATTATTGAACTATATGAAAAAAAAGACATAAATGAGCTACAAACTACGGTGTGTACATCTTTTATTCAACCTATAAACGTCACTACCGTTAGTGAGATTTCAGTTATGACATGTTCGATGTGCCTGGCATCATTGGAGCAGACGAATAGCGAAATTCTGCTTGACCCGCTGAAGTGTCGGAAAATCGATGCTGTCGATGACCTCCTTAATGGCTGTTTTCAGCTCAGCATTGGTTTTGAAGTTATTGCTATACATCTAGTCCTTAATGCAGCCCTACTAAAAGGAGTCGCATATGTTCAGATCTGGAGAATACCGGTTCCTATCGAGACCCATGCCAGTGGCCTCTGGGTACCGCAGTGCCAGAAAGTAGTCCCGAAACTGCCCCTCCTGGGCATCAAACATTCTCCTGCTTCGATGGGGTCGAGCCCCTTTTTGCATGAACCACATCTTGTCAAGGCCGGGTCACTTTGGATAATGAGGATGAAATCATCTTCCAAATCTTCATGTACCGTTCGATAGTCAATATGCCATCAAGTAACATCGCACCGATTATTCCGTGACTGGGCGGTGCACACCACACAGTCGCCCATTGAGGGTGACGACAGTTCTCGATCGCGAAATGCGGATTCTCTGCTGTGGCCTTCTCCACCAGACATCAAGGCGCCTAGAGTATCAGCAACCAAACAGACAGCCTGCAGCCGCGGGTTGCCCGCTTCGCAGGCACACTGAAGCACTACACAACTGACAGACAATACTGATGAACGGCCACAACAACAACAAGAGCAACACAGCAAAGACACCAGCGGCCACCAGGGGCCACTAGCGGCCCACATAAACATAAGGAAGAGGTCGCTGCAGATCCGGGAACTATTTTCACACGTCAAACCACGTGATGGAAAATAGTTCCGAGGTACTCATCCGCCGAAGCGCTATAAAGGCCGGCGCTCGGCCGCACATCAACCGACAGCAGACGTGGATAGCTGCCGCCCCTGGCAGCCCGGCTTGGATCTTCTCGCTGATCTCTGGATTAGGCTTGGTATTATGGAGAAGTCTCTGGCGGAGACTGGAAGGAAATTGTTTCAGTTGTTTTCTATCTTATTCTTGTATGTAGTTGTGATTCGAAGACGGATCACTGTTTTGTGTTGGTGTTAAACTTGCAGAATTTGTTTTGGTTAATTGAACAGTCCAATAAATTGTTTTCGGACTTTGATCGTTAGTTTCTTCTGCTTACGCAGACATATAATTCTCAGTCCCCCAAATGCCTCAATTTTGCTAATTGACTAACACAAGCAAATGAAATTGGGCTTCGTCGTTAAACCAAACCATACATGCACATACTAATTCCTGTCACGTCCCTCGGCCAACCGTTCAGAAGTCATGACGATTTAATTTCATATAGTTCAATAACTGAAGTTAAAATCTTCTGGGCTATTAGGCCACGTCATGTTTCCTCTAAAATGTTCGACGTTTCACCCTCTGCTGGGATCTTCCTCAGGATCTTTCGGTGTCCACTACTGGTAGAACACTGGAAAATAATTGTCACCCTGTACATTACGGATGTACGTCCACTACTTAACGCTGCCTGCTCACAACTGACTGGTCGAATGCACATCTGTTGTTTACAGCCGCAGTCTCGGAACCTTTTGGGCGGGAGGTGTATCTTCTGTTTCTCATTTCGTGTTGTTCATTCGGAACTAAATTCGTTGCAGTATTTCTGAACTGCTCCCGCACTGCGCTCTGCAACAATTTTCCCCGTTGAGTTCTATGTATTGCGTATTAGGCCTTGGGACGGAGCCCGAAAGAATGAGACAGCGTCAGAATGTAGAGGCGGACAGAAAGGGCACGGTTCTGGAGGACAGCTCCAGCTCCGGGCCCGGTAGCACCGCCCTCCAGACGGAGCCTCGGCAAACAATTTTTTCGCCGTCGTCGGGGCAAAGCCGGCCTTTGTGAGGCAGGCAGCGGCGGGGTTATTACAGGGGGGGAGAGGGGGGGGGGGGCGGATCTGCAGCGCACAGCAAGTGGTTCTGCCGGAGACTGCGGCCGGCGCCTAATTCCGGCGCAAACAGCCGGCGAAAGCGTCGCAGGGCCTGCGGTACGGGAGCAGCAGCTGTTTGCCGGTGTTTGCCGCTGCCGCGATCGGCGCGCTGGCCTTGTGTACCACACCGGGCGCCCCCCGAAAACACACTTCGCACGCAGTTCCGAGTGGCGTCTCGCCTGCAAAGCGACTGCCGGATTTGCTGCTCGCACGGCAGGCAGTGTAGGCGGAATTAACTGTGGACAGTGCACAGCTTTTCTGTGCGGTGCGTGAACGCGGGGAGACCAAATTTATTAAACTCCTATTAAAACTGCTTGTTATTTGCAGTTCGCCACGTGTCGCCACAGCGTCGCCGCATGGCAGTCGGCTACTGTTCGACGTTACAGGTGCAGCGACTGCGTCGTGGAGGTGTGTGATGGTAGAGGCATTACTGTACGTGTGATGCCGTGACCGAGCGCTGCTAGTACGCGCGGATTCCGTCAGCTCCGGAATCCAGCGGACCGAGATCTGCTTCGTAATGCCCCACCATAACTGTTCCCAACCCGTACTCTCACCCAGTGGAAACACTCAACACTGTGCATGCAGCAGGTGCAGAACATCAGCAGTAATCATCAGAGCGACAAAGTCCCCACCAGATCTCAAGCCGGAAGGAAAATAAATCGAAGCCAAGATAACACTAGACTTTCATCATCATCATCATCATCATCATCATCATCGTCTCCTTCCAATGCTAGATGTTGTTATCACCTGTTCCGGCCCGTGTCATCCATCCATCCATCCCTTAAGAGGTCTACCTAGTTCTCTGTGTCCAGTCGGCCGATAATTCGTTATCTTTTTTGATGATCAGTTTTCTATCGGTCTATCAAAATGATCCATTTCATTCTAGTCTCTTTTATGTTGTTTCAGAAGGATGTAGGTTGCAGTAGGTACTGGGAGTTGAAGAAGCTTGCACAGGATAGAGTAGCATGGAGAGCTGCATCAAACCAGTCTCTGGACTGAAGACCACAACAACAATATGTTGTCATAAAATGAAAAAATTTTAAATATGGTCGAATCGTTCCATTCCTTATTTTATCCATTTCATTGCAGTATCTTACATAAGCACTTAATCTCTGCTCTCGGTTTACAAGATTTTCCTTTTTTTTTGTCACTGTCCATGAATCTTACACAAGAGTAGGTACAGCTGTAACTTTATAGAACCTCATTTGTGTTTCCTTTCTCGCTTTTCCTTAACAAAGTTCTTGCAGTCGTTCCGCAGATAGCTTGATGTTTATTAACCCTACTTCTCAATGTCTTTGTCACAATATAGATAAATGAAGTAGGCTACTTGTCCTAAAATTTTCTCATTTATTGTTATTTTCGATCTGATTAGATTATTTCTTTTGAAAGCCATTATCTTTGTTGCCGGCCGCAGTGGTCGAGCAGTTCTAGGCGCTACAGTCTGGAACCGCGCGACCGCTACGGTCGTAGGTTCGAATCCTGCCTCGGGCATGGATGTGTGTGATGTCCTTACGTTAGATAGGTTTAAGTAGTTCTAAGTTCTAGGGGACTGATGACCTCAAAAGTTAAGTCCCATAGTTCTCAGAACCATTTGAACCATTACCTTTGTTGTATTTGCAGATATAGTTAAGTTGCAATATATCGCCTTTGGCTCAAACTATACCTACATGTACGTCTACATTGATACTCCGCAAGCCACAGTAAGGTGCCTGGCGGAGGGTTCGTTGTACTACTACTTGTCATTTTCCATCCTGTTCCACTCGCAAGTAGAGCGAGGTAAAAAGCGACTGTCTGTACGCCTTCGTATGCCCCTAATTTCTCGTATCTTATCTTCGTGGTCCTTACGCGCAATGATGTTGGCGTCAGCAGAATCGTTGGGCAGTCAGCTTCAAATCCCGGTTTTCTAAACTTTCTCAATAGTGTTTCCCAAAAAGAACGCCGCCTTCTCTCCAGGGATTCCCATTTGAGACCCCAAAGCATCTACGTAACACTTAAGTTTTGTTCTCACCTACCGGCAACAAATCAAGCATCCCTCCCCTGAATTGCTTCGACGTCTTCCTTCAATCCGACCTGGTACGGATCCCCAACACTCGACCAGTACTTAAGAGAAGGTCGCAACGGCGTCATATATGCGGACTCCTTTATAGCTGAACCTCTCTTTTCTACAATTCTCGCAATAAACCGAAGTGGACCATTTGTCTTCTCTACGACAGTTCTTGCACATTGCCCGTTGTAAATTATCTTCGGTTTCCTGTATAATTATTTGGTCATCAGCACATAATACAGTGTTTAATGGTACGTTAGATCCTATTTTAATTCCTAACTGCATCTTTCTATTTCTTAACTAGGTCGTCAGTATTTAAATGAAGTGGGTGAAAGACTGCACCCTTGTCGAACACCTTGATTTATTAAAATACCATCTGACATTTTAGAACCTGAACTTATAACTGTTTTGGTATTTACATATAGACTCTTTATGGTATTAATAAGGTATTTTCCACAAAAGGGGTGTTTCTACACTATCAAACGGTTTCTCATAATCAACAAATGCTACATCGTTTCTACGCCAAATTTGCGACCTTTTATTACTGTAAAGGAAAAGGCGTAAAAACGGGCACAGGTGGAAATTTGGGCACCGCTACCCAAAGGACTATGAGAAGTGCTGCGGAGTGGCGGCTAGCACTGTAAGTGGTGCCGTTCGTTGTTAGAAGACAGCAGAGGAGAATTGGAACCTTTCTGTAAAGTAGTCTGCACGCAGTTTTGGATATAGTGTGAACTGGTGTTTGTTCTGGACTGCAAACGTTTGGCAGGTATGTCAAATACATTAAAATAATCTCGCAGTGATATCCTCAAAGCATAATCCTAAATTACAGGGTGTCTTAAAAGAAAGGTTATACTTGGTATGTCAAAAAAAATTTTGCATGACAATGGGATGGCTGTCACTTCGTAACGGATATTTTCTTTCAGTTGTTCCAGAGAAGTTGGATTTTTGACATACACTTTAGTACTGATATCTCTCCATAAGAAAAAATCTATGGAGCTCAAATCTGGACTGCGTGGGGGCCAATTTATGCCACCCCTCTTGGTGATCAATTTGCCAGGGAAAATTCCACCAACTCACAGCACAGACGCACTGAACCTGTGTGGTGTAGTTCCGTCTTGCTGAGACCAAGTTCTTTGGTTACTACCAGAAAAGTTTTGCAAGTCAGTGACCAAAAAGGTAATTTAACATCATCACATAATGTTCCGAATTCATTATAACTGCACAAACGCTCTCGTCATCGGAACAGCACGCACCAATTATTCCTCGGTCAGAAATAAATTTTACGAGTGTTCTTTACAATTGGCATCAAATGGTAGCTGACGCAGAACACAAATCCAGAAACTAACTGCTGGATGTTTTATCATAAGACAGTCACATAAAGGTAACAACTAATTGGTTGCCAGCCTCGAAATGTATACACCATTTCACCGGGTAAGCAGGCTAGCAGGGAGGAACTGAATGTTGGAGCACAGTCACCGGCATTACGAGAAGACGCGGGTCTGAACACAGTCACAAGATTTTCCCAGGGACGGACGCTCACAAATCCGACATGTAACAGTCCAAAGCACCATTGTGGCAGCGACCATGGTTGAGCAGTCACGTAACGTACAGCGCGCCCAGGAACGACTTGGACCGAGAACTTCCGTTTAATCGTTCAAGCAGTAGTTCGACTCACATCAAGGAACTGGAGCTACTATCCCGTGTTGCTGTACAGCCGTCTTTCCGTCCAGCAACAGCCGGCCCGGTGTCCTGAATGGGAAGCGACCGATTCACCCTTCACTGACGCGCGGCCGGCGTTACTTACTGACATGTCTCCGGTCTCCACATGGCAATCGGAAAAAAACATACCTCTAGCTATGGTATCAAGTACCTGCGATCGGCCGCAGAATCAAATCGAGTCGCAACAAGGCTCAGAAAGGATAATATGGTTGAACAGTATGATAAATGAGGAGGTACTGAGAAGAGTGAGAGAGCAAAGACAGCAACTGTTCGTTTCTAATTTTTTTTTTATTTTTTTTTTTTTTATTTAAGTCTTCTGATTGGTTTGATGCGGCCCGCCAAGAATTCCTCTCCTGTAGCAACCTCTTCATTTCAGAGCAGCACTTGCAATTTACGTCCTCAATTATCTGCTGCATGTATTCCAATCTCTGTCCTCTTCTACAGTTTTTTCCCCCTGCAGTTCCCTCCAGTACCATGGAAGTCATTCCCTGATGTCTTAACAGATGTTTCATCACCGTGTCCCTTCTTCTTGTCAGTGTTTTCCACATATTCCTTTCCTCTCCGATTCTGCGTAGAATCTCCTCGATCCTTACCTCGTCAGTCCACCGAATTTTCAACATTAATCTGTAGCACCTCATCTCAAACTCTTCGATTGTCTTCTGTTCCGGCTTTGCCACAGTCCATGTTTCACTACCGTACAATGCTGTACTCCAGATGTACATCCTCAGAAATTTATTTCTCAAATTAAGGCCTATGTTTGGCACTAGTATACTTCTCTTGGCCAGGAGTGCCCTTTTTGCTGGTCTCCTTTTTAATGTCCTCCTTGCTCCGTCCCTCATTGATTATTTTGCTGCCTTGGTAGTAGAATTCCTTAATTTCATCCACTTCGTGTCCATCAATCCTGGTGATAAGTATCTCTCTGTTCTTATTTTTGCTACTTCTCATTACTTTCGCCTTTCTTCGATTTACTCTCAGACCATTCTTTGTACTCATTAGACTGTTCATTCCACTCAGCACTCACATAATTCTTCTTCACTTTCACACGGGGTAGCAATCTCATCAGCGAATCGTATCATTGATATTCTTTCAGCTTGAATTTTAATTCCACTTCTGGACCTTTCTTTTAATTCCACCATTGATTCTTCGATGTACAGATTGAAAAGTAGGGAGGAAAGACTACAACGCTGTCTTACCCCCTTTTTAATATGAGCGCTTTATTCTTGATCTTCCACTCTCGCTACGGTCGCAGGTTCGAATCCTAACTCGGGCATGGATGTGTGTGATGCCCTTAGGTTAGTTGGGTTTAAGTAGATCTAAGTTCTAGGGGACTGATGACCTCAGAAGTTAAGTCCCATAGTGCTGAGAGCAATGTTTTTCTTCCACTCTTATTACTCCATCTTGGCTCTTGTACAAGTTGTGTACTGTCTGTCTGTCTGTCCGTATAGCTCATACAGCAACTGTATGTAAAAAAGAAGGAAAAGAAACTGTATTGGACATATGTTAAGAAAGAAGGAGGGACATACAAAAGTAGTCGCAGAGAGGTATGTGGAACGGAAGGGGAGGCGAAGGAAGAAGAGGTTCCAGATCCTGGATGATGTGGTTGATGTCAGCATACGCAACATAAAGAAGGAAGCAATGGATCGCAATAATTAGAGACGCAAAGGACCTCCTAAGACAGCAAGAAGCTGAGTACGACTTTGATGACTTGAAGAAAGACAGATGTGTTATTGAGACTGTATTGTATGCTATTAATTCTTCACAACTGACATATTTGTGTGTCGTAATGGGGAAGCATTAAATTGTTGCGGTGTGCGAAGCGCGTATTACACCGAAGAATTTTTCCACTTCATTTATCTGCGCCGCCAGAGAGACATTACACGCAACGCAATAAAAGGGGAACTCTTAAACGCCACTTGCGATCTTCTAGAGGCTGCTCAGTACGAAGAAAAGGCGCGGCTAACTGGTTGCAGAGCACAGACTCTGCACTCCCCGCTTCGCGCTCTCGGGGCGAAGACGTAGACGGCGAGGGCGACACGTGCCGAGTACTCCCGGAAAGTTCACTTCTCCTCATTAGCCGCGCTGTCTCTCTCTCTCTCTCTCTCTCTCTCTCTCTCTCTCTCTCTCTCTCTACGGAGCAGGGCTTTTGCCTACAAGAGGCCGGCGGGACCACTTGCCGCGATGGAGTTATTTGGCGAGTCCCTCACAAACTTACGCGCCAGCAAACTCAGCGCCAAGGGTCGTCTATGGCTGCCACAGTGTCTAGTAGCCGTGCAATGTCTGGCAGCAGGAGCTTACAGATTATCTTAATAGAAGGCTGCGTACTACACAGGCTGGCTGTACTAGGATACCACCGTCATTCAACAGGATACGTTACCAGTGCAGAGGCTGCAGGAGGTGGCATGAACCGGAGGATCATTTCCCTCGCTGCACTTCCAACTTCAGTTCGGTGCTCTTCAGAGACTCTCACCGTAGTGTCGGAAGTAACAGGAGGGAAACAATGGAAGTCTGAGTAAATCTTAAAAAAAACGGTTCAAATGGCTCTGAGCACTAGGGACTTAACATCTGAGGTCATTAGTCCCCTATAACTTAGAACTACTTAAACCTAACTAACCTAAGGACATCACACATCCATGCCCGAGGCAGGATTCGAACCTGCGACCGTAGCGGTCGCGCGGTTCCAGACTGAAGCGCCTAAGACCGCTCGGATACACCGTCCGGCCTTAAATCCTAAAAGTGTGATCTGATAGCCTAAATTATTAAGATGGCTGCTTTCGCTAAACAGAATCACTATGTGGTACGGATTTTAACTGTCACAACATTTTTGTTTCCCTAAAGGTTCAGCTTCACTGAATGGATTTCGTTGTTATTTTCTGTCACTATACAGGACGATTCCGTGATGATTGTACAAAGTTTCAGGAATGATGAAGATGAGCAAATACATCAGTTCGATGTAAGGGACCATGGTCCGAAAAGCAACGAACCAAAATTTACAAGCGAAAATCGTTCCAATATCTTTGACTGTGGAATAAATGTACCAGTAGGTTTGCAGGGTAAGCAACTTACAGAAGTGGTAATATGGGTCAAAACAAGAAAATATGTCTGGTAAACATGTAGTCTGAAATTTTTTTCTTAACAGCTATTAGCACTTGTTCATTTTCGATACTGTGAAACACCTTTCTTCTACTGCAAGATCTTTAATTTCCACTTTTTTGGAGGAAGTAGTATGTTGTTATTGTTGTGGTCTTCAGTCCTGAGACTGGTTTGATGTAGCTCTCCATGCTACTCTATCCTGTGCAAGCTTCATATCCCAGTACTTACTGCAACCTACATCCTTCTGAATCTGCTTAGTGTATTCATCTCTTGGTCTCCCCCTACGATTTTTACCCTCCAATACTAAGTTGGTGATCCCTTGATGCCTCAGAACATGTCCTACAAACCGATCCCTTCTTCTGGTCAAGTTGTGCCACAAACTCCTCTTCTCCCCAATCCTATTCAGTACCTCCTCATTAGTTACGTGATCTACCCATCTAATCTTCAGCATTCTTCTGTAGCACCACATTTCGAAAGCTTCTATTCTCTTCTTGTCCAAACTATTTACCGTCCATGTTTCACTTCCATACATGGCTACACTCCATACAAATACTTTCACAAATGACTTCCTGACACTTAAATCTATATTCGATGTTAACAAATTTCTCTTCTTCAGAAACGCTTTCCTTGCCATTGCCAGTCTACATTTTATATCCTCTCTACTTCGACCATCATCAGTTATTTTGCTCCCCAAATAGCAAAACTCCTTTACTGCTTTAAGTGTCTCATTTCCTAATCTAATACCCTCAACATCACCCGACTTAATTCGACTACATTCCATTATCCTCGTTTTGCTTTTGTTGATGTTCATCTTATATCCTCCCTTCAAGACACCATCCATTCCGTTCAACTGCTCTTCCAAGTCCTTTGCTGTCTCTGACAGAATTACCATGTATCAAAACAAGAAAAAAAGTGCAGCAAATAAGGGCTCTAGAAATTTAAGAGGTATGGGCACAATAGATGAGATATGTCACAGTAGCGAAGATGAGCAAGTGCTCATAGCTCTTAAAGTATGCATTTTCGAGCCGTATTTACTGCACTTTTTTTCTTCTTTTGTTCCATACGACAATCTACGACAGCTGTCTACTCTACAATCTTAGGTGCAACAGTAGCACTATACGTATTCCACTGTCAGAGGTATGGGAACGACTTACCCTTATAAATTTCGATTGCTTCGTTTCCGGACCACGGTCTCTAACCTCGATATTATGTATTTACCCTTCTCCACAACGCTTGAAAGTCTGTAAGATCATCATCCTACATGTTGTTGTTGTTGTTGTGGTCTTCAGTCCTGAGACTGGTTTGATGCAGCTCTCCATGCTACTCTATCCTGTGCAAGCTTTTTCATCTCCCAGTACCTACTGCAACCTACATCCTTCTGAATCTGCTTAGTGTATTCATCCCTTGGTCTCCCTCTACGATTTTTACCCTCCACGCTGCCCTCCAATACTAAATTGGTGATCCCTTGATGCCTCAGAACATGTCCTACAAACCGATCCCTTCTTCTGGTCAAGTTGAGCCACAAACTTCTCTTCTCCCCAATGCTATTCAATACTTCCTCATTAGTTATGTGATCTACCCATCTAATCTTCAGCATTCTTCTGTAGCACCACATTTCGAAAGCTTCTATTCTCTTCTTGTCCAAACTATTTATCGTCCATGTTTCACTTCCATACATGGCTACACTCCATACGAATACTTTCAGAAATGACTTCCTGACACTTAAATCAATACTGGATGTTAACAAATTTCTCTTCTTCAGAAACGCTTTCCTTGCCATTGCCAGCCTACATTTTATATCCTCTCTACTTCGACCATCATCAGTTATTTGGCTCCCCAAATAGCAAAACTCCTTTACTACTTTAAGTGCCTCATTTCCTAATCTAATTCCCTCAGCATCACCCGACTTAATTAGACTACATTCCATTATCCTTGTTTTGCTTTTGTTGATGTTCATCTTATATCCTCCTTTCAAGACACTGTCCATTTCATTCAACTGCTCTTCCAAGTCCTTTGCTGTCTCTGTCAGAATTACAATGTCATCGGCGAACCTCAAAGTTTTTATTTCTTCTCCATGAATTTTAATACCTACTCCGAATTTTTCTTTTGTTTCCTTTACTGCTTGCTCAATATACAGATTGAACAACATCGGGGAGAGGCTACAACCCTGTCTTACTCCCTTCCCAACCACTGCTTCCCTTTCATGTCCCTCGACTCTTATAACTGCCATCTGGTTTCTGTACAAATTGTAAATAGCCTCTCGCTCCCTGTATTTTACCCCTGCCACCTTTAGAATTTGAAAGAGAGTATTCCAGTCAACATTGTCAAAAGCTTTCTCTAAGTCTACAAATGCTAGAAACGTAGGTTTTCCTTTCCTTAATCTTTCTTCTAAGATAAGTCGTAAGGTCAGTATTGCCTCACGTGTTCCAGTGTTTCTACGGAATCCAAACTGATCTTCCCCGAGGTTGGCTTCTACTAGTTTTTCCATTCGTCTGTAAAGAATTCGTGTTAGTATTTTGCAGCTGTGACTTATTAAGCTGATAGTTCGGTAAATTTCACATCTGTCAACACCTGCTTTCTTTGGGATTGGAATTATTATATTCTTCTTGAAGTCTGAGGGTATTTCGCCTGTTTCATACATCTTGCTCACCAGATGGTAGAGTTTTGTCAGGACTGGCTCTCCCACGGCCGTCAGTAGTTCCAATGGAATATTGTCTACTCCGGGGGCCTTGTTTCGACTCAGGTCTTCCAGTGCTCTGTCAAACTCTTCACGCAGTATCATATCTCCCATTTCATCTTCATCTACATCCTCTTCCATTTCCATAATATTGTCCTCAAGTACATCGCCCCTGTATAGACCCTCTATATACTCCTTCCACCTTTCTGCTTTCCCTTCTTTGCTTAGAACTGGGTTTCCATCTGAGCCCTTGATATTCATACAAGTCGTTCTCTTATCTCCAAGGGTCTCTTTAATTTTCCTGTAGGCGGTATCTATCTTACCCCTAGTGAGATAGGCCTCTACATCCTTACATTTGTCCTCTAGCCATCCCTGCTTAGCCATTTTGCACTTCCTGTCGATCTCATTTTTGAGACGTTTGTATTCCTTTTTGCCTGTTTCACTTACTGCATTTTTATATTTTCTCCTTTCATCAATTAAATTCAATATTTCTTCTGTTACCCAAGGATTTCTACTAGCCCTCGTCTTTTTACCTACTTGATCCTCTGCTGCCTTCACTATTTCATCCGTCAAAGCTACCCATTCTTCTTCTACTGTATTTATTTCCCCCATTCCTGTCAATTGCTCCCTTATGCTCTCCCTGAATCTCTGTACAACCTCTGGTTCTTTTAGTTTATCCAGGTCCCATCTCCTTAAATTCCCACCTTTTTGCAGTTTCTTCAGTTTTAATCTACAATCATAACCAATAGATTGTGGTCAGAGTCCACATCTGCCCCTGGAAATGTCTTACAATTTAAAACCTGGTTCCTAAATCTCTGTCTTACCATTATATAATCTATCTGATACCTTTTAGTATCTCCAGGGTTCTTCCATGTATACAACCTTCTTTCATGATTCTTAAACCAAGTGTTAGTTATGATTATGTTGTGCTCTGTGCAAAATTCTACCAGGCGGCTTCCTCTTTCATTTCTGTCCCCCAATCCATATTCACCAACTATATTTCCTTCTCTCCCTTTTCCTACACTCGAATTCCAGTCACCCATGACTATTAAATTTTCGTCTCCCTTCACAATCTGAATAATTTCTTTTATTTCATCATACATTTCTTCAATTTCTTCGTCATCTGCAGAGCTAGTTGGCATATAAACTTGTACTACTGTAGTAGGTGTGGGCTTCGTATCTATCTTGGCCACAATAATGCGTTCACTATGCTGTTTGTAGTAGCTTACCCGCATTCCTATTTCCCTATTCATTATTAAACCTACTCCTGCATTACCCCTGTTTGATTTTGTGTTTATAACGCTGTAGTCACGAGATAAAATGACAGCGAAACCCATTCAGTAAAGCTGAACCTGCAGGGATATGGAAATGTTGCGACAAACGAAAATTTGTGCCAGAAAGTGATTCTGACCGGGATCTCTTACTTAACGAAAGCAGTCACCTTAATTATTTAGGCTATCCGAGCACTCCTGTAGGATTTACTCACTTTCGTTACCAAGTCGTTATCAGATCATTTGAATATGTTGCGTAGCCACTTTTCAACACGTAAATCTAAGAATTTTTCACGATGTATCACCTACGCGTAGAGGACCTCAGCGGTTGTATAGCCCAGTCCGTTATAAACGAAGAATATTTAATTAATAGGCTAACTGTATTTTCAATCATGGACTCATACAGGAGGCAAATTGAACAAGTTAGAATTAATAGACAAATATGAGTGACAATATAAATTTGTTTTTGACGTTGTGGACTCACTGACGTGTCACCTAGATCATGAAACATTGGGTGGTGGGAGCGAATTAGTTTTAATATGAGCTGAATAATTGATTTCAGGAACTAGCAAGAGGGCATAAATCGATAAAAGACTGATAGCTTGAGTTACAGTTTGCGACACAGACACACTAGCGCGAAGGAGACAGTTATTTCGCCTGATTCGCCCTATTGGTGCCACTGCAGCATGGACAATCTGAATTCCAGAGAGTCTTCCCAAAAGCCGCTGGAGCGCTCAGTGCTACCCCCTGGAAAGGTTGGCTATAGGGACTACTGTTTTCTGGAGTAGGAGTGTGTTGCCGCCGGAGACCTGATTCCAGGGCCCATTCTCACTCGGACTTCAGTTGGAGGCCATTCGATCAGTTAGCATGAACTGGTTTCCATTACTTAGGAATCCGTTACGTGTAAAATCACATGGGTAGGACTGGGCACGGGCAGTGAACGTATGTACGCACCGACGTCGAGCGTTGAAATCTTGCATGTGAGCTGCACGTACTACGCTCACGCATGCTGATGGGGTAAGGGTTGCAGTCCATGCTGACCTTTGCATCCGAATCTCTCGCCTCTAAAGACCACAATTCTTCTATATGTTTCTTGTGATGGTTTATTAAGTTTCACCAGTTAGGACCCCCTAGAGGGTGGCCGCACTTGTATTTCTCGTTCAATGGTTCTATCATGTTTCTTTTGTTTCCTGTGAAGTACTGGCTACTCGACGGTGTCGTCCCGTGCTGTAGAAAAGGCTACCCCTCCCACCGAGTTCGTTTTTTAAAGATCAGTGTATCCATATTGCACCGATTTACCACATGTCTGTTATGAGTTTGTGACTTTGACACGATTCCTTATTACCTTTTCCTGACGGAAACGCCTGCTGTAGGGTCGAAATACGATGCTTTCACGGTCAGAACTACAGGTAAGAATACTTTCATCTGCTGACATAGAAGAGTAACAGATAGAACATATAACGCCGGAAATGCATATCCTCCTATTTCCATCTATTGCACTGCAAATTTTTTTCCTTATTTTGTTACCTGAAGATATGACGTTTCTGTGTCTTTGTATATTGTAATTGTTTTACTATTTGTATATATATATGCATTTATGTTGGTTTGTTTTGTGAATATTATTTGTATTTTTACGCTGGGTCTTGCCTAGGGAAAACTATGCTATCGAACGAATACATCGATAGATCGTGTGGAGAACCAAAGTGTTTAGGATCTTTGGCAGTGTTAACTCTGCCGCGTGGAGCGCGGGCAGAGCAGAGAGGGCTGGCTGGAGTAGTGCAGTGGAGTAGGTGTGTTGTGTGACGCTCCTGCGAGTTGCTGCGCTTTCGGGGTTTGGCAGCATGTAATTGCGCTCGACTTGCTATGATAGTTTCTGACACGGTGTCGCGGACGGGAAACATTGGCTGGCACACATCAAGAGCCCGTTTCGCCTGGTGACCGTGTCGAGAAGGAGGCGCGCCAACATCCAGCTTCTGCAACAACGACGGCCGACAATGAGTGACTGTCGCCACCTCCTCGATCGACGGCTTCAAACCTTCAATCAACCAACAAGGAAGGCTGGAAGCACGTAAAGTTTTAGAACTGTATGGCAGACCTCAGCTTTTCAAACTGTTCAAATCACAAAATTACAGCAACGTAGCATGAACCTTTGTTGCTCATTGTCTTAATTGCATTACCAAGCAAGGTCCCTTCCTTTTCCGGAATGAACCCGAGTGTCGCTGAAATTCAAACGCCAGCATTAAAGCAATATTATTCTATTTCACTGCTTTAATTTCAAAGTTCACTTAAAGTATTCATAGCTGGCTACAATATTTAGATTACACAAGCACAAATTAAGCGTGCGAGTTTTGTTACCGTATTTTAGCTTACCTGTGACTACAGCTCAGTTTGGTATGTACTAAATTTTACTATTGTTAATTGTTCAGAATCATTTAATTCAAGTTCAAAGTTAAATCTCTTATTTCTAAATTGCGTAGATTCAAGTAGCTTTTGAAATGATTGTTGAGGTAGCCCAAGACTAACCGTATTTTACTGAATGTCGATGTGCTTCAGAAACAAAGCTCACTATTAACTTCAGTCACTAAATTAACTTTCGATTTTCCGGTTTTGTTAATTCTTTTGCTAAATTAAGTCAGAGTGTAGCGAAATTTATTACTTCTGACAAACTTTCAGTTTTCACACTACACGTGTCAACCTTCAGTTGCCACGCTTCTAGTGCTAAATATATGTGTAATAACCTTTCTTTTTCAGTTACTATAGTAATTGTCCATAGGACTGGCGACCGTTATTTCCCCCAAATCTCAAATATCTAATTACCGCTAGTTAATTGTTAACGTAACGGCCGCACATTTACTTTCTTTATTAACTTTACCCCTTTTCAAAATGAATTTCTACCAGTTTCATTTGCATTTTTCCTTTCATTTAGATGTAACCCTTTCCTCCCTCTTTACCGACATATTAACTTCGGTGACGATTGCTTTTCCCAAATTTCCATTAGGTACACGTGGTTTAATTTTTCACTGTCATTAAGGTCGATAAGCGAGGGGTAGGTTACAAACAACAACGTCAATTCCATTTTGCCCTTCGACTTCATGAATTAACTTCGCACGCGCTACAAACGTAACGTACTCAAACTACCTGATGAGGCTTTGGTAACAAGTCGATACCATTTGTGTCATCTGAGGAGAAATGTACAACGACCACGTTTCACAAGACTATCACTGCATCAACATTTCCGTAGCGTAGTGTGCCCAGTCTGTGTAAATGGAATCCTCTTATCAAAGGACTCCTACAAATGCGCTTCCATCTGTATCTACTACAGAACCACCTGAACGAACATACAGCCAATCCTCTGATGGGTAACCAGAGGTTAGCGCCATGTTTAGGCACGGAGAGTCACTTTGATTGCGTTCTTGCTGTACTGATAATGAGCAAACTTTCCGTGAAGCCAGTGCTTTCGAGAGAGCAAACTGACTCTTCCGTTTTTCCGACTGACACTGCTTTCACCGTAGGCTGTGTGTCTATGACGAAGCTAACCAACAAGTACAGCTCCCTACGGTAGGAATACGTGCAGCTCACCTGCTGTCTTCTCTCGTGCAAAAGAAGAGCCCTACCATTCCAGCTTTTGTCGAAGCGAGTGGAGTGAATGTTGAAAGCGAAAGCCCTGCGTGCAAGGAGGCAGCAAACGTAATTAAGCAGCGAGTTCGAGCGAGAAATCGCAGCCATTCATGGATTTCTGCGCCGTGCCCAGCGGTAGCTCGTGACTATTACTCCCTGCTCTGCCTCATTTCCACCAGCCCTTCGGCAAATATCTTAAGTGTCCCGGTAATAGCTGAGTCTTTTATAGCAGCGTAGGCTCCCCCATTTCTCCTACTATATTAAGAAAAAGGTGTTCCTGGTTCAGCTGCATCACTAAGTAGGAAGTTTTGCATCCTGTTCATTAAAATGCGTGCAATCCGTCTGAAAAAAAAAAGTCTCACTACAGACCTGACAAACATTAACTTTTCGTATGTTTAAGACAGGGGTGTGAAACTGAGTCCAAAAAATTCGGAAAGAAATAAAGCCTTTCTTTGGTTCAAATGGCTCTAAGCAATATGGGACTTGACATCTGAGGTCGTCAGTCCCCTACACTTGAAATACTTAAACCTAACTAACCTAAGGACATCACACACATCCATGCCCGAGGCAGGATTCGAACCTGCGACCGTAGCAGCAGCGCGGTTCCGGACTGATGCGCCTAGAACGGCTCGGCCACAGTGGCCGGTTAAAGCCTTTTCTTTTTGTCGGTTCCACTACAGCAGTTCTAATTTAACACCCATGCCTAGAAAACCGAAAATTTTCGCAAATCGGAATCGGTATATGACAATCGTGTGTCAGTAACAAACACCAGAGGGGTAATTTTAGGTGTGGCATCGAAGCAACGGAACCAGTATAGAGAGTATTAAGTCGTGATACAAAAAGATCAACAGTACAGCATACAAAGTGCAAAGCGAACGGCCTTTGTTGGTCTGTGAACACACACTTCGACATTGATACGCAGTCTAAAGATTATCGCTTACTGATGGCAATCTCAGTCTGTTATTAAGGAGTACATCTAACAGCAGCTTACGGCGTTAAGCGGCGTTATTAATGAAGTATTTAACTTTTTCTATAATATTTCAGAACTACTCAAGGTAACTTTTGCACCAAAAGAATTTTTAAACTAAGAAATAACCAAAAGATTGCACTTTAAAACACGTTCAATAGTCTTTCATCACGATTCTAACATCGAATGACGTAAGAAACAAAAAGTATGTCTCAAGGCACAGAGGATTATTCTAATGTAACAAAAAGAAACATCTCTGGCATCCAACCCTAAACAGCATTTCAAGTTTGTTTACGTGACCATTATTCCCCTCAAGTATATAAATATCGGTTTCGGAAACTGAAACGGCTTTTCCTAGTTGCAACCTAAATTTGTTTATGTTTCAGACGCATTTATACTCTTACATTAAGGAATCTTCAATGAATTTAATCTGCAATAATACAGTTTATTATACACTATACTTTCAGAGCAGAAAATAATTCACGTCATAATTTTATGTTAATAAATTGCTACTTACAGTGACTATTTTTTTCGGCCGTAATCAACGGTTCCTCTCATCTCATCATAGGTTAGATCTCACACTGCTACTTCATTTTCTGATTTATAAAACGTCGATACATTTTCAAGTCACAATTTTTTGGTTTAGTAGTTTTCATGTTTCGTAAACTAACCTCTATTGAACACCGCTAGTGATCTGGCATTGTATAAAGATTCGTTATACAACATCAAGGTTCAAAAACTTAGAAAGATGAAAAACATTTGAAAAGTTTCACTTACGAAAAAACTTTGAACTTGAGGAACAAGGTTCAGTGCGAATGTTAAAATATGTACCTAATCGGGGCGTCAGCTAACAACATTTTTAAAAATTAGTATAAAGAAGTACGTTTTAGCAGGCAGGTGACGCTGATGTAGGTGAATTTGCCTTCAAATTTAGATCTAATTGTTGCATAACAAACGCCTGTCACTCTCTATATTACTTTAATCTTAACAGCAGATACTTCGTGAATACATTCCGAAACGTAATAAATAAAGGCATTTTTCGTAGCGATCTAGAAGATTTTATTCATAAAATATTCAAGATGATCACGGTCTTTTATACTAAATTTGTTTCCTTTAGTAGTAAGCATTTAATCGCAGAGACTGAATTTGTACACCAATAAGGTACGAATAACTCAATGAATGGCTCAACACTCCTAGTAGCACTGGGGTCAAATGAAATAATTTTCTTCGTCCGATCAGGTCACGGAAGGCTCAGCGGTACCGACCGATCGCCGCGTCATCCTCAGACGATAGGCGTTGCTGGTTGCGGATATGGAGGGGCACATAGCCAGCACAGCGCTCTGTCGGCTGTTTTCAGTTTTCGTGAGCGGAGCCGTTACTTGGCAGTCAGGCAGCTGCTCAATTGGCCTCAGGAGGGCTCAGTGCAACCTGCTCGTCAACAGTGTACAGTAGACCCGGGTGGTCACCCAACCAAGTGTTAGCCAAGCCCGAGAGAGCTTTATGGGGAGACGGATGGCAAGTGGGCTTCAAAAATTCGATTTTTAGATTTTAACATATTTGAAATCCCTACTCTTTCCTGCGTGAAACAGTTTTTGTTTTATAAAAATATGACAATTTTTTTGTGAGATATGATGGTCTTTGCCCGAATGATCCTGACACTTGGTGCAAGAACAGGACAGGTGCCAGATATGACCACAAACATTCTTTACCTGCATCAGTAATGAATGAAATTAAGGCCATATTTAGAGACCTTTGAAAAGATACGTAGTTGCAGAAATGTCTTCATGGGAAATCCCAAAATTTACTTGAATGTGTGAATTCTGTCATTTGGAACCGGTTACCGAAAACTGTATTTTTTGGTGTTTATGATGCTATTTTATGCTTCAGTGATGGTGTAATTAGAAAACTGGATGTTTTGGAATTATTGGGCATAAAATCTAGTGGAAATACTGCAAAATCCTTGGTGCAAATAGATAAAGAGAGAATCCGCAAAGCAGATATTGCTAATTTAAAATGCACAAAAGAAGCCAGACAGAGAAGAAGAGGGACCGATGAAGAAAAGATCAGTATGATTCAGATGATGCTCAGTACAGAACAGGAAAATATAAGTGGCAAGTAATTCTCATCAATAACTATACTAGAATTGCAATATTAATTTTTAAATGGATTTTTCTCAAAACTACATTTTTTTCCTTTCAGGTACCATTATTTGATAAACTAATGGGGTTAGAAACATGAAATTTGGTCAATTTGTACTGCAGATGGTAATAAGTTATTACAAGTAAATTGAGAACCACCAAACAATCAAACTGTTTTACAATAATTAATGTACAAAAAAGTTAAATTTTACTAGTGAAAGAATAAATTTTTTCCTTCTTCTTTTCTTTCTTTTTTTCTTATGTTCATTTTACTTGTATTTTATCACTTATAGTTTATCTGAAAAGTGTACCTATTCGAGGGGTAAAACAGAATTGGCAGAATAGGGATTAAAATTGCCTTCCGTCTCCCCTTAACTTTTGCAATCTGACGGTAACCGATGTTACTACTGTGGCATCGCCGTTGTTATGATCCCATAGGCAAACTACTATTTTCAAAATACACCGCCTGCAACAAAAAAAAAAAAAAAAAAAAAAAAAATACACCCTTTTGGAGATTTCCAATTCACTCAAGATTTATTATTGAAACTGTGCATATGGAGTACATGAAATGATTACGTTTGCAGATGAGTGGGACAAGGGGTTCAAAGGTACCAGGTATCGACTCACGGCGAAACGCCCATATTAGTACGTGGTCTAGTCCCCAGGGGTAGCAGTGCCGGTGTTGACTTGCCATCCAGTCGGTCGTACAGATGGAGAATACTTTCCTGGGATACGTTATGCTAGGCCTGCTGCACCTGTTCACGTAATACTGTAAGAGTTATTGGTTGAGGAGTCGCAGAAGTCACATCTCGTCTCATCATATCCCACACGTCTTGAAGGGAGACAAATCCGCACATTGTGCTGGGCAGGGAAGCTGCTGCACGTCTTGCACAGCACGTTGAATTTCACGGGTAGTGTGTCAACGAGGATTATCCCGCAAGAATGGGTCTGAAAACATTCTGCAACTACCAGGCGCTAGTTGGTCTCCCCTCCAGAAACAACAAAGGTGAACGAGTGTTTTAGCTTATCGCATCCCACACCATTGGGCATCTTGGTCGCTGAAGACCATCGCCCGCCTGAGCAATATCGGACTTAACGTCTGAGGTCATCAGTCTCCTAGAACTAACCTAAGGACATCACACAGACCCAAGCCCGAGGCAGGATTCGAACATGCGACCGTAGCGGCCGCGCGGTTATTTTCCAAGTGGCCCTGCGACGTGTGAGTTAACGAGCATTGCGCTCTCACTTAAATATATGGCCGAAAGAGTCAGCCTACAGGAATTGTGAAACGAACCCCGTCGTCCAGGATCGCGTGCCACAAAGGGCGCAGATTTACCACGAGATGGGGAAATTCACAGGCGTCTATTGTCGATTGAGGCCTAAGCTGTGTAGTGTGCGAGTGAGACAGACGAGAACCTGCGCCGTAGGGAAACACAGCAGAAGGCTTTTGTGGCCGAGGAGAAGTAGCAGTGTTAAATATGGCGTACCTAAGACCGGCCATAAGAAAACTATTTAATTCTGTAGTATTGCAGGGAATGAAGCCACAGTAATTGTAATCTGCTATCCTCCATAAATTTTCATGGTGATGCCAATAAAGTTTGAATATTGATCTTATCTAAAATAGTTTAGGATTTACTGTTAAAGTGAAAGTCACAAGTTTTGTAACAAAGACCTGAATGCTAAAATCTGAACGCTTTAGTCGATCTTAACGATCGACATGTCATATAGAAGCGCATCATTAAAATGACAAATGTTGTAAATAGCAACTCTGTAACTTTATTTGTTTAAAATGTATAGTTAATTTAAATTATCAGTATTTTCAGTTAAGCAACAGATCATCATTTACTACACACAAAACGCATATAACGATGACAGCATGACACCTTATTGAATCATTAGGTAATAGAATATTTGTTGTAAAGTTTAGTGCATAATAGTTACTTTTGTTCTTTATTTATTTATTTATCAGAAAGCACACTGGTGCAAGGCTACTGGCCGTGACATTCAAAGCTAAGAAGGAAATTGTATTGGTTTTATGTAAAAGAATTTAACGTTTATTATGTAATGGATATTATTGTTACTTTACTCAGATCGTGATAATGCTCAAGCTTTGGTTATCTAAATATCTTAAAATGTAAAATAATATAGAATAGACTGTAGCCAAGCAGATGGACCGCTTCACGAAAGGAAACTGCGCTAGTCAGTTGAATGAAGAAGTTCGGCGCGCGGGAAACGCGGTCGGAGACGGGCAGAGGGCAGTTCTGGTCGAGACACCAAAGGGGACAGTGCTGGTGGAGACGCGAAAGCGGACGGTCGGTTGTTAGGGAGCTAGGAAGTGAAACGAATTAGGAAATGTCGCGTTGTGTGGTACCGCGGGACAGTCTCTGAGCGGTGAGCAGCCGCGAGCCTGCTGTGAACTCTTTAACTTTTCGCGTAGTTAAGGAGATGGAGTATTGGACTTGTGTTTCACAATGAGATTGTGAATGATCGAACTGTATCAAATGGATATGCGCTCGAGTGTAACAGTAACTCTAAATACGACCACTTTCGCTATTAGTTTGCTTTCTGAATAAACATCATTCTAGCCAAAATGCAACTGTGTGGCGTACGTGATTTATGGGTCGTTAATGTAGTTCCCGATATTATTGTTACTGTTATTATATGCTAAGTTAACTTTGTATTTCGCGAAGTTGACGTCGGCCAGACAACCAAAGGATCACAAGTTGTCTAATTTAGGGCGCGTAATGCGACCACTAAGGTTCAACCCCTTGACGAGTTTGAGCCAAGACCATTCGACGAAGAAGAACGGCATGTGAGCCCCAACATCTGTGGGATGTTAGCTCGCAGGCGGCACCAGTCGAGATGAGGACGTCGATGCTGTGGCGTGAAGTAGAAGACGGGCTGCAGGTGTGTCGTCTCACTGCTGATAACCAGGTCGCAGGAGTTGACTCGACTGGGCTCACAGGCCCCCTTATCTGTGCCGTGGCAGCTGTACGACCTGCCACTGCTGCTGTTTCAGTACGACGTATTCTGGCGGCGGCCGTATGTGCTGCAAGGATGTACAGAACTTCGTCTACGGGTGAGAGAAAGTATATGAGCACTGACAGCAGCATCTCTGCATAACACCATATTCAACTTATGTGGAAACTCTCAGAAAGGACACCACAATGAGCCTTCAGGCTGTAACTATCCCGTATTAAAGGGCAGACAAAGATGGCGCTCTGGCAGCCATGCGACTACGCTATTCGTTGGTGGAAAACTTTGAAACCATTATCAGTACATCTACTATCCCCAAGGTCGCGTATGACGTCTTCGGATCAAAATCGACGTCTTCTTTTCAGGTGTAGAATTTCTTTTCTGGCAGTTCATTTTACGCTGACCTCACCACGTGGATAAAACTCAGCACATTATAAACGCTAAAATATTTAAAAATCTTGTCCATAAGCCCATTTCCATAGGACCTTGAACATGTTCTACTAGAAAATACTGATTAAGACCTAAAGGTGACAGCTAAGACTGTTGAAATCGGTTGTCTCGAATAAAAAGTATACATTCTCCCTCAGAGTCAACTGTATCCATTACTGTTTCGTTCACTTTTATATTTTCAACACCTTAGCATATATTCACGGTATTTACACTGAGTGCCACTGGGGTCAATGTGACACGACCTAAACTATTTGTTTGTTTCTTTATGCGTCAATGCGTTGAGCTTATGAGTCAATGCGTTGTTCTCCAGCAACGTTTCAGCAAGTTTCCTACTTGCCATCTTCAGGCGAAGTGAGCCGAGTCAATGCACTGTTCTCCAGCAACGTCAACGGCTGTCAACCCGAGAAGATTTTATCAACGAGATTCGTCGAGGAAGCCTGCATTCTCATGGAATTAAGAACAGCTGTTGTACAAAATACCGGCAACAAGAAAATACTACTTCGCTCTTATTTTTGTACCATTGTTGGGTTTGTTGCATCAGCTCTTCTTGTACCGTTCCTAGCACCACCGGGTTCAATATGACCCAATAAGCATATTGGAAAATCGTACCTCCCTTGTTTTAAAAGCTTTTTTTTTTTATCAAAACTGTGTCTCTCTGGGTCACTTGTATCCCGTGGTGTGAAGTTCAGTTGTATGTTTACAGCACATTACAATTTTTCATGTTTTTTTTTTTTTGCACTGAGTACCACTAGGGTCAGTATTACCCCAATCTAAAATTCTTTTTGTATGTTGAACGTAATATTTATGAAAATAGCATCGTTATTTGAATTTTATCATTATGAGAATACTGAAGGGTGATCTCTTTTAACCGTTAAAAACCGTTCTAAAGTCAAGATCGCACAAAATATTTTTTATTCGAGACAACCGTTTCAACAGTCTTAGCTGTCATCTTCAAGTCTTAAAGATTTTTTTATCTAGCGAAAGCTGTTCATGGCCATATTGACACGGGCTTTTGCACAGGATGCTGCGTGTTTTTAAAATATTTTAGCGATGATAAACTTTTATAAAGTGCTGAGTTTTATCCACTTGACATCTTGTGGATGAGGTCAGCATAAAATGAGAATGTTTTATAACAAAAAATTTAAGACCTAATCATAACGCTTTAGACTGTTGAAACCGGTATATTTTTGGGGTCTTGGCTTTTGAATGGTTTTTATGAATCGTTATTGTTACAACGAAAAACTGTAATGCATCACGTTACCTTCCATTCAGAGGCTGTTGCACTCAGCGGCAGTTATTTTTAACTGTAAATAATAGATTTCAGCTATCAGTCGTCCTTTGGACTGTTTATTGGCAGATGTCGATTTCAGCTAGAGACTAGCCATTCCCGATGCACTATCATTTTTGATCAATGCATGTAATGCCTGTTGGTCAGGCTTCATACACAGTTCATTACATGCACTGATCAAAAATGTTAGTGCATCGAGAATGTCTAGTTTGTAGGTGCGCCAATAAAAATTCCAAAGGACGACTGATAGCTGAAATCGATTACTTACAACTGTAATGTATGTTTCTATGTTACTTCATTAAAATACTGCCAGTATATCCGGTGTAAATTACCTGGGCTCTAAGTGCCTGCAGTGGTGCTGAGTGAAAGAAAGAGATCCCGGCAGTAGTTGGGGTCAGTGCAGCTGCCCCGTAGCGACTAACTGCCTCACGCGGCTCCAGGCACATACGGAGCGGCGGGCGCTGCCGCTGCTCTCCGCGTCCCGTCCGCCGCGGCCAGAGCGGCGCTCAGCTGTCTGCCGCGTGACGTCACGGGCCACTGTGCGGCGCTGAGTCGGCAGTCGGCAGTGGGCAGCCGGCAGTGGGGCCGCCGCCTGTCCGTAATTAATCCCCGGCGCGCGGCCCTCGGCCAGCCCTAATGAAACGTCCACCGACGGCTGTCGCGCCGGCCACAGCCGCACCGCAGTCTGCGAGCGCCGTCCCTCCCCCCACACACGCACCGAGCGTGAAACCCTACGCTGACACCGATACCGCAGCAACCCCCATTCACCGCGGAAGAGGCAGGCAGCGAGCAGCACAGCACAGCTCGGCTGTCGGCGTCCCAGTCACCAGAGACGTAGTACGAGCTCAGCAGGGCGAGACTGGACGAGCAGTAGGCCACCAAGTTCTTAACAGAGCTCTCCACATACTCCTCTGAAGTCACTGAGGCACGTGAAAATTAAACAGTGACTGTGTAATATCTCTTTATATTCGATGAATTATTCAGATACAATTCTACCCTTGAATGACGTTTACTAATTTTCTATCTTCATACTCGCAGAATCCATGCGAAAAGTAGTTCATACAATAGCTATGCCATGAGCGCATAAGTATTCTTTGTAGCACTCTCTCTGGTGGTTGTTAAAAAAAAAAAAAAAAAAAAAATAGACAGGGAGCTTCCGAGATTGTCTTCGTGCGGATCAGCCTGAGCTTGGTTTGAAGAATTGTAATCTGATTATTGAGATTTATGACAGAAGATAACTGAGACGAAACTGTACGATTAAAAAGGAAATATATATAGATTGCTCCTTCAAATAAAAGGTGTGTATTTGAAATTTGAGAATTAATGATATTTATCGATATATTGCGTAGTTGTTAATCAGAAGGGAACTTCCGAAAGACTCGATACGAACCTGCATTTAATAATCCAAGAGCTCCATTACTTCTTCGGAAGGTTAAACTTCATCAAAGACAAATATCCGCTTGATCCGAGGTTTCCCGACTGATTATACAACGCTCCCAAAAATTACGAGGCATTTTATTTGTACAGATTAGCAGACTGCCGTAAAGCACGAGCCTCCAGAGAAGAAGAATCATCGCCTGATTTCATTCTAACAAGTAAAATTTCTGAATCATTTTGAGTGAATGAGCTATGACTGTGTTTCATATTATGAATGACTGATTGCTCGAACGAATTGAGAGCTACATAATTACGTAGATATGAGGAAAAATTACAACTATGCTGTAAATATGTTGTGTGATGTAGCCACGGGTGGGTGCGCAGAACAATGACCACAAGCATGGAGATTATAACTAGCAGGTACCAGAGGAAAAAAAAAAAAAACACGCGAAGAAGATTAAATGTTAAACTTCATGGCAGATTAAAACTGTGTGCCCGACCTAAACTCGAACTCGGGACCTTTGCCTTTCGCGGCCAAGTGCTCTACCAACGGAGCTACCCAAGCACTACTCACGCCCCGTCCTCACAGCTTTACTTCTGCCAGTACCTCGTCTCCTACCTTCCAAACTTTACAGAAGCTCTCCTGCGAACCATGCAGAACTAGCACACAGTTTTAATCTGCCACGAAGTTTCATATCAGCGCACACTCCGCTGCAGAGTGAAAATCTCATTCTGGAAACATGCCCTAGGCTCTGGCTAAGCCATGTCTCCGCAATATCCTTTCTTTCAGGAGTGCTAGTTCTGCATGGTTCGCAGGAGAGCTTCTGTAAAGTTTGGAAGGTAGGAGACGAGGTACTGGCAGAAGTAACGCTGTGAGGACCGGCCGTGAGTCGTGCTTCGGTAGCTCAGATGGTAGAGCACTTGCCCGCGAAAGGCAAAGGTCCCGAGTTCGAGTCTCGGTCGGGCACACAGTTTTAATCTGCCATGAACTTTCATATCAGCGCACACTCCGTTGCAGAGTGAAAATCTCATTCTGGAAGATTAAATGTATCTATCAATCTTTGAGTTGTGCTCGTTTCCGACTGACGTTTATTTTATTTACAGCCAGGATTTTTGAAAAATGGTTCTGAGCACTATGGGACTTAACATCTGTGGTCATCAGTCCCCTAGAACTTAGAACTACCTAAACCTAACTAACCTAAGGACATCACACACATCCATGCCCGAGGCTGGATTCGAACCTGCGACCGTAGCAGTCGCGCGGTTCCGGACTGCGCGCCTAGAACCGCTAGACCACAGCGGCCGGCAGGATTTTTGAAGTTAATATTGATTATCTATGTTTGAATAACAAGTACACAGTTTTTGTTCTATTCATTTTTGTTTATTTCAAACTAGTTTTCGGCTTATTAGACCACCTTCAGGAAACAAAAACAGTGTACTTGTCATTGAGTCTTAAATATGGACTTGTTCTACTAAGAAGTAACGGAGGAATCCACAAACAACATTGATTAGTTTCCATTTAGAAAACGTTAGCGCGACGATTGTATTGTTTTTGTACAATGTATGCGGATTTCTATTTCAAAGGTCGAATTTTAATTTCCGTATACAGTTGCGAGATAGCGTGATTCCTTATTTTTAATTAATTACGGAGTCTGAAGTTTCATTGTATTGGTAACTATCTGACAAACCAGGCATTGTCCAGGTATTCATTTTGCCAATTTTCTATTAGAAACGAAAACAAAAAATGAACTATGTTTGTATTATAATATAGAAAAAAATTCATTTCCATGTATTCGAGCAAAGATCTTCGAAATTATGAAATAGTAGTACAAAGAAACATCCTCAAAATGTGTAAATATCTAATAGGTGCAGTATACTGGGCGATTTTGTAAACGTCTCTAAGGCAGTGCCTCTTCGTAGCTCTATAGACGGTGATTTTTTTTTTTTTTTTTTTTTCGCCTACAGCCATTTGCGATTTGCAGTTGAAAGCTGTCGGAAGCACTGCCAGGTGTCAGGGATTTCCTTACGTTGACTTGACTGCAGGAGTATTTTTGCAGTAAAGAATAAATTTATTAAAATTTCTGCTTGATACCTCATATGTGATGTGACATTTCGTCACGCATCTCAGTGTTTACGACGTCATATCTCATGAGCTATGAGTCGTACAATGATATATGAGTGTACGTACATTTAACGCCATATGCGGATACTCACTGCGAGATGAATTCAGAATAGAGTTATATAAGTCACCCTGGTGCGGCAGTTTTTCACGCACCTCATTGTTTTGACGTCATATCTTCTGAATTATGATAGGTATATGGTTCTTATTCTCGCAGCGATTATTCCCTGCCGGCCGGTGTGGCCGTGCGGTTAAAGGCGTTTCAGTCTGGAACCGCGTGACCGCTACGGTCGCAGGTTCGAATCCTGCCTCGGGCATGGATGTGTGTGATGTCCTTAGGGTAGTTAGGTTTAATTAGTTCTAAGTTCTAGGCGACTGATGACCTCAGAAGTTGAGTCGCATAGTGCTCAGAGCCATTTGAACCTTTTTTTTTTAATTATTCTCTGACTGTAAGGGATACCGTCAGATCCGCAAGAAGGTGTACGCCGTTCTCTATATGAAATAGAAGACACTGTTGTAAATATACGTCCACCTGAAAATACGTGTTAGTGCTAACTGCACATTTACCTAATAGTTCTCCCAATCGCCGCCGCCGCGCGGTCTGAGGCGTCTTGACACGGTCCGCGCGACTCCCCCCGTCGGAGGTTCGAGTCCTCCCTCGGCATGGGTGTGTGTACTGTCGTTAGCGTAAGTTAGCTTAAGTAGTGGGTAAGCTAATGGGCCGATAACGTCAGCAATTTGGGCACGTAAGACCTTACCACAGATAAAAAAAACAACAATAAATAAATAAAATCCCTGCAACTATCCATTATAAATTGGCGCTTTTTTGGCATGCTTTTCACGACATTTTCTGCATATTCTTTCGATAACGATCTCCATATCGTACTGACTGCTTAAAAATATATATGGCTCTCCTTTACTCTTCATCTCAAAGTAGCAACAAACATTACCGATCGATTTGCGTCCGGAGACTTTACAGGTCAACCCATCGAGGACACCCTATTGTCTAGTTTCCACGATGTACAGAGACTGCCGCGGTCTTTCAGATCATTATGCTCTTGAAGCATCCAGTTTTCCTCGTTCGAACCAAACAGCTTCTCAATGGAAGGCATTTTGGATAAATATTGCACATTTTTGCACTGCCTTTTTTTAAAATTCAACCGACAAAAGAAAACATCCAAGTCTCACACTGTTTATCTGTACACTGTGCAAAAGGGCGCTGAGTGCAGATTCGAGGTCACTACCAGAGATGTCAGATGGTCAGATGAGTATCGGGTAACATCAACAGCAGCAGAAAATGGTATAACAGGTGTAGGATTCGTTATGAATAGGAAGGTAGGGCAGAGGGTGTGTTACTGTGAACAGTCCAGTGACCGGGTTGTTCTAATCAGAATCGACAGCAGACCAACGCTGACAACGATAGTTCAGGTATACATGCCGACGTCGCTAGCTGAAGATGAACAGACAGAGAAAGTGTATGAGGATATTGAAAGGGTAATGCAGTATGTAAAGGGGGACGAAAATCTAATACTCATGAGCGACTGGAATGCAGTTGTAGGGGAAGGAGTAGAAGAAAAGGTTACAGGAGAATATGGGCTTGGGACAAGGAATGAAAGAGGAGAAAGACTAATTGGGTTCTGTAACAAGTTTCAGCTAGTAATAGCGAATACCCTGTTCAAGAATCACAAGAGGAGGAGGTATACTTGGAAAAGGCCGGGAGATACGGGAAGATTTCAGTTAGATTACATCATGGTCAGATGCTGGATTGTAAGGCGTACCCAGGAGCAGATATAGACTCAGATCACAATATAGTAGTGATGAAGAGTAGGCTGAAGTTCAAGACATTAGTCAGAAAGACTCTATACGCAAGGAAGTGGGATACGGCAGTACTAAGGAATGACGAGATACGTTTGAAGTTCTCTAACGCTATAGATACAGCAATAAGGAATAGTGCAGTAGGCAGTCAGTTGAAGAGGAGTGGACATCTCTAAAAAGGGCCATCACAGAAGTTGGGAAGGAAAACATAGGTACAAAGAAGGTAGCTGCGAAGAAACCATGGGTAATAGAAGAAATACTTCAGTTGATTGATGAAAGGAGGAAGTACAAACATGTTCCGGGAAAATCAGGAATACAGAAATACAAGTCGCTGAGGACTGAAATAAATAGGAAGTGCAGGGAAGCTAAGACGAAATGGCTGAAGGAAAAATGTGAAGACATCGAAAAAGATATGATTGTCGGAAGGACAGACTCAGCATACAGGAAAGTCAAAACAACCTTTGGTGACATTAAAAGCAATGGTGGTAACATTAAGAGTGCAACGGGAATTCCACTGTTAAATGCAGAGGAGAGAGCAGATAGGTGGAAAGAATACATTGAAAGCCTCTATGAGGGTGAAGATTTGTCTGATGTGATAGAAGAAGAAACAGCAGTCGATTTAGAAGAGATAGGGGATCCAGTATTAGAATCGGAATTTAAAAGAGCTTTGGAGGACTTACGGTCAGGCCGGCCGAAGTGGCCGTGCGGTTGTAGGCGCTACAGTCTGGAACCGCAAGACCGCTACGGTCGCAGGTTCGAATCCTGCCTCGGGCATGGATGTGTGTGATGTCCTTAGGTTAGTTAGGTTTAACTAGTTCTAAGGTCTAGGGGACTAATGACCTCAGAAGTTGAGTCCCATAGTGCTCAGAGCCATTTGAACCATTTTTGAACTTACGGTCAAATAAGGCAGATGGGATAGATAACATTCCATCAGAATTTCTAAAATCATTGGGGGAAGTGACAACGAAACGACTATTCACGTTGGTGTGTAGAATATGAGTCTGGCGATATACCATCTGACTTTCGGAAAAGCATCATCCACACAATTCCGAAGACGGCAAGAGCTGACAAGTGCGAGAATTATCGCACAATCAGCTTAACAGCTCATGCATCGAAGCTGCTTACAAGAATAACATACAGAAGAATGAAAAAGAAAATTGAGAATGCGCTAGGTGACGATCAGTTTGGCTTTAGGAAAAGTAAAGGGACGAGAGAGGCAATTCTGACGTTACGGCTAATAATGGAAGCAAGGCTAAAGAAAAATGAAGACACTTTCATAGGATTTGTCGACCTGGAAAAAGCGTTCGACAATATAAAATGGTGCAAGCTGTTCGAGATTCTGAAAAAAGCCGGGGTAAGCTATAGGGAGAGACGGGTCGTATACAACATGTACAACAACCAAGAGGGAATAATAAGAGTGGACGATCAAGAACGAAGTGCTCGTATTAAGAAGGGTGTAAGATAAGGCTGTAGCCTTTCGCCCCTACTCTTCAATCTGTACATCGAGGAAGCAATGATGGAAATAAAAGAAAGGTTCAGGAGTGGAAATAAAATACAATGTGAAAGGATATCAATGATACGATTCGCTGATGACATTGCTATCCTGAGTGAAAGTGAATAAGAAATGATGATCTGCTGAACGGAATGAACAATCTAATGAGTACACAGTATGGTTTGAGAGTAAATCGGAGAAAGATGAAGGTAATGAGAAGCAGTAGAAATGAGAACAGCGAGAAACTTTAACTTCAGAATTGATGGTCACGAAGTCAATGAAGTTGAGGAATTCTGCTGCCTAGGCAGTAAAATAGCCAATGACGGACGGAGCAAGGAGGACATCAAAAGCAGACTCGCTATGGCAAAAAAGGCATTTCTGGCCAAGAGAAGTCTACTAATATCAAATACCGGCCTTAATTTGAGGAAGAAATTTCTGAGGATGTACGTCTGGAGTACAGCATTGTATGGTAGTGAAACATGGACTGTGGGAAAACCGAAACAGAAGAGAATCGAAGCATTTGAGATGTGGTGCTATAGACGAATGTTGAAAATTAGGTGGACTGATAAGGTAAGGAATGAGGAGGTTCTACGCAGAATCGGAGAGGAAAGGAATATGTGGAAAACACTGATAAGGAGAAGGGACAGGATGATAGGACATCTGGTAAGACATGAGGGAATGACTTCCATGGTACTAGAGGGAGCTGTAGAGGGCAAGAACTGTAGAGGAAGACAGAGAGTGGAATACGTCAAGCAAATAATTGAGGACGTAGGTTGCAAGTGCTACTCTGAGATGAAGAGGTTAGCACAGGAAAGGAATTCGTGGCGGGCCGCATCAAACCAGTCAGTAGACTGATGACCAAAAAAGAAAAAAAAAAAAAACAGAGATGTCGTGGCGGACGTTACATTTAAAATTATGGCGTACACTTTCTTGTGGAACTGACTGTATGTCTACCAAGTTTGGTTGACATCGGTTCAGTGGCTCATTAGGAGATACCGAACATACACACATGTATACATACGTTTTTATAATACGCCTGCATTGCTGTGTGATATTAGCAACTAGGACCTGTGTTTTTTCTTAGTTTCGTTTCAGAGTATTCTTTGTTTTCCAGATTCACGACCGCCACAGCGGATCTTGATTGTCGCAATAAGCTGAGGAGCTTCTCATACTAAATTCAGGGCCCCGGTCATGGATATTGTGCCGGAATAATTTGGTAATATCAGGGAATTTTTATGTTAGGCCCTACTGCTGGTTCACCCGATTAAAAATTGATGTACTCGGGAATTGATAGTCGCAGTACTTTCAGTATAATAGCGGTACCAGCACAAGTATTACGTGCTGACTATCTGATGACGATTAACGTCGGTCGATACCGGCTAAGGATACAGACACATTTTCTTTCAATAGGTCAAAGAAACTGTTAAGTGTACGTCGAAAATAAGTCAGTTACCATCTGCATGACAAAATGTCATTTTATCGAAACCATAACAACTGGACAAGAGATTTTCGTGACAGAGATTTGCGCTCCGGACTTCACCATACGAAACTATACGAAGAAGGAAGGAACTAATGAACATTTTCGTCTATGCGAATCTTGATGAGAATATCTTCTCGGGTTGACAGCCTTCGCCTGAAGATGACAAGTACGAAATTTGCTGAAACGTTGCCGGAGAACAACGCATTGACTCGGCTGTCAACCCAAGAAAATTTTATCAACATTTTCGTGTTTTGCAGCAGCGTCTTCATTAACACCGCAATGGTCAGAAAAATGCCGAGTTGGATGCGTGCGTGAAAGCCCGCGTAAATAAATGTTAAAAATATTTAATGAGGCTTGGAGAGTTTATTCGGCGGGCACAATATTCTCTGACATCCGCAACAAATTAAAATCGTATGCGTCGAAAACAATGAGTACCACTGATAGCGACGAGCCGGATTGTAGGCGCACCGTGCCTGCCGTTAACTCGCTGGTGGGCCGCAGATATTCTGTGTCGCAGGATACAGAAATGTAAAAAAGAGAAATGAAACGAAATTAAAATGGGTGCATGCTGGCCGTCACAAATGTTCCAGAAATGTAACCTGAAATTTTCTCTCAAACTATGTCAGTCCGCAATGAAATAACATTTCCCACTGATAACATTACACTATTTTCTAAAAAAAAGGGGGAAAGATAAAAAAGAAATCGAGTACGGATCAAACACATTCACAGCGTGGAACAACGGCCATACACAAAGAGAGCGAAACACGTCAGCTGCGGTGCGGCATTGGTGATGACGCGGGGATGTTCGGACGCCAGGGAGCCTAGTGGAATACCGTTACTGGAAAAAATTTTCATGGCCAAAATTTATTTATTAGGAAGAAATGAGGTGGTTGCGTACAAACACTATACGAAGGAATCCTTGCAGAAGGAATTCGCTCGTGAAGTGGAGAAGAGGTGGTTAAAAACAGGTGTGATATGAGTAAATCGGAAAGGAAAGTGATAATATGAAGCAAATGGTATTCTGGAATCAATATTTTGCTGAGCGACTCGCCGATTCTGCCTGACTAAATCGTTAAACTGCTCCCCGTGTACGATGACGCTTTCTGACGAAACTCGTCTCTTTGATGTCATGTACATCTGCTGATGTTCCTGATCAAATATGGCACACAGCTCACGTCGCTATCTTCCGTCTCTGTTGACCTTCCCGTCGAAGGGAGATTAAACAATGATCTTACTCCCTTGCTTACATTTTACACTTATTCCACTAAATAGCTTCCATCTGTATGTAAATCTCCATTGGAGTAAATACTCGATAACTCCAAAGTTTTCATTTTCTGTGACAAATGATTCACAGACTGTTCAATTTATTAAATAATGACAAAACTTCTGTTCACTGCAGGGGCTGGCAGCGGTCTGAAATTATACAGAAGACTCTGTAAAATGTCTTAAAAATTAGTGAACGTTGATACGTAATCCTTCAATAAACACCACGTATCAGACAATCGGTGCAAGACTGAAGTGCTAGTTTTAACGTCGTGTACTATACTGAAACGTTCTCTAATAACAACAGTACAATAACTGTGTATGAGGAGTGGTTGAAAATAAAATGATCTGACAGAGATTGTAAACGGAACGTATTGCTTTTAAGGCAAACCTAATCTCATGCCTAATAAATATTTAGTCGTTGAGTGTAGTTGTTAAATCGAGATAAGTTCGTTATAAATTCTTCACAGCCGCAACGTTAACCAAACTGCGTCGGATATGGCTATGTGAGTTCCCAACAGTTACAAAACTGTTCTTCGGTACGCTGTAGTTCGTGGCTGGCAACACAGATACGTAGACAAACAAAGGAAACGTGTAAAAAACGTCGCAGATAACGATAAAATACTGCAGGGGCCGAAAGCAGGCAAGGTTGGCACGACTCTTTAAAGAGGCTTTCACCATGACACGCAAATGCAGAGTAGGATAAGCGCAAGCAACTGAAACAAAGTATTCTCTTCCAGGATGGTGTTGAATGGTTGTGACTGTAACGTCAATGCTGTGCACAGTCTTCACATTTAGTGTCGCGTATATGTAAACTACTTTGCACCTAGTATATAACATGCACAATTAGCTCTTTTTGGGGTTAATACTAGTATTGTAATTCATGCAAAAATACATGCAGCAATAGAAGAACGGGCAAAATAATGTTCTTAAAAGTATTATTTAGTGGTTTTCTGCTAATAGGCTTACTTTCGATTTAAAAAAATCCTCAGTTCTTTACACCTAGACGTACTATAGCAATGGCGAGAGTAACAAATGGTGATGGAAATAATAACTACGATGGAATCTTCAAAAAATTTTGGTGCCGATATTGGTGAGACTTAGAAGAAAAAACACGTTTTGAAACTCCTGACACAAATTAGCTCAGCCGTATCTGCACTTCGAATCATTGTAAATCTTGGGAAGAGACAGATCAGCAAGTTGACATATTTTGCGTGTTTTCACTCAATGAAGTCATATGAAATAATGTTCTTGGGTAATTTATCTTTAAGAAAGGAAGCCCTCTTTGACTATAATCGTGTTGTTAGAATACCATGCGTTGCTCACCGCTATCATCTTGTACGCATCTGTTTAAGTAGGGATTCTGATTACTTTTTCACAGTATATATATTCCCTCATCAGATTTCTTGTAAATGGTTCATTGTTTTTCAAGAGGAACAATGATGTCCACAATTACAATAGCAGAAGAAAAAAAGACATTCATTGCTCTTCATTAAGGTTGTCTTTAGCAGAAAAATGATTGCACAATGCTGCGACCAAACGTTTTGATCACTTGTGTAATGATATAAAATGTCTTACATTGAGCAAAAACAGTCTGGAAACAAACTGAAAAAGTTTCTCCCTGACGACTCCTCCTACTCCGCAGAAGAATTTGTGTTTCTGTAATGTGTAAAAAGTGGTGGGTAGGAATTAGTTATTAACATCTGTAGGGAAGAAAAAGCTTGTGAGTAGTCAGAATTTAGCTATGTTTATATATTAATTTGTAATGTGAATGTGAAATGATTCGTCACACATCATTACCATTAAACGTGCAACTGACCTACAAAACATGAAACTAATGAACTAACTAACGACAGAATTTTGTATGCGAAGTTCTAGATACGGGGCAGCATGGTGTATTAACGACACATTTTCACCAAATTATTTGCTGGTAAGATATAATTCACAAGTAAGTTCAGTTTGTGAATTTATCTGAAGAATTAAGATACTGAAACGTACGAAACATATATAAAGATGTCTGCAGCCGCTACAAACTTTCCATCTACGTGTGGGACACGTGTTATACGTAGAGCGAAAATTGCGAAGGTACAGTGTTACCATAGTCTAGTTCCATTTGTCTTCCCGGTAATTAATTAAGACATTAGTGGTAGTTGTAGTAATTATATTCGTTAATTAGGTCTCTTTTAAAAGAGTACCGAACATTTTACGGTAGATATTGCAGTTTCAGAAGAAAAAATTGTATTCTGAGACATTTACATGCTTACAAATATAGTTTGACAAGCCTGGGACAGATAGTCGGTGGTGCCCGACAATTTGCCTGAAGTAATTTAGAGAAAGAATGAAAAAACTAGATGACGGTGACTACTGCCAGATGCTTCAGCCTACTTAAAACTGCCTAACTTTATTCGATTTATATCTACTGTGTAGAACTGTCCTTTAAGAATTTATAAATTCTTCCAAAAAAAACTTTACTTAATAATGTAAAAGGCAAGTACTACACTACTCACACAATTCTCAACGCCAATCATTGCACATGCCAGGCACAAACTATCAGCTGCTAACAGGTTCCTGACCAAGACATCCAATTTTCATTTTGTGTAGAGCACCCTCCCATCTGTTTGCCTGAAATATTCAGTCAACATGCCTCCACAATAAGTGAGATACTGGGCTCAGGACCAGGATATGATATTAGTATTATCCTTTTCAGAGCTCTGGTATAAAGTTTTCCAGAAAATAAAACGAAAACATTATAGGACGGTAGAGTGTTGTGAAATGTCAGAGGTATTTCATTATTAATTACTTTTGTTGTAACAAACCTACTACACTGCTTTATCCAAGTACTTCTGAACCGGACAGAATTGTAGCTTGACAGGTACTTTTTCACAGCCTTGGTATAAAACTTATTAACTAGTTCCACCTTATTGTAATTGAATGGTCGTTCATGAAAATCTTCTGTTGCTATCCAAATTTAAGGAAATATGCTATCACAGCACTGCGACATGTATAAGAGACCGTATATGTCAATACTGCCATAGTAACACACGTTAAGCTTCTACAGTCTTACAACAAACTTACTTACATCACTTTCCTACCCACTGGCTAGAACTGCGTTCATTAAATTTTACTGTCTCTTAGTTGGAACAGAAAATTTTTTTCCCCTTTGAAAACCTCATGTGCACATTTGTGAATGGTCCATCTTTTTATCATGTACAAGTGCTGACAACTGTTGAGCTTCGCTACAAAAATATCAAGTCAGCAAGCGCTGTGCAGCAGCTTGTGACCGCCAGTATACACAGAAGTGGTTGGTTAGTTATATTCCACTGCTTAAATGAATATTATTGTTGTTGTTATATTGTATTGTAACTATTAACGGTCAGTTTATTTATTAAAATAGTGAATATTTCAAAATTTCTTATTTTAGACGATAAAAAGGTGCCAACTTTACAAGGTGTTTTTTAAAACCGGTAGATATTTTTGTATAGATCTTGCATCTAAATCATCAAAAAATCACACATGAGCACTACAGCATAAAGAATAATTTCTCTTCCTCCAGAAAAGATTCAGATCCGAAAGGGTTAATTTTACTTTCTGGAGAGCAAATGAACAATGACATTCTAACGCCATCCTTTTTTTTTCTCTTGAGATGGATCTCTGATACTCGTGAGCGTATTCAGATAACGTAAGCACCTTTTCTATCGCAGTCACGCGCTCGCTTTTCTTTGAACAACGGCAGATCCTTTGTATTTTGGTAACAGAATAGGCTCTCTTAAAGGAGTAAAAAGTCCCTAAACTCGATCGCCATAGGGAAGAAGAAGAGACCAACACTGTGGTGAGTCGGCCAACACTTCAAAAGTGTTCCAAAAGTCTAAACATCTACACCTACTTTTTCATAGATAATCCGCAAGGTACCTACGGTGCTTGGTGGAGGGTACCATGTGCCACTGTTAGTCATTCCCTCCCCTGCCCTATTGGAAAATATAGCGAGGGGAAAACGACTGTCTATGTGCCTCCGTATGGTATGAGCCCTAATTTCTCGTATCTTATCTGTAAGATCCTTATGCGCAGTCTGCGTTGGTGGCAGTAAAACCATTCGGCAGTCAGCTTCAAATGACGGTACTCTAAATTTCCTCAATAGTGTTCCTCGAAAAGAACGTCGCATTTCCTCCAGGGATTCCGATGAGTTCGCGAAGCATCCCCGTAACATCTGTGTGTCGTTCGAACATACCTATAACATATCCACCTCTCAATTGCTTCGATGTCTTCCTTCAATCGGACCTGGTACGGATCCCAAACACTCTAGCAGTAAGAACTTTCAGCATTGAAGCGCGTCAGCAATCGTAAGCATCGAAATAATTATAAAAAAAAAAACCGCCTGGATTGCACAAACTAGCTGGTGTTCACCTAGGTTTCAGCGTGGGTAACCACGCTTTCTTCGGAAGAAATATAAAACAGCTTGCCTAAATAGGCATAGTCAAAGGCTAAAATCAACACCTACAGCGGCAAGACCCCATAAAAGTTCTGAGTTCGGTGGAGAGTCTGTGACCATCGTACGTTGGCTGGGGTGAGGCAGCACACACAGGGTTGAGATAAGTAATATTATTGACTTGGTACATATGTATCGTGTATTTGTAAAAAAAAAATTATGGGGTCTTGCCGCTGTAGGTGTTGATTTTAGCCTTTGACTATGCCTATTTAGGCAAGCTGTATTATTTTCTTCTGAAGAAGGCGTAGTTACCCACGCTGAAACCTAGGTAAACACCAGGCAGTTTGTGCAATCGAGGGGGATTTGTTTATAATTAACTCGAGCAGTACTCAAGAAACGGTCGCACCAGCTCCCTATATGCGGTCTGCTTTACATGCAAACCACAATATCCTAAAATTCTCCCAATAAACCGAAGTCGACCATTCGCCTTCCCTGCCTCAGTTCTCATGTGCTCGTTCCATGTCATATCGCTTCGCAACATCACGTCCAGATATTTAAACGACTTGACTGTCTCAAACAGGACACTACTAATACTGTATCCGAATGTTGCAGTTTTTTTTCTTCCTACCCATCCGCATTAACTTACATTTTTCCACATTTAGGGCTAGGTGCCATTAATCACACCAACTATAAATCTTGTGTAAGTCGGCTTGTATCCTCTTACTCATCTTCGACACCTTACCGCACACCACGGCATCACCAGCAAAGAACCGCAGATTGCCGCCCACCCTGTCCACCAAACCATTTGCGTGTACAGAGGATAACAGCAGTACTGCCACACTTCCCTGGGGCACTCCTGACGATGAACTTGTCTCTGATGAACAATCTCTGTCGAGGACCACTGTAAGTGGTCTGTTTAGCTTTTTATGTTGGTAACGCCACGTAGCGCACTGTATGAAAATCACTGGCTGTGCTGTGTGAAGCCTGTGGCTGGTTTGCATTGTTGGAATATTTGCTATTCTAGTGTTGGGCAGCTGGATGTGAACAGCACGTAGCGTTGCGCAGTTGGAGGTGAGCCGCCAGCAGTGGTGGATGTGGGGAGTGAGATGGCGGAGTTTTGAGAGCGGACGATCTGGACGTGTGTCCGCCAGAAAGAATAAATTTGTAATACTGGATATCATGAACTGATTATATATATATATATATATATATATATATATATATATATATATATATATATATATATATATATAGCCGGCCGGTGTGGCCGTGCGGTTAAAGGCGCTTCAGTCTGGAACCGCGTGACCGCTACGGTCGCAGGTTCGAATCCTGCTTCGGGCATGGATTTGTGTGATGTCCTTAGGTTAGTTAGGTTTAAGTAGTTCTAAGTTCTAGGGGACTGATGATCACAGAAGTTAAGTCCCATAGTGCTCAGAGCCATTTGAACCATTTTATATATATATATATATATATATATATATATATGACTTTTGAACACTATTAAGGTAAATACATTGTTTGTTCTCTATCAAAATCTTTCATTTGCTAACTATGCCTATCAGTAGTTAGTGCCTACCAGTAGTTAGAATCTTTTATTTAGCTGGCAGTAGTGGCGCTCGCTGTGTTGCAGTAGTTCGAGTAACGAAGATTTTTGTGAGGTAAGTGATTTGTGAAAGGTATAGGTTAATGTTAGTCAGGGCCATTCTTTTGTAGGGATTTTTGAAAGTCGGAATGGGACGTTTCACAACATACTGGGTTCTATTAGCTAAGAAGTTTTCGAGCCACTCACATATCTGTGAACTTAACTCCATATGCTCGTACCTGCGTTAACAGCCTGCAATGGCCCACCGGATCTATTGCTTCCCGGAAATCTAGAAAGATGGAATCTGCCAGGTGCCCTTCATCTGTAGTTTGCAGTATATCATGTGAGAAAAGGGCAAGCTGAGATTAGCATATTTTAGCGATCAACACTTTTGGACAAATGAAAATCCTCATGACGCAATTCACGATATAGGCCAGGATAACATGTGGTTTGGTATTGGAGGCATGGCAGTTTCGTATGTTACCCCACTATGGTCTTACAGATGCAGTCAGGTATCTTGCTGCTGCAAGTAACAAATAAATAAGTAAATGAATAAATAAATTAGGGCTTAACGTCCTGTCGACAACACGACGACGTTATTAGAGGCGGATCACACGCTTAGATTGGGAACGGATAGCAAAGAAAATCGGCCGGGTCCTGTACAAAAAAATAAAGTGGGAAGAGAGGAAGAAAATACCTAAAAAGCATTCAGTTTGCTATGCTACTACTGGTAAAAAATATAGAGGCTGTAACATTGTGGAGACGGTATCGGTAGATTAAGTAAAACTTTCTAGTTCATCTTTACAATTTGTTCAAACCGTACCCGCAGTATTACGACAGATAACATTTGTCGGCACCCTATAAGTTCTATAGACAAGAAATATCGAAAATTATCTTCAACGTAGACTTACAACCAAATTTGCAACCACACAGTAATCAAGAAAACATAAATTTTTGGAACAGATAAAATGCATATTACATGTAAACAGACCTCTGAGCGCTGACATCATAGAAATAGCCAGGTCAATCTCAATAACGAATCAAAAGAAGAAAGTTACAAATTATGCAATACTGTTAAATTATTAACTGAATCATCATTTGGAATTTTATGTCTCATCCGAAAACTTAGAGACACTGAAATGCTTCCTAACTTTCGTCAGTTCTATCCCAAATAGAAATACCTATATTTTAAGTATGAAAATTGTGTTGTAATTTTTAATTAAAAAGCGTCATTGATTCACAAACATGTTCATACCAAAATTACTTTTGTTATTTATAAATCCTGACATGTAACATAAAACACATGTAACATATTTGTAGGAAAACACAAAAATGCAAAACACCTCATTGACAATCAGAGTGGAAAACACGCTGAAGTCAAATTAATATACCATTTTCAGCTCAATATAAACATCATATTCTCGTAAGTAAGCAACAATAGTTATTGTAAGCATTATTCTCAACCTTCAAGTTTCACATTTTTGTAGTTTTTGTGATAGTATTCACCTGTGGCAAAAGCATGAAAACGAAATCCAGAATAACAACTCCAGCCTGAACCTGGAGGTTTTACGACGTCTTTGACGTCTCGAGGCAGACGACGCACTTGGTTGTCGTGGATGATAGGAAGCGGACGTGTTTTGAGGGCTGCTCTAGAAACTGTTGTCATAACTAGTACATGTGAATATTGTAACCAGTAGTGGAAGTGTATCAGAATTTGCAAATAAACCATATGGTGGAAAATTACATCATGGGCAAGACTTTTTGTTTAAAATCCGATGTCAAACCTCTTGACAGAACCTACTTTTATAAACTTGCAAAAGAAGCAGCAGCAGCTTGGGAGACATCGCCGAAAACACTAAAAAGCTAAATGCAAATTAATTCAGCTACTCTTCACTTTGTCCAAATTTAAATTCTTTAGGTTAGAAGACGAGCCCTGGAATCTGGTCATACCCAAAAGGCATTAGGACAGGTGGATGAAGTGACATTAGAAGGCTCTGTAATATACCTTCCGCATAAAATGTGTGGACAATATAAGATGGAAATACCCAATAATTTTTTTAAAACAGTACAATATGCAAATACAAAGTCTGTAATTGGAAATATGCAAGATATTTTAAAACTGCGTACTTTAATGGAAATGCCACCAAAAGAACAAAAACTGTAAATAATCAATCAAGAGAAACATGTATTGGTATTGTTTTTTATGAAGCGATATCACCTAGAAGAATGATAATAGTGAGTAAAGAACTGTTTAGTTTTCGCAATTTCTGAACAGGTACTTAACGAACAAACTTAAGATCAAACCAGGACGACATTTCATCACACAGTGTACTCAGTGAACACAGACAATATGTCTCGGGCGTAGAGCTTCCTTCATTGTGAACTGTGGAAAATACGCACTGTCACACGTTCTGGCTTGACAGAAACAAGAGGTATTTTAAACGAACGCTGCCTTCGTATCTTATCTGTTATCAGAGTTTTGTTACATCCTGCGGGCTGACAGACTCCGAGGTAATCCACTGTACTTTTCTTGTGAGAGCCGTTACGAAAGAGCCATAGTTTCTCTACAGCTTGGGTGCTGAAATCCGCTCTGACAGACAAGCGAGGAGTAAGGCCGCAATGAAACAGGTCACCGTGCGAAAGGCGGGCTGCAATAGCTTTCGTGCACCTTCACTACCAACAACAGCACAATCCTAAGAAATGATCGCCACTGTTACTATACGGACTCGCAATAGCAAGACCATAGATATTGTGGCGTGACTTTTATAAATACGAGTAAAACGTTCTGAGAAGTTCTGATTGTCGGAGGAACAAAGATGACAAGCAATATCTGTTATGGATGTACATTTATCGCCGTTTCTTGTGAGTTTAATGTTGGGTACAGTTATAATTATATTTTTTTTCTATAATTTTACTGATTTTTGCTAGATTTTATAGCGTTCTTTTATTAAGAGCAACTTGTAAAGTTGGAAATAACATAGGATCTAAGGCACAATGGTAATATAATTAAAAACAGCACTTTTTTTCTATTGAACTCTCGTTCTTTTTCATAGCACGAATATTTCAACACACACACACACACACACACACACACACACACACACACACACAGAGACACACACACACGCACTCTTTTGACATGCGAAATCTTAATGTGTGTGTGTGTGTTTGTGTGTGTGTGTGTGTGTGTGTGTGTGTGTGAGTTTATGCGAGTGTAACTAAGCTATAACAAACAATCGATTTCCTATCTTTTTCATATAACTGCTATTACCCATATCACGTGCTCTAATAAATCAACCATGATATTTAATAAATGCTTCTACTTTTCTTTGACTTACGGTAAGATTACTGCAGGCAGAGAAAAGCAATTACGTGCACAAACGGATGTCTTGAGTATAGATTATCATGTTCATTTTAAAGGAAGTAAGAATGAAGCAAGGTTATAGCGTAGCAACTTTGTTAGGTTGCTAGGGACAGCACTAATGCGTTTGGACAAGGCCGCAGAAGGAAATATCCACTGACTACGTTCTGCTCAAGAGGAACATCCCGGCATTCGCTTGTACGGCTTAGGCAAAACGCGGAATTCCAAACCAGTGTGTCCGGGAGGCGTCTGGAACTTCGGTCCTTCCGAATAGGACTCTGTCCACTTAATTACTGTGACAGCGTGCATGGTATTTAACTAGACGTATGTTAACGTTTTCGATACCTCATTCACGTCAGATATAATGTCCCATGGGCGATACCTGATCACTGTAAAATCTACTAACAGTAAAAGCACAATCTGATTACCTTGTTTCAAGCCCTCGACTGTCGAGGTAGAAAACAAAAGTGGAAGTATGAAATCACTGGCTATTAACAGTATTACAAAGCAGTAATCTGAAACAAAAAATGTGGTTTGTTTACAAAGGAATGCCAAAGAGAAAAAAGAAGAAAGATCAGAGTTTATCGTCCCGTCCGCGACGTGATCACTAGAGACGGCGCACAACCTCACACTGAAGAAGGATGGGGCAGTAAATTTGTGGAAGTAAGGAATACCGACAGCCGTATTTTTTTTATAGAATACGTTAATTACCCGAGCAGTTCAGACACTACATAGGTGTCGTCTTCAGGCCCCTGTGTATCACAAATCAGGAGAGATATATTATATTACATATTGTAATCATAAAACAAGGTACACTGAAATATTCCGTCGTTGATTGGGAACATGAAGTCAATTAATTATCTCCAAGTAGCCGAACATAACCAGAGAACCCAATCCCTTCCATGTAAACACAGCCCACACTATTTTGGAGCCACTAGGAGCTCGCACAGTGCCTTGTTGACAACTTGCGTCCATGGCTTCACGGGGTCCGCGTCACACTCGAATCCTGCAATTAGCTCTTACCAACTGAAATCGGGACTCATATGACCAGGCCACGATTTTCCAGTCATCTAGGGTCCATCCAGTATTGTCACGAGCCAAGGGAAGGTGCTGCAGGCGATGTCGTAGTTAGCAAATGCACTGGCGTCGGTTGTCTACTGCTGTAGATCATTAATGCCAAATTCCTCCGCACAGTCATAACGGACACGTTCGTCATACTTCCCACATTGATTTCTGCGGTTATTTCGCGCACTGTTGTTTGTGTGTTAGCACTGACAACACTGTGCAAACGCCGCTGCTCTCGGCCGTTGGCCGTCGGCGTGTTGGCCGTGCTGAGAGGTAATGCCTGACGTGTAGTGTTCTCTGCGTATTCTCGACACTGTGGACCCGGAATATTTAACTCTCTAACGATTTCCGAAATGGACTGTCCCATGCGCCTAGTTCCAACTACCATTCCGTGTTAGAAGTCTGTGAATTCCCGGTCGTGCGGCCATAATCATGTCGGGCACTTTCACACATGATTCATGTGAACAGAAATGACAGCTCCGCCAATACATCACCCTCCTACGCCACGTGTATGTGATACTATCGCAATCTTATATGTGCATATCGCTGACTTTTGTTGCCCCTGTGTATACCCGAATCAGATTCGCTGAACTACGCAAACGATGCATCAACACCCTCGGACTGGAACATTGTGATCGTAAAATACCTCGAAGTAACAATTGGGAGCGGCCTAAAGAGGAAGGACCACATAGAACAAACAGTACGAAAAGCAAAATTTTGAAAAACACAACCCTCAGCCGCGAACACAATTAATTTGTGACCTATGTTTCGGTGTCACAAGGAACACCTTCTTCGGACAGAATTAAAACTAAATGTTACAGCATAACGTACCAAAAAATACGAAAGCTTCGGTAATACCTGACAGCGTCAGATAGTCAGAATTAAAATAAAATGCAACAGAGGTGCAAGCCACTAGGGGGTCCCATGCGTCCTCTGCTACAGTCAACACAAAACACAAACTTTTGTTCAAAAGGTTCAAATGGCTCTGAACACTATGGGACTTAACTGCTGAGGTCATCAGTCCCCTAGAACAAACCTAACTAACCTAAGGACATCACACACATCAATGCCAGAGGCATGATTCGAACCTGCGACCGTAGCGGTCGCGCGGTTCCAAACTGCAGCGCTTAGAACCGCTCGGCTACTCCGGCCGGCCAAACTTTTGTATTGACTGTAGCAGACACATGGCAGCCCCCAGTCGCTGCACCTCTGTTTCATTTTATTTTAATTCTATCTGACGCTGTCAGTTATGACCGCAGCTTTCGTATATTTTGGTACGTTGTGCTGTAACATTTAGTTTTAATTTTGTCCGAAGAAGGTGTCCCTTGTGACACTGAAACCTAGGTCACAAATTAATTGTGTTCGCGGCTGAGAGCTGTGTTTTTCAAAATTTTGTGTTATACAACAGTCGCTGATTGACAGCCATGTTAAAAACCTTAAGCAGGAAAAGCAGTTGCCAAGCTGAGATTCATTGGGAAAAATGGAAACATAATTTAGCCACGAAAGAATTGGTTTACGAAAGACTTGTTCTACAGATTCTTCAGTATGGTTCATTAGTCTGCAGCAGACATAGAGAAGGTGCAAGCAACAAAGAGAGTCGCGTTTACCACGGCATCATGTACTCGGTGCAAGAGTTTCACGGTGATTCTCAACAAAGTACAGCGGCAGACGCTGCGTTAAGGAGAGGTTTCGAGAGTGTGTGTGTGTGTGTGTGTGTGTGTGTGTGTGTGTGTGTGTTCAAGAAGAGTCCGACAATACATCACTTCTCCCTAGGCCGGCCGGAGTGGCCGAGCGGTTCTAGGCGCTACAGTCTGGAACCGCGGGACCACTACGGTCGCTGGTTCGAATCCTGCCTCGGGCATGGCTGTGTGAGTTAGGTTTAAGTAGTTCTAAGTTCTAGGGGACTGATGACCTCAGAAGTTAAGTCCCATAGTGCTCAGAGCCATTTGAACTTCTCCCTAGAGACGCCTCGCGAAATGTCCCCGACGAAAAATCAGAGAAATCGGAGCTCTCACCGATGTTTATGGAGAATTGTTACTCCTCCTTTGTGTTAGCAGAAGAGGCAACACCGTGTTACGAGTGGAGGCCGAAATGCACGCGTTTTAGCTCACGCAGGCTGGCGTGAGGAGGGAAGAACTATACTGACGTGAGGTCTGGAACGTGACAAGGAATGAGAATTCAGAAAGCGGACGTAATTAGTTTGATACTTAGCTTTAATCCATTAATGATAAAACGTCGCTCTTAACGGTACATGATTCACAATATTATCTGTTCAGGATACATTCTGGAAGATAGTAATTATAGTAACTGAATATGGCGCCTTGCTAGGTCGTAGCAAATGACGCAGCTGAAGGCTATGCTAAACTGTCTGCAAGTGGGAGCGTATGGAGACAGTGAACCATCGCTAGCAAAGTCGGCTGTACAACTGGGGCGAGTGCTAGGGAGTCTAGACTAGACCTGCCGTGTGGCGGCGCTCGGTCTGCAATCACTGACAGTGGCGACACGCGGGCCCGACGTATACTAACGGCCCGCGGCCGATTTAAAGGCTACCACCTAGCAAGTGTTGTGCCTGGCGGTGAGACCGCACCTACCATTCGTGACTGGAACAGGGAAGAGGGCTAAAGTTAGTGGCAGCAGAAGCACCCTCCACCACACACCGTAAGGTGGCTAGCAGAGCATAGATGAAGGTGTTAAAGGGCTTAGCTCCAGCAGTCACCAGTCACGAAAGCTTATACTCGCACATAGCTTGACAACTACTAGTGTTAGTTTTGCTGGCGTGTACCATGAGTGTTAAGGCAAGCCGCTAACCGACGGAGGCGATATTTACGACAGGGAGGTATCCGGCGTGGCCGCCGCCGCCCCTGGCGCCGTCGGCCGTCATGGCGCCGCTCCTCGCCAGCGGCGCACAGCAGTGGGGGCGGAACGCACAGTGAGAAGGCAAGGTGTCGCGGAGTGCCGACCGCCAGCGCAGCCGCCACGGGTTATCGCAGCAGACTGGCTGGCCCGCAGAGCCAGAGCTGCCGGCGGGCTACAGCCGTGACGTGTTGGGGGGGCGTGGTCCTCGGCGATTAGCAATCAGCGCGCCTCACAAGTCTGCGACGGCAGTTCCAGGTACGATCGCGTGTGCGAGTCCTCCTTACCGCGTAACAATAGTGCACGCTTCACCGCGTCTTCCTCTTTCCTGGTAGGTTTCTTGAACGGAAGGTATACTAGTCTGTTTCCCGTGAGCCACCCAGCCAGTATTCAATTCTGGCTATTGAAAGTTTCAACATCGCAAAGGACAGAAAGTAAAGAAATTTTTACCTGCTCTGGGTATGAAATGTACACACTTCTATATTCCGACATAATTGTCGTAAAGGAATGTGACTATAATATAACTTAAATGTTTATTTGAGACTACACTAGTGAAGCCATATAGTCACAGTACATACAACTTTTCTTTAAAAGAAAAAGGGGTTACATTACCGGCTTCAACGAACTACGTCGTCATTTTGGAATGTAAAACATCAGTTGGCGAATACATAATGGCAATTGTCACCATACATCTGACAACAACTACGAAAAATAATGAGACCAGGCAACCGAGGCAATGGTGGCACAACAAGGTCACTATATGTTATGCGCACGTTTGCCCAAACCGTTCATTCCACGTCCTAATTTAGAATAGATAAAAACTACTCCAGGCCAAAAATTGCCACGAATTCTTGAAATGTGTCCTGCTGTGACACAACGACAGTATGGCTGATATAAATTCACAAGTCGTAAGTGTATCAAGTGGAAGGTTACTGTCACTATGGCTTCACTACTGTAGTGTCAAATTGTCAAATTAACATTTAACATATACACCTGCGAACAACAGTATTGCATCAGGCATTTATTTCGAAATTATTGGCACAGAAAAAAATGACTATCAGCCAATGGATATGAGCCAATGGATATGGCGTGTGGATGTATTCGTTCGCAAAAAAAAAAAAAAAAAAAAAAAAAAAAAAAAAAAAAAAAAGTCTGAACGTCTGTTTCCCATGAGGACTTTTCAGAGCCCTCCTGAGCAATGTCTCGTTGCTTGGATCCGTCGTGGCACACCATCACTGACATCATCAACACAGCCCTCCTGCAAATAGTCCAACTCTTCAATGGCGGTCCTTCGTAAGTCGCACACAGCACGTAGTCATTGTTGACTTCGTTTCGTCGAGTTCGTTTCAATCGATCCCATGTCCGGGGAACGGGCAGGCTACTCGATTCTGGTGGTCGTACTATGCTGAAGGAACGTGCCCACGAGAACAGCACAATGGACACCCGAGATATCTTTCACAAAGATGAAATTATCAACATTATGTTGTCGATACGTCCCACTATCGGTTGTAGCACGATTCAAAATGTTGCACAGGGATTGAACGACGTAATAGACGCTTAAATACAACTTTAAAATACGAACTTACGGTCTTGGTAGTAATCCTAGGCCAGTTAAAGGTCTGGAGAGTCAGAAACAAGGACAATCAGTGAACATGCAGCTTAAGCTGAGCAAAGGTAATGTCCTTTTTCTGTGGACGTACGGTTGGATGTAACTAGACGCGGCACCTGAGCACTTTTCTGTGCAAGTAAGCGACGTACACTACCCTCCAAAAGTCTGGAAACATCATGCTGCGTATTGCAAAAAAGTAAGGTGGGAGTGACCTCTGTGAACTATTGGTTACAATACGGAATAGTATTCTCAAATAATGATTAATATTGACAGCATAGAACAGATACTTATTGTACATATACGTACCTATCGTACTGGTATTGCTCAGTCTAGCATAAACTGACTTTAGCTGTCCAGGCAGCTCCACTAAACACGCCAGATGACGCTAGTACACGGAACGACTGTGGAGAGGTACGTTGTCTACAGTTCTGTTCATTTGTAGTTCCGTTTGGATTACTGTAGGATACACCGCGAGAGAGGGTAGTACACCCAGCGGAAGTAACTGAAAATGGTCCCAAAGTGCCATGCAGATTCCTTCTGATCCGCGGGTGAAGATTATCTCTTTGCACCAATAAAGCAATAGTGTCCTACAAACGACAAAGAAATTGAAGATTTCATCAGCGGGGTTGTCTAGACCATAAAGCAACGTCGATATACAAGCTCGTATATTGATCGTCCTCTCTCAGAAGCACACAGGAAAATATGAGAACGCCAGGTAAAGTATTTGGTAGTGACCAGTAAACCGTAATAGATTCTGACTTGTCCGTGAACTGACTGCTGAACTAAACACGACAAGCGATACATCAGTGAGGGAGACAACACTGAGATGGCGCCAGGCACAAAACAACCACCAGGTTTATGTCGCAGCAAGGAAACCTTTGTTGTGCCCTGTTAGCAAGAAGAAAAGACTTCAATGGGCTGCGACATATCAACAGTGGACAGTCTTATTCACTGACTAATCCAAGTTCGAAATATCTGGAAGTAAACACCGTCACTTCGTACGCTTGTTACCACATGAACGCTCGAATCCCCAGAGCTTAATTTCAGCTATGAAGCATAGAGTGGATTCTGTGATGGTATGGGGATCTTTTTGAGAAATGAAGTCGGTGATTTCGTCTTGCCGTTCTCCAGAGACATGCCAAGATTTCTGGTTTGCGTCTGATCGGGAAAGGGCTTGTCTTGCAATCAGACAATGACCCGAAAAGTACACGCCGCTTGTGTCACACCTATGCGAAGCCTCTAGATGCTCGGAAAATATTGAAAAGCATAAAATAACACCCCAGTCGAGCTTCTATAGGATGAGTTGGACAGGAGGATCCTAGAAAGAGGAATCATGAGCGGGACACACAAGAATGGAGACTAATCCCAATTGATAAAATTGACCCATCGCATGCCAAGAGTATGCAAGTAAATGATGAATCTGAAATTTAATAGTTGCATTTACCTGTGCATTGTTTGAGCTTAATAAACAATTAGTAAATAATAAAATGCAATTTCATTATGTGTTTCCTTTCAATTGTCCATAATCACTTGGTGTTTCGAAACTTTTGGTGGTCGGGGTACTCAATGTCACGAATCCCAGGCGTTGGCTCGGAAGGTGAGGTCCAATTGCATGGCCACCTCGCTCCCCTGATTTGACACCTCTTTATTTTCTTTCGGGAGAGGGGCTGGGTCGCATCAAAAGCCTCGTGTACGTGACACGAGTCCCCGACGAAGAAACATCTCTCGCCAGCGTCTGATCAGCTTTGCGTGATGCCAGGTGTACTTGGCAGTCTGCACGACAATTTTCTACGAGTGAGTTATGCCTCGATTCAGTGTGATGGTCACCATTTTGGACACCATTTTTAATGTACAGCATTGACGAGTAAGCAGTGGTTTCTAACACTTCACGCCTTTCACTGGCTAACGATTACTTCCAAAACTCTAAATTTCTACTCCACCGTTATATTTCGACTGCTGCATAATTCAGCTCCATCAGTTTGTGCACATCCTTTGGATCACACTGCATACAGGTGACAGATGATGTTATTACTACCTAATATGAACGGTTGCGCTGAAATGCTAATCATTTGCGTGTCCTAACATGTAGTACACTTTATGCCAAATAACCGTTCGTCACATTCCGCCTTAGCGGTGTTGCCGTTTCAATGGCTGGTAGTGTATTTTCAAGTATTTGATGCAAACAGGCTAGAGATTTTTCACGGAAATATTTCAGAAGCCAATTAACTGTATAATCTGCTTGAGGCACTTCATCGCTTTTCACTTATCAGTAGCTCGTTAAAGCTTACAGATACGTGTGTGCTTGGACGTGTGTACAAACAAAGTGCAGGCTTTTACAAGGAAACATTAGCTGAGTCAGTCTTTGAAGTAGCAACTTTCCGAGAGAGCTGATGCAAACCAAGCGCGAATTGTAGAACGAGTGTGTTCGAGCGTATGAAAGCCAGCGTTGTGCCTCGAGCTTTATATCGAAAGCGTATCGCGATGGAGCAAGCAGAGCTGCTGCATTGTAGCAGCCTTTAGCGTGTTGGAGTTGTTCAGTTAGCTAAATATTTCATGCTTTACTTCCAAAATATGTCGTAGTGGCCTGGAACGAGTCAATTCTCGGATTAAGAAGTTAGTTTTTATTTACGTAAAACTTCATTCTGACCATTTGTGGATAGGTTCACATAGCTATATATATATATATATATATATATATATATATATATATATATATATATATATATATATATATATATATGATAATAGAAGTGCATATGACTTTTTTACTCAATAAGTTAGAAAATTTTAAATAAAAACTCTTCTACCCAATAAAGTAAATGTCCAGAAGGAACATGTTTATATAGTTTCCAAATCTAGCTTCGGCATTTGTCATGCAATTAACATTACCGGGTAAATAATCAAAGATTTTGGTGGACACATTATTCACCCCTTTCCGAGCTTACGTCTTTTTTATTGTAAAATAATCCAAGTAATTGCACATGTCTTTATACCTTCTCAACTGTAATAGCTTATTTACAACGACTGACCTGGAAGAATATACGTACTGTGATTAGTTAAAATACCTGATCCTTCAAATATTTCTTTGTAACACGATCGTGGATGAGTACCACATTTTTTTCTTATCTCATGCTTTATGCTATGAAATATTTCTTTCTTAAAAATGAATGGCTCCAGAATATAATTCTATACGACAGGGTTAAACGAAAATAAGTGAAGTAAATTAGCTTATGGGTTTGTTTCCCTCCAAGATCTGCAACACACAAAGTGCAAAAGTGGCTGAGCGTGGTTGTTTAAGAAGCACTTAATGAAATTTTTCAGATTTAACATCAGCTGTTCATCCCGAGATGTACTTTATTCAAATTAAATTTGTTGAAAATCAGTTATTAATTGTTTTAAACATATTATCTGCTATTTCCTCTGTTACTGTGTGCATCTTGGTTTTCAATATAATACTTAAATTAGCTGAAAAAGAATTAACTCTCCTTGAAAGAAATTAGCAAATGTGAGACCCAGTAATGGACTTAATAATGAACGATGTGGTACTCCATTGAAGATTCTCCCTTAATAGCAAAAAATATTCCTATTCTATGGTTATTGAAGTATGTAGCACAACTCTCTGATTTATTTATAGTGAGCATGACTCGAACCACTTGTTGAGTAAAAGATAAATTCCATAAAATCATAGCTTTTCTAAAAATGTTATGATATGCACAGTCAATTTACTTGTACAGAATACAGAAATACTAACTAAGGCTGTTTTGTTATTTGTGGCTTGTAAAATTTCATAAATAAATGTGTGAACATTATTATTGGTTGAGCAACTCTTGTGAAATCAAAATCGTGATTTAGTAATTATTATTGCCGAGAAGAGAACTACTCTACAATATTTCTCAGATACACGAAATCAGGTTGGTAATTACTGATATCCTGTCTATCACCTTTCTTACGTAGAGGTTTAACAATTGGATATTTTAATCTCTCTGGAAAAATGTCCTGATTCAGTGATGCATCACATATTGCAGGAAGGACAGTACATGTTTTATGAAAAGAACTCTCTAGCATTCTGTAGGAGGTATCAGCAACACTGTATGAGCTTGTATTTTTGAGACAGTTCATAATTTTCTTAATCTGATACGGAAAAGTGGACAAGAGTACCCAAACATCAACCAACAGATTGCTACTAAATAGATAAATTCACGTAGGGACGGCTATAAGAGGGAAACGTGGCCGTGGTTATAAATATGGGGCTGCTACATATCAAACAACTGAACAAACATATCGTTTAAACTCCGGTGTAGCCGGCCGAAGTGGCCGTGCGGTTAAAGGCGCTGCAGTCTGGAACCGCAAGACCGCTACGGTCGCAGGTTCGAATCCTGCCTCGGGCATGGATGTTTGTGATGTCCTTAGGTTAGTTAGGTTTAACTAGTTCTAATTTCTAGGGGACTAATGACCTCAGCAGTTGAGTCCCATAGTGCTCAGAGCCATTTGAACCATTAGCCAAACTCCGGTGTCTCTGTCTTGTGTTTATCACTTAGTTAGGAATGACAGATAGTTCAGATATGTTCCTTTGTTGCACCCTGACATAATTATATCAGTCACGTGGATATGTCAAATGCACTGAGCAGATCGATGCCGGAAAAAAAAAAGTTTCACGAAGAAGTCTTGGCATCAGATATTGCATCAGAGGTACAAACATTGTCAAAGCGAGCGCATCGTTGTCGTATAAGTATGACACACTTCGTTCACAAACAGAAGCTCTTGAAAACAAGCTTGGACTGTTTGGAATGAGAAAGACAAATCTCTCTTATGTGTGCATGTTAATTTTTTAAATTTAAACCGAGACTGATGTCACAGTGGTTAACATACGCGACCTTCAAGGTTTTGTATTGTTTCCCTGATTTGACCTCAACGCAGTTTATGTACTGTGACTAGGAAGATCGCTGTATAATCTTGTCATCAGTCATACTGTTTGTTAATTATTGCACTAGGGGAATCATTTTCAGAAATAAACCACCGTGAGGTTATGACAGCCGATGTGTGTGAGTTCGAGGCACATATTCAGGTTATGGAATTGACAATATATATTTGGAAGGCAGATGTTCCAGAGCGGCGGCCTTTGATCTTCGTCGCACATCAGTAGTCGGAGAACCTGTCACTCACCGCAAACGTTAACCTTCCGCTGACGTCCACGGTAGTGCCAATATTTCGTTATTTCTCAGCTCTGACGTCAGGTCAGATACAGTTAACTGATACAGATATGGAGCACTGTAAAAGTGCAGTCGTTATTGATACGTAGTGAGTAGCTGCTCTTCTTGTCTCCATATTATCTCCTCCATCAATCAGTGATTCATGTCTTATCATCACACTCTAATACTTACGGCCTGCTGACTGCGTAGCTGCATAATATATGGTTCTGTAAGATTGTTATTGTGGAGAGGAACTCTGTCCAGTGGGCGGTTTCACAAGTTGGTGTAGTAGCCGGAATTCAATGGTAACGCTGCGTATTATCAACAATAAACTCTCTCTCACTTCTGCATTCTAGCAATATGCGGTCTCGTCTGTTGTTCATTCAATTCAATACACGCAATGGTTTCATATTTTCGTTTCACAATGTGATATTGGTATCTGAATTATGAGACTACCCCAGAGAAAAATGCAAACCTTGCGTTGTGTTCTACTTCAACAGCAGAATCTGGAAACAAAACTGATAGTGCATAAACCAAACTTTTACAAACGCTATCACTTAGCACTGGATCAATATTAGGTTCCCTGCAAAAGGTAAGAACTTGAAGGTTATTTCGTTAATGAATCGGGACACCATTAGGTTCCCAGGAAAATATTGCCAGTGATTACCGCAGGATGATCGAACGGATAAATGTGAAAATCTTCAGGTGATCAGCCTGATTCCTCATGCCTGTACTAGTATACTGGAGAAAATAAATCGCAGTACGCTTCGAACGTAGAACATGATATGGTAAAAAAAATCCAGTTGTTTTCTTAAGCGGTAATGATATCTGAAGAGGAATTCCCATGGTAATGGATGGTAAAGATAGCCGGTCGAGCGGCATTTAATATACACTAGACAATGTGTCTAATAGTGTATTTTAAATACGACAGTATGTCATCTTAGGCACTGTATAACGCGATAATGGCACTTTGAAGCCGAAATCACGATCGTGTAAATGTAACACTGCAAATAAAAAACAGTCTAATGGCGGTACTGACTTTAAAGAAATGTATTATGACTGTGGCCCCACATTATGAAAAAATTATTATAAGGAATAAAGATGTTGTCTGCTAATCCATTTGTATCATCACTTTGCTCTTATTTTGGGCAATGATCGAGGCATGAATGGGTGTTGTGTGCTGTCTTTAGGTTAGTTAGGTTTAAGTAGTTCTAAGTTCTAGGGGACTGATTACCATAGATGTTAAGTCCCATAGTGCTCAGAGCCATTTTTTTGATCGAGGCAGACTGGATGTGTTTGTATTCAGAGAAAGAGCTACGTAAAACAGTTCGCCGTTTAGGGAAGCGGTGAGACTACAACTCGAGAGAACTACTTTCTCCCCTTATATCTCCTGACATCGCACTGTCTCTTAGTGTATGGAGATAGCTGAGCTCCTGTATGGGATACGTCAAGACAGCTGTACCATAATGCAGGTGACACATCGATGGAAAAATTGTATTGCAAACATTTCGAGTAATTATCAGCACTCTGTATTGTGGCCGCAATAAGGCAGTAGAAAAGAAAATACGATAGCTGCAAAGGAATTTGAAAACGCCTTTGTTTTCTTCAGTCTCAGCCGCAAAATAAATGAGGTCTTGGTAGCGCCAAGAACAACTTAGGCCTTGGTATTACTGGAACGCACCAGAAAGCGCGTAAAAGCTAAGGAGCTCAGGTGCGCGGGCTTTATACGCATTACGCATTATGAAATGCTTGTCACGGGAGAAGAGTGATGAGATAACGGACCAGGATATTTGAGCCGGAATTTAGACACCGACTTTTCTCGCACAGCGAACGATGTAACTGCGCAGTTATGCTTTCTGTCCGCTTCGACACGAAACAAACTCCCACTGCTTTCACAACTACTCCAGTTGTTGGGAACTGACGAGTCACATTTTTTGTACTTGCTGTTGGGCAGTACCATTCATCACAACCAGTGAGTGCTTACGCTGGCTTATCAGTCAACAGTGACACAAGTGAGAAATGTAGTGTCCGCCATAGCAACTACACTGGTATCCAAAATTAAGGCAACAAATAGTTATTTCCCCCTCCTGTGTCTAATTCACGACGTATAAACTGTCGACCAGATGTCTGTATGATCGTGTTCTGCACGGAAGATGGCACCTACGAAACGAGGCAGTGTCTGCCGGGTAGTCCCACACGCACAATCGCTGTGTAAACAGTCACAAACGGTGCAATATGGCACAGAGAAGATGTCTACCAGACTCTCTGCTGTGGGAGGCCATAGAAAGAAGCAGGACAGTCGGAAACTGACTTGGCTCGATGACTTACAAGGGGAGGCCGCCAATTGTGAAATTCAGATTCGATTCATACTACGCATAATAAAAGCCCATGGCCAGAGGTGTAATGTGGCAAAGCACCAAGATGCACTTCTCAGCCGTTGTCGAGAATATCGACAAATAAAAGAAACCGTTGCGGTGAAATACTCTCTACGATTAACGTCGGTCTACAGCGCCGTGGCGCACCGGTAAGCGCTCGGGTTCGTAATCCGAATGTCGCCGGATCGAATCTCGCGCCATGCAATTATTAGTTTTTTGTAATTCAAATATATATATATATATATATATATATATATATATATATATATATATAAACTATTAATGAATTGCTTATGCATGTTGGTGAAGGCGGATCGCTCTCCAATTGTACCGCCTCCATTTTTCCGTTTTTTTAACAGGGTGTACCAAAGCTCTCCCGTCCGCACTGATTTTCGACGATGTTATAAGTTGCGCTAGGGACCGTATCTACCTTCTTTCGAAGTTAGCAGGCAACTACGCTGTTATGCGGTGGCTCGTTTCGGCCCATTCAACATCCGTCCTTCAAGTGTAACGAGCGAGTAACGGAGTTTATATTTCATACCTGCCACAGCGACTTTGTGTTCGTGGGGGTCTCTATTCTAATTCGAACGTTTGACTTACACTATACGTATTCGTTTCGGAATATCGTTTCTACGTCTACCGTTAACTATACGTTGTTAACATTATGAAGACAATTAATAACATTTGTGAAATACAACTTTGTTTGCGGAAAACATAACGATGTTCGAAGTCGCCAGTTTTTCCACGACAAACGACTTTCAATAACTTATTATATGCATAACTGTTGCAAATGACTGCCGGGAATTATATATATATATATATATATATATATATATATATATATATATATATATATATACATATATACATTTGAATTACAAAAAAAAAATAGTAAAAAAAAAAGGTTGTATGGTGCGAGATTCGATCCGGCGACCTTCGGATTACAAACCCGAGCGCTTACCGCTGTGTGTGTGTGTGTGTGTGTGTGTGTGTGATACACATTTGAATTACAAAAAACAAATACTAAAAAAAAAAAAATTGTATGGTGCGAGATTCGATCCGGCGACCTTCGGCTTACAAACCCGAGCGCTTACCGCTGCGCCACGACGCTGTAGAACATTATTAATCGTAGAGAGTATTTCACCGCAACGGTTTCTTTTAACCGTCGATTTTCTCGACAACGGCTGAGAAGTGCATCTTGGTGCTTTGCCACATTACACCTCTGGCCATGAGCTTTTATTATGCGCAGTATGAATCGAATCTGAATTTCACAATTGGCGGCCTCCCCTTGTTAGTGTGAAACGTTCTGTTGTTTCTCGGATGTGGCGGCAATTTATAGAGACCGAAACTGTATCCCGAAGGCCGGGGTAGGCCCGATCACGTGTAGCTTCAGAAGAGGGGACCGTCATTTGGCTGTAAGGGCACGACAGTACCGCCTTACTACAGCACGGCAACTGGATATGTGAGCTCGCATCACCCACTGGACGCGTTGTATCGAGACAAACGGTGTGCGGAAGGCTTCGGCAGAATGGACTTTATTGTCGAAATCCAGCTGTATGTCTACCTCTGACGCGTCTTCACAATAGGGAACTTACAGAGTGGGGTCATCAACATACCACCACTGTGTTAGAAAAGAGGGCTAATGTTATTTTCACAGATGAGATTTAGTCAAGAGAGTTCAAAAAATGTTCAAATGTGTGTGAAATCTTATGGGACCTAACTGCTAAGGTCATCAGTCCCTGCCGGCCGGAGTGGCCGTGCGGTTAAAGGCGCTGCAGTCTGGAACCGCAGGACCGCTACGATCGCAGGTTCGAATCCTGCCTCGGGCATGGATGTTTGTGATGTCCTTAGGTTAATTAGGTTTAACTAGTTCTAAGTTCTCGGGGACTAATGACCTCAGCAGTTGAGTCCCATAGTGCTCAGAGCCATTTGAACCATTTTTTTTCATCAGTCCCTAAGCTTACACACTACTTAACCTAAATTATCCTAAGGGCAAACACAGACACACCCACGCCCGAGGGAGGACTCGAACCTCCGCCGGGACCAGCCGCACAGTCCATGACTGCAGCGCCGGAGACCACTCGGCTAATCCCGCGCGGCTTAGTCAGGAGAGTGATTCTCGATGGATTAGCATCCGGAGGGAACGTGGAACAAGATTTCGGGACCCAAACATTGTGTAAAGAGACCGATATCGAGGAGCGACCCATAATGGTGTGGGCAGGGATTATATTAAACACACAAACACCTCTTCAAGGAGTTGTACAGGTTAATCGACAAGGTTTAACTGCAGTCAGGTATCGCGACGAGATCTTGGGACCTCATTTGCGATAGTTACGAGGTGCTGTTGGCCGATAATGCTGGACCTAGTATAGCACGGGTGGTTGATGTTTTCTTGGAAGATATTGCACATTGCACGCCTGGCGTGGCCTGCTCCTTCTCCCGATCAGAATCCCACAGAGCACGTCTGGGGCGCACTAGGGAGATGAGACGGCTGGCATCACCTCAACATCCACCAAACATTCTCCAAGACTGCGAGCAGCTCTGCAGGAAGAATGGCCGTTGTTGCCTCAACATGAACTGATGACATCATTCACAGCATTCCTCGTCGTTGTCAGGCCTTTACTGCTGCCAGATGGTGTCACACCCCATACTGGCTAGATTAATCAGTAGTCGTAAAGTGTGTGCAAATTCGTTAAACTGAAAAAATGGGTCAAATAGCTCAAAACACTATGCGACTTAACATCTGAGGTCATCAGTCCCCTAAACTACTTAAACGTAACTAACCTAAAGGACATCACACACATCCATGCTCGAGGCAGGATTAGAACCTGCGACCGTAGCAGCAGCGCGATTCCGGACTGAAGCGCCTAGAACCGCTCGGACACATGGGGCCGGCGAACTGGAAAAAACCAAGAACATTTTTGTCTACCGTTATACAGGTTGCAGTTGTTTACATTCTGAATTCTTTGCGTTGTTTCTACTTTACTATCACCCGTTTATAGTGTTTTGTGCCAAAATAAAAGCAACCTTACAAAATTTGCGTTTGCTGCTTTAATTTCGGACGCCTGTGTATTTTTATTTGTTCACAGTAATTCGATAAATTTTCATGTTGCTTCAGCCCTCAAAGGGTCGGAGTTGTAGTTCATCTAGATTTACATATATAGTTCTCACATCACTTTACGGTGTGTGGCGGAGGGTAATTTGTGTACGTGCGTCACTTCCCCCTTTTCCTGTTCCATTCGCGTGTGGTTCGCGGGCAGAACGATTGCTGATAAGCCTCCATGTAAGCTCGAATCTCTATAATTTTAACTTGATGGTATTTTAGCGAGATATTCGTAGGGGGAAGCAATATACTTTAGGAATGTACGCTCTCGGAACCTCAACAGCAGACCGTAATGAGACGCAGAAAGCCTCTCCTGCAGCGTCTGTCACTTGAGTTGGCTGAGCACCCCCGTCGCGCTTTCACGCTTAGTAAGTGAACCTGTAACGAAACGTGCTGCTCTTCTTTGTATCTTCTCTATTTCCTCAATTATTCCTATCCGGTACGGCGACCATACTGACAAGCAATATACAAGTACTGATCTGACGAGTTGTGAGCCACCGTACTTCCTTTGTCGATGGACGCCATTTCCTGAGGATTCTTGCAATAAATCTCAGTTTGAGATCTGCCTTACACCCGATTCATTTTATGTGGTCGTCCCACTTCAAACCGCTCCCTACGCACAAGTGGTTCAAGTGGCTCTGAGCACTATGCGACTTAACTGCTGAGGTCATCAGTCCCCTAGAACTTAGAACTAGTTAAACCTAACTAACCTAAGGACATCACACACATCCATGCCCGAGGCAGGATTCGAACCTGCGACCGTAGCAGTCGCGCGGTTCCAGACTGTAACGCCTAGAACCGCTCGGCCACTCCGGCCGCCCCTGCGCGCACTCCTAGATATTTCATAGAAGTAACTGCTTCCAATGATTTTGCTGCAATTTTGGAATCATACAATACTGGGTTCATGTATTCACAATACATTATATTTGTATATACTGAGGATCAATTGCCTCTCCCTGCACCAAAAAGTTTTAATATCCTGCAGATCTTTCTGGATTTCGCTTCAATTTTATATTGTCACGATTTCTCCGTATACAACAGCATCATCCGCGAATAACCTTATGGAACTTCTGACGTTAACTACTAGGTCAATACACACTGCAACGCCAGAGAAACTAGTATAGGCATGCGTATTCAAATACAGAGATATGTAAACAGGCAGAATACGGCGCTGCAGTCGGTAACGCCTATATACACTGCAACGCCAGAGAAACTAGTATAGGCATGCGTATTCAAATACAGAGGTATGTAAACAGGCAGAATACGGCGCTACATCCGGTAACGCCTATATAAGAAAACAAGTGTCTGGCGCAGTTGTTAGATCGGTTACTGCTGCTAAAATGGCAGCTTATTAAGATTTAAGTGAGTTTGAACTTGGTGTTATAGTCAGCGCACGAGCGATGGGGCACAGCATCTCTGAGGTAGCGATGAAGTCGGGTTTTCCCCTGCCACCATTTCACGGGTGTACCGTGAATATCAGGAATCCGGTAAAACATCAAATCTCTGACATCGTTGCGGGAGGAAAAAGATCCTGCATGAACGGGACCAACGAATATTGAAGAGAATCGTCCAGCGTGACAGAAGTGCAACCCTACCGCAAATTGCTACAGATTTCAAAACTGGGCCATCAACAAGCGTCACCGTGAGAACCATTCAACTAAATGTCATCGATACGGGCTTTCTGAGCCGAAGAACCAATCCTGTACACTTGATGACTGCACGACACAAAGCTTTACGCCTCGCCTGGACCCGTCAACGACGACATTGGACTGTTGCTGACTGGAAACATGTTGCCTGATCCGACGAGTCTCATTTCAAATTGTATCGAGTGGATGGACGTGTACGCGTATGTAGAGAACCTCATGAATCCATGGACCCTGCATGTCAGCAGGGGAATGTTGAAGCTGATGGAGGCTCTGTAATGGTGTATGTGTGTGTGTGCAGTTGGAATGATATGGGACCCCTGATACGTCTAGATACGGCTATGACAGGTCACACGGACGTAACCATCCTGTCTGGTCGCCTGCATCCATTCAAGTCCAGTGTGCAATCCGACAGACTTGGGCAATTCCAGCAGGACAATGCGACGCCCCACACGTCCAGAATGGCTACAGTGTGGTTCCAGAAAGACTCTTCTGAGTTTAAACACTTACTCTGGCCACCAAATTCCCCAGGCATGAATATTATTGAACATACAGGGTGTTTCAAAAATGACCGGTATATTTGAAACGCCAATAAAAACTAAACGAGCAGCGATAGAAATACACCGTTTGTTGCAATATGCTTGGGACAACAGTACATTTTCAGGTGGACAAACTTTCGAAATTACAGTAGTTACAATTTTCAACAACAGATGGCGCTGCAAGTGATGTGAAAGATATAGAAGACAACGCAGTCTGTGGGTGCGCCATTCTGCACGTCGTCTTTCTGCTGTAAGCGTGTGCTGTTCACAACGTGCAAGTGTGCTGTAGACAACATGGTTTATTCCTTAGAACAGAGGATTTTTCTGGTGTTGGAATTCCACCGCCTAGAACACAGTGTTGTTGCAACAAGACGAAGTTTTCAACGGAGGTTTAATGTAACCAAAGGACCGAAAAGCGATACAATAAAGGATCTGTTTGAAAAATTTCAACGGACTGAGAACGTGACGGATGAATGTGCTGGAAAGGTAGGGCGACCGCATACGGCAACCACAGAGGGCAACGCGCAGCTAGTGCAGCAGGTGATCCGACAGCGGCCCCGGGTTTCCGTTCGCCGTGTTGCAGCTGCGGTCCAAATGACGCCAACGTCCACGTATCGTCTCATGCGCCAGAGTTTACACCTCTATCCATACAAAATTCAAACGCGGCAACCCCTCAGCGCCGCTACCATTGCTGCACGAGAGACATTCGCTAACGATATAGTGCACAGGATTGACGACGGCGATATGCATGTGGGCAGCATTTGGTTTACTGACGAAGCTTATTTTTACCTGGACGGCTTCGTCAATAAACAGAACTGGCGCATATGGGGAACTGAAAAGCCCCATGTTGCAGTCCCATCGTACCTGCATCCTTAAAAAGTACTGGTCTGGGCCGCCATTTCTTCCAAAGGAATCATTGGCCCATTTTTCAGATCCGAAACGATTACCGCATCACGCTATCTGGACATTCTTCGTGAATTTGTGGCGGTACAAACTGCCTTAGACGACACTGCGAACACCTCGTGGTTTATGAAAGATGGTGCCCGGCCACATCGCACGGCCGACGTCTTTAATTTCCTGAATGCATATTTCGATGATCGTGTGATTGCTTTGGGCTATCCGAAACATACAGGAGGGGGCGTGGATTGGCCTCCCTATTCGCCAGACATGAACCCCTGTGACTTCTTTCTGTGGGGACACTTGAGAGACCAGGTGTACCGCCAGAATCCAGAAAGAATTGAACAGCTGAAGCAGTACATCTCATCTGCATGTGAAGCCATTCCGCCAGACACGTTGTCAAAGGTTTCGGGTAATTTCATTCAGAGACTACGCCATATTATTGCTACGCATGGTGGATATGTGGAAAATATCGTACTATAGAGTTTCCCAGACCGCAGCGCCATCTGTTGTTGAAAATTGTAGCTACTGTAATTTCGAAAGTTTGTCCGCCTGAAAATGTACTGTTGTCCCAAGCATATTGCAACAAACGGTGTATTTCTATCGCTGCTCGTTTAGTTCGTATTGCCGTTTCAAATATACCGGTCATTTTTGAAACACCCTGTATGTGGGATGCCTTGCAACGTGCTGTTCAGAAGAGAGCTCCAGCCCCTCGTACTCTTACGGATTTATGGACAGCTCTGCAGGATTCATGGTGTCAGTTTCCTCCAGCGCTAATCCAGACGTTAGTCGAGTTCATGCCACGTGCTGCGGCACTGCCGCCTGTTCGCGGGGGCCCTACACGATATTAGGCAGGTGTACCAGTTTCTTTGGCTCTTCGGTGTATAGCGGACGTGTTCCTAATCTTACGAGAAGAGTTTCTAAAGAAGCAATCCCGCGTACACCCGTAGGTCTTACCAAAATTCTCCCCGGCGCTCTGCGCGGAGCTAATTTTGATTTAGTTAGTCTAACCGTATGCGCCTACGAATTTGCAGCGGAAGTGTATCGAATGCCCTTTCGGTAGTCAAGGAGCACGTTATCTACCCGGGCGCCTGACGAACAGAACGAGCTTGATTACAAACGATCGTTGTTTTCGGGACCCACATTCATTCGTAAAGAGGAGATTTTCGGTCTCCAGAAATGTCATAATAGTCTAGCATAATACACACTCCGACGTCAGAGATACAGGCCTATAGTTTTGTGCGTCTGTTGAACGACCCGTCTTCAAAACGGGAATGATCTCTGCTTTGTTCCAATTATCAGGACGCTTCGTTTCTCAAGAGACACACCGTACACCGCTGTTAGAAGACGGGCAAGTTCTTTCGCATACTCTATGTAGAACAGAATTGGTATCGCGTCAGACCCAGTAGCCATTCCTCTGTTGAGCGGTTGCAGTAGCTTTTTCATCCCCTGGTTACTTATTTCGGTATCTGTCATATTGTGGTTCGTGCGACGATTTAAATGTGGAACTGCAGTATGATTTTCCGCTGTGAAACGGTTTTGGCAAAAGATGTTTAGTATTTCGACATCTTCTGTGCCATACACTGTTTCAATTCCACTGCGGCCACAGAATGTCTGGAGAGATGGCTTCGATCCTTTTATAGCTTTAACGTAAGACCAGAACTTATTAGGATTTTCTGTCAAGTTGGTAGCTAGAGTTCTACTTTCGTGTTTGTTGAACGGTTCACAAATAGCCACTATTACGCTAATTTGGCTTCCTTTAATTTTTGTTTGTTTGTGGGGCTTTTGCTACGTTTTTTAAATTTGCAGAGAAGCTCTCTTTGCTTTTGTAACAGCCTCTTAATACGGTCGTCGGACCGCGGAAGGTCTTCTCCATCCGTGACGACTTCGCTCAGCACATACCATTATAAAGTGTATTGCACGATGCTCTTGTACTTTGTCCACAGATGCTGAACATTGTCAGTGCTGGAGATGAAGTTTTCATGATGACCTGTCAGATTAGCTGAAATATGCTTCTTATTGCTCTTGCTTCGATGAAAAGAAAGAAAGACAACGTAGTTTCTGTAGCGCACTTTTAACCTTTGTACTAACAGAACAGAATAGGAAAATCGAAGAGTCTTCTTTTAGTTCTGAAGTAATGAAGCAGCTACTTTGATTCTACGCGAACTGGAATACATATCTAAAAAAAAATGGTTCAAATGGCTCTGAGCACTATGAGACTCAACTTCTGAGGTCATCAGTCCCCTAGAACTTAGAACTACTTAAACCTAACTAACCTAAGGACATCACACACCGATGCCCGAGAGAGGATTCGAACCTGTGACCGTAGCAGTCGGCCGGTTCAAGACTGTAGCGCCTAGGACCGCTCGGCCACCCCGGCCGGCAATACATATCTAAATCTGCATAGGTCTGTCTTGTAGATTAAAGGAGTTTTCGCTACATTGCGCGTGATGAATGTGTAATATTTACATATCATTTACAGTCGCAGCGAACGAGTGTTTACGCCTTACCACATCAACCCGTTAGGCACGCTAACACAAAGGACGGTTATGAATGAATTATACGTGCAATACTCAGATATTTTTATACAGTGTCTGTTTTGCAAGACCAAGATAATAACTTACCAACCAACTTTACTACCGTGGCAAGAATACTTTTTCTCGGACAAAACAAATGCGAGAATAATGTGTCTATTCTTCTTACAACACAAGTACGTTGTGGCCAAATATAGGTGTCAGTAGGTCCGTACTTTGATGCACCAGGTTGCAGGCATCTATATCAAGGGCGACGCGATTTTAGAACGAGGTTGAAAGTTGTAAGACAGTATCGTGCACGGCTTTGTCTACGACAAACACAGCGTTTGGCAGTCAAGTAATCGTGCCGAGCGCGTTTGCCAAACACGTCATTTCAGTGCGGTGACTTCTCTCGCCATCAATTGGAAAGTGCACGAGATGGAAAGAATTGAAGCTAATAACAGAAGGCCAGCATTCCGTACGGCTAACTGCTGTAGCTGAAAAAGGTGGCCTTGGATCTTGCGAAGATACACCAGCAATAAACATCAGTCTGCACACGTCTTACGCGTTTGTAAGAGTAATTTGCGGCACGTACAAAGGTCTGTGTTACACAACTCAGGAACAAGTCAGCGACCCACTACACACCTGTCTCGTACGCCTGGCCGTAAACTGACAGACAAACGAGTAGAATCTTATGTGTCCGTGGGTGGTGTAGCGAAAGAAACTAGCAGGTATTTCGCACTTTGCGCGTGTACGTCATCCTTCTTTTCGTGAAAAATACAACACAACGAGTATCGGTTGCTTCTGTTTATCATGACAGGTAGAGCAGTATTATTGTTGTTCCTGCACCTAGTTCGTCTTTTCTTATCGTTCTGCATTTAAAATAGACTAAATTTTTTAACTAGCAAGGGATATGCCTCTACCTGAACGGCTAAAACCGTAGAAAAATGATTTTAAAATGCAGAGATTTGCCTGTTCTAACACCCATCAAGACCGTTAGTAGTCGTCGTTGATTGTAGTCTTCTGCTCTCAGTTACGTGAGCAGTCGCCAGAAATGACAAGTGGTTCGGATTCCACGTTAAACTGTTGGTTCCCTTTCCCCCGCCCTACTGTCATCCGGTTGAAAGACTTGCACCTGCCATCGACCCATACACAGTTACTGTTATTATTATTACAATATATATATATATATATATAGCAATAATAACAACAATTATATATATATATATATATATATATATATATATATATATATAAAAACAAAGATGATGTGACTTACGAAACGAAAGCGCTGGCAGGTCGATAGACACACAAACAAACACAAACATACACACAAAATTCAAGCTTTCGCAAGAAACTGTTGCCTCATCAGGAAAGAGGGAAGGAGAGGGAAAGACGAAAGGATGTGGGTTTTAAGGGAGAGGGTAAGGAGTCATTCCAATCCCGGGAGCGGAAAGACTTACCTTAGGGGAAAAAAAGGACGGGTATACACTCGCACACACACACACATATCCATCCACACATATACAGACACAAGCAGATATATTTCAATAATAACAATAATTGCATATATATATATATATATATATATATATATATATATATATATATATTATGGAGGGGTATTACAGCGAAATATAATTGCGTTCAATTAATGCATGCAGGTAAGGTCTGAACTTTGTTGTTCGCAATCAAAGGCATCTTACGAATCTTCCTGGAGTTCTACTCCACACTTGTCCACCTACACCTTGAGGAAGGAGATTATGGAACATCTGACAATAACGATGTTTTTCACGTGCCAGTGTTAGAAATTGTACTGAGAAGAGAACCTAGAAGTTCAGTTACAGGCAATTCAATTACAGCATCAGGGATGTGATGAAGTATATGGCTTTCGCTTCTGCAACTTTCTCTACTTACCAGTTATACTTCAGAACACCTACGAATCGCTTCATAGCTGATACCCGTGCATCGTACATCCATTATAGTCTAACAAAATGCATAGTGGAATATGACGCTTATACGTTTCGTGTCAAGGCATTTTTGTCAAAACGCTATACCAATTTCTACTATTGGAAGCTGCGACGTTTTTTCTTAAAAAAATAAAAGAGACCGCAATAGTATTTGCCATTCTTGAGAACTAGTGTATTAATGCTATACCAAATGTCTGAATAACATGCTCTTCCCATATACAAAGATCCTTGACCCCACGACGTCATTTTATCCGAAATACGAAAATGCGAACTAATGTACTATGTACCCCATAGCATCCCCCTCCCCCCCCCCCCCCCCACATCCTTTAGTATAGCCAAAGCCTTTGTGTCCGTTATTAGAGAGCTATCAACTTTTTCATAAATTTAGACAACGTAGTCTGTGGAGAAACAGCGACCTGATACTATATTTAAATTGGAATGAACAGTCAAGATCGTAATAATATTCGTTTATTAACCGGTTTCGACTTATGTGAAAGCCATCTTCAGAAGTTTTGACCCCTTGTGGCTGGTGCTGGTGGCTCATGATACCGCGATCGTACTGCACGAGACAATCGATGAGCCAAAAATTCTGAAGATGGCTTTCACATAAGCCGAAACCGGTTAATAAACGAATAGTATTGCGCTCTCGACTGTTCATTCTGATTTAAATATAAACTTTTTACCTATGACCGGTTGTGTTTTATTTTTGTATCGACCGATGCATCTTCTTTTAGGTCAGGTTGAACAGGATGGCTAACTTTAACTGCGGACTGGACTTTAATTCATCTCGAACGTTCGTGAAGCGCAGCTGTGTGCGACGGGACTCGGTAATTTACCTGTCTTGTGAGTTCTTTAAAGGCGAGCTTCCCACGCACAAATACGCGCACAGCAGCGGAAACCTGCGACAAGTGCCCGGCTGTCACGGGTGCAGCTCGGTCAGCGACTGTGTGGATCGCGTGAGCACAGCCTGACCTCGCAGGAAGTGTGTACTCGAAGCATTTCGCGCGCCGCAGTAACGCAGCATCGTAACACACTTACGTCAGCTCTGATCGCATTTGACGAAGCGCACTGCTTCTCAGCTGACGTTCTGATTTCCCACGTTGCATCTTTGCGAGAAACTTTATTCACCTTCGACAAAGTGTGTGAAAGCTTTCGCATCGGCGGCGGCGGCGACTAGTGCATTAAAAACTAGAACACATCTTAAACTACTTATCTTCTGCAAAGCCTTTCTATTCAGCGCGTCCTCCTCACATACACCGCGATGCTCCATTATTTCGTTGATGACGTCTTTCCGAGAACGTCGTGGTTTATCGCTTTTACGTTTGCTACATTATTTCCATTCAAACTTTTCATTGGCTGCCGACGGTCGGGAATTCTGAGGAAGCGTTCGTACCACCGTTTCCTTCAATTCAGTCTACCACCGTTTCATTTGCCTTCATTCTACCTTCTGCTTCATCATTATATTTCTCGAATCTTGATATTCTGGCGGTCCTTCGTTAACAGTCCATTTGCATACCTATGTTGCCCGCCATAGTGAAGAAGAGCAGACTTGATTCCGACTGAATACACCATGTACCGTAAAGCTCTTTATTTTACAGTAGCTAGTTGAGAAATTTGTAATAGTGAGGAAGGAGTCACAAACTGCTTTTGTAGGTTTAGCAAAGGCTTATGACACGGTTGCTAGAGCAAAACTGTGGGAAGCTATGAAAGATATGGATGAAAATCTCTTAGAGATTATTATTGGAATGTATAGAAATAATGAGGAACCGAATAGTTAGTTAGTTAATGATCCACAGTCAACGAACAGTAGCTTGCGGAGACTGTATGTAGCTGCAGATAATTTGAACGATTCGTTTATCGAAATGATGCTGAACGAGTCAGTTTTTATGTACGTATTTCTCCTTTTTCGGGTTTTGCTTTTATATGCTACCAGTTTTTAAATAACGTCGTCTATGGAATAGGAGAAGTTGTCCAGGAGAAAGGATTTTAAGTTAGATTTAAAACTTGCTTTGCTATCTGTAAGACGTTCTATGTTACTGGGCAAGTGAACAAAAATTTTTGTTTGCTGCATAATGAATTCCTTTCCAAGGAACAGAGAGCTGTATAATGAATAATCGTGTTTTCCTTTAGTGTTGCAGTGGTGGATATCACTATTCTTCGCAAATGGTGGTGGATTATTTATGTTTAATTTCGTTAAGGAATATATGTACCGTCATGGTCCAGTTCCCCCCACCCACCATGAACCACGGACCTTGCCGTTGGTGGGGGAGGCTTGCGTGCCTCAGTGATACAGATAGCCGTACCGTAGGTGCAACCACAACGGAGGGGTATCTGTTGAGAGGCCAGACAAACGTGTGGTTCCTGAAGAGGGGCAGCAGCCTTTTCAGTAGTTGCAGGGGCAACAGTATGGATGACTGACTGATCTGACCTTGTAACACTAACCAAAACGGCCTTGCTGTGCTGGTACTGCGAACAGCTAAAAGCAAGGGGAAACTACGGCCGTAATTTTTCCCGAGGGCATGCAGCTTTACTGTATGGTTAAAAATGATGATGGCGTCCTCTTGGGTAAAATATTCCGGAGGTAAAATAGTCCCCCATTCGGATCTCCGGGCGGGGACTACTCAGGAGGACGTCGTTATCAGGAGAAACATAACTGGCGTTCTACGAATCGGAGCATGGAATGTCAGATCTCTTAATTGGGCAGGTAGGTTAGAAAATTTAAAAGGGAAATGGATAGGTTAGAGTTAGATATAGTGGGAATTAGCGAAGTTCGGTGGCAGGAGGACACAAGACTACTGGTCAGGCTAATACAGGGTTATAAAAGCAAAACCAAATAGGGGTAATGCAGGAGTAGATCTAATAATGAATGAAAAATAGGAGCGCAGGTAAGCTACTAGGAACACCATAGTGAACGCATTCTTGTAGCCAAGATAGACACGAAGCCCACACCTACCACAGTAGTACAAGGTTATTTGCCAACTAGCTCCACAGATGACAAAGAAATTGAATAAATGAATGATGAGATAAAAGAAATTATTCAGATAGTGAAGGGAATGAAAAAATAGTAAGTGAATATGGAATGGGAGTAAGGAATGAAAGAGGAAGCCGCCTGGTAGAATTTTAGTGAAGGGAATGAAAAAGTAGTAGGTGAATATGGAATGGGAGTAAGGAAAGAAAGAGGAAGCCGCCTGGTAGAATTTTGCTCAGAGCATAACTTGATCATAGCTAAAATCTGATTTAAGAATCATGAAAAAAGGTTGTACACGAGCAAGAGGCCTGGAGACACTGGTTTCAGGCAATTATATAATGGTAAGACAGAGATTTAGGAACCAGGTTTTAAATTTCCAGGGGCAGATGTGGACTCTGACCACAATCTATTGGTTATGAACTGCAGGTTAAAACTGAAGACACTGGAAAAAGTTGGGAATTTAAAGAGATGGGACCTGGATAAACTGAAAGAACCAGAGGTTGTGGAGAGTTCCAGAGAGAGCATTAGGGAACAATTGACAAGAATGGGGCAAAGAAATACAGTAGAGGAAGAATGGGTAGCTTTGAGAGATAGCAGCAGAAGATCAAGTAGGTAAAAAGACGAGGGGTAATAGAAATCCTTGGGTAAGAGAAGAAATATTGAATTTAATTGATGAAAGATGAAAATAGAAAAATGCAGTAAATGAAGCAGGCAAAAAGGAATACAAACGTCTCAAAAATGAGATTAACGAGGAGTGCAAAATGGCTAAGCAGGGATGGCTAGAGGACAAATGTGTGGGTGCAAAGGCATATATCACTAGGGGTAAGATAGATACTGCCTACAGGAAAATTGTAGAGACTTTTGGAGAAAAGAGAACCGCTTGTATGAATATCAAGAGCTTAGACGAAAAACCATTTCTAAGCAAAGAAGGGAAAGCAGAAAGGTGGAAGGAGTATATAGAGGGTCTATACAAGGACGATGTACTTGAGGGCAATATTATGGAAATGGAAGAGGACGTAGATGAAGATGAAATGGGAAATATGATACTGCGTGAAGAATTTGACAGAGCACTGAAAGACCTAAATCGAAACAAGGCCCTGGGAGTAGACACCATTCCATTAGATGTACTGACAGCCTTGGGAGAGCCAGTCATGACAAAACTCTACCATCTGGTGAGCAAGATGTATGAAACGGGAGAAATATCCTAAGACTTCAAGAAGAATATAGTATATTTTTTGCTTACGTGTGTTCTTTAGTTTGCCTAGTGTTTCGCTGGCGTTAGTGACAGACTTTGTCTAACTGCTATGAATGGTTGCTTCCGTTAGCAGTCTTTCGATCTCTCAATATTATGTCTTCTGACTTTTACTCTGACTCACATGACCAAGTCTTCTTTTAGAAGGGACGAAATAAATCGAAAGGCAAAAAAATTATTTAATTTAAATCGGATCGGAGTTTCACACATACAGTTTTTTTTACCTCAGGATTCATTTCAACCCGCTTAGCACTGTCGTTAGAAATGCAGTATACATGGTATAGAATATAGTATGTCGTACTTTTCGTTAGATTTGCAGTTGCTGTGAAAGATCGCAGAAACGTTGAGGCTATATAGGAATTTATAGCATGTCGCAAATTTCGTCCAACTAGTTCGACTTGTTGTGTCTGGGGAACGTACCTACACTCTGTTACGAAGGCGAACCTTTCTTAGGCTAAATCCTTTTGCCGCTAATTTTGCTGTCTACACAGTATGGTCAGCATGTCTGACTTCTAGACAGTTGACGGGACAGTTAACAGGTCCACTTAGCAGGGTAACTGAGCTTCTTCGTGAAGGAGAAATACCGAGTGCGCTTTCGAAACTCCATCATTAACGACAGTGGGAGGGTAGAAGGCGATACTTGTTTCTCCAATCCTTCTGTCCACTCACGCCTTAGGCACAAAGCAACAGTCGTTTGGCTAAATGTTTAGTACAGATGAGAACGTTAAGGTTTCAGATTTAAAATGTATTTATCAAATAATTTTGCATTTTGCTTTCTTCAGTCACTTTTAACTAATATGTATTAGCACGACACGTTTCGTCTGCATGCTGCTGTCTTAGTTGCATCACAGTTACATGCACATTGCAGCAGTGTTCAGCTTAATGTAATGCGCATGTAACTATAATGCACTTCATGATGGGTACGTGGTGCCGAAACGTGCTAGTGAATATTAATAAAAATGATTGTAGCAGTTAATATTATAAATTTAACATGCTGTCGCAGATCTCCAACAATTTCATAAACACGGATAAACTTAAGTTTAAAGCGTATTTACGCATATAGCTTAATTTCTCATGTCACAGCAAACTGTGCTTTAAGAGTTACTTGTTACTGAAGCAGTACTGTTATAAACTCTTTTTATCTCTTACACAGATGAGAAAATAATGGCTTACATGAGTCGGAGTCCTACAGCGCCCCCTATAAGACAGTACTTCTGGAGTGCAGTATCCTGATTCTACCAATGACTACCAATTAGATTTCTTGAGCGTCTATATGACACTTTTGTGTGAGTTTTTGCCCCGTTGCGGTGCAAGAAGTTCGTCTCTCAATTTGCACGATGAATGCTGTAATGCTTACCTTTTAAGGGCTCCATCCACTGGAGAAACGCACGTGGACTCTGCGCTGGACTTCTCCAAAACCTTTCCAACAAATCTAATTTCATTTACCCGTATATCACTCATTCTACCAAGTGAAAATTATGCCCTTTTTTTGCATTATCTTAAGATCGTACAAGGAAAACGCTTTCCTACAGACAACGGCATCTCCAGCCATCACTGTAATAGTGCGGAAGCGCGTATCTGATAAGACGTTAGCAGTTCCACAGTCTTTTCTCCGAAAACTCCCGATGCTATTTTCGTTTTTGTCGAATGTTCACAGACGAATGTAGCACACTGCATTCTATTGATCGAAAATTGTTCAAATTATTATTGTACCGAATTGCAGGTAATAAGTACGGTGTACGATTCAGTAGGTAGCATGAAAGAGACATCTCCCCATGCCTGCCTTTTTGGCCTTATTCATGCACTATATCTTTTATAGTAACTTGAACAACGACAACAACATTAGATAGCGCTGGAGGTCCAGGCACGGGTTCAGAAGCTCGTGTTATCTAAAAGCAGAAGTCTGGGGGCACTGATTATATTATCAGTTACAGATAAGCGATCAAACCAATAGTCACACTCATTGGCTTCGTGTAGAAGGGATGTCAATGTTTTGAAAACGATGAGTGGGAAGCGATAGCGACAATTTCATCGAGTGCTGGAGATACCCCATTTCCGATAACCTAATCCAGAGTGAAAGCGATAAGAGTCCGTCAAAAGCGAAGGGGTTTCTGCCGGCTCCAATGCGTGCGTGACGCGTTCGATCGGGTGAGCTGATGAAACGCTGAGGCTCATAATCCCCTGATGAAACGGCTGTCGGGTGAACAGCGGTTTCGACTACACTGTTTGTGGAAGGAAAGAGCGAATTCTCGTATGTACGTGCTCTGCTGGTGTCTCGTGCTGCAGAAGCGTCCACCGGATACTAGTTCATGAGAGCACATGTTGAAATACTGCAGAGTACGGCAGTTGCGAAGTATCGCGTCTCCCCCACACCCCAATCCAGTCTTTTGTTAGAAATCTAGTTCATTATTACACATTCTGAGACCCTCATAGCAGAATACTACACTATTTTTTGCTGTATGACAAGTTAAATTTTATATTGCATTGATTACTGACGCACTCAAGTTACTAGTGCAACAAAGATATTTATCGCTGATGCTGATTTGTCTACTAGCAAATGTATTGACCGATGTACGATTTTTTCGTGTTACAATTTCCCCTTTTCCTATCTAATTCTTAGAACGAGCAGGACACACACTTCGACTTCTCCTCTTAGCATTCATGTTCCAACGATTCCATACATATACCATGTCAGTCTCTCAGGAACGCGTCGTTTACGTAATTTTACTGCAAGACAAGTGTTAAGCAATTGACGTAAATTATTACGTAGCTGTTTCATATTGTAGTTTGAAAACCTGTGTTCACTCATTATAATAACTCTCTTTGTGTATTTAAGCGCTGAAAGGTACACTAAGTGTAATTTTGTATGGTGTTTCGCGAAGATGCGATCATAGTTGTGAGAGAGTGTGTACGTAGTGCAGATGGAAATAACTTTTTCATCCTCGCACATAGACGGGATTGTTGCCATTGTAAGGATCCTGATATACACGGCTGAAGGTTTATCCAAAAGCAATATTACTATAATCATTGTGCCTCATGACCTTAACTCTTATTTCTGTGCAGAAATTATATGAAACAACACAAACAGTTCCAAATATAAAAGTAACTTTCCATAATTGCGTTTTTATGGATGCTACAACATTCGACCCTGTTGGAAAAACGTAGTTCAGATTCCAAGTGCCAGGTCTCCTGTTCAAACTCATCACCCATTCACGAATTTTTACCATACCAGAATACCGCCATTGCTGCTACATACTAACACAAATTTTCCGAATCACAAAGACTCCTAGATGCCGACCTCGACGAGGTTTAAAAATAAGTTCTGAAGAAACGTGGGAACACTCGGGACAATAATGGACGGATGACTTGTAAGATAATTGAAAATAAGTTAACATTTAAACCATTTGTAGAAAGATTTCGATAGTGTTGACTGGAATTCTTCTTTGAAATTTTGATGTCAGTAGGGATAAAATGCAAAGTTGTAGATGACTAGTACAACAACCAGGCTGCAGTTGTGATAGTCAATGGACATGAAAGGCAGACAATAATTAAGAAAGGAGTGAGACAGGATTGTATCCTATGCACGATGTCCATCTACTCAGCATGCAGTAAAGGAAACCAAGGCGAAAATTGGAAGGGACTTGTAGAAAGATGAAACGAAAACTTTGAAGTTTGCTAATGTCATTGAAACTGTGTTAGAGACGATAGAGGAGTTGGGAAATCAATTGAAAGTAAAGGATAGTGTCTTAAAAAGAAGTTATGAGATGAAAAAAAGTAAAAGCTCGTGAAAATCAGCGAAGCTCAAGTAATACCAGTTACAGAAAGCTGATCGAAACCTGAAGTTGATAGTAGTGGGAGGTTTGGGGAAAATTAAAGTGTGTATCGAAAGGATAGGCAAATGGGAAATGGGGGTGGTGTATTTGTCGCAGTAAACAAGAAACTCAGATCCACCGAGGTAGAAATTGAAGCTGCGTGCGAGATTGTTTGGGCAACCCTCAGTTTCAGGGGTGGGAGTAAAATGGTAACTGGACCCTTCTACCACCAACCAAACTCATCTCCTGATGTAACCGTAAACCTTAAAGAAAACATCGGTTCACCAGTGAAACTGTAATCAGCAGTGGAGATTTTAATCATCCAGCAGTTTACTGGGAAAATTACAATTTTGTCCCCTTTTAGGATGTCCACATCGAAACTGGTATCAGTGACCATGACGTGGTTGTGGCAACAATGATTACCAAAGTACAAAGGACAAGTGAAACAGGCAGAAAGACATATGAGTTCAATAAACTAGATAAAAATCGGTAGTGCCATATCTCAATGAGCAACTTGAAACTTTCAGCGCAGGGCAGGAGGACGTAGATGAACTCGGGGTCAAGTTCAAAAGAATTATTGACCGTGCACTAGACAGATATGTACCTAGTCTAACAGTTCGTAATAGGATGGAACTTCCGTGATATGCAGTCACTGTAAAGGAACTTCTAAAAGCACAGAGCGTACTGCTTAATAGGTGTAAAACAAGGCGTAGGGGTATAGATAGAGAGATGTTGAACGAAACGCGTTTGGCTGTGAAGAGAGCAATGCGTCATGATTCTATGACTACCGTAGCAGAATATTGTCAATCATCTCTCATAGAATCCAAAGAAATTCTGGTCGTATGTAAAGGCTGTTAGTGGCATCGAAGTTAGTGTCCAGTCCCTAGTGAATGAGACAGGAACTCAAATTGAAGGTAGCAAAGCAAAATGGTTCAAATGGCTCTGAGCACTATGGGACTTAACATCTGAGGTCATCAGTTCCCTAGACTCAGAACTACTTAAACCTAACTAACCTAAGGACATCACACACATCCATGCACGAGGCAGGATTCGAAGCTGCGATCGTAGCAACAGCATGGTTCCGGACTGAAGCGCCTAGAACCGCTCGGCAGCAGAGCAAAAGCTGAAATGCTTAATTCCGTTTTCAAATGTTCCTTTACAAAGGAAACCCAGGAGAACTGCCCCAACTTAATCATCGTACCACTGAAAAGATTAATGAAGTAAGTATATGTGCCTGTGGTGTTGAGAAACAGCCGAAATCGATAAAACTGCCCGATGGAATCCCTGTCAGATTCTGTACCGAATTTACGGCTGAGTTAGCACCTCTTCTATACTCTATCGTAAATCCCTCGAACAAAAAACGTTCTCCAATTCTTGGAAAAAGGCACAGGTGAAACCCAAGAAGGGTAGGAAAAGAGATTCACAACAGTACCGTTGAGTATTTGGACATCTAGTTGTTCTAGAATCCTAAACCATATTGAAAAGGGTGTAAGACAGAGATATAGATTGCTCCATCTATAAACTTATCTTGTAGGCCTTGGAAGGCCCAACGGCACCGACCGGCCGCCTTGTCATCCTCATACCACAGGCGTTTCTTGATGGGTTGATGCGGATATTGAGGGGCATATGGTCAGCACACCGCTCTCCCGGCCGTATGTCACTTTACGAGACCGGAGCCGCTACTTCTCAATCAAGTAGCTCCTCAATTTGCCTCACAAGGGCTGAGTGCTCCCCGCTTGCCAACAGCGCTCGGCAGACCGGATGGTCACCCATCCAAGTGCTAGCCCAGCCCGACAGCGCTTAACTTCGGTGATCTCACGGGAACCGGTGTTACCACTGCGGCAAGGCCGTTCACGTTCCATTTATACATCGAAGAAACAATGATGGAAATAAAAGAAAAGTTCAAGAGTGGAATGAAAATTCTAGGTGAAAGGATGTCAACGATTAGATTCGCTCATGGCACTGTTATCCTCAGTGAAAGTGAGAAAGAATTACAAGGTCTACTGAATGAAATGAAAAGTCTAATGTGTACAGAATATGGACTGAGAGTAAATCGAAGAAAGATGAAAGTAATGAGAAGTAGGAGAAATGAAACCCCCGAGAAACTTAACATCAGGATTGATAGTCACGAAGTAGTTGAAGTTAGCGAATTGTGCTACCTAGGCAGCAAAATAACCAATGACGGACGGAGCAAGGAGGAGATCAAAAGCAGACTAGCACTGACAAAAAGGGCATTCCTGGCCAACAGAAGTCGGCTAATATCAGACATAGGCCTTAATTTGAGAAAGAAATTTTTTAGAATGTACGTTTGGACCACAGCATTGTATGGTTATGAAACATGGAAAACCGGAACAGAAGAGGATCAAAGCATGAGGTGCTACAGAAGATTGCTGAAAATCAGGTGGACTGATAAGGTAAACACTGAGGAGGTTTTGCACAGAATCAAAACACTAACAAAGAGAAGGGATAGGATGATGTGATATCTGTTAAGACATCAGGGAATAGCTTCCATGGTACTAGAGGTAGCTGCAGAGGCTAAAAACTGTTGAGAAAGACAGAGACTGGAATACATCCAGCAAATAATTTTGGACGTAGGTTTCAAGTACTCCTCTAAGATGAAGAAATTAGCACAGGAGAGACATTCATGGTTGGCAGTATCAAGCCAGCCAGAAGACCGCAGGCTCAAAAAGAGCCAACAGATAAACACCTCCGTTTCGGGCAATGGGCTCATAAGCACTGAAATCTGCTGCACTGCATTTGTCATACTTCTTTGGTCGTGAGCAAGTGTCAGTGAAAGTGTCGACCGAAAATGTTTTAAACAGGACAATAAAATTCTCTGTACAGATATGCAGGTAACTCACTAAATTCAGTGTAGTCAATCAACCTAATCCACGAACATATATTCTCCTCTCGCTGTAGAAATTAATTCGCGATTTTTAATGTAATTTGTCGTGAAACGCAACAGACACAAGATATATTTAGATTAATGTTCAGTCTTGATCACGTTATGTCTGTTTTAATGAGTAACCGGTTTCGGTTTTTTCTATAAAACCATCATCAGACCCATTGGTCCCTTGGGTTGGTAGGTGGAGCTCTCCTTGCTGCTGTGCAGTCAACTGATGCACAGCAGCAAGGAGAGCTCCACCTACCAACCCAAGGGACCAATGGGTCTGATGATGGTTTTATAGAAAAAACCGAAACCGGTTACTCATTAAAACAGACATAACGTGATCAAGACTGAACATTAATCTAAATATAACAATTTATTGATCACTGCATTCCAAAAATGTTTACCAAAATTAGACATAAGATAATCTAGTTCAAACTGAAGCTAGATTAAGCTTCAAAAGAAATCTGTTAGCAGTTTGTATTTCTATAACAGAGTTTGTTGCAGTAGGCGATGGCAACAAATTGTGAGCATAAAAAACAAGAAGCATCACGTAATCTTTCACACATGAGAGGAAATGTGTCGGAGCTATGAGTTATTGTGTGACCGGCGGAGGACGTAAGGGTACAGATAGCGTGCCATATGGTGGAAGCGTATGTCAGCTTAATTAACAGAGTGATGTCGGGGTCCCTGAGTATATCAGAAGCCTTTCAGATTACGGGAAGATATACTGACGGGGAAGCATCGCACCACCAAAAAGTACTTAATGTAGAGTAAAGAAATTTCGGGAATACATTTGTCTAGGTAACGTATTTAAGTGATTAACATTGCAAGGTCACAGCTTAATGCAGGCGGGAGAAAACCCATGGCAAATGCGAAGTGCAGGTACATTAATGAAAAGTGAATGTTGAACGGAAGCATGCAAACGCCCATGCATTGTGTTGTACAGGTGCCAGATGTCAGTTTGCGAGATAGAGTTCCTCACCTGTTGCTCTTGGTCGGTCAGAACAGGGACGGTTAATGTTGGTTGTGGATGACGCTGGAATTGTCCTGTGACGTCACGTATGTACTCGATAGGAGACAGATCTGGTGATCGAGCAGGCCAAAGCAAGATGTCGATACCCTGTAGAGCATGCTGGGTGTGCGCGAGCGTTCATAAATCGCAGCACAAGACATTAGATCATCAGAATGACATATAAATTTGCAGCCATGGTGCGTGGAATAGCCACGAAAAATGCTCCTGCTGTCGTGCGATATTGCATCTCAAAGTGTAACTTCACAATACCACCACTTGCAAAGTAGGTTAGAAATCAGATTAACAATGTTACTCACGCAGCATATGTTCTCATTATCGGGCAACAACAAAGTTATTGACTGTGGATGGTATCGTCAGAATGGAAATAATGAAGTCACTGTAAAAAAGTCATTAATTTTGGCACTTATCTTGGATGGATTCTCACGTATATTTCGTCGAAGTTGTTATGGCTCATCTTGTCGATTCTATTGTGATTTCACTTTGACTGCTGGAAGGTCCAGATCCGTATTTTAGCAATATTTGAAGACCTAACAAATGCGTTTTTCAGGAAATTCTTAATGATCAAACAATCCCACATCAGAACAATGGTATCGTAGAAATAATTTTTGACTTGGTGTTCACGATCCACATTTTTATTTGTAAATTCACATATAGTTGTTCTTAATTGTCACATCATCAACGAAACAGTTTTTTATCAATCTTCATATATTTAATTTCCACTTTAACCAAACACAAGACTTGACTGTACTTTTACAAAGCGAAATAACAACTTAAACTTTTGCAAAGTGAAACAAAGACTGCTCTGTGCGCATTCGCGCCAAAACGGTTACAAGTAAGTCAAAGATTATGACAGTCTCACAGAAATGAATACACACTAGAACCATATCACTGTAATATATCGACACATCGGAGTACCTATACATTAATAAAACCAAATGTTAATATTGTCACAAAAATACACTCCTGGAAATGGAAAAAAGAACACATTGACACCGGTGTGTCAGACCCACCATATTTGCTCCGGACACTGCGAGAGGGCTGTACAAGCAATGATCACACGCACGGCACAGCGGACACACCAGGAACCGCGGTGTTGGCCGTCGAATGGCGCTAGCTGCGCAGCATTTGTGCACCGCCGCCGTCAGTGTCAGCCAGTTTGCCGTGGCATACGGAGCTCCATCGCAGTCTTTAACACTGGTAGCATGCCGCGACAGCGTGGACGTGAACCGTATGTGCAGTTGACGGACTTTGAGCGAGGGCGTATAGTGGGCATGCGGGAGGCCGGGTGGACGTACCGCCGAATTGCTCAACACGTGGGGCGTGAGATCTCCACAGTACATCGATGTTGTCGCCAGTGGTCGGCGGAAGGTGCACGTGCCCGTCGACCTGGGACCGGACCGCAGCGACGCACGGATGCACGCCAAGACCGTAGGATCCTACGCAGTGCCGTAGGGGACCGCACCGCCACTTCCCAGCAAATTAGGGACACTGTTGCTCCTGGGGTATCGGCGAGGACCATTCGCAACCGTCTCCATGAAGCTGGGCTACGGTCCCGCACACCGTTAGGCCGTCTTCCGCTCACGCCCCAACATCGTGCAGCCCGCCTCCAGTGGTGTCGCGACAGGCGTGAATGGAGGGACGAATGGAGACGTGTCGTCTTCAGCGATGAGAGTCGCTTCTGCCTTGGTGCCAATGATGGTCGTATGCGTGTTTGGCGCCGTGCAGGTGAGCGCCACAATCAGGACTGCATACGACCGAGGCACACAGGGCCAACACCCGGCCTCATGGTGTGGGGAGCGATCTCCTACACTGGCCGTACACCACTGGTGATCGTCGAGGGGACACTGAGTAGTGCACGGTACATCCAAAGCGTCATCGAACCCATCGTTCTACCATTCCTAGACCGGCAAGGGAACTTGCTGTTCCAACAGGACAATGCACGTCCGCATGTATCCCGTGCCACCCAACGTGCTCAAGAAGGTGTAAGTCAACTATCCTGGCCAGCAAGATCTCCGGATCTGTCCCCCATTGAGCATGTTTGGGACTGGATGAAGCGTCGTCTCACGCGGTCTGCACGTCCAGCACGAACGCTGGTCCAACTGAGGCGCCAGGTGGAAATGGCATGGCAAGCCGTTCCACAGGACTACATCCAGCATCTCTACGATCGTCTCCATGGGAGAATAGCAGCCTGCATTGCTGCGAAAGGTGGATATACGCTGTACTAGTGCCGACATTGTGCATGCTCTGTTGCCTGTGTCTATGTGCCTGTGGTTCTGTCAGTGTGATCATGTGATGTATCTGACCCCAGGAATGTGTCAATAAAGTTTCCCCTTCCTGGGACAATGAATTCACGGTGTTCTTATTTCAATTTCCAGGAGTGTAGGTCTGTTACTTTGCAGAAAAGTAGTACGATATTACTGGTATCGAGAACTGGGGTTGGAGTGCCGTAATGGTCACGGAAATAAAGAACCATTACAAGGTGTAGGTCCAGTGTGTGTAGCACGCACACAGGTTGGCTGCAGTCCTCAACTGGCCTCTTTCTAACCAACACACACCCATCACTGGCACCAAAGGAGAACCAGCTTTCATCACAAAACACAACAGACGTCCACCCTGACCTCCAATGAGCTCTCGCTTGACACCACTGAAGTCCCAAATGGCGCTGGTTTGCGCTCAGTGGAATGCACGCTTCGGGATACCTGACTCGGAGCTGCTCTTCAAATAACCGATTTTTAACAGTTCTTTGTGTCACTCTGGTGCCAACTGCTGCTGAAATTGCAGCAGTTGCACTTACGATGTGCCAGACATATTCCGCACACGGCGTTTTTCCCTCTCGGTAGAGCGATGGTTGTCGTCCGGAGCCCAGTCTTCTTGCGTTCGTACATTCCCGTGACGACCGCTGCCAGCAGTCATGTACAGTGACTACATTCCAGCCAGATCTTTCTGCGGTATCGCAGAAGTAACATTAAGCTTCTCGTGGCTCTGTTACACGATCTCGTGATGATAACGGCGTCTTTGTCGCCTTAAAGCATTCTTGACTAACATCAGCTCACTACACTCACGACCGTTGTAGAGTGTATTTAAAGCAAACCTGATTTACATCGTCGTGTTGCTACTAGCGCCACCTTTATGTGACTGGAGCGAAATCTGAATAGGCATCATCTTTCAGGTATGGAAACACGGGTCCCAACTTTCATTTATATCGCACATCTCCTTCTTGGTGCTGTGACTTTTTTTTCCGTTAGTGTGTGGTAAACGTTGAAATTCGATCTTCCACACACGTGGTGTATTTTTTGATGTGACAAGGCTGGTTACAGAGCCTCAGGCTGATATTCGTGAAATCTGGGGAATCAGAGAAGCTTCCACTACTGTAGTAAGGCCTGAAAGCGCAAACAATAAAAGTCGGTCCATAACGAGTATTGTGGAAAGACCAGAGTGCCGAAGAAGCATAACCATTAATTTAAACTGCTCAGTAATGCCGAGGATGGTTCCCTTTCGCCGCTCGGGATTAGCCGAGCGGTCTAGGGCGCTGCAGTCATGGACTGTACGGCTGGTCCCGGCGGAGGTTCGAGTCCTCTCTCGGGCGTGGGTGTGTGTATTTGTCCTTAGGATAATTTAGGTTAAGCAAAGCTTAGGGACTTATGACCTTAGCACTTAAGTCCCATAAGATTTCACACACATTTGCTTTTTTCGGTTCCCTATCGGGAGACGCTTCCAAAAGGGAATTACTACAGAAAACTGTTCATTGTGCAGTGTGCATATGGACGGAGGTTGGCAGCATGTGAAGATTGTGGTAGGGAAAGCAAATGGTCGACTTCGGTTTGCTGGGAGAATCTTAGGAAAGTGTGGGTCATCTGTAAACAAGATCGCAATTAGGACGCAAGTGCGACCTCTTCTTGAGTACTGCACAAGTGTTTGATATACGTATCATTAACAGGCGGGTTGCTAGATTTGTCACTGTCAGGTTCGAAAAATGTGTATTTGAAGGTGACTGAAAAACGATTCTACTGCATACATTGCGCATAAGGACCGCAAAGATAAGATACGAAGTATTAGGGCTGATACGGAGGCGTAAAGATAGCTGTTTTTCCCTCGCGCTGTTTCCGAGTGGAACACGAAAGGATATGACTAGTAGTTGTGCGGCGTACCCTCCGCCACGCACTTTACGGTAGCTTGCGGAGTATCTGTGTAGATATAGATACGGAAACAGTATTGGGTTCCGCCGGGGTCGGCATGACGAGGGCCTACGGACAAATGAAGGATTATCAGGAGTGAGCGTCTGGCTGGTGTTGAAGACCAACAGGTGAACGTCGAGAGGGCCGCCAGCAGCTACAGATCTCCGAAGATGTGTTGTTTGGAAATACCAAGGTTCTGAACAGAACTCTCTAATAGCTCAGAATGAGACAAGGAATATTGATGCAGCAAGCATAAGGGTTTATGTGAGTCCAAGAAATGCAGTCCTATGCACACAAGCACCAATTACAAGCACAGCTCGACTATGCACTTTAAACGTTTCTGCACTAAAAATAATAAACAAGGTTATCTTAAAAGGTAAACATTATGTCGAATGATCGGATTGCATTGTGACCGTTACCAAATGTAGCAACGAAAATTACATTATTGTTAAATACCCTGTGATGATACATGTTTACATTAAGTGGGTCGTATCAGAAAGTACACTCTGGGTACCCCGGAACCAGAATGCGGTTATCCAAAGTGCTCCTCCAGCACATCAAACACTCTCCTGCTTCGATAATGTCCAGTTCCGTCTTCCAAGAACCACATCTTGTCGAAATCAGGGTCACTTTGGATAATGGGGATGAAATCATCTACCAAAATCTTCCTATACCGCTCGGTTCTCACCATGCCATCAAAGAATATCGCACAGATTATTCCGTGACTGGACACTGCATACCAGATAGTCATCCGTTGAGACTGAAGAGACTTCTCGATCGCCAAAAGCGGATTCCTATTCCCCAAATGCACCAGCTTTGCTCATTGACGAACCTATCCAAATGAAAGTGTGCTTCGCCGCTAAACCAAACCATGCCCATAGTACTGTATTTCCCATCATCCTCTTCGGCCAACCGTGCAGTTTGGACGTCCTAATGCAAAATGTTCAGAAGTTATGACGATTTTATTTCATATAATTCAATAATTGTCACCCTGTACTACCATTTTTATTATATATATGGATGTGTATTTATTGTTGGAGGGTTAGGTTGCTCCGTAGTTGGTTTAGAAGTTTACTATGGTAAAATAGAGATCACGACAAAACAAATGTGTTGATACTGTACAACTGCAAATGATCATATAACATGTGTATCTGTACGCTTGAAAGGGAACTTAAAACCAGAAACATTACCATGTATTAAACTGCACTGCAAAGCTTGCGGGAGATACTATTCAGATGTGAGGTCTAAGATGTCTCCTGAGCTAAAGAAAAAAGTTTTTGACCAATGTATACTACCAGTAAAGAAGTATGGCTGTTAGACAGGAACGTTAAATGATATCGTTGTTAGAACACTCGTACTGGGTCAGAGAGGAAAGGAAAGATCGATAGTGAACTACACAACGAAAGACAGAAAGAAAGCACTTGATATAAGACGCACAACAAAGGTCAGAACTAATACCTTGAAATGGCTGTGAGCTGATCACGTCTTTCGAAGAAAGGCTGGGGGATGGTCAGACCAAATACTAGTTTGGATCCCAATTTACTAAAAAGAGACAGAGGGGAACACCGTAGGACAGATGAGAAAAAGATTAAAGACAGCTGGGCTCAACTGGCAACGGGAAGCTCAAGACAGGGCGGAATGGGGGAACCTGATGGCGTCTTATGTTGCCCACTGCCTCGAAGAGGCTATATCGCCAAGTGAGTGAACTGTATCATGATGACTATGTACGGCAGGAAGCCGATATGAGAAGACGTTGGGATTATTGGAGAGATATTTGTGACAAGCTGAAAAATGTTTCCGTACCGTCGATCTAATGCAAACGTATGGCTTTTCTCAGCAGTGTTCCACTAATTGAGTCACCCGGGCACGCTTCACACACCGACTTAAAGCTCAGTGTGAAACAAAAGAGCTAGAAGAAAAATTTTTTACTGTCGTGTTAGATGGCCAAGGCTGTCAATTAACATAGCACTGCTCGCGAATGTCAAGTGTCTGCGTTCGAATACTGAGTCTGCAGTATATCACTATTTAAAAAAGAGACCGCGACAGCTGCGAGAACTTTAGAGGAAGCAGCTTACTTGATACCGCATACAAAGTTTATGCAAGAATAGTGAACAAGAGTTACGGGCTATAGGTGAAAGTTTGTTAGGTGAAGAACAAATAGGACGTGACTCTTGAAATTTTCCCGGCGTATCGAATATTCCACAAGATTTCGGGATTGCAGCCGGATCTCATCGACTTCTTTCCACGATATTTCGGCTGACAACCTTACAGCCAGTGTCAAACACTCGCCTGAAGATGGCTGTAAGGTTGTCAGCCGAAATATCGTGGAAAGAAGTCGATGAGATCCGGCTGCAATCCCGAAATCTTGTGGAATGAAGCAAATAGGACTTCGGAGGGGCAGATCGACAACAGTTGCAATATTTATAATAAAACAAATAATCGGAAAACGGTGTATAATAGGGAAACCCATATAGTGTTCATTGATTTTACTAATGCATTTGATAATATTGATAGAGAGAAGCGGTGCAGAGTTATAAGGAAGAGAGGATATCCGTAACACAACGTTTTAAAATGTCTGTACAATCATAAGACTGTAATTTTAGATACAAATGTCACTCTAACGCAACCTATAGCCACAAACAAAAGAGTGAGACAAGGATGCAGCATTTCACCTACACTTTCTAAGACTTATTTAGATGACAAAACTAGGAAAGTAAGGAGATTTTTAACGGGAGAATTAAGATTAACAGTAATTCCCGCTTGGATTGTGTTGCATATGGAGACGACCTCTCACTGCTAGCGGATAATGAAGAAGACCTGCAAAGGGGATTTCATTTATTAGCTAAGCTTTGTGAAGAGTACCATTTGACGATTTCAGGAAATAAGACAAAATCGACGGCTTTCAAAGGGAAATATCCTGTACAGAAAAAAATTTGATCAATACAGAACAGGTAAAACATTTTAATTATTTAGATTGTGACGTCACATATCAGTATGACGAAGACATAGAGAAGAAATTAGAAAGGTTTGGGAATACATGTGGAGCAATAGACAGAAGTCTAAAGAATAAAACGAGGAAGCAAATAAGATCGAAATTTTACAACACAGTGCCAATCCCAATACTGTTTACGAAACTACATCGTGGGTTACAAGGAAACGTCAAGATGAGAGATCAGGTATCTAAAAGGAGTAAATGGATACTCAACAGCCGATGATTTCGAGAGTCAGAAATTAGGGAAGTGCGAAACATATTTAACATCCACAACAAAATACAAGAAAAAAGAAAAAAAACTGGCAAGAACTCTCAGAATTAATGATTGGAGAAAGATTTCCTCTCCAGATACGATGCTTGAAGACGGATGGGAGAATAAGTCAAGGAATAACGAGGAAGCGATGGGTACTGTAACAGGCAAAACAAAAATGGCCTAGCGCTTGGAGTGAACATGATGATACCGACATACAATCTGCTCCATACAATGCAAAAGAATTCCATCCCGATCCAGGTGAAATATTGTGGGCATGGTAGTGGATCCCAGCCTTTGGGGTAGCGAGTGAGGTTGAGTATTTACCTCTTAGATCAGGAAATCGAACCAAATTCAGTAGCGTAGCGTACGGCCCCATAATGACTAAGACACGCAAGCAATCCTTAGGTCATGTGCTGCTCGTAATCCTTAGACTAAGAACAGCGACGGCACAAGCTTCTTCTCTAAGACTGAATAGTGTCGACGTGCAAAAAGAACGAAAATATGTGACATGCGATTTCCAGAAGAGAATCGTGATTATCTAAAAACTGCAGTCACTTCTGGCGAAACAAAGCGTACACACGACAAGGAGGCTCCAAGCCACTTACCTGTTTGTGCAATGCCTCCGGACACATGGCGCTAAGAACCCACAGGTGGCTGGCTACTGGCGCGCGAACACAGTGGGAAATGCGCAAAACCCGACCGGAGTAGGCGTGTTCCCTTCCCACCTGCCTGCCGGCCTGGGATCCGGAAACAAGCGACAGCACAAAGGGCTGCTCCCGTATTCCGGCCGTGCCTCGTTTGGGGAACCGCGAGTCAGCTGGCTGCGCCCACCGGGCTGGCGCGGCGTGTGAATTCCGCGGGTCGGCGCTGACGAAGCCGCGGTCACACCTGACTGCCGTATGACTTGCACTCACCTTCCTTATGGACAGGCGAGCGATGGAATTTTTTCGATTTCCCAAAACTCTTAGGTGCCCTACCTCGTAGATGGCTAACAGAAGATGGGCAGTCGCACAGACGAGCACAACTGTCGGCCTGTTGTAGAATTTTAGAACATGTTTTATGCTCGTCTCTAGGAGTCAACAAGTATTCCGCAAACAACGATCGTGTGAAAGCGAACCCCCGCTTTTCGTCCGGAAGGGCAGTAGATTTCAACGCCCAGATTAAGAACGTGTGCTTGGCTTCTGGAAGGCGTTTCCACACACATCACCAAAAGTTTGCTTCACCCCTTTATTTCGGGATTGGCAAAGAAAACATAAACATGATCAGAGTGTGCCCATATATTCACTGCAGAATGTCCAGATGACCAAATTGAAAGAAAGAAAAAATATGTAACGACAAAATTGTCCTCTTTTTCGGGTACAGGCTTGAATGCGTCGCGACATACCATCCATGAGATCATTAATCCATCCCTGGTTCAAATTTTTCCACTCTTCAGAGGCGATTCTGCGTAGTTTGCGCAGGGTACGCCGTCGTAGTAGAGTCCTAAAACAGCTCGTTTCACTCGATCCCACACATGTCCCGGTAACAGGCAGGCCGCTCCATTCTGTTGATCCCGGCATGTTGAAGGAACAACACGATGAGCTCGGGAGTTATCATCCATTGTCACCAATCTACTGGCTGTACGGTCCAACTATCGGTTTCAGAACCTTGTCCCCGTACCGTAGAGCAGGAATGTTGCACCCAACATCCACGGCAGGCATACGGTGGTCCCTTGTAATGCCACCCAAGAGCATCACCCCGCACCCACCTTGTTGCACATGTGGAACAATGTTAGAGGCATTCGATACAAATGAGATGTCTCCAAACACATTGCCTGCGATTATTTGGCTACAAACAGATCCGAGTTTCGTCCATAAACAACATGCCAATATTGTGGTGTCCAGTCTGCATGATTACTTGCCCATCTTTAAAAGAATCCATGTTGTGTACGACGTGTACTCGCCATGGTCGTGGGAAACGGAAATTTTATAATGCAATAGTCTCCTAACGGTTTGATGCGATACGTGACGTCCTGTAGCCTCTTCTAACGTCAAATTCAGTTCTGGAGCATTTTTATCCTATGGTTCCTCTGATTCAAAAGTCGTAAATATTGATCATCTTGAAACTTCCTGGCGGTTTAAAACTGTGTGCCGGACCGAGTCTCGAACTCGGCACCTTTGCCTTTCGCGGGCAAGTGCTCTACAATCGGAGCTACCCAAGCACGATTTACGACCCGTCCTCAAAGCTTCAATTCTGTCAGTACCTCGTGGTAGAGCACTTGCCCGCGAAAGGCAAAGGTCCCGAGTTCGAGTCTCGGTCCGGCACACAGTTTTAATCCACCAGGAAGTTTCATATCAGCGCACACTCCGCTGCAGAACGAAAATTTCACTCTGGTATCGATCATCTTGTGTATCTGTCGAACTTAAACGGCCCTTCGCTGTGTAATTTATCACTACCTATCAATTGGAACCGATTCGATCTCCCAACGCCGTCACTTTTGAGTCCGCTGTACAAGTCGAGCCTCTTCCTGTTTGGCAAGGCTTCTGCGCGTAACGTGATCATACTGATCATTGGTTACGATTGTCGTTCGTGGCATGATGATGTTCACTCTACTGTTCCGCAGACATCTCTAATGCGTCCCTATTGATGCTTTACTTTCAACTGAAAAGCTGCAATTCATTTGAGTGCGACGTTCTACGCGCAGATAGCACTAATGGTAGCTGTGTGTATGCTTACAAACAACTCAGGGGTGACCTTCCGATCAATACAGAAACATTCATAATACAAAAACACCTGCACGACATTTTTTGAAGGACATCATCTTCACGCCAGTACACTGTTATTAGTTTTTATTACACTATTGCAATTTCGGCCTTAGACCATTATGAAGTGCTGATATTATGGCTCGATAATGGCCTAAGGCCGAAATTGCAATAGTCTAATAAAAACTTATAACAGTCACTGGCGTAAAGGTGAAGTCCTTCAAAAAAATTTTTATGACTGTGAATCCCAGCTTCGACAAGTTTATTCACATGCACGACATGTCGCGGTGATGCAACACTTCTGTTGATGTGTGTATATATTTCTGCACTGTCGCCAGCTGTATAACACACATGCACACGGAGCATCAGTCTAGGTTTGACATTGTGTTGGAGAGTACCTATCAAATTCTTAACGGAGAGTGATCTTCAGATGTAAAAGTTACTTCGAGCGTATCCCAAGTGAGTGTTACAAGACGACCAGTGTCCACAATACATGTATATTATAAACGGCCTAGAGGGTAACGGCGAGAGTTCCACTAGGCTGCTTGATGATAATGCCGTTGTATATGGAGACGTAGCAGCGTTAGAAAATTTTAGCTCAAGGCAGGAAGAAGTGCAGAGAATTGATATTTGGTGCAGGGATTGGCAGTTGCAGCCAAGCATATACAAGTTGTGCATGAATATGAGGAAGGGAATATGAATACGTGGTTGCCGAACAAGCAATGGAAGCTGTGACATCCATTAAATACCAGGGAGTAGGTGATGGCTACATACCGTAGGGAAGGCAGGTGACATGGAGAGAATTCCTAACATGTGAGCTTCCCACGAAGGACCTAGCTTTTAAGAACCTTGTTCAATTCATATTTGAATATTGCAGTCAGCGTGGCACCCTTACCAGGCAGGATTGATACAGGAAACAGAGAAGATCCAAAGAAGAGAAACGCGTTTCGTCACAGGTATGTTTGGTAAATGTGAAAGCGTCTCGTTGATGGTCATCCAACTACAGTGGCAGACAGTACAAGAGAGGGTGGTTGGGTTGGGTTGTTTGGAGGAGGAGACCAGACAGCGAGGTCATCGGTCACATCGGATTAGGGAAGAACAGGGAAGGAAGTCGGGCGTGCCCTTTCAAAGGAACCATCCTAGTATTTGCCTAAAACGATTTAGGGAAATCACGAGAAACCTAAATGAGGATGGCCGGACGCGGGATTGAACCGTCGTCCTCCCGAATGCGAGTCCAGTGTGCTAACCACTGCGCCACCTCGCTCGGTGCAAGAGAGGCATTGGTGCATCATGGTGTATATCGTTGTTAAAATTTCGCGAGCTGCTTTTCTAGAAGAGTCAATCAGTGTATTACTTCCTCCTGTGTATATCTCGCGGAAAGACACTCAAGATAGAATTAGAGTCATACGTTGCTTTTTTTTTTGTACTACTCTCAAACAATATAATCATCTTCTCTCAATCTACGTAAAGGAGAATGAGTACATGAAACTACCTGATTGTAAGAATAGCTGCGATGTGTTACCGCTTTACTCGTTATTACTTGAATACGAAGTTAACGTGTACTTAATTGCACCATAAAACGATTAGACGTACGAACTCACCTGTTCGAAAATCTAGAAACAAAAATTTGCTTTCGACCATACAAACTAGCAAATGCTTGCAGCGATAAGTTTCTGATAAAGAAAATCACTAATAACTTTCGTGGGGTTAAAAGTAAACTCTGACGAAAATGCTTCGGTACACGGCTGTGTTAATTGGGATTTGCGTTGTGTGTTTCTGTTACAAATGTTATGTAGCGAGTGGCCTGTCACCGCTGGGCAGTGGAACTCGCATCGGAGGTAGGCCGGTTCGATTCCCGGTGGTGGGTGAAATTTGCACTGCCAGTAATAGGCCGGTAAGGGAAGGAAAGGAAGGGTGGCGGTCTAAAGTTCCTGATCACCAGTCTTAGCGCCAGGTTCCTTCATTTTCGTCACCGTGTTTCACCCTCTCCCTCCTGACATCATCATCGTAAAACACAAACATAACACCACACTATACATGCATGCATTACACTAACCTACACTCTACAAGTACACAAACGATACAACTATCACAGATCCGCAAAGAAGGCGGTCAGTATGCGCAGAGGAAAAAACACTCTGAACCAACACTGTGAGATATCCTAGCCAACAATTGCATACAAAATTTACATTTTTACCAAACTTTTTGCTTAAGGAAAAATAGTAACAACCTCTCTACAAATGATTATTCATTTTAATTTTTTCATTGCCGTAGTATATAAAGTGTGCTCCAAACCATTAAGGTCAAACTTATACAGATGGTAGAGACTGCTGATCAGAGCACTTAGAAATAACGAACTAATAGTTAGAAATAGTTATTTAGTTTTTTAATGACATAAACACCTTACACTTTATAACAAAAACTTAAGATCTAAGGACGAAAATTGTAAAAATAGCTCATCGTTTGCTACGTTGTATTAAAATTTCAGTTCTCCAATATTACGTTTCAATTCCACTCCTAAGTGTAAAAAACTTAATAATTTTCAAGTGCTTATACAGGGCTACTCCATATGACGTTCTTCATTTTCTCATATTAGTTATTCTTGCGTCGTTTTCTTCTAGTTTTGTGCAGTCACAATGCAGGGAATGTTTGTGTGGTATATCAAGAAGGCTGTGAGCTAACATCACTTGCCACTGACTTTCTTTTTCTTTTGGTTTAGCGTATTTGTTTATAAGTGGTTGTAAAGGAGTATCTTTCAAGACAGAAGGGTGTGGATCTGATGTCGCATTCTGCAGGATGCCCCGTTACTGAACAGTGTTTAAAAAGGTTACGAAATGTCGTGCTTCTCGATATCAAGAAGAAAACTTGAAAACTAGCCCAATAATAATGAATGAAGACTTCACTTGTAGTACGAAAACAAGTGCAGCGAAGAAAAAAATTGATAATGGTTTGTCACTTGATGAGTGTGAGTCCGAGAGTAAAAATTATGAGTGGTTTTGGGATTATTCGTTTGCAAATATTATCTTTCTGTCCACATAACGTTTCTTAGAAACTGTATCAGGTTTTATTAAAACTTAAATATTATAGTTTCATGTACGTCAGCCTTAATGCTCAAGATACTGTTCAACTTGATGACCTGTCCCAGTGCAACATTACAATGACATCCTTGACAAAACTGAACTCAAAATGGTTTGGCATCATTTTGCTCACGTTGTTTATGGTATAGGTGGTATAGCTGCTGCTCCATCACTACTCTCCACACTATGTTATTGTGTGTGTGCATTTTAATACAGAGTTTCCAGGTGTTTGTTGATGAATCTTTCCCTGGCCGGTCCAGACCCATCTACTCACATCCTACTGCGTGAAAAGTTCTTTGTCCAGTACTTTGTGGGTTGAACGCCTTCTATAACACACAGCATTGTTCAATAAACAGTACATTATAGTTACTGAACTGACCGCGCGTGTGCATTGATTGGCACTGTTTTTCCTGGCACTCCAAAGTTTTCGACTCCTCTATCAGCTCTCTCAATTCGTCCACAACCTTGTGACTCACGTTGTATGCACTGATCAATATTATTGTCGGACATACCAATGGTTATTTGCAGCACCTATGAAACAATGTCTTAGTCATCGGAAAAAGTGAACACCGTCTCCGTTCCTTGAAGATGTTGTACTTATGACAATATACACCAGAAAATTGCCCCGGTATTCAGACGGGTACGACTCGACGATAATGGCTGTTCGTAATAAACGCACAAAAATAAATAATTATCTTGACGTTGTAAAGATTTCATCAGCTGGTTGTGCCCGTGAGATAAGGTGAACCCTCCAAAAAGCACATCAGACAATGAACACAGTAAACCCCTGCTTCATAATGCAGTCCGAAGCCGAGGAGCAGTAAACGTAATTCTGTATTCTGTAGGACTACCCGTAAGACGTGGAATTCCCTCCAACATACGTGCGGTTTTATCACAGACCGCGAAAAGAACTCCTTAAACCTCTGGATTTACGAGCGAAAGCAGTCTGCACAGGGAATAAATTTCGGAATCTAGGCCAAGGGAATCGGTTGAACAAAGTTTGCGGTTGGCTTTCGCCTCAATGAATAATTATCGCGGGAAACCTCAATTACGTACACTCTGTGCATTGTGACAATCGTTTCAAGAGAACTGCACGAGGGGATTTCTCTTCACCAGAGTTTAGTGGTCGCACTAGATGGGTTTCGGGAGGTCAACAACAGCATAAAAATCCGAAAAAAGGGCATAACGAGGCGACAATGCATCCAATACGACGGCTGAGCACATTATGGCACAAAAGAGTGGAAAAAAGAGAATTAACAGCATGCAGAAAGATACAGCAAAACTTGGGAACTTCTGAAGCCTCTACGAGTACTATTTCACTGGATTTGAAGACAGAAAACAAACGAATCACTCAGAAATGCAGTGACTTTTTTCTTTGCAAGACAAGAGTGTCCAAGATCTTTCTTACGTCTAACTAGGTGTCCGTGCACATTCTATATGTAGCTAACATTAGGATCTGCAAAGCACATGATATCTTGTAATAATATGTCAGTCGTATTACGGTTGCGTTGGGTACTTTTCTCGTTATATAGCGTTCCAGTTCAAATGGAGTTGATACACTACTGGCCACTAAAATTGGTACACCAAGAAGAAATGCAGATGATAAACGGGTATTCATTGGACAAATATGTTATACTAGAGCTGACATGTGATTGCATTTTCACGCAATTTGGGTGCATAGATCCTGAGAAATCAGTGCCCAGAACAACCACCTCTGGCCGTAAAAACGGCCTTGATACGCCTGGGCATTGAGTCAAACAGAGCTTGGATGGGGTGTACAAGTACAGCTGCCCATGCAGCTTCAACACGATACCACAGTTCATCAAGAGTAGTGACTGGCGTATTGTGACGAGCCAGTTGCTCGGCCACCATGGACCAGACGTTTTCAGTTGGTGAGAGTTCTGGAGAATGAGCTGTCCAGGGCAGCAGTCGAACACTTTCTCTATCCAGAAACTCCCGTACAGAACCTGCAACATGCGGTCGTGCATTATCCTGCTGAAATGTACGGCTTCGCAGGGATCGAATGAAGGGCACAGCCACGGGTCGTAACACATCTGAAATGTGACGTGCACTGTTCAAAGTGCCGTCAATGCGAACAAGAGGTGACCGAGACGTGTAACCAATGGCACTTCATACCGTCACGCCAAGAGATAGCCAGTATGGCGATGACGAATACACGCTTCCAATGTGCGTTCACTGCGGTGTCGCCAAACACGGTTGGTACCATCATGATGCTGTAAATAGAACCTGGGTTCATCCGAAAGAATGACGTTTTGCCATTCGTGCACCCAGGTTCGTCGTTGAGTACACCATCGCAGGCGCTCCTGTCCGTGATGCAGAGCTGATAGTCCATGCTGCTGCAAACGTCGTCGAACTCTTCGTGCAGATGGTTGTTGTCTTGCAAACGTCCCCGTCTGTTGACTCAGGGATGGAGACGTGGCTGCACGATCCGTTACAGCCATGCGGATAAGATGCCTGTCATCTCGACTGCTAGTATTACGAGGTCGTTGCGATCCAGCACGGCGTTCCGTATTACCATCCTGAACCCACCGATTCCCTATTCTGCTAACAGTCATTGGATCTCGACCAACGCGAGCAGCAATGTCGCGATACGATAAAGCTCATTCGCGATAGGCTACAATCCGACCTTTATCAAAGTCGGAAACGTGATGGTACGCATTCCTACTCCTTACGCGAGGCATCACAACAACGTTACACCAGGCAACGCCGATCAACTGCTGTTTGTGTATGAGAGATCGCTTGGAAACTTTCCTCATGTCAGCACGTTGTAGGTGTCGCCACCGGCGCCAACCTTGTGTGAATGCTCTGAAAAGCTAATCATTTGCATATCACAGCATCTTCTTCCTGTCGGTTGAATATCGCCTCTGTAGCACGTCATCTTCGTGGTGTGGCAATTTTAATGGCCAGTAGTGTATGTAAGAGCTGCAAAGCATAGCAGCAGTACTGAAAGGATTAGAGCTGGTGAAGCAGTTAATGAGTCGAGGTAATAGAGATAATTAACCGAATAAGTGTAATAGAAACGCCGAAGTTACAAAATAAACACAAACAAATAGAAATGGATAATCTTGGGAAGCGTTGAAAATGTGACAAAGACACTGACTCACTATTAGACAGGAGTGCATAGTGATACACTCCTCTAGGAAACTACACCAATGACAATAGGGAAAGCTAGTCGTGACTTTGGATGACATGCACACGTGTTCCACTGATGTATTGCTGAAACAGAGAAAGAGATAGAGAAAGATTAAGAATTATGCATACTTACAGCGAGGATGCTTGACGTATCGGATGTTGTATTGAAGTTATGGAACGATGTTTGGCATTTGAGGCGCGAGGGGAGATATTAGGAACAGACACAATCAGCTAAGCATATGATGAAGACAGTAACGCGTAGGGAAAGTACGTCGCCCATTAGGACACTACTCCATTACAGAGCATGAAGAGCGGCATGATCAAACAGTCGGAAGTTTACACACATATCTTACGCTACGATTGATAGCAACTTCGACAAGGCTGGAGTTTTCAGTGTTTGCGCCGTGTTGCATTGAGTCACAGGAGTAAAGATACGGCAACACTTAAGAATGGACTAATTTTCGTATTATTTTGGGTGGATATAGTTTTATAAAGTCTTGGATGGCATGTAGGAAAGAATAAGGTTTTCTTCATCCTGTCACTGTACTCCCCAATTAAGATTCTCAATCAGAATTGTGCCTTGAGCTTTTACTGTCTTTTAACAAGGTAACGTGCTACTGTCGTGAAGTATTGGAAAAACCGTTTAAAGAAAATGTTCAGTTATAAACTTTCAGCGCAACATGAGCCTTGATCCTGAACAAAAGTAGAAACAATGTTCTTAGGGATGCCACTTTGATAAGTTGATCATACACTCCTGGAAATGGAAAAAAGAACACATTGACACCGGTGTGTCAGACCCACCATACCTGCTCCGGACACTGCGAAAGGGCTGTACAAGCAATGATCACACGCACGGCACAGCGGACACACCAGGAACCGCGGTGTTGGCCGTCGAATGGCGCTAGCTGCGCAGCATTTGTGCACCGCCGCCGTCAGTGTGAGCCAGTTTGCCGTGGCATACGGAGCTCCATCGCAGTCTTTAACACTGGTAGCATGCCGCGACAGCGTGGACGTGAACCGTATGTGCAGTTGACGGACTTTGAGCGAGGGCGTATAGTGGGCATGCGGGAGGCCGGGTGGACGTACCGCCGAATTGCTCAACACGTGGGGCGTGAGGTCTCCACAGTACATCGATGTTGTCGCCAGTGGTCGGCGGAAGGTGCACGTGTCCGTCGACCTGGGACCGGACCGCAGCGACGCACGGATGCACGCCAAGACCGTAGGATCCTACGCAGTGCCGTAGGGGACCGCACCGCCACTTCCCAGCAAATTAGGGACACTGTTGCTCCTGGGGTATCGGCGAGTACCATTCGTAACCGTCTCCATGAAGCTGGGCTACGGTCCCGCACACCGTTAGGCCGTCTTCCGCTCACGCCCCAACATCGTGCAGCCCGCCTCCAGTGGTGTCGCGACAGGCGTGAATGGAGGGACGAATGGAGACGTGTCGTCTTCAGCGATGAGAGTCGCTTCTGCCTTGGTGCCAATGATGGTCGTATGCGTGTTTGGCGCCGTGCAGGTGAGCGCCACAATCAGGACTGCATACGACCGAGGCACACAGGGCCAACACCCGGCATCATGGTGTGGGGAGCGATCTCCTATACTGGCCGTACACCACTGGTGATCGTCGAGGGGACACTGAATAGTGCACGGTACATCCAAACCGTCATCGAACCCATCGTTCTACCATTCCTAGACCGGCAAGGGAACTTGCTGTTCCAACAGGACAATGCACGTCCGCATGTATCCCGTGCCACCCAACGTGCTCTAGAGGGTGTAAGTCAACTACCCTGGCCAGCAAGATCTGCGGATCTGTCCCCCATTGAGCATGTTTGGGACTGGATGAAGCGTCGTCTCACGCGGTCTGCACGTCCAGCACGAACGCTGGTCCAACTGAGGCGCCAGGTGGAAATGGCATGGCAAGCCGTTCCACAGGACTACATCCAGCATCTCTACGATCGTCTCCATGGGAGAACAGCAGCCTGCATTGCTGCGAAAGGTGGATATACACTGTACTAGTGCCGACATTGTGCATGCTCTGTTGCCTGTGTCTATGTGCCTGTGGTTCTGTCAGTGTGATCATGTGATGTATCTGACCCCAGGAATGTGTTAATAAAGCTTCCCCTTCCTGGGACAATGAATTCACGGTGTTCTTATTTCAATTTCCAGGAGTGTATTTAGCATATAAATTATTACCTTCTCTAATATAACAGGAGGAATACAAAAATAATGGGTCATGTAATGTTCTACAGCACATTTTTTGCAGCGGATGAAACAGAAATTACCGTCCTGGCATTTTAGGACCTTGCATAAATTTTCAGCTTCTTCACATTTACTTCAGATTTCAGATTATTACCAGGAGCCATCTCTGCTGTTTTCACAATGCAGTTCACTGTCATGTTGTTTAGAGGTGTTACGTACCACGGTTTCCCAGTATCGTTGTTGCAAATTTCGTCTCGTCATGTAGAAGATTTAAAACTCTCAGTAAATGTGTATGTGGCGGTTCCATGACATCACAAATTACAATAATATGACAGTTTGGCCATTAGACTACTGTTGAAGTTTCTGGCATTCTTGTGTGGCTGACTTACGTTTTGTGTCCTGGCATTGCGTCAGTTTCTGATCAAAGTTTGTCCTGATTACAAGGAAGAACATATACACAACGATACACAATGTCACACGCTAAAAGCTGAAGAGTGGTACACCTGCCTAATATCGTGTAGGGCATGGAATCGAATAACGTCTGAAGTAGTGCTGGAGGCAACTGACGCCATGAATCCTGCAGGACTGTCCATAAATCCGTAAGATTACGAGGGGGTGGAGATCTCCTCTGAACAGCACGTCGCAAGGCATCCCAGATATGCTCAATAATGTTCATGTCTGGGGAGTTTTGCGGCCAGTGGAAGTGTTTAAACTCAGAAGAGTGTTCCCGAAGCCACTGTAGCAATTCTGGATGTGTGGGTTGTCGCATTGTCCTGCTGGAATTGCCCAAGTCCGTCGGAATGCACAATGGACATGAATGGATGCAAGTGATCAGACGGGATGCTTATGTACGTATCACCTGTCAGAACCGTATCTAGACGTATCAGGGGTCCCATATCATCCCAACTGCACACGGCCCACATCATTACAGAGCCTCCACCAGCTTGAACATTCCCCTGCTGACATGCAGGGTCCATGGATTCATGAGGTTGTCTCCAAACCCTTATATGTCCACCCGCTAGGTAGAATTTGAAACGAGACTCGTCCGACCGGGCAACGTGTTTCCAGTCATGAACAGTCAAATGTCGGTGTTGACGGGCTCAAGCGATGCGTAAATCTTCGACTCCGAAAGCCCGTATTGATGATGTTTCGTTGAATGGTTAGCAGTTTTCCTGGACGCGTTGCACTATGGGATGGGTAGTGTGCAGCGTACATAGACTGAAAGGCGCTGAGAGAGTCTGAGCAGAGGATACAATCAAAAAGTCTGTGTCACCGGATGTACTCTTTGGCCTGATACAGGGCGAAGAGTTCAGCATTGAAATCTGTAGCAATTTGCGCAAGAACATCACTTCTGTCACTTTGAACGATTCTCTTCAGTCGCCGTTGTTCCCGTTCTTGCAGGATCTTTTTCCGGTTGCAGATATTTCAGCGGATTCGCGATATTCACGGGACACTCGTGAAATGGTCCTACGAGAAAATCCCCACTTCAACGCTACCTCGAAGATGTTGTGTCACATTGCTCGTGCATCGATTACAGCACCACGTTCAAACTCACTGAAATCTGGATAACGTGCCATTGTAGCAGCAGCAACCGATCTATCAAGCTGCGCCAGACACTTGTTATACAGGAGTTGCCGAACGCAGCGCCGTATTCTGCCTGTTTACATGTCTCTGTATTTGAATACGCATGCCTAGAACTGTTTCTTTGGCCCTTACGTGTAGAATCTGATAGGTGTTTGTGGCCGAAGATCATTTAACTTGTTTTTCATAACCGAAACTCTATAAATAATGTTCACCGAGACCATGAGAAGTGAGGCCTTAGATTTAGTGAAGAAAAATACTACGAAAAATCTTTAGTGCGGTGAAGGGTCGTGGCAGTAGAGAACGGCGGATCCGGAAAGAAGGCGGAACTTTTAAAAACATTACATTGTTTCAGAGATAACAACTATAAGGATAAAATGGACTGGTCCTGCAGTGTGGACGCAGTAAGACAGATTGACCAAAACTGTTGCAGAAGAATTCCCGGAAGGAAGAAGACTACCAAGATGACCAGCAATGATGATGTGGAAAAGAATATCACCTTTTTTGCAAAATCACCAGCTGAAAGACTACCGTATAGAGACATAAGTTTCGCAGAATATTGCTAAGTGAACAACAAAGGGCTTGTAAAATGTAGGCTATCACGGCCGGAAATGTCACGTTTATTAAAATATCCTGCGCTGTTAAGCGGTGGTGGGATGAATTTCTTATCATCCCCTTTGCGGGGGACGTCTTTGAAGGGGGCTGTAGCCCTTTCGAAGATCCGATGCACATCCTGGCTCTCTAATGCCTGGAGCAAAATTCATTTAAAGACATTGCTCACCGTGTACGGAAGATCTTAAGGAAACCTAGTATCATTGTAATCAACAAAGCCATCCGAAAGAGACTCGAACATGTAAAGTCTGCCGATGGTGCTCGTTAACCGCAGGAAAAAAGAAGAAAGCAGGAATTTACAGGATACTGTCTAGTAGTTGTGGAGACGTGTACGCGGGCGATACTATAAGAACAGACGACAAAACGACTCGATCAACACAAGGGCAACTGTAGAAGGGAAAAACAGACAGCTCAGCTGTTGGGAAACATGCTTTGCATGCAGGAGGAAGAAACATGAGAGTATAACGTCCCGACATTAGCACTGTCGTTAGAGACGGAGAACAAGCTTGGATTGCAAAAAGATGGGGAAGTTAATGGGCAGTGCCCTTCTCAAAGAAACCATCCCGGCATTTGCCTGGAGCGATGTAAATAAATCACGAAGAACCTGAATCTTTGGATTTGAACCATCATCCTCGCGAATGCGTCCAGTTGCTAACCATTGCACCAACCCATTCGGTTCAGCCAGCAGACCACCGGATTCGATATGGTAAGACTCAGGTATCTGCAGTCACAAGCGGATACCATGAAAGACGCTGCAGAGATTACTAAACACCACAGTAATGATAATCGGAAGGAGCAGTAGCTGAAACTGAATGCTGTCTGGATTCTGGCGCTGAAGAAAATGTGCACCATTCTTCCGACGGCAGGTTTAAGCAGTAGCGCACGACAGCAACCGACAACGGCCAATTGTATTCGAATTTTCAAATCGTGTGATGTCACGCCTCTACGCGTAATCACGCGGAGACGGAATTTTAATTCGCCTGTAGCCACCTCTGCAGATGTGCATGGGGACGAAACGTTGGATTTCAACAAGAAGTTCATCTAACCACGGCACAATAGCACGGAATATTTTGACAAGTGTAACAGAGAGTTTACGGACCTTCTCATTACTTTATAATAATAATGGTAATAATATTAATAATAATAATTTGGCGAGTTACTGGTGTGACATCATTTAGGATGTCAGTTTATTTTTATTTTCGGTTAACCATCATCATGCAAAACGTTGAGAGGGAGTGTGTTTGATTCATTTGTGTCCACTGGTGTAGATTACAGCTTTTTTAACATCTGACCAAACAATTTATCTTTCTTCCGGGGCGTGGTAATAAGTTTTTATTCTGAAATTATAGACACTGGTTAGATGCCATTGGATTCGCTTGTTTTGTATCTCGTTATTTTCTCACGAGGTCTAATCCAGAAGGGAAGATAAAACACTGGGCTATTCAAAAAGAAGGAACAGCTTTCAGACATTTATTGCTTCCAAACTAGAAAAATAGAAACACAATTCCGACGTTCCTGGAAAGAGAAAAGTTCAAATTCAAATTTTTTATGCGTTCAATATGAGCATCATGTGTTACACGGCAAATATCAAAAAGTTGACTCATTTCCTGCTACTCACGAAGCAGCAGGTCTGTCGTTGTGGAATTTACAGCTTCAACAAAGCGATGTCGCAGACTTTCTAGAGTGTCAGGCATTGGGTGGGGGGGGGGGTCGGAGGGGGGGGGGGGGGAGGGATAAAAGCGCGGTCTTTTACGTAACCCCACAGATAAAAAGATAAATGTCACAAGGTGGGAGGTCTGGACTCTGAAGACCTGGGAGGTTACCGGCGAAGAAGTTCACCTTCTTCTCCTCCTCTTCCAATCCAACGTCCTAGAATGGTGTCATTCAGGTAACATCGGACGTGTTTTGTTGACAGAAATCTCCGTGGTAGTATTATGCTCACAAAGTAAAATAACAGTGTGGTAGTGCCCTTGGCGCAAATTGAGGTGGCAAAAAAAAGATACGATGACCCTACTGTTTAATTACTTGTGTAGAAATTATGCTCGTGTTTCATTGCCGATTTTTGATTTTACATCCATCTGTTCAGGACACGGTGTCATAGTTAAAATTTGTTTCTTCCGTGAAATTTGGACTTAGCTTGATGGGAGAAATTTGTAAGATAAAAGAAAATGAATGATGGAAGCAGACAAACGGTTTGGCGTGATTTCGTCGCGAAATGTTTAGAGAGTTGCATGTTGTTAAGCTGCTTGCTGGTATCATCACTTCATTGAAGGCAGCCGCCTGGCCATATGGGCGCCTGCGTCAGCGCTGAATAATGCAGAACCTGTCGAGGACTGCTGGGACGAGCGGCCAGCTGTTGGCGGTTTTCCTCTGAATGTGCTCGCAGCCCACTACTGTATACAACGGGCCTCTTTCCGAGAACACTGTTTCATGGCCGGTAGGAATCTGCTACGCTGTGCTTCCCGCTGACATCACCCGTAGAAACAATTGGTTAATTTACCACACGTGACCCTTGTTAACGGACTCGCCACCGAATATTCCCAGTGCGGTTTCATCTACATCTACATCTACATTTATACTCCGCAAGCCTCCCAACGGTGTGTGGCGGAGGGCACTTTACGTGCCACTGTCATTACCTCCCTTTCCTGTTCCAGTCGCGTATGGTTCGCGGGAAGAACGACTGTCTGAAAGCCTCCGTGCGCACTCTAATCTCTCTAATTTTACATTCGTGATCTCCTAGGGAGGTATAAGTAGGGGGAAGCAATATATTAGATACCTCATCCAGAAACGCACGCTCTCGAAACCTGGCGAGCAAACTACACCGCGATGCAGAGCGCCTCTCTTGCAGAGTCTGCCACTTGAGTTTATTAAACATCTCCGTAACGCTATCACGGTTACCAAATAACCCTGTGACGAAACGCGCCGCTCTTCTTTGGATCTTCTCTATCTCCTCCGTCAACCCGATCTGGTACGGATCCCACACTGTCGAGTAATACTCAAGTATAGGTCGAACGGGTGTTTTGTAAGCCACCTCCTTTGTTGATGGACTACATTTTCTAAGCACTCTCCCAATGAATCTCAACCTAATATCCGCCTTACCAACAATTAATTTTATATGATCATTCCACTTCAAATCGTTCCGCGCGCATACTCCCAGATATTTTACAGAAGTAACTGCTACCAGTGTTTGTTCCGCTATCATATAATCATACAATAAAGGATCCTTCTTTCTATGTATTCGCAATACATTACATTTGTCTATGTTTCGGTGGAGAGAGAGAGCACAGGTGGCACCTAAATCGCGGCGCTGTTGTTTCAGTGGCTGATGCAGTGCCGCCACCATCAAGCATAATGGCGAGTGTTACTCTTCTCCTAATTCTCCAAGTGGCGTTAGTATGGCAGCGTTGCCCTAATCGTTTCGTACATCTATAATACTCGAAGTATGGCGACCTCGTAGCTGTTTCCAGTCCCAGAGATGGAAAGAATGGGAGTCGAACAGCTACTTATCACCAGTCAGTGTGCTAAAGTCGAGGATTCACTGAACAGTGTCTCACGCAGTGAGCGTGTGGGACAATGTCGGTGGCGACGCGTATGTCAGATTCGGGAGTTAATCCTTCCTGACTCTCTGGCCACATTTGTGTGCATTTACTTTTGTGTGTCTTAGCTGCAACAGAAGTATTTTTCCCCAATGGAAATCTGAGATACACGTTTGTGAATGTTCATCCTTTTCATCAAGCGAAAGTGCTGCCAACTGTTGGGTATCACTATGAAAATACCAGCAAGTCAATGCAGCAGTGCGCAGCAGCTCGTGACCGCCAAAATATACGGATGTGGATGGTTGGCTATCTTCCGCTGTATAATCGAATATTGTTATCGTTATTTTGCATAGTAATTATTGAATTATCATTTTACCATTTATTACAATAGAGAATATTTCGTAATTAGATATTTTAGTCCATAAAATGAAGCCAAGAGTACAAAGTGTGTTTTGGAAACGAGTACATATTTTTGTGTAAATCCTGCATCTAAAATCATTAAAAGCTCGCGTAAGAGCATTACCACAAAAAGAAAAAATTTCTTTCTCCAGAAAAAATGCCGGTCTGAAAGCGTTAAGCTTGGCAGCTCCTTTAGATCTTATTGAAGAAGCAAGACTATGGTTTAAAGTCCCGGTGACGACGAAGTAGAGGAAGGGTGAGGACCGAAATCGGGGAATGTAGGGAATTAAGAAAAACCTAAATCAGGATTGTCGGACTGGGATATGAAACGCCGTCCGTCAGAACAGCAGTCTAGTATTGTATGAATATTTCCCAGAAGATTAGCTGTGTTCCATTACTTCTCTCACTCAATGTCATCAATATCAAAAGCAGTACTATACGGTATGCAAGTCAGTTACGCTTAACACATTGTGTTATTCAAAGGCAATTGTGGCGTAAGTCCGTATAACGAAAAACGTCCTGATTAGGTGCTGAACTAAGATAATTTCCAATCTACACTGGGGTGCACCAGTTAAACATTTCTTTCCATTTAAGAGAAAGGACTGAGAGTGTAGTATGTAGCTTACCTCCTCTTCTGTAGAGAAGAGTCCAAATTGAGTGTAAGTCAGGATAGATTGTCAGTAGAAGGACAGTTCACAGTTTATGGCATTCTCCCTTTAACATCTTCCCTTCCTAACGTCATTCCCTCTGACGAGTCGCTAAATCGGACAAGAAGAAGAAAGAGCGCTCTGTATGTAAGAACGCCATCTAAGAGGTTGAATAAAATGAAAACCTAACATATACTATAAAAAGACGAACAGTGGCGCACATTTAAGTTGTGCTTTGCCTTATATACTTAGTACCATGACAGCTTGTTTCTTGCTTCAACGGCGACGAGCGTTTGATAATTGGGCATCGGCATGCAAACTAGCTATTCGGATTAGATAAATGATGAAACACAGAGTCGCAATGAAAATTTTCTGAGATAATATTGACTGAGGACTCTCCCCGAAAAAAAAATGGAGAAGGTTGAGAACACTATGCCATACCAGGGGCGCTTGCTATTCGGGTTCCAGTGATGAAACTAGTTAGGACTAAGTAATTAAAGTGTGACAGTGACAGAGTTATCTAGTGAAATAATATCAGCTTTTATTTCGGGCCTTAGATTTTGATTTGATGCTGGCAGCCGTGCATTCTTGTCCTGTTTATCAGCTATCGTCCCGTAACATAATTTTCTTTGAGAGAAAAATGAAGAGGATTATGGAGGTCAAGTATGTTTTTCATGGCAGGATGTCTACAAATTCAGATAAAAAATGGAAAATAAGCTCCCTGCAAAAAAAAAAAAAATAAAATAAAAAAAAAACTGGAATACCAAGAAGTCAAAATCAGGTGTCAGTGTAACTTCATACACGTAGACGCAGTCGAAGGGTGTGTAAACGATCGGAGTTGCAATTCTCTCTGACTCGTAGAGCGGCAAGCAGAGAGCACTGGTGGTGTTCGTGTTTAGTGTCGTTCGTGTTTAATCTGTTGCCAGGGCTGGTGGGTCCTAACAGCGTCAGATTTTACGTGATCACTGTGGAGGACACGAAGATGCCACATGGTTGACTGAGACAGTGCTATCAGCACCTGGCAGAGTTTGAAAAGGGCATCATTGTGGGTCTCCATTTGGCTGTCTGTCTGAATCGTGCTGTATCTGCATTTGTGGGGTATTCTGGCGTCACAATCGCCCGATGTTGGACTGCACGGGAACGTCAGGGGAGGCATACTCATCTTCAATCTTCCTGTCTGGTAGGGTATATAAGGGGAGTGAACAAGCTCAATGCTAGCCACGTCTCAAAACCACAAGACGATCGTGTGAAACCCAGCTCGCACTATTAGTCCACGAGACTCAGAGGGCCATAGACACGGGTTCACAGGTAGATGCCGTGTTTCTTGACTTCCGCAAGGCGTTCGATACAGTTCCCCACAGACGCTTAATGAACAAAGTAAGAGCATATGGACTATCAGACCAATTGTGTGATGGGATTGAAGAGTTCCTAGATAACAGAACGCAGCATTTCATTCTCAAAGGAGAGAAGTCTTCCGAAGTAAGAGTGATTTCAGGTGTGCCGCAGGAGAGTATCGTAGGACCATTGCTATTCACAATATGCATAAATGACCTTGTGGATGACATCAGAAGTCCACTGAGGCTTTTTGCGGATGATGCTGTGGTGTATCGAGAGGTTGTAACAATGGAAAATTGTACTGAAATGCAGGAGGATCTGCAGCGAATTGACGCATGGTGCATGGAATGGCAATTGAATCTCAATGTAGACACTGGTAATGTGCTGCGAATACATAGAAAGAAAGATCCCTTATCATTTAGCTACAATATAGCAGGTCAGCAACTGGAAGCAGTTAATTTCATAAATTACCTGGGAGTACGCATTAGTAGTGATTTAAAATGGAATGATCATATAAAGTTGATCGTCGGTAAAGCGGATGCGAGACTGAGATTCATTGGAAGAATCCTAAGGAAATGCAATCCGAAAACAAAGGAAGTAGGTTACAGTACACTTGCTCGCCCACTGCTTGAATACTGCTCAGCAGTGTGGGATCCGTACCAGATAGGGTTGATAGAAGAGATAGAGAAGATCCAACGGAGAGTAGCGCGCTTCGTTACAGGATCACTTAGTAATCGCGAAAGCGTTACGGAGAAGATAGATAAACTGCAGTGGAAGACTCTGCAGGAGACGCCCAGTAGCTCGGTACGGGCTTTTGTTGAAGTTTAGAGAACATACCTTCACCGAGGAGTCAAGCAGTATATTGCTCCCTCCTACGTATATCTAATATCTCACGAAGAGACCATGAGGATAAAGTCAGAGAGATTAAAGCCCACACAATGGCTTACCGACAATCCTTCATTCCACGAACAATACGAGACTGGAATAGAAGGGAGAACCGATAGAGATACTCAAGGTACCCTCCGCCACACACCATCAGGTGGCTTGCGGAGTATGGATGTAGATGTAGATGTAGAGGGAATCTTCGTATTTTGCACTAGGAACATCGTAGCCCCTTCACAGCTGAAGCTGCCGTCTGAGAAAAAGTAACGTAGTCTCAGCAGCGTTTACTGCCATCCAGCACCATTGGTGGGATACTGGCTGAAGCCGCACCAGCGAATTACTGTACCACACCTAGGGTGCCATTTACACCGCAACACAAACAGCTACATTTGAAGAGGTGCTATGACCGGGACCACGGACTGCTGATGGGTGGAAGTCGTCGCGTAATATTCAGCGATGAACTGTGATTCTGGGGCACCAAGGATGACCATCATCGGTGGGTATGCCTGCTGCCTGGGAAGAGATCCCATTCTTCAAACGTTTTGGGAATCCACAGAGGTACTACGCGTGGCATCATGGTGTGGGCAGCCATCGGGAATACGTCAGGGCACTGCTGGTAGTGACTGAGGAACCTCTCATGGCGCAGTGGTACACAACGGTAATCCTGAATCCACATGAGTTGCCTCTCATGTGGCAGTAACACTATGCAATTTTTCAACAGGACAATGCACATCCACGCATGGCACGTGCAGACGTGCTGGTGAGCTACTCCTGTGTCGAGCAAGATCTCCGGATCTCCCACCGATATAACGTCTGTGTCTGGGAACAGCGCGGACGGCAGCTGCGTCCCAGTACCAGAGTCCAGGCTGACAGAGATCGGCTTTGGACCAGCTTTCCTCAACCTCGTGACTGCCTTCCCAACCGAATCATTTCTGGGTGCTTCACTATTTTCGTCAGACAGTGCCATTTTCCGCCCGCTACCAGTGTTCCCCGTCCGCTCTGGTGCTTCGGTCTGTGACTCGAGAATACATAGCAGACCTTGAAGACATCGTAATGGAACACAGCTGAAAAACAATTGGAATATTATTCGTGGTTATGCACTTCGCTGCGTGCACGGTGTGTTGCACTTTCACCAGGTGTGTGCAAGGTGGGTGCCCTGGCAGCCGATTCAAGAGCTGAAATAGCGAAGTGTTGATAAATGCGAACAACTTCCACGGTGCAGTGAACAAGAAGCTGCTGCCTTGCTTGGAATGAAAGGAGGAAACGGAGGAAAGGAACGAGGGGAGGAAAGCTGAATCTATCAGAAACGAAGACAGCCAACAAGAGAAGGTGCAATTTTCTACCGCTACAATCGAAGACCTTCCGATAAAAGAAGTCATCAGCAGGGAAGGTTATTCGGATCCGTTTTTCTGGGACAAGATGCGACACGTTGAAGCGAGTGTTCATGATCAGTAAGAGCCCTTTCAGACGGGAGACCGTGAATGCAGACAGCTGAAGCGATTCGCGTTACATTGAATCTTGTATGTCCTTTCACACGAGAGGTGCGGTGCTTTATCATCGGCTCACTGCAGCCGTCAGGAAGTGAACCGCAGCTACTCGCTTTACACGGAGTCAGAGGGGAGCCCCACTACAGACAGGAAGGCGTAAGTAGTGTGTCTACCACTGCTTCGCACTCCGCGCACAATGTCGGCACACTCTGTCAAATCAGCAGCTCTACCACCTGCTGTTTACAATTAGTGTACGGTACAGTAGATATTTTCCGCACGTGTCTGCCGGCGCAGGAAACAGTATATTCGACGTGCACAGTTTCATGTCTGTGGTGTACAGTAGTAGTATGGGATTGCTCCACACTTGATTATGCAGACAAATTAAAAAAGGTTGAAACTTGGAAAGGAGTTAGAGAGAGATTAGATTATTAGATTAGTACTTGTTCCATAGATCATGAATACGACACTTCGTAATGATGTGGAGCGTGTCAGGTTAATAAAAGGTGTCTATACAAGATATTACATTACACGAAATATTATGACACTGAATATTTTTTTAATTTTTTTTTTTGTGGGCGTTGGAGTAATTACCCACTTACTATATCCAAACATTCATCTAATGAGTAGAAGGAGTTGCCAATAAGAAATTCTTTTAATTTTCTTTTAAATGCTACATGGCTATCTGTCAGACTTTTGATGCTACTAGGTAAGTGACCAAAGACTTTTGTGGCAGCATAATTTACCACCTTCTGAGCCAAGTGTTGTAGCCATGTACACTGCTGTTGCTTTTGAATTCGTTCGGATTGTTAATAACAAATTTCATAAGTGAATATATCTATTGTGAGGCTACAGTGAAGATCTCTAGCTCTTTAAATAAGTGTTTGCAGGATGAACTTGGATGAGCTCCAGCAATTATTCTGATTACACTCTTTTGTGCAATGGTCACTCTTTTACTCAATGATGAGTTACCCCAGAATAGTATGCCATACGATAGCAGAGAATGAGAATAGGCGTGGTAAGCTAATTTACTGCGATGTATATCGCCAAAATTTGCAATGACCCTAACAGCATAAGTAGCTGAACTCAAACGTTTCAGCAGATCCTCAGTGTGTTTTTTCCAGTTCAACCCCTCATCAATGCATACACCTAGAAATTTTGAATATTCTACCTTAGCTACCGATTTCTGATCGAAGTCTATATTTATTAATGGTATCATCCCATTTACTGCGTGAAACTGTATATACTGTGTTTTGTCAAAGTTTAATGTGAGCCGATTTGCAGAGAACCATTTAATGACTTTCTGAAAAACATCGTGTACAATTTCACCAGTTAATTCTTGTCTGTTGGGTGTATGTTGACGACAGGGTTATTACCACTACAGGAGAAGAATGATAGGTAAGTACTCGTAAGAATTTTTATCAATCTTTAGCAAAGTATTTATTTGTGAATGTAGGCTTTCCCGGTATATAATGACGATGAAATCTTCTTGGGCTTCCATCCGGGTAACTGCGACGAAAATCCGCGACGTTTCGATGAGATTTCATCAAAAGTATTTATTTTTTGCACCAAATGCACTTGGAGCAAAAAAATCGAACGTGTAAATGTGGCAGGAAGAGAACCCCCTTCAATCGATTAATTGTAGTTACACTCCTGGAAATGGAAAAAAGAACACATTGACACCGGTGTGTCAGACCCACCATACTTGCTCCGGACACTGCGAAAGGGCTGTACAAGCAATGATCACACGCACGGCACAGCGGACACACCAGGAACCACGGTGTTGGCCGTCGAATGGCGCTAGCTGCGCAGCATTTGTGCACCGCCGCCGTCAGTGTCAGCCAGTTTGCCGTGGCATACGGAGCTCCATCGCAGTCTTTAACACTGGTAGCATGCCGCGACAGCGTGGACGTGAACCGTATGTGCAGTTGACGGACTTTGAGCGAGGGCGTATAGTGGGCATGCGGGAGGCCGGGTGGACGTACCGCCGAATTGCTCAACACGTGGGGCGTGAGGTCTCCACAGTACATCGATTTTGTCGCCAGTGGTCGGCGGAAGGTGCACGTGCCGTCGACCTGGGACCGGACCGCAGCGACGCACGGATGCACGCCAAGACCGTAGGATCCTACGCAGTGCCGTAGGGGACCGCACCGCCACTTCCCAGCAAATTAGGGACACTGCTGCTCCTGGGGTATCGGCGAGGACCATTCGCAACCGTCTCCACGAAGCTGGGCTACGGTCCCGCACACCGTTAGGCCGTCTTCCGCTCACGCCCCAACATCGTGCAGCCCGCCTCCAGTGGTGTCGCGACAGGCGTGAATGGAGGGACGAATGGAGACGTGTCGTCTTCAGCGATGAGAGTCGCTTCTGCCTTGGTGCCAATGATGGTCGTATGCGTGTTTGGCGCAGTGCAGGTGAGCGCCACAATCAGGACTGCATACGACCGAGGCACACAGGGCCAACACCCGGCATCATGGTGTGGGGAGCGATCTCCTACACTGGCCGTACACCACTGGTGATCGTCGAGGGGACACTGAATAGTGCACGGTACATCCAAACCGTCATCGAACCCATCGTTCTACCATTCCTAGACCGGCAAGGGAACTTGCTATTCCAACAGGACAATGCATGTCCGCATGTATCCCGTGCCACCCAACGTGCTCTAGAAGGTGTACGTCAACTACCCTGGCCAGCAAGATCTCCGGATCTGTCCCCCATTGAGCATGTTTGGGACTGGATGAAGCGTCGTCTCACGCGGTCTGAACGTCCAGCACGAACGCTGGTCCAACTGAGGCGCCAGGTGGAAATGGCATGGCAAGCCGTTCCACAGGACTACATCCAGTATTTCTACGATCGTCTCCATGGGAGAATAGCAGGCTGCATTGCTGCGAAAGGTGGATATACACTGTACTAGTGCCGACATTGTGCATGCTCTGTTGCCTGTATCTATTTGCCTGTGGTTCTGTCAGTGTGATCAAATGATGTATCTGACCCCAGGAATGTGTCAATAAAGTTTCCCCTTCCTGGGACAATGAATTCACGGTGTTCTTATTTCAATTTCCAGGAGTGTATAAGGCGGCTTGCTTGCACGCACAGACCGTACAGAGTCGAACTGTACAGGGCCAAATGGCTTTAGACAAAATCTATCGCAAAAAATAGATGGAAACACAGATTAGAAACAATTTATAAAGGTTTTTTGAAGAAAGACTTGAAATACTTAGCTGGAGTATGAGGTTTGTGCGTCAATGTTCGCTTGTACTCAACCGACTTTAAGCACTGGTATAGGCCTACATCCAGTGAACGATTACCTGCATCAGTGGTGTAGCGTCCGGTTTGGCTCTTCTTGGCGGCAAGCGTAAATCAGTCCGGAGAAATTCACTGTGGGTGTGTCCTGAGGTACTGTCTTGCGGTATTAATTGCTGAGTGGAGTCCTGTGTCTGCTTTCATTCACGTTTGGCAGGTGGATATCAACTTTGGAACTATTTATGTGACGTTAGCTCCATGTGTTACATAGTCTCTGTCGTGTGCGTTCTCTTTTATAAGCTGTCAACGAAGTTGCACCTGAAGATTAGGCAGCACGACGCTCTTTTACGTAGGCTGTGTCCCGTATCTTCTCGGGGATACGGCAGTATTTACCGTAAAATATGTGTCACTGGTACATTCGACTGCAGTTATTTACGTCTTAAGTGACGACAGGTGATAATAAATTTCCTTCATTGATCTGTAGAATTTTATGAGCTTAAATTCGCGAATACCGCAATTCGTGTTCTCCAGTACTGCAGACAAACTAGTGTGCTAAATTACTAAATTAGTTTGCGCTGCACCTGGTATGCAATTTGTAGCCAGTCCACATTCTGAATTTTTAGAACCGTCTCATGGCAACATAGCTTCAAATTTTACTACTAAGCTCTTAATCACAGCGCAACGTTTTATGCCTTCCGAAAACTCGAAGGACACATAAAAATTTGACGGCAAATCCAACAACTACTGGACAATATTCCAAATGTACATTCAATAAGACATCTTGCCCTAGACAGACGGCAATTAAACACTCTCTTTCCCAATGATAAAGCTCTTCCAGCAAGTGGACGCATCTCATTCGTGAATGATATAAAACGCCTCATCTGCAACAAACTCAAGTGATATATCCTGCTCGGAGGTCCCTGGCACTGGGTATGGTCTAGATGTTGTTGTTGTGGTCTTCAGTCCTGAGACTGGTTTGGCGCCAGCCAGAGATAGTTTTACTGTTGACAACACGTGACGAGTGGTGGCGCCCTCTACGCGCTCTATATAAACAGGACCTCCACGGCCTAGCAGCCAGTCGTAGACTCACCTCAGATGATGTTGCCCGCAGCTGGCAACGAAACGTCAGGGAGAAGTATTTCTACTATTGGACCACGGCCTCTTAGCCCGGAAGTTTTAATTACTCAAAGTTTTTATTTCTTCTCCATGGATTTTAATACCTACTCCGAATTTTTCTTTTGTTTCCTTTACTGCTTGCTCAATATACAGATTGAATAACATCGGGTTGAGGCTACAACCCCGTCTCACTCCCTTCCCAACCACTCCCTCCCTTTCATGCCCCTCGACTCTTACATCTGGTTTCTGTACAAATTGTAAATAGCTTTCCGCTCCCTGTATTTTACCCCTGCAAACTTTAGAATTTGAAAGAGAGTATTCCAGTCAACATTGTCAAAAGCTTTCTCTAAGTCTACAAATGCTAGAAACGTAGGTTTGCCTTTCCTTAATCGTTCTTCTAAGATAAGTCGTAAGGTTAGTATTGCCTCACGTGTTCCAACATTTCTACGGAATCCAAACTGATCTTCCCCGAGGTCGGCTTTCACCAGTTTTTCCATTCGTCTGTAAAGAATTCGCGTTAGTATTTTGCACCTGTGACTTATTAAACGGATAGTTCGGTGATTTTCACATCTGTCAACACCTGCTTTCTTTGGGACTGGAATTGTTATATTCTTCTTGAAGTCTGAGTGTATTTCGCCTGTCTCATACATCTTGCTCACCAGATGGTAGAGTTTTGTCAGGACTGGCTCTCCCAAGGCCGTCAGTAGTTCTCATGGAATGTTGTCTACTCCCGGGGCCTTGTTTGGACTCAGGTCTTTCAGTGCTCTGTCAAACTCTTCACGCAGTATCTCCCATTTCATCTTCATCTAAATCCTCTTCCATTTCCATAATATTGTCCTCAAGTACATCGCCCTTGTATAGACCCTCTATATACTCCTTCCACCTTTCTGATTTCTCTTCTTTGGTCTAGATATCGTATATCAAATTTTCTGTTCAGACCTTTTTCTCGTTATGATTTCATGAAGAGAGAAGCGTCGAACCTTTTCTTCTTTATTTTGGTTGTCTTCATAATGGCGGCTGTTCAGCTGTTAAATCCAGACTCACAGGCTCCCATGCCGCAGGTGCCTTGTGTTTTACATTCATTTCTAAAGCATCACCTTTGAGCAGCAAAAAAATCAAATATGGCCCTTTTAAAAAACGCCAGATCTGACGTCTGAATTTCTTCCTATATACTGTACTGATCACAATTTGATTGATGAATTCTTCTAGGGTTATCAGCCGAGTGGTGGCGTCGTATTGTCGCAACGTTTCAATGAGTTTCGTACCCATCATCTTCTGGCGAAGTGTCGCGCGGCTGTGTTCTGCATATCTATATGGCTGCTCGGCCGTCGTCCGCTACTGTAGGCCAGCCAATCACGTTCCTCCGGAAGGAGGTACCGCTTCGGTGAGGGGGGGGTGGGGGGGTGGAGGGGGGACCGCGGCGCGGACCGGCGTCGAGACCCGGTGGCTATCCAACCTGTCTGAGGACGCCGCTGCTTTCAGATCGGAGCGTTCCTGAAGTATTTTCGCAATTGTGGCATTCCACGCCGCACTGAGCTGAAAACCGCTAACCCTGTTTACTAAATTGTTGTGCAGACGTATGTACACTGCCTCTTTGAAGATCGAGTCCCAGAAACGGTTGGCGCTGCACAGCCTCTTCGTTTTCTCGAATTCGAAGGTGTGTCCCTCGATAATGCTACGTTCTGCCACGGCGGACTTGTTTGCCTGTCCTAGTCGTACGTTCCTGATGTGCTCAGTACAGCGCTGGGAAACACATCGCTGTGTCTGCCCGATATATTCCATCCCACATTCGTACTCAATGCTGGAAATGCTCGGCGTCTGCAGCGCCAGCTGGTCTTTGGTTGAGCCAAACATGTCTTTGACTTTTTTCGGTGCGCGAAAGATGGTCGTTATTTCGTGTTTCTTTAATATTCTTGCGAACTTGGCTGTTGGCGGTCCAGCCAACGGCAGAAACGGCACACGTTTTGCTTCGTCTTCTTCTGGTTTCTCCTCCCGCCTCTTGTCTGCACGCAAGGCGTTTCTACATCGACATCTACATCTACATCTACATACATACTCCGCAATCCACCATACGGTCCGTGGCGGAGGGTACCTCGTACCACAACTAGCATCTTCTCTCCCCGTTCCACTCTCAAACAGAACGAGGGAAAAATGACTGCCTATATGCCTCTGTACGAGCCCTGATCTCTCTTATCTTATCTTTGTGGTCTTTCCGCGAAATGTAAGTTGGCGGCAGTACAATTGTACTGCAGTCAGCCTCAAATACTCGTTCTCTAAATTTCCTCAGTAGTGATTCACGAAAATAACGCCTCCTTTCCTCTAGAGACTCCCACCCGAGTTCCTGAAGCATTTCCGTAACACTCGCGTGGTGATCAAACCTACCAGTAACAAATCTAGCAGCCCGCCTCTGAATTGCTTCTATGTCCTCTCTCAATCCGACCTGATAGTGATCCCAAACGCTCGAGCAGTATTCAAAACTAGGTCGTATTAGTGTTTTATAAGCGGTCTCCTTTACAGATGAAACGTATCTTCCCAAAATTCGACCGATGAACCGAAGACGACTATCCGCCTTCCCCACAACTGCCATTACATGCTTGTCCCACTTCATATCGCTCTGCATTGTTTCGCCCAAATATTTAATCGACGTGACTGTGTCAAGCGCTGCACTACTAATGGAGTATTCAGACATTACAGGATTCTTTTTCCTATTCATCTGCATTAATTTACATTTATCTATACTTAGAGTTAGCAGCCATTCTTTACGCCAATCACAAATCCTGTCCAAGTCATCTTGTATCCTCCTACAGTCACTCAACGATGACACCTTCCCGTACACCACAGCATCATCAGCAAACAGCCGCACATTGCTATCCACCCTATCCAAAAGATCATTTATGTAGACAGAAAACAACAGCGGACCTACCACACTTCCCTGGGGCACTCCAGATGATACCCTCACCTCCGATGAACACTCACTATCGAGGACAACGTACTGGGTTCTATTACTTAAGAAGTCTTCGAGCCACTCACATATTTGGGAACCAATCCCATATGCTCGTACCTTAGGAGTCTGCAGTGGGGCACCGAGTCAAACGCTTTCCGGAAGTCAAGGAATATGACATCCGTCTGATACCCTTCATCCATGGTTCGCAAGATATCATGTGAAAAAAGGGCGAGTTGTGTTTCGCAGGAGCGATGCTTTCTAAAGCCGTGCTGATGCATGGACAGCAACTTCTCTGTCTCAAGGAAATTCAATATGTTCGAGAATCCTGCAACAAACCGATGTTAAGTATATTGGTCTGTAGTTTTGAGGATCCGTCCTTCTACCCTTCTTATATACAGGCGTCCCCTGCGCTTTTTTCCAGTCACTCGGGACTTTACGTTGGGCAAGAGATACGCGATAAATGAAAGCTATGTAAGGAGCCAATGCGAGAGAGTTCTCTCTGTAAAACCGAATTGTAATCCCATCAGGACCTGGCGATTTATTTATTTTCAACTCATTCAGCTGCTTCACAACCCCAGGGATATCTATCACTATGTCCTCCATACTGGACTCTGTAAGAGACTCGGTGTAGCCGTTCTTACGGAAGGTTTCCCGCAGATGTGCTAACTCTCGCTGTCACAGATCGACCTGACTCTTTGTACTAAGGTGTACAGTACTCAGTTACGTTGTGCTGGATGGTGGCAGTTCTGAGCATTGAGATATAAGTCCGTGTGTCCGAACGTACCGTCCGGATTTTTCTTGATCAAAATATCAAAGAAGGGAAAGCGACCATTCTTTTCTACCTTCATGGTGAATTTGATGCTGTCATGCATGCCACTGATATGGCGTAGGAACTCCTGTAGGTTTTCCTTGTCATGGGGCCACACTGCGAAAGTGTTGTCTACATATCTGTAGAACACCTTTGGTTTATGGCGGGCGGTGTTCAGTGCCACATCTTCATAGTGCTCCATGTAAAAGTTGGCAATACCTGAGGCCAGGGGTGAACCCATGGCAACAGCATCTGTATGTTCATAGAATTTCCCACCACATTTGAAGTTAACACGAGACGAAAGCGTCTGAGTGTGTCCTCATCGAAGTGATCTTCGAGTAGAGCTAAGGAATCGTCCAGCGGCACCAGGGTGAAAAGAGAAGTGATATCAAAGCTGACTAGTAGGTCCTTCTCGTCGAGGCGTAACCCTTGGAGTACCTTAACAAATTCGGTCGAGTTCTTGACATTGTCAGGGCAGTGAGCCACGAGTGGTTTTAACAGCTGTGCTAGGTGCTTCGCTACACCATACGTCGGAGGATTTATGGTGTTCAATATAGGACGTAGTGGGACATTCTTCTTATGGATCTTCGAGAGGCCATACAGTCGCGGTGGAGCCGGTGCCCGAGGCTAAAGCTTCCTGATGGTGTTTCTGTCCTGAACTGTTGAGAAGATCGATGGTCTTGTGCGCAACAGAAGCAGTCGCGTCTTTCCCCACTTCTCTGTGTGCTGGATCTTGTAGTAAGGTGTCGATCTTCTGCCAGTAACCTTCTGGTTTCATTAGGACTGTCGCATTCCCTGACCACAATTTTCCTCGAACAATATCCGTACGTTGGGAAACTGAAAGAAGTATTGCAGCAAGAAGTTCCGTTGTGACGGAACGTACCAAAGGTTGCTCAGATTTTAAAAATATTTTTTTTGTACGTGAATCCACTATTTCATTTTTTTTTTTTTTTTTTTTTTTTTTTTTTTTTTTTTTTTTTTTTTTTTTGTAGGTGCTGACGAACTTGCGACGAGAATGTGGAAGATCATATCGAATAGTCGTAGGGTTTTATGTCGTGTTTGCAAAATAAATAATGTTAGATAAAAATTTATAGTTTTCATTTGACTCGCCCTCATGGTTACAGAAGAGGTGACAACACGTTGTCACAAATCAAAGAATTAAGTAAAGGCAGGAAAGAGAATGCAGCTAATGTTTTAAGTTTTAAAGCGAAACACTCGCCCCGGGTGCTCCATCTGTACTCAGCGGTAGAACATCAGTGTTAAGAAGTACGCACGCACACACGCACACACACACACACACACACACACACACACACACACACGCACTCGCGCAGGCACATACACTTCTATTTTACATTGTGTCACCGTCTGCAGACGTTAAAGCTGTGAGAGGGATCTAATGTAATTACATGGTTCTCGCAGTTACGGTTAAATTAATTACGAAGGTGCAGTGACATGATCCTATCACACACTCACGAACAGCCAGCTGCGCGAACACACACACACACACACACACACCCAAACACACACACACACACACACACACACACACACACACACACACACACACACAAAGAGCTGGATGCGAATGCGTTTACGAAACAAAGACACTGGAATTTGAAATGTTAGACTTATTACAGTCCTGCTCCTATTACTACATACCTTTGTTCCGTTACTCTCCGTGTACACGATTCTTCTGTTTTGTTCCCTCAGTTATATGAACCAAGAAGTCTTATGCCACGTATTGTGACTAAATTTTGTAAGGAAGTTATGATTTAAGGAGTAGATATGAATAATTATGCGTTACCCGTTTAAATAACTATCACGCTCACTGACACAAACATTTTCTTTCTTTAAATAGCTTTTTACAATTTTCCATCCGATTTTTCATTTCTCTCTCCTTCGTCGCTTACTTTCCCTCTTACTAACGGGCTGGTAGGTCTTCCCTAATTCGCCTAATGTGTGTCGTCGTCGGAAACTACAAGGACGGCTGAAAGGCTGCTGACTTCCAAGCTGATGCTGGGAATACACTCGCTGGAAGTCCTGTCAAAAAGTAGTGCTTAGCGGGATTAGGAGACTATCAAAGAGGATGCTTGAATTCTACTCCTGAGCGAGATTGGTCGAACGAACGGGTTGTATAAACAGTTCTGCAAGTTTTTTGGAACTCGTGACTGTGTCAGTAGCTCTTCTGGGTGTGGGTTTCCTGTCGTTTCTGGAGTGGAGGTGCTGTTTCCATAGTATTAATGATTTACGAATTGTCGTTCAGTGATCCACTGTAGCCAAACTCTTGACAAACCTGCTACGTGAAATTAATGGAGAACTTAATAATAAAAAAATCTGTATGCTGTTCCTCAACAGTGTTTTTTTATTATGCCTATGTACACTCCTGGAAATGGAAAAAAGAACACATTGACACCGGTGTGTCAGACCCACCATACTTGCTCCGGACACTGCGAGAGGGCTGTGCAAGCAATGATCACACGCACGGCACAGCGGACACACCAGGAACCGCGGTGTTGGCCGTCGAATGGCGCTAGCTGCGCAGCATTTGTGCACCGCCGCCGTCAGTGTCAGCCAGTTTGCCGTGGCATACGGAGCTCCATCGCAGTCTTTAACACTGGTAGCATGGCGTGGCGCGACAGCGTGGACGTGAACCGTATGTGCAGTTGACGGACTTTGAGCGAGGGCGTATAGTGGGCATGCGGGAGGCCGGGTGGACGTACCGCCGAATTGCTCAACACGTGGGGCGTGAGGTCTCCACAGTACATCGATGTTGTCGGCTGTGGTCGGCGGAAGGTGCACGTGCCCGTCGACCTGGGACCGGACCGCAGCGACGCACGGATGCACGCCAAGACCGTAGGATCCTGCGCAGTGCCGTAGGGGACCGCACCGCCACTTCCCAGAATATTAGGGACACTGTTGCTCCTGTGGTATCGGCGAGGACCATTCGCAACCGTCTCCATGAAGCTGGGCTACGGTCCCGCACACCGTTAGGCCGTCTTCCGCTCACGCCCCAACATCGTGCAGCCCGCCTCCAGTGGTGTCGCGACAGGCGTGAATGGAGGGACAAATGGAGACGTGTCGTCTTCAGCGATGAGAGTCGCTTCTGCCTTGGTGCCAATGATGGTCGTATGCGTGTTTGGCGCCGTGCAGGTGAGCGCCACAATCAGGACTGCATACGACCGAGGCACACAGGGCCAACACCCGGCATCATGGTGTGGGGAGCGATCTCCTACACTGGCCGTACACCACTGGTGATCGTCGAGGGGACACTGAATAGTGCACGGTACATCCAAACCGTCATCGAACCCATCGTTCTACCATTCCTAGACCGGCAAGGGAACTTGCTGTTCCAACAGGACAATGCACGTCCGCATGTATCCCGTGCCACCCAACGTGCTCTAGAAGGTGTAAGTCAACTACCCTGGCCAGCAAGATCTCCGGATCTGTCCCCCATTGAGCATGTTTGGGACTGGATGAAGCGTCGTCTCACGCGGTCTGCACGTCCAGCACGAACGCTGGTCCAACTGAGGCGCCAGGTGGAAATGGCATGGCAAGCCGTTCCACAGGACTACATCCAGCATCTCTACGATCGTCTCCATGGGAGAATAGCAGCCTGCATTGCTGCGAAAGGTGGATATACACTGTACTAGTGCCGACATTGTGCATGCTCTGTTGCCTGTGTCTATGTGCCTGTGGTTCTGTCAGTGTGATCATGTGATGTATCTGACCCCAGGAATGTGTCAATAAAGTTTCCCCTTCCTGGGACAATGAATTCACAGTGTTCTTATTTCAATTTCCAGGAGTGTACATTTCGAATACACAATTACATCATGAGGGCTACAACTGTTGTGTAAGGAACTTCATTTCGATGTCTATGTGCTAGAAGCTCATATTTGAGAAGTATGCTGTTTCTTTTTATGTAATTATGACTCACAATCATTTAACTCGCAAATGTTGTTCTCATGAAGTTTCAATGTTTTCGTGCGAATTTTGATCTTTTGGCTTTGAACTGCTATCCTGTTTTTATTCTTGTGAAGGTTGTCAACAGAAGGTGAAAGCAATCACTGGGTGGCAATCTGCGGGCAGTTACTGGTGTGCGTTTTCGGCTCCTGTAGTTGGAATTCAGCTTATTTCTGAAAGCAGCTACACAGCCCTGTCTCGTGAGTTTAAGCGAGGCTCTTCATCTTCGTGAAGCTTCTGCTGAAGTATATTAGCACTGAGAGTTCTTCCGTGCTTCAAAACATGCTATTTCAAGTTACTCAATGGAGTGATTTGTCTGTTGCGACGCGAGGGGGACTCACGAGCTATGGTCTGGGTGACATTTATTTACGTGGAACACCCCTGTGGTTGTCATCCGAGGCTCCCCTACAGAACAGCGCCACGTCGGCGATATTCTACGCACTGTTTTGTTGCACTTCACGGCAGCCAGTCCTGCCTTACGCTTCAGCAATATAATGCCCGCCCATACACGACGAGACTTTCTACTGCTTGCCTTTGTGCTTTTCAAACGTCACGTTGGTCAGAAAGTATGCCACAGCTCTCTCTTGAGCACTTTTGCAGCATTATGGGCGGGGCCCTCCAACCAGCTGGGGATTTTGACGATCAGACGCGTCAGTTGGACGGAATTTGACGCGATATCACTTTGGAGGAGATCTGACAGCTCTATAAAGCAATGATAAGACGAATAACTGCTTGCATAAGAGCCAGAGGTGGACGAACGTGTTGTTGACTTGCTTGATTTGTGAAGCTCTCTCTATTGAATAAATTTTTCTCTTGAATAAGGTTTTCTGAAACTGTAAGCATTTGTTTGTCTGTACATGGACGTCACACCTACCGGTTTCCGTCCCATTCGGATAATTCCTTCGTGGGGCGTCGTTTTTTAAGAGTGTAATCCTAATTGACACAAACGTGTTATTTCTAATTACACGTGGCACTAAAAAAACAGTTTTCATTGTAAATATAAACTTTTAATTACCAATTTTATAAAAAAAACCAGAACGAAATGGTTTGAATTTAAAAAAAAAGTATTACAAATTAAACTTTCTTTTCATCTTTATAGATCCACTCGTTAAACATGCGCCTTTGTTTACAAATTTACCACAGATGGGACAGATGGGAATCGAGGCCAGGATGCTTACATGGCAGGCAAACAGTCTACTACAAAGCTACGGATCCCGTCAAAAAACTGACCTTACTTTATGGTGCTAAAGATCCTCGATAAACTTCACAGTCGATTCTCTCGAGAAAAGTTTGGAAAATTCCATCGACTTGCCTTAGCTCGGAAAACTTTGCAGTCGGTTCTTTCGAGAATTTTCGAGACCTGCATCTACTTGCTGTGATTGACAGAAATTTGAGTGCTGCACTTCACGTCCATTAATGTAAAAAAACTAGCTGACAAACCCGGCATTGTCCGGGTATTCATTCCGATAACTTTCTATTAGAAACGGAAACAAAAAATGAATAGTGTTTATAGTGTAATACCGAAAAATAATCTTTTGCATGTATTCATGAAAACACAGCTGAAATTATCAAACAGTCGTACAAAGAAATATGCATAACGCACAAATGTATAAGTACACTTGCCTCGCGTGCCCACAAAGCGATTTCGTAAAGGTGTCCATAGCTCTATAAACGGCTATTGTTTTCGCATACAACAGTTTGCACTACGCTGTTGAAACCTGTCAAAAGCCCTGACAGGTGTCAGCGTTTCCCCTAAATCGACTCGATTGTCGGAGTGTCTTAGGAGTAAAGAATAAATGTTCTAACACTTCATACAAGATGCCGCATTTTTGACGCAGCTCAGTGTATATGACGTCATACCTCTTGAACTATGAGTCGTACAATGATATACACTCCTGGAAATGGAAAAAAGAACACATTGACACAGGTGTGTCAGACCCACCATACTTGCTCCGGACACTGCGAGAGGGCTGTACAAGCAATGATCACACGCACGGCACAGCGGACACACCAGGAACCGCGGTGTTGGCCGTCGAATGGCGCTAGCTGCGCAGCATTTGTGCACCGCCGCCGTCAGTGTCAGCCAGTTTGCCGTGGCATACGGAGCTCCATCGCAGTCTTTAACACTGGTAGCATGCCGCGACAGCGAGGACGTGAACCGTATGTGCAGTTGACGGACTTTGAGCGAGGGCGTATAGTGGGCATGCGGGAGGCCGGGTGGACCTACCGCCGAATTGCTCAACACGTGGGGCGTGAGGTCTCCACAGTACACCGATGTTGTCGCCAGTGGTCGGCGGAAGGTGCACGTGCCCGTCGACCTGGGACCGGACGGCAGCGACGCACGGATGCACGCCAAGACCGTAGGATCCTACGCAGTGCCGTAGGGGACCGCACCGCCACTTCCCAGCAAATTAGGGACACTGTTGCTCCTGGGGTATCGGCGAGGACCATTCGCAACCGTCTCCATGAAGCTGGGCTACGGTCTCGCACACCGTTAGGCCGTCTTCCGCTCACGCCCCAACATCGTGCAGCCCGCCTCCAGTGGTGTCGCGACAGACGTGAATGGAGGGACGAATGGAGACGTGTCGTCTTCAGCGATGAGAGTCGCTTCTGCCTTGGTGCCAATGATGGTCGTATGCGTGTTTGGCGCCGTGCAGGTGAGCGCCACAATCAGGACTGCATACGACCGAGGCACACAGGGCCAACACCCGGCATCATGGTGTGGGGAGCGATCTCCTACACTGGCCGTACACCACTGGTGATCGTCGAGGGGACACTGAATAGTGCACGGTACATCCAAACCGTCATCGAACCCATCGTTCTACCATTCCTAGAACGGCAAGGGAACTTGCTGTTCCAACAGGACAATGCACGTCCGCATGTATCCCGTGCCACCCAACGTGCTCTAGAAGGTGTAAGTCAACTACCCTGGCCAGCAAGATCTCCGGATCTGTCCCCCATTGAGCATGTTTGGGACTGGATGAAGCGTCGTCTTACGCGGTCTGCACGTCCAGCACGAACGCTGGTCCAACTGAGGCGCCAGGTGGAAATGGCATGGCAAGCCGTTCCACAGGACTACATCCAGCATCTCTACGATCGTCTCCATGGGAGAATAGCAGGCTGCATTGCTGCGAAAGGTGGATATACACTGTACTAGTGCCGACATTGTGCATGCTCTGTTGCCTGTGTCTATGTGCCTGTGGTTCTGTCAGTGTCATCATGTGATGTATCTGACCCAGGAATGTGTGAATAAAGTTTCCCCTTCCTGGCACAATGAATTCACGGTGTTCTTATTTCAATTTCCAGGAGTGTACTTGTGTAGGTACATTTAGCGGCATATGTTGATACTACCTGCGAAATGTCTTGCTTATAGAGTTAGTGCCACAGAAGTAATACATGTAAATGTTTTGCATGGGGCGACAATTTTTCACTCAGCTCACTGTTAATGTCGTCATATCTTCTGAACTATGCTTGTAGGTTCATTTAGCCGCGTATCTGGATGCTGTCTACGAAATTTACTGCAAATAGAGTTAGTGGCACAGTAGTAATAAATTACATGTCATGCATGAGGCGGCAGTTTTTCACACAGCTCATGGTTTATGACTTCAAACTTTCTGAACTGTGTGTGGTACCTTGACACAATTTTGTAGGTGCATTTAGCGGCATGTGTAGATACCGTTTGCGAAATTTATTGTGAATACATTTAGTTGTACAGAAATAATAAATTTAAATGTCATACATGATGCGGAGGTTTTTTCCCGCATCTCCTTTTTATGACGTCATATCTGTTGAGCTATGATAGGTAGGTGGTAGCGATTGTCGTCTGACAAAAGGGATATGTGTATCAAGTTCAGTGTATCGGTTCAGTGGTTTAGGAGTAAAGATGGAACACACACACACACAAACACACACACACACACACACACATATATATATATATATATATATATATATATATATATATATATATATATATATATATATATACGAGGGCTACTCGGAAAGTAAGGAACGATAGGTCACGAAATGGAAACCACAGTGAAAATCAAAACTGTTTTATTTGCAATGGTTAGCTACACCTTCCATCTACTTCTCCACACAGTCGCTTCTCAGACTTAAGCCATCTGTCGTAGCGTTGTACCAACCTTTCAATTCCCTCGTTATAGAAGACAGCCGCCAGTGCTTTTCGACAATTTTCTACTCTGGACTGCAGCTCGTTGTCTGTGTCAAAATATTGTCTTCATAGCCAGCAATTCATTTGAGGAGAGATGAACCTCAGGCGTAGCCAATTACGCGCTGTATTTTGGGTGATCAAACACTTCCCATCGAAAACGCTGCAGGAGCATCTTCATTGCCCCTGCAGAGTGGAGCTGAGAATTGTCGTGTAGAACGAGTCGCGTGATAGTTATGTGGATTGCATAGCTTCAGGCGAAATCTTTCGCCAGGCCCTGATACGCCGCGGGAGATGCTAACTTCTAGCCATATTTGCGTTCCACTGTGAGCTCAGAACTGAAAAGAGCGACACGATGCGATGGACAGGCGTACTAGACACAGTGCCCAACGCATCTGTGCAAAGATTCATCAGATTTTCACTGTGTTTTCCATTTCGCAACCGTTCGTTCCTTACTTTCCGAATAACCCTCGTATATACATATTCAGTCTTATTATTGTGCCTATCAGCGACTGAGCATCTCTGCCATATGTTGAGCAGCAACTATCCTTCTATCCTTTTTATAATATTGTTATATATGTGTACATACACACACATGCAAAGACACACCACACACACACACACACATATACAGGGTGAGTCACCTAACGTTACCGCTGGATATATTTCGTAAACCACATCAAATACTGACGAACCGATTCCACAGACCGAACGTGAGGAGAGGGGCTAGTGTAATAGTTTAATACAAACCATACAAAAATGCACGGAGGTATGTTTTTAAACACAAACCTACGTTTTTTAAAATGGAACCACGTTAGGTTTGTTAGCACATGTGAACATATAAAGAAATACCTAATCAGTGCCGTTTGTTGCATTGTAAAATGTTAATTACATCCGAAGATATTGTAACCTAAAGTTGACGCTTGAAACTTCCGACGTTCAGTTGCGTGTTGTAACAAACACGGGCCACGGTCGGCGAGCTGTGTCATGCGCATACTGCATCGTCACCGCTTTCACCCGTTTCATGTGTCGCTACATCAGCAATTACATGGTGATGACTTTAATCATCGAGTGCAATTCTGTCAATTTGCATTAACAGAGAATGCGTTGCAGTTCTACCTGTTTAGGGATGAAGCGGGTTTCACAAACCACGGGGCAGTGAATCTACGGAACATGCATTACTGGTCCGTGGACAGTCCTCGCTGGCTCAGACAGGTAGAGCGACAGCGACCGTGGACTGTAAATGTATGGTGCGGAATCATTGGCGACCACCTCATTGGTCCTCACTTCATTGCAGGGGCCCAAACAGCTGCAACATACATCGCGTTTCTACAGAATGATCTGCCAACGCTGCTCGAAAATGTCCCACTGGAAACGCGTCGACGTATGTGGTATCAGCATGATGGTGCACCTGCACATTCCGCAATTAACACTAGGCTGACCCTTGACAGGATGTTCGAAGGGCGTTTCATAGGACCTGGAGGACGCATAAATTGGCCAGCCCGTTCTCCTGATCTTACACCTCTGGACTTCCTTCTGTGGGGTACGTTAAAGGAGAATGTGTACCGTGATGTGCCTACAACCCCAGAGGATACGAAACAACGTATTGTGGCAGCCTGCGGCGACATTACACCAGATGTACTGCGGCGTGTACGACATTCATTACGCCAGAGATTGCAATTGTGTGCAGCAAATGATGGCCACCACATTGAACATCTATTGGCCTGACATGTCGAGACACACTCTATTCCACTCCGTAATTTAAAACGGAAACCACGTGTGTACGTGTACCTCACCCCTCATGGTAATGTACATGTGCGTCAGTGAAAAAGACCAATAAAAAGGTGTTAGCATGTGGACGTAATGTGCTGTTCCAGTCTCTTCTGTACCTAAGGTCCATCACCGTTCCCTTTGGATCCCTACGTAATTCGGTGCTCTCCGATACAAACGATCGAAAAGCGGAGGAGTGGTACTCGAGCGTCAACTTTAGGTTACAATATCTCCGGATGTAATTAACATTTTACAATGCAACAAACGGCACTGATTACGTATTTGTTTATATGTTCAGATGTGCTAACAAAACTAATGGGGTTCCATTTAAAAAAACGTAGGTTTGTGTTTAAAAACATACTACCGTGCATTTTTTTTATGGTTCGTATTAACCAATTACACTAGCCCCTCTCCTCACGTTCGGTCTGTGGAATCGATTCGTCAGTATTTGATGTGGTTTACGAAATATATCCAGCGGTAATGTTAGGTGACTCACCCTATATATATATATATATATATATATATATATATATATATATATATATGTGTGTGTGTGTGTGTGTGTGTGTGTGTGTGTGTGTACATACTGGGTGATCAAAAAGTCAGTATAAATTTGAAAACTTAATAAACCACGTAATAATATAGATAGGTAAAAATTGCCACACATGATTGGAATGACATGGGGTTTTATTAGAACCAAAAAATAAAAACAAAAGAATTTCCGATAGATGGGGCCGGACAGCAAAACGTCAGTGACTGCGCATGACAATTGTGTATAAAAGGGATGAGAGAGAGAATCAGATGCACCAGCAGTCGCAGCATGTTTACGTTACCTGAAAAGGCGCTTTTAGTGAAGCTGTATTATCAGAATGGGGAATGTGCTAGTTCATCTTTACGGTCCTATCGCCATAGGAAGGGGAATCGAACGGGTAAAGGTCCATTGGTAAATGCAGCTGTGGCGAGAATGATTTCGAAGTTCGAAGCCACGGGTTGTTTAGACGATAGACTCCGAAGTGGCCGACCGAGGAGAAGGCGTAATGCTGCTGAGGCAGTTCAGGAAGAAATGGAGACTGTAGCGGGTTGGTCTATGCATGGGGAAGTCAGCGCTCGTGCATTCGCACGTCGCAGCGGTATTCCATACACTACTGTTTGGTTGGCACTGAGGCGTACCCTCCGATGTTATCCTTACAAAATCCATCGGCATCGTGAACTGTTACCCTGGCGATTTAGTGAAGCGGAGGGCATTTGTGGTGAGGGCGTTTCAAAAGATGGCGGAAGATGACGATTGGTTGAGTAACGTGTTGTGGACCGACGAAGCTCATTTCACTCTCCGAGGGTCTGTCAGCACTACCGAAAATCCTAGAACTGTCGTGGAAACTCCATTGCACGACGAGAAAGTCACGGTATGGGTTGGATTTACCACATCTACCGTTTGAAACTTCCTGGCAGATTAAAACTGTGTGCCCGACCGAGACTCGAACTCGGGACCTTTGCCTTTCGCGGGCAAGTGCTCTACCATCTGAGCTACCGAAGCACGACTCACGCCCGGTACTCACAGCTTTACTTCTGCCAGTATCTCGTCTCCTACCTTCCAAACTTTACAGAAGCTCTCCTGCGCAGGTTCTCGGTCGGGCACACAGTTTTAATCCGCCAGGAAGTTTTATATCAGCGCACACTCCGCTGCAGAGTGAAAATCTCATTCTGGAAACATCTACCGTTATTGGGCCTTTTTTCCTCGAGGAAATGCGTGATTCTGGTTTTGTAACTGTACCATTATGGGTGAGAGGTACGCCGATTTGTTACAGAAGCGCATCATCCCCACCCTGGCTGATAAACACCTGCTGGAGCGTACGATATTTATGCAGGATGGCGCTCCACCCCATATTGCTAGAAGCGTGAAAGTTCTCTTGCGCGCGTCGTTTGGTGATGATCGTGCGCTCAGCCGCCACTTTCGTCATACTTGGCCTCCCAGGACCCCTGACCTCAGTCCTTGCGATTATTGGCTTTGGGGTTACCTGAAGTCGCAAGTGTATCGTGGTCGACCAACATCTCTAGGGATGCTGAAAGACAACATCCGGCGCCAATGCCTCACCATAACTCCGGACATGCTTTACAGTGCTGTTCACAACATTATTCCTCAACTACAGCTATTATTGAGGAATGATGGTGGACATATTGAACATTTCCTGTAAAGGACATCGTCTTTGCATTGTCTTACTTTGTTATGCTAATTATTGCTATTCTGATCATATGAAGTGCTATCTGTAGGACATTTTTTGAACTTTTGTATTTTTTTGTTTCTAATAAAACCCCATGTCATTCCAAGCATGTGTGTCAATTTGTACCTCTCTATCTACATTATTCCGCGATTTATTCAGTTTTCAAATTTATACTGACTTTTTCATCAGACGGTATATTCAGTCTTATTATTGTGCCTATCAGCGACCTCTGCTATATGATGAGCAACAACTATCCTATACTTTTCATAATATTGTTATATATGTATACATACACTCAGCCGGCCGAAATGGCCGTGCGGTTAAAGGCGCTGCAGTCTGGAACCGCAAGACCGCTACGGTCGCAGGTTCGAATCCTGCCTCGGGCATGGATGTTTGTGATGTCCTTAGGTTAGTTAGGTTTAACTAGTTCTAAGTTCTAGGGGACTAATGACCGCAGCAGTTGAGTCCCATAGTGCTCAGAGCCATTTGAACCATTTGAACATACACTCACATGCAAACAGACAGAGAGACAGAGACACACACACACACACACACACACACACACACATTTATATATAACAATATTAGGAAAAGGATAGAAGGATAGTTGCTACTCACCGTATAGCGGAGATGCTAAGTCGCAGATAGGTACAGCAAAAAGACTGTCCGAAAGTGAGCTTTCGGCCAACAAGGCCTTTATTATTGTGCCTATCAGCGACCTCTGCTATTTGATGAGCAACAACTATCCTATACTTTTCATAATATTGTTATATATGTATACATACACTCAGCCGGCCGAAGTGGCAGTGCGGTTAAAGGCGCTGCAGTCTGGAACCGCAAGACCGCTACGGTCGCAGGTTCGAATCCTGCCTCGGGCATGGATGTTTGTGATGTCCTTAGGTTAGTTAGGTTTAACTAGCTTTAAGTTCTAGGGGACTAATGACCGCAGCAGTTGAGTCCCATAGTGCTCAGAGCCATTTGAACCATTTGAACATGCACTCACATGCAAACAGACAGAGAGACAGAGACACACACACACACACACACACACACATTTATATATAACAATACTAGGAAAAGGATAGAAGGATAGTTGCTACTCACCGTATAGCGGAGATGCTAAGTCGCAGATAGGTACAGCAAAAAGACTGTCCGAAAGTGAGCTTTCGGCCAACAAGGCCTTTGTCAAAAATAGACAACATACACCCACACGATTACGCAAACGCAACGCCAGTCTGGCTTGTGTGTGTGAGTTGCGTTTGGGTAATCGTGTGGATGTGTGCTGTCTGTTTTCGACAAAGGCCTTGTTGGCCGAAAGCTCACTTTCGGACAGTCTTTTTGCTGTACCTATCTGCGACTTAGCATCTCCGCTATACAGTGAGTAGCAACTATCCTTTTCATAATATTATTACATTTCACCTTGGATTTTCCACTGTTTTATATACAGTGTATGGATTTCAAAAATCCAATTGTGATGTGGTCTCCTAGCGAGTGACATGGACCTTTGTACCCTCACACACGTATCCCACAGTGAAAAGCTCTCCTTTCTCTCTCTCTTTCTCTCTCTCTCACACACACAGTGTGCCTGGCCTGGTCCTCTGCCGGACACTGCCGGCTGTCCCACAGAGGAGCTGAGAACAGGACGGGACAGACGGCTACAGAGGACAGAGGCGACAGCACAAGCACGGGCAGTACGGTGTTTTGCCGGCGCCGCCGCGCCGCCCCTGCTCTCTCTCTCTCTGGCTGGCTGGCTGCCTCGCTGGCTGGCACGCGCTCACAAACACGCAGCAGCAGCGGCGGCTTAATTAAGGCACGCCGGGCCGTATCCCAGTGTCCCAGTCCGAGTCTCCACTGCAGCGACGTCACCCAGCCGCCCGCGGGGGACCGCACACACCGGCCGCCCCTGCGCTGCGCTGTGCGTCACGCTGGCCGGCCGGCGCATCCCTTCGTTTTACCCCACCCGCGCACCTGCCCACCTGCCCACCTGCCGCCACCGCCAAGTGCTCACAGCCTCCCCCTGGCACTCTCCCCCTAATTACCTGTGCGCGAATGTTCTTCGCGAGCCGCAGTTACCTGCGCGCAAATGGCACAGTTTCCACGGACGGCGCCGTCCACAATCTCTGACCTCCTTTACGAAGGTAATATTGCACTCGAATAAAAGTTCTCCGCTCATATTTTCGAAATATGCTGAGCAGTGCGAAATGCTACACTAGAGCAGCTTCGACGAACCAATAAACCGATATTTAAATGCCTGTAGGATATGTTGACGTCCGTATTATCGCCAAATATGGGAGAGAGTGTCGTAGAAATGGTACAGGATTTGGGCTGGAAATCATTAAAAGAAAGGCGTTTTTCGTTGCGACGGAATCTTCTCACGAAATTCCAATCACCAACTTTCTCCTCCCAATGCAAAAATATTTTTTTGGCACCGACCTACATAGAGAGAAAAAAATGGTTCAAATGGCTCTGAGCACTATGGGACTTCTCAGAAGTTAAGACTGATGACCTCAGGTCATCAGTCGCCTAGAACTTACAACTACTTAAACCTAACTAACCTAAGGACATCACACACATCCATGCCCGAGGCAGGATTCGAAACCGCGGCCGTAACGGTCGCGCGGTTCCAGACTGTAGCGCCTAGAACCGCTCGGCCACATCAGCCGGCCCAACTTTCTCCTCCGACCTACATAGGGAGAAACGATCACCACGATGTTGTTGTTGTTGTTGTTGTCTTCAGTCCTGAGACTTGTTTGATGCAGCTCTCACGATATCACCACGATAAAATAAGGGAAATTAGAGTTCGCACGGAAAGATATAGGTGTTCGTTCTTTCCGCGCGCTATAAGAGACTGGAATAATAGAGAATTGTGAAGTTGGTTCAATGAACCCTCTGCCAGGCACTTAAATGAGATTTGCACAGTATCCATGTAGATGTGGGTGTATGATGAACCAGAAATAGTATTCCTTGGACAATATGGAAAGAAGTAAGCATTTTGGTGGGATGTAAGACAGGCATTCAATACCTAACGCAGCGCCTTTTTTTTCTCGGCTAATTTCTGTTTAGAAAAACCAGGAATTTATCGTACTACGTCACAGAATATTCCCTCTTCAGCCCCTACAGCTTCACGGAATTCCGATAGGTGCCGGCGTCTTTAAAATGGCGCCTGTGAAGGAAGTGCATTCCGAGCAGAGAGCAGTCATTGAGTTTCTTGTGGCGGAAAACCAGAGCATCGCAGGTATTCAGAGGTGCTTGCAGAATGTCTAAGGAGACCTCGCAGAGAACAAAAGCACGGCGAGTAGTTGAGTCAGTTTGGAAGTACGCTGTTTAGGTTCTTGTATTGGTAACGCCACGTAGCGCTCTGTATGAAAATCACTGGCTGTGCTGTGTGCAGTCTGTGGCTGGTTTGCATTGTTGGAATTTCCTATTGTAGTGTTGGGCAGTTGGCTGTTAACAGCTCGTACCGTTGCGCAGTTGGAGGTGAGCCGCCAGCAGTGGTGGATGTGGGGAGAGAAATGGCGGAGTTTTGAGAGCGGATGATCTGGACGTGTGTCCATCAGGGACCGTAAATTTTTAAGACTGGATGCCATGAACTGCTATATGACTTTTGAACACTATTAAGGTACATACATTGTTTGTTTTTATCTAAATCTTTCATTTGCTAACTATGTCTATCAACATTTAGTGCCTTCAGTAGTTCGAATCCTTTATTTAGCTGGCAGTAGTGGCGCTCGCTGTATTGCAGTAGTTCGAGTACCGAAGATTTTTGTGAGGTAGGTGATTCATGAAAGTTATAGGTTATTGTTGATCAGGGCCATTCTTTTGTAGAGATTATTGAAAGTCAGATTGCGTTGCGCTAAAAATATTGTGTGTCAGTTTAGTGTCTATCAGAATAAGTAAAGAGAGAAATATCTGAATACGTTCAGTTCTGCTCAGCTGTTTAAAGATCAAGTAATGTAAGTCGTTTATCAGCATAGAAATTCATAAATTTTACTAAGGGGACGTTTCAAGTTCTGTCGACAGTTCGAGCGGCGCGGTCTATTGCCCGACGAATTTGTAGCAGTTCTGAAGCGAATGCAGTGAAGTGTTTCCTTCAGTTTAGAAATTGAGTTGAACTCACGAGGCCTTAAGTCACGGGAGTGCAGTAGGTGGAATAGCACTTGGCAGCCCCATCAGTCAAACAAATCCGTAACAGCCTGCACTGTACGTGTTTGAGCATTGTCCTGCATAATGATGGTCAGGTCCTGCAAAAAGTGTCATCACTTCTGTCTCTATGCTGTTCATTTTTGGAACACAACCTACGACCAGCTTAGAGAAAGTTTCGTAACGTCACATCACATCTTCATGTGTACATCGGCAAGATAGGAAACATGCAATCCACGATATAACAGAAAGCAGATACCATCCTAATAATCTAAGCTCCATGAGAACCAATATGAAACATGGTTTACTTCAACTGCTGTTTCCTTCAACAAAAAACTATTTGTAACAAGCTTTAAGATGTTGGATGCACCAGGATATATATCAATATATCATATATCAATATATCCAGAGATGGTGAAGCCTGGACATGGAAATTGTTGGAGTTGCCAAGGGAGTTGTTTGAAAGAGTAGTTAACGGTGAAGATGTTCCATCTGGATGGACAACATGTTACAGAATACTACTGCAGAGAAAAAGGATCATTTAACAACCCAAACAGATATAGCGAATTGGCAGTGATCACTTTCATTCGAAGGCTGTCCTCGTAGGTACTTACAGATCTGATTTTGGAAAGGAACAAGTTACAAGCAGCACGCACAGCAAGCAGGATTTCGAGCAAGAAAGTTACTAATGCACGGCATCTTCACAGTGAAAATAATACCTGAAAAACGCACAAAGATGCAACTGGAGAAGCACGTTACATTGACCGACCTAAGGAAAGGATGTGGTTACGTGCTGACCAACAAAATACGGGACAAGTTTAAAGAGACAGTTGTATCAAAGATACTGAAGGTTATTGCAAAATTGATTCGAAGTAACAGTGCAAGAGTAAGGACTGGGAAAATCTGGACAGGAGAAATCGACGTGAATAAAGGTCTACAGCAGACCCTCTTTAAGCTGTTTGTACTGCAGATCTGGAACAGAAGATACCAGATTATGGGAGTGACAGTAGAGGACAGAGGCAGATGAAGAAGTAATTGTAAGTGCGGAAATCGGCAAAATATTTTGAGGTGTTATTTAATAAACAGGGCACAAGTTATGATGAAATCACTAGTAGGATTAATACAGGACGAGCTGTAACATAGCCAATGAACAAAAAGATAAGAAGAACAACGAAGAATAGCACGTGTAACGCTATAATCCACAGTGTAATTTTGAACGGAGCAAACGCATGGGCCATTTGGGGGAAAGAAGAAGTCCAAGAAGAAATAGTTTGGCCATGTGAATAGGATAAATGAAGACAAGACATCAAATAGTACGAGGGATGTCATCACAGCGAATGAAATGGAGCGGCTCACCGCGCAACTGGCAAGGTGATGTTGAGGAACCAATGAAACTGAGGAACGTGAATATTGAGGAAAATCAGGACAGAAGATGGCTACTGTGGGCGGAGAAGCGGCGCGAACCGTAGGTAATCCGCGAAAAGAAGAAGAAGAAGAACAAGAAGAAGAGAACAGGAAGAAGAAGGGATACGTCGCTTAGAATTTCATCCTTATGCTACCTTATTTTCAGTACAGAAAACAATCATGACAGCTGCAAGGTGCGTCTAAAGTTAATGGAACTTTTCAGCTGGAGATCGCAACACAGATGAACATAGGACGCGTACGTTCAGTTTATCTCGCGCTTTGGAGCTTTGAGAAAGCTTGAATCATCAGCATGAAGGATATGCGATCGTCATACACACAGACGACAGATGACTGCAGAACGAGAGCTGACGTGATTGATTTAGGCCCCAGCTGTGAACCATGAATAGTAGGAACGAGGCCTTCCAGAAGAACTACACTGAGATAAAATGGAAAGACTGTTTCACTGACTCTGATAAATAGCTCTGAAGTTCAGGCCAAGGTTGCTAGCAGAGTCTCACCACGAAGGCGGGGAACTGAGTACTGAAAACTGGGTTCAGATCTCGATATTCCATGAACTATACGGACACAGACTCGCGTGACACAGATCTCAATCGTTTGTGTGATATTTCTGGCTTTAGCAGCCGTGATATCTGGCTCCAAGATTCTTTCCTCAGGACAGTAGAGGTTGCAGAATTATGCGTTTGACGACCAGTGGTGTGACGTACCAGTAGCAGATGGTACCTTTCACTTGGAAAGGACCACCAGAATTGTAATCTACGTATCAGTCTAATTGGCTGGTACATGCAAGGGCTGCACACCAAAATGCTAACTTTCTTTCATTAATATTTTAATAACGGTGCATTAACGTACATTCTGGAATAGGTATCTCTAAATAACAGATTATTGCCTACTTACTTCGAAAGTCAGAATTACCTGTTGAACTGAAAACAAAAGCTAAACGAAAAGGCAGGCGAAGCTCTTCGAGCCTAGACTTGGCTCTCAAGTGGAGTAGCGGTACTGTGTAACCAGATCTGAAGGGGCAGTCATGGGGTGTAGATGTGTTGCCTGGTGAGACAGTTATATTACAGTTTTTGTGAAAATTCAGTAAAGTGCTGATCTCATACGAGCCAGACGTGTGTCTAATGCAGACAGGTATATTTCAGTTTTATGCAAATTCGGTAAAAGTGTTAATCAGAACGGAATGGGCAGTCATGTGGTAGAGAAGTGTTGGCTGGTGCAGCCGGCCAGATTTTAATTTTTTGCCGAAATGATGAAGTGGAACGTTTTAAGAATCTGAAGCATGTAATCAGTTACTGGCGTCGGTAGATAAAGTTTGTAAATGCATTAATAATTTGTGACTTGATCAAAAGACAGTGCATAAGGTTTGTAACTTGCAGTTTCTCTTGTTCTGCGTAAATACATGCGAATGTCATCTCTAAATAGTTAAAGAACCAGTTATTTGCGTAGTAGCAGTTCCTCGCTAACAGTTCATTGCCGCCTCAAGACAACTGATCTACGATTGCAGTTTGATCAAAGTTACCAGAACACTATGCGTTTCATCCAGCATTATGAAAGCATCTAGATGCCTCACATTTAATGCAGTCCCAGAACAAATGGGATCATTAACACGTAATCTGTGGTAACACAGTGGAGGTTGATGACGCGATTCAGTAATTCAACCGTTCACATTATTTTTACGCTGTACCTGGGACATTCTGTGGTATTATGTGATGTTCAGCGATGACTCTCGCTGCTGTTTCTGGTGGTTAGATCGACGCCAATGTGTCCAAAGACGACCTGGTGAAAGGTCACAGAAAGGAGTGTCTTTTGAGACCCACACCTCTCCAACTCATCAAACAATGTTGTAGGGAACTATCCGATATGGTGCGTGAACTGATTTGTTCATTATTAAAGGGGAGCTGAGTACTCAGCATTTTGTGCCAAGACTGGTAAGCCCTGTTGTTATACCCTTCGTGACCAGTACACCAAATGGTATATTGCAGCAGGGTAATGAAAGACTCTGTAATGCAGTTCACATAAGAAACACATTGAGGAATACAGACCATTGACAAGCCTGGCTGATCCCCTGATTTGTCACCCATGGAGCATGTCTGGGAAGAGGTGTACTTTCATACCAGATTCCAGCCATAAGCCCTCATGATATGACACAGTATGTGCGGCAAAAAATTCCTCGACATTCGGAGGTCATTCGCTTCCAGAATACAAGAATTCGTACCTGTTGAGGTCAACCCGTACGTCATGATGAACGTCCGTTAGGAATGGAATGAACGTTTAATCATTTAATACTCGTTACGTGATGAAAATCTCCACGAAGTTTGATAACGAGCGGGCAGGTGCTTCTTGGTGTGGGCTAAAACTTTCCGCTGGTGTATTGAGGGAGGCCTACCGGCAGGCGCTGGACGCGGCCGCAGTGTAGGCTGCAGGCGGCTGCCTGCCTGCTTCCGCGTCCTTGCAGCGGCTGTGGCCGGAGCATCCTCCCTGCCGCTTGCCGGCCTTGGCCACGTCGTGACGAAGTCCCCTTCACTGGCGCCGCCGTCAGGCCCTGTCACGGGGCAAGCGGGCAGCGCTGCAGTTCTAAGTAACGAGAAGACGTTACTTAGCCTGCGTTTTGCGAGTAGTAATAGATAGTCAATGTAACTGCATGTAGGGAGCCCACGAAGCACAGAAAGTTAAGTACTGTTTGTTCCCTTAATACAAATAAAGTTTTCTATTAATTTGAAAGTGTTTTATACCGATGATTTTGGATTCCTGTCACCGGCCATCCCAGCTCCTCTTCTTCCTTGTTTGTGTCCGTGCCGATTCCGACAGTAGTCAAGACAACAGTTTCAGTGTGAAAACATCGTTGGCCCAGGATCTTCCTTTACGAAAACCTGCTTGCTGTTGTAACAAAACTGAACCGTTAATTACTTCACTGTAGGTATTACATATTAGTGCCGGTTTTAATTTCTGCTTTTCTGCTTCTGAATTGTACAATAATTAGTTAAAATGATTTATTCACTCCTCGGAAGGAATGCTATTTATATATGTATTGATTTTATCGGTCGTTTTCAGCTGCTTGATCATCACATATAGTATTTTCTATCTGCTATGAACGCCATATTCTAGGGACTGATGACAGCAGTTTGGTCCCAGAGGAACCGACCACCACCAACAGCACCATATTCAACTCTACTTGTAAATATATCCAATGAACATCTATGTGCCTGTCTTATTATAATTTCTGTGTTTAGGTTTTGAATTTATTATACTTTTCTTTAGCTTCCTCAGTTTATTTCTGTAAATGCATTTCCTTATCTCGAGATTCTCAGTTTAGAGCCATTTACACACAAAGATAAGCCCACCCGGCAAAATATTGCTCGTCTCGTTAAGAAAGGACGCTGGTCACTTAGAGGTGCTGTAAATTGCGCAAAACTGGTACTGGGCGTTCAGACGACGTAAGCCATGACGCTCAGGTGACCTCAAGAAAGACCCGACAGGCGCCAGAGACGAGTACCACGCCTTTTCGATCAAAACTGGTTTCGAACCCTACAGGTAATGTTGCTGTCACTAAATGCACGCCCATATTAATTAGTTTCCGAGCGAATATTGTGAAGGAAACTGCGCGCAGTGGGCATTTGGGGCAAGGGAGCTCCTGTTTCTCAAAGCAGCAGGCCTTCAATGAGCCAAACGGAAACTGGACAGCAGTTGACGGGCTGTAGTGTGGTTCAACGAGTCGCTCTTTTGTCTCGTTCCGAATGATGCCAGACGCCGAGTGCACCGGTGACCCAAGGAACGCCTCTAACCCAAAGTATGTGGAGAGTTCGGACATGGTTCTGTGGTGTTTTATACGTACCCTCGCCTTGAGGAGTGATCGAAGACACTTTTAAAAGTATAAATTTATTAATACAATCAAAACTCAATTATAACGTCATTAGATGAATATCTGCATACTGCATACAACAGAAATGTCTCTCCTATGACAATGTCTGCGATGTCCCAACACGACGAACCACGGAGTCGTGGTAGGTGGCGGCATGAAGGTCTGCGACTTTTCTGCGCCGCTAAAATCGACGTTTGACGGGTGACGTACTGCCGGTGCAGATCACGACGAAATTGACCGGATATGCCGGCGTGGAGCGCTGAGACGAAAACTCTGGTGAAATTACAATGAAATGCAGACCACCAGGTTGATAAATATAAACGGGGAGAGATGAAAATGTGTACCCCGACCGTGAATCGAACCCGGGATCTCCTGCTTCCATGACAGACGCTCTATCAGACTGAGCCATCGACGACACAGAAGAGAGTGCGACTACAGGTACTTACCTCTGACACTCTCCACGTGAGACCCACATTTCCAATTTACTGCCCACGCACTACATCTGTAGTGCCCCCGCCCACTATACTCATTACTCGCAGCAGTCGATCTACCGATTCCCGTAGGAGTTCGGGCAATGTGAGTGTATCCGCACTGCAGAAGATCATTGGTCGGTAGGGCTTATCTACATGAAGAAGGTATCTGTCCTATCGGACACGTCCGAAAGATCTGATACCATAGGTGATCTTGCAGCTCTCGAAGAATGAAATTACAATGACATCCACACCATTAGCTGTTTACAGACGTTGATAAATATCAACGGAGACAAGTGAAAATGTATGCCCCGACCGTGACCCGAAAGCAGGATCTTCTGCTTAAATGGGAGATCCTCTATCCGACTGAGTCACTACAATGCAGCAGCTCACTATATTTTCAATTGGTACATTTAGCTCAGTTTTGGAACTGTTTCTTTGAAAGTGAGAACCTCCCTTAAAGTTCACTACGAGAAAAGTAAACTTGTTCCATTTCACTCGAAAGTAACTGAAACAAAAAGAAAAAAACACAGTGGGAATATGTCTGTAGTCATACCAGAAAGCATTTAGTCGGCAAAAGTAAATTAATTTGTTTGAAAAAGAAGTTTCCTAAAGTAACTAGGTTGTAAATTTTCTTTTCTGAGACTAAGTTATCTTTTAATTCTTTTCTGTTTTTTATTCTGAGTGGTAGTTTGTTTTAGGGTCTCTGTCCAGTATACCATTTTGAACATTTGCAACATTTGACGGTGTTCTTTGTCATACATCTCCTGAAGGCTTTAAACGCCAATATATCAGTACCTGGCATTTAACTGCAAAAAATTGGTCGAATAACACCGCCTCTTCGAGAGATCTTCAATGTGCCGCTGTTTTGAAACAGTATATATTCGTAGGACATAAATTGTAATATAAAACCTATCAAATACGAGCGTTAACTAAAAACGACGAAATCCAGTATGGCGTCTCCTAAGTTCTTCAGCCAAAGTACACGTTCGAAAGGAATAGAGCCACAGATATTAAATTAACTGATCGCGGAATATAAATTCTCCGCTTCTAGCAGTAATTTACCGTAGACCGCTTAACCAACAAAGGGTACCTGGCGACTGGAAGAAAAGGCAGGTAAACCCCGCTTTTAAGAAGAGCCGTGGGACAGGTGCACACAATTACAGACCTATATCGTTGACGTCAATCTGTTGTAGAATTATGGAACATGTTTTGTGCTCAAGAATTGTGATGTTCTTGCAGAAGGAAAATCTTCTCTATGAAAATCAAAATGGATTCCGTAAAAGGAGATCCTGCGAAACTCAGCTCGCTCTGTTCCCCTATGAAATCTACAGCGCCGTAGAGAGAGGCGCTCAGGTTGATGCCGCGTTCTTTGACTTCAGGAAGGCATTTGACACTGTTACGCACTGCCATTTAGTGAAAAAAAAGGTGCTTATCGAGTATCGGAGTAGAATTGCGAATTTTCGATAGGATTCAAGATGTAAAGGTAATTCCGGTGTGATGGGACCATTACTGTTTACAATATATATAAATGATCTAATAGGAAGCGTCGGATGCTCTGTAAGGTTCTTCGCAGATGGTGCGGTCGTCTATAAAAAAAGTAGCAACGCCAGAAGATAGTAATTATTTGCAGAATGACCTCCAGAGAATAGATGAACCGTGTAGGGTCTGGCTGTTGACCCTGAACGTAAATAAATGTATCGTACTGCTGATACATAGGAAAAGAAATTCACTGCTGTATAGCTGCAACGTTGATGGTAAACAGCTAGAAGCAGTGTCTGCCGTAAAATATCTAGGAGTAACTATCCAAAGCCGCCTTAAGTGGAGTAACGACATAAATCAAATAGCGGGAAAAGCAGGCCCCAGATTCAGATTCATAGGAAGAATCCTAAGGGCAACGAAGGAAGTGGCTTATAAGGCGCTTGTTCGACCGATTCTTGAGTATTGTTCATCTATCTGTTACCCCTAGGAGGTAGGACTGATAGAAGAGATAGAGAAGATCCAGCAAAGAGCGGTGCGTTTCGTCAGGGATCATTTAGTCGCCACAAGAGCGTTACAGAGATGCTTAATAAACTCCATTGGCAGACGTTACAAGTGAGGCGTTGTGAATCACAGAGAGAATTACTGCTGAAATTCCGAGACAGCACTTTCTGGGAAAAGTCGGATAAAATATTACTTCCATTCACGTACGTCTCGCGTAATGACCCCGACGAGAAAGTTCGAGAAATTAGAGCCAATGCAGAGGCCTACCGACAATAATTTTCCTTACGCGCTATTCGAGATTGGAATGTGTCGGAATGCTCTGTTAGTGGTACAAAAAAATGGTTCAAATGGCTCTGAGCAGCATGGGACTTAACTTCTGAGGTCATCAGTCCCCTACAACTTAGAACTACTTAAACCTAACTAACCTAAGGACATCACACAAGCCATGCCCGAGGTAGGATTCGAGCCTGCGACCGTAACGGTCGCGCGGTTCGAGACTGTAGCGCCTAGAACCGCTCGGCCACCCCGGACGGCTTGTTGTTGTTGTTGTTGTTGTGGTCTGAGACTGGTTTGATGCAGCTCTCCATGCTACTCTATCCTGTGCAAGCTTCTTCATCTCCCAGTACTTACTGCAGCCTACATCCTTCTGAATCTGCTTCATCTCTCGCTCTCCCTCTAACATTTTTACCCTGCACGCTGCCCTCCAGTACTAAATTGGTGATCCCTTGATGCCTCAGAACATGTCCTACCAACCGATCCCTTCTTCTAGTCAAGTTGTGCCACAAGTTCCTCTTCTCCCCAATTCTATTCAATACCTCCTCATTAGTTATGTGATCTACCCATCTAATCTTCAGCATTCTCCTGTAGCACCACATTTTGAGTAGTCCCCGCCCGGAGATCCGAATGGGGGACTATTCCGGAATATTTTACCCAAGAGGACGCCATCATCATTTAATCATACAGTAAATCTGCATGCTCTCGGGAAAAATTACGGCTGTAATTTCCCCTTACTTTCAGCTGTTCGCAGTACCACAACAGCAAGGCCGTTTTGGTTAGTGTTACAAGGCCAGATCAGTCAATCATCCAGACTGTTGCCCCTGTATTTACTGAAAAGGCTGCTGCCCCTCTTCAGGAACCACACGTTTGTCTGGCCTCTCAACAGATACCCCTCCGTTGTGGTTGCACCTACGGTACGGCCATCTGTGTTGTTGAAGCACGCAAGCCTTCCCACCAACGGCAAGGTCCATGGTTCATGAGGGTGGGGGGGTGGGGGGGTGGGGGGGTTGGGGGTGGCGGGGGGGGCGGGCGGCCAGCTTAGTAGTATAAAAAGTATCCTTCGCCACACACCATTATGTGGCTTGCGGAGTATGTAGATGTACCTCTCATAACGTATATGTGGAATAAGGGCATGTCTCGGCGGCTAGCCCTCTCGCTTATCAATCAACTGGCTCGTAAAACTTTTAGCCTCGGATTCTCGAAATGCCTGAAGCGCGCATAGCATGACAGCAAAAGCAGCTACGAGTATGTAGTAGAGTCGTGCGAAAGATGAGCAGAAACGGTGACCCACTGCGTGTATGTGATTCTTCAATTTGTCCAGGAGTATTTTATGACGAAATAAATCTCGGGTGAACAGCCTGGTATGAGTGTGTATAGGACACAATATTTCGGCAATCGACCAGGTTGCCATCATCAGGTGCGCTGATGCGTACCTGGCTGATGCATACCTGGCTGATGCATACCTGGCTGATGCATACTTGGCGCCGGCCCACCGCCGGTCAGTACATCAGCGCACCTGATGATGGCAACCTGGTCGATTGCCGAAATATTGTGCCCTATGCACACTCATACCAGGCTGTTCACCGACATTTATTTCGTCACTGCGTGCATGTCTTCTTCGTTACTGCGGACGAGCTACGGCAGTTGCGCAACTGCTGCGCCGGCGGACAGACTAGGCGCGCGCTGTGACATTACAGAGGCGGCTTTCCGGCGCGGGATGACTGGCGGCAGGTGGGGGCAGGTGGGGGGGGGGGGGGTGTCCAGACGGCCCCCGCTCGCGGGGCGTGGGCGTGGCGCGCTTCCGTGCCCGTTTGCAGCAGCGCGCGCTTCCGCACGCCGCCTCCACCACAGCGGCCGGCGGTCACGCGCGGTCAGCTCAGCGCCGCGTATCTGTGTACGAGCTGTGTGCGGCAGTGAAAGCCTCAATAAGCAGTCCTGCCTCAGCGGACACTCATTTACGAACCTTCAACATGGCAGCGCGTCAGCAATCCTTGGTTAATATATTAAAAAAAGCAGAAACCCGCGTCGATTGCGAAAAAAGCACCTAGTGTTAACCTATCTTTCGGCGTAGATAACTACACCTTCTTCAGAACAATAAAACCCAGAAGTGCGTAAGAAGACCTTTGTCAGTGATTAAAAGAACACCATGGCTATTGTAGTGGCGTAGCAAGACAGCAAAGCCACTCGGAGGTAGCCGAAAGGCACGCGTTAAGCTCACGTAGATTGGCGTGAGGTCTGGAACAAGGTAAAGTAATTATCCTATAAAGAAAAGAACGTAGTTCTTGGAATACTTAACTTTAATCCACAATTGGAGAACATCGCTCTTGCTTAGACATTATTACACTGAATCTAAACTGGTAATGGCGCCTTGCTAGGTCGTAGCAAATGACGTAGCTGAAGGCTATGCTAACTATCGTCTCTGCAAATGAGAGCGTAATTGTCAGTGAACCATTGCTATGAACGTCGGCTGTACAACTGGGGCGAGTGCTAGTACGTCTCTCTAGACCTGCCGTGTGGCGGCGCTCGGTCTGCGATCACTGACAGTGGCGACACGCGGGTCCGACGTATACTAATGGACCGCGGCCGATTTAAAGGCTACCACCTAGCAAGTGTGGTGTCTGGCGGTCACACCACAGCTATATATTTACAAACGAAAAAAAAGGAAAACACAAACAGTAGATATGTACGAAGTCTAAACTGTTGCTTAACTTAATGGTGTAACCTCCACCTCACACCGGTCTATGTTCCATGGGCCATGACCCGCCATAAACAGCAGCTACAAATGGTCATGGCGGGTCATGGCCCATCGAATATAGACCGGTGTGAGGTGGAGGTTACACCATTAAGTTAAGTAACGGTTTAGACTTTGTACATATCTACTGTTTGTGTTTTCCTTTTTTTTCGTTTGTAAATGTATAGCCATGGTGTTCTTTTAATCTTTGACAAAAGTCTTCTTACGCACTTCTGAGTTTTATTGTTCTGAAGAAGGTGTATTTATCTAGGCCGAAACCTAGGTTAACACTAGGTGCTTTTTTCGCAATCGACGCGGGTTTCTGGTTTTTTAATACACTCACTTACTCCAAATCGCAGACAGAGCAACGCTACCTGATCAACAGTGTCCCGAGACCTGTCAGTGTACGATAATATGGCTTGTGTACACCCTTCGCCTTTTCGAGCGTGGTCAGAATGTATGTCGAGGAATGATAGTCCATTCTTCCTCAAGAGCTTAAACTGGTCTTCAAAAATATCCAGATACCTGTTAGTAGACACTAATATGGGGTTTGGCAATCCTTCGCATTTATGACGGCTTTAACTCTGCTGCAAACAATTTCAGTGAAGCCTCTGAATGTCTGTGGTAGAATGGCAGCACACCAGTGGCAAGACGCAGTCAGTACCTTCACTGCGCGATAACAACGGTGAAGTCACTGACGACAGTGCCACTAAAGCGGAGTTACTAAACACGGTTTTCAGAAACTCCTTCACCAAAGAAGACGAAGTAAATATTCCTGAATTCCAATCAAGAACAACTGCCAAGATGAGAAACATAGAAGTAGGTATGCTCGAAGTAACGAAACAGCTTAAATCACTTAATAAAGGCAAGACCTCCGGTCCAGACTGTATAGCAGTCAGGTTCCTTTCAGAGTATGCTGACAAAATACCTGCATATTTAGCAATTATACACAACCACTGGCTCACAGAAAGAGCCGTACCTAAAGACTGGAAAATTGCACAAGTCACACCAATACCAAAAAGGTAAGTAGGACTAATCCGCTGAATTACAGGCTTATATCACTACCGTCGATTTGCAGTAGGGTCTTAGAACATGTATTGTGTTCGGAAGTTATGAAATACCTCGAAGAAAACGATTTATTGACACATAGTCAACACGGTTTCAGAAAATATCGTTTTTGTGAAACACAACTAGCTCTTTACACTCATGAAGTAATAAGTGCTATCGACAGTCGATGTCAAATTAATTCCGTATTTTTAGATTTCCAGGAGGCTTTCGACACCGTTCCTCACAAGCGTCTTCTAACCAAACTAAGTGCCTATGGAGTATCGCCTCAGTTGTGCGATTGGATTCGTGATTTCCTGTCATAAAGGTCGCAGTTCGTAGTAATAGACGGAAAGTCATCGAGTAAAACAGAAGTAATATCCGGCGTTCCCCAAGGAACTGTTATAGGCCCTCTATTGTTCCTGATCTATATTAACGACATAGGAGACAATCTGAATAGCCCTATCAGATTGTTTGCAGATGATGTTCTCATTTACCGTATTGCAAAGTCATCGGATGATCAAAATGAGTTTGCAAAATGATTTACATAAGATATCTGTACGGTGCGAAAAGTGGCAATTGATACTGAATAAGGTGAAGTGCGAAGTTATTCACATGAGTACTAAAAGAAATCAGCTAAATTTCGATTGCGCGATAAGTCATACAAATCTGAAGGCTATAAATTCAACTAAATACTTAGGGATTACAATTACAAATGACCTAAATTGGAACGATCACATAGATAATATTGTGAGTAGAGCAAACCAAAGACTGCGATTCATTGGCAGAACACTTAGAACGTGCAGCAGGTCTACTAGAGAGACTGCTTGCACCACGCTTTCCGCCCTATTCTGGAGTATTGCTGTGCGGTGTGGGATCCGCATCAGGTGGGACTGACGGATCACACCGAAAAAGTACAAAGAAGGGCAGCTCGTTTTGTATTATCGCGAAATAGGGGAGATAGTGTCACATACATGATACGTGAATTGGAGTGGCAGTCATTAAAACAAAGGCGTTTTTCGTTGCGACGGGATCTTTTAAAGAAATTTCAATCACCAGTTTTCTCCTCCGATTGCGAAAACATTCTGTTGGCACTCACCTACATAGGGAGAAATGATCATCACGATAAAATAAGAGAAATCCCGGGCTAGCACAGAAAAATTTAAGTTCTCGTTTTTCCCACGTGCCGTTCGAGAGTGGATCTGTAGAGAGACAGCTTGAAGGCGGTTCATTGAACCCTCTGCCAGGCACTTTATTGTGAATAGCACAGTAATCACGTAGATGTAGATGTAGATGTAGAATTCTTCCTCAAGAGCCGAAAACCACATTAAGTTGTCATGTTGGTCACTGGGGTCTGGAGCGAAGTCGCCATTCTGACTCTTCGCAAGGGTCTTTCATTTTCAGGCCGGAACAATAGGCAGGCCACTCAATTTCAAGAATGTCACCATCCACAAAGCATTTCCTCACAGATGGCACTTTACGCCAGGGTGCATTGTCGTGCTGATACAAACGATCTCCATCTGCGAACTGTCGCTCTACTGTATACACTACACAATGCGGCAAAATGTGAACATATCTGTCCGCGTTTAGGATTTTCTCAAGCACCATAAACTGACCACACACTCATCGTCATCATCATCAATGTTCTGCAAAAAGACGAGTCTTCACATGGTAGTTCTCCAGGCTGCCTGGTCTTCTGCCGTCCTCTTCAGGTCTGCATAATTTCCTCTCCCCTTTATGTCGTCTATCACCTTGTATCTCCTTTTTCCTCTCAGTCTTCTCCCACAAACCAATCCTTCCAAAGCATCTGCTAGCAAGCACTCCCTTCTCAATGGATGTCCCAACCAGTTCTTTGTCCTTTCTCTTACAACCTTCAGCAGAAATCTTCTCTCACCAACCCTTTCCAATACTCTTTCATTACTCACTCTCTCCATCCAGCTTATTCTCTCCATTCTCCTCCACATCCACATCTCAAATGCTTCTAACCTTTTCTTCATCCTCTCGTCTCAGCGTCCATGTTTCTGCCCCATATAGTGCCACACTCTAGACAAAACATTTGCCAAGCCTTTTCCTTAGTCCTTTATCTAATTTGCCACATAACAGTCTCCTCTTTCTGTTGAATGCCTCCTTCGCTATGGCAGTTCGAGTTTTCACCTCCTGGTGACATCTTAAGTCTTCCGTTATTGTGCTTCCAAGATATTTAAATGCACTTACTTGGCTAATGGTAGACTGTCCTATTTTAATATTGGACAGTCTGCGTCTTGTACTGATGACCATATTCTTTGTTTCTGCTGTGTTTATTTGCATCCCATATTCCACACAAGCTTCATTCAGATCTTTCAGGATGTTATTCACTGTCCGCTCACTTTCTACCACTAATACCATGTCAGCAGCAAATCTTATACATTCAATTCTCTTTGCACCAATACATATTCCTCTTTTCCCATCTAAGCCTTTCGCAATAATCTCTTCAAGGTATACGTTAAACAACAGTGGGGAAAGGCAACAACCTTGTCTAACACCTCGTCCAATGCTGCTTCCTTCTGACATTTCATTTCCAGTCCTCAGCCTTACTTTCTGGTGTAAATATAGATTCTGTATCATTCGTCTCTCTTTCCAATCTACCCCTTTCCTCTTTCTAAAAACGAAACGAACCTCAATGTCGCAGCACAACGTCCTCCGTGCTTGCCCGCAGCTCGTGGTCTAGTGGCTAGAGTGCTGCCTCTGCATCACGGGGTCGCGGTTTCGATTCCCGACCGGGTCGGGGATTTTCTCCGCCCAGGCACTGGGTGTTTGTGTTGTGATAACCACGCAGTTGAGCGACACACAAATCAAATATCATCATCATCATTATTATCACCGCGCTTCACTGTTGGTACCGCACATGGTGGAACCTAACTTTCTCCATATATACAGTATTCGTCAAACGCAAACACGCCCACCAGATTGTTCGCCACTCCAAATCAGACGTTTCCAGCTGTCGTGGCGTCGCTCTTATCAAGTGTCGCCTGCGATTTGCTACAGAAATGTTTGTCTTATAAAGAGTGAGTAATTTCTGAGAACATTTCTCATGGAGAAAAACAGTGCTCTGGCTAAAATACTTTAAAAATGGATTAAAAACAATGAAAAATTTATTTGCGATTGTCACCGGTTTCGGTCTGAATGTGACCATCTTCAGACCATTTATACCATAATGGTAGACGGTGGCGGTGAACGGAGCAACTGCTGTGACTCCACGAAAGTCACACGCGTCAAATATTCATCAACAGTAGTACAGCTTTGGAAGGATTCAAATGAACCTGATTGATTTGTTCCTCAGATGGCATCCAATCACTAGTCCACATCCGATGTCACTGAGCTTTCTTGCCCGACCTGTTCTACCGTTACTGATTCGTTACTGACAACGCAATACTACCGGCCCATTTCTGTTGATCACCCCCTTTCCTTGTGCCATTTGAGAAATTCGGCTTAAGGGTATGTGTAAGTACACCATATCAAGGCAACAACACGCTGGATATTTACGAAAGATCTAGACCTAGGAAACGCCAGTTACTAGAAAAAAACTGATAACTGAAAATACACTCCTGGAAATGGAGAAAAGAACACATTGACACCGGTGTGTCAGACCCACCATACTTGCTCCGGACACTGCGAGAGGGCTGTACAAGCAATGATCACACGCACGGCACAGCGGACACACCAGGAACCGCGGTGTTGGCCGTCGAATGGCGCTAGCTGCGCAGCATTTGTGCACCGCCGCCGTCAGTGTCAGCCAGTTTGCCGTGGCATACGGAGCTCCATCGCAGTCTTTAACACTGGTAGCATGCCGCGACAGCGTGGACGTGAACCGTATGTGCAGTTGACGGACTTTGAGCGAGGGCGTATAGTGGGCATGCGGGAGGCCGGGTGGACGTACCGCCGTATTGCTCAACACGTGGGGCGTGAGGTCTCCACAGTACATCGATGTTGTCGCCAGTGGTCGGCGGAAGGTGCACGTGCCCGTCGACCTGGGACCGGACCGCAGCGACGCACGGATGCACGCCAAGACCGTAGGATCCTACGCAGTGCCGTAGGGGACCGCACCGCCACTTCCCAGCAAATTAGGGACACTGTTGCTCCTGGGGTATCGGCGAGGACCATTCGCAACCGTCTCCATGAAGCTGGGCTACGGTCCCGCACACCGTTAGGCCGTCTTCCGCTCACGCCCCAACATCGTGCAGCCCGCCTCCAGTGGTGTCGCGACAGGCGTGAATGGAGGGACGAATGGAGACGTGTCGTCTTCAGCGATGAGAGTCGCTTCTGCCTTGGTGCCAATGATGGTCGTATGCGTGTTTGGCGCCGTGCAGGTGAGCGCCACAATCAGGACTGCATACGACCGAGGCACACAGGGCCAACACCCGGCATCATGGTGTGGGGAGCGATCTCCTACACTGGCCGTACACCACTGGTGATCGTCGAGGGGACACTGAATAGTGCACGGTACATCCAAACCGTCATCGAACCCATCGTTCTACCATTCCTAGACCGGCAAGGGAACTTGCTGTTCCAACAGGACAATGCACGTCCGCATGTATCCCGTGCCACCCAACGTGCTCTAGAAGGTGTAAGTCAACTACCCTGGCCAGCAAGATCTCCGGATCTGTCCCCCATTGAGCATGTTTGGGACTGGATGAAGCGTCGTCTCACGCGGTCTGCACGTCCAGCACGAACGCTGGTCCAACTGAGGCGCCAGGTGGAAATGGCATGGCAAGCCGTTCCACAGGACTACATCCAGCATCTCTACGATCGTCTCCATGGGAGAATAGCAGCCTGCATTGCTGCGAAAGGTGGATATACACTGTACTAGTGCCGACATTGTGCATGCTCTGTTGCCTGTGTCTATGTGCCTGTGGTTCTGTCAGTGTGATCATGTGATGTATCTGACCCCAGGAATGTGTCAATAAAGTTTCCCCTTCCTGGGACAATGAATTCACGGTGTTCTTATTTCAATTTCCAGGAGTGTATGTTTTATTGACCTTCACGTCATTTCACATGTTCTACCATTTCTGATTCTGAATAGAAGCAGCGATATACTGACCTTAGGGCTTTCCTGAGAAGTCAAAATAATGGAAATTTTTTAAAATCTTATGTGGAAGACTGTTGCCAATTTGTATCACACTATTTGTAATAAAGATTTTAAACGCTACCGAGACATGGAACTTCGGTTTTCGTTTGCCTTGTATCGTGTTCATAGATACTGAAGTTTTTATATATATGTATACTGCAGACAGAACAGCACAGCTACCTTGCGGAGATGGGAGGAAATATGCGTTTTAATAGAGGTAACCTAGCAATTTTTCGCGCGTCCATTTTCGTAAACGAAGTGTGTGATTTTCGCACTGCCACTGGAGGGCGTTACGGTCGCAGATCACGACGAAGAGCACTTTCCGTGTGATGTAGCAGCTGGTTGTTAAAGGGGTCCTCACACGGGACGTGTTACTCATCGTTAAGTACTCCAGACAGTTCACACGGCGCGAGCTTAGAAACGAGCTGGTGCGTCACACGGAACGTGGCCCTCATCACGATTTACGACTGCGGCGCTCTCCAGCGGCAGTTATTAGCAAATCACACAGTTTGCTAACGAAAATAGAAGGGCGTTAAATTTTTATATTATCTGTATCGAAACGCTCGTTTCCTCCTTTTTCCATGTGCTGGTCATGTTGTTGTTGTGTGTAGTATACATAAACAAAAGCTTCAGTGTCCATGAACATCTTGAAGCAAAAGAAAGAGAGAGAGAGAGTATAAATAATTGTAAAAGATGCTTCTTTTAATAAGAAAGTGCCAGAACATTTTAGAAGATATGAAACTAAATAAGACGATATTTGGATACACCAGGATACGAAACATCTACACTTGACTTCATAACTCTGCGCCTCTGTCCACCAGACTACGCTAAACTTCAGTTAGAAACAACCGTATGATTTGTATAACTGTCTATTAAAGGCTTTAACCGCCGATATGTCATTAACTGGTACTTAATAATAACAGATCGTAGGAAAAATAAAGCGTTTTGGGTAAATGTTAATTTCTCCGTTGTCTCGAAACGGCGTACTTTCATAACACGCATGTTGTAACACAGAAATGGTATTTAATAATAACAGATCGTAGGAAAAATAAAGCGTTTTGGGTAAATGTTAATTTCTCCGTTGTCTCGAAACGGCGTACTTTCGTAACACGCATGTTGTAACACAGAAACAATGAAATACGAGATTCTTTAACCACCAATACAACGTTTCCCATGATTTTCTTATAATAAAACGTATCAGCAACAATGCGTCTGCGAGATATCCTCATTGTCCTCATGTTTAGAAACAGTATGTATTCATAGGTCCTAAGTTGTAATATAAAACCCACCAAAAACGGACTTTCAGCTATACACGAAGAAATCCAACATGGCGTCACCAAAGTTCTGCCTGTGACGAAGAACGCGATATTTAATCTCACTGGCCACGTTCGTTCCCATAAAGCAAAAAATTTGACTCGTCTTATTCAGTCTTTCACGATCCGAGCATAAAGTGACATCCATCGCGATTCGCGACTGCAGCGCCCTCCATTGGCCGTTCTTGGCTGCAACTGGAACGCAAATCACACAGCTTCTTTATGAACATGGACGCGCGTAAAACAGCTGCGTTAACTTTGTTAGCAATTGTTGAAGAAGAACGAAGAAATTCGCGGATTCTCGACTCGTCGATGGCCTGAAGAGCGTATTGCTGGTAGAGGAACACCACATAACACTTTGCAACAATGTGAGGTACATACCAGCAGGTGTTATTCGTTAACTCATCTGTATCTCCATCTCATTTTCTGTTTTACATTCAATGTAGTTAAGTGTGTAACGTCAATTTGCGCATGCATGATATCCAAATTCTCGTTACTGTAGTAGCTACCATTACTCAGAAGTAACGTGATTCGTGTGGGCTTCAAGATCAGGATTCGTTTCGTAATTTAATGCTAATGGAATGGGAGCTGCTCCCGTCACTGAAAAAGATATTTTCACACAAGGCACACACATGAGACAGCCTATAAAACCAAGAGATAGGTATACGTACTTTAGACCAAGTTTCACAATATCAACAGCTTCCAGTGTGTAACCTGTGGTTCCTATCTGAGATAGACCGACAATCACGTTAAGATTCCTGGCCACTGGGGAAACCTTCCAGTCATTGTCCTGCGCAGCAAAAATTGCAGCAAATACATTATTTACTATAAACAACGTTGACTATTCCAAATAATACTTATACTAAATTAACAAGAAGGATGCAGAATCTTTTAGAAAACAAAATGTAAAAGAACCATTGGAGGAGATAGACAGGAACGTGTTAAGCTTTCCCTTTTAAGTTTTCCCCGCCAGCAACTACCTTAAGACTTCAAAATAGCTGCATCAAATCAGTTACACGGTATACACTCTCTAATGGTTGTATCTAAAAATGTCCTTATTTCATATTTAACTCTGACAGACTGTATCGAAAACAACGAGTTCTTGATAAGCCCCATTGTACCGTAGCAGTGAAACGATACTTTCAGCTTTCACAGCATGCAAGTTATGACACCATATCTGGTATAGGAAGCCGTTAACTACCGATAGGCAGTTTCCTGTCTCTTTATTTTAACAAATGGTACATAAAATTTACCTATTTCCGAGAGATACTCAATTTGCTGATGCTCTGAAGCCGGTTATTACTGGATAGTAAAAAGAAAGGTAACACCAAATACGGATAAACATTTTAAAATTTTTATTTTTGTCGGTTTCTGAGAATGGAAACATGGTCCAAGTAGGCTTTAATCTTTTTCTTTCCCTCTTTCCCGTGCAGCTGGTCATTTTCAACAGTGAGTCATTCTCAAGCACATGTCTTAAGCTTCCAGCTTCATTTCACATTCTAATACATCGCTTGTACACGTGGACAGGTGTACGTCGTATTTCTGCGTCTAAGTGGGACTGAAACAATACAATGGTACACTAGATTACGTCCATTAGCCGACACAGACAGAAATGGACGGTTAATGGACGTAATCATGTATACAGGACTATTACAAATGATTGAAGCGATTTCATAAATTCACTGTAGCTCCATTCATTGACATATGGTCACGACACACTACAGATACGTAGAAAAACTCATAAAGTTTTGTTCGGCTGAAGCCGCACTTCAGGTTTCTGCCACCAGAGCACTCGAGAGCGCAGTGAGACAAAATGGCGACAGGAGCCGAGAAAGCGTATGTTGTGCTTGAAATGCACTCACATCAGTCAGTCATAACAGTGCAACGACACTTCAGGACGAAGTTCAACAAAGATCCACCAACTGCTAACTCCATTCGGCGTTGGTATGCGCAGTTTAAAGCTTCTGGATGCCTCTGTAAGGGGAAATCAACGGGTCGGCCTGCAGTGAGCGAAGAAACGGTTGAACGCGTGCGGGCAAGTTTCACGCGTAGCCCGCGGAAGTCGACGAATAAAGCAAGCAGGGAGCTAAACGTACCACAGCCGACGGTTTGGAAAATCTTACGGAAAAGGCTAAAGCAGAAGCCTTACAGTTTACAATTGCTACAAGCCCTGACATCCAATGACAAAGTCAAACGCTTTGAATTTTCGGCGCGGTTGCAACAGCTCATGGAAGAGGATGCATTCAGTGCGAAACTTGTTTTCAGTGATGAAGCAACATTTTTTCTTAATGGTGAAGTGAACAGACACAATGTGCGAATCTGGGCGGTAGAGAATCCTCACGCATTCGTGCAGCAAATTCGCAATTCACCAAAAGTTAACGTGTTTTGTGCAATCTCACGGTTTAAAGTTTACGGCCCCTTTTTCTTCTGCGAAAAAAAACGTTACAGGACACGTGTATCTGGACATGCTGGAAAATTAGCTCATGCCACAACTGGAGACCGACAGCGCCGACTTCATCTTTCAACAGGATGGTGCTCCACCGCACTTCCATCATGATGTTCGGCATTTCTTAAACAGGAGATTGGGAAACCGATGGATCGGTCGTGGTGGAGATCATGATCAGCAATTCATGTCATGGCCTCCACGCTCTCCCGAATTATCCCCATGCGATTTCTTTCTGTGGGGTTATGTGAAAGATTCAGTGTTTAAAGCTCCTCTACCAAGAAACGTGCCAGAACTGCGAGCTCGCATCAACGATGCTTTCGAACTCATTGATGGGGACATGCTGCGCCGAGTGTGGGAGGAACTTGATTATCGGCTTGATGTCTGCCGAATCACTAAAGGGGCACATATCGAACATTTGTGAATGCCTAAAAAAACTTTTTGAGTTTTTGTATGTGTGTGCAAAGCATTGTGAAAATATCTCAAATAATAAAGTTATTGTAGAGCTGTGAAATCGCTTCAATCATTTGTAATAACCATGTACAACTGTATTGCTTCTGTACCACATACACGCAGAAATTCGATTGTGAAACGAAGTTGGAAGCTTATGTCGTATGTTTGAGAACGATCCAAAGCTGAAATTGGCCAACTGCACGCAAAATAAAAATAATACAGCTTACTTGGACCAGATTTTCATTCTGAGAACCAAATACGGAGTTTTATCTTCATACAGTGTAACTGCTTGCGAAGCTCTGCTTGTGACATAAAACTGACGCCGAATCCCACAGGCCGTGTTCCTCACCACGACGCAAAAATCTGGTACGCCAGGTTCTTCGTTTCACGATCCGCAGTGTAGTGCAAAGTGGGGTTCCGGTCTGTGACGTCACTAGTTACACGTGTACTCACGTTTTCATGCCCCCAGGAGAGGACGGTTAAGCGTGCACCACACACGATGGGAACCACGTCCGGCGTGCTTCACGATGGGAAAGACGTCCCGTGTGAGGACGGCTCAACTTTCTGCAGTAACAGCTGCTGTGAAGTCAGAGTGGGTAGCGGGCAGCGCCTTCCGTGTGCGTGTGCGTGTGTGTGTGTGTGTGGGTGGGTGGGTGGGTGGGTGGGTGTGCTGGGTTGGAGGCAGTTGAGGAGCGCTTTACGACAGCAGAGAGACGGCCGATAAGAGTCGGTGCCGAGGCGCACCGCGAGCCAACTACCGGCTGGAAAGGGTGGCGCAGGGCTACCAACTTGACGCGCTACCCGCAGTTAGCAGGTGTCCGCAGTACCCGCTGTGACAGAGACATTTTGCTACGATTCAAAGTCGGCTGTTGCATTGCAACAGTGTATCAATCAATATTTAATTTGATATTCTGCAATTCAATCATTTTCGGGAACCAGTTACCGCAGGGTTACTGTTGACAAAAGAAACCGAAGTAAATATCCCCGAATTCGAATCGAGAATAGGTGCCAACATGAGTGAAGTAGAAGTAAATATCCTCGGAGTAGTGAAGGAATTTAAATCACTTAATAACAGCGAGTCTCCTGGTCCAGACTGTATACCAATTAGGTTCCTTTCGCAGTGTGCTGATGCATTAGCTCATACTTAACAATCATATACTGTGGTGTCACCGCCAGACACCACACTTGCTAGGTGGTAGCCTTTAAATCGGCCGCGGTCCGTTAGTATACGTCGGACCCGCGTGTCACCACTGTCAGTGATTGCAGACCGAGCGCCACCACACGGCAGGTCTAGTCTAGAGAGACTCCCTAGCACTCGACCCAGTTGTACAGCCGACTTTGCTAGCGATGATTCACTGACTACATACGTTCTCATTTGCAGAGACGACAGTTTAGCATAGCCATCAGCTACGTCATTTGCTACGACCTAGCAAGGCGCCTTATTCAGTTAGTATAATCTGAACAGATAATATTGTGAATCATGTACCGTCAAGAACGACGTTCATCATTAATGGATAAAAGTTAAGTATCAAACTAATTACTTCCGCTTTCTCAATTCTAACTCCTTGTCATGTTCCAGACCTCACGTCAGTATAGTCCTTCCCTCATCACGCCAGCCTGCGTGAGCTAAAACGCGTGCATTTCGGCCTGCAGTAGTAACACGGTGTTGGCTCTTCTGCCAACACAACATATACAACCGTTCGCTCGACGAAAGATCCGTACCCAAACACTGGAAAGTTCCACAGGTCACACCAATACTCAAGAAAGATACACTACTGGCCATCACAATTGCTACACTAAGAAGAAATGCAGATGATTAACGGGTATTCATTGGACAAATATATTATACTAGAACTGATGTGTGATTACATTTTCACGCCATTTGGGTGCATAGAGCCTGAGAATTCAGTACCCAGAACAACCACCTCTGGCCGTAATAACGGACTTGATACGCCTGGGCTTTGAGTCAAAGAGAGCTTGGATGGCGTGCACAGGTACAGCTGCCCATGCAGCTTCAACACCATACCACAGTTCACCAAGAATAGTGACTGGCGTATTGTGACGACCCAGTTGCTCGGCCACCATTGACCAGACGTTTTCAATTGGTGAGGGATCTGGAGAATGTGCTGGCCAGGGCAGCAGTCCAACATTTTCTGTATCCATAAAGACCCGTACAGGACCTGCAACATTCGGTCGTGCATTATCCTGCTGAAATGTAGGGTTTCGCAGGGATCAAATGAAGGGTAGAGCCACGGGTCGTAACACATGTCAAATGTAACGTCCACTGTTCACAGTGCCGTCAATGCGAACAAGAGGTGACCGAGACGTGTAATCAATGGCAGCCCATACCATCACGCCGGGGATACGCCAGTATGGCGTTGACGAATACACGCTTCCAATGTGCGTTCACCGCGATGTCGCCAAACACGGATGCGACCATCATGATGCTGTAAACAGAACCTGGATTCATCCGAAAAAAAGGACGTTCTGCCATTCGTGCACCCAGGTTCGTCGTTGAGTACACCATCGCAGACGCTCCTGTCTGTGATGCAGCGTCAAGGGTAACCGCAGCCATGGTCTCCGAGCTGATAGTCCATCCTGCTGCAAACGTCGTCGAACTGTTCGTGCAGATGGTTGTTGTCTTGCAAACGTCCCCATCTGTTGACTCAGGGTTCGAGACGTGGCTGCACGATCCGTTACAGCCATGCGGATAAGATGCGTGTCATCTCGAATGGTAGTGATTCGAGGCCGTTGCGATCCAGGACGGCGTTGCGTATTACTCTCCTGAACACACCGATTCTATATTCTACTGACAGTCATTGGATCTTGATCAACGCGAGCAGCAATGTCGTGATACGATAAACCGCAATCGCGATAGGCTACGATCCGACCTTTATCAAAGTAGGAAACGTGATGGTACGCATTTCTCCTCCTTACACGAGGCATCACAACGACGTTTCACCACGCAACGCCAGTCAACTGCTGTTTGTGTATGAGAAATCGGTTGGAAACTTTCCTCATGCCAGCACGTCGTAGGTGTCGCCACCGGCGCCAACCTTGTGTGAATGCTCTGAAAAGCTAATCATTTGCACATCACAGCATCGTCTTCCTGTCGGTTAAATTTCGCGCCTGTATCACGTTATCTTCGTGGTGTAGCAATTTTAATGGCCAGTAGTGTAGTAGGAGTAATCCTCTAAATTACAGGCCCATATCGTTAACGTCGATATGCAGCAGGGTTTTGAAATACATGTTGTGTTCGAACATTATGAATTACCTCGAGGAAAACTGTCTATTGACACACAGTCAACATGGGTTTAGAAAACATCGTTCTTGTGAAACACTACTAGCTCTGTATTCACACGAAGTAAATTTTCTTTCGGTTCCTTCGCTTCTTCCTCGGTCCGGCAGTCTCAATACTTCGCCTGAAATCTGGCCAGCATCTCCGCCCGAGCATCCCCGGGGCTCGCCCGCGCCGTGGCGACTCCTCGGCCGTGGCGTAATATGTGGCGCGGGCTGGACGCCTCGGCGCCTGATTTATACGGCCAGCCTAAGGGCGGGCGGCGAGCGCCGAACGCCGCCAACTTCCTCCGCAAAGGACCTCCCCCCTGGGACGACTCTTTCACATGCAGCGCCGGCCGGCCGCCGCGGAAGGCCCACCGAGCTGGTCCCGGGCGCCAGGCCGGAAATCACGCCTCCCACAGCGGTGCCGCGTTCATCTGCGCTTCCCACGTCGCTGGGTCACAAAACTCTCACGCAGTGTCTCTATTTACAAAAATATTTTCAGTAGTTGGCAGGTCATAATTTGCGAATAAAGAAAGCACCGTGAAGGAATCATCCGAGTGGGCCGGAGATCGTGAGTTGTGATGTACATATACTGACAGACAAATGATACCAGTTTCAGAGAAACTGGATGATTTATTGAACAAGTCAGTGTCGCATTGGTCCACTCTGGCCCTTATGAAAGCAGTTATTCCCCTAGTGCTCAGAGCCATTTGAACCATTTGAACCAGGAAGTTTCAAATCAAGGTAGACTCCGCTGCAGAGTGAAAAATTCGTCCGGTTAACATCCCGCAGGTTGTGACTAAGCCATGTTTCCGGAATATCCTTTCTTCTAGTAGTGCTAGTCCTGCAAGTTACCCAGTAGAATTTTTGTGGATGTTGGAAGGCAAGAGATCGGTTACTGGCGAAATTTGAGCTGCTAGGATAGGCGCTTTGGTAACTCAGACGGTAGAGCAACTGTACGCAAAAGGCAAAGGTACTGGGTTCGAGTCCTGGTCGGGAACCTAATTTTAATTTGCGAGGAAGTTTCAACTACTTGAGTTGATTTCTATAACACTTGTGAGAACCTCTACGCTACAAGGGTACGTATGATCGCACATCTGTTCACGTTTCTCACATCAGGCAAATAGTATCATACGTGTGAAGATCGTGGTTACAAACTCTGGTGCTACGACCCTCACACGTATGACCACACTCCACATTTTACGAGAGCAACTCGATAAGTAACGTCCGATCGGTCATGAAATGGAAACCACTGTGAAAATCAAAACCGTTTTATTTACAACAGTTAACTACACCTTCCAGCTTCTTCTCCACTATTTCACCGTTCCGACTTATTTGTCGTTGCGTTGTAGTAGCTTTCCAATACCCTCGTCATGGAAGGCAGCCGCCAGTGCTTGCCACCAATTCTCTACGCTGGTCTGTAGCTCGTTGTCTGTGCCAAAATGTTTTCTTCCTGGTCAGCGGTTTATGTGGGAAGAGGTGAAACTCAAGTGGGAGCAAATTGCGGCCTGTATTATGGGAGATCAAACACTTCACAATCAAAAACGGTCAAATGGCTCTGAGCACTATGCGACTTAACTTCTGAGGTCATCAGTCGCCTAGAACTTACAAGGGGAGGCCGCCAATTGTGAAATTCAGATTCGATTCATACTGCGCATAATAAAAGCTCATGGCCAGAGGTGTAATGTGGCAAAGCACCAAGATGCACTTCTCAGCCGTTGTCGAGAAAATCGACAGTTAAAAGAAACCGTTACTGTGAAATACTCTCTACGATTAATAATAATAATATATATATGTATATATATATATATATATATATATATATATATATATATATAAACTATTAATGAATTGCTTATGCATGTTGGTGAAGGTGGATCGCTCTCCAATTGTACCGCCTCCATTTTTCCGTTTGTTTAACAGGGTGTACCAAAGCTCTCCCGTCCGCACTGATTTTCGACCATGTTATAAGTTGCGCTAGGGACCGCATCTACCTTCTTTCGAAGTTAGCAGGCAACTACGCTGTTATGCGGCGGCTCGTTTCGGCTCATTCAACATCTGTCCTTCAAGTGTAACGAGCGAGGAACGGAGTTTATATTTCATACCTGCCACAGCAAGTTTGTGTTCGTGGGGTCTCTATTCTAATTCGAACGTTTGACTTACGCTATACGTATTCGTTTCGGAATATCGTTTCTACGTCTTCCGTTAACTATACGTGGTTAACATTATGAAGACAATTAATAACATTTGTGAAATACAACTTTGTTTGCGGAAAACATAATGATGTTCGAAGTCGCCAGTATTTCCACGACAAACTACTTTCAACAACTTATTATATGCATAATTGTTGCAACTGATTGTCGGGAATTATATATATATATATATATATATATATATATATATATATATATATATATTTATATTTGAATTACAAAAAACAAATACTAAAAAAAAAAAAAGGTAGCATGGCGCGAGAATCGATCCAGCGACCTTCGGATTACGAATCCGACCGCTTACTGCTGCACCACGACGGTGTAGAAAATTAGTAATCGTAGAGAGTATTTCACCGCAACGGTTTCTTTTAACTGTCGTTTTTCTCGACAACGGCTGAGAAGTGCATCTTGGTGCTTTGCCACATTATACCTCTGGCCATGAGCTTTTATTATGCGCAGTGTGAATCGAATCTGAATTTCACAATTGGCGGCCTCCCCTTGTTAGAACTAATGAAACCTAACTAACCTAAAAAATGGTTCAAATGGCTCTGAGCACTATGCGACTTAACTTCTGAGGTCATCAGTCGCCTAGAACTTAGAACTACTTAAACCTAACTAACCTAAGGACATCACACACATCCATGCCCGAGGCAGGATTCGAGCCTGCGACCGTAGCGGTCGCTCGGTTCCAGACTGTAGCGCCTAGAACCGCACGGCCACTCCGGCCGGCACTTCATAATCGAAGACGCCGCAGGAGCATCTTCATTGCCCCTGCAGAGTCCGACCGGGGACTGTCATTAAGAAGAAAACGCATGGCAGTTGTGTTATGTGGGCTGCATGACATCGGGCGAAATCTCTCAACAGGACCTCTTACTTGGCGGGAGACACTACTTTCTAGGCATCATTGCATGTTCACTGTTCTCTCTAAGAACTGAAAAAAACGACATGACGTGATTGACAGGAATACCAGAGACACTACCCAACGCATTTGTGCAAAGCTTCATTGGATGTTCACTGAGCTTTCCGTTTCGCGCCCACTCGGACATTACTTTCCGAATAGGCCTCCTATGACGCATCTTAAATCCAAGATCTCATGGACTATTGAACATTAGTACCCACTGTAAACCAAAATAGCCACAGAAGTATTTCAGCGACGTTTGGCAGTAACAAGCTTTACTTAAATTAACATCCTATTACAAATTAGATACATGACAACCAGTAACTGATTAATGTTGTAGAACTGAACATGATGTCCCACGTTAAGATTTGAATACGAGGGCTGTCCAGAAAGTAAGTTACGATCGGTCGCGAAATGGAAACGACTATGAAAATCCGATAAAGCTTTGCAAAGATGTGTTGGGCAGTGTCTCTAGTATGACTCTAAGTAGAATTATGTTGCTCTTTTCATTTCTGAGCTCTTAGTGAGCGCGTAAAGATGTTATAGAAAGTAGTGTCTCCCGCCAAGTACGAGGGCCTGGTGAGAATTTTCCCCTGAAGCTATGCAACCAACATTACATAACTGTCGTGCGGTTTCTTCTTCAAGACAATTCTCAGCTTCATTCTGCAGGGGCAATGAAGATGTTCCTGCATCGTTCCAATTGGAAATGTTTGGTTACCCACAATACAGCCCGTAATTGTCTCCCACTGAGTCTCATCTCTGCTCAAACGAACCGCTGGCTATGAAGACAACATTTTGGCACAGACAACGAGCTTTAGGCCAGCGTAGAGAATTGGCGGAAAGCACTGGTGGCTGCCTTCTATGATGAGGGTATTAGAAAGTTGGTACAACGCTACGACGAATGTCTGAGTCAGAACGGCGACTACGTAGAGAAGTAGATGAAAGGTGTAGTTAACTGTTACAGATGAAACATTTCTGATTTTCACTGTGATTTTCATTTCGCGATCAATCGTAACTTACTTACCGGACAGCCCTCGTGTGATGTGTTGTCACCACTTCTTATAATCTTCGCGACATTATATTAAAGAGAACCTGTTTGTGTTACTGGGGAACCTCTTTCACACAGATCCAATACGAATCCACAAAGCAGCAAGATTCATCGATAGAGGGATCTGACGTAAACTTAGCTCACACACATACTAGGAACGACGTGTTTGGCGCGAGAGTGGAGTAGGGACCCAGTGGTGTCTGCAGATTTTCGAGGAAGACTTGCACTTCCATCGCCACATGTGGACTGTCCGAATGTTGCTCTAAGACATCCCTGATGCAGCGGCTGCTGTTGAGATCGCCTGCAGTACGTAGGAGGCGGTACGGCAAGTCTTAACGGTAGGGGCAACGAACCCGGGGCTGCACTTTCGCTGAGATGCTCCAGGTCAGCGGCGAGGTCTCGCCTGGTATTTCACGAGCCGCCGTCCTGCTCTTATTATCTCTGGTCTGTTGCGCAAGCCTGTGGTTCCGCTTACGAAAGAAGCAGCTGAATGTCGTCCCCGCGTTGCATCACTTTCTCTTCTACCACAGACAACATTTTCCCGCCCTGAATTAACCTCGCTACTTACTGTGCTTGAATGAAACAAGACGAACGCTCTGATTATACTATGGATCATTTGAATCATACAGTTATACAGCCTTCTCTCAGTTCCAGACCGTGTTTACCTCCTGGTGGCTATTGTATTTATTTCCTCTTACCATCGTCCAACTGTTCAGTCAGTTCCGCAGGTGTTGTAGGGTATTAATCGGAACGCAAGAACTAAGTATGATTTTGACGCCCCGTTGACGATAATGTTAGAGATGATTGAGCAACGATGGACAAGGAAATCTACCTTCTTATTTTCATCGGACTCATGTCGGCACTTACTGTATACGATTTATGGAAACACTAAATGACCGGACGTGGACTTGAACCGCTGTTCTTCTGAATGCTAGCGTCTTATCATACTTTTGTAGCCACCTCTTGCACAGATACATTAGAACTTGTATGCCAGTTCTTGAAATTTTTCATATGGAAAAATATCGTGAGCTAAATCGTAAAAGCTTTTAAGGGTCTCCGTTATCCTCCTCCAGCAAGTATATAGAAATTGGAATAATTTATTTGCGGGAGGTGGAGTGAAACCTCAGAGAATATCATTCAGGTTTCACGGCCATCGATTACTGGTAGGATTCAGGTTGCTTTAGGTAACGAATGTGTTACTGTACAACACTAAATTGATTTTCACACCATGAGTTTCGAAGGTGTTCTTCGTACAACTGTTTTAGAACCTGCAGAAGTCAGGCCGAACAACTGATATAGACTTACTGGCGTATCGTCATCTCCGAGTGCGCAAGAGATAAAACGTTTCGCTCACCCAGGCTACAGTTTCAAACCGTAAGAAGCCATGACCTTCGTTAGGAACGCAATGAATAACTCGTTGGTAATCAAAATTATTCATAAAGGGAGGTGGAATAGTAAGCTCTTAGTGAGCCTCAGTTGAACCGTTGAACACCTTCGCATTTCAATTATGTGTAACGCAAACCATTCAGGTGCACTTTTTCTCGATATCGTCTAAAATATGCTGAAGAGTGGTTCCGTGTTCTTCCTTATCTGAGAAACAGAATTCAATATTCTCCTACAACGAATTGTGATATTTATACGGCAACGTACGAGGTTACCCACTTCGGGTGGTTTCATCAGGATTTAACCGCGAAAGTTATATTTTGGCAGCTGGATCTATGACGTATAAAGATTTTTTCTTGCAAATTGGGTAGCTCCTTTTTAGCAACAAACGCAGATTCCGTAAGCGTCAATGATGTTTGCTCTGAGACATTCTGACAGGTTAAAACTGCATGGCGGGCCTGGACTCGAAGCCGGAACCTTGTCGTATGCGGTTCATCTACATCTACATCCATACTCCGCAAGTCAGGTGTGTGGCGGAGGATGCCTTGAGTACCTCTATCGGTTCTCCCTTCTATTCCAGTCTCGTATTGTTCGTGCAAAGAAAGATTGCCGGTATGCCTCTGTGTGGGCTCTAATCTCTCTGATTTTATCCTCACGGTCTCTTCGCGAGAGCAATATACTGCTTGACTCCTCGGTGAACGTGTGATCTCGAAACTTTGACAAAATCCCGTACCGAGCTACTGAGCGTCTCTCCTGCAGAGTCTTCCACTGGAGTTTATCTATCATCTCCGAAACGCTTTCGCGATTACTAAATGATCCTGTAACGAAGCGAGCTGCTCTCCGTTGAATCTTCTCTATCTCTTCTATCAACTCTATCTGGTACGGATCCCACACCGGTGAGCAGTATTCAAGCAGTGGGCGAACAAGTATACTGTAACCTACTTCCTTTGTTTTCGGATTGCATTTCCTTAGGATTCTTCCAATGAATCTCAGTCTGGCATCTGCTTTACCGACGATCAACTTTATGTGATCATTCCATTTTAAATCACTCCTGATGCCTACTCCCAGATAATTTATGGAGTTAACTGCTCCCAGTTGCTGACCTGCTATACTGTAGCTAAATGATAAAGGATCTTTCTTTCTATGTATTCGCAGCACATTACACTTGTCTACATTGAGATTCAATTGCCATTCCCTGCACCATGCGTCAATTCGCTGCAGATCCTCCTGCATTTCAGTACAATTTTCCATTGTCACAACCTCATCCTGTTAGTGAGTGAAGTATTCAGGTACGACTGCTCCCTCCCCCCCCCCCCCCTTACCCTCCTCCCGCGTATCTCCAACACTCACAGTCTCACTTCTGCCCCCTTTGTCGTGGGCTCAGTTTGCTTTGCTGCCGCCCATCTGAACAAAATTCTTCTGGATGCGTGACGGCGACATGTGTGGTAAAACGCAGCCGTCCAATACCACCACGTATGACGGCCATAGACTCCCCGTCGTGTTGTTTTCAGTTAAATGCAGGCCAGCGGATCCACCGTAGCAGCAACAGGAGTCACTAGCAGGGATCAGACACCATCGTCCACTGTTCAGGCAAGACTGTATCAACATGGTAGGTTCCACTGCATTCGCCCACGGCTATCAATAAAAAATAATATCAATAAATATCTCATATCAATAAATATCTATTATCCCTCCTCCTTTGATCATGTCACCCAATCAAAACATAGTATGCCAGGCCGCCTTGTCATCCCCAGATAATACGAGACCTTGAACTTCACTGACAAATTTTCAGAGGTTGTTCAGGGATACCTCCAAAGTATTTTGACATCTCCGGTGGTCCGTTACAAAGTTATTGCAGTTCATTTGGTTTCGGGTACAGTCAGCTTTGTATCTTGTGTAACTTTTCTGCTTCATATCTGTCTGTGTCCGCAGCTCGTGGTCAAGAAGCTAGCGTTGCTGCCTCTGGATCACAGGGTCCCGGGTTCGATTCCAGGGTTGGTGATTTTCTCTGCCCGGGGTCGGGGTGTTTGTGTTGTCCTCCTCTTCCTCCTCCTCCTCCTCATCATCAGCATCTGTGACAGTGACTCGATTTGACTGTGAAGAAATTGGACTGTGTCATAGTTCGGACTTGGTGTGGGCGCCGATGACCGCCCAGTTGAGCACCCCACAAACCAAACATGATCATCACCATATCTCTCTCTCTCTCTCTCTCTCTGTGTGTGTAGTGTAGAACGTTTGTGCACAAAACTAATTACCGGACACAAGTTGTCTTATACAGGCGCTGCCGAGAGCAGGGCCTTATCCGGCCTGCTTACGTATCTCAGCGAGTACTTTAGAAAATGGAGGCCACAACCTAGTGCTACAAAAACGGAAGTATCTGCCTTCAATTTGAACAACAAAATGGCCAACAGAGAACTACATGTATATCTATACGGGAAAATACTAAATCACAACTAACACCCAAAGTACCTTGTGGTTACCCTAAATAGCACACTAACATTCAAAGAACACCCGACGAAAACTGCAGCGAAACTTAAAACACGCAACAACATATTGCAGAAGGTCTGTGGCACCACTTGGGGGCTCCACAGCATCTACCTTAAGAACATCCGCACTTGGCTTGGTGTATGCAGTGGCAGAATACTGTGCCCCAGTGTGGCTCAACAACAAACACACACACGTGGTAGATAGCCAACTTAATGCAACAAAGCGTATTATATCAGGCACAATAAGGTGTGTAGCTGCCCGTTCTCAGTAACATAGCCCCTCCTAACCTGCGCCGAGAACACGCTCTGGTTAGAGAATTTCAAAAAATCATGACCAACCCTCAATTAAAAATCCATGAAGATACTCACGACATCAAGGAAACCGACTCCGGTCTAGGCATGCTCCACTAAAGACCGCACAGGCTCTGCACCAAACCAACTTTAAAAGAAATGGCCGATGGAAAGAGGAATGGGAGAGCAGAACAGCAGTAAACTGCCACAGTGTGCCGTGCATCTTTAGTAAACCAAAAGGATTTGATTGCCCTCGCAAAGTTTGGTCAACTCTTAATCGCATCAGAACCAACTGTGGGAGGTGCGCCGATTCCTTACACAGATGGGGTAAACTTCCTTCGGCCGCTTGCGACTGTGGCGCTGAGAGACAGACGGTGAAACACATCGTGCAGGAATGCCCACTAAGGGCATACGAGGGTGACCCACAGGATTTCCTAATGGCGACCCAAGAGGCAATCAACTATTTATTATCTAAGCTGGACGTTTGTTTGTGATTGCTCTTGTGTGAGTGTAAATTCACAATTGGTGGTGTCCTTATATACAAACTGCTATTTATTGTTCTGTTTATACATATGTGATTTTCTTTAAATCGTGTTGTTTCTGTAATTTTTTACTGTGATGTTATGAGCCATACGCTCAATAAAGTAAATACGTATCTCTGTATTTGAATACGCATACCTATACCAGTTTCTTTGACGCTTCAGTGAAAAAATGCCTAGAGAATATACCGTTAGCATTTGAGCGATTTACTGTGGCTATTTATTATCTAGATTTCACTTCATAAAGGATTTTTACATGTAGAAGAGGGGTAACTTCGAACCTCTGTATCTTGGAAACGGATATAGATACCAAGAAAATATTCAAGGTTGTTCGAGATCCAGGATCTTAGGAATATATTGCGCACATTTTAGCCATTTGCTGTGCACAGCCGTTTTGGAATCTTCGACTGAGCTTTGATTCGCTGGTGACGGCGAAAATAGAGTAAAAAAAAATGTTTTTGGGGTTTTCCGAGTAACCGCCCACGAACTAATTGTGCCTGCGTAAGTCCCGTCAAGTCCATCGTGGACTACATCAAATGCAAAAAAGAAAAAAAAGCGATCCGGTTTCCTACATTTGCTTAAGCAAGAGAACGTCTGTAATATTATTCACAGTTCTATCCCAGAGCGTGGGGCAGAGACACTAAGACCGCCCTTCTGTTGGCTACACAAATGGTCTCTAGCCAAAGGCCTATCCAGTACATTTGACCCTACCTTTTTATCACCAATAGAAACCTGGGTACGAGCTCCAAGAATACCGTTTTCGCGTGGGGCGTTTTGGAACATAGGTTCGCGTGTCTTTTTAACTCTTCATTGAAACTGACTTAATTCACACATACAGCCAAAAATTCAAGGTAATGTGAAAAGTGTCTTTCTTGGTACGTCCATCTATTTCACAGAACAAATATTTTTGATAAACATGTAACTTACATAAAGATTGAATACTCTCTTTTGTTAGTAAACTAAATATGTTTAATCCTAAATTCTTTGCAGTGGTCATCGAACAGCAGTATTTAAGGACTAATTATCTTTAATGGCTTCAGCTAGCTTGGTGTATGGCGTTAACAGTCTCTGGAACATTAAGAACTAAACCTCCCATAAACCCAAATGTAAAGGTAACCGACCATTGGAGACATGCTACAGTTTAATACCAGCGCAGTTCGAATAAAAAAAGAGCAGGTCGGCAATTAAAAAAGTAAATATTAAGGAAGAGTAATTCCGTTAATATGTCTCCCGCAGAATGTGACGCGTCTATGGCGGTGGATGTGAAAGAACTGGATTCTGATACAAAGGGAATCCTTATTAATTAGGAACCCGCTTCTCTGCCCGCAAACAGCAGTCCAGAGTAAAAACACTGTTATTGGAATTCGATGGCTGCCCCTCGAATTCGCAACTGTGTTTGGTGGATTAATTCTGGACGGTTGATGACGACTGTCGGATAAAAATTGAAACAAGTGGTTGACAGCTTGGCTGTTTTTAATTAGGTGCTCGAGCGCCATTTTCTCGCTGCTGCACGAGATGGAGAACTCATTACCGCCGGCGGGAAGTCACATTCGGTCGCTTCGTTTTTGTTTCTGTGTTAGCGGACAACGCTCGGCAGTGTGTGAGCACGTTAGATACAAAATTTAAATATGATGTTGCATCTAATACTCAAACACGGTATCGTCGTTTCTTAATTTAACTGAATGGAAATGACTAGTAATGGTGCAAGGTACAATCCGGTGCCTTGCGGAGTATGTGTGTAGATGCAGATTTAGATGATCAAACTACGGAATCACCATGTGTAGTCGTGACTTTACCTTCGCATTTGTTGCTCCTTCACGACATCGTAAATACTGATATTTCTCGAATTATGTGCCACATCTAGTATTGAGTTATAACTAAACACGTACGCTGTGTATTAACAAAAATAATTTGTTTTCTACCAACAAATTGCACGATGGCCTTCTCACTGTTAGTTCCTCTCGCTGACACAGCCGTTAGCTGTTAGTACAGCTGAAATACGTTAACTTATAAGTTCAACAATTTCACGTTTGAATTACAACAGCCACTGTATTGTTTCATGCGAGGAGATGACTACTGTATTCTATCAAGCTGAAAGCGTAAGCGAACTCTATCGCTCAAGAACGTATCTTTTACGTGCGAAGTAAATGAAAATATTTATTCAGCTTTCCCGCTACCTAACAAAGCATTAGTTTATCAAAACTAAAATCGTTGATAAAATATTTATTTACAGCTTCCAACAAACATACAAGTTTCTCGTGTATTGAATGGGTGTAGATATCCCGGATCATACTCAACTGTTCTATGACTGTTTACTTGATCCGTGACAAACACAAATAGTGGCGTTTCTCAAATCATAGTATTAGTTGCCGCTGCAAATGATCCAGGCCATCATAGTCAGTTCCGGCCGTTGGAGGCCATACTGCAATAGAACATTTCGGCTCTTATATTTTTACTTTTGATAATACCCCACAGATAAATCTATTTTATACTGTTTGTGAAGGTCAAAAACTAATTTTAATCTTTTGTTTATATTTCATATTATTCTGAATTTTTTTTATTTGTGATGGTTTGAATAATTTTTTCTAGCCACAGAACGGGAAAACATTGCTAATCGACTATGGTCACTGTTACAGACCTGAAGATAGCATCTAGAGACTGAAACCTATCATGCTCACCTGGACCACTTAGCAATTGGACTGAAATAAGTATCAGTTTTAGCTCGGTTGCAGTAACAAGACCTCATGTCGTGTTTCTGCAACCTTTGTACTCAATAAGACGTAACTCATACTGCTTCACTGAACATCCGTACGTATTGTAGAAAGGTCGGCTGTTACAAGTATGAGTTTACTCAAATTTTATTTTGTTTAATGCAGTTTATTTAAAACATAAAGTTCACATCCAAGGCTCAGAGGTCGACTTACCGTACTGTCACACGGAAGACCTATTTCGAATGCCAGCACTTAGAGTGGGTTTTTCTTGTTGTAAAGACGGGAATGGGATGTACACTACTCCAGCACGAGAAGGGAGGAGAAACGGTATCTCAAGTTTCGAAACAGAACATTTTACATGTTATCTTTCATGTTTTTCAGTCCATTTTTCTGCAGTTGTAGGTTGTGACGGTACGTTACATAAATATTGACATTTTTATCGGTTGTAAACCGTAGTTAAAGTATTTTATGAATATAATTAGTGTAAAAGATACAGTTAATGTTCTTGAAACAACTGATATGCAGCGATAATTTAAGAGTAGCATCTTTATTTAACGTCTATGAAAATAGAGAAGGATCGAACGAGACGCGATTGTACGGCCGAAGAGGAAGAACGTATTTTGTGGAACACACACTGTTTTGTTTCGCTATAAGGAAGGCAGCCATTGAGCGGCACACATATTTTATGTGAGTTATTCGTATTTGTGCTAAAAAATAAACTTGTTATTATTATCACAAAATGAATTTCTTTGTAATAGTTGTCACCTCAAATGCTCGCAGTGGCTAATTATTTTTAATAAGCATTTTTTCAGTAATTTGCGCTGCGAGAAGCTCATCTTCCGATGCAGCCTCTGGTCGGCCATTAAGCACCGAAGTGTTAATTTATGTTTCAAAGTGTTAACAGTAAATGTAAATGCGAGAGATTTCGTTGTAAGAATCTTTTTAAATTGCAACAGATAATTAATTTACGTTAAAGTTCATTTTTTGAATTATAAAGATTCCATGAGTTCAATAAGTATATGGCCGCTCCACAGCAACAATCGAAATTCTCTCGAGCCTTGCTTTGCAATCAATGAATAGAAATTAACAAAATTACATTCAATTCAGTTAACGGCAACTATATTTTAGTCACCACGTTCAAAATCTAAAGTTGGTACATGAATAGCAGCGGCCCTTCAAGAACCCGTTTCATATTTACTTATGCACGTAAGTAAAAGTGATAAGAAAAGATAATATCCCTGAGAGAAAGAATCATGCTCTAACAAAAGAAAAATTCATGCTGATAAATTAAACAGAAAAATATATAAAATATATATGTAATTTTTTTATATATAACGTAACAAATGCCACCGACGTCACAAGGTATACAAGGAATGTGAGTCATACGTATACCGTCTTTTATGACTTATTCAGACCATACGAGTTTCGCTTTTTTAAGGTATCTTCAGCGTTCAGTTGTTTTTGTCTCTTACTTCATTATAATGTGGTTCTACACGTATGTGCGCGATTTTTGTACGCTGCACTTCACTAACACGAAAAAAAATGTACGCGAGATGGAAATGGCCCTACACAACATGAAAACGAAAATATATTTCGTGTCAGTATAGTGTAAAAAAAAAGAATAAATATATGGAGAAGAACAGTGGACTGATTTAGGAGACAAAAAACGAAGCTCACAACCGAATATACTTTAAAAGAAAGAGAATGGTGTGTGGTCTAAACAATATTTTTATTACAGTCGCAAAAGCAGCTTATAATTTATTTTCCTTGGAGAACATTTTAACAAGGGAGAAGGCACGCACTATTCCGCGCTGCCACTCGGAGAATGCAACATCGCTCAGCCAACAGGATAATGTCCTATTGATCGGGGTTTAACTTTCCACCGGACAAGCATTTTCTGTGTGTTTTAAAAGACAAGGATTCCCAATTGATATACAACTTCTTTATGGGTCTTTCACATAAGTCGGTGGTTCTCGTTTTCCAACATTGCCATTGTCAAAATCTTAAAGTCATCGCGTCACGAACATCTTCACAGCAACCTGCAAGTCAATGTTCTCGTGTGCCAGATTCTGTCAGAGGTCAGCCTCAGGTTGATATTCATTAATTACCGTTTCTTTGGCATTTCGTAAGATTTATTTTCGTGATTTTGTCTGGACGTAATGTGCGAGCTGAAGTTTGTGCAGCTTCAGTCGCTTGCTTCGGTGGCGCTGGTTTCCGTGGAGAAGGGAGTAAATTTACTGACAGCGGGAACAACAACAGAGTTATCTCCATAGTCAGTGTATTTCTATGCCACATCTAAAAAAGTACGTCACTTAAATCGTCTCATATACATCTGCTGCTCTGCCACAAAAACACCAGTGACCGTTGTATTTTCCTGAAAACGCTATTCAGGTGAGTTACGGTGCCTTTGAAATCAAACCACCTTAGTCTGGGCCATTTTATTGTTACATTAAAGTTTACATAGTTCTTGCAGACGGCGGAGTTGGGTCGGACACCCTGCATAAACATTATCCGTTTCGAATTTGGTTAACCATCATGAGACGCATTTCGTGCCGTCGCTGTGCCGTTCAGGACAGCACCTGGCATACGGCTGCCTCGTAATCCAGGTGGTACACTAACTGACATAATGTTACGTCGTACGTCCGCAGATGATTAATTCTACTCGAAACTGATAACGTGATTTTACTGCATTTATAATTAATGTTATGTAACATTATATTGAAAATAATTTAAGAAAAGGACGTGGTTGGTCGAGAAAAAGACTTAATGAAATAGTAGATCGTTCTCAACAGCAGGCATATGTCTGAAAAATATACTTTGTATAAAATAATGAAGAGTAATTCCATTCAATAGAAGTTATTCACATACCCATACAGCCAAGCTCACATCTTTGGACAAACTGATGTTGTATGAGCACGTACCTGTGAACAAATAAGAAATCTAGTCACTTTTTGCCCTTGTAAATAATAATAAAGAAATTGCCACAAAAGCCCACACAAAAGAAATGATTATGCACTAACATACCGTGTGGTTATAATTAAAATGCAGCTAGTCAGAGAGGTCCAGTGCGGGATGTAATTACCATATGGCAGCGCAACTTTACAGGTATTCTGATGCGGAACCTTGGAAAAACTAGTTCTAGTTTTGGCCACCGGGTGCAAATATGGCTCTGTGAATGCAAGAAAGACGTGCAAAGGCGCAAAAGGTCAAACAAATGAGAAACGTATAACTCTGTGACTAGCTGCAGTTTAATTATGCTGTGTTGGATATTTACACAGGACGAATGACAACAGGCTGACGACAAGAAATAACGAGCTGGATCCTAGAAGTTGAAGAAGCTTTAGAAGTACCCGAGGCACAAAGTGTAGGTTCTAAGATGAGAGCAGTAAGAGAACTAGTATGAAATAGTGTAAGGTGGTCATATCATTTTGGTTTTTTTATGTTATCGATGTGTACATCAGAGAGAAAACAAGTTACGTTACTCTTAATCAATCTTTGGTCTTGTGGTGGCAGAATCTTTGCCTCTGCGCAGTCTGATACAATTTTAGTTGAAGTGTGGTGGGTGATGGATGTATTCAGTTGTCATGTGTTAACTTCTGATGGTCAACTGAAGACATTAAGTCTGAAAATGAGTCCGTGGTCATATTTTGGCCCTTTATTTTACAGGTCCGTCTTGATATCACAAACTTTTACACTGCACTATTTCCGGTTTCGGCTACTGCCACCTTCAGGTCATAAAATATTTTGATGTAGTATCAGCGTCAAACTAAACATAGCAAACGCACTTACTGTGTACTTACATGTTTAGTTTTACGTTGATACCACATCAGAATATTTTATAATCTGAAGATGGCAGTAATGGTTCTGAGCACTATGCGACTTAACATCTGAGGTCATCAGTCCCGTAGAACTTAGAACTACTTAAACCTAACTAACCTAAGGACAGCACACACATCCATGCCCGAGACAGGATTCGAACATGCGACCGTAGTGGTCAAGCGGTTCCAGACTGAAGCGCATAGAACCGCACGGCCACACCGGCCGGCCAAGATGGCAGTAGCCGAAACCTGTAAAAATGGAGTGTAAAAATTCGTGTGATCAAGACGGACCTATAAAATTAAGAAACTTTCGCACCATTCAGATGTCTTTTTTTAAATCGTCTTGAAATTTGTTTTGATCTTCTGATGAGTTTATTAGTCGATAAACTACAGCGTCATCTGCAAACAACCTAAGACGGCTGCTAAGATTGTCTCTCAAACCGTGTATATAGATAAGGAAAAGCAAAGGGCCTGTAAGACTACCTTGGGGAACGCCAGAAATCACTTCTGTTTTACTCGATGACTTTCCGTCAATTACTACGAACTCTCACCTCTCTGACAGGAAATGACAAATCCAATCATCTAACTGTTAATGATATTCCATAAGCACGCGATTTCACTACAAGCCGCTTGTGTGACACAGTGTCAAAAGCCTTCCGGAAATCCAGAAATGCGGAATCGATTTGAAGTCCCTTGTCAATATGTAAATGGAAATTTGATTATGACCAGATAATTCTTTTACTTCAGTTGCGGATTTAAGATAAGAAAAGTTCCATTCATATTGTGGTGTCACTGCCAGACACCACACTTGCTAGGTGGTAGTTTTAAATCGGCCGCTGTCCATTAGCACATGTCGGACCCGCGTGTCGCCACTGTCAGTGATCGCAGACCGAGCGCCACCACAAGGCAGGTCTCGAGATACGGACTAGCACTCGCCCAGTTGTACGGACGACTTAGCTAGCGATGCAACACTGACGAAGCCTCGCTTATTTGCAGAGAAGATAGTTAGAATAGCCTTCAGCTAAGTCAATGGCTACGACCTAGCAAGGCGCCATAGCAATTGATAGTTATCGTATGAAGCATGTCTCATCAAGAACGATGTATACAAATGATGGATTAAAGTTAAGTATTCCAGCAGCTACGTACTTTTCTTTATAGCATTCATTCCGTATCCTGTTTCAGACCTCACGCCAGCCAGCGTGAGTTGACGCGTGCATTTAGGCCGCCTCTCTCAATTAAGGTGCGTAGTGTTGGCAATCTGCCAACACTACACATATCAGTTAAAGTTCAGTTCAAATAAGGTTCTGTTTGGTCAAAGGTTAGGATATGAATTTAAGTTGGATGACAGTTTGTGGGGACATAGTTTTGGTGAAACGTAGACTTTTATAAAGTGGGAGGTGAAGCTGGGGTAAATTTCAGACGGAAACCAAGATGTAGTGGGGAGATTACAGCAGTTCGAAGAAAGAAGAAAAAAACGCACGGAGAGAAGGTGAAAGAATATTGTAGGAAAGGAAAGAGAAAATAAGGAAGAACTGAAATGTTCCCATGGTCCCTAGCTGGCCAAAACGGAAGTGAAAAAGTTTCGCATACTCTGCGTACAGAGATGTGCAGTTGCGGGCCCCGTTACCCTCTTGCACGCCACTGATCTCTCCTCTGCGCACTGCCCTCTTGTTCTGGTCAGCGGGCGGCAGCTCATTTTCCATCGTGGCCGCCTAGCGCAGAGCTGGCAGCCTGTTTGCGAATTATGGCGTCGCTGCGGCCGCAAACCTCATAACGCGGGCGTCAAATCTTATTGTGCGCAGCGCGAAGCGCGTCCCTGCCAGCCGGGGACACCACTCCGTCACGTGACCTCGTCAAGTGTAATCCCTAGAGCCGCAGCGAAAACACGGCGGCGGCGGCTGTGTGTGTGTGTGTGTGCGCGCACCATCGGAGATTTGCATTCGGCCGCGCCGCGCTGTGTCCGCTTTGAGCGGCGGAGTGTGCGCCGTATCGGAAATCGAGTCAGGCTTAAGCGGGCGGTTGCGAGCATGTGACGTGCAATACGCGTTTCATCTGTTAGCGGAACGTGACAAGTGGGGCCACGCAGGTACAAACTGCCCCTCATAATGGATTGAAAATGTTGTCCAACCTGGGAAGCTAAACCGACGTTTCCTGCTGGAGTTATTGGTGATGCTATTCACACCGATAACACATTAGTAAAAAAAAAAGTTTCTCTGCTAATTATGTTTTAGGGCTAAACATTGTGTGGACAGAACCAGAATTTTGTGTTATACGCCAGTAAAGATTAAAAAAAAGACTAACGTTAGTTTTTATAATTTATTTTATATTTATTTATATTATATTAAATTTTATATTAAATTATATTATTAAATTATTATATATAAAATTATTATGTATAAATAATATTTATTTACTTTATTTTATAATTTCAGGAGCCTAGCTATGAAAGTGTGAACGTGTGTAATAGTAGTTCCGATGTAAATGATAAGTTGCCGGATCTAGCAGTGTTTCATACATCAAAAGTGTTGTAAAGTGACGGCATAATTATTCCGATGTGTGTGTAGAAATTTCGGAATTTGTAAGCGAATTTTGTGACGAGAAAGGACATATATTCCGCGTGGCGTATTGAGCAGGTCGGTGGCTAAAAACTGTGACTGGATTTGGTACCGACAGACTTAATATTTGGCGAGCATTCTCAATCAAAAACAATCAGTATTTTTGTAGCTATTACGTTTTCGGGAAATGCAACACCATAAACTTGCTAACTTGAGTGAAAGGGATTGTGAGTGACTGTGTTAAGACTAGCATGGGCTTGGCAGTGATACTTGTTCACCAAAGTTTCAGAGTATATTAACTGAGAACAAAATTTCCAACCTTTCATTTCGTGTTTCTCCCGAAACGTTGATTAGTGACTTTAATTGCAGCCTGGTTCACGTCGAGGTACAGTAGGTTTCACTCGGCTTCTCGGCTTTCCTACTGATGATCTGCTGAGACAATTTTCACAGGTAGGTGCAGGTCCGTCGTAAAGGGACGGAAACAACCGCGCCGCCGCAGCACGTTTACAAGTTAAGTTTATTTTTTACGTCTACAGAATTTTCGGGTAGTCAAGTCTGTAATACTCAGTTTCTTAGCACGAAAAGTGTTTCTGTGCCGTAGATAAAGCACGTTACTGACCACATAACAACACTATGATTTCCACGGTACATATCACATGTGTGCCGTTCTTTATCTAAGGCCCTGTGACTTGAGAAACGAGACCTGTTTACCTGAAAATTCAGTGGGAAAAAATCAATTTATGTGTGTAAAGTCGGTTTTTTTTTTTTTTTTTTTTTTTGACGAGAACAAATCACTTACAGCAAATAGCAGACTGAATTCTATTAGCATAACTGATGCGTGGTCCTATCAAACTACGGGAATCTCGGCTGCTGCTTTTAATCCGCTGTTCCAAATACTGCCAGATATTTTCTGTGGGATTACGATCAATTGATTTAAAGGGCTGGTCGAAGTACGACGGGGTACTTCAGTGTTCGTCAAACCAGGAAAGTTTGCCTGCATTTCTGAGAACACAAGTGGTGTCATCCTGGAAGGCGGAAAGTCCACAGCCTACTAACCACGTAAATTTAGAAGAAAAGGCATCGCCTGGTCACCGAAAATGTTGAAATAAACATCCTGGATGGTATTCGCTGTATCCTGACTCAGTGGCACCAAGTAGTGGTACGAAAAACACTCCCAAAAAATCGTAGAACTACCTTCAGCCGGAGTTTCACCTTCTACACCCTGAGAGTTAAACACCTCTGTGTTGTTTTTCCCATTGTGAACGCGAAGTTTAACTCGCCGCTGTGGGCAATGGATTTTGCGAGGTCCTCGACCCCAAATGTCCACACTGGACTGCCAGTCGAGAGGATCGCAGTTTAAACCACGTATAGCTAGCCAGATGTAGGTTTTCACAAATCACTCCAGACAAACGCAGGAACGGTTCCATTGAAAATGGCACGGCCGACTTCCTTTCATATCCTGTCGTAATCTGAGCTGGTGATACATCTCTAATGACCACGCCGTCGACGTAACGTTGAACTCTACTGTTTCTTCTTTTTTTTCGAGTCATCAGTCTTCTGACTGGTTTGAAGCGCCCCGCCACTAATTCCTCGTGTGCCAACCGCTTTATCTCAGATTAGCACTTGCAACCTACGTACTCAGCTATTCGCAGGATGTATCCCAATCTTTGTCTTCCTCTACAGTTTTCGGCCTCTACAGCTCCCTCTAGAACCACTCAAGTTATTCGCTGATCTCTTAACAGATATCCTATCATCCTGTCACTTTTTCACATCAGTGTTTTAGACACATTACGTTCCTCGCCGATTCTGTGGATAATCTCCTCATTCGTCAACTTCTTCTGTAGCACCACATCTCAAATGCTTATATTCTCTTCTATTCCGGTTTTCCCACAGTCCATGATGCACTGCCATAAAATGATGAGCTTCAAACGTACATTCTGAGAAATTTCTTCCTCAGATTAATGCCTATGTTTGATACTAGTAGACTTCCCTTGGTCAGCAGTACTCTTTTTCCCAGTGCTAGTCGCTTTTTGTTGTCCTCCTTGTCCCGTCCGTCGCTGGTTATTTTGCTGCCTAGGTAGCAGAAGTCCTTAACCTCATCTACTACGTAACCATCAATCCTGATATTAAGTTTCTCGCTGTTCTCATATCTGCAACTTCTTTTTACTTTCGTCTTTCTTCGATTTACTCTGAATCTATATTCTATACCATTGGACCGTTCATTCCATTCAGCAGACCACGTGATTATTCTTCACTTTCACTCAGAATAGCAAATGTCATCAGCGAATCGTTTTATTTATATCATTTCACCTTGAATTTTAATTCCACACCTGAACCTTGCCTTTATTTCCATCATTGCTTCTTCGATGTATTGACTGAACAGCAGGGGCGAAAGACTACATCCGTTTCTTACACCCTTTTTAATTCGAGCACTTCGTTCTTGGTCGTCCAATCTTATCATTCCCTCTTGGTTCTTGCGCATATTGTACATTACCCGTCTCTCCCTATAGGTTACCCCAATTTTTCTCGGAATTTCGAACATCTTGCAACATTTTACATTATCGGAGGCTTTCTCGAGGTGATATATCCTACGAACGTACCTTGGGTTTTCTTTAGTCTTCCTTTCATTATCAACCGCAACGTCATAATTGCCTCTGTTGTGCTTTTACCTCTCCTAAAGCCAAACTGATCATTATCTAACACACCCTCAATTTTCTTTCACATTTTCCTGTACATTATTGTTGTCAGCAACTTGAATGCATGAGCTGTTAAGGTGATTGTGCGATAATTCTCGCGCTTGTCAGCTAGTGTAGTCTTCGGAACTGTGTAGATGATACTTTTCCGAACGTCAGATGGTATGTCTCCATACACACCAACCTGAATGTGTTTCGTTACCACTTCTCCCAGTAATTTTAGAAATTCTGATGGGAAGTCATTTATCCCTTCTGCCTTATTTGATCTTAAAATCCTCCAAAGCTCTCTTAAATTCTGATTGTAATACTGTATCCACTATCTCTTCTAAATCGGCTCCTGTTTCCTCCTCTATCACATCCGACAAATCTTACCCTCATAGAGGCTTTCAATGTATTCATTCCACCTATGCGCTCTCTCCTCTGCATTTAACAGTGGATTTCCCGTTGCACTCTTGCTTCCTTACAAATAGCCATTGCATGCAGTGTTCGTTCGCAGACTGATTGAGATGGATGTAGATTCACCGACAGCAGCAATTTTTGGGGAATGCCAAACCAGCTGTCATTCACAGGACGTTACCCTCGCCTCTGATCTCTGTGGTTAGGATCTTCTAACGACCACTGTTCTTACGTCGCATTCCGTGACCGCGAATGGACTACGATTCCTTGTAGACACGACTTACAGCCCGCGTTGACACACCAAGTAATCGGGCAACTTCATTCACGGCCAAAGATGATAGCTCATATCTGACCTGCTGTCACGTCTATACGTCTATCCACTTTCCTTCCTTATTCCATGCATCCGACTGAGACGCCACTTCAACAGCGAACGTGCACATGGTCATCTTGTCCCATTTCTACACTATCTGCAACGCCACAAAGCGACTTGTCTGCTCCTTTGAAGGGTGACGTGTACTAAAATCTAAAACTAAAGTAAACTCCATCCGAACAGGCCTCGTAAGGTCCACGGTACCGACCGACCGCCATGTCATCCTCGGCCTATGCTTGTCACTGTCTGCGGATATGGTGGGGCATGTGGTCAGCACACAGCTCTCCCGGACGTTGTCGTGACCAGAGCTGCTAGCTCTCAATCAAGTAGGTACTCAGCTAGCCTCACAAGGGCTGACTGAGTGCACCCCACTGGCGAACAGCGGTAGGCAGACCCGGTCGATCAACCATCCAAGTGCTAGCCCAGCCCGACAGCGCTTAATTTCGATGATCTGGCGGAAACCGGTGTTACCACTGCGGCAAGGCCGTTGGCTGGTGAGGTATATTACCTGACAAAAAAAATGAAACATCCAGAAGATATGGTCGGTTGTCAATGTAGCTTCGTACATGTACACACGACCAGCGGGTACGTAAATGATTGTAGAGTAGAACGGCCACCAGAGAGCATTAGTGTTGTTCGTATTTAGTGTTGTTACCACTCATGGCAGCGTGTATAAGAAAATCAATCAAAATGCCAGTCACAACCGAGTTATTTATTTTGTCGCCAACCGGTTTCAACTCACGATGGGGTCATCTTCAGGACAATTTACACCATTTGGTCGACATGGTGACAACTCCAGAAGGCGATCAAATGGTGTAAACTGCCCTGAAGATGATCCCATGGCGGGTTGAAACCGGTTGGCCTCAAAATAAATAACGCGATTGTGAGTGTCATTTTGATTGATTTGACTACGAAGTCTTTCGCGACGGAGTCCTTGCATGAAAAGTTCTCGATTTACTTGCCGTGTCAAATTTGGATAAAATCCCAAGCTTTAGATGACTACCTCCGTCATCTTCGTCAGAGGTAAAGCTTACGAAGATGACGTAGGTAGTCATCGAAAGCTTGGGATATTATCCAAATTAGACGTGGCAAGTAAACCGAGAACTTTTTGTGCATTTTGATTGATTGAATATAAGTAAACCAATCGGTGCTATCTCCACACAGCTATGTTGTCTAAAAATCTAGGCTATATAAGAGATGCGATGAATGTCAGATGTTGGGTGACCACTGTGAAGTGGATGCATTGCACTCATGTGAGAGTGTTATCGGCACAGGAAAGGGTTTCAAAGATAACTCATTGTGGATCTCCATTTAGGTAGCTGACCGAATCGTGCGTTATCCAGATTTGGGAGGCCTTAAGATGTGACAGTGGCCCGTGTTGGACCACATGGGAAAATGAGGGTAGGCCTACTTCCCGTCAAGGTTCTGGTGGACTGCATCTGACCACTATAGGCGCGGATCGCAGTACTGTGGACCAAACACATCGTAACCCTTCACGGCTGAGCCTGCCAGGCGAGAACAAGTAACGAACACCCTGCAATGTTCTGCGATATGCCGCGGCAGTGCCTGGAGACTAGTAGCAGGTGGACAAGGTAATTACCGTCCCAAGCATAGGCTGCCGGCAACACCATATCAGGAACGGCTAAATTTGGAGTGGTACCGCGACTGGAAGGTACGGAATACTGAGGAATGGCGTCTCGTTGTGTTGAGCGACGGATTGCCAGTCTGCAATATACCACATGACCGACGTCAACGAATATGACGGTGACCTGAGAGAGGTTGTTCTGTTTTGCTGCCGGCGTCATTTTGTGGGGAACCATCGGATTTGACTTCAGACAACGGCTGGTAGCGATTGAGGGAAGTCTAACGGCACAAGGGTATGTCATGGATATCCTGCGTCCTCATGTCTTACCTCTCATCTCGTGGGGCAGTATCCTGGTGCCATTTTTCAACAGGATAACGCTCGTCCGCGCATGGCACGTGTGTCTATGAACACGTGGAATACAGACAACGTCTGGTAGCTATGAAGGGAATTCTAATGGCACAAGGGTGTGTCATGGATATACTGCATCCTCATGTGTTAACCTCTCATCTCGTGGGACAGTATCCCGGTGCCATTTTTCAACAGGACAACGCTCGTCCACGCATGGCACGTGTGTCTATGAACACGTGGAATACAGACAACGTCTGGTAGCTATGAAGGGAACTCTAATGGCACAAGGGTATGTCATGGATATCCTGCGTCCTCATGTGTTACCTCTCATATCATGGGACAATATCCTGCTGCCATTTTTCAACAGCACAACGCTCGTCCACGCATGGCACGTGTGTCTATGAACACGTGGAATACAGACAACGTCTGGTAGCGATGAAGGGAACTCTAATGGCACAAGGATATGTCATGGATATCCTGCGTCCTCATGTGTTAACCTCTCATCTCGTGGGACAGTATCCCGGTGCCATTTTTCAACAGGACAACGCTCGTCCACGCATGGCGCGTGTGTCTATGAACACGTGGAGTACAGACAACGTCTGGTAGCGATGAAGGGAACTTTAATGGCACAAGGGTATGTTATGGATATCCTGCGTCCTCATGTGTTAACCTCTCATCTCGTGGGACAGTATCCCGGTGCCATTTTTCAACAGGATAACGCTCGTCCACGCATGGCACGTGTGTCTATTAACACGTGGAATACAGACAACGTCTGGTAGCGATGAAGGGAACTCTAATGGCACAAGGGTATGTCATGGATATCCTGCGTCCTCATGTGTTACCTCTCATATCATGGGACAATATCCTGCTGCCATTTTTCAACAGCACAACGCTCGTCCACGCGTGGCACGTGTGTCTATGAACACGTGGAATACAGACAACGTCTGGTAGCGATGAAGGGAACTCTAATGGCACAAGGGTATGTCATGGATATGCTGCGTCCTCATGTGTTAACCTCTCATCTCGTGGGACAGTATCCCGGTGCCATTTTTCAACAGGACAACGCTCTTCCACGCATGGCACGTGTGTCTATGAACACGTGGAATACAGACAACGTCTGGTAGCGATGAAGGGAACTCTAATGGCACAAGGGTATGTCATGGATATGCTGCGTCCTCATGTGTTAACCTCTCATCTCGTGGGACAGTATCCCGGTGCCATTTTTCAACAGGACAACTCTCTTCCACGCATGGCACGTGTGTCTATGAACACGTGGAATACAGACAACGTCTGGTAGCGATGAAGGGAACTCTAATGGCACAAGGGTATGTCATGGATATGCTGCGTCCTCATGTGTTAACCTCTCATATCATGGGACAGTATCCTGGTGCCATTTTTCAACAGCACAACGCTCGTCAACGCATGGCACGTGTGTCTATGAACACGTGGAATATACCGTATACCATGCACATGCGGAAAAGTTTATGTCGGAATGACTGGACGATCTATTAACACGAGGATCAAAGAGCATAAACGACATTGCAGGTTGGGGCAGGTGGAGAAATCGGCCGTGGCAGAGCACGCACTGTATGAGACCGACCACGTAATAAAATTCGCCTACGCGGAAGTTCTGGCTGTAGAGAAGCACTATCACACGCGCTTGTTCAGAGAAGCTGTAGAAATACAAAAACACGCGAACAGTTTCAACAAGAAAGAGGAAAGCCTTAAGATAAACGGATCCTGGTTTCTCGTGCTGCAGCGAATGACCGTCGCAGGTAGCAAGAGGGGAACCGCACCGGAAATGACCGGGGAGAAGCCCTCGGACGTTAGCGTGCCAGGTACATACAGTTTGCGGCCGCGAGCTCGGCTCCAGTTCACCACCGGCAATGGAGGGCGAAGCTTTGACAATGCCAGCCACTCGTGCTGGCGAAACGTCAGTAAAATCATTAGATGAACGTCGGCCGAAGAACCCGACACAGGAGACAATAGGCAGTTTGTCAACAACTGGCCACGAAAGCCTTAACAATTTTTGTCTGTGAACTGCCTGCGTCATGCTACTCCAAGGTCAGCAGGGGGCCAGATATGTCCCCAATACATCTGTGCGACCAATTTGCGTGTCATCTCCTTGCCAGTGCAGTACCTGCACATCGAGGACCAGTTACAACAGTCGTCGGTCAGCTCCCTCCCAGTCCGATGTCCCAACCCCTAATGGGGTACAACGCGATGCTGATAAGAGGGCTTATACTGTCAGGTTCTATGTAGATTTGGCTGAATGTTGTTATCACTGAAATAACATCAAATCCAGACCAGTGATTATTTTTGTCTGCCCTTTCTTGGTTCTTCACCCTCTTTTTCCCAGGCGGTGTATTTGTGTGCTGAGGTAACTCGTAGTCTACGAGAGTCTTCGGCGAAGTTTCAGCATTTAGCATTTAGCGTAGATTCCACCTGTAAAATTACATTGTGCCAACAACTGCTGATGAAAATCTCTTCCAACACAAAGATTCGAACCGGAGATACAGTCGTATCGAGCGACACCGCTCCAGTGTCCTGTCTTGGTTAAGGGGGGGGGGGGGGGAGTAGGACGTCCGTCAAACGGGCCGACTTAGAGCAGAAGACGCACCACACGACATTTTAATTTCCACTGTCTGTACTTTTACAAGTAATACAGGATTCAGGATTCACACTCATAGGAGCAGCAGTTCAAAAAGATAACAAAATAAATTCTTTTACATGTGAAATTTCATCATTTTTTCACTTACTATTGGCTGCATTTGTTGCTATAGGTACACTTTTCTTCATAAGTGAGAGAGATGCTTCGGTGAATTTTGCACAGCATACAACACATTCTTACAGGTGTCTGAAACTCTAGAATCTATTTAACTTATTAAAAAATGAATGAGCTGTTACGTTTTAAACTTTATGTTTAGAAAAAAAATGAAATTTTCTAGTTAATTATCTCAATTTGTACCACAGTTTTTAATAGATTTGGAAAATTCCAGAGTTTCATACATCTCTAAGTATGGTTTGTATGCTGTGCAAAATTCATCAAAGAATCTCTCATACTTGTGAAGAAAAATGTACCCATAGGACAAATGCAGCCAAAAGTAAGAGAAAAAATGATGAAATTTCATATCTAAAAAAAAAATTTATTTTGTTATGTTTTTGAACTTCCACTGTTACGAGTGATAATCTTGAATCCTTCCTGGTCGTGCTGACAAAGCTTTATGAATTTATTTGTAAAAGTATACGCACTGGGAATTAAAATGTCTAGTGGTGCCTCTCCTGCTCCAAGTCGGCCCGTTAGACGTCCTACCCCCCTTAAGCAGGTGGGTAACTTAGACAAAGCAGTTATTTTATTGTAACAGTTTCGGTACTTACACTTCAGAAAGTAAATAAACGAAGTAGGTGACGGGTAGGCAAGTTGGGGGTGACAGAGGAAGTCGCAGTACGTAACGAACCCGCGTGGCGGCCGAGAATGCGGCGCGTTACGCAACGGTAGCTGGCGACCTCGCGCAGCCGCGTCTCGCCAGCAGCTGCGAGCGAGAAAGCGCCCTTGGCCTTGACCCAGACACCGTCGGCCGCGCCTCCTTCCAGAAGCCAACACCTGCTGGCCGGGGTCGCGGACAGAAGCCTCCATCCACAACGCACCTGCCAAGCTCAACAGTCGGGGAGTTTCGTGGCCTTACAAATGATCCTACAGGGTCTAAGGTACGGAACCTAAGCATACTACTGCACGTCAAACAGCGTCCTAGGTTGGTAGTTGGTCAGCTCGCCTCACGGCTATACGGAATACCTGGAAGCGATTCCCGGTATTGCCAGAGATCTTCATGCAGAATCCACGACCTGTTGTGGACTGGCAAGACAGCCAATCCACAGTGACGGGTAACCAAAAGGCACGCAGGCTGGCGTGACGTCTGAAACAGGATACGTAATGAATGCTATAAAGAAAAGTACGTAGCTGCTGGAATACTTAACTTTAATCCACAACTGGTGAACATTGGTCTTGTTACTGTACATGCTTCATTAGATACATAGCAAAGGATAATTGGCGCCTTGCTAGGTCGTAGCAATTGACGTAGCTGAAGGCTATGCTAACTATCGTCTCGGCAAATGAGAACGTAATTGTCAGTGAACCTTTCCTAGCAAAGTCGGCTGTACAACTGGGGCGAGTGCTAGTAAGTCTCTCTAGACCTGCCGTGTGGCGGCGCTCGGTCTGCAATCACTGATAGTGGCGACACGCGGGTCCGACGTATACTAGCGGACCGCGGCCGATTTAAAAGCTACCACCTAGCAAGTGTGGTGTCTGGCGGTGACACCACACGACCAATTACAAAAGCATTTCCGTTGCTTTCCACTGATAATGGTGAAATGATAATGAGGACAACACAACACTCAGTCCCCGAGCGGAGAAAATCGCCGACTCAGCCGGGAATCGAACCCGGGCCCCTTGGCGTGACAGACCGCCGCGCCGCCCACTCAGCTATCGGGGCGGATCCTATTAGTCACAACCACATCCAAATCCCCACAGTAGTTTCTAAGATTAGGCTTCATATACACTAAGCAAAACGTGGCGGTGGACTTTAGTTTATAATATCTACTGACTCTTGTCAGCAAATGGTGCAAATGGCTCTGAGCACTATGGGACTTAACTGCTGTGGTCATCAGTCCCCTAGAACTTAGAACTACTTAAACCTAACTAACCTAAGGACATCACACACATCCATGCCCGAGGCAGGATTCGAACCTGCGACCGTAGCGGTCGCGCGGTCCCAGACTGACGCGCCTAGAACCGCACGGCCACACCGGCCGGCAGCTGTGTGTCACATCGCATTGTTCTGTTGCTAGATGTCATCGTGCCGAGGAAAAGCAAACTGCGTGTAGGTGTGGACATGGTCCCGAAGGATAGATGGATACGTGTCTTGATCGATTGTGCCTTCGACAATGACAAGGTCAGCCACGAAAACACTCCCCAGACAATAACGCTCCCTCCTGTTTGCAGGGTGCTTGCTTTCAGACGTTTCAAACTTTACACGCCAACAGTAATCTCCCCGGAGAAAAATAAAACTTGATTCTTGATACAGTGGACGCCGAGTTGCGGTAGTGGCGTGCATATTCCAGCCTTTCGTCGTTGATGGACAGCAATCAGCCTGGGTCGTTGAGCGGACTGTAACATCCACGAGATAAATTTTAGCTACAGTGCGATGAGAGGAAATTATGCCTCTAACAGTTATAAACGTTATCTATCCGACATCTGAAAAAACAGTAAAATAAATGTTAATTATTTATATAATATTTTATGATGTGATTGGACATATCGATGTGTATCATACGAAGACAATGATAATTGTAAATTCCTTTTATGATCTGCGTTTGTCTTCCTTTGTTTTTACCTTTTGTTGGTTGGCCTTTGTAGGTTGCGGACGCAATACGCATATCAAACTCAGATCTGTTAAGAAATTGTAATTATTTGTTAATTATTACTTGAGAATAGAGTTCATTATTATTATAAATATGAGTGAATAATTATTTGTAACTTTAATTCCTCTCTCAGTAAGCATTATCTGTGTTAATTATTTCTTTCCGCTGCAAGGAGTGCAGCCATTGATGATAGCTATTTGCATCGCGTTTTTTGTCTGTGTTTTCCTTAGAAAAAAATCAAATGTTTGCTTGATGAAGTCTAAATAGTGCACAATACGAAAGTAAAGTTTAATAAGCATTTCAAATACTTATTCTATTTGCTCTAACAATAGAAAGTCTCTATCAATTGTCTGCCGCCATCTTAACAATTATCTCAGCGGCAAATTCAAATTACGCAACTTTGCAGACATAAATACCGAAGGTAATAAAAATATATAAAAATAAATGTGCACCGGTGGTCCCGAACTCATTTTAATGAAAATAATTCGAATCAGATTGGTTCTTTAAAAACTTGCTCATAGCACGATCCGTATAACATACTTTTCTAGCTGATGCGTGGAGGCGAAAGTAATTACGCACGAGTTGCAAAGAATATTGTTTCAGGTAACATACGTCAGTGTTGTGCGCGGCTGATATTCGGTGGTTTTAATGATCATTTTGCTGAAGATAACTGTTTCCATCGTAATCAATAGTTGTATAGAATTTGTTGTATGAACTGTGATTTAGTGACACTTACACAACTTACAGACAACACTTTAACCCAACGTTAACTTGGAGTTCCTTAGCAACTTGATCAAATCTTTAGCCGGGAGAAAAATTATTTATTAATTACTCACTGAAATAAAATAAGATTATAATTTTCATTTACATATTAGTTAAATACCAAACCACTGAATAACACAGCGAACGCCACAAGAGACTGTTGGTAAACCCTTGGTTCAGCATCTCAATACTTACAAGTGTATTCCCCCGTTGAAGATCTCCGTAGCCGCCTTCCACCTCCGTCTTCTCTGACCTGTTGAGCCCAACAGTTGCCCCGGCGTCGGTTTTACCACGCACAATACACTTTAGCCACGGCGGCACGCGAACACTTTACAAACTTAGACATTTCGGAAATTCTTCCACCCCATCCCGAAAGCCGATGGACATGCCCTTTTGGACGTAAGATAAATCGATCCGTTTCCACGTTATGACAACGACTGCACTGTTTTCTGCTTCCCCCTGACACGCTTTATATACCCTCCACTAATAGTGCTCCCACCTCTCGTCTGTGAGTGGTTGTTGCACGTTCACACCGAACATCGTAGGTGGTCACATTAATATGAGTGGACCGTGAAATACACAACTGGCCATTAAAATTGCTACACCACGAAGATGATGTGCTGCAGACGCGAAATTTAACTCACAGGAAGAAGATTCTGTCGTATGCAAATGATTAGTTTTTCAGAGCATTCACACAAGTTTGGCGCCGGTGGCGACACCTACAACGTGCTGACATGAGGAAAGTTACCAATCGATTTCTCATACACAAACAGCAGTTGACCGACGTTCCCAGGTGAAACGTTGTTGTGATGCTCTCGTGTAAGGAGGAGAAATGCGTACCACTACGTTTCCGATTTTGATAAAGGTCGGATTCTAGCCTATCGCGATTGCGGTTTATCTTATCGCGCCATTGCTGCTCGCGTTGGTCGAGAGCCAATGACTGTTAGCAGAAAATGGAATCGGTGTGTTGACGAGAGTAATACGGAACGCCGTGCTGGATCCCAACGGCCTCGTATCACTAGCAGTCGAGACAACAGGCATCTTATCCGCATGGCTGTAACGGATCGTGCAGCCACGTCTGGATCCCTCAGTCAACAGATGGGGACGTTTGCAAGACAACAACCATCTGCACGAACAGTTCGACGACGTTTGCAGCAGCATGGACTGTCAGCTCCGTGACCGTGGCTGCGGTTACCCTTGACGCTGCATCACAGACAGGAGAGCCTGCGATGGTGTACTCGACGACGAACCTGGGTGCACGAATGGCAAAACGTCATTTTTTCGGATGAATCCAGGTTCTGTTTACAGCATCAAAAATGGCTCTGAGCACTATGGGACTTAACATCTATGGTCATCAGTCCCCTAGAACTTAGAACTACTTAAACCTAATTAACCTAAGGACATCACACAACACCCAGTCATCACGAGGCAGAGAAAATCCCTGACCCCGCCGGGAATCGAACCCGGGAACCCGGGCGTGGGAAGTGAGAATGCTACCGCACGACCACGAGCTGCGGCATACAGCATCATGATGGTCGCATCTGTGTTTGACGACATCGCGATGAACGCACATTGGAAGTGTGTACTCGTCATCGCTATACTGGCGTATCACCCGGCGTGATGGTATGGGATGCCATTGGTTATACGTCTCGGTCACCTCTTGTTCGCATTGACGGCACTTTGAACAGTGGACGTTACATTTCAGATGTTTTACGACCCGTGGCTCTATCCTTCCTTCGATCCCTGAGAAACCCTACATTTCAGCAGGATAATGCACCACCGCATGTTGCATGTCCTGTACGGGCGTTTCTGGATACAGAAAATGTTCGACTGCTGCCCTGGCCAGCACACTCTCCAGATCTCTCACCAACTGAAAACATCTGGTGAATGGTGGCCGAGCAACTGGCTCATCACATTACGCCAGTCATTACTCTTGATGAACTGTGGTATCGTGTTGAAGCTGCATCGGCAGCTGTACCTGTACACGCCATCCAAGCTCTGTTTGACTAAATGCCCAAGCGTATCAAGGCCGTTATTACGGCCAGAGGTGGTTGTTCTGGGTACTGATTTCTCAGGATCTAAGCACCCAAATTGCGTGAAAATGTAATCACATGTTAGTTCTCGTATAATGTATTTGTCCAATTAATACCCGTTTATCATCTGCATTTCTTCTTGGTGTAGCAATTTTAATGGCCTGTAATGCATATCGCAAAGAATCTTTTCGATTAGCGAAAAGTGAATTGTTTAAACGCTATTTTTACGTCGCCGCCACTGGAAGTTCGGTATAAATCGTATGTAATGGAGCAGTTCATATAATGTCCTCACGGTTTTCAGTATAAAGACCTCGAAATTCTAATCTGTCGACTATGGGTGGTATTGGCTGCCCAGCGCAGAATCTCATAAAAAGCTATTCTCGTCGGAATACCGGAAAATAAGGAAACGATTACCGTTTCTCCCTTACCCTTATTCATGTCTTTTGTTACGCACACTCAGATGAGAGTTCAAATGCCTGTGACTCGTGAGATATTGCCGTTGTCTAGTTGTTAAGTCATGTGTTCCATCGCGCAGACTGAGTGAAGCCAACACTTGTGTGAACGCATTGCAGTGTTAGAAAGGAAGACAAATCTCCCAACTGAGGATGGTGCACATTGTCGAAACAGCGGCGTGACACGCAGAATAAAACTGAGTGGCGTCTGTGGAAGGCTGAAATCAGAGCAGTTCCGCAGCGAACGAGCCCGCTATTGCGAGGCGGAATGTCAATAAGTCTCTCCAGAGGCGCGGCCTGCCGGATTCCCCGGAGTGTCTGGGCGCGAGCAGTGTCGAGACAAATGGGCCAGAGCAAATGGGGGCTCCATTACGGAAATGCGCCCGCCACCCGGGGACAGTGCTCCACTCCCCTGTATTGCCGGTTTAGCCCCCTGTGACAAATCCCTCTCTCCAGAGATGAAACTGGAGGTTGACAACGTCGTGCAGGAAATGCTGATATAAGCACTTTCTGCGGCGAAAAGGACCAAAAGGACAATGTGGGTCACACACCAGTAAACACAGGAACAGCAGACAGCGGACTGTCTCGTGGCTTTGCGCTACTTGCAGACCTACGTTATGTACCACACAGATGCATTTCTCAGGTGAAAATTTGCTAAAATTAAATGAATGGAAGCAACAGTTCAAACACTGAAATGCAGTGGCACGAAATGTTATCAGCAAATTCCCTTCAGGAATTCTGAATCTGCTGGTGAATGAGTTGTGATGAGTGAAAGTAAGTGTCAAGTCGGCATGGGAAGCCAAGTCCTTAGTTTTGACCAGAAGCGAGGTGGAATATTCCTACACTGCGGTCAGGGCCCTGAAGACGGCGTAGTAAATCGCCGAAACTGGCAACCACATAAAATAAGATTAGAAACTAGACGGCCGAAAGGTGTTTGAGTTGATATCCTGTATCGAACAGTAGAGTCCCACAACCATCTCCGAAAAGATAAAGAGAGGTAACGTTTCCGTTATGCGACGGTTTCAGTTCAGATGTTTAACTCATCCACTTATTGCTCGGGGAATTTTAATTAGGTGTGACACAACACAGTTGTTAGGTAACAATTTGAAAGGAAACATAACAAAAATCCATTTATCATTCAAGCATATTTGTTTGTATTAACATTATCTGCTCATATTTTTCCAAAACAATAAAGAACCCAGCATACTGTACAGAACGTAACTTTAAAGCGTTGATACAAACAAATGTATTTAAGTGATAAGTGGATGTTTCTTTGTGTTTCATGTCGAACTTTTACCTAATAATTGTACTGCGCCACACCTAATTCAGCTCCTCAAGCAGAAAGGGATGAGTTAGACTTCTGAATTGAAGCTGTCGTAGAACGGAAACCACGTGTTCCCGGACATGGGTTCTTCTTCAAAATATTATGTAGTCCCTCCCCTCTACAAGCCCTAGAAGTTCGTAATGGGAATTTCCGAACATCCTGCAATAGGGCTATGGTCCGTTGGCGATATAATAAATGTTCGTTTCTAGGTCAGTGCAATCAAAAGATACGGCCATTTATGTTACGTATTTTGACACTCGCAAACTCGCTCATCAAAAACTATAGGGTACTTCCCCTCGACGTAGAATAACGCAGTTTGTCAAGAAGCGATGTTTCACTGTACACGCAATGGCAAAAATTCCTAAAATTGTTAATTCTTAATTATAGAACAAAAAAAATTGTTATCTGACTGCCTGTCTGTCGTCTGTTATGCCCCCTTTTTTTCCCAGGAACGGGTACACGTTTGAAGTTGAAATTTATATCACATATTAAGGTTTGTGGTCACTTGGCCCAATAATAAACATTAGCTTGTAACTTAATGCAATCAAAAGATACGGCCATTTATGTCACATATTTTGATACCCGCAAACTTAGTACGTCCTTCCTCTTGAGACAGAACCATGAAATTTGTCAAGAAGAAAGGTACAAAGTACATGTAAAGGAAAATAATCAGTAAATAGTTATCTGTAATTAAATGATACGAAGAAATATTTTTTGTCATTTGTTATCCGTCTTGAAATGTGAAATTAAAACATTCTCGGTAGTCTTAGAATCGCTGGGACCAATGCTTCACGACAGAAGGTAAAAATTGTCGAGATCTTTGACTCCCGGTGTGGATGAACTGTCTGCATACACAGTTAAGATTGTACGGAACCCACAGTGCGCGGGTTCTTCTCGCACCTGTCCATTATTATGGTTACTGATGATGTAAGTGAATATCTTTTACATTGCGGATAAAAGGCTAGTATCTGCATAGATCTTTTATCCTAACGCTAATTTCTTAGTTTATCTGATTAAAATCGATTGCTTGCTATGCGGCGAGCGATAATTTTAGTGGATATACTCGTACTGTACATTGTGGATAGCAGGGAAATAAGTCTATATCTGTTATCTGTCTTCCTTTTTGCGAGGGAGATTACTCACACATTTGTTCCAGTTTTGGAGAGTTGTATTCTTTCGTGTATGCTTCTCGGTGAATGAAGTGGAGTGCTTATTTTCTGAGGAATGTCGTTTGTACTCAAGAGGAGTGTCAACTGAACTGTAAGTGTCTTTCTCGAGGATTAATTAATTTCAAGAGATCCGCTTCAGTTGTGCTAATTATTATTAAAACCACTACCGGTGTCGGGATGTTAAGATCCCATCTTCAGGTGTATGAAATTATCGTATTTGATAACGCGAAACAAAGACGACCGTGTGGCTGCTCGACATTGGACTATTTCCACTGTGATTCAGTGATCTGGAGCCGTTAAACTGACTGGTCCGGCTGCATATTACGCGTTACCCAGTACCATAATTTGACACATCTGAAGATGGGATTTGAACATCGCGAAACGATCTTGGTGTGAGTGATAACTAGTACAACTGAAGCGGATCTCTTGAAATTAATTAATTAATCATTGCTCTCAGTTACGGATACTAAATCGCTCCAGGCAAATGCCGGGATGGTTCCTTTGAAAGGGCACGGCCGACTTCCTTCCCCGTCCTTCCCTAATCCGTTGAGACCGATGACCTCGCTGTCAGGTCTCCTTCCCCAAAACAACCCAAGTTACGGATAACCTACATACCAAATCTTGTGTCTTCTCGAGGAGAGAAACTTTGGAATTTAGTTTTGCAAGAAACATCGAATAGCCTACCCCTCTTCCTATTCAGAAATTGCTGATTAATGATGTTAAATTGCTTGATGAGTGATAGGTATTCAGTTAAGAATGCTGAAAATTATGTGTATGGTAAATGTGTGAATAACACATATGATGAGCAACATCAGAAGGCAGTGGAAGAGAATGTGTAGGTGTCGCAAGCGCCAGTGAAAGCAAGGAACAAGATGCAGAAAACAATACGACGACAAATCTATTCCGATGAAAGTACCATGCTGGAAAAATCCAAGGAAAATGGGCGCAGTGACGAAACGTCTTCTACATTACGCTGTTCAGAGTCTTCTTTGCGAAAGTAAAAATCAACTTCAGTACTTTGTTAAGAACAGACACGGAAAGAAGAGAAGAAGCTGAGGAGAGAAATTCAAACTCCTGCCTCTAATATCAAAAGACATTAAATGGAATGAAGGACAATGAAATCGCACCAGTCTTTGCATCCCATGTGAAAGAATTTCATGATCTGCAAAAAAGATTAGGGAGCAGAACAATGTATCCTTGACAGATGACCCACCGGATGCACCAAATGAAGCCCAACTGTGAATGTAACGAAGATCTAACTCATTATAATACAGGTGCTGCAGAAACCTGTGAAGCAGAAAGAACCGCCGGATTTAACGACGCAACACGCGTTTCCACGATCATCTAAGGAAGAAAGATGGAAAATACAAATACTAACAAATCCGAAACTGGGAACAAAATATAAACCACACATATACGCAGTCGCATAAAACTAAGAACAAAGAGAAGTATTGGTAGCCCTAACATTTCTAAAGATCCATATTTTAAATTTAAAATAATCAAAAAATGTCATTCGAATATTTTAATCAATTGCACTAAGTTTCTAATACAAAGCTGAGATTGAAAATAGCTTGTAAAAAGGACGATAATTTTACAGTGCCTTGCCTTTTAAATATTTTCTTCCTTAGAAGGCATTTATCGTCTTACTGGGAGAGAAAAACATTTTAATTTATTGGCTATGAAGAATCAAGCTGTAAGTCTGGAAAGATGGAAGCTCATGATCTGATCAGGATATGTTACATTTAATTTACTTCACGAAGAAGAACATCTTCCTTTTACGACTATTACTCACACAGGCCGCTGAAAGGAAAAGTACTGCCTATCTACATCATCTACATCTACATTTGTACTCCGCAAGCCACCCAACGGTGTGTGGCGGAGGGCACTTTACGTGCCACTGTTATTACCTCCCTTTCCTGTTCGAGTCGCGTATGTTTCGCGGGAAGAACGACTGCCGGAAAGCCTCCGTGCGCGCTCTAATCTCTCTAATTTTACATTCGTGATCCCCTCGGGAGGTATAAGTAGGGGGAAGCAATACATTCGATACCTCATCCAGAAACGTACCCTCTCGAAACCTGGCGAGCAAGCTACACCGCGATGCAGAGCGCCTCTCTTGCAGAGTCTGCCACTCGAGTTTGCTAAACATCTCCGTAACGCTATCACGGTTACCAAATAACCCTGTGACGAAACGCGCCGCTCTTCTTTGGATCTTCTCTATCTCCTCTGTCAACCCGACCTGGTACGGATCCCACACTGATGAGCAATACTCAAGTATAGGTCGAACGAGTGTTTTGTAAGCCACTTCCTTTTTGATGGACTACATTTTCTAAGGACTCTCCCAATGAATCTAACCTGGCACCCGCCTTACCAACAATTAATGTTATATGATCATTCCACTTCAAATCGTTCCGTACGCCTACTTCAGATATTTTTCAGAAGTAACTGCTATACCAGTGTTTGTACCGCTATCATATAATCATACAATAAAGGATCCTTCTTTCTATGTATTCGCAATACATTACATTTGTCTATGTTAAGGGTCAGTTGCCACTCCCTGCGTAGTGGAGTTAATTTTTTTCGGGGAAGTATAGCGGAGAAGGCGTAAATGGGCTACTAAAGGCCGGGCTAGAATGAAAGGTATGGAAGATCGATATTTTTTGATGTGGCTCAATGGTTCAGTGGTAACCACTAGATTACGAATCTAGACGGAACGGATTCGATTCCCAATCAGTCCTATGATTTTTCACTGTCACTTCTCAATTCTTTCACCTCTGAAACTGCTTGTTGACGTCAAAAACGCAGAAATGCAGCGTCATTCGAGATCTACGTCAAACTGTATGTCCCCCTCGTTCGTGACTAGGTGAATCAGTTCAAAGGTCGCAGGAAAGCAAAGGGATAACCACCTCCAGTAATGCGCTGCAGCACGTCCAAGCTAATCTTCAAGTTGATGACCGTTGACTGAAACGTGACTGGCTCTCGGTGTCATCCCATTCTTTGTCCCTAGAATAGCGTCTTACACCTAACGTGGCAGTGCTTCCAGAATTTGTTCACATGCACGATATGTGCCTCTGTTCTGGTCGGTTGATACGTTGGGTTAGAATACTCGAGATCGAGGGTTCGACTCCGAAAGTAGGCGTGTTGTCGTATTTGATAATGTTAGTACGCTGTCTCGGATCTTATTCGTAATGCAGCAGTTACAGCAGTTACTGAATGCTAACAAAGAGACGAGACAATCGTATCTATTATTCCTCTTCACTGACGTATTTTACCTTTTAGCGTTCATTTCCTTCTCCTGCCACGCACTGCACTCCTCCATGCATTCCGATCAGCTCTAAGCATTTCATCCCCCTTATTCAATTATATCGCTTCCCCCAAAGTAAAACGGAAAATACCATCTTCTTCTTTTATTGTACTCCTTGTACCCTCGTTTTGAATCCAGACTTCTTTAACCACAAGGTTTACTCTTATTTTTTCGAATTGTCCTTCTGTGTCAATCTCTTCATTTCAAAGTAGCATTTACACCAACGTCCTGAATTATGTTTTGGATATATTCCAATCTCTTACTCCACAGCTTTTCTCTACATCCCTCTCTGCTACCATGGAAACTGCCCTTCCGTCGTATCGCTTCTTACACTGTTTACCACACATTCCTTCCTTCCCCAATCTTTCGGAGTACTCCCCATTTACTATTAGGTCACTCAATTTTCAGTATCTTTCAATAGCACCGCTTGAAAAGTTAGATTCTCTTCTTTTCCATTTTACTCATACTCGATTCGCTTCCTTATAATTGCTTCCTTACAATACTGTTCTGCAGAAGTACATACCCTGAAATTTCTTCGTCACGTTGAGGCTTATGTTTGATACCAGCAGACTTCTTTTTAGCTAGGAATGCCCTGTTTTCCTTTGCTGGTCTGCTTCACATATCCTTCGCTTCGTCAATCATGCGTCATTTTGCTTCCAACGGAGCGGAATTCCTCCACTTCACCTACTACATAGTTCTCAATTTTTACGTTAAGATTATCCTAATTTAAATTCAGCCATTCCTCACTATCTCAACGGTACTACATAGCCCAACTAATTAAAGTGAAGAGTTTCGATATTAATTATAAAGAAAGTCTATATCGAAGGGTACCTTTTTGAAAAGGTGACCGGTTTCCCACTACATCACCTCCTATACGTGATTACTGTTTTTTTTTTTCCAAATTGGCATCCTGCTGTACTCCGCAAAAGAGACGGGACTCAGCCTGCAATGAACATCTCCGAGCTGCGTACAGCTCAGGGGAAACACAGTTAAGTTTAGACTCCAGAAAGGATGCACACAAAAGGAATATGTTACGCATGTGCCTTTCGTCATACAAGTTGTTCCCAAGTCGACATTCACCTGCCAAACGTGAATATAAATAGAAACAGGACTCCACCCATCAGTTAGTACCTGTCGTAGTGGACATTATGCAAGCGATATCAGTCATCGTTCACTGGATATAGGATCATACCAGTGCTTAAAGCCAAATCTGTGCAAGTGAACTTAGAACTATATTACCACGCATGATCTTCATGATACATTGTAAATTGTTGCTAATCTGTTCTGCCATCTACTTTTGCCGTAGCTGTTGTCCATTTAGCCGTGTGACGAATCTATACAGGGTGTTACAAAAAGGTACGGCCAAACTTTCAGGAAACATTCGTCATACACAAATAAAGAAAAGATGTTATGTTGTCATGTGTCCGGAAACCCTTAATTACCATGTTAGAGCTCGTTTCGTCAGTATGTTCTGTACATCCTCGATTCACCGCCAGTTGGCCCAATTGAAGGAAGGTAATGTTGACTTCGGTGCTTGTGTTGACATGTGACTCATTGCTCTACAGTACTAGCATCAAGCACATCAGTACGTAGCATCAACATCACGAACGTGGTTTTGCAGTCAGTGCAATGTTTACAAATGCGGAGTTGGCAGATGCCCATTTGATGTATGGATTAGCACGAGGCAATAGCCGTGGCGCGGTACGTTTGTATCGAGGCAGATTTCCAGAACGAAGGTGTCCCGACAGAAAGACGTTCGAAGCAATTGATCGGCGTCTTAAGGAGCACGGAACATTCCCGCCTATGACTCGCGACTGGGGAAGACCTAGAACGACGAAGACACCTGCAATGGACGAGGCAATTCTTCGTGCAGTTGACGATAACCCTAATGCCAGCGTCAGAGAAGTTGCTGCTGTACAAGGTAACGTCGCCCACGGCACTGTATGGAGAGTGCTACGGGAGAACCAGTTGTTTCCGTACCGTGTACAGCGTGTGCAGGCACTATCAGCAGCTGATTGGCCTCCACGGGTACACTTCTGCGAATGCTTCATCCACCAATGTGTCAATCCTCATTTCAGTGCAAATGTTCTCTTTACGGATGAGGCTTCATTCCAACGTGATCAAGTTGTAAATTTTCACAGTCAACATGTGTGGGCTGACGAGAATCCGCACGCAATTGTGCAATCACGTCATCAACACAGATTTTCTGTGAACGTTTGAGCAGTCATTGTTGGTGATGTCTTGATTGGGCCCCATGTTCTTCCACCTACGCTCAATGGAGCACGTTATCATGATTTCATACGTGATACCCTACCTGTGTTGCTAGAACATGTGCCTTTACAAGTACGACACAACAAGTGGTTCATGCACGATGAAGCTCCTGCACATTTCAGTCGATGTGTTCGTACGCTTCTCAACAACAGATTCGGTGACCGATGGATTGGTAGAGGCGGACCAATTCCATGGCCTCCACACTCTCCTGACCTCAACCCTCTTGACTTACATTTATGGGGGCATTTGAAAGCTCTTGTCTACGCAACCCCGGTACCAAATGTAGAGACTCTTCGTGCTCGTATTGTGGACGGCTGTGATACAATACGCCATTTTCCAGAGCTTCATTTGCGCATCAGGGATTCCATGCGCGTCCGCAGCTCGTGGTCGTGCGGTAGCGTTCTCGCTTCCCGAGCCCGGGTTCCCGGGTTCGATTCCCGGAGGGGTCAGAGATTTTCTCTGCCTCGTGATGACTGGATGTTGTATGATGTCCTTAGGTTAGTTAGGTATAAGTAGTTCTACGTTCTAGGGGACTGATGACATAGATGTTAAGTCCCATAGTGCTCAGAGCCATTTGAACCATTTTTTTTTTTTTCGATTCCATGCGACAGAGGGTGGATGCATGTATCCTCGTTAACGGAGGACATTTTGAACATTTCCTGTAACAAAGTGTTCGAAGTCACGCTGGTACGTTCTGTTGCTGTGTGTTTCCATTCCATGATTAATGTGATTTGGAGAGAAGTAATAAAATGAGCTCTAACATGGAAAGTAAGCGTCTCCGGACACATGTCCACATAACATATTTTCTTTCTTTGTGTGTGAGGAATGTTTCCTGAAAGTTTGGCCGTACCTTTTTGTAACACCCTGTATAGTTGCTGTATGCAGGCAAGCCGTCTCATAACAACTTCGGTGATAAAGGGTTCACTTCCAGCCAAATGTGTACGTTTCACGCCAAGTTCATTTGATGAATACAGCACATTCCTTTGACGTCCCTTTATACCGAATATATGCGCAGATGTGTTTTTGTCGATAGTATCAAAGGAATCGTGTGGTGAAGTACAATTTTGAGAATGTTTATCTGCAATCTGTGTACGCAGTCGATGTGGGGTTGTCCGCAGGTACTTCCTGTTCTGATGGAACAGTTGTCCGGCGAGCACAGAGTCTGCCCAGTGTACAGTGTGTGTGTGTGTGTGTGTGTGTGTGTGTGTGCGTGTGCCTGCAGGCAGATGGAGGGAGGGAGGGGGGGAGGGGGGGGGAGGCACGCATTTCGCGGCTAATGCAGCCTGGCAGCGCTCGCGGCTGGCGACTCTCTCTTGTTTCCGCAAAGTAGCACCGCGGATTACATCCTGCGCGCGCGACACGCCAAAATGGCGCCCACGTCACTACCGCTCTGCCACAACTCCGCTTTTGACGAGCAAAGAGCTCCCCTTGACAACAAAATCTGGAAAATCTTTGTTTTCGCACTTTCGAATCAAACGCATAACGCGAAGTTTTTATCACGGTGGGTTCTGCAAAATTCGATTGTCTCGCTGCATCTACATCTAGATGTGTACTCCGCAGTTCACACGTAAGAGAGTTCACAGAAGCACTTGCAGACTATTTTTCTGCCGTTCCACTCTTGAGCAGCACGTGCGAAAAACGAACAGCTAAATCTCTCCGTGCGAGCTCTGATTTCTCTTATTTTATTGTGGTGGTCATGGTCTAACAAAACAGGTGGATTTTTTCCTCCTGTTATGTTTTCCTTTTCCACCAATTTTTCTTTTCAAATATTTCCAACAGTGCTATTTTTATGACGTATGCTCAGTACCAAAAATATTGAATGCTTACTCAGGGCTTAGCTAACTAATCATTCATAACATTCTTTTCGTTAATTAGAACTCAGAAGTGTAATTAGTCTGCCTGAAACCCGTGCTAATTCCAGATACCAGGAACATAAAGCTTCGTTATCGCTGTTCATGTGTAAACAATACGTATCCAGATAATGTAGATGAAAAAGCCATGTAAAGAACTATACTATTTGTACATGCTAATGTCGACAATATTTTAGCAACTTTTGCATTCATTTAGTTTCAGAGTAATTAGCGTTCGTAAAAAAAACCGTTGTCTCTGTAATAGAAACCTCATAACTGAACAGCAGTTATTACTGTTCCACCTAAAAGTTCACTCTCCAATGAATATCCATCTATTATCCAGCAACTCAGAAATGTAAAACTTTAATTGTAATTTGAAAAAAGGAAGCAAACAACAATAACTAACTTAACTTCTAATTATTCCAGATAGATGATAGAGAAGGTTGTGGAAGACATTTTAGTCGGTCAGCAGAAGGTTGTGAAAGGCGGAAGATCTATGTGAACCAATACCACAGACGAGATAGTACAAAGTCGTGAAATGGGACAAGTTTTACCTAAATTTTGCATCCGTAGCATTCTGTAAATTAGTGACTGTTTTCAATGATTAACTGGATAGTGAATGTGCAATTATTATTATAGACCGTGCCAAACTTCAGTAAAGCTCACTGTGACAATAGATTCAGTCCATGAACAGTGTTATCTTCAATAGCTCGTAAAACGAAGAAAACGAGCTACGCTTCTGTTAAGTTTTTCGATCTACTTCGTCAGTCGTGTCTAGTAGAGATTCCAAACCACGCAGCAATACTTCAGAGTAGGATGCATAAGAGTAGTGTAGCCGGTCTCCTTAGCAGATCTGTTGCATCTTCCAAGTGTTCTGCAAATAAAACGGAGTCCTTGGTTCGCCTTCCCTACAACATTTCCTTTTAAATTTGCGTGATTTTTCGTGTAACCAACATTTGACGGATTCCCCTCGGAACTGACGAGGGGAGCTCACACTTTTCGTACCGTACAGATATCTTATCTAAATTATTTCGCAATTGGTATTGACTTTCTGATGATTTCATTAGGCGGAAAGCGATGGGCATCTGCAATAACCTTAGGGGGAGCTCGGAGAGTCTCCTACACCGTTTACGTGGATCGGAAACTGTAGAGGACCTGTAACATTGCCTTCGGGAACGCCGGATATCACTTCTGTTTCACTCGATGACTTTTCCTCACTTACTAAGAACAGTGACCTTTCCGACAGAAAATAACGTACCCAGTCACACAACTCGCACAATTTTATTAGTAGTCGCTTGTGAGGAAATTTGGAAATATCCTATGGAAATCTTCTTTGTGAAATGTAGAAACAAGCAATTAATTTGAGATGCACTGACGATATCGCTCATTACTTTGTGTTTCACAATAGCGATGGTCTCTTAATCCACGGTTTCTTCAGATCAGAGGAATCGCCGAATTACTTCCTCCCCAACGCTGAATTTGCTACTGTTACTAAATGTTCTTGGATACTCCACTAAGCGACTTTAAATATACAATCAGCTAATGGAGATGCCTGAATTCGTTAGAACGAGGGGTGATTGTATGGATTCAAAATTTCGAACGTCCAGTTACACAAATTTCAAGGGGGTTAATAGCGCCCTGACCGACTGTTCTATCATAAAGCGGAAACTTCAGGAAGAACTAAAAGCAACCATACCTCTGGCACAGCCGGTAAATTAACTATTGACTTCCGCACTGCATCTACATCCACCTCTACATGTAAATCTTCAATCCAAAAAGTATAGATTTTGGGTCAATAAAAAAATAGAGAAAAAAAAAAGTCGTAGCTCCCCTCTCACCTTGTTCAATTATGCCCATCTGCATGTGTAGCACTCTCTTTCCCACCTGCCAGTCTTTCTGTCCATTTCATCTCCTTCTCTCTGACCATTCTCTCCTCGCACGTCTCTCCGAATATCTTCTCTTCCATCTTTCTCTGTCCACCTCATCCGCCGGCCGAAATGACCGTGCGGTTCTAGGCGCTACAGTCTGGAACCGAGTGACCGCTACGGTCGCACGTTCGAATCCTGCCTCGGGCATGGATGTGTGTGATGTCCTTAGGTTAGTTAGGTTTAATTAGTTCTAAGTTCTAGGCGACTGATGACCTCAGAAGTTAAGTTGCATAGTGCTCAGAGCCATTTGAACCATTTGAACCACCTCATCCCCCCCTCTCACACTATGCGTTTCTTCCCTCCTTATCTCTGCTGAGCTGTGTTCATCTGCAAGAGTAGCCCCTCCAAGGCACGCCAATATTACCCCACAACCTGCCTTCTTCTCTGTCTCTTTGATAATATCGTCCATCGATTCTATTGCCTCCAGCACCTGCTCTCTTTGTCCATCCTCTCTCTCTACACCCTCCTGCCCTCTGCCCCCAGCCATGATCATCCATACGTGTTGTGCAGGGCAGTTTACACATCAGGGGCTGGGGAACCGTTTAGCATACCAGATGTGTAGGGTGCAATGCAAAGAAGGTTGATAACGCACGCTGATACTATTTTCATGTAACACACATGCCATTCAGGGCAGCCTACAGCCTGAGGCTGGAAAAAAATAAAAAACATGTGAGCCGTGGCAGACTGGCTCCAGCACCAGGTACGCTCGTTATATCGTTGCGATCGATTTTGGAGGTTATATGTCATCTTTGGATATCGTGTGGCTTCCTTCCGGGTTGGCGGGCTTGAAGAGTCGGCCGTCAGCTTTCGAAAAGAAAACATTGAGAGACTTGGGACGTCTCTGGAGAAAGGAGTGTCGACTGCGACCCGGTGTGCCCTACCAGCGTGATATGCCGCGGAGTTGTATTGGTCGGCAAGTGTGGGTTTTGGAGCAGCTCGGAGATCCAAGTTTCGTGATTTCCATCAATGGAAAAGTCCCTGAAGTAAAGTGGTTAAGCTGCTTGAGCCACTGAGTTGTGTTTTGTGCAAACATCAAGTAAGTTGGCCGTTAGTGTATGTGGTTGAGTGTCGTGTTAAGAGGCGTTAAACTCGCTAGATGATTGTGGAACTTACACAGACGTTAATCGAAAAGTATGTGGATGAGCTGCGTGTGAGCTGGTTAAATGTTGGCTTCGCAGTGAAGTCTTAGTTATAACTGTACTGGTTGTTCTCTAATTGATTATTAAGGGTATTAAGTGATTGAAAACTGCACCTAAGTGATATCACTATTATCGGTGAACCGTCTTTAAATGGTTTCAAGTTAAAGGTCAGTGATTGCTGTAGACGGAACATTTGGCAGACTGATGCACGTATGTATGGTGCAAAGATTGTGCCCTGTATTTTGGTGTGCCTTTCAGAGAGGTGCAATTGTCCCGTGTTTGTCGAAATCTGCTGTGAGTGCCAACGCCTTGGCGGGGAGTGAGGTGTAGCCCGCAGCCTAGGTCCTGCTGTGTTTACGTAACCCTGCCACGGCTGGATTGATTTGGGCGAAGACCCCATACCAAAAGTTTAGTATGTCTTTCCTTTCCACCAAGGCGGGTAAAACGCGTTTTGTAATTTGATTATTTTCTGATGTTTAAACAAATGTTTTTTTCGGTTACATAAAGATAGACCTGTAACTAAGTAAACCTAAGCAAATAGAGCAGATGTAAAGTAATTAAATTCTCTCTATCGATTGTCATGTAATTTTGGGCTAATTGCAGTGATCTGTTACTGTAGTAATAGACAGTCTGCAGTTCTTGTTTAGTCGATGTCACATCTCTATTTAAGGTACAGTGTGTAATCAGATAAAGCCGGCCGGAGTGGCCGTGCAGTTCTAGGCGCTACAGTCTGGAGCCGAGCGATCGCTGCGGTCGCAGGTTCGAATGCTGCCTCGGGCATGGTCAGGTTTAATTAGTTGTAAGTTCTAGGCGACTGATGACCTCAGAAGTTAAGTCGCATAGTGCTCAGAGCCATTTGAACCATTTTTTTGTAATAAGGTAAACTGTTATCTGGGTTTGTTTTATGGCAATATTTCTTGCTTCTGTTTCATATTCATGTTCTAGTGAACTGTGGTTAACCACGTGAGTTTTAAGTGTTGCTTGGACCGTGTTAGGCCGTTTAGTAGACAAATGAAATCAAGTGGCTGGTCCACTCTGATAGGAAGTGTACTGTTAGGTGTAAGCTTTTTCTAAGTGTGGCGAAGCCACGGCCTGTGTTTGCTAGTTGTTCCTTAACTCATTTCATATGCATTTTATGGTTATACTTGTTGCGTTCTGATAACTGTCTTGTTTCAATAAGAATTTATGCTAACAATGGAATCTCCCCATCGCACCCCCCTCAGATTTAGGTATAAGTTGGCACAGTGGATAGACCTTGAAAAACTGAACACAGATCAATCGAGAAAACAGGAAGAAGTTGTGTGGAACTATGAAAAAAATAAGCAAAATATACAAACTGTGTAGTCCATGTGCAACATATGCAAGGATAATGTGAGCTCAGGAGCGCCGTGGTCCCGTGGTTAGCGTGAGCAGCTGCGGAACGAGAGGTCCTTGGTTCAAGTCTTCCCTCGAATGAAAAGTTTAATTTTTTATATAATCTTGCTCTCCAAAATTCCAGGACATGTTCAGATTTGCTTGGACAAATGCAGGATTTGACGGTCTGCACACGGAAAAATTTGAAAACGTTACAAACATTTGTTTTGACAGAGCACAGAGAAAACTGTGTGACTGTGAAATTGTTGCATTCATTTGTTGCAGTTTATCTGACACTCTTGTTTTCATCACTTTTTTGGGAGTGATTATCACGTCCACAAGAAAACCTAAATCGGGCAAGGTAGAAGAATCTTTTTACCCATTCGCCAAGTGTACAAGTTAGGTGGCTCGACAACATATTCCTGTCGTGTGACGCACCTGCCGTCATCAGTGTCGTATAGAATATACCAGACGTGTTTTCCTGTGGAGGAATCGGCTTACCTATTACCTTGCGATCAAATGTTTTTGGTTCCCATTGGAGAGGCACGTCCTTTCGTCTACTAATCGCACGGTTTTGCTGTGCTGTCGCAAAACACAGACAGTAAACTTATTACAGTGAACAGAGACGTCAATGAACGAACGGACAGATCTTAACTTTGCGAAAATAAAGGCAGTAAATTTTTCCCTCGGGGGAAGACTTGAACCAAGGACCTCTCGTTCAGCAGCTGCTCATGGTAACCAGGGGAGCACGACGCTCCTGAGCTCAGACTACCCTTGATGTTGCCTATGTTGCACATGTACTACTCAGTTTGTATATTTTGCTTATTTTTTCGTAGTTCCACACAACTTCTTCCTGTTTTCTCGATTGATCTGTGTTCAGTTTTTCAAGGCCTATCCACTGTGCCAACTTATAACTAAATCTGAGGGGGGTGCGATGGGGAGGTTCCCTTGTAAGTAACTGCTGCATTGAACTGAAGATTGTGGGGAATTATCTGAAGGAACCTTATGTTAATAAATTAAGTATGTGTAAATCGAAGTATGACTACCAGCCATGATTCGCCATCCCGTTTCACGTCCTGATAATGGTGCTGGTATGGATTGTGCAAGGTCGTATGAAAGGGGCCTCGTACTAACATGTTTTTCCCATACGTTCGTATTATTGGAGCTATGAGGTTACCCCTTAGTGCTAATACGTGTGAAGTTTGTTGTTTGTGTGCCAGGTTTAACTGAAATCAATGCAGGGGCCTGGAAGGAGATCCTAGACATATATTCTTAAGTGCTACTTTTATATCTTAAGCAAATAAGCTTGCAACTAGTGAGATTTTTGCAGAACGTTAATAAAATGTTACTCCTAAAAACAACTCAAGATGATGAACGAAAATAACCTTAAACGTACAGCAGAATAAAAATATTCTTTCCACCAAGAACATCGATTTGCAGGGTCTTAATGTAGATGTAGATATGTAGGGATATAGCTAGTCATTGCAGTGGAAAAATAGCGAGAATTGCTAGCCTGTCAAAAACAAAGGCTTGGAAACAATGGCAGCATCGTGAAACCGATACCCGTTTGAAACGGTGTCGATATTCAGCACACCTGGCCAGCGTTCTAATTCGGGCAGGAATTGCCCGCAGCCCGCCCTGCTCGCCTATCACACGTGGGCGCGCCCGGGCTGCGTTATTGGCGCCACGTGGAGCTCGCGAACAAATAAGCAGCGCGCAGCGGGCGCCGCCCGGATCGGCCGGTTTAATTCCGTAGCCGCATTGTGATGCGCCGTGGCGGTGGACGGCGGCCTTTGTGGCGCGCGCCGGCCGCCTAACAAGACACGACCGCCGCCCCCGCGCCGCCCCCACTGACACCGCCCCCCCCCCTCCAGCCCTCACTATCTCGCGCCGCCGAGATTGGACGCGCGCAGCCGCGAAAAGCGCTTTCCTCGCTTTCCCGGCCGTAGCGCGCAGCGTGGCGTCCCAGCGGCTGCGACAGTAATCTGTGCTCCGCCAGTTTCTCGGTCTGTCGAAGTGAAAAACAGAGAATATAAAAAAAAAGGAGGGGGGGGGGGGGGACTGGGACAGATTACACAAGCTTCCCGCTGTCAGTGAAGTAGTTCCCGCTTGTGGAAGTCAGTAAAGTGAATCTGAAAATGAGAGACAACGTATTCGGCGATGCTGTAATAGCGACGGCGGCGACACAGTAGTCTTGAAAGCAGTCGTGACAAAGTGCGCCCGTGTTATTTCTCTTTACAGTCCTTTGCGCCGTACGCCCGTGATGGAATTTCATTTGCACCAAATCGACGGATTTCGTTTTTACTGCGTTAGCTGCGCCCTTCCTGCTTTTGTTTGTTTTCGATTCCGCGGAATCCGCTGAAGTAACTGACTACCGAAATGCAATCCTGTTCGAATTTACGTTAGCCGCTATGAGCGTCCTGCCAGGCACGTATAAATACAGACACCGTGCTGCACACAGCCTTTCTCTCACCAAGCTATCCACCCACCCACACGTACACACACAGACTCACATTTATTCTCATTCGTTACTATTAATTTCTCTGTGTGTCTGCTACACGACACAGATAGCAACCCCTTTTTTCTCACAAAACGCTTTTCCCGCGTCCATGCCGACACGAACGTGAATTACTGATCCTGCGAGCCTCATTCAGATTTTGTCTGATACAATTTCATGTCGTAAAAGTGATGATATTCCAGACTTTTCTTGATAAACTAAACAAATTTACTGCTTTTGTCCTTTGTTTAGGCCTCCCTCGAGCCTTTTAAATCCATGAATTTCGTTTATAGCAGCAAAATTTTTGAGTATTGTGTTCGATACGTGCGTTTCCTACGAAAATCATACATTGACAGCTTTTACATCAGTGGACAAGAAACATAACAACAAAGTAGCATGCGGACACTATAATAATCATAAGCCCCAAACATTCTCGTTCTCAAAAATGGTTCAAATGGCTCTGAGCACTATGGGACTTATCATCTGTGGTCATCAGTACCCTAGAACTCATAACTACTTAAACCTAACTAACCTAAGGACATCACACACATCCGTGCCCGAGGCAGGATTCGAACCTGCGACCGTAGCGGTCACGCGGTTCCAGACTGAAGCGCCTAGAACCACACGGCCACACCGGCCGGCTTCTCGTTCTTTTAGGTGCTCTCACATTAAAGTAATGTATTACGTTGCAGGTTGTGGCATCTCGTCACTTCTCCAATACTTTCCACTGGACTTTTTTTAACGATTACAAATATTCTCCATACTGTATATTGTACATTATATTGCGCACCAGTATAACGTTATAATCCTCACACTGCCTTCTCATTGCTAACCTTCAAGCCAGAATTTTCATCTCATTCTTGAATCTTTCTTTTATTTGGGTTATTGCTTGTTGGATGTATAGACTGTGCACTATGGGCCAACGAATGCATCCTTATGTTACCTCAGGTAACATCCAGGTACTTCGTTCTTGGTCTTTCCACATTTTTTGTTCCTTCATGGTTCTTGTACATATCGTGGATTACCCATCTTCTCCTTAAGCTTACTCCTGTTTCTCTTAGAATCTAAATCTTGCAACACTTTACATTGTCAAATGATTTTTCTAGGCAGACAGATTAGATAAACGTGTCGTGATTTCAGTAAAGACTTGCTTTCATTATAAAAAGCAACGTCTCTCGTGGCTTCACGCTTCTGAAACCAAACTAATCGTCATTTGACACATGCTCAGTTTTCTTCCGCGTTCTTCTGTTTGCAGCGTGCGGGTTGATCTCGAGAACAGCTGTAGTTATGACCGGGGTCTCTGTCATCTCACCTCTCAGCAGTCTGAATTCAGTGTACAACTTTCACAGTTCTCTAGCAGATCACTCACCTGCAGATGTTTCGTCACGTAATAAAGAATTGATTAAAGGGAAGCTACCGACCAATGAGAGTCAGAATCGTCTGTCAGTGCATCTATTCAGAAATGGACACATGAATTAGAGGTAGCCCTCTTACAAATTTCCTAACACGTCACTCACAATCAGTCAGCTGCTAGACGAGCAATGGACTTGCTGTGGAATTAATCAAAAGAACAAAAGTTCACACACAAACGATAATGTCTTCAGTATAAAGATCAGTCCCTAGAGAGAACACAAAATGAATTAAGAGGAGTTAGAAGGAAAAATAATTTTTTTATATTTTCGAATTTTTATGTAATTATAAAATTTGCAATTTTCCGAATGAAATGATATATACAGGGTGGACCATTGATCGTGACCGGGCCAAATATCTCACGAAATAAGCGTCAAACGAAAATACTACGAAGAATGAAACTTGTCTAGCTTGAAGGGGGAAACCAGATGGCGCTATTGTTGGCCCGCTAGATGGCGCTGCCTTAGGTCCAACCAACATCAACTGCGTTTTTTAAAAATAGGAACCTCCATTTTTTATTATATATTCGTGTAGTACGTAAAGAAATATGAATGTTTTAGTTGGACCACTTTTTTCGCTTGTGATAGATGGCGCTGTAATAGTCACAAACATATGGCTCACAATTTTAGACGAACAGTTTCTTAAATTAAAATACAGAACTTAGGTACGTTTGAACATTTTATTTCAGTTCTCCCAGTGTGATACATGTACCTTTGCGAACTTATCATTTCTAAGAAAGCATGCTGTTACAGCGTGATTACCTGTAAATACCACATTAATGGAAAAAATGCTCAAAATGATGTCCGTCAACCTCAGTGCATTTGGCAATGTGTGTAACGACATTCCTCTCAACAGCGAGTAGTTCTCCTTCCGTAATGTTCACACATGCACTGACAATGCGCTGACGCATGTTGTCAGGCGTTGTCGGTGGATCACGATAGGAGATATCCTTCAGCTTTCCCCACAGAAAGAAATCCGGGGACGTCAGACCCAGTGAACGTGCGGGCCATGGTATGGTGCTTCGGCGACCAATCCACCTGTCGTGAAATATGCTATTCAATTCCGCTTCAACCGCACGCGAGCTATGTGCCGGACATCCATCATAGGCGCAGCCGTCATAGTTGCAGAGTGCTTCGTAATTGTAAATTCGCGGATGCTTAAACCAAGGCTGTTCCTAAAGTAACGAGAGACAAAAGTTGCCACAAGATGGCGCTAACTGCTGCACGATGGGCCTCGTGATGCCGACACCTTCAGTAACTGCAAAGGAATGGGGTGGAGAGTTAATCTCCGGACTGTTTAAAGACTCGGTCGACGAAATACTGCGCACCTCCGCGGTATACGAAAAGTTTCTTGTAGTCAACCTGACAGGTATTGGAACTGTATACCGTACCTGTTGCCAACGGCCTTGCCTCAGTTGTAACACCGGTTCCAGTCAGATCACCGAAGTTAAGCGCTGTCGGGCTGGGCTAGCACTTGGATGGGTGACGACCCGGTCTGCCGAGCACTGTTGACAAGCGGGCTGCACTCAACCGATGTGGTGCAAAACCGTGCAGCTGCTTGATTGAGAAGTAGCGGATCCGGTCTCGGAAACTGAGGTACGACCGGGAGAGCGGTGTGCTGACCACATGCCCCTCCATATCCGCATCCGGTGACGCCTATGGCCAGAGGATGACATGGCGGCCGGTCGGTACCGTTCAGCCTTCATGGCCTGTTCGGGAGGAGTTTAGTTTTTAACCGTTACTGTTGTTCGGGTCGACTGCGGAGATCGATTTCCGACCCTCAAGTTGGGTGATCTGAACTGGCGCAAATTTCGAGAGCGCAGGATACTTTGTATGTCTCCGCCACCGCGTGGCTTCAACGACGATTTGAAATAACGGCCAGGGAATCAAGCTAGATTTCGCTATCTTGAGCGTTTCTACGTTAAATAAACAGGGAATGCCAAAATTGACCTGTCCCCTCCAATCGATGATCGTCTACGTAGACAATACCTTGACAGTGTTTGCGAACCTGGGGAAATTAGTTTAGTAGTATAACTGTGTAATTAGAATTGGCGACTTTGTTAATTAATCAGTATCAGTTTACTCGGAATTTTATTGGGAGTTAGATACTGTGAGTAAAATTGAAGGATTATTTTTATTAATATCTCTTCCTTTATGGTGCATACTGGTCTGGGTAGACGCTGTGGCCTCGCCAGGTGCGTTATGTGCGTGACAAAGTCTCTGGGCTACATTTTGGTGCGATAGGTGTGACTATTCTTCTACAAGGATCTTCTCTGCCGTCGCACATCTTGGGGAAGGTATGGTGCAAGGAGTATTTCTATACGACCTTGTCCAGTTATGAAAGAGCATGTCGACCCCCACCATTCTACTTTTTATGCCCTCATATTTCATATGTTAAGGTTTATATAAGATTTTCGCTAACTTTCTTTTCAAAATTTCCATGTTAAAGTTCTTACATTAAGCACATAGTACTCATATCACGAAAATGGTAGAAACGAATTCACCTCATAAAACTTTATTATTTAGTTCATCCAGTTTGCTGTCCAGGTTCCAACCAGCTAACTAGTTTCGTCATAAATGATGGCAATCAAAAGTTATTGCAACTAAAAAATTTGGTACACGTGTCTGTAGGAAAAATCTCGTGCGCTAATAGAACGAAAATCGACTTCCAAATTAAAGAACTGTTTTTCTTCTTTTCAGTAAAATGTTTACATTAACCCAAACATAACTAGTTTAGAACGTATTATTAATTAAAGACTTTTAGTGCTGATTATAGCTAAACTGCTGTAAATTTCAGGGATCTGTCGTTATACTTCTGATCACTTGATTTTTCTAAATCTGTTGACACCCATATTAATGAGCAAGAGTCCTTAATTAAAAATTACTAAATTTTCAATAACTAAATTTAACATACAAAATGGATTCCATCATCATAAACCCAGGATTCCCATTGCGTAAGCATAAATTGGTACTGCTCATGAGAAATAATATACAGGTAAAACGTATTGACGAAATCACTGAACAATAAAAAGGTGAACTCTTTGACCTACGGAATTTGTAAACAGTTATAAACTGGAGACAATCTTTATAAGGCCCAAGCTCGCATTACTTTCATGCATTCTGGTCATTTTGCTCAAAGCATTCGGCTAGTGTAGTTAGTCTGTTCGCTAGCCCTGCTTCTGAATTTTGAGTTGCATCTCCGTTCCTGGAGACAGGGCTGAGAGAACTTGTTCTACAATAATGAGCATTAGACAGTCAAAAGTTGTGCTGGATCATTTGAACAATGTTTGTGACTAAAAACAGTTCTGTGACTTTTTATACATAACTGAGTGTGAAGCAGCTTTTGTCCATTTCTTCCGTACAGTATGAAGTTTTACTTTTTGTCGAAAAAAGAACTATTACACTCCGCATATGTCTGTGCGAACGAGCTGTGTCTAAACTTTATTGGGGACCGTAAGAGACATGGTCACCACATGTAGGATGTTACAAATGTGATTAAAGATAGGTAAAATCCCAATTATGAACCTAAGGAGGAAATTTTGGCTTTTCATTTTAAGGTGATGCATACTTCGTATGCGTACTACAAACAATTTACAATAAATTTATACGTTATAGAATAATTTTTCCTCTATTACAATGAAATTTATAAAATACATTGGACATTATATACAGTATAATAAAATATTATGCAGTCTTTGCTTCATATCTCATTCTCCCAGAAGTCCACATATGCCCTCGCTGTTTCGCTGCACGCCATCGAGTCTGGGGCCGTGGACGTTCCTGGATGGTTTACTAGCGGACATTGAAGCAGGTGGTTCATGGTCTGGATGTTATTACACGGACACAAAGCACTTTCACTAATTCCCCCACTTGTGCAGATTATTGTTACATCTGCCCGTTCCTGAACGCAGCCTGTTCAGAGTTTTCCGTCCCTCCCACTCAAGTTCCGCAGTTGGTGGCAGCACTTCCTCAGAATTGTGTGCAGACTATTGTTGTTCATGACACAGTATTTTTCTAGAAGTTTTTGATGGATCTGTGAGTGGTTCGGTTGAGTGGAGAAAACTACTTCTTGACTAAAGGCGATTTGGTACCATTTGGTGCCCATGTAGCGGATGACGTGATCTCGAACCTGTTTTGTTCGTTCAATTCTGCTCTGTATTGAACGTCGGACATTTCACGGAGCAATTCCTGATAAGGAACATAGATATTCTACCCTTGTTGGCTTAAGACATCCAGTAATAAATTTACGCGTCTGGTTCAGGACAGCGTCCATTTTGTTTGTGTGACATGACCGCTCTCAGACAGGACTTGCAAACTCAGCAGCAGAGTAACAGAGTGCCATTACGGTGGTGCGTAAAACATTTAGATTAGCTCCCCATTTTGATGTTGTTAGCTTGCCAAGTAAGTTATTCCGTGACTGGACTTTTGCCCTGTACTTCTCAATGCATCCTATCAAGAGTAACTCCCAAGTGCACTGGGAAAGGGCAGTGTGTTAATCTTGTGTCATTCCACCAAACATTCAGTTCTCGCTTCGCCTCTCTGTTGTTAAGATGGAACAGGCAAGTCTGGGTCTTACTTGGATTGGGTTTAAGCAGATTTTTATTGTAATAGTTGGTGAGACTTTCCAGGTTCTCAGCCAGTATTTCCTCAATTCCTTATAGTTTGATGCCTGAAGTGCTATTGCCCTACCAGCAGCGTAAATGAAAGATCTTGACCGGGGACTAACAGGCTGGTGATTTGTATAAATATTGAATGACATGGGGGCAAGAACACTGCCCTGGGGAAGCCCATTTCTTTTTGTAGTCGCCATTTGCTCTTGTTACCCTGGAAGTTAACAAAATATCTTCTGTTAAATACACTACTGGCCATTAAAATTGCTACACCACGAACATGGCGTGCCACAGACGCGAAATTTAACCGACAGGAAGAAGATGCTGTGATATGCAAATGATTAGCTTTTCAGAGCATTCACACAAGGTTGGCGCCGGTAGCGACACCTACAACGTGCTAACATATGGAAATTTTCCAACCGATTTCTCAAACACAAACTGCAGTTGACCGGCGTTGCCTGGTGAAACGTTGTTGTGATGCCTCGTGTAAGGAGGAGAAATGCGTACCATCACGTTTCCGACTTTGATAAAGGTCGGATTGTAGCCTATCGCGATTGCGGTTTATCGTATCGCGATATTGCTGCTCGCGTTGGTCGAGAGCCAATAACTGTTAGCAGAATATGGAATCGGTGTGTTCTGGAGGGTAATACGGAACGCCGTGCTGGATCCCAACGGCCTCGTATCACTAGCAGTCGAGATGACAGGCATCTTATCCGCGTGGCTGTTACGGATCGTGCAGCCACGTCTCGATCCCTGAGTCAACAGATGGGGACGTTTGCAAGACAACAACCATCTGCACGACGACGTTTGCAGCAGCATGGACTATCAGCTCGGAGATCGTAGCTGCGGTTACCCTTGACCCTGCATCACAGACAGGAGCGCCTGAGATGGAGTACTCAACGACGAACCTGTTTGCGCGAATGGCGAAACGCCAGTTTTTTCGGATGAATCCAGGTTCTGTTTACAGCTTCATGATGGTCGCATCCGTCTTTGGCGACATCGCTGTGAACGCACATTGGAAGCGTGTATTCGTCATCGCCATACTGGAGTATCACCTGGCGTGACAGTATGGGGTGCCATTGGTTACACGTCTTGGACACCTCTTGTACGCATTGGCGGCACTTTGAACAGTGGACGTTACATTTAGATGTGCTACGACCCGTGGCTCTACCCTTCATTCGATCCCTGCGCAACCCTACATTTCAGCAGGATAATGCACGACCGCATGTTGTAGGACCTGTACGGGCCTTTGTGGATACAGAAAATGGTCGGCTGCTGCCCTGGCCAGCACATTCTCCAGATCTCTCACCAACTGAAAACGTGTGGTCAATGGTGGCCGAGCAACTGGCTCGTCACAATACGCCAGTCACTACTCTTGATGAAATGTGGTATACCGTGCTGAAGCTGCATGGGCAGCTGTACCTGTACACGCCATCGAAGCTCTGTTTGATTCAATGCCCAGGCGTATCGAGGCCGTTATTACGGCCAGAGGTGGTTGTGCCGGGTACTGATTTCTCAGGATCTATGCACCCAAATTGCGTGAAAATGTAATCACATGTCAGTTCTAGTATAATATATTTGTCCAATGAATACCCGTTTATGGTCTGCAATTCTTCTTGGTGTAGCAATTGTAATGGCCAGTAGTGTAGACCTGACTTGATTACAAAAAAATGGTTCAAATGGCTCTGAGCACTATGGGACTTAACATCTGTGGTCATCAGTCCCCTAGAACTTAGAACTAGTTAAACCTAACTTAACCTAAGGACATCACAAACATCCATGCCCGAGGCAGGATTCGAACCTGCGACCGTAGCGGTCTTGCGGTTCCAGACTGCAGCGCCTTTAACCGCACGGCCGCTTCGGCCTGCGACTGGATTACAGCAGTGAGTTGAGGCCTTTTGTTGTTTTTTGCACTTTCGCAATGAGATTTCCGAGGCTGGTGGTATCATATGCTGCCGTGAAACATTTAGGTGATAATCCAGCGAAAATGCGCAGGTACCAAGGCTAATGCCACAACAGGTAGGACCAGCCCACGTGACCCAGTGGTGGAATGCCACTCTTAGCGATAATTGCAATGCCCCTGGAACGGCATGGTGCCCCTTTATTTACAGCAAGGTGGTTTTCCTGTTGGAAGGTAGTAACCAGTCTGCCGTGTTGGGTACGCTGCTGACGACTAACGTACATTCTTACGCACACTGCAGTCAAAGGAATGAGACACAGTGAGAGGTGAGGACCTCCGAGACGGCCGCCTCTGAGGGCTGAGAAAGCAGGCGCTCCCGCCGGGGCCCGCAGACGAAGCGCGGCGACTATCGACTGCGTCTGCGACTGCGACTGCGACCCGAGAAGCGCAGACAATGGCGGCGGCCGCCTTTGTGGGCCACCTCCGCCCCCAGGTCCTGCCCCACCACCGCCCCCAGGGCGCTCGCAGCCGCTGGCCGGTGTCAGCTGTTGCGGTCCCGTCCTCACAGAAGGCGTTCTTTAACGGCCGTGTTGGGCTGCTAGCTACTTACGCTGTAGTCCGACCCACATACGATGGCTGTTCGTTAAGCTCGAGACGGGGACGGAGATTGTACCGTTGCCGGTTCCAAGCGACAGTTGTTGTAGCCGCATACACATGCTCGGCGCTTGAAGAAAGCGTGTATACTGCAAATTATGTCTCTCGCTTGCTCGTGCGGAATTTGCGCCTTACAACCACCATCAGCCGCGACAACTCCCAATAAATGGATTAAAAAATTCAATAAATAACTCGCTACAATCACGTTTATACTCGCATTGGATACGACGTTTAGAGTAGAGTGCTGAGAACACTTATGAACGCTCGTTGGCTGTCGGAGAGTACGTGACGTAGATGCGCAGAACAGGCCTAAACTCGACCACCATCGCTCGTGACTCCAAATGCAGTACTTAACGCTGGGACCCCACCGCTCACACAGTCGAAGCACCTTCTCTGTCAAAGATGGGGCGACGTTACCGAGCAGTCCCCGCAGGTAAATAAAGCTCTACTGAGGGCTGGCGCAGACGCACACATTGGCCCCGGTTGCACCGATACAGCCAGTCCAAGCATGCAGTGTCTTAAAAATTTTAAACCAACAGAACTCCAAACATGCAACGCCATGGACAGTTTGTGGTATCAATGTTCGATAACACACTTCTTAGGGGTTGCAGTTATCGACCGCGGTCCGTATTAGTATCGTTGGACCAGCACCGCTAGCGCGGCTCCGCATGACAGTTGTATCGAGTTTCTAGCGAGCTCTCGTCCACTCTTGCTCGGGACGTCGAGTAGTAAAGTAGCATAGCCTTCTGCTGATAGGAAGCAATCTCTAACAAGGCGCTTAGTAACGCAGGGCATAAGTGAGACCTCAATAGCTATCTGTTTATAATTATATGTATGCAGCCAAGAAGAATCCTGTACAACCAGTTAAGTACAAAATATATTGTTTTTTACCAACGAATTCTAATTATTTTAGTCATTGCAGATCCATACCACGTAGACAGCACCTTATCTACGTTACTGACAAGGCTGCTGCGATTTATATGTTTCTATTTAGCATTGGCTACCAGTCAACATTGCCGATGACTCGTTCCTCGTCATCAAAAAAATGTTCAAATGTATGTGAAATCGCATGGGACTTAACTGCTAAGGTCATCAATCTCTAAGCTTACACACTACTTAACCTAAATTATCCCAAGGACAAACACACACACCCGTGCCCGAGGGAGGTCTCAAACCTCAGCCGGGACCAGCCGCACAGTCCATGACTGCAGCGCCTGAGACCGCTCGGCTAATCCCGCGCGCCGTCGTCATCATAACACAGTTAAAACCAAATAACACAATCAGATATGTCAGAAGACAGAATAGATACCACACATGTACGAAGGCTGTAAATCGCAGCCTGTGGCTCTTTTCAGTTCTGAGTGCACAGTGAGCAGGTAAAGATAACGGTTCCCCGCCAAGTGTGAGTCCTTCAGTGAGGTTCCGCCTGATTTCGTGCAGCCCACATAACGTGACTGTCACACATTTCCGTCTTGGTGGCAGTTTTCGGCCGCACACTGTAGGGGCAACGAAGACGCTCCTGCAGCGTTTTCGATGGTAAGTCTTCGATCGTCCACCATACAGCTGGGACGTGGTCCCTCTGATGTTCATCTCTGTTCACATGAACTGCTGGTTACAAAGACAACATTTGGCACAGGTAACGAGCTGTAGAGCAGTGTAGAGAACTGGCGGAAAACGCAAGCGACTGCCTTCTGTGAAAGGGTGCTGGGAAGATGGTACAACGCTATGGCATATGTCTAAGCACTGTGTAGAGAAGTAGCTCCGAGGTGTACCTAACTGTTGCAAATAAAAAAAAAGTTTTGAATTTCACAGGGGTTTCCATTTTGCGACATATCGGAACTTACTTTCCGAGTAGCCCTCGTAAACGCACTGAAGAGCCAAAGAAACTGGTACACTTGACTATTATCTCCTAAGGCCCTCGCGAACACGCAAAAGTGCCGCAACACGACGTGGCATGGGCTCGACCATATCTGAAGTAGTGCAGGGTGGAAGTGACACTGTAAATCCGTTGGAGTACGAGGAGGTGGAGGTATCTTCTGAACAGCACGTTGCAAGACATCCCAGATATGCTCAATAACTCTCATATCTGGTGTGTGTAGTGGACAGTGGAAGTGTTTAAACTCAGAGCAATGTTCCAGAAGCCACCCTGTAGCAATTCTGGACGTGTGGGGTGTCGTATTGTCCTGCTGTAATTCCCTAAGTCCATCGGAATGAACAATGGACGTCAATGGATGCAGGTGATCAGTCAGGATCCTTACGTCCGTTTCACCTGTCAGACTCGTATCTCGACGTGTCACTCCAACTGCACACGCCCCACTCTATTGCAGAGGCTCCACCAGCTTGAACAGTCCCCTGCTGACATGCAGGGTCCATGGATTCATGAGGTTGTCTCCATACTCGTACACGTCCATCCGATCGATATAATTTGAAACGAGAATCGTCCGACCAGGCAACATGTTTCCCGTCAGCAACAGTCCAATGTAGGTGTTGATGGGCCAAGGCGAGGTGTAAAGCTTTGTGTCGTGGAGTCATAAAGGGTACACGAGTGGGCCTTCGGTTCCGAAAGCTCTTATCGATGATGTTTCGTTGAATGGTTCGCACGCTGACACTTGTTGATGGCCCAGCACTGACATCTGCTGGAGGGGTTGCACTTCTGTCACGTGGGACGAGTCTCTTCTGTCGTCGTTGGTCCCTTTCTCGCTGGATCTTTTTCCGGCAGCAGCGATGTTGGAGATCTGATGTTTTACCGGATTCTTGATATTCGCGGTACACTCGTGAAATAGTTGTGCGGGAATACTCCATCGCTACCTAGGAGATGTTGTGTCCCGTCGCTCATGCTCCAGCTATAACACCACCTTCAAACTCATTTAAATCTTGATAACCTGCCATTGCAGCAGCAGTGAGCGATCTAACAACTGATCATACAATGTAAACTTTCACGGCCGGTATTGTCTTCACTTAAAACTCCCGGGCTGATAGGCCGTGGTCGAAGTATAAAACTGTCTCCTGACGTTTTGTCTCCGACTGCGGGAGACATCCTCGAAGGTAAAGCGGCGAACTGCGAAGAGAACTCGAGGAGGCGCTGATTGTGTAGGCAGTACAGAGGGCGCCACTGTCGATCACGTGGCGTCGGCTTTGAGATTGTCTCTGGTAATGCCAACATTCTCTATTGAAAGTAATCGATCGTCACGCTTGCGGTGCAACGCTGACATCCAAATTTTATCCAGTTTAACACCTTCGTCTTTCCTGTTAAAATTATTACGATGCTTATCAATCTCGATAGCCTCTCTATACAAGCGTGCATAATAATGCGAGGTTTTTGATATGACGCTCGTCTCGCTGAATTTTATTTCATGATCACCTTCCTGGTAAACATGTTCCGCTACGGCCGATTTATCCGTGTGACCCAGGCGGCAATTCCTCTTACGTTCGTCAAGACGGTTGTTCACACTTCTCTTTGTGGTACCGATGTAAACCTGTCCACAACTACAAGGAATTTTATACACCCCCGGTGTAGCCAAAGGGTGCCGTGCATCTTTTGTCGACCTTAAAAATTCTTTTATTTTCCTAGTAGGTCTGAAAATAGTTTCCACCCGATGCTTGCCTAAAACTTTCCCAATGCGATCTGTGATCTTACTAATGAACGGAAGAGAAACTTTGCCCTTGGACAACTGTTGTTCGTCGTTACTCCTGATTCTCTGCCTAGAGCGAAGTGCTCGATCTATATCCTTGCTAGAATAGCCATTCTTCACGAAAGTTGACCGTAGGTGTTCAATCTCATCTTTTAAATAAACAGGTTCACAAAGTTTGTGCGCCCTGTCTACCAAAGTTTTCATTACACCTCTTTTTTGTCTAGGATGGTGGTTTGAATCTTTGTGTTGATAACGATCAGTATGTGTGGGCTTTCTATACACCTTATGGACCAACGTTCCGTCCGGTCGTTTAATCACAGACACATCCAGGAAGTTCAATTGCCCATTCCTTTCTGTCTCCATAATGAATTGGATTTTCGGATTATTGCTGTTTAAATGTGTCAGGAGGGCATCCAACTCCTCTGCTCCGTGTGTCCATACTACGGACGTGTCATCGACATAGCGATACCATCTGGCTGGTCTCTCACTGGGAGTCTGCAACGCCCGTTGTTCAAAAGTCTCCATAAGTAAGTTAGCCACAGCAGGACTGAGAGGACTGCCCATAGCCGAGATTGATGAACATTGATATACATCAATGACTTTCCCACTAGTGTCACTCATGGTGAAAAAATTATCTTCGCTGATGACAGAAGTATTATAGTCACTGAGAAAACAAGAGAACTCCTTGCTGAGATAGCAAATGAAACTCTCAAGGAAATTTATGATTTGTCAATAAGCAATAGTGACATTGAAAATAAACAAAACCAATGCCATGAATTTTAGTTTGAAGAGGAAAAATGACAATGTTAAATTAAATATAGATGGCACTTCTGTAGACTGTGTAACAAATGCAAAATTTCTAGGAATGAATATTGATTCTCATTTGAAGTGGTGTGAACACACAAAGGTACTTGCAAACAGAATGCATCAGCATGTTATGCCCTTAGAATCCTATCATCAGTGTGTAACATGTAGTGATTTTTAGTTACATATTATTCATATATACATTCAATTCTTAGCTACATATGAACACAATTTTCAAACTCCAGAAAAGAGCCATGAGAATAATAACCAAAAATACTAGTCGAGCTCATTGTAAAGATCTGTTCTAAACACTGGGGATTTTAATTGCTCCATGTGAATACATTTACCAGTCATTTATACAAATCAAAAATAACATTGGTAAATACTGCACAAACACCTCTGTCCATGACCATGCAACAAGAGCTAGACAACTTACATTCACCGAGAAAAAATAGACATAAAACTCAAAACACCATTTTCTACCAAGGACAAAACTGTACAATAAAATACCAAAAGAGATTAAAGAATTGGCAGAAATACACTTATTTATAAAGGCAGCTAAAAAGTACCTGTTATACATTGAAGGATTACTTCGATAAAACAGAGTAGGGGTTTGATAAAAAATGTTTTACAAATAAATAATAATAATAATAATGTTATAAAACATCGAACATTTCTCATAGCACCTTCACTTTATTTGTTTCCTTCTTTTTTCCTTTTCTAAAAAAAATTACCCCCAAGGTATGCATAGCAGAATACTAACATGTCTTCCTCTTTCTGAGCTCAACATCTCACTCATTATGGAGGGATGCTGACTCAGTTTTACAGGATAGCAAATGGGAAGTTGCGGTACAGAAAATTGTGCAGAGATCATCAGTGTGTGTGTGTGTGTGTGTGTGTGTGTGTGTAATGTGTGAAGTAGTATGAAACAATGTATATAGTGTGTGCAGTGACTAATACTGATATATGAGTGAACAGTGTGGCATTACATTACTTAATAAGTTATTTGTAAAAAAAAAAAGTATTACATACCAGGACTAAATCTACGCCAGCCGGTATGGCCGAGCGGTTCTAGGCGCTACAGTCTGGAACCGCGCGACTGCTACGGTCGCAGGTTCGAATCCTGCCACAGGCATGGATGTGTGTGATGTCCTTAGGTTAGTTAGGTTTAACTAGTTCTAAGTTCTAGGGGACTAATGACCTCAGATGTTACGTGCTCAGAGCCATTTGAATCATTTGAACTAAATCTAATAATTGTGTCTAACTAGAAGTCTGTAAATATATGTGTATACGAATTAGCTTATTTTAAATTGGTCTAAACTTGTAAATACTTCGACATGTCCTGTATCCTTGTAAAAAGAGATCAACGGATGAATAAAGCTACTACTACTACATATATTACCTGGTTGATATGTTCGTTCTGTTGGTCAAATTAGAATATCAGTCGCTTTCTGTGAATGATGTTCTGTTACTTGATAAGCCTTGAAAATGCTTCCAAAAGTGGTGGTGTTGATTTATGGAACCAGTAACCGTTGGTGCAGCATCGCGCTGTAAGGTGGCAAATGCAATTTTGTTTGTCAGCACAGTTCCCAAGCGAACACTCTTCCACTCTAAAACAATATAAACGGCACACGTGATTCCAGGGCCGCGTGGATAACAGACATGATATCCGCATCCGCAAATATCAATCCGCATCTCTCTGTGTTATAATTTTGTAAATGGCTTTAATGTGCTCGGTGTGTCGAGACTCTGCCGATAAGCTTGAGACGGTTGCCAGTTTTCGTTTGGTGAAGTCGGGTCTCGTAATTTACTTTCACTTAACTATGTGCATAGAGACCGAACATGACCGTATTTTAGTACAAGTTCTTCGTACGTTCCGTGAGGTAGAGTTATCTGTCGCAACTGCTGAAACGGATTTTGTGAATTTTTCTACGCAACATTGTGAACCAAGACGTTGTCACAGACCGTCGTCAGTGATCGCATGTTGATAAACTTCAACAATGCAGTTTGTCTATCAAACTAGCTTGTTTGCTCGCTAGTACTAAATGATATTAACACACTGTGGACTGAGCCCGAGCAGGACCCGGGCAGCGGCAGTTAATCAAGTGGACGGCGCTCGAGTCTTGCTCGTGCTCTGCGTAAGAATTTGCAGATAACTTTGGGCCTCCTTCCCTCTGTTGACAGCTACATAAAATGCAAAAGGAAACGTCTCTACATTCTGCTACTACGTAGTTTTAGTGTGTTATGTGTTGACTCCCATACTGCTGAGTCTGCTGCCTGTAACATTGTAAGACCGCTGCTCGCTCTTGTCATAGCTTTTTTATTTCTTTTTTTTTTTTGGGGGGGGGGGGGGGGGTATTTTGATGACAGCAATGTTCCCAATGCGTTGGAAGAAGAAATCGGTTGAGAAGGGCAAGCAGATGATTCTGATATTGATTCAGCTTTCCGTATGTTGACGGAAGTAATAAATAAATGAAAGCAATGTGGTGAAACGTTGCAATATTGTAACGTCTTAATTGACATTCGTACAACTACACTGGTAGTACAAAATATAATTAAAAAGCTCAGCAAACACATCTCTGAAAAGCGTCTTCCGAGATCATTAACAGACAGAAGAGAAAAACATGCCGAAAATGAACTCCTGGTGGTCTCCAGATTGTGATGTAGCCCTTTGTATGCTGAATATTTCAAAACATATCACACTGAGGCAAATTACGTGTAATAATGGTGTGTGCAAGTGTTTCTTCACAAAAAAAGCATGATTCAATGAAACTTTTCGTATGTCTGCTGATTTTAATATTTCGTAATAAGATCTTCAAGGTTAGGTAAACCAGTTTTCACCACTTTAAATGAAGCAACATACACATATATTGCATTTACAGTTACAAAGCTATGATTTCCAAAAAATATATTAGAAACAGCAGTCTGGTTGCCCCATCCGGGATGAGAGAAACCAATATCGAACTGGTTAATCCATTCACAATTTTTTCCGAGTGAAGGACAGTGATGTATGTTATTTTAAATAATACCGTAGTCAGAAATAACAATACAAAAAAAAACCATATTTCCCACCATTTAATTTTTCAACACAGTGTAGATAGCGACGTACAGGGTTATTTATAAATACCTACGTGGTTTCAGAAGATGGCTGTGCTGAAACTAGAAGACATAAAGGAAGCAGAATCTAGGAAGGCACAAAAGCAGCCGACTCGGCAAATTTATTCTTGGGGTTGCCTGTCTGCAGGCGCGAACTAATTCTACCAGAGCGTAGCAGCAGGTTAACAACGAAATTTGAAGCCAGCAGGAACTACAGATGCAAGCTGCAATTAGAAGAATTCTGAAAACCATTAGTAGGCTTTTTTTCACCTATGGGACACTGACGCATAGCAATAACACGCAGAAAATTCCCACTGGTTCTCCGATAACCTGTTGTGGGACGCATACAGCGGTTGGGTGGTAATGTGCTTGAATATAAATTCAGGTTTTAGCCGAGCCTGCAGGATGAGCTGTTGTATTCGTCCACGAGCGACACCTGTGGAACGTCCTCAATATATTGCACGTATCAGTGGTGATCAGAACCATATTTTCTGTGTTAGTTCTGAGTGTATTATGTCAAGGCTAAGTGAATTCGACATGAGACATTGTGATGGGCAATTAGCACTCAATTAACTAGTTGCCATTTAGTTTTTTACTGGAATTTCCCACAGCAACAGTTTTACGTAACCTAATAAGAAGAAAACCCGTAGTATTAACAATCTGCGGTAGCTCTGGGCTCGAGACAGCCTCACTACTTCCAGTTGAGCTACGTTCCGGTGCTCACATGGATTGATATCGAAGGGGATGGTGCGTAGTTGGGTTTAAACCACACATTCTCGCAGATAGTGAGACAGACAGTCTCCACAAATATGGTAGCATCTGAATTATCAGCTTACAAGTCCCTAGAAACAAAGTGTTACTTCTCAATAGTGCTGCTAATTCAAGATGAATATCTAGGTCTACACCGGCAATTGCCACCTAGGGGTGCGTTCTGAGAGTATTTACGTACCGTTTTGTTCTTGGGAAAAATGAACACCTACATATTTCCGTTCGTGAACTGATTTATCTTATTGTATCATAATGTACGTTAGGAGCCATCAAAATATTCCGGTATCCGGAGGACAAAGTTAGAGATTGCAATTTCGTGAAAATAAGTCACCACGACGAGAAATGTCTTTGTTTTAATGATTGTCAACCGACCTCTCTTATCATATGCGTGAATTTATATCCCATATTTTCCGACAATACAAAAAGAACTGCCTTTCGTTGGGCTTTTGCGGTGTCATCCGTTGATCCTACCTGCTGAACACGAGAGTATCCCATAACGCACAGAAATCAACGAACGAGAGCAGTGTAGGCAGCCTTGAACTGAGCAATAAATAGTAATTCCGGCTCGACCATCACGCCATAGCTGACCTATGAGTTATATTTCAGAAGAATGCAAGATAGCTTTTCCAACAACACTGCGAACGTCGCTTTTCCTCATCCTCGACGAAGACTGGTGGTCCATCTGTGAGGTGCAAAATCAATGTTCACCTGGAATCTTCCCTTCCTTTTGAGAGGAAATTTGTCAGTGTATATGAAGAAATTTAAGACATTGGTGGTATTATATAGCTTATCATAACTGTAAGTGGTAGTATCGACAATGGCGTAATATCATACTTACCATTCACGCTAATGAAGCAAACGCGTGAAGTCCTAATGAAGGCATATGACGAGTCGTGTTCCTTAATTCTTGTACACGTCGGTTGGTCTAATTACAGTTAGGGCAGATTTAATTACGTGGTATTCTGTACACACGAGCAAAACCACCTGACAGTTCGTATCATCGAATAAGAAACTTGCAGATGTAGGGAAACTATTAACTAATTACATCTACATAACTTTAAGAAAAAGTTTGGAACGAACAGCCCAAATGAAATAATGAAGCAGGCCGCTGTGGCCGAGCGATTCTAGGCGCGTCAGTCCGGAACCGTGCTGCGGCTGCGGTCGCAGGTTCGAATCCTGTCTCGGGTATGGATGTGTGTGATGTCCTTAGGTTAGTTAGGTTTAAGTAGTTCTAAATCTAGGGGACTGATGACCTCAGATGTTAAGTCCCATAGTGCTCATAGCCATTTGAACCATTTGAAATAATGAATGGCGCAAGAGTCCCACACTACCTCTACCGCCACAAACAGCCACGTCTGTGACCAGCCAAAGATGAGTAATTTGTATTGAGTGAATAAAATTTTTCGATGCGGGTAACGTGACCAGCCGTACACTTTAACGGCTTGTTGTGAATAACAATGTAGACATGATATTATCTGAAAAAGCAAAGTTCTTACTATTTTTGTATGAAGTGCATGCAATAAGAAATATTCTATGTTTATTTCAAATATGAAAGATGATTTCAGCAATTATTACAGAATTATAATTCCCAAACTGTGTCCGACGGAGTTAGTTATATTACGTTAGTGTCTGTGATAATGTGTTAGAGTATGTGTTGCGCCGTTCACTAAACATTTGAATAATTACTGCAAGATATATAATGACTTACGGCTCAAATTCGATCTAGAATGAATCACTGGGCGAGCGTTTATAAATGATCAATTATTTCCCATGCTAATATGAATAATATGAAGGATGTGTTGATGATGGTTAAGCTTCGAGTCAACATTGCACTTCAGCACAGTCGTTACGCGTGCGACAGCATGTGCTACCTAATTTGTTTCAAAACGGCACAGATAAAAACGAGATTCTTCCGGAGGTCATACCTTCTGTTCTATTGGTGATAGAAAGGCAGTGTCAAGTGTTTCGAATAGTCCTTTGGCTAGGGGTTGTTTGTATACCCAACAGAAGGATGCTCTTACTGTAAATATCCTACAGCTCGTAAATTACACACTTCCTCCAGCAAATGGAGCTGGTTCTTTCTGCATCAGATGTGCTCTACGGTGCGCCTTAAGAGGCCTATGGAAGCAACATTTAGTTCTTTTGTGGTTCCCGAGTAAACACGAAAAACGTACCAAAACCGAGTCGCGGGTTCCAAGACGGCTATGCACAGAAATGGCTGAAATTCTTATATTCTTTAGATATTACGATACACTGTTTAGATCCGGATCTCGAAAAGAATTGAAAATTTCCTGACGTATTCATCGGTTTTAGAGTTACAGATGTTCAAATTTACCATGCTTGCACACCTAAAATACGTACGTAAAACGTAAATAATAAATAACCGCAGCAAGCTGCTCAAATTGTAACTGGATATTCTCTAATAATTTATCTAGAAGTGCCGTCTTCCCATTTCAAAAAAAATCTTTATCAGTTATCAAGAAACACCCATAAAATATGGTGTTCGGGTACCAAAACGGAGCAGCGGATTCCTAGTCAGGGCTTGGAAACATAATGTCACCGGCTGCATAAAGATCAACGGAGGAAAATGTTTACTTTTAATGCTCTACTATACGCAGACGGTCAAATAATAATACAAGAAAATGGATATATGAGGCTCATCCAGGAAGTAAGTTCCCCGACGTCGTTTTCTTTGATGTAGACGTACCTCACTTCACGACTACGCAGCTCAGCAGCCATTTTCCACAGACATAACGACCCTTGTTGCATGAAATTTTCACTAAGCACATATTCATTAAGAAATTGTGTGCCATTCGGCAGACTTCTACGACACAGAAATACAAAAATTGATCCCGCGACATGACAAGTCTCTCAATGCTTTTGGTGACTATGTCGAAAAATAGCTCAAACATTGCTGTAGCTGTTATCTATGAAGTTTTTCATTTAACTATGTTGTCTTTGTCTTTTAGAGCAATTGAATGGAATGGACAGTGTTTTGAAAGGAAGATATAAGATGAACATCAACAAAATCAAAACGAGGATAATGGAATGTAGTCGAATTAAGTCGGGTGATTCTGAGGGAATTAGATTAGGAAATGAGACACTTAAAGTAGTAAAGGAGTTTTGCTATTTAGGGAACAAAATAACTGATGATGGTCGAAGTAGAGAGGATATAAAATGTAGACTGGCAATGGCAAGGAATGCGTTTCTGAAGAAGAGAAATTTGTTCATATCGAGTATAGATTTAAGTGTCAGGAAGTCGTTTCTGAAAGTATTTGTACGGAGTGTAGCCATGTATGTAAGTGAAACATGGACGAGAAATAGTTTGGACAAGAAGAGAATAGAAGCTTTCGAAATGTGGTGCTACAGAAGAATGCTGAAGATTAGATGGGTAGATCATATAATTAATGATGAGGTGTTGAATAGGATTGGGGAGAAGAGGAGTTTGTGGCACAACTTGACAAGAAGAAGGGACTGGTTGGTAGGACATGTTCGGAGGCATCAAGGTACTACAAATTTAGCATTGGAGGGCAGCGTGGAGGGTAAAATTCGTAGAGGGAGACCAAGAGATGAATACACTAAGCAGTTTCAGAAGGATGTAGGTTGCAGTAAGTACTGGGAGATGAAGAAGCTTGCACAGGATAGAGTAGCATGGAGAGCTGCATCAAATCAGTTTCAGGACTGAAGACCACAACAACAACAACAACAACAAAAACAGGGGACTTTATTTTCTGGGTGCGCCTCGCAATCTCCAAAGAGCCGTTTGTCATCTTAATATGTTGGCATACAAATACAACAAGCACATCTCTACTGATGCAATGATACTTATGGCATTGCTACTACGCTCTATGGCTCTTAAACCTGAATTCCAGCGGAAGAGGATATCAGTACGGTCCAGGCTACGGAAATATTTATATTTCTCTGTGCTGTTAAAGGAAGCAATAGAGGAGATCGCTTCAGAAATAAAGACAATAGGAATGAACTACAGGTTGATTCAGTGTACAAGAAAATAGGTCTAAACAGAAAAAAGTTATCAGATCATGTATATAGAACGCATGGATATATACTTCCAAAACAAATTCTCCACCACAAACGTAGACGGACAAGACAGAAGGGAACACCATGGCAAGTATGGTTGGACCTCGTTGACCGAAACAGGTGAAATCATGTAATCTATAAACGCAGAAGAAGAGGAAAAATATCAGAAGTTTCTGCTATGTGAGGAAAAATAGTTTAATAGTTGGACACTTGCTGGACAGTTGTTAACACACCTGTCAGAGAATTATCGAATGCTGTGATACTAATTTTTAAGTGATATCCTAGTTCCGTCGCCACCATAACTAACGGCAAACGGGGAAGCTTGACTACTTAATGAAGTGCGGAAGGAACTCTAATACGCGTGGAAATTCGTTTACATTTAGATAAATTAACTAGCTGCTACCATAAACCGGAAAATTAAGCATGCTCAAAACGGAAATGACGTATACTTTAAGAGATACATTTTATTTTTGAGGAGTTTTAATCTGTAATATTCCTGACAAAAGATATTTCCTGTATCGTGTTAGCTAATCATTTACTCGTTCCGATTTCCTTTTCGCGCATTTAGAGGCAACATCGGAAAGTGAAGGAGCTACAAGTTGAGCACCTACCTTGTAATCGTAACAGCAACCGTGTGATTCTTTGAGACTTTCACAAATCGCAGAGCTCCACAAATTCAACAAGCAGAAGGTACTAGAAAGCACAGATTATCATGACGAAACAGATTTCTCGCAAGGTATTTTTTCCTGCCGCAGAAGGCGAGTGCAGTCTTGTGGAACACTTCTGATTAGGCTATTCATTCAAACTGAGATGCAGTTAAGAGCGGAAGCATAAAATGGAATTGTCTACTGAACGGATTGCTAGAAAGTGTGTTCTAATTCTTGCTACTAAAGCATGACAGATTTCCGCGTCATTAGGTTACACGGGCAAGTCTGTTCAGCGAATCCGCGTTTTTATCCTTGTTTTACTGCGGGTAGAAGATGCAGACTGAGAAATACACTATGGATTACGACAGTTACAGAACTGTGGAAACTGAAAAAAAATATATAAAATATTTTATAATGCTGATATCTGAGTTATTTTAGGCTTGCAGTAAAATCTAATCGACCGTCTCTGTGTATTCATTTCTTTCGACCTCCATCTGAAGACTAAAAAGAATTGAAAACCAAAGGCATTTTATCCTTAAGATATATTACTAATAAATTATAGATGATCCATTGAGAAACATCAGTCAGCATATATGATGTCAAACGTAGCACGCCAGACAGTGGTAATGGATTGGAATTCTGTGAGTGGAAGGGCTAACAGCTCTATAATTTGGTCAACGAGAAGAGAAAACAATGCAAAACTTGGTTACTTAACACCAAACTTCTAGCTGTTGTCTCGGATTTACTTCCAACTCTTTTTCTCATTGTATTACACAATACATTTTTGAAGACTATGTGTTCAAGGCTCGGGTTACTTTTCAGGAGAAGTGAATCAAACCAGCTACTGTCAATGATTTTTCCTTTGTCATATCTTCCGGTACGACTGCAAATTCACATGCATTCGCTTAATCCTACTCTGTAGGAATCAGCATGGGTTTCGAAAAAGACGGTCGTGTGAAACCCAGCTCGCGCTATTCGTCCACGAGACTCAGAGGGCCATAGACACGGGTTCACAGGTACATGCCGTGTTTCTTGACTTCCGCAAGGCGTTCGATACAGTTCCCCATGGTCGTTTAATGAACAAAGTAAGAGCATATGGACTGTCAGACCAATTGTGTGATTGGATTGAAGAGTTGCTAGATAACAGAACGCAGCATGTCATTCTCAATGGAGATAAGTCTTCCGAAGTAAGAGTGATTTCAGGTGTGCCGCAGGGGAGTGTCGTAGGACCGTTGCTATTCACAATATACATAAATGACCTTGTGGATGACATCGGAAGTTCACTGAGGTTTTTTGCAGATGATGCTGTGGTGTATCGAGAGGTTGTAACAATGGAAAATTGTACTGAAATGCAGGAGGATCTGCAGCGAATTGACGCATGGTGCAGGGAATGGCAATTGAATCTCAATGTAGACAAGTGTAATGTGCTGCGAATACATAGAAAGATAGATCCCTTATCATTTAGCTACAAAGTAGATGGTCAGCAACTGGAAGCAGTCAATTCCATAAATTATCTGGGAGTACGCATTAGGAGTGATTTAAAATGGAATGATCATATAAAGTTGATCGTCGGTAAAGCACATGCCAGACTGAGATTCCTTGGAAGAATCCTAAGGAAATGCAATCCGAAAACAAAGGAAGTAGGTTACAGTACGTTTGTTCAGCCACTGCTTGAATACTGCTCAGCAGTGTGGGATCCGTACCAGATAGGGTTGATAGAAGAGATAGAGAAGATCCAACGGAGAGCAGCGCGCTTCGTTACAGGATCATTTAGTAATCGCGAAAACGTTACGGAGATGATAGATAAACTCCAGTGGAAGACTCTGCAGGAGAGACGCTCAGTAGCTCGGTACGGGCTTTTGTTAAAGTTTCGAGAACATACCTTCACCGAGGAGTCAATCAGTATATTGCTCCCTTCTACGTACATCTAGCGAAGGGACCATGAGGATAAAATCAGAGAGATTAGAGCCCACACAGAAGCATATCGACAATCCTTCATTCCACGAACGATATGAGACTGGAATAGAAGGGAGAACCGATAGAGGTACTCAGGGTACCCTCCGCCACACACCGTAAGGTGGCTTGAGGAGTATGGATGTAGATGTAGATGTAGAATCTAGCAGTCTCACTACTTTAATCCATGGGGCGTTCAGGCTGGAAACCAAGAGTTCGGGTGATCGGATCCCGGATGGACCACGGAAATTTTCAGTCTGCTTGCAATCTAGCCTTCTCCTCTCAACTAGGTGAGGAGTTGCCAGGCTGAGGGTTGGTTCGACATCAGTAATGTGCGATGTTGGGTTGTTCATACTCGTAATGAAGGAAGTGCTAAGCTCAACGTGTGTAACAGAACTTGCAATGTTTCTCAGAGTTAGAGAACACCTTCGATGGCTTGTCTTTGATACTGAAGAAGCGGGTACAAGAGGAGGTGAGATTGTGGCTCTGTCAATAAAGGCAAACATTCTGCAGTGACAGTATCAAGAAAATGCTCTCCCGTTCGGAGAAATGTGATCATATTGTGAAATGAATATGTAGACATGAAGAATAAAGATGTTGAATGTTAATAATGTTTGTTTTATTTAAAAAGCTTTAAGAGTTTTCGTGTAAAGAATTGGAGGCATTACTTTTCAGCACACCCTCGTAACATCTACATGAACATACCCCCAAAAAACGTACAAGACACCACTGTGCAGCAAAGTATGTACATTTTCCTTACAGAACGCTGTAGTAACAAGTTGTACAGCCTGGATATTTTCACAGCTGAGTTTCGGTGTTTATTACAGTCTAAGCACGCAGGTCCACATCACTATCGGTTTTTCATGTGGTATATGATGAAATACGTGCGTGGTACAACAGGAGGCAGTGGATCTAGGAACAGAAGCAGCAATATCAGTGGATCGTTGACACACACAAATAACTCGGAAAGAATTACTTTTACTCTTCTTCACTACCAACAAAACTTGGATGAGATGGACGTGTGGTGTCCTGGAAACGATGCAGCATGTGGCACTGTGTGGCAGCAGAAGGCGTGAAGTACGAGGCATGTTTTTTGAGTAAGTACCATTTTGAAATTAAAAAAAGACGTGCTAAGATATCTCAATAATTTTATTTTTACATGAAAGCCTGCACCTTAATCTACGCGCTGACGCCATTACAGTCTGAGTCTTCCTTGTTTACGTTGTTTACTGAGTGTTTAAGATGCCTCCGATAATCGTCAGTCCCGCCGACTGTGAAGTACGGGCTGTTATAAGATTTCTTAGTGCTTAAGGCCTAAAAGCGATCGATATTCATCGTGAGATCTGTGCGGTTTACGGAGAAAACATTATGAGTGATGGAACGGTAAGAAAGTGAGTGAGAGCATTTAAAGATGGCCGCACAGATGTGCATGATGAACAACGGAGTGGGCGTCCTTCAGTCGTTAATGAAAGTTTGGTGCAGGAAGTGGACAATAAGGTGAGAGACGCTTTACGATTTCCTCCTTGCGGGATGACTTCCCTAATGTTTCACGTAGTGTTTTGTATGGCACTGTGACCGAGCACTTGAATTACCGAAAATAGTGCGCACGTTGGGTACCGAAAACGTTGACGGATGTGCACAAAACCAAACGTTTAGACAGCGCATTGACTAGCCTTGAGCGGTATCACAACGACGGTGATGATTTTTTAAGCCAAATTGTTACGGGTGATGAAACATGGGTGGCCTTCTTCGCAGCAGAATCAAAGCAACAGTCCATGGAAGTTGAGCAAGGGCAACGTTTTGCTGCAAGTCAATGCCCGTCTGCATGTGGCGAATCAGATCAAAGATCGCATCACATCTTTTTGATGGGAAACTCTAGATCATCTTCCGTACAGCCCAGTGACTACCATCTGTTCCTGCACTTGAAGAAACACCTGGGCGGTCCGCGTCTTCAAGACAGTCGTGATGCAGTGGTTAACAAGTTAGGCGCCAGACGTCTATGAGGAGGGTATTCAAACACTGGTACAACGTTATGACAAGGGCCTCAGTATTGACGGAAATTACGTAGAAAAGTAGATTAAGGTACAGGTTTTCATGTAAAAATAAAATTATTGAGATATCTTAGCACGTCTTTTTTTAAATTTCAAAACCGTAGTTACTTAAAAAACAAGCCTCGTAATTCCAGACAGCAGCGCAAATAATCCACCTACATATTTTCGATGTACTGTTAATTTAAATAAATACACTTGATAATCTTTGGAAACGAATAATGTGAATATGAAAACAAGTAACGGATTACAGTTATTTGTACGTGTCAACTGATATTATAACTAACTAAGAGATCGTATTCAATTAATTGCTGTCCAAACTGTACAGCGCGTAATGCTGTAAGTGCAGATATTTGTGTTGGTAATTGAGGACGGTGTGCTGAACGACATTACATCAGTGTTTACGTTATTTGCAGACTATTAATTATAACTATTTGGGGTAGTACGTCTTTAAGATGGTTAGTACTCCAAGTACGTGTGTCAAGAACAGACCATGAATGCTTCTTTTTTTTTGTGGAAATTTATGGTGGTAAGATCCTATGGGACCAAACTGCTGAGGTCATCGGTCACTAGCCTTACACACTACTTAATCTAACTTAAACTAACTAACGCTAAGAACAACACGCACACCCATGCCCGACAGTGGACTCGAACCTCCGAAAGGGGGGCCGCGCGAACCGTGGCAAGGCGTCCCAGACCGCGCGGCTACCCTGCAATGCTTCTTTCCTCTAGGCAGTAGGTCGGATGCAGAATGGTTAGTCTATACTAACAGGCATAGTCCACTTAGCGGTGCGGCTACGGCCATACAGAGAACATTAGTTCATGAAATCTGTGACCTGTTTGTAGGAAGGCTGTTCGAAAGAGAGAGAGATAGATAGAGAGAGAGAGAGAGAGAGAGAGAGACAGACAGAGAGAAACAAAGAACACATTGATGTGTGTACATGTTAAGGTCCAACATGAAAAAATATCTGCACATCCCGTGCAGATAGCTGATAGTGACATGGTGAGGAATGGCTGCCAGTATCCCATCGTGGTGAAATCTTACACAGCCCACGAAATCTCAGCAGTATTTCTTCCAGAGAGAGTGGGGCAACGTGGCACGGAATTACCTTTTATCTCAGCGGCGAGTAGGTCTGCCTGCCATCTGACGGACCCAGCTCCAATTCCCGGCACTGCAAGGAACGTTTCCTTGGTGCATGTAGTGGAATGGTAAGGACTCAGCTTCGCGAGGATTTACTTGAAAGTGGAGTGCCCGCTGCGAAGTCTGCAGATCCGACAGCGGCTGTCACAGCAACAGATCTGCATGCCAGAGCGCTCCGCATTGAAATTACGCCATTGGGAGAAAATGACACAGCGGCCGGTCGGGCACTCGGGTTTTGATCGCAGAGTTAGTTCTGCTTCATTCAGCATCCCATGAGATGCAATTACTGAGTAGGCTGTGGGCGTGAGTTCGTTGAACCAAATCACAATCATCATGGTTCACAAGCACAGTTGATCGTAGGAGATGAGCCGCAGTGTTCATCAAGGACCAGTCCGTCATTCTCCGGAAATGATTTGCTGAAACCGTATCTCATGAACACAGGGGGACGCTGATGAAAAACGCACACTACTTCAAAAATGCACCAAATCCACTGTTTTTGAGATATGGCAATGAAATTTTGTACCACGCCTTACATGAAAGTTACACATTTACATATAAAATCCTTTGATAATATATTTATTCAACTTTTTTGAATGAAATTTGAACTTTTATTTTAAAAAATGATGTATGTTCCTCTTCCTCAGAAAGTATTCAAGGGATTTCTACAAAAACTTCTCTGTTTCACCTCTTTATATGTTGTAAGCTTCTCTGATGAGGTTTTTGGAACAGTTCAAATGGGAGAATTTTCACAATTTTATAAATTATAATTCCACAATTTTAAATTTATGCAAAACTTTAAGCACTTTGCCCCATATCTCAGCTTGCAATCACAATTTCAAAATTTACTCTTGAGACAACGTTTATTAGGTTTACAGAAATATGCGTGCAAAATTTCATAATTCTAGCATTCATAGAATCTGAGGAAAAGGTACATAAACTTAAAAAAACAAACTTTACAGGAAACTCAATTTAAAGTTCAACCTAACTTTTTTCCATGTGTCACTTCTTCAGAAGGCACCACATTTGTATTCTGGGTCGTCTTTCCCTTCAAGGCTTCTCTTCTGGTTTCTTGTTGTCTGTCTTCTTTCCTTCACCAAGTCCTCAGCTGACTTTTCAGCTGCAGAGACGCGCTGTAAATCAATTTTTCTCAGGATGTCTTGAGTAAAATTTCCTATCTTGAAGCCCATTCTTTCTAATACCTTCATCCTCCCGACGTTAAATACAATAACTGCATCATAAGTTGCAATTCTGACAACTGTAGCAGATGAAAATGTGTTTTTAGGGCATCGTTTCCATATGAGTGAATTTGAAGACTCATTTGGATTTTCGATTTTGCCATGAACACACTTTTTGAGAAGTGCAGGGTCGGCCACAGATGATCTACTAAACCAAAGAGTATGTATCACGGCCTTCTAGCTGTATCCCCCACAAGTTTGGTTGAAAGTAATACACAGAATCTTTGTTGACTGAGCTGGTATTGAAATGCTCCTTCGAAACGTGGGCATGTCAGGGAGGCCGCGTCACACTTTTAATTAATTTATCACACAGTTCGGACGTCATTTCAACATTGAAACTTTGGGAACTTATTGGCCATGAGTTGTACTAACAAATAAAAATAAACCGAAAATCGACATTTTTGGTCAATTTCAAGAACGTGCCTCCTTAAAGCATTCTCCTCGAGAATAGTTTTAGTATCTTTTATATGAATTCTTATGGACTTGTCTGTTCTTTCGGACATGTCCGAAAGAACAGACACCACGCATTCATAACGGGTGTCCGGAAAGCAACGACGAATTTGAATTTTGCGCCATTTTGTCATATGACGGTTGGAAGCCGTGGTTTTTTCATGTTTTTAATTTGCGAGCCTTCCCGTCAGTTGCATGATAGCTTTTGTGTGCTGAAAATTGTTGTTTGATGTTTTAGTGAGAAAAAGTTATTACAGACACAGTGGAAGTCCCACGGCAACATTCTGTGAATTGCGTCTGACACTCGGACGTAATGCTGCTCCAACCGAATCGCCAGTTCGGAAGTTGGTCCGGAACTATGAGACCACGTCTTCCGTTTCAAACTTTAAGAAAGCAGAACGACAGCGTTCTGTTCGAACACAAGAAAACATTGCTGTCGTGCGAGACGATGTAACCGTAAGCCACAGAATATCGGTTCAAGGACGTGCTCATTAATTGAATTTATCACCAAATTCACTGCGTGAAATCCTTTCAAAAGGTCTGAAAATGCGTGCGTACAAGATGTGACCTACACAAGAGTTGAAACTTGCAGATCATGGAAAGCGACATCTATTTGCTCAATGCTTCTTGGCTCGACAAGCGGAGAACGAGAACTTCACAAAAATAGTAGTTTTCTCAGATGTGGCGCACTTCCACCTGAATGGCTACGTCAATTAGCAGCACTGTAGAATTTGGGGTGGCGAAAATCCGCGAGTGGCTGTGGGAGATGAGGTGCATCCACAAAGCATGACTGTGCGGTGTGGGTTCTGGGCAGCAGAAGTGATCGGCCCGTACTTTTTTGAAAATTATGAGCGAGCTGCCGTCACAGTGAACGGCGACCGTTACCGAAACATGCTTCCTGATTGGTTTTTCCTTCTTATTGACGAAAATGACGATTTTTGATTTCGACAGGATCGTGCGACAAGTCTCACATCGCGTGAAACGATTGCTCTGCTGGATGAAAAATTTCCTCAAAAAATTATCTCTTTGTGTGGTAACCAGGAATGGCCTGTCATATCATGCGATCTTACGCCTTGTGACTGTTTTTGTGGGGATTTGTGAAATCAAAAGCGCAGTGAAAAACAATACACCAACTGCAGGAGAACCGATGAACGCATTGGTCGTTGCCTCGCGGAGGTCATATGGAGGATATAATTTTTCATACATAAAGGGGAGACTTACTTAAAGTGTTTCTAAAAACATAACATTTTCAATAAATTTTGTATGTTGTATAGCACTTAAATATTCGTCGCTACTTCCCGGACACCCTCTGCAAGTGATTCGCCTCGATGAGGAACGAATCCACCTTCGACATTGTGGATGCACCATTAAGTCTGACCTCCTGCTGTAACATCAAAGCAGCGAGCATGGAGGATGTGGACAGGGACTGCAGTGCAGACAGGTGGCGCTGCGTGGCGCTGTCAGTCGGCAGAGAGGACCGTAGAGAGAGTCCGCGCACTTGCGACAAACACTGTGTCCAAGAGCGCAATGGTTAAGGCAAGTATCTAGTAAGCAGGAGGCAGCCCGCCCGGTAAGGCCGTGCGGTCTAACGCACCGCTTTCCGGATTGGGTACGAGCACCTGGTCCCCGGCACGAATCCACCCGGCGGACTTGTGTCCGGTGAGCCGGCCAGTCTGTGGATGGTTTTTAGGCGGTTTTCCATCTGCCTCGGCAAATGCGGGCTGCTTCCCCTTATTCCGCCTCAGCTACACTATAGTCCGTGAGACGAGTGATTGGTAGTGACAGTTCCGGCGGGCAGACGGCGCTGTTGCCGAACGTGGCTCACAGCACGCGGCGCCCTGTCTGCTGCTGCACGCACTCTCTAGCAGCAGAAATAAAAGCGAGACAAAATACAAGTCGTATTGGTACGCGTGAATTTATTTAAAGTTGATGCTTGAAATATATTAACTCGAAAACTGATAAGAGCTATTTAGTACAAATATCTAAGATGCTGAAACATAATAAAGTTATTTGTTAAACTTCACAACTGAAATAAAAACTAGTTTCGCAAGTTGTTGAACATTAGCAGTTTTGGTTTCCATTGTTAAGTATTAGCATTATTAATTTGTTCTACTACAAGCTACAGAATAATTGGTCAGTGTATTAAGAGCTATAATCTGAAGAAAGTACTCACAATGTGATGATCTGGTTGTAGATCGATAGCAAACTCCCTCCTTACATTCCTGAATACGTTGTAGTTACTGTAATCGAAAATCACCACTCACATCACTGTCAGAATCTGATTTGACATTGTCTTCCTCAGCACTACTCGAACTATCACTGCTCTCCCCCAGATGTGTAATTAAATTTTCGATGCATTCTTCCACAACCCCTTCCGTTTTGGCCGTCTCTTTGATGGCACTTGCAGTGCTGTTTACAATTTTAGCCCACGTCTCGCTTGTCACTTTATTGATAGCTGCTGGAAGGAGAGTTTCCACTTCACAGATCGTGAATTTTTTTATTGTTTGCAGCAATGTAATTTTTTATCTGCGCCCACACTTCTTCAATTGCATTGAAGTGACAGTGGTATGGAGGAAGCCGAACGATTTCATGCCCGTGCCTTTTAGCAATCTCGTCAATTACATATGTTGGAAATTGGGGTTTCTTTTGTGCCACAATTTCGAGCAGTTCCGCCTTCCTTAAATCTTCTCTGAAATCTACTTTTCGCCGTTTCAACCACTGAATGATATCGTCTTTTTTTGTTGTTGCCAAGGTTGGTGCCTTATCGTGAACAACGGAATGATAAGGCGCATTGTCCATAACAATCACTGATGGACTTGTCAGATTCGTCATAAGCGATGTCTCGAACCATTCTTGAAATACTACACTGTTCATTTCTTCGTGGTAATCTCCCGTCTTTTTTGACCGAAACATTTTCAAGCAGTTTGGCACAAAACCTTTCGATGTTCCTGCATGTAAGACAATAATACGCCCTCCTTTGCCAACAGGCACTGCCATTGTCCCCTCGGGCGTTCCATCATTCCAGCCTCTACGTAAAGAATGGCTGGCATTGACCCAAGTTTCATCTAACCACACTATACTTTCGAATTCCACACCCAGGACCCTGCGCAGAAATCTGCACCGCCATGCAACTACATCTGTCCTTTCCATTAATATTTTGCGTACGTTAAACAGTGAATAGCTGAAGCCTATGTCTTTCAACACTGTACGCAATGAAAATCTGCTCCCTTTAAAAAGATCGTCTTTCTGAAGCGACACCAGTAATTTAGATAGAGTGGGATATTCCCTTCTCTTATAATAGCTGTATATATGACGACGAATAGCGTCTTTCTGAAAATCGTCCAAAGCTGTCACTTGCTTATTTCTCGGTCGCTTCTTTCCTGGTGTGTACAGCTTTGTTGTGCCACTCTCGTCACAATCTACACTATACTGTTCTTTCCCTATCTTTACAACAGTGTTCTTACTTATTTTCAATGCTGCTGCAGTTCTCTTCACAACCTGAACAACAGGAATTAAGGGCCCACCTTTGCCCTTTTCTTTCTCAAAGTAATCCCTCACAGAGCACACGAATTCACGGGCCTGGGTGTGTAGCACACTTTTCTTCCTCCGTTTCACTTCTTGTGTTGGGCTGGTACTACCCGCCGCACTAGACACTGTTTACAACGAAACATAAACAAAGAAACACTAAAAACAACAAAAACGAAATAAACTAACGAAACATAAACAAAGAAACACTAAAAACAACAAAAACGAAATAAACTGCGAATTCAACTTCAGACAAACGACGAACGACCGCACCGCCTGCACCCGAGACACTGGTGAGTTTGATAAGCGCGCGCGACCGGGTTTCAGAGCGGCAACGTGGCCCTTGCTACCCGCTCAAAGTCAGGCCGTCATTGGCTGCCTGCCTGCGGTCACTAGGCAACGGAAAGACGCTACCGAGCTGTCAATACCAAAGACTCGTCTCCAAGACTATATGTCGGCGATTGCTGAGCAAACAAGTTCTCCACGTGTGCGTACACCACCATTACTCTACGACGCAAAAATAGGGGTTACACTCGTCTGGTGTGAGACGTTTCCTGGGGGGTCCACCGGGGACCGAACCGCACAATAACCCTGGGTTGTGTGTGGGGCGGCGGAGGGGTGAAGTGGACTGCGGTAGTGGTCGTGGGGTTGTGGACCACTGCGGCTGCGGCGGGGACGGCGCCTCTCCGTCGTTTCCAGGTCCCCGGTTAACATACAGTACAATACAGTACAAGATGGAGATCCCGATTTCGGGTTCCGATCTGGCGCACATTTTCACTCGTCGCCACTGATTCCGTGTAAAGTACCGATGCAGCTGACATCAATAGCCCCTTCCCTTTTCTTTTCTTTCTCACTCCTCAACCCTCAACTTACATATGAGGTGTACTAGTTCCCAGAGAGAGAGAGAGACAGACGTGTATCCTTCCGCAGTAGGTGGTCCTAAAAGGAAAACGAAGACCATAGTTTCACGTCCCACCAGCAAGAACCTGAGCACGACACATGCGAGCACGACATATGCGAATAGATCGTAGGGGCTCGCCTTCCACACATTTTACATTAAATTGTGACTAAAGCTGTTTCGCTTTATATTTATTTTATACGTGACGTGTAAGTACTGCTTCTTTTTGTACTGTTAATTAGTTTTCGGTTTTCAAACCCTATTTATATGCTTTTGCATAAGGAAAATGTTACCATGTCTGCCGTTGTCATGTAAACCTTTGCCTGTGACTTCACGTACTAAATACTGTTCATTTTAACATTCAGCTGTATGTATTTTAAATGTTAAGTAGCCTTCTTATATTTACGTCTATCAAATGGCACTCTTGGTGTCATAAAAATGTTCAAATGTGTGTGAAATCTTATGGGACCTAACTGCTAAGGTCATCAGTCCCTAAGCTTGCACACTACTGTAACCTACATTATCCTAAAGACAAACACACACACCCATGCTCGAGGGAGGACTCGAACCTCCGCCAGGACCGGCCGTCTTGGTGTCATGTACCACCTGCTCACACTTGTTAACGCTTGCGCCTCGGTCCGTTGCTACCTGTGACATGAGCTGCCAATAGTGGCTCGCCTTCATGCATTCTTTTTTTTTAAAAATGTGAGTAAACCCCTTCTGGCCTATTATTTATTGTATATGTGACATGTAAGTACTCTCTCTGTCTTGTATTGTTACTCAGTACTTACACTTTTATATAAAATAATTTCTTTTCCTATAATTTGTAATTATGTTACAGGCCACTTTAAACATTTAAATTCTGATGAAGGCCCTCTTAGAAGTGTTGACACCTGGTTAATGAGACTAAAAATTGTGACCGTGGGCTCATTTGTTTCAACTTTGAAATGTCTCTGATGTATCTGTCACTTATGTGACACTTAGTGACTACTCCGCTTTCGAAGTCACTGAGCTGTGCTGACGTCTCGTCTTGTTGTTACTGCTTCTGTTCTTACAACATGTTACTCGCCACGTCCTATTATACTGGCGGATCCGCCTGTCGTGACATCTGGTGGTCAATTCCGCATTTACTAACGGTGTATGCATAATTATGATCAGATTCTGTAGAGTCAGATGATTTTGCACTGGTATTTGTCGGGGAAACGGCTGCTATACTTTACATGTAATTCATGTTGTTTGCTTTGAGTAGTTAATAAAAACACAACAGTTATCTCTCAAACTTCTCCTCGGATTAAACATCTTCGGTTTTTGTAGTGCTGTCGTCATCATTTTGCGTATAATATTGTGTTCTGTACGTAACTATTATCTTGGTGACATCTAATCAGAAACACACGATTTTTGTCCGATGTGCGTTCCGCATTTATTACTTTCAAGCCAACTTCAGTGGTCTGGAATATGTATATATTTTTATTTATATTTTTAGTTTATATTTACGCTGTTGTATATTGAGGTTATAAACGGTTGTGGCACTCTTTCCTTCTCTGTGATGTACTTAATAAAGTTCTACTTCCAAATTTTGTTGATGCTTCTGTAAAGTTTGGAAGGTAGGAGACGAGGTACTGGCGGAATTAGAGCTGTGAAGACGGGTCGTGAGTCGTGCTTGGGTAGCTCAGTCGGTAGAGCACTTGCCCGCGAAAGGCAAAGGTCCCGAGTTCGAGTCTCGGTCCGGCACACAGTTTCAATCTGCCAGGAAGTTTCATATCAGAGCACACTCCGCTGTAGAGCGAAAATTTCATTCTAGTACAAAAAATTTGTTGAATTCGGCTGCGATTAGACCATCCAAAAAGTAAAATATCATTACTATATCTACTGTTGCGCCTATTTTCTATTTTATATGATTTTATGACATAAGGGTTACATATCCAGCTACTTTTGCACAATCTGATGATGCCCCAAAAGGGCGAAACACGTCATTGACATCGAACAAACAAGACTGATTTTATTCTGAAACTAAAAGTAATTATTCTCCTCCGATTAAAATTTGGATTTCGAGTATTGATTCTTTAACACAAAAGCGAGGTGCAGTACATCTTATCCCGGCCTCGTACTGTCTCTATAAGGATTTATGTTCCACTGTATGGTTTTGTGTACCCTTTAGTGTGGACGTTGACCTTCGAATGGTGCTCGTTTACGGAGTGTTTAGTTTTCTCCAGGAGGGGCAGTACTCGGCGCCCCACGTGGAGGACACGGCAGTGCGTGTCAGGGCACAGTGGCAGGAGCAGGCCGGCATCCCGCTGGCGCGCGGTGCACGGCGGGAAGCGGGGGGCGCAGGGGCCGACACGCGGCAAGCGGCGCTCATTGCTTATTCATCAGCATCGCTAATTACTGAGCCCGTAATTAATATCTGCCGGTGGCGCGCTGATCCGAAATGTCGCCGCGCTAATTCCAGCGCAGTAAGTAAATCACAAAGCTCGTCTCAGAGCGCCCGTCGCCCGATTACGGGACTCGACTGAGTCACCAGTACTTCGGGATTTATGACAACGCGTCCCTAAATTTTTGGACAGCCGACGTTGCGCCCTCGCTGTGGAAGGGGAAGGCGCGGCTGCCACGAGGGAGTCTGACGTCTCTTGTACCATTTGTGATAGAAATAATAAGATCGAGCGAGGGGTTGCACCTTTTGAAATACTGGACTCCGGTTGAGTAATACTAGAGTTCGTACGTAACTAGGCCATTAACAGTTTATCTTAAGAACTTTAATTCTCCAACGATGGTATGCTGAGATATTTTCTATTCTTTCGGACATTATGCCCGAGATGAACCCACTGGTTGCACAGTGAAATTCGTTCGTTAAAATGTCAGTCTCCAAGCTCTTCTTACTTATGCGAGTTCCGAGTTGCGAGTCTGTTGCGAAGATTAGAGATGAGATTAGATTAGACTTGTTTCATAGATCATGAATACGACACTTCGTAATTATGTGGGACGTGTGAGGTTAATAAAAGCTGTATATACAACATATTACATTACACAAAATATTACATGACACGTAATATTTTTAATTTTTTTTTCGGGGGGTGGGGTGTGTGGAAATTACCCACTTACTACATCCAAAAATAGATCTAATGAGTAGTAGGAGTTGTAGGAGTTGCCATTAAGAAATTCTTTCAATTTCCTTTTAAATGCTATATGGCAATCTGTCAGTCTTTTGATGCTATTAGGTAAGTAACCAAAGACTTTTGTGCCAGCATAATTTACCCCCTTCTGAGCCAAAGTTAGATTTAACCTTGAGTAGTGAAGATCATCCTTTCTCCTAGTGTTGTAGCCATGTACACTGCTATTACTTTTGAATTCGTTCGGATTGTTAATAACAAATTTCATAAGTGAATATATATATTGTGAGGCTACAGTGAAGATCCCTAGCACTTTAAATAAGTGTCTGCAGGATGATCTTGGATGAGCTCCAGCAATTATACTGATTACACGCTTTTGTGCAATGAACACTCTTTTACTCAATGAATTACCCCAGAGTCTGATGCCATACGAAAACAGAGAATGAAAATAGGCGTGGTAAGCTAATTTACTGAGATGTATGTCGCCAAAATTTGCAATGACCCTAATAGTATAAGTATCTGAACTCAAACGTTTCAGCAGATCCTTAGTGTGTTCTTTCCAGTTCAACCCCTCATCAATGCATACACTTAGAAATGTTGAATATTCTACGTTAGCTACCGATTTCTGATCGAAGTCTATATTTATTAATTGTGTCATTCCATTTACTGTGTGGAACTGTATATACTGTGTTTTGTCAAAGTTTAATGAGAGCCCATTTGCGGAGAACCGCTTAATGATTTTCTGAAAAATATCGTTTACAATTTCACCAGTTAATTCTTGTCTGTTGGGTGTTATAGATATACTTTTATCGTTGGGAGAAAGTACCAGCTTTGCATCGTCGTGAATATAGAATGGCAAGTCATTAATATATATTAAGAACAGCAGAGGACCCAAGACCGAACCTTGCCGCACCCCATTCTTGATTGTTCCCCTGTTTGAGAAATCACCAGTTTTTTGCGTATTATGTGAACTGCTTATTTCAACTTTCTGCACTCTGCCTGTTAGGTATGGTTTAAACCATCTGAGTACTGTGCCATTCATACCACAGTACTTGAGCTTATCTAGAAGTATTCCATGATTTACACAATCAAAAGCCTTTGATAGATCACAAAAAATCCCAACGGGTGACTTCCGACTACTCAGAGCATTTAATATTTCATTAGTGAAAGTATATATAGCATTTTCCGTTGAAAAACCCTTCTGGAAACCAAACTGCCATTTTTTAAAACTTTATTTTTACAAAGGTGTGAAGCTACTCTACAATACATTACTTTTCCAAGACATTTTCTACCCAGGCTATCGATGGCTTTAGGTATGGTTTTACTTACCACATTCTGACATTGACTGGTAAAGTGGAGTTACGCAACACTCTGGAGGCACAGTGTGCAGAACCTGCTGAGAGGGCTGGGCAGGTCGACTCGTGTGTTAGTATGTACTGTCTGACGGTAGACAGAGTGCAGTCTGTTCCGTTCCTGCCTGCATGTTGCTGGGGACCACTGGTGTCAGAGCTTCCTTATCGACTCTGTGCATGTCAGTTGAGATTACTTTCTGATAGCTACAGTCACGCTACGAGAACTACGGTGAGCCCGTGCCATGCACTTGCAGCTTGGCGTAATATTTTGTTTGCAACATTCTCAGATCTATAGCTGTCTCTTCACGCATATTCAGTCTTAATTCCCGTTGGTCAAACAGGTAGATCGTGTTCCATGCTGGTGGTACGGTATTTCATTCGTTCGAGGTTAGCGTACTTGTTTCAACACACTTTCACTGCGTTACTGTTGCTTAAAGTACTCAGACATGTACAGAGCTTTCTGTTTTTTGTTCTGATTTTCATGTGCCATGGACTACTATAGCATGTGGTCCATCATGGGACAAGCATAAAGCTGTTATTTGTTACCACTTTTGAACTGAGTATCATCAATCAGAAATCTCTCTAAAACATTAACGAATTATTTTCATTGACCAGTCTTTTATGAAGTCATAGCTGTACTCGGTCTGTACACGTGCTTCTATGTACATTCTTGCGTCCGTTCTTGAATGGAGTACGAATTCAAGCTGCAGTAGTCGTAGTAAAGCCAAACTGCCGTCAGCAGAAATATTTTGAACTTTTTGCACGTCTTTACGGTCTCAAGGCAAGTGGTGCTGACGAGACTTCGAGGCAGCGTGCTGTTCCCATATTACGTTCGCTGTGACTGTTACTCAAGTTATTGCGTGGGCAGACATCAGGCTTTCAGTGTGAAGTTCTCATTCTCATTGCGCGTGTCTCCCTACAGGGGAGATCGTATACACTCACAAAATTTGTTCAGAAACTTAGAGAAGTAATTGCGATCTGGAATTTGTTCAGATATTCATATATTTTCCAGTTTTTTCCACTGCACAATGAAAACACCTCCTTCACTTGAATATGACTGTGAAACCCTAGCCAGATAGTGTTAAGTTATTTCTTGGGTCACAATTTTTTATAAAAAGGGCATTTTGCTGAAGTCACATATTCTTTTGTACTCAGTTCAAAACGAGAGGAGACTCTCAGCAGAATTTTAAGTACTGAAAAGGAAAGGGGAAAAAGATGAAATAGAGCTTCCGAAATTTTACCACCTTAAGCTGCTGCTCAGATTATTGTTGATGAATAAAGCAACAAGCGACAAATACTTTGAAAATGCTTTATTTAAATGTCTACAATGGTTTCGTGATATCACGCCCCTCTTCAGATGGCTAACGTTCCTGATTACATTGATGTTTTTGGCAGCAGTGTATCGTCCACTCCGTCTGAAGGGGGAGGGGTGATAACCCGATGCCAGTTATGACACTGAAATAAAGCATTTCAAAAATATTTGTAGCTGGTTGTGTTCGTCACCAATAATCCTAAACAGCCGTGGAGCTCACGAGATCCAGCGTCGATAAAATAAGATTATCAATTTCTTTTTTATTTTGTGACGGGTTTCAGTGAAGTACTATTTTACAGCACAGATTTTTGTTACATATATACATCAAAATCAACAATGTCAGAAATACGGTATTTATGACTATTGTTTACTCATGCAGAAGTAGATTAATAGAGTGTAAATTACAAACAATCAAATTGAAATAAATTTAACAGCAGCTTAAGATGTTTCATCACGACATTTCTACAATTTATAAAAGCTGTGGAACTCAGGCAAAGAAAAATATCTCCAAAATTTCGTCGTATACAAATATTAAACAAAAGTATGTGTCATTAACAAACGCGGAAAATACGGGAATGGCGTCGGCTTAGAGAGAATCAGAGACCGGGACTCGAACTTAGGTTGTTGCTTTTCGAGGGCAAATTTATTAACATCAAAGTAAGCAGGATAGCTTCTGTGTAGTTTGAGAACTAGGAAATGGGCAGTGTCAGATTCGTTGCTTGTCACTCTTATTGATTTCCTACAGCTGCGCAAGAACGTGGTTCGGATACACCCTATATGTTAATCCGATGCGCGTAGATGACTCATGATTTTCCAGCTGAAGGTGGAACCGTGTTCAGATACTAATAAATATGTTTATGAAATTGCAGCTGTGAATTAAATGCATTACGAAGTTCGCTTTGGATGATAACTTTAATTATAGTCAGCAATGGTGTAGGCGGAAGGAAGAAACAGATATTTTGTGATGGTTATGGGAAAGTTTACTGCAAGGGAACCACATTCAATACTACGCCGCCACCAGTTCTGTTGTTAGGTTCGTGAGTATGCGATCGTTATCAAGTAGACCAGACTTGGAACGAGTTAAGGGGACAGCTGATGGTTTCGACAACTGATAGTGAAGCACAGATTTTCGGCTAAATCAAAAAATTGGATCACTGGAAGAAACCCTCAAATGGCCTCCTTCCAACCATGACACGGCCATCACTGGCACCGAGGCAGAACTAGCTTTCATCAGAAAACACAACAGATCTACACCCTACCATCCAGAAGTGAGCTCTCGTTTGACACCTGTGAAGTCGCAAATAGCGGTCTTTTGGGGTTAGTGGGAGGCACGCTGTACAGTGCGGCTCGGAACCGTACATTTTCGTGATCACCGCTGGTAGCAGTGACATACAGTGGCTACATTCCTGCCCAGACTTTCTGCAGTATAGCAGGATCATACAGCTTCTTGCAGCCCTATTACGCGACCTCGTTCAAACTCAGTGAGTGTGGTGTGTGTACTGTAAGACCTTCGGTACACACACCATCAGATTATTTGACGTGTCACTCTAACGAAGTAGGCGAGTGTCAGCAATATGTCTCGTGGTCTTAACGTGGCGTGTTTATCTTCTGCCGTTAGGTCAGACGATAGAAATGCCACTTGCACGCTTAGAGTAGCAGATTGACGGTGACCAACTTTAAACAGAACTTGATTAATTTTCACACACATTTATTAAAAGAAGAACAAGCATAAAAATAACTTAACTTGGTTGTGGATGCTATTTACAATTGACAATCTGAAGTTCCTTTGGTCTTGGTACGATAATCTTATTCTCACATATCTCTGATACTTGACAAAGTGTCTATACATTTCTCTTCATGGCTATGTACAGGAGATAATCTTATTAGGCGCAGACTGAAACTTTACTATAGTCTGGTGCAAACAAATGCAGACTAATGCAGACTGATGCAGACTAATGCAGACTGACTAATCGCGCGTTCAGGTATCACTGCGCGAGTGTGATCCGCGAGGAGAAAAGGTTCTACGTTAGCATCAATCTCATTGGCTGCGTGACATATTAATACGCGGATCGGCGGAAGCAGAATTTGGTCCGTCTCTAAGACAGCGCCATCTCGTAGTGCGGAGACGGAAGAGCGCTGCGCCTGCGCTGTTGTACTTAGCGGAGCGCGGTCTAGTGGGAAAGTTGTGTACGCGCTGACTATGCGGAACTATGCACACAACAGTGAGGTAATGACAATGAAGACTCTGGCGTCTTAAGGTCCAGCCTCTGAGGCAGCTAACGCTGACGACTGTTACAGCGTATATTTAAGGCAAAACTGATTTGCATCCTTATAGCGCCAGTCTTATGCAACTGACACGAAATTTGAATAGACATCACCTTTAGGACATAGAAAAATATCTACAAATTTTTATGTCGCACTACTCCTTCTTGGTGCTGTGACTTTTTTTCTGTTAGTGTATTTTGCTAGCAAGTCTCGACGCATCAGTGTCTCTGCTACATTTGGCACCAAAAATCAGCTGCTAATTTTTCAAGATGTTTAGGTTTTTCACTTAAGACGTTTATTCTGAAGGGGGTGAGGGAGAAAGAAAACAGAGAGGATGACCGAGACAGGAATTCATGAATGAAACTGAAGCTGGTAGAATATACGAGAGCATCAAGAGGGAGCAAAGTATGGCAGAACCCGCCCACATTCGGGATGAGAGAGGAAGAGAAGACCTCTCCCCCTTGCACATTTTGGACAAGTCCCAGGGGGTCGAGAACACGTACAGGACCGTGTCGTATATCAGGCCGCCTCGGGCGCCAGACGCGTGTTTTCCGACTGTATGGAAGGCCGAGGTGGTCGTTCTTGCTCCGGCAGCGCCCATTTAGCAGCCTCACCTCGCGCGTAACGTACAGCTGGGCTGCCTAGCTGCCAGGGGATTTGGCCGCGCCCGGAAAAACTGGGCTTGTTTGCGGCGCTCGCTGGCGGTCTGATTGATAGCAGCGGCCGGCCGGCCAGCCGGCCACCGGCCGCGATAACCTGCCCCATGAATAAAACATGGCGGCGGGCGGGCATTAGCATAGCGCGGGGGCGGCGGAGGCGGAGGCGGAGGAGGCGCCGACAGCGGCCGCCGCACCCCGGGGACTCGTCAGAGGTCGGGGGCGCTCCACCGGCCACTGGCCGGGAACCCGCCGCCGCGCCGCCCGGGACAAACACGGAGCGCGGTTCAAAATTCCACTCCTCCAGAGCTACCGCACCTATGCGCGACTGCAAACTTCCTCAGCGGGGAAAGGTTTGAAAGTTCTGAACAGCTCCGCGAACAAGTTCTGTGCAAAGGTGAAATGGCGCTGTAGCTTCTCTGCATGAGAGTTGCGTCGGCACCACACGGGCGGTAGTTTAGTGTGCTGCAGCTCAGTTCAACGTATACGTAGAAATTCCGCAAGTCGCTCTATGGTGCACGGCCACTGTCTTCCCAATTCCGTTGTTGTGTAGAAGGAGCCACCTTATTTAATTCTGACATTCTCTTCACAAGGAGAGCATAAAAATCTTGTTGGCTCGATGTTGTTTGTTGTTGTGGTCTTCGGTCCGAAGACTGGCTTTATTTACAGGGTAATAATAATAATGTCGTGTGACTAGGGCCACCCGTGGGGTAGACCGTTCGCCTGGAGCAAGTCTTTCGATTTGACGCCGCTTCGGCCACTTGCGCGTCGACGTGGATGAAATGATGACGATTAGGACAATACAACACCCAGTCCCTGAGCGGAGAAAATCTCCGACCCAGCCGGGAATCGAACCCGTGCCCTTAGGATTGACATTCCGTCACGCTGATTTACAGGGTGACGATTATTGAACTACATGGAAAGAAACAAATTAGTTTCGAGCAACAGCGTGCACACACTTTATTCAGCATTTAAAAGTGGCTACAGATATTCAGGTTATGAAATATTCGATATGCCTGCCATCATTGGCGATGATGTGGCGCAGAGGAATAACGAAATTCAGTATGACCCGCTGAAGTGTCGGAACATCGAAGCTGTAGATGACCTCCTGAACAGCTGTTTCCAACTCAGCAATGGTTTTGAGGTTATTGCTGTACGACTTGTCTTTTATGTAGCCCCACAGAAAGGAGTCGCATGTGTTCAGATCCGGAGAATACGGCGGTCCATGCCGGTGGCCTCTGGGTACCCCAGAGACAGAATGCGGTCCCCAGAGTGCTCCTCCGGGAAATCAAACACTCTCCTGCTTCAGTGGGGTCGGGCTTCGTCTTGCATGAACCACATCTTGTTGCAATCAGGATCACTTTGGGTAATGGGGATGATGCCATCTTCCAAAAATTTCACATACCGTTCGGTAGTCACCGTGCCATCAAGGAATATCGCACCAATTATTCCGTGACTGGACATTACACACCACACAGTTACCCGTTGAGGGCGAAGAGACTTCTCTAGTGGGAAATGAGGATTCTCAGTTCCCCAGCTTTGCTTATTTTCGAACTCATCCAAATGAAAGTGGGCTTCGTCGTTAAACCAAACAATAAAGCGTATGCTAATTCCCATCATGCGCGTCCAACCGTGCAGTTTGAACGTCCTAACACAAACCGTTCAGAAGTTATGAAGTTTTTATTTCGTACAGTTCAATAATTGTCCCCATACTAAACTATCCCGCGCAAACTTCATCTCGGCACAATTACCGCAATCTGTACCCATATGAAACTGCTTACTGTTTGGTCTTCCTCTACACATCCCCCCTCCCCTTACCTTCGCTATGCTTCTATACTTTAACAAACAGAGAATTCCTTGACGTCTCAGCATGTGGCCTATTAACCGTTCCCTTCTTTTAGTCAAGTTGTGCCGTAAATTTATTTTTTGTCCAATTACATTAGCACCACGTTTCAAAACCTTCTGTCTTCTTCTTGTCTGAACTGTCTATTGTCCACGTTTCACTTCTGTACAAGGTTATGTACTCCAGACAAATACATTCAGAAAGACTTCTTAACATTTTAATTTACATTAGAACTTAATAAACTCCAATTTTTCAGCAATGCTTTTCTTGCTTTTGCCAGTCTTCATTTTATATCGTCCTTTGTTCGGTCATCATTAGCTATTTTGCTGTTCGAATGGTTCGATATCTCGGGAATTTGGAAAAGTCAGCAATGAAATATTTTCCTCGTGCTGGAGAAATTTATCCTGAAATACTCATTTCTCAGAAACACTGCCTCATTTGTCAGAGTACGCGAACTCGCAGAACAATCGACGTTTAAATTCTTAAAATTCTTATCAGTTAGGTGAACATCCTCGGTACGGCATATGAGTATGATGCGCGTGCAATTAGTAGAACGTAAGTTATTCGGTACAGTTTTTTTACCAAATTATAACTTACGATATGTACGTAAACAATACACTACAACCTTTCTTCACAGAATTAATGAGAGATCCACGGGTATTTCATACGAGACAGTGCATGAGACACATTTTCAATACTTGTGTGACAATATTACGAGGTGGTTCTGTTTATAGAAAGCGTTCAGTCGATGCAGCAGTCTCTCAGCGTTTAGCGAAAACACGAGTAAAGTATAATACTCTGCGGTTAGGATAATTGTATAGCATTTGCTCTGTCAGCAGCAGCAGCATTGCCATCACAAAATCAGTAAACAAATAGCATATTGGCATACTCAGCGTTTGTAAGTATCTGCGGCTTGTTAAACGATACAGTACAATTTTCGAATAAATCACAGCTGGAAGATTCTGTTATGTAAACTCAAAAACAATTTCCCAACTTTAACATCAAAAGAAAAATTATGACAATAAGTAAACACATGTAAACTGCAATACCAACAGTTTTATATAATCAATAAAATTCGACCAAAATTTTTAGATTGTTTTATTCGAATTAGTATATACTGCTAGCTCCTGAAATGTTTACGACGAAACGAATCTGAAGATGGCCTATATTGGCTGAAACCGGTCACTGAAAATTGCGATGTAGACTGTATTATTCAGACAATTTATTATTCCTCCACAAATACTGTGTACATAAATTTTTTCGTTGAATTTTATTTCATATGCAGGGGTTATAGTCAAAGTTTGTGGTAGCATAAATTAGGGATTCGGAAGGCGCAGTATTCATGTCCGCATTCGGTCATCGACCTTTATTTTGTTTCTTTTCTCTGTAAGGAGTAACGCGAATGCCGCGATCGTTCTCTTGGGAAGGAGACATCTGGTTAACTTCGCCATCCCTATCCAGTCCGAGTCTGTGCTCCGACTAGCTGCCTCGTCATCGACGGGAACCTCAAAATTAATCTGCCTTCATTTTTTATGCCGCGCCTCAGAATGCAATACATACTCGCAACGTGTAATAGGAATTGAAATGAAACAATGAGAAATTCGTAGTCCTTTGAATACACTACTGGCCATTAAAATCGCTACACCAACAAGAAATGCAGATGATAAACGGGTATTCAATGGACAAATATATTATACTAGAACTGACATCTGATTACATTTTCACAGAGTTTGGGTGCATAGATCCTGAGAAATCAGTACCCAGAACAACCACCTCCGACCGTAATAACGACCTTGATGCGCCTGGGCATTGAGTCAAACAGAGCTTTGATGGGGTGTACAGGTACAGCTGCCCATGCAGCTTCAACACGATACCACAGTTCATCAAGAGTAGTTACTGGCGTATTGTGACGAGCCAGTTGCTCGGCCACCATTGACCAGACGTATTCAATTGGTGAGAGATCTGGAGAATGTGCTGGCCAGGGCAGCAGCCGAACATTTTCTGTATCCAGAAAGACCCGTACAGGACCTGCAACATGCGGTCGTGCATTATCCTGCTGAAATGTAGGGTTTCGCAGGGACCGAATGAAGGGTAGAGCCACGCGTCGTAACACATGAAATGTAACGTCCACTGTTCAAAGTGTCGTCAAAGCGAACAAGAGGTGACCGAGACGTGTAATCAATGGCAGCCCATACCATCACGCCGGGTGATACGCCAGTATCGCGATGACGAATACACTCTTCCAATGTGCGTTCACCGCGATGTCGCCAACCACGGATGCGACCATCATGAAGCTCTGAACAGAACCTCGATACATCCGAAAAAATTAGGTTTTAACATTATGTACCCAGGTTCGTCGTAGAGTACACCATCGCGGGGGCTCCTGTCTGTGATGCAGCGTCAAGGGTAATCGCAGCGACGGTATCCGAGCCGATAGTCCATGCTGTTGTAAACTTCATCGAACTGTTCGTGCAGATGGTTGTTGTCTTGCAAACGTCCCCATCTGTTGACTCAGGGATCGAGACGTGGCTGCACGATCCGTTACAGCCATACGGATAAGATGCCTGTCATCTCGACTGCTAGGGATACGAGGCCCTTGGGATCCAGCACGGCGTTCCGTGCTACACTCCTGACCCCACCGATTCCACATTCTGCTAACAGTCATTGGATCTCGACCAACACGAGCAGCAACGTCGTGATACGATAAATCGCAATCGATATAGGCTACAATCCGACCTTTATCAAAGTCGGAAACGTGATGGTACGCATTTCTCCTCCTTATAGAGGCATCGCAACAACGTTTCACCAGGCAACGCCGGTCAACTGCTGTTTGTGTATGAGAAATCGGATGGAAACTTTCCTCATGTCAGCACGTTTTAGGTGTTGCCACCGGCGCCAACCTTGTGTGAATGCTCTGAAAAGCTAGTAATCTGCAAATCACAGCATCTTCTTCCTGTCGGTTAAATTTGGCGCCTGTAGCACGTCATCTTCGTGGTGTAGCAATTTTAATGGCCAGTAGTGTATTATCCTTCTTCATTGGTTGGTATTAAGTCGCGTCATCGTATACTCATGAGCTCTCAGGTACCCACTGCTGTGTGATTGCAGGCCCGCAGCCTGTGACAGGCTGATTCTGCTGGCCCTACTGTTGGATTTTATGCAATTTGCAATGGCAATGAGCTCTCAGACGGGTAGTCCTTGGTCATCGTCAGGTACCCACTGCTGTGTGATTGCAGGCCCGCAGCCTGTGACAGGCTGATTCTGCTGGCCCTACTGTTGGATTTTATGCAATTTGCAATGGCAATGAGCTCTCAGACGGGTAGTCCTTGGTCATCGTCAGGTACCCACTGCTGTGTGATTGCAGGCCCGCAGCCTGTGACAGGCTGATTCTGCTGGCCCTACTGTTGGATTTTATGCAATTTGCAATGGCAATGAGCTCTCAGACGGGTAGTCCTTGGTCATCGTCAGGTACCCACTGCTGTGTGATTGCAGGCCCGCAGCCTGTGACAGGCTGATTCTGCTGGCCCTACTGTTGGATTTTATGCAATTTGCAATGGCAATGAGCTCTCAGACGGGTAGTCCTTGGTCATCGTCAGGTACCCACTGCTGTGTGATTGCAGGCCCGCAGCCTGTGACAGGCTGATTCTGCTGGCCCTACTGTTGGATTTTATGCAATTTGCAATGGCTTCAAATACCACGCAAAAGATTTTCATATCGTCTCGCTCAGTACAGAAAACTCTAAAGCCTACACAAATGAACAGGACCTTTTTGTAGGAAATTTAATGCAGATAAATTATTTTACTGGGAAAAGTTTCCACTAGAGGCCATGATCTTTGTACTATTAAAGAAAAAGGAACTAAAGTTACCTTCAAACATGTTTTTCTTGAATAATTGTAAACTATATTATATTTCCTACAAAAAGGTCCTGTTCATTTTTTCCTGTAGGACCAGTAGCTTGCACATAGAGAGTGAGAGAATACATGAATCTCATGCGTGGTTTTGGAAGGTGTTGGGTGGTACACAAAACCAATTCTTAGGTGCAGCTGAATCGCCATTTATTGCCGTGGTACCTACTGTGGGGTTACTGAGTTTCAGCCCATCGCCAGATAAGGTAATTTTCTCATACCACTTCCTCCGATCCCACTTTAAGGTTGCAATGGCCGTGATGCATGCTATACTCAGCTGAAAACAGCCGTCATTACTGAAGCTGTTGTCAGATATTTCGATGTCTTTGTGTTCTATAATTATGATATCCCAGAAACCATTAGTCTTCGCCATGACAGAGTTGTCGTTGATGCAATTTCCCTTCCATTTTCAAATGTATCATCTGCTAAGGCCTATATTGCAGCCTGTAGTTCTGTCGATAAACAGTCTTCCCGACGTAATACTGTCTACACTCTCGCCGTATTTTGTAAACGACGGGAGATCTGAGGTGTATATAACCTTTGACAGACTTCACAAGTGACGTATTTTAGCAGCAGGCCTGAAGATAGTGTTATGTCTGTTCAGCAGCCGACTAATCGGCCCTGAGACTGAGTTGCAGAATGGAAAAACGCTTTTTTTATCTCCTATTTCGAGGTGTTTTGCTTGCGTATACTTCCTGAAATTTTTGGCAACTTTTGGACAAGACAGATTCTGCTCCATGAACCAAACTCTTTACACACTTGCGCCTTTATATCGATTGGTGGAGCAGAGCGTGCAAGTACAGATCCGTACGAATTGTTTGCCTTTATGCACTGTGACTGAGACACCTATTGCGTTTACCAGGATTATGGACGGCAATAAAGGACAAGGACTTTTTAAACGCACATCGTAAACTTGATGTTGTCTACTGAGGTGTTCCAAGAACTCACCCAGTTTTCTACCACCATGTGGACACACAACGAATGTGTCGTCGACGCGGCAGTAAATCAACTAGGCTTTACAGGAGCCATGGCCGTACATTGTCTGGTAAAAAATATCTGTACACCTGTTAGTGGACGTTAACAAGGGGTGTGTCCGCCCTTCACGATTACGACGGCTTGAAACGTGCTGAGGCGCACGTGGAATGAGGTGTCTGAATCTGAGTTTCTCCCTCTGATGATGATGATGTTGCTTGGATTCATGGGAGCTCAGTTGCGCGGTTATCAGCGCCCGTACATATCCCCAACCTTTGCTCAGTCCAATCTCGCCACTTTCATGAATAATGAAAATCCCTGACCTCGCCGGCAATCGAACCTGGGACCCCGTGCTCGGGAAGCGAGAACGCGATCGCGAGACCACAAGCTGCGGATGTTTCTCCCTGTATATACCAATGTTCAAATAACTTGCGGAAACACAGCCGGGTGACGTCGACAACTGCCGATATTTCGACAGGTGCACACTGTCATTTTTCAAGGCAGAACTACAGCAAGTGCTGTGGAAGAGAATTTAGGACCTTGGTTTGCAGAGAAATTGCGAAAAGATGATACACACGTACGTAACAAACACACACACTTTGTTAACACTAGCGCCATCACACAACCAAAGATGGCGTCGGTGTTTACAGCGTGTGTGTGTGTGTGTGTGTGTGTGTGTGTGTGTGTGAGCGCGCGTTTTCTTTCCGGGATATCCCCACAAACGGTGGTTTTAAATTTCCTTACTTGCTTACTTGCTGCAGTTTTGCCTTGAAAATGACAGGATGTGCAGCGGTCTAAACATCGGCAGGTTGACAACTGCATTCCCATAAATTACTTGAACAGGTATCTCAATGTCTGTGGACGAATGGAACCCCACGCTTCCTCAAGAAGGTACTGGTGTTGGGCGGCAGAACCTGGACCGAAGTCGCCGTTCTAACTTATTCCAAAGGTCACCCACTGGGTAAAGGAGAAGCTATCTTACGACAGGTTGCAGTGTCATGTTAATACAGTTATCATCTCCTTTCTCTTCCTCTACTGTACGCAGTAAAATGTGCTCATATCGTTCAGCATTTAACATTCTCTTAAGCACAATTGGGGAACCACACCTTAACCTCGAAAAACACTCTCATACTGCAAGCCACATCCTTCGTACTTCGCTGTCAGCTGTAGGGCTGTTGACGAAATATCGGTACATCAATATATCTACATTTTTCAACAAATATTGATACGTATCTTCTACATCATTTCCCCCGATATATCGACACATCGACATAAAAATGGCAATATCGAGTGTCGATATTTTTATTTCATATTATATTTGTTCCACAATTTTTGGTAAATGTTTAAATTTGTTCTTTTGAAATTTTAGTAGGACATAATTTTACTTTTACTATGTGAAGGAGTCTTACTACTTTTTGAGCTTTCATCCCGTGCAATCTTTTTCTTCGACTGTGTGAAGCAAGTATATGTGGCACAAAAGAAGAAGTCCGACTGCACTGGGGAGGGTATTCTTCGGAAACAGTTCCTGAAAATGATGAACAAAAATCTAAATGACAGGATTGGTCTTAACGCTGAGCTTCAGCACGCAGTTTTGACACTACAAGTGCTAGGTCGCTGGCGTCGGTAGAAAAAATAAATGATGAAGTGTTCCAGACAAATCCGATATGTGACGAAACCGAACGACGGATACATTTTATTGTGCCGCTTACATGCAGTCACAATTGTTAGCAAAGTCGTTCCCGGCAAACAAGAAAATGCATAGTTTTCCTCTTAATTCTTGCTCTAAGGGGAATGGGCAGGCTGCTAGCTTGTTGCTATAGAGAATGTCTAATAATAAATCAATATTTAAATATACACTTGTAAAACCGGAAGTATATTTACAATGTGCATCCGATATTTTTGTAGGCAAGTACGTCTATATTTACAACGTCGATATACCGATGTATCTACGCTTTTTTCGAAATATCGTAAGCAGATAGTGATAGTTTTTTAAACATCAGTATATTGAATTCCCGATATTTTTAAAAACGTCGACTGCACGTAACGTGTCCAAGCATTAGCACAGACCCAAAACGTTCCAACGGATTGCCATAGGCTACATCGCGATTTGTCACTCGAAATCACTCGTTTCCAGTCATCCATGGTCCGTCTGGCGTCGCTCTTTACACCATATAAATGTGTGGCTTTATGAGGAGCTGCTCGACCACTAACGTGTATGTTACCTTTGACAGACATGACAAGTTTGACCTATTTTATCAGCAGGCCTGAAGAAAGTGTTATGTCTGTTCAGCAGCCGACTACGAACAGTCATTCCGTCAGCTGAGCTGCTTCCACTCATTTCACGAGATATTTTACGACCGTCTTCTGTAACGCTCTATGGTCCCTGTACGTCAGTTCATGTATCTGCCTCCTCTTGGTTTAGCTGTGGTTGTTCCTTCGAGTTTTCTCATCGCAGTCACAACAAGTCACCTTGGCTGCTGTAGAACGGCTGGAACGTCCCTAGCAAATTTGTTATTCAGGCGACATCCAATGACTAGTTCACTACCGATGGAGGTGGCGCAGTGGCTAGCACACTGTACTCGCATTCGGGAAGACGACAGTTCAAAACCTCGTCCGGCCACCCTGATTCGGGTTTTTCGTGATTTCACTAACTCGCTTCAGGCAAATTCAGGGATGGTTCCTATGAATGGGCACGGCCGACTTCCTTCTCCATCCTTCCGTAATCCGATGTGACCGATGAGCTCGCTGTTTGGTCCCCTGCCCCACATCAACGAACCAAACAACCAACCAACTACTTCACGTTGGAAGTCACTCTACTTGACTGACCGACCCATTCTGCTGTTACTGAGAATCTGATACTCGTCGCGTTCTCTTATCGTATATGGTCAGCCTTTCGTGATATCTAGTGGACAATTCCGCATTACATAGGCGCGTCCTGACACTTTTGATTAGACAGTGCACAGACTCTTAACAGCGGCTGGAAGGCCGAAGAGATCGTATCTCTGCAAGACCATGTATTTATGCATTATACAGGGTGAGTCACCTAACGTTACCGCTGGATATATTTCATAAGGCACATCAAATACTGACGAACCGATTCCACAGACCGAACGTGAGGAGAGGGGCTAGTGTAATTGGTTAATACAAACCATACAAAAATGCACGGAAGTATGTTTTTTAACACAAACCTACGTTTTTTTAAATGGAACCACGTTAGTTTTGTTAGCACATCTCAACATATAAACAAATACGTAATCAGTGCCGTTTGTTGCATTGTAAAATGTTAATTACATCCGGAGATATTGTAACCTAAAGTTGACTCTTGAGTACGACTCCTCCGCTGTTCGATCGTGTGTATCGGAGAGCACCGAATTACGTAGGGATCCAAAGGGAACGGTGATGGACCTTAGGTACAGAAGAGACTGGAACAGCACATTACGTCCACATGCTAAAACCTTTTTATTGGTCTTTTTCACTGACGCACATGTACATTACCATGAGGGGTGAGGTACACGTACACACGTGGTTTCCGTTTTCAATTACGGATTGGAATAGAGTGTGTCCCGACATGTCAGGCCAATAGATGTTCAATGTGGTGGCCATCATTTGCTGCACACAATTGCAATCTCTGGCGTAACGAATGTCGCACACGCCGCAGTACATCTGGTGTAATGTCGCCGCAGGCTGCCACAATATGTTGTTTCATATCCTCTGGGGTTGTAGGCACATCACGGTACACATTCTCCTTTAACGTACCCCATAGAAAGAAGTCCAGATGTGTAAGATCAGGAGGGCTCGCCGACCGTGGCCCGTGTTTGTTACATCACGCAACTGAACGTCGGAGCTTTCAAGCGTCAACTTTAGGTTACAATATCTCCGGATGTAATTAACATTTTACAATGCAACAAACGGCACTGATTACGTATTTGTTTATATGTTCAGATGTGCTAACAAAACTAACGGGGTTCCATTTAGAAAAACGTAGGTTTGTGTGAAAAAACATACTTCCGTGCATTTTTGTATGGTTTGTATTAACCAGTTACACTAGCCCCTCTCCTCACGTGCGGTCTGTGGAATCGATTCGTCAGTATTTGATGTGGTTTACGAAATATATCCAGCAGTGTGTGTGCGTTTGTGGCCACTGAACCGTACTGCGGCTCGCGTTGGTGCTGTCTGTAGGTTTCCGCCCTCTCTTGCAGGCCAGACGGTATTGTTTAGTTGGCATGCTTACGGTTGTTTGTCTTCTTCTCGTGCTGACTGGCGCCACTGGTTTCGTAAGCGTTGCCTGTCTGCTAGTGGCAGCAGCGGCGGTTATCCATATGTAGTAACTGTGGCCCTATCTATGGGGCGACGTTGTTGTTCTTCCGGGTCGTGTGAGTGTGCAGTTCGGTACGGGTACACAGGAGGAGCCAGGTCCACGCAGTGCGAAAACACGCCAGAATTGCTGACGGCGTACATGGAATGCCGGATCGAAGGCCTGTGGTCACGAGGCTGCATCACCTCGCCGTAAACCGGATCCTGCAAGCTTTAAGTTGACTGCATTTGGACTCAGGTGGAGAAACCTCCACCATTGTGAGATCTTGCGGTTCTCCAGTAACTTGGATTCGTGTTGCTGCTCGTAGTGTTGCCGAGACGAAGAGCAGCGGGTGGAGTGCTTGGGGAAGGCGGATGTGATTAGCTTTCCTGGAGGACGTCTAATTACTATTTATTGCGTTCAGTTTGTTACTATTTGTTAAGTTCAACCAGCGGTATTTTTCCTCCCTCGCAACCGCTAACGCCCCAGTTACCCGCCCTGGGTGTTAGTCTATGTATCGGCAGTGTACGTTTCCTCCCCTTGCCGCTGCCCGTCCGGTGAGGCGTGTAGTTCTGTCAGCTTTCTTGATTGTAGGTGGTTACGATTTTTCTGCTCTGATGGTAGTGATTCCTTTCTCGTTCCGGGCGCTCTAAGCACAGTATTCTACTGGCGGAGTCCAGACTGCCGGTTCCGGCTTTGGCGTATCTTAACATCTTTGCATTTGGTTTACTGGAAGTCGGGTAGTAGTCTCATCAAGATTATCATTAGTCATTCGTTAGACTGCCACTAGTCTGAGCTACCATCTTGTGAAGTGAGTGCAACTCTTTGCTGCCTGTCTCATCACTCGCGAAAGTGTTTTTTGCCGGCCCTACTCTGAGTTCGATTCCTGGTGCACCGTCTGTGACTGGCCCTTGTGTTTTATTATTATATTTGCTGTTTTACTGTATGTTTCTAAAATTTTTTTTATATAATTGCCATTCTTGGCGTTAGAGCAGGTTCAAATGATTGTGCTACCAAGTTTACCATCATTTTGTCTCACCTGGTTGGTGATCGGTTGCTTGTCTTTTAAATTATCATTTTCTGTTGTATTTGCTGTTTTATTGTATTTTTTTAATATTTGAAGAAATAAGCCCTCGGTCACAAATATTAAGTCAAAATTGACCTGGTTTCGACGCTACTATGAGCGTCGTCCTCAGAATTAGACTAACTGTTCTAAAACATATTAGGTACATAGTACATTATTCACATTACGAGCAGCCCTTAGCGGCTCGCCATCTCACAACTGTTCATGACGTCGCCTTTCCGGCTGAGATCTTTTTTAATGTGTGACTTGTACGAGGTGCATTCAAGTTCTAAGGCCTCCGATTTTTTTTTCTCCGGACTGGAAAGAGATAGAAACATGCGCATTGTTTTAAAACGAGGCCGCGATCATTGTCAATACGTCCCAGAGATGGCAGCACCGTACGGCAGATGGAATTTTACAGCCAGCGGCGAGAATGAGAACTGTTTTAAATACTTAAAATGGCGACGTTTTCCTTACTTGAACAGTGTGCAACCATTCCTTTTCTGAATTTGCGTGGTGCGAAACCAATTGAAATTCATCGATAGTTGAAGGAGACACGTGGTGATGGAGTTATGGATGTGTCGAAAGTGCGTTCGTGGGTGCGACAGTTTAATGAAGGCAGAACATCGTGTGACAACAAACCGAAACAACCTCGGGCTCGCACAAGCAAGTCTGACGACATGATCGAGAAAGTGGAGAGAATTGTTTTGGGGGATCGCCGAATGACTGTTGAACAGATCGCCTCCAGAGTTGGCATTTCTGTGGGTTCTGTGCACACAATCCTGCACGACGACCTGAAAATGCGAAAAGTGCCATCCAGGTGGGTGCCACGAATGCTAACGGACGACCACACGGCTGCCCGTGTGGCATGTTGCCGAGCAATGTTGACGCGCAACGACAGCACGAATGGGACTTTCTTTTCGTCGGTTGTGACAATGGATGAGACGTGGATGCCATTTTTCAATCCAGAAACAAAGCGCCAGTCAGCTCAAAGGAAGCACACAGATTCACCGCCACCAAAAAAATTTCGGGTAACCACCAGTGCTGAAAAAATGATGGTGTCCATGTTCTGGGACAGCGAGGGCGTAATCCTTACCCATTGCGTTCCAAAGGGCACTACGGTAACAGGTGCATCCTACGAAAATGTTTTGAAGAACAAATTCCTTCCTGCACTGCAACAAAAACATTCGGGAAGGGCTGCGCGTGTCCTGTTTCGCCAAGGCAACGCACCCGCACATCGAGCTAACGTTAAGCAACAGTTTCTTCGTGATAACAACTTTGAAGTGATTCCTCATGCTCCCTACTCACCTGACCTGGCTCCTAGTGACTTTTGGCTTTTTCCAACAATGAAAGACACTCTCCGTGGCCACACATTCACCAGCCGTGCTGCTATTGCCTCAGCGATTTTCCAGTGGTCAAAAGAGACTCCTAAAGAAGCCTTCGCCGCTGCCATGGAATCATGGCGTCAGCGTTGTGAAAAATGTGTACGTCTGCAGGGCGATTACGTCGAGAAGTAACGCCAGTTTCATCGATTTCGGGTGAGTAGTTAATTAGAAAAAAAATCGGAGGCCTTAGAACTTGAATGCACCTCGTAAATACTGCATCTTTTCCAGTCAGTAGAAACTTTAATTTTATTAATGTACTATATACCTAATATGTTTTAGAACAGTTAGTCTAATTCTGAAGAAGACGCTCATAGTAGCGTCGAAACCAGGTGAATTTTGACTTAATATTTGTGACCGAGGGCTTATTTTTTCCAATATAATTCTGACTCGGTCACTGAACCTTAGCAGCTATGTTCAAAGTTTTACGTATTTTTTAATTTTTTTTAAATATAATTGCCATTCTTGGCGTTACAGCAGGTTTGAATGGTTGTGCTACCAAATTTACCATCTTTTTATCTGACCCGTTTCGTGATCAGTTGCCTGTCTTTTTAAATTAACCTTTGCTATTTCATTGCTATTTTATAGTACGTTTGTTAAATTTTCTTTATAATTGCCGTTCTTGGCGTTAAAGGCCTTTGGCCGTGGCTGTGGTCACTTACCTTAAAATTCTAATTGGGATCACATTGGCTTGTTATTAAAACATTACTTGCTGTGTCTGTATTTTATGCTCATTTGGTAAGTTGTAACGCACTCAAAGCACTATTAATTACACAGTTGTTTATTCCTTCATTGACAACGTGTGATATCTTTATTAATTGCTGAGTGTGGAATTACCGTTTTAAAATAAATGTGTGTAATTGTAGTTGATTACGGCCCCGACCACAATCGTAGCCGAATCCTGCCTTCCTTGACTACCAGGTTTCAGCCACTCTCGCGCGGTGAGTGAAAATTACTTTTGTTGCGGGTCTTTATAACCGGCCGGCACAGTTTTTCCCCAGAGGTGAGTGGACTCGCTACTGGCCAACCGGCTGGCGGCTCAGCGTGAGCGGGGCTTAACCCCGCGGCCTGCGGCTGTGGCAGCGCGATGTTATCTCTCTCTGTCACGAGCCCCACTGCCCGCGGCGGCTGTCCTTGACGCGGGATGAGTCCGGCACAATGAGGCGGGCCGTACAATGGCCGCGGACAATGCGCACCGCCGCCAAACATCCGTACCGAGCCGAGCCGACGTATCGGTCGGCGGCGGTTCGATTGCTGGCCCCGCCAACGGGATGTGTGGCCCACCACCAGCGTTGAGTCCGCGTAAAAACGTGACCCGGACATTGCTGGGGAGTCGCCGGATTTGGGAATTCACGATTAGCACATGTATACCGGTGGGCATAACATAAGGATGGAAGGAACTCCCGCATGATGTGACACTGCCAACGACATAGCTACTTGGACCATACATAGAGAGGAGAGTTACAGAACAGCAGAAAACGTAACTGAAAGAAATACGCAGTAACGTGAACAGAAATTACAGTAATTACAGTCTTCTGTCAGAGACAGCAAAGGACTTGGAAGAGCAGTTGAACGGAATGGACATTGTATTGAAAGGAGGATATAAGATGAACATCTACAAAAGCAAAACGAGGATAATGGAATGTAGTCGAATTAAGTCGGGTGATGCTGAGGGAATTAGATTAGGAAATGAGACACTTAAAGTAGTAAAGGAGTTTTGCTATTTGGGGAGCAAAATAACTGATGATGCTCGAAGTAGAGAGGATATAAAATGTAGACTGGCAATAGCAAGGAAAGCGTTTCTGAAGAAGAGAAATTTTTTAACATCGAGTATGGGTTTAAGTGTCAGGAAGTCGTTTCTGAAAGTATTTGTATGGAGTATAGCATGTATGGAAGTGCAACATGGACGATAAATAGTTTGGACAAGAAGAGAATAGAGGCTTTCGAAATGTGGTGCTACAGAAGAATGCTGAAGATTAGCTGGGTAGATCACATAACTAATGAGGAGGTATTGAATAGAATTGGGGGAGAAGAGGAGTTCGTGGCACAACTTGACTAGAAGAAGGGACCGGATGGTAGGACATGTTCTGCGGCATCAAGGGATCACAAATTTAGCATTGGAGGGCAGCGTGGAGGGTAAAAATCGTAGAGGGAGACCAAGAGATGAATACACTAAGCAGATTCGGAAGGATGTTGGTTGCAGTAGGTACTGGGAGATGAAGAAACGTGCACTTGATAGGGTAGCATGGAGACCTGCATCAAACCAGCCTCAGGACTGAAGACCACAACAACAACAACACACTGAAGTCACTGCGATTTGTGATGGTTCCCTGGACTTGTAAAGAAGATGGGACGTACAAACAACATAATACGAGCTTATATGGATATGGTGTCTGTTTTTTCGGACATCTCCGATAGAACAGACACCATAGCGATATAAGTATATAGTTCTGGCCACACCGGCCATGACCTCCTTCTTCAGTGCGGCGCTTAGTAAGAATGTCTACCACGAGTAATGAATGTGTTGGGGTGGGACACTACGAATGTAGTGTGTGGACATACAAGGTGAGAATGTGGGTCTCGCGGGAGGCGTGCGCGAGATAGTCCCTGCAGTCGCACTATCCTCTGTGCCCTCGGTACCTCAGATGGATAGAGTGTCTGCCATGTAAGCAGGAGATGCCGGGTTCGAGTCCCGGTCGCGGCACTCATTTTCACCTGTCCCCGTTGATATGCATCAAAGCCTGTCAGCAGCTGAAGGCATTAATATAATTCTAACATCGCATAATTATCTTATTATCCATTAATCCTAACTTCTTTGCTACTGGTGACGACTGAAAGCCATAAAACTGCCGCAAAAAAGATCAGTATGAAAAGCAGGCAGCCAGAACATGTGTACATGGGAATGCAAGCTTCAGGCCTGAAGTTGACGAATAGGAAACTCGTCGAAACGTTGCGACAACACGACGCCGCGGCTCGGCTGAAAACACGAGTAGATTTCATCGAGTTAACTAAACCTGATAACACTCCTGGTTAACTACTTTCCATCAGGCTCCCTCTATCGCGCCCATTGATGCACATAGAAGGAACTGCGACACGTAGAAGGAACTGCTGCAGTGCAGTAGCCTTCAGAAGGTAACTGAAAGAAATACGCAGTGAGACGAATAAAATGACTCTTTTATTCAGATAATAGTTAGCACGACTTATAAAGGTCCCCTGGACATAACAAAAATAGCGGGACATTCTCTTTAACAGGGTTTGTGAGCACGCTCTGCAGCGTGTTCTCATGCCGCCCACTAGGTTGGTAACGAGTTTTTGTGGTGGTAGTGGTGGGGGAGGGGGGGAGGGGAGTTCCATTGCTCCACCAGCACGTTCGACAACTACTGGATGGACGTCGGTGCTGGAATGCGTCTCCCCAACGCGTCTTCACGTACTCTTTGGGATTTAAGTCGGTGGGACGAGCAGGCCACTTCATTCGCCGGATATTCTCTTGTTCCAAGAGCTCTTTTCTGTACTGCTCGATACATTGTCATCCATAAAAATGAAGCTACGGCCTAATACACCCCTCAACAGACGCACGTGGGGAAGTAATACAGCGTCACAATAAATATGATCGGCGAGCGTACTGTGTTCAAAGATTTGAAGGTCTGTGTCGCTCATGATCATTTCGGTGGTCCACGTGTCCTGGTGTGGGGAAGTATAACGCTGGCTAGCGTACTGATCTCCAAATCTTTGAAAACTTTATGCATGATAGCACATGACCGCATCGACCAGCGCAAGTAGAGCAACTCTTGGAACGAAATGGCGTTCGGCGGATGAGCTGGCCTGCCCATTCCCCCGACTTACATCACATCGACCACGTGTGGAATGCGTTCACACGTACAAACGATCTTTCAGCGTTTGTCTAGCCGCGCCGACCTTGTGGCCGGTCCAGGACCACGTTGAAGAGCATGTAGTGCCGTCTGTGGTGCTCGCAAACCGTGTTAATGCCATATTTTCGAAAGCCCACACTTATCTTCATTTCAGCACTAAGACATGTTCACTGTTTTTATTTCACTACAACCATTCCTTTATCCGATCACAAGCATACAAGGTAGCTGGAACGTAGAAGCCCCCCTCCTAGATTTCCGAACGACGTTCGACGCTCCACCATACCCTCGACTACTAACCAAGGTATTTTAATATTCGATGTCAAATGAAACACCTCTCAGCCGTTTAGTTTCCACACTTATTTTCTTTGGCTACCAGTTTCGGCGTTTTACCACGCCATATTCAGGCCCCTGACCTACGTTTACGTACATTACACCTTGGTTGTGGTCAATACATGGGCCAGCAATACTGGTAATTGGTCGGCAGATGATGGCAGATCGCAGTAGCAAGCAGAAATCAATTAATACCAGTATTGCTGGCTCCTGTTTGGACCACAACCAAGCTAGAATCTACCTACACGTCGGCCGAGGGCCTACAGATGGCGTAGTAAAACGCCGAAACTGGTAGGCAAATAAAATAAGTTTGGAACCTAGACGGCTGAGAGGTGTCTCATGTGACACCCTGTACCGAACGGCCGAGTCCCGCGACTATCTCTGAAAAGTGGGACATACAGAGACTAGTTTTATTCTGGCCCGTAGAGGAGGCGACGTTGGCCCGACCAACAGATTGGGCAGTTTCCTTTTGGTTATGAAGCGAATGCAGGCACTGCAGTTCGACGCCCAAACATTCTCTGTTGGAAGCCTCTCTGCTCCCCTCCAAGCATACTGAGAGGTCATTGGTTCAAAGAACGAAGTTCTACATAATCTCAAAAGTCTAGTTTTCAACACTCGTATACACAGATGAGACCGAATGGGGAAGAAGACTACTACCACAACAGGGACTGAGTCACCCCGGCAGAAAAGCCAGTTGATGTGATGGGGTCATATTCTTCGAATGGCCACAGTTAACCTGAGCCATGCGGAGCTTCGATGTCTATCGAAAGTTCGATTTTACCTCTTTTACTCTGTAACCATAAAACCGCCTCCTTCGAATCCCGCCAGGGAGCATGTGCCATCTACTCCAAGTCGACATAATCGACATAACGGCGATTTGCGTGATGTCACTCTGCTGTTCAAACCTTGAGGGCACTTTTTTAAAAATTGAATTATGCATTATTTTAAGGAAGTAGCCCCAGTAACCTAAATTTATAAACCAAGCTATGCGCATGCTACCTTTTCTTTGACTGATGTTTGGATTTTGCCTGGTTATTTACCAGGATCCAAATAATATACTTGAGTGTTTTATACTTTATGCTTTCCTCTTCTGATATGCTGTGTTTACAGAGGTTAACCCAACCATCAGCTAACTCTTTTGATGCTTTATGTATTTTTGAGAACATGTGTTAATCAAAACGTTTTCGTCTGTTCTAATAGTAATCGAAGTCATATTACGCTTTATTGGATTTATAAATCGCAGAACCACGTGATCGAGATCAAGATTTACATAATCTCCCCGTTTCAATTATTAACTTAAAAGTCATACATTAAATATTTATTAATAATTCCCTGTACTTATCTGAACATTCTTTACTGTTGTGAAACTTCCTGGCAGATTAAAACAGTGCGCCTGACCGAGACTCGAACTCGGGACCTTTGCCTTTCGCGGGCAAGTGCTCTACCATGAAGGTAGGAGGCGAGATACTGGCAGAAGTAAAGCTGTGAGTACCGGGCGTGAGTCGTGCGTCGGTAGCTCAGATGGTAGAGCACTTGCTCGCGAAAGGCAAAGGTCCCGAGTTCGAGTCTCGGTCGGGCACACAGTTTTAATCTGCCAGGAAGTTTCATATCAGCGCACACTCCGCTGCAGAGTGAAAATCTCATTCTGGGTTCTTTACAGTTGCCTATTTATTTTACTCTGCTTTTTACAGTGGTCCATTGTCTGTTGTGATCTAACAGATGAACATTTAATGGATTTATTACCATGGAACGTCCATAGTCTTTAATTACTTGAACTCAAACCTCACGTGTTAAAAGAATACATTAGATCTGTTTGGAGTACCATTTAAAGATAAATTAGTATTTTCTGGCAGAAGTGTAACATTTTTTTCTGACCAGCACCTTACTCCTGCCAGTTCCTCCCTTGCTATGGTACTTCAAACCTAAGAAGGTTTTGTGTCATGAGATACAGAGTTGGAAGCACAGAACACAGATTCCACCGGTACTCGAGCGGAATGTGAACTTCCGCACGCAGAGCTGAGCACAGTTTGGACAACTCAGTCGATCAAAGTAAGAAACTCCAGGTGAAAAACAGTCTGGTGGAAATATATGAGGCGGCCGCTGTGCCCGACCGGTTCCAGGCGCTTCAGTCCGGGACCACGCGGCTGCTACGGTCGCAGGTTCGGATCCCGCCTCGGGCATGGATGTGTGTTACGTCCTTAAGTTAGTTAGGCTGACTTGGTTCTTAGTCTAGGGGACTGATGACCTCAGATGTTAAGCCCCATACTGCTTGGAGCTATTTGAATTTGAAATATATGAAGAGGGGAAACTGCTAATGCTATAGATCAATCAAAACTGTCTTCAGGAAAAAGACACCTACGCGGGCAATGTACGGGGTAGCTATAAATGAACATTCGCTGCTTGAGATGAGTTCCATGAAAAACGAATGATCCTAAGACAGTGATATTTGTAAGGATATGCGGAAGAGAAATAACGAATAAAGCATTGAAAGAAGTACATTTTAATTTCAACATGTGTGGGTTACATTTGTTAATAGAGAATCATGTTTACGTCCCAGGATACAAACGTTGCTCTATGTGACGACCATTTGCATCGACTACATCCTGGAACCGCAGGATAGATTGCTCAACTGCTGCCTGAAACACCTCAGTGAGGTTTT